>NC_138539.1:50206377-51612420 GCF_964234715.1 Podarcis melisellensis
TTCTAAAAATGTGCAGATAAATAGCAAAAAAGAGATGATTTAATAAGAGAACATTTTAAATGCTAAATTCATCTCATAAATTTATCTCCTGCCTTAAGGATGTCAATGGACACTACTTTAGCATTTTATAAAGAAATGTTTTCTGTCCAGGCCATGTCTATGGCTTTCCGCTATTGTGATCTGGAAATTGTAGTTTGCTCCTCTGCCCTCCCACAGAACTACAATTCCCAGGGCTCTTTGAGGAAAGGGCTTAAGTGGTAAAAAAGGTTTAACCCCATAGTGCAGATCCCACCATTAGTGATGTGAACAGATGTGTGTATATCTTAATTTATGATATAGTTTATCTCTGTAGATCATGGCATGAGTATATGATTGACAGAACATAAAGATGTCACAACATTCTCCATCTTGAGAATACATCTTGCTGTACACACACACACACACACGGGGGATATTTCCATGTACTATGTCCTAATATTCATATTTAGAAAGCCATTGTGGTGTAGTGGTTAGAAAGTTGGACTAAGACCTGGGAAACCAATGTTCTACTTGTTGTGGAGTCAGGAGGATGATTAACAAAATCAATTCTCCTGGCAAACTGGGAATATTCCCTCACTCACCCAAGTTTAGCATATTCCACCATTCTTCAGCAGGATTTCTTTTTCTTTGAGAAAAATAAGTAGCTCATGTAAATGCAAGCAAGATTTAATAATAAACTGAGAGAAAACTGTAGCAAAATAACATGATGTCTGAGAGAAACTGAAACAACATCATAAGGTAAGTCTGAGGCAAGAAATAAGAAGAGGCAGTTGGTCCCTCTTAACTGACATTCTTAATGGAACACACACTGAAGGGAGGGACTGATTTCAGAGCAAAACACGCAAGCCCCGCCCACCAGATATCAAGCACTCTACTATTCAAATTAGGCTTCAGTGTTTTTCTTAACTTTCTTAACCTTTCTTAACTTTCTCAACTTTGAAGCTCAATGGGTGACCTTGGGCCAATCACTGTCTTTCAGCCAAACATACCTTACAGGGTTGTTGTGATGATAAAAAGAGGGTGGGGTGAACTATGTATCCCTCTTTGAACTTATTGGGGGATATAAAGGCAATAAAACAAACAAACAAACAAACAAACAGATGGAAGGACACATGTAATGTTTACACATCTATATCTTTTATTCTCTGTTTAACATTGTTGTTGTTGCTGCTGCCGCCACCGTTATAGTCCATTTTTTTCCTAGAAAGGAATTCAACATGGTTTATAGATAAAATAGGAATATATTGAAACATAGGGGAGGAAAGAGTTGGCCTACATGAGGTCCAGTGACAGTGGTCCAGTAACACAAAAACATATGTGGCTTTGTTTTTTTTTTGTTTTTTGCACTAACCTAACTTACTTCTCATTACAGACACAAAACAGTCAAGTAGCACCTGATATGTCAGGTTAGATAAGATAGAACTATCTGACCATTACTTGGACAGTACAAATGATCAGAGATATTCTTTACATAGGCTGTATTGATCATATAACCTAGAAAAGTGCAGCAGCTTTTATCCTTGAAAAGTTGTTCTCTGACAAATATTCCCTGTTCAGAATACAAAGGCTGACCTCTTTACTCTGCATGCAAGAAAGAAAAGAAACTAATGGGATTTCCTAAAAAGGCTGGGCCACTATTTCTTCTGCTTCTGCTTACTCGACAGTAAAGAGGTTAGCTGTTACACTGCAAGCAGCAAAGTTATATCTGTCTGTGACAGCCATCGGTTTATTACATGCATCAAAGAACTTATCTTTAGTAGCAGCCTGGAGTGTAGGCAGGGCTAAATGGCACAAAGAGAACACCTTGAGCTAGACTGAGCAGCTTCTAAGACAGCTAAATTTGAAGCTGCGTGGTAAGTTTCTCTCATCCTCTAAGCCTGCATATGGCATATGTTGGCTGAAGAATGGTGAGGTGGGGAGAAGCTAGGGTAGCCATGTGTCCTGTTTCGCAGAACCCTCTATTAGGAGGGCTATCCAGTCCAAGTCCAAGTTAAAGAATGATGAGAAGGTAGAGCAGGGACCTTCAATTTCCCCATCAATGTTCAGCACCTGGACAGCAGACTGAGCATGTACAAACTCACAGGCCCACTAGCAGATGAAAGAGCCTTGTTGCATCAGACCATAAATCCATCTACAGCAGTATCCTGTTCCCACAGTGGCCAACCAGATGTTGTGGGAGGACCGCAAGAAGGATTTGGGTGCAGCCACACTCTCCCCATGTGTAATTCCCAGCCACTTGTATTCAAGCAGTGGAGGTGGAACATAGCCACTGTGACTGGTAGCCCTTGATGACTTTATCCTTCTAAATTTGTTTATTCCTCTTTTAAAGCCATTCAGGTGGATAACCAACATCACACTTTGTGATAATAAGGTAGTTTCACCTTATGCTATGAGAAAAAGCACTTCCTTTTGTCTGCTCCAAATCTTCTATCATTCAGCTTTACTAGATGGTTCTAGATTTTAGGATTATGAGAGAGGAAGAAAAACCTCTTTGCAGTTTCTCAGTTTGATGCATACTTATATATTGATGCTGACCTTTAAAGCCCTAAACTGTCTTGGCCCAAGATACCTGAAGGAGCATCTCCACCTCCATTGTTCAGCTCCTAGGGTCTTCTGGCAAAGTTACAAAGGGTCTTCTGGCAAAGGAACTAGGCAGAGAGCCTTCTCGGTAGTGACACCCGCCCTGTGGAACACCCTCCCATCAGATGTCAAGGAAATAAACAACTATCTGACTTTTAGAAGATATCTGAAGGCAGCCCTGTATAGGGAAGTTTTAATGTTTGATGTTTTATCGCTTTATTATTATTATTAGTTGGGAGTTGCCCAGTGGTGGGGGAAACCCAGCCAGATGGGTGGGGTATAAATAATAATAATAATAATAATAATAATAATAATAATAATAATAATAATAATAATTCTCTGTCATATCCCCTATCACTTGCCTTTTCTCTACTCTAAAAAAGCCCCAAATGTTGTAACTTTTCTTCATATAGGAGTTGTTCCAGTCCCACAAGCATTTTACTTGCCTTTTTCTGAACATTCTTCAGCTATACAATGTCCCTTTTTTGAAGTTCAGTGACCAGACCTGAACACAGTATTCCAAGTGCAATCCCATCATAGATTTGTATAATATGGAACGTGTGTGCAGACGAGGGTGACCAAGATGATTAAGAGTCCGGAAAACAAATCTTATATCCATCACATCACAGTTGCTTACATTAACTGTCTGAAATAGCACAATCTAATTATTTCTACATGATTTCTTCTTGCTGCAAGCTTTGTTCCCTCCTGTTCTGCCAAGGGGCAGAGGTCCTTTTTGGATTCAGAGCACAGTGAACACACACACAGAATGAAAGCTAAAATAATAATAATAATAATAATAATAATAATAATAATAATAATAATAATAACAACAACAGCTAAAAGAAAGCTACATATCACTGCAATGATCTTGCTTCCCTTCCTTTCGTTGCTGGGAACCCCATCAGCAAAGGACATGGTTCCTGAAGATGGAGCTGCAACTGTGGTTGATATGCAATACATTCTGGAGCTCACCTGCATCAAGGTTCTGGGAGTTACATAGTATTGGAGTTACATAAATGTTACCTTGTATTTGGATCAGTGGTCTTGATATGGCAGTGACCTTAACAATATTTCCTTGCTAGAATGAAGGACTAATGAAAATATGGCAAGCAGCCAACATAGATAGCTCTAAGACAAGCAGATCCTTCCTTCAGCACGTGCCATTGTGAGTCCCTGGGGAAGCCGATCTTAAAGATTTAAATTCCCACGCAGTACCATCTTGGCATATAGCTAGCTGTGAAAAGCAATATTTTTGTAGAATAGGCAACATTAACCCTTTAAAAGGTCCAGGCCCCACAAGATTTCTTGGCATGCAAGGAGAATTTTTATATGCCACCTAACACCTCTTCAAGAGAACGAAGGTCATCTGTGATATTCCAATACACCTTCATAAACCATTCTATAATGAAAGAGTTGTTATGCCTCCTCTATGTGGCCTCCTCTTCATGACATCTTTTCAGACACTCACCATTGGATGGTAAGTCCAGCAGAGAGGACTTGCTGATATAGGAGATGGTGCTTTGCCTGGACTGTGCTCAGTCCTGGAGCTGCCTTGAGTGAGCCCAATAGTCCACCTTGTCCATGCAGTTCATGCTGTTTCCCATAATGGTAAAACAGATGTCCACAAGCTGCCTAGCACTTGGTATTCAGGATCATAAATCCTAGGAGTATGGGAATTCCATATATCCACCAAGGCTAATAGGTGTTTCTAGACTTATCCTCCATGACATTCATGCCCCCCCCCCGAGTCTTCTAAAGGCCACCACCAATACGTGGCAGTGAATTCCATACATTTATTATGCATCAATTCAAGAAGCAATGAGAACATTTGTTTAATAAGATTTGGGGTACAGATGGCCCTAAAGTGTTCATTTTAGGCTGTTGATCAGAAGCTTTTCCTCTATTTGTTTTAGGTAAGCACAGTTGATTATTTCTCCCTGGGTGCTCTGGTCCTGTTTGTGGGCTTCCCATATGCCTCTAATTGGCTATGGTGAGAACTGGATACTAGACTAGATGGGCCAATGGCCTGATCCAGCAAACTCTTCTTATGTTCCTATGAGTGGGAAAGGTTAATTCAAAACTACAACCACATACATTTACGAAGAATGTCATATGATTTTAATCTCAGATTTGTTTTTCTCTGAGATTAAAAATCACATTATATTCTTCAAAAATGTGCTGGATTGCAGTCCCAGATTACATTCATTTAAAGGTTTAAGTATGAATAATACCTTAAATTCCATTTCTCTTTGATATCCCAGCAATCAGTGAAGCTGTTCTAGCAGGAATATGTATTTCCTCCCCTGTTTGCAGTATGAATGCATTGTATTTCAGATGTAAAAGTATCTGAAGTGGCAAGCAGTAACTGATTACTATCCAGGCTAAAAATTCAACTGAATTTAAACTTTAGCAAAGTCTAGGGGCTTGTCAAAAAATATTTTATTGCTAGTTCCCTGGCAGCATCCCACTTGATGTATGATGTCAGCTTGTCCTTTCAGATGCTCCTGAGTTTGGTAGTGAATGTACTGAATTGTATAAATGCATCTTTTACAAAACTGGGAATTTTCATCCTGCATTTGAATATGGCAGACGGGTGTATGATGTGACCTGATATCTGCCCTGACCATGTGCCACTGGAACTCAGCATAAATCTCTGGCATTTGTCATGCAAACGTCAGTGCCTCTCCTCACGCTGAAAAGGCTTGCAGAGGCAGCAAGACCAGACAGTGCCAATGAATATACAGGGGTTTCCACATGAATCCTCTCTAAAATGATCATTATTTTCCTCTTAAAGGATGTAAGGGTACTGGTCCCAGGCAGAGGTGGAAGGGACTGTTTGAAACCAGCCCAGTCAGACAGGGAAGAGGTAGCTCCCCTCAATGGAGCTGAAGGGGAGGCAGTTCTAGGAGTACTGTCATATGGTCAGTCTGTCTTGCCCTGGTGAGCACCCCAGCCACAAATTTCTGCCCCAGCTGAAGTTTCTGTACTGTTTTCAGAGGCAGACCTATGTATAACATGTAGTTATCTAACCTAGAAGTCACCAAAACATAGACAACAGTAGTTGTCTAGATATGGGTGGAGCAGGGCCACCAATCAAAGCTGATGGAAGGCACTCCATGCCACTGAGGCCACCTGAGCCCCAAAAGACAGCAAATGATCCAGAACTACCCGCAAGCTGTATGCCTGCCTTCAAAGGGAGTGTAAGCCCATCAAGAGCAGGCAACCTCCCATCCATCTGATCTAGGGAACTGCAGCTCAATCTAGTCTTATCTGGCTTGAGCTGCAGTTTGTTGACTCTCATCCAATCCATTGCCAAGGCAAGGCAATGGTCCAGCACAGGCACCCCCAACCTTGGCCCTCCAGATGTTTTGGGACTACAACTCCCATCATCCCTAGCTAACAGGACCAGTGCTCAGGGATTACGGGAATTGTAGTCCCAAAACATCTGGAGGGCCGAGGTTGGGGATGCCTGGTCTAGCGCATCCAATGCCTCACCTGCAGATGTAAAGGCGTGTCAGCAACGCACTCTAAACTTCCAAGTAGCCTCACAGTTGGACAGCACCCTCCACCACCACACCTGAGGGTAGCAGGTGAACTTAGGGAATGCAGAGTTTGGTCTGGGTGGGGCGAGGGGGAAGGTGAGGGGGAGGCTGAGGATTAGGAGGAATAGCTGAGTGTTGCTGTCAGTGTCCCCATCTCCCAGGACCATTGACTCAGACAGATGGTTCACTCTGTCTAATAGTAGGGCCGGACTTACTCTTGTAGATGAAAACAGCTGAAGAAGAAGGTGGACTGAACTAAATTACCAAGGTTAAATTTCCTGTCCCCTGTACATATTTTTACCCCCCAAACAAACATTTTCTTCCATTCAGAGCAGGGATTGTCTGCAAAGCTCTGGTACTTAGGAGGATTTACCAATGATTAAAAAGGCGATAAAGGAAACCCTGTTTTCCCCCCTTCTTCCCTCTGGCAAAATTTAAACCAAGCAATTTGAAGCTTAACTGACATTTGACAGTATTTTCTGTTGTGAATGCATTTATCCAAAGATAAGCCCAGGATTTCACAAGTCTAGACTGAAGCAATTTTCAAGTATTTTACATATTGTTAATCATACAGGGGGAGAAATGTGTTCAGGGGGTGATTTAATATAATAGGAAGGAAATGAGCCAGCACAATTTTCTGGGGGCAGAACAATCATATATGAGTTGCTAATTTCACTAAAGATATACAAAAGGGTGCAATTAGCATAGTCATAACATGTTTAGAAAATCCAAAGGAAGCCACCCATCTAGACATGCATAGTTTTCCTTTTTGCATCCATTGACTTCTCATTACCTGACCTCTGCCATCACACCCTCCCAAATTGCTTTGTGCTTTTTGGACACACTTACCTCCTGGTATACTCCCTATATCTTTTCAAAGAAAGAGCTCAATGCAATGGACACAGTTTAAGTTGCAGTTAAGTGTCCGCTTTGTGATTAGATGGTCATACTCCAAGGATGAAACTGAACAAGTGGATTTTTAAAATATCTGTAGAAAAATACATAATGTGGTGTTAAAACACTGCTTAACTAGGACCATATCCACAGCATACATTTAAAGCACTATTAAACCACTTTAACAATCATACCTTCCCCCAAAGAATCCTGGGAACTGTAGTGTGTTAAGGGTGCTGACAGTTGTTAGGAGACCCCCATTCCCTGCACAGAACTACAGTTCCCAAAGTGGTTTAACAGTCAATCCCTCTTCCCAGAGAACTCCTGGGAAATGTTCAGCCCATTTTCAACTTCCCGCCCCTTCTTCTCTTGCAAGGATAAAGAACCTGTGTTGGACTCCATCAGGCCCAGTCAGCATGACCAATGGTCAGGAATGGTGGGAGTTATAGTCCAAAAACTTCTGGAGGGAGGCACAGGTATCTCCCCTTCTCTGGTGTTTTCCCTGTATCACATTTTAAATTGCAGGCTCCTTGAGGGCAGTTACCTGTCTTTTTGTAACTTGTGAAGCATCACACATACTGATGGGCCTATATAAATACTAAATAATAATAGTAAACAAGTTTATTCTCTGGAGTATTTGCTAAACGCCTTGTGTGCAGTTTCACAAAACAGGCAGAGATGACACTTACTTCATGAAAAGCACCATTGAGACTATCAATTAGTACAAACTTCAGTTGGTGTGATCTTGTGAATTAGGCAGCAGATTGACTTAATTCATAAACTACAAAAATGTGCTACCTATTCCATGAATGAGTTTTCGTAATACAGTGTAACTTACCTATCTTCTGATGTATAGAAAATAGCGGATAACCTGAATAATAACAATAGATTCTTTATTCAGAACTGGCTGAGTTTACCATGATGAATCAGTCTCAGAATTCAAGAGTGTGTCATGTGGATACCAATATGAAGTGAGGAACTGAAGCTGATGATCCATGTTAACCTTAGTGCAGAGATAGGGAATCTCAGGCCCAGAAGCTGCATGTGCCCCCCCCCCGGCTTCTTTGGTTGGCACATGGATCTCTTCCCTGGTTGTAGCCCTTCCACACCCTTCCAAGCAGAGTTCTTTTGCTTGGCTGGAATGTGTCTTTAAGTGTGATAAGGACCCTTGCTTGCAAGGATGACGAGGTGTGTGCATGTAGAAACCTTTGACTTTTGTCTGGCAGACAACTGTACAAAGGCAAGAGTCACATTCATTGACCCTGCCGTTTAGTCTCTATTTTGCTTCCACCCTCATCCACCACAAGCAAGACCTGTCTCCTTCCATATTAACCTGCCTGACTTCGGAGTTCAACACATGATACCTAGGGATCTGTCCCACCATCACCAGATGTTTGGCATACAACTCTGAGAGACGGGGCCTCTTCAGTAATGTCCCCTCATCTATGGAACAGCTTCCTGCTATCTGCCTAACTATCACTGGCTGCTTTTTCACAGGACAATTGAAATTCTCCTATTCCAGCAAACATATTATTGTTGAGTAGATTATGAATTGTGAGATGCTTCTATGCTATTTTTTAAAGCAATATGCTGCCTGGCTCTCTGTTATCATATACTCAAGCTATTCAGCGCAAGCGCTGCTTTACTGCTGGCACTTCAAACCCAATAATTAATCAGCAGTGGTAGTGGTATAAAAATACACAGGACAATTGGACAAATTGCAATCCTATACTGGGTGTAAGCCCCATTGAACCAAGCGGCACTTACTTCTTAGCAGACACATTCACACTGACAGCCTTTTACACCAGAGTAAAGGCTTACAACACTATTAGCTACAGCAAGAATTTGCTGTGTGAATTAGTTCTATTATCTGTGCTTGGTCAGACTGCAATCTTTCTTATCCATTGAAATCATCGGTAGCAGATGGCATGGTGGGACAGACACATTCACCTGACGTCCTGACAGTGGAATTGTTGAGAGAAGCAAGGCAGCAGGGAGGTAAGCGCTATGAAAACACACCAACTGGATTGCAGGTGTCAACCTCCCCATAACTTCTCCCCTCTCCCTCCCAGTAGGCAGTAGTGACTCATCTGTCTGAAGGTCACTAGTAAATGTCATTGCTCCAGAACACCATCTCCCTTAATAATGTACCAGTTATTCCTTACCGGGTCCCTTCGATTTGCAAAAATTGTTTTATTTACATTTTAAAAAGATAGTAAATAGTGCATTTGATGATGGTGTGAAAGAAGGAATGCCATCTGAAGCTGCTGTGATTGTATCAGGCAGATCCTAAAGTAACTTTCTATTACATCCCATCATTCATTTTAATGTAACTTGTCCCCATACTTTTGGCAGTCTGCACAACATGACTGGGGAGGTTAAAATATGTCAGACTGATAAGGCAGGAGAATTCCTTGTCACATTGTAAATGCGCATGGTGTTGTCCTACCTTTCAAAAGAGATGTGAAAGTCTCCATTGCCATTTCACATAAAATATTTGTGGCACCAGGTAATTTAGTTTTTGAAATATTTCATCAGGCGAAAAGCTGGGGTGGGATGTGTGAGATTTGCGACAGGAGAACTGATAGCAACCCAACTGCATTCATTCACAGTTACTACTTGGCTCAGTTGAATCCATAAATCAGACATCTCTGAGAGCAATACCACATCTCCCAACCCCCCACCCTTATGCACATATTAGCATCTTTCCAGCAATGAGAAAAGTGGCTCAAATTTACTTGAAAGCCTGATTTATTTTCAGAGGAGTGGATTCCTTTCAAACTGGAGGGTGTCCTAAGCTTTTAAAAGGAGGAGATATATTTATTGTGGTGCTTCTCCTGCCCTTAAGAATGGGCATAAGATCTCAGTTCCTTAAGTGTAACCCTGCTATTCATTTTAAGGTGCTGTTTTTCATTATAGCATGGTAGCAACCAAGGAGTAAATTGTAAACATTTATCATCTAAGCACCGCATTTATTGATTTCCCATATAAAGCACTTTGGGTACTTAGTGATATATGTTGGTCCCGATGAAAAACGAAAGGTTATAACAGTTCACTGATTATGGATCATCCCACAGTGCTCAACTGAGTGCTACCCATTTGCTGCATTTTAAGTGAGCATTGGGCTAGACCCTTGGTCATGACAATACTATGGTAAATACGAATCTTAGGCTATTGGCTATTAAAAAACCATGTGTGTTACTGAGTGTGTAGAGTACATCTCACTTTACTGAATGAGCTCATCCGTGGTAACAGAACATTGTATCTATAGTTGCTGCATCATTTCCTAATCATACAATAAATCACTTGCAAGAAAGTGAAACATTATTCAGTCGCGTAATTTACAGGTTGTTTCAAATAGCTTTTGCTTGCTGCCTTATGGCTGTCAGCTAGTCATGTAGATTTACAAAAAGGCAGAGTACAAATAAAAACACACCCTTTTGACTCTCTCATCCTCCACCCTTTGATACACATATTCAATTTATTTACAATTTTTGTTTAACCTGCAATAAAGAAGGGCTTTTTCACTGGCTAGGTTCAATTCTAATCCTTCTAACCTCCTTTGGGGTAGGTTTGCGGGTATGGCAGAAGGAGATAGGATCTGCCTATGTGATGCCCACCTGGTGGAAACTCTTGCTCACATGGCCCTTAAATGTAAAATGTATGATGATCTCCGCCAACAATTTTTAGATCAACTATGTATTCCAACATGGAAACCAGAGACAGAGGTTATACTCTTCTTATTACAGGGGAGAGGCCAGGAGCTCACCAAGACAGTAGCTAAGTTCCTCTATTTGATTTTTTGCCCTTGCTGGAGGATCCTGCCCTTGCTGGAGACCCACAGAGATGAAATAGATTGCTTGCCTCTTCTTCCCTTTGGCAAATGACTGTATTGTTGAAATGGCGATGAGATCACACTGGCCTATTTATTCTGAATGTTTGTACATGATGCCAATAAAGGTTTGATGATGATGATGATATTCAATAAAGGGGATTGACTCTTAAGTACTTTGGAAGTGGTATCTAGTAGACTAGGTATATATAAAACTCAAGGAAGGCCCACAAAGCCTTTGTTTATATTCTTCTATTTTTCATTTTACTTTCATCCAAGAAGCTATCCCTAACCATTAAACTGCTAGCCTGAGGGCCTCATTAGGATCTTTTAGCTAAGTCATGGTGACTTGCCCTACACCTGATGTCATTTAAGATGTCACTTGTGGAGCTGGACCAAAGGGGGTTTATGGGCACTGCTGATCTATTGATTTGGTGGCATGTAAAAACTAGGGACAGCCATGTTTTTCCCCATGCAACTCTTTCTGAGAGCTATGAAATGGCGTCCCATCATTTCTCCCACTTCATTTCTTGCATTGAGGGAACTGCCAGAAGGCTCTCATAGGTGGACCTCAGTGTGCGGGCTAAATGATGGGGGTGGAGATGCTCCTTCAGGTATACTGGTGCACACATCATCTTTCACATGCCACAAGGTAGGAAGAGCATGACCATATATTACAATTATATGCAAAAAGAGAAATTGACTTTTTTTCTAAATTATTCTGTAAATCAAGTGAACAAAAAGTGTAGTTAGACTACAACATACATTTTATTTGAACAGAAGTGTTGGCAGCTGCTAAAGCAGTCATTCGGAGGCATTGGAATAATTCAGGAGTGATAATTGAGAAAAAATAGTTTCCAGTAAATAGCATTTAAAGTAAGAACAAAATATTCAAAAATATTATACCTCTGTGATCAGACAAGATGGTTCTTAGATGCAAAATCATATGTATAGGCTTCCATGTCCTGATCTGCAGAACTGGCATTTTTATAAGGGCCATATAATGTTCTTTGCAAACTCACAAGGAATCGATCCTTCATTGTGGCAGCATCTACACTTTGAAACTCCCTGCCTATTGATTTGGGGCAAGTACCTTCACTGTACAGTCCTTGGTGCCTGCTAAAACTTGGTTTGGTTGTTTAACCAAGCCAGCCCAGACATGTTGGATAATATCCAATTCCCTCCTCTCATCAGCGCAAGGATTTCATTTGCACAATGGGACTCTCCTTTCCACATAAGGAGCCTGTTATAAGTGAGCCTGTTACTTTCACCAGATACTTAATGGCCTGTTTTTTATCCCTGTTTACTGTTTACTGAACTTTGGCGGGCCATGAGTTTTGTTGATTTAATTCATACTTTTTGTGAAAGATAGGCAGAATTCAAGCAACAGCATATCTATTAGATTATAACCATCTCCCTTTATCAGTGAATTTTGTAATATGAACTTTTTGCTTCAGCAAGCCCAGTCAATATCACATCCAACACAATCAAGTTGCAAGCAAAACAAGGTCCCACAACTTCCTGAGAAACAATTTGGCAGCCCATTGAAATGAGTTAGGAACTCCCAAATGTTCACTTCTTTTCTATTAAGTTAAAATATCTGTGTCTGCACTTTACTTTATATGCAGTTCAATAAATAGTGCATATACTTGGGTTTGTTTTAAATGCTACTTCCAGCTCTGAAGGATTCTGCTCTGAGGATTCATCTGTGTTCCTGCTCTGGATATTCTGCCCTATACAGTATGAAGTACCTGTTTGCTTGTTTATTCATTTTGAACCCCTCTCTCTTTAAAAAAATAAGATTGTTTAAATGCTGAGAGCAACTAGTGGCCTTTAACACTAGCCTTTCTATTGGCCATGAGTTATATTATGCTCAGCTCTGCTGTATTATGGTCCCAAGGTATAATAGATCAGCATTGTTATCTGGGGGAGGGGGAGTACATTCTGCAGTCAAAGTATTTTGTAAGTATGAAAAAAATTCTACTTTACCCAGTCTGATAATGACTTGTCCAGTCATTTGTTAGACATTGTTAGCTGGTATCTCCTTTTCTCACACTGTGAAGGAAGGAAGGAAGGAAGGAAGGAAGGAAGGAAGGAAGGAAGGAAGGAAGGAAGGAAGGAAGGAAATAAGTTCAGGGCACTTTACATTAAATACATGTAATGTGAAGAACCTGGCTTTCATAAATATGCCAAGCAGGGTGAAATGGGTTGTTTTTTATATTTTGTGGGAAGGACAACAGTTCACATTTCTCACCTCTTCCTCAGACCTTTAGCATAGCAAAGAATCTGTTCTGGACTGCAGCTCATGGTCAAAATGTGTGGTCAGCCACGCTCAGCAGGTGTGCTGTCTTTCTGGAAATCTTTTCTGACGTCTCCAAGTCTACTTTTCCTGTATGCTAATTGGATCTGTAGGTGGAAGGTCCACCAACCTCCTTCCCAGTTGCTGCAGTGGAAGATATTGTATAGCCTTATTTCCCACTGTATATTGTCAATAAATAACAGTATAATTCCCTTACTAGCAGATTTTTAAATCTCTTGTTACCATCTGTTGAATTCTCTGAAATGTTGCAATAGGACCCTGAGCAATTCCATTGCTTTTTGAGCTGTCTTAATGACTACCACTTATGAATTTTAGAGGAGCCATAGGCAAAATCAGCCCTCCAGATGTTTTGGGACTACAGCTCCCATCATCCCTGACCACTGGTCCTGTTAGCTAGGGATGGTGGGAGTTGTAGTCCCAAAACATCTGGAGGGCCGAGTTTGCCTATGCCTGTGTTAAGAGTAACTGGAAAAGCTCAGGAATCCTTTGTACAGAGCTGGTGCTACATTCTGAGCACCCCTATGTTACTGCTAACAAGGAACTGTTATGACCTATCTATACTAAGTACTCACAGAAGCAAGGTAGGTCTGTGTGACAGCACTATGGATAGCTCCAAGTGAGCAAATTTCAACAAGACAGGACCATGGTTGCAGCACCAGGCACAGCTCCGAGTTATCAACTTGGCTCCAATGAAGGCTAAAGATGAACTGAGACCTTGTAAGTTTCTTTCTTCACCTGCCTATCTATGCTCCACCCACTTGGCCTAAAGACTGTGCCTCTTAATAGGCCAGTCTTCTGGTCTGTACACAAGCATTTACAGCAGCCTTTTTCAACCTGTGGGTCCCCAGATGTTGTTGAACTACAATTCCCATCACCCCTAGCTAGCAAGGCCAGAGCTCAGGGATGATGGGAGTTGTAGTCCAACAACATCTGAGGACCCACAGGTTGAGAACCGCTGATTTACAGTATTTTATCTTCATGGCATACTTCTTGCACTGTTGGGCAGGTGTGGTAGAAGCACTTTGCTTTCTTTACTTGAGTATTTTTGCATTTCTGTACCCCACTTTTTTTAAAAAACAAACAAACAACGGACAGATTTGGGGAACCTCTGAACATCACAACATCTCATTACATTCCCATTAGGTATGAGAATAATCGGGGTTTTCAAAAATGATTTTAAAAAGAAGTATTGGAGGCCACACAATTGTTTAGCACCAATGGTTTCACATTAGGTGACCCATAGGAGCAGTCATTTTAAAATAACAAATTTGATTGCGGCAGGGGTCTTAGAGGCAACCAAAAAACCACACCTCTTGGGGTTGCATATTTGGCCTTCAGACTGCGGGTTAGCCAGTTCTGTAATATAATTACACACACCCAAAACTCAAGGTAGATATATTACAATTAACCAGCTAAAACAACATAAATTCTGGCAATCCTATGAAATTCACTGAAAGGTTGGGCAAATAACCAGGTCTTCCCCTATTTCCTGCTTTTGCAAACCTTGATATTTTATTTGTTTATCAAATTTATCTCTCCCACCTTTTCCCAAATGATCCCAAGCGTGATGATGCATCCTTTCTGTTCCTCAGGAACCTTGTTTTGGCTATGTAGCTGTCACATCTCACTGCCTGAGCTTCCTATCAGTGATTTGTTGCACTTTCCTCCTATTTGATCAAGGAGCGGTAGTTTACGAAATGGAACTGCATTATTTTAAAATAAGTACTACATCTCAAATGCTTTCAGCGGACGAAGGCTAAGCAGGAAAGGAAGCTCATGAGAAATATACAGGTCAGACCACTAGAATAATTTCTCCACTTCTGCACATGCTGACTCTGCAGATGCGCTGCCGGTTAATGCTGTTTCAAGAAACAGGGCCACATTTTCGTCCAGCCATCTGGGACCAAAGAGCTTAAATGAATGAATTACATATTGATCTGAAATACCCTAAACTTAAAATGCATAGACTCCCCAATGACAAGAAAGAAACAAAACAAAACCTGGGATATCAGAGAAGTACAAACCTCTAGGTAAACTGTAGAATATAAAATATATTCTTTGGGAAAACACCTGATTTATTATACACATTCTCTCTCGTGATTATCTGCTGATTGCAACCAGCCACCAGAATACATTTGGTACAATATCCAGTTGCTATTAAATAACTCAAGGGTACAGTAAGCACTACACCCTTGTAATTTAATAATTAGGAGGCCAATGAATCTTCTCATGGGTGAATATTTCTAAGCTCACAAGTTTTTCTAAGGTTTTTATTGCTCCATTTATTGTGTGTAGGATTTGCCACTAATTTCTCTCTTTTAGTCATTCTAGTGAGTTTGTAGCCAAAGCTGGAAAGCCCAAATATATGATCTTTCATATCTGGTGCTCTCCATATATTGTTAGACTAGAACTGCCTTCAGTTCTGGCCAGCACTGGTCAAGGATTATGGGAGTTGTAGTCTGACAACATCTGAAGGGCATAAGGTTGCCTATCCCTGTTGTATAGATGATAGATGATAGATAGATAGATGATAGATGATAGATGATAGATGATAGATAGATAGATGATAGATAGAACTTTATTCGCATTAGCCAATGGCCATAGCAACAGTAAAACATTACAGTATGCACAGAAAAGGAAATTTGATATAAGAGCACAATTTAAAGTCCTGAATCAGCAGTCAGTTAAAGGTAAAGGTAAAGGTACCCCTGCCCGTACGGGCCAGTCTTGACAGACTCTGGGGTTGTGCGCCCATCTCACTTAAGAGGCCAGGGGCCAGCGCTGTCCGGAGACACTTCCGGGTCACGTGGCCAGCGTGACATCGCTGCTCTGGCGAGCCAGAGCTGCACACGGAAACGCCGTTTACCTTCCCGCTGGTAAGCGGTCCCTATTTATCTACTTGCACCCGGAGGTGCTTTCGAACTGCTAGGTTGGCAGGCGCTGGGACCGAGCAGCGGGAGCGCACCCCGCCGCAGGGATTCGAACCGCCGACCTCTCGATCAGCAAGTCCTAGGCGCTGAGGCTTTAACCCACAGCGCCACCTGTGTCCCCAGCAGTCAGTTAGTGGCCCTTATTCTGATTGCCCCTGCTATGAAACTAGCAACCTTTGCTGTTATCTGCTCATTTTGTCCCTGCTGTATAGCAAAATAACAGGATATGCAAAATTGATTCTTCTTCCACCTATTTAAAGACTCCTTGTTGTTAGAGGGCTTAGCTTTATTATGTGAAACAGAAACACTATATTAGATAAATTCTTTGATGACAAATTGGAGTAAACAGAAGTTCTCTATAAATGTATTTCAGTTGGGAAGACTAAGGGAAATTTCAGATCAAAGGCGCCATCTTCTTGAGAGGATTGAGGGGGCCCATGCACAATGCTGTGTGACATCATGCCATCATGTGCACAATGCTGCACAAATCCCTGATGTTGCATGCATGATGCCGCAAGAAGTGGTGGGCCGAAACTGCCTCGACCCCTAGGAGTTGGTGCACCTGTTTCAGAAGGCTTGTCATCAACAACAACCCTTATCCCTGATATATGAGCTGGCCTCCTTCTTACTGAGAACTACTGAAGTTTAAAGGAATCATCATGTGATGTCGGCTTTGAATAACTGAGCTATCATGTTAGACAATCACACATTGCACAGGCATTGTGTGAATGCTATAGTCACATGACTGAAGTAAAATTACGAGTATAGACCCCCAGTATAATTACAGGAGGGGGACGCAGGTGGTGCTGTGGGTTAAACCAGAGAGCCTAGGACTTGCCGATCAGAAGGGGTGAGCTCCCGTTGTTCAGTCCCAGCTCCTGCCAACCTAGCAGTTTGAAAGCATGTCAAAGTGCAAATAGTTACCGCTCCGGCGGGAAGGTAAACGGCGTTTCCGTGTGCTGCTCTGGTTCGTCAGAATCAGCTTAGTCATGCTGGCCACATGACCCAGAAGCTGTACACCGGCTCCCTTGGTCAATAAAGTGAGATGATGGTCAGGGGTCCCTTTATCTATAATTACAGGAGAAGGAGCATTTTCCTCATAAAAGTATTTCCCTGTTACCTTCTTCGGTCCTGTTTGGTTAATTTAGGGAATGGTGTGTTGTGCCAGTGACACTTGAATTGTCATTGTATCTGAATATATAAAGGGAAGACCTATATTATGTATCCTAAATTTGCAGAAGGCTCACAGTTTGTACATAAAGTCCAAGGCCCAGCATTCCAGTTTAGAAGGAACTTCCTTAAGAAAAATTAACAATCAGCAGGCTGGTGTGCCATTGTTCACTTGATCTCCCAGTGCACGTGTTGCTGCTGCCTCCTGGGGGTTAAGAGGATGAGAGGTGAGGCAATAGGGAGGTCAGTGCAGTGCAAAAACTCCAGCAGAAGTTCCTGATAAGCAGCAGCCACATGGGTGTTGAGTGGTAGGGGGAGTGCCATTGCCTCACTGGCCACTGCTGTCAACAAGATTGGAAAAGATTTTCCTAAAGAAATTCTTGATTATAATACTGGGCCAGATGGACCAACAGTAGCTTCGGAAGTTTATATAAAATGAATAGTAACTGTAGAGTACAGAATGACAGAAACGTAAGGGTTTAATGTCTATATGTTGTGACACCATCCAATTAAGTAATGCAAAACCAAGTTCTTGAAGTGGCACTCAATTAATACTTATTATGTACCAAAGTATATTTAGTTTCTTAAAGGCCCATTAATTGGTAATATGCTGCAATTAGCACTTAAGTATGTGATTAATATTCTAGTAAATGCTCGTTTACTGTTATTTGACATTCATTACCAATGAATAGATATTTAATTGAAGCCTGCTTCCTCGAAAGCAGGATAGCGGATCAGCTTCCCTGTCTTTCATGATCCCTCCCTGCTATTTGCTTTCTTTAGCCCACTTGCCTTCAAGGTTGTAAAGCTGTTCTCCTCCTCGTGGTTCATTCAGCTAAGCAGAAAATAATCAGTTTTTCAGTTCATAATAGCATTCAGACTGGTGTGCTGGGATTATAAATGTACCAAAGCACACCAAATTACAGTCAGCAAAAACATTTTTTAGCTTTCCCATGCAAGGATCTATAAAACACATTCAGAATTATGATTTCCCTTCCCCATTTCCCTCCCCTTCAGTAACCACAGACGTACATGCTGAGGGCAAACGAGGCAGAGAAAATGCAGCAATCCATAAGTATGGTAATAATGCTGCCTTATGGAGAAAACTTTAAAATTGCTTCCCTATGAATTTGCTTTTTTTGCCATCTGATACAGAAATCGGATGCAGAACAGCAAAAACATGAGTAGGAGGAATCATAAACTGTTTTAGGACATAAACACCTGACAACTGGCATTTACATTTAAATTCTTCCAGTTTGTGTGGGATGTGGTGGCGCTTTAAAAAGAAAAAGAAATTTAATGTTTTAATGACTCTGACTTCAAGGTCATCTCTAAAAACTTGCCTGCTGAAAAATGGAGTCTTGTTAGGCTCCTGCAATTGAACACCCAAACTTGAAGCTCTGGAGACATGAGGCATTGCCAGAGATGACCGAATAAGGAGGAAAAGGAGGCTAACACCCTATATCAGGGGTCGGCAAACTATGGCTTGGGGGCCAGATGCGGCCTGTAAGGGTTGCGAATCTGGCCCGTATGACCATTTGAAAACCCCTGCCAAGTGTCTGAGGCCGAAAGGCCGCATCGGCGTTTACCTCAACGTGGGGTGGCAAGCATCTCTGATGCAGTTTTTCAGAGGTGCGCGGACTGATTGGTCAGTCCCCGCACCGCGCTGAGGTAAACTCCGATGTGGCCTTTCATTTGTAGAGCTGCCGCCAACATGCATCCGCCCATGGCTCCTACAGCAGCAGGGGGCTGAGCAGAGAGCAACGTGGGAGGGAGCAGCGAGGGGGCCAGCGGCTTTGGTGAGCTTGTGGGGCTGGCGCTGAGGAGGCAGCTAAAGCTGGGTTTCCTCTTGCACGTGGTGCTGCTGCTCAACTCCTTCCTGGGGCTGCTGCTCTTGCCCCACTCCGAAGAGCCCAGCCCAGGGGACAGGATCTGGGTGAGTTGCTGCTTCCTGGCTGGGGGAAGGCAGAGGAGGTGGAGTCTCTGCACCCGGATGGATGGTGGACCTCCCCCCCCCACCCTGGTGGCCCTTCTCCCTTCACTCCATGTCGCCTGTCTGCTTCGGAGGCGCTGGGCTGAAGCCCTCTTTCTCTCTGCCTGGGCACCTTCCTCTTCAGCCTGGGGCAGCAAACCAGGAGGGGGTTGGCTTCAGCGGCAGCAGCGGCTGCTGTGCCTGTCCATGCTGAGTCCTGTGGCATTGGCGAGGTCTGAGGAAGGGGGAGGAAACAGCAAGGGGACCGGTGGGGAGTCGTGGCCAGCGATGTGGCAGTGGTGCTTGGGCCCTCCTCCCACTGTGGGGACTGTGGCTGCAGGGGCTCCCGACTCCAGCTCTTTCTTCTCCCCCCCCCGTGGCAGTTCATTCCCCCCCAAAAAAAATATAGTCCGGCCCCCCACAAGGTCTGAGGGACAGTGAAATGGCCCCCTGCTGAAAAAGTTCGAGGACCCCTTCCCTATATTATTTTAAAGGCATCATGGTTGCCAAAGTGATTTGGTTATTTTTTTCATTAAGCCACTGCTAACCCCATGTGTCATTGTAATGGATTGCTTTGAATTTATTTCTGCACCAGGTTAAGTAATTTTTAGCCCCCCCCCAATTCCCCTTCGACCTGTCCAATATTTTGCCCAACCAAAGGTGGCAATATTATCCAGTCCCATTCCCCTCTTACTCTCCTCTCGACACTCAAACAGCATCCTGTGGCAGCTAAGCATACTCACATTGGGCTATCTTAAGAGTTTCCTGCTTTACGGTCCCTACCCTGAGTTGATCCACCAAAATCAATGAACTTCAATAGGCTAGATTTCAGAGGGTCTACTCTGAGTATGATAGATGGGTATAACCCTATTTACTGGACTGAAAGTTGATACTTTTTTTTTTTTACATTTTCTTTTTCTGGACAGAAAATATACACGCAATTTTGATGACACCAGAAGACTCCCTACCACAATCTGCACGTTATAATATTTTTACTGCTAATTCTGACTTTTACTAAATAAACTGATGTGACATGACATTAACTGCACAAACATCATGCTATGTCAGGCTATGTCTGAGCTTAGGTTGCTGTACGTCCCACAAAAGTGGGGACTTGTCCAGATTTGGAATTTCAGGCTTGGTCACATGACCTGGTAACCCACCATAGAACATTATTTTAATGGTTTGTTTTCCCTCTGACAGGCTTAGGAAGAGCAGTATCAGCCCTGCTACAAAACAGGGTTTGGATCTGGTGGAAGTTTATGTCAGTTTAATTTACACTGGCATGTTTTATGTCAGCTTTTTGTGTATAGGAGTGCTTCCGTAACATCTCATGTTTCCATACTTTAGTGTTTAAGGAAGTTCTTCTTGGTGATGAGGGAAGAATGGCCAGTGGGTGAGAGATTATTTGCCCTTCGAAAGTAAACGTAATGTCTTCCTCCATGTGAGTTTCAAAAGTGTGGATTACAGGGAAGAAACAACAGCAAGAGTCAGTGTCTTTTGTTCTCAAGCTGGTGGACAAAGACAATCAGGAGCCTACACATGAGTATTTCATTCACCTTCATGTGTTCTTTTGCTCATCTGTATTGCAACTTCCAAGCAGCAGTGCAAGAATGTACATGTCCCTCCAAAATTAACACAAGCCAATTTTGAATTTTAAAGAAAATGGATCAACATTTCTTTCAAGCACTAAACAGATGATTTGACAATTGCTGACCCAAGAGACATTCAACCATAATTAATTAGCAAGTTATAATGTTTCTCCCTGTACTGTGAAAAGCTTCACTTTTTGATAAAGTTTCTGCAAAAAGCAAAAGAGAGTGTGCATGACTGGGTTTTCTTTCTGGTCCGTTGACAACCCTAACACTTACCCAAAATAAAATATAACTGATTTCAATGGTATGTACTTGTGATTAAGCATACACTTCCCACTTACTGATCATGTCTGATAATAATGACAAGATTTGAGTAAAGCATTAAATAGATCCAGGATGATTCTTCTTCTGTACAGTCAAAGTCTCCAAAATAAATGGCAGTCATTGTAGTCCAGCTTCCACATTACAGTCTAATGCTCAATTGGGTCTCTCAATTCATTGATGAGAAATCTGTGGCCCTCTATATTTTTGCTAATTACATCTCTCATCATTCATGACCACTGGCCATTCTGGACGGGGTGATGGGAGTTTTAGGTCAACAACATCTGGAGGCTCACAGGTTCTCCATCCCTTATTAGGTAGCTAATACACACCTAAAGTCATATGAGTTTACCACTGTGATAAATAAAAGTCAGCTACAGCAGCTACAGATATTTTTTTCTGACATTGGGCACTGTGAAAGGAGAAACCATATCTGCTAAATTATGCCATTGGAACACACACAAGTCCTGTGCAGGCTAGAAGAACACAATTGCCATGGACTGGTTGGATGCAGAGAAATGGTGGGAGGAACCAGCTGGGGAACCACCAAGAGAAGAATGCTCAGAGCCAGGGAAGTGGTGGTGGGATGACAATGAATGGTCAGAGGGAGAAGACTGAGAAGACATCAGAAGCTGAAGGGTTAAGTGAGCTGGGAAAGTCTGTGGCAGAGAGAAGTCAAGAATCTGAAGCTGGCGAGTGCGAGAAGGGAGGTTAAGAGGCAGGTATGTTTCAAGCTGGTGAAGAGTCACATGTGTCTTCCCCTCCTGCTGTTACAAGCTCCCCTCCACCCTGTCTCCTAGAACCAGAAGAGGCATGAAAAGGGAGGAAGAGAGATTGGCTGCACACTGGCATAGTCTCTGGTTGCTTTGAAAAAGCCCTGGAGAGGAGGAGACAGACAGCTGTGGGAAGACAGGGTGTTTAGTCTCAGTAGATGGCTGCTGTGTTTATTAGGCCTGGCACTCAGCCAAGTCTGTGGAGATCGTTTTGCTAATAAAGGGTTAACTCCAACTTTGAACTGTGTGATTTATTGACTGGCCCACTCTGTGACAACAATTTTTTGTGAAATTGTGTAAATCTTGAATGTAGTATAGGGAGTTGCAGTGTCCCAAAGTTCCATCATAGTAGCATACTGACAATGGACCACTGTTTAATCCTGGCTTGTTTGTTCTTCTGCACTTCAGCATAAACTAATAAGTTTGCCTTTGTTTGGGTATAATGAGGAACTCTGGTTGGTTTAAAAGTGGAAGTCAACACTTCCAATCTTCTTACAGCCAGGCGAGAAGAACAAAAGGAAGTACATGAGCCCAAGAGTCATGCTAGCCTATGTACACAATCAAATTAGATTTATTTCTATGATCATAGATCTACTGTACAATGCAACTAGATTAACAGACCCCCAAATAGCATGGAATATTCCATACAGCATGAAGCATAGTTTAACATTATTTCCAAAAAAGGAACCTAAGTGTCTGCAGAAATATCCTTATTAGTATGGTCATAGAAACATGAGAAAATTATCTGAAATGTACTCTTACCTATATATGGTGGGGTTTTTTAGAGCTACGGGATTATTTATTGCCATACAAGGCATGAATTGTGGCAAATCGCTTGGAAGGCTGTTTGCACATTAAAAGGTGGCACAGTATTTGCCCTATTGAAGAAGACGTTCTGAGTTTTGACACCCGTCAGGAAACTTAGAGGAAAAACCAAATGAAATATTTGATTCTTCTTTGCAGTTTGACGTTTTTGACTGACAGAGCTTGACATGTGGATTACCTGACTTTGCAGTTTGAAAGCAAGATGCATAAAGCACCAGACCTTGTTGGTCACTCAGACAGTTTTATGGTTTTTTTTAATTCACTTTTTAAAAATTCAGTAGTTCCATCGTTTTTGCCTGCATATGATGTCCTTTTTCAGGATTTAACAGGTATGCTTTCTTTTTAACAAATGTTTAGGGTATTTTAAAACATTTTTTATTCTGCTTGGTCCTGTTTAATAATCCCTTTGCTGTTCCTGTCAGTGAACTGCTTCCTGAATTGCAAATAGAACTCTGCAAATTTCATTCTGAACTGGGGATGCAGAGAATCTGAAAGGGAGCCTAAAAGTTTGAAAATGACTTTCTGAGTTACATTTTCTTATCCTGTAATTGTAATTGTTCCAAGAGTGATCCATGCTTGCAACTTACATGGTTGAGAAGGAGGGGGGGCACACCTTATTAAACATGAGATTGTTTGGTTTAAAGGCACCCCACTCTACACAATACATATTCTGTGTTAGATAGTGTGGCGTTTGTACAGAGCCCCCGGTCGTTTCACAGACTATTGACCTGTACACCACTACTTCATTCTTCCGCTGCTACCAATTTTGTGGAAAAGACCGAGGGTTCCCCGGTGAATTATTGAGTCTCAGTCAGGTAGAGTTAACAATGAAGATTAAAGTTTATTTCAAACACAAACAAGTTTTAAAATATATTCAAAACTCTGTCACTCTATTCCCTCTCGGTCTTGTCTCTGTCTCAAACTCACTCTGACTCCTCTCTCTGCCCCCCCCCCCAAAAGAACCAACTGAACTAACTGTCAAAACTTCTGGGCTGAGCCTCAAAATCAGGTAGGCTCCGCCTCCGGGCTTTCTTATTGGTCAATAAGAAAGCACTCTACCTTGACTATTCTCGTCTCCTTGTGGGGAAAATGGCATCCTGGTACTTGAGAAAGTATCCGGATCAAAGCTTGTTTCCTGCTCCTTAATATTCCCTGTGCTTGCACCTCAAGCTGGTTGCATGAGTAGGCAGCTCCCTGGAGTTCACAGCAGGTGCGAAATGCAAGGTTACACAGCAAAGACCACTTGGCCTTCATTTTATTGCAGATTGTTCCTAGAATGTTTGCCTTTGTTCTGTTGTTTGCTTTTGGTTAAGAGCTGAGCCCTTGTGGTTCACCCAGATATGCCCTAGAGTCTGCTGTCCTTCCAATTTATCACCTGACAGCAATGATTGTACAATGTAATTAAAAGTCAATGCTAGCTTTTTGGATATATGCTATAATGAAAGAACCATCTGAAATTAGGACTTAAATAATGAAGGGTTCAGGGACAAGCAGGCTGGTATTTGTTATGCATTTTAATAGAGGAACTTTGCAGCTAATTGGAGGCTAACTAAACCCCTTGGACACATTTCAAGTCACGTCAGTGTTTTTCTCTCCCTAAGGAATCTGATAGGCTATGCGGCTTAGAACTGCCTTTTTCTATCTTAATTACCACATTGAGTTGTTCTAATGTTGGTTTACTTTAGAAGCATGCATGATGATTATAAGCAAGCAAGAGTTTCTACAAGCAACCAGAATCTAATTTAAAAATTTAACACCTCCCTATCCACAAAAAGTGACAGTACAGAGATAGAGGAAAGTGGATCTATTTAACAGCAAAAATGACATCCATGACCTATGCACATGTATGATATTCACACTAGAGAACACTAATGAATGTGACCCACCTTCATCTGTAAACATCCCTCTCGGGCTGACAAGAGTTGTAGTACAGCACGGGGCAATGTTATGTCTACTCATGTATGTTGTTGTACATCCATAAGAACATAAGAGTACCCTTCCCAAGAGCTTATATCACTGAAAGGGTGAACTTTTATTGCTCAAAAGCCTACAGCTAAAACTTTTCAATGTATGTTAGCATTCTCGTTTGGATCTTCTGAAGAAAACCGTTTGAAGACCCAACCTATTTGCTGCAGCAGCACCATCTATGAATGAGGTGTCTGTCAATGCCCAGAATGCAAGACAAAGGGCTATTTGGAGATAAACAAAACAAAACAAAACAAAACAAAACAATAAGCTACTTTATTGTTTATTTAGCATTCTACCACCCCTCCATATTGGGAATAAACATCTCCTGATAGTAAGAGGTATGCTGCATCTGATCCCAGAGACAATGGCTTTAATCCTGGCCATGAAATATCCTTGCAGTTCCTCCAAAAGTTGCCCATTTGTGTAATTTGGTCAGCTTTTAGAGAAAGCTAATTATTTATAATAACCTCCTCTTTATGACCGCAGTGCATGTTATACAGTGGTACTTTGGGTTACAAACACCTCGGGTTACAAACACTTAGGGTTACAGACTCCGCTAACCCGGAAGTAGTACCTCAGGTTAAGAACTTTACTTCATGATGAGAACAGAAATCGTGCGGTGGTGGCACGGCGGCAGCAGGAGGCCCCATTAGCTAAATTGGCACCTCAGGTTAAGAACGGTTTCAGGTTAACAATGGACCTCCAGAACAAATTAAGTACGTAACCAGAGGTACCACTATAGTTGATAAAATACATAAAACAATTCCAACAGAATGAGTAGGTAAAAACATAACATATCCATAATACCCCCATGGAATCACTCATGACAGCTCATTGCAGTGGAAAGTTAATACTCATCTCCTATAAAAGCCCCACAAATTCTCCCACAAAAAGTAGGTTTTTACCCAAAGCCAAAATGCTAGGAGCATCAGCATTAGTGCCATCACAGAAAAGGCTCTATCTCTTGTCACCGCATAATGCATTTGCACCAAAGGTAAGACCATGGGAAGAGACACATCCCCAGAGCTAAGAATCTGGGCAGACTGATATAGAAAGAATTGTTTCCTTCAGATACTTTGGGGACTCAAGTCACATAGGTAATGAAATTTATTTCAGGATTAGTTGTTCCCTACAAGCACCCCCCCATTCTCTGTCAGCCACATTCTGTATGAATTGTAATTTTCAGAGATTTTTCAAATGAAGTCCCATGTAAAAGAGAATCAAAAAGCTGGTGGTCTTAGTTATTTGAGATAATGTAATTTGAGGACTTTCTTTCAAAACCAGGAGATTATTTGAAGCTAGTGTAGCTCTTAGAGAAATCTTAATTTCTTGTAGAAATCTTAACAGAATATGAAAAAATTGTGCTGGGTTTATTTCAGTGCAAAATTGAATCCGGTGACATTTAGAGGGAAATCTGAAGTGAAGCCTATGGGAATTTGATCTTCATGTGGGTGTAGCCAATATATAGGAGAGCTTGTAGAACAGTTTCTCCATCGACTCTATCTCTTCTGATCACAGAGTTTGTACAAGAAATTAAATCACATTTCAAATCCATCGGTAATGATTATCTAGAAGTACCCCATGGTTGATACTTTAGCTGATGGGGGAATTTCATCAATATCAGACGTTCTCTAGAGCCCACAAGTGAATTTGACCTATTACTTGAACATATGCTCAACCATTTGTTATGCTCAGTTTCCAAGCATCCTATTATATTTTAGCTTCTTCTCCCCCTTAATGAACAGTAAAATCCTGCCACATTTTATTTTACAATCATGCCTATTCTTTTCTTAGACTTACATGTTGAATAGCTTATGTTGCTGCTCAACAAAGTACAGGAAGGAACTGTTTCTAACACTGCACCTGGGAGTGGAGATTCTATTTTGCAATTCTCCAATTTATATCTACATCAATAACAAAGTAATTGAAGTCCCTCCATGATCAATGCTCTCTTCTCAGAACTGGCCTTCCTTATCTATATAAACATTTCCTTGCAGTGCCTTCTCATTATTTCTCAGGGGTTGGAAGTAGGGTGTTTTCCCCCCTTTCCTCCTCTTGTATTTTTCCAGTTCAGCTCAGAATTTTCTGACATGATAAACCAAGTACTTCTTTTACATAGTTTCTTTCAGAAGCAGGAGCTACATTGTTGTTTCATTTCTCTCCTGCTCAGCTTTAAACTCAAATTCATTGTCACTTTCAATATGATAGTCTGATAATTCTACAATATTTTATTCTCTCATTACTTCCATTTCATTATTGTACTTCCCCTTTCCCTACTCTTCTTCAGATCTTTTAAACTTGTTCATTAGTTTATTCATGTTTTGTTTAACAGAAAACAACCTAGTATTGACTTTATCCTCACAGTGTATTCTCTAGCTGGGACACAAGCAATGTTCAGCTAAGATGAATTTATTTTTTTAAATATTCTGTTTAAAGCCGTCCTGTAATGGTTATATGGGGTTGCTCGTGCATAAGTTGCCGCCACTCCTGGCTAGGTGGCCTGGTTAAACCTTTCCTGGCTGGACAGCCCCTCACTTCGTGGCTGTTCAGTCGCTGGCAGAATCCGACAGTGGGCATTTCTTAAACCTTTTCCAACATAAAAGTTGTTTGACGCCCAGTCTCCTCCTACTCTCCCTGCGCGGAAGTCTTCTGCGCAGGGAGGGCATGGGTAGCGGAGGACCTGTGCTCTCCCCGCTGGTGTCCAGTGAAGAATCTCTGAGCCTGCTCTCTGCTTCCCCCAGTGGCCCCCCTACATCCCTGGTGTTGCGCTGATTTTCTTCCCCAACAGGAGACCTGCCTCTCTCCCTACTTGGCCCCTCTCCAGCATCGTCGTGGAGCCTCACCTCCTCCTCTAGTTCCGATGGCAGTTCCCTGACACGTCCAGAGTGGCTGGGACAACCCTGTCAGATGGGCAGGGCATAGGAAATAAATTGTTGATGCTTTTATTGTTGACAAAACTGCAGTTCCTATTTAAGGGTCAGTTTGAGATGACTGTTGAGTTCATGGAGTCTCAAGACTGATCCATGCATGGAGCTGTCCATTGAAGTCAGACTTTACCTCTGAGCAGATGTTCTGTGGCAATGTTCAGTGGCAGATAGAGTCTGCATGTACATAACAGGGATGGGCTTGAAATTGTGTCCCAATAATCTCAGTCTTATTTTTGAATGCTGACATTAGGAGCAGGGGTTTGTCAACTATCAAAACTAGATACACAGTTGGGCCCCAAGTTCATGGGTGGCAAAATTGAGGAGGTCATTTTGATTATTATTTTCCAGGTGAGGACCAACATCATTCTCCAACAGTTGAAGAAGAGTTTAAAAAAGAAAAATTGTCACGAATGTGTCAGATATCCTTTTCCTGGGAAATTTTGATTCAGCCTTAACATAGGTAGAGGTATACTTGGATTGCTGAGTAACTAGATACCACACATGTAGATATTGAGAATCCACTATGTTTCTGCTTTGCTAAGCTGTCTTGGTACATAAAGCAAAATAGCAAAGGTGAAGGATTTTCTTTGTATTTAACAATTGCAATTATTATTATTAATAATTTATTTATTTTTTAAAAATAATATACCTCACTTATGTTTATTAGGTGAGCCTTGTTTTCGTTTATTTTTCACAATAGCCAAATTAGGACAAATAAACTTTAACCTATTGTGATGTGTCGTCGTCCCCCATGTTTCTGAGACATAAGCACTATTTGATCTATATTTGATAATAATCAGTTAAAGGACTGGACTTAGGCTGCCTTAAAATTAAAACAAAAAGAGGATTTAAAGCATGGTATTGGATTAAATGCATTGATATTGGGCTTTTAGGGACTCTACCATCAATCTTTTTGTTCCAACTATTCCCAAACTGTTATATGGTATGAAATCAGTAAACAGATACAGCAATGCTTATCAAACCGAGTTCAATCTCACACTGTCATGCTGAGCTTTATAACAACAGTGAATCCAATATGTTCATGAGAACTGGTCATGGGAATTTATATGCAAGGAGTAACATCTCAAAAATCCATTAAATGCCTGAAGAGTGATGAAAAATCAAAAGGAAGGCATCAAAGCCACGCAAAATACAGTGTAGATATGTTTACTGTCAGAAACTAAGCTGTACATTTTTCACCACACAATAAATTATTATACCCTGTATAAGGAAATTCTGAATACTGGCATTGAAAGTGTCCTTAACAGAACAGTTCGAGATTTCCATTTAAGCCACACAAAGTCCACATTTTTAATGAAAAAGATGAAAAGCAATAGATCAATATACAACATCCTACTAAATACCATTGCATGGTTTTCCAGGAACTATGATAAATTATAGTGCACATGAGTGTTTGTGGAATGACCGCTTACCTGGTATGGAGGTGGGCGGTGGTTGCAGCCTGGCACAACAGCCCCTCACACATCCAGGGGGCGGAATAATTTAGTCTTGGTGGCCAGCCATTGTAATACCTCCCTGGGTGGCAGACCAGAGTGGAGAAGTCTTCACTCTGTTCTGCCTCCTGGAGATAAAGACCAACTGCGCCCAAGCATGGCATCGCATCATCACAGCCTCAAACAGGTATGATCAAAGAGTACCCCATTAGAGGAGTCTAAATTGAAGTCTCTGTCCAGAAGCCAAACATGGGGCAGATGGGCCATAGAGCTTCCCTCAGCAGCCTAGTAGACCTTGGTAGACCCACATCTTGAATGGCCCTCCACCTCAGGCATGACTGTGCTAAAGCATCAGCCCTCCATCTGGAGGCTGAGCCAAAGCCTACCTACATCTCTAATCAATAAAAGTTGTGGTCAATTTTAAACCCCAGAACAATGTCCTGTGTGCTTAGTTTACACCTGTTGTTGCCTGGGTTTCACCCTTTGGGAGGGGACTTTGTGGGTGGCTCCACAATGGCCTTCAAGACTGGAAAATGCAAAAACAGGTCCTCAGTTTACTTTCCTTTCTATATCTACTCCCACGAATATTTATTTTAACCCTTTAAGCCTCACCATTCCTCAAAATACCCAAGGCAATGAACAACATAAGCCGATATGGAAAGCTCACATCATTTAAAACAAACTAATCGTAGTCTGACAGCCACAAAGAACTAAAGTGCCAGAGATTTTTTTCTAAAAGAAAGAAATGCAGACAAAGCAATTTTACCAGAGCAATTACATCCACTTCAAAAAGGAACAACTATTTATGCATCAAAAGCCTTCCTATAAAGGACAGTTTGGACCATTCAGAGAAAGGCAGTGAGAGAGGAGGAGCCTTTGTCAGAAATATGTTTACTTGGAGCATCCAAGTAAAATATGTTCTCCTTGGTCCCAACTGTCTGGAAATGCTGGAACACACAGAAGGGCGTGTGTTGTAAATAAGCAGACAGGTTCATATGGGACAAGGCAGTCTTCCAGTTATCTAGGCCACAAACTATAAAAAAACATTTATTTCCTACCCATTTCATTACATCAAAACATTGCAAGAAAGAGAAACAAAGGAAAAACAAGAAACTCTTACATATACTGTACATGCAACAGAAGCACCCAAAAATATCTGTACAATAACGGGGAAAGCTTATCAATCAGTGTGTTCCTCTTGTTTATCAATCCAATAGTTTAAAAGGTTTCAAATCTCCTTCAAAGGTGTTGACTCTGCAAGATTTGTTGTTGTCAGATTTGTCCTCTAAATCTGAGAATCTGCCATATGAATGAGGATGGGGACTTCTAATATTTAGTAGATAAAATTGGGTTGCCACAATCAGATGGAAGAGTGAGACTTCTCTTTGGAAGCATTTCCTTTTAAAAATGCTAATAGGATCGTTTTGGAATTCATTGTTAACCTTTCTCTCAGAATATCCTTAAGTATAAGTTGCCAATATTTCTTAGCCTTCACACAAAACTACTAACAGTGGAGAAAATCACCTTTTACTTACTTTCAACAGTTATTTGAATCCCCTTATTAAGAGCTTTAAAGGTCATCACAGGGACATTAAATTGGGCCTGGGAAGATATTGGAAGCCAGCATAACTATTTCAATAAGGATTTCCCTATATGTGACCTCTATTCTGGATGCATTGTCGTTTCTGAGCACTCTTCAAAGGTAGTTCTATGTAGAGCACATTGCAGTAATGCAGTTGTGATGGAACTATGGTATGTGCCAACCTGGCCAGGTCTGTAGTCTCCAGGAATGGGAATAATTGGTACACCATTCAAAGCTGGCTAAAGGCACTCCTGAACACAGCAAATAAGTGAACACCCATGGTCAAAGCCAGGAAACACCAACTTGTTGTGCAACCATCACTGAGTCAACCCCTATTTCTGGGTCAACTCTATTGACCAGAAGCATCTTTGTCTTGTCTGGATTAAGCTGCTGCTGCTGCTGCTGCTTCTTCTTCTTCTTCTTCTTCTTCTTCTTCTTCTTCTTCTTCTTCTTCTTCTTCTTCTTCTTCTTCTTCCCACACAAAGTCCATTACTGCCTCAAGGCAGCAGTTTAGGACCTCTACAACCTCTCTGGAATGGGATGGAAAAAGAGATAGGGTTGGGTGTCTTCTAAATGCCTATGACACTGATCTCCAATTCCCTGGATGACATCTCTAAGTGGTTTCATGTAGATATTATGAAAGGCAAGATGGAAACTGTGAGACACCATTGATCAAAGGCCAAAGTGTCAAACAAAAGTTTTCTTTTCTATCATGCATGAAATACAAAACATTTCTAAATATCTTAGTGCATGATTAGTGCTGAACTTGTGGCCCACCAATTACAGAACAGGGCACAGTTAGCCTAATGGGTTAGATTCCTTGTGGAATTATATGAATTTTCCCATAGTTTGAATTACAATAATAATAACTTCTGTCTTAATGAAATTTTATGTAATGAGACATGCTAATTAGTCAATACTCCAGATAATACAGACAGGTTGTTTTTTTCAGGTAGGTGAACTATAAGCTGTAGAGTCCGAAAGCTGTAGAGTCAGAGTGGTCATAGCTATCTAATGCGAGTAACATTATTTCAGCATGGAGGATACTGAAAATATAACATGGATGAGAGCAGGGTACTAAGTGGGACACTGATGTGCTGAGCCTAGATCAATGTGAGCTAACAAATCCTGGACAGGAGACACAGTGCTTAATCCTTGCAACGTTAGTTGACAAAGCAAATGTGGCAGTATGGACAGCTGTGTGGAGCAAGCAAGCTTTACAGCTCTGCATAATATAGTTCAAGGATTTTGTACAGTATATCTTAAAAAAATATATGTGACAGGACCAGCATTGAACCTTGAGAATAGGGAGCAGGCCAGTGAAGTATATCAGCATGAATATTAGCCCATTCTCTCAGCTAGTGACAGTTTTCCTAATGACTCCTTAGTCTGTGACATTAAACGGGTTACTAACATTCAGCAGAAGTAGCCCAATGGCTTCTTTATGTTATTCTATGCAAAGGCTGAATTTTTCATTAATCTAAACTGATGTATCTAATGATTTACTCCAGGAGTACAAAGATATGGAAAAGATTTTTCCCCTTAAGGGTCAAACAGGAAGAGTTTTACTCAGACAAAATGCCCTATGGAAATTAAACACTACTCATACAAACTGAATCAGATGCCCCTCTTGGGTCTAGTATCTTTAAGATAATTCACTACCATTCAGGGAGGAAGTTTTTAAATTACAGCTGAATAGATATAGCCCTTTCTGTCTGCAAACATGTTTTATGTTGTGCCAATGAATTATTTTGGCCTCTTGAGAAATGTCTTTGTTTTAGTCTAATTTGCAAAGACTTGTTTAATCATGATAATAAATATTCCTGTTGGGCCTACCCCAGCAAGTAAGATCCTCATACAGAAGTAGTCTTGCACATGCATAAGCAAGTTCAAATGCAATATGGAAGTATCTCCACATTTCCATCCCAATACTTTCTAGAAGTTCCACTTTAAGTTGCTGGATGCATGCTGTGATGCACTTAGAGAGGCCTATTCCCATAGACTTGAAGCAATGTCCAAACTTAATACTTCAGCACGACATCCTTGCAGCTCTGTGCTACAGACTGTTCTTGTAATTATAGCCTGACATTTTATTTTTTTTATTTTTACTGGGCTTTCATTTTGGAGAAGCTGTAATTGAAAAATGAGTAAACAAAGAGGCAAGTCTATTAATAAAAATGGTTTTGGACAACAGCTCTGAATACTTATAACTGTTCCAGACGTCTCTATTTGATCGACTTGATCTTGCGTTGCCATGAGTGATGAGCAAGATAATAAAAACACAACTTTTCTTCAAAGTTATGGCGACACTTTCAGAGTCAGCCATTTGTGCTTGCCAGTGAATATCAAGGGCACCCTTTATGATTCCTGAATTGCCTAATTTATTGTTTATAACATGCTGTTGTTCATTATAGCCTGATATATTAGGTTTATCTCCTTCAATCCTCTTTTTTTATTATTTCCTTTGCAAGTCAAAATGACTTCTACCTGCAAAAGAATGCTGTGCCATTTTGCCACTCTAAAAAAAGGGGGGAGGGGAGGAAGGAAGGAAAAAACAAAAGGAAAGCACCAAGAGACTAGGCATTAAAGACAAAACTCAAATAGACCTGAAAAACTACCTCTTATGAGGCAGCTAATCTGGGCCCCAAAGGGAGGTCCAGCTGTCATTGATGTCTTCAGTTATCTTTGTGAGACAAAGTATTAATCCATTTACAAATCCCAACTTTTCTGTTGTCAGGTTTTCCTTCAAATGTGAGGGTAAATAGCAAGAGAAAGGACAGCAAACAGTAATGAAGTGTAAGCCAGCTTTACCTAATACAGATCCCTGATGGTAAACAAATACACATTGGTCTGTCACTTCAAGACCAGAAGGTGCTGTTTGCTTAGCATTTAACTGAATTGAAAGAACTGTTGTCTTATTCCAGGAAGCAATCCAAACATTTTTAGCTTCCAAATTGAGTCTGAGTGGAAGAGGGACTAAATTTGGCATGGTGTCCTTGTAATAGTGCTGTATAACTCGAGGTTCTCGGTAGGGTGTGAATTAATAGTATAATATCTTCCCTTTGAGGAGAAAAATAGAATTTCATTTTCATTACCCTAACCTTTTGTTTAGTCACAGTGTATATAGATTTCATTTGTGTGTGAGTGTTTTTCAAAACCACTACCCAAATTATTAGACACAGTATAATGTAAAAGATGCTTGCTGTTTCAAAAAGGACTTTGTTATTCCTGGAATTCAACAGTGAAGCCAAGTTTAAATGTTACTTTGGTTTTGGGGTTGCCACCAAAATTTCCTGCGGTGCCAGGGATTCACATAGCTACCAGAATGTTATGATTGCTATCTGTGTAGCTCTATTGCATTACAGACACACAGGAATACATATTAAGGAGGAAATCCTATGGCAAGATCCGTCAAGATGAGCAGCTTAGAATGTATTGGATCTCTGGCTCAGCCGGCAGATTCCTGGCTTAGTTCGGCTCAGTCAATGCAAAGTTCTCAGCCCCTGGCTAAGCTGGAGATATGCCAGATTTTATTTTTTTTTACATTTAGGATTCACTGCATTGTATTCTCCCATTCCTTCACTTTTAACCTTATTTTGCCCTTGCATCGGTGACAGCAGCACTGGTGAATTCTCCACCACCTCCTGCCTCCCTGAGTCTTACTCTGAGAAATAGGCCAAGGACGGGTTCCTTTCTCACAGCTAGGTATTCTGGGTGAGGCGTGTGCCATTGCTGTACCTTGCTGCTGCACAGCTAGAAAATTTGCTCAAACATATACATATACATATTGTTATGTACTGAAGTTCTCACCCTGGGCCAGCAGAGGGATACTGTAGATAGTTCAGGTCCACATATGCAAATAAGGGATCGAAAGTGACGTTCAGTGATTGGATAGTTACAGAAAGTTGTTACAGTTATGTTGTACTGGAGCTCTATATAAGCAGGCTGGCTGAACCCTTCAGTTCAGTTCTGTTCTGGCCTGTGAATAAATAAGAGCTGTTTGAAGAATCGCTGTGTTGTCTGATATGTTCACCCACAACTTAACACATATACATATACATATATACATATACATGTACAGTTTTTTAAGCTGCTGTGGGTGGCACTCAACTCAGTTTCACTCCATGTAGATCCACTGAAATCAATGGACCTAAGTCATGTGCATTACTTACAATGGGCAAATTCCAATTTGTTTCTAAATTTAAGTAGCCATCCTAGCCATGGCAGGAACCACAGCAACACTCTCTAGGCCACCACACCCAGAATGCCTCACTCTAAGAAAGGATCCCCTTGCCTTCTTTCTCAAAGTGAGGCTGAGGCCAGGGGAAGGGGTGGAAAGGGTGACAGGAAACCTTGCCTTGTGCTATATTGCCAGGATGTGAGGGCACCCTGGAGGGGCATCAATTTGCTGGACCTTAGACAGTTGTCTCATTCTGCTTCATCGATGGGCTGGCCTAAAGACTCAGATCTGTCAACTCATGTTGAAACTGGGCCAGAACCCAATGCTAGCTTGGCTGTAAACAGCTCCCTTCAGGAGATCAAGGTGACTTGCATATGCAAAGTTCAAAAGTAATTTCAAAATGTTTACCATATTTCATTTCAACAGTAATTTGAGAAGGAAAAATCCAAGGTTGGCTTTACATAAGAGCCAGCTCTGCCTGAAAGTTTCACCCCAAAGTGATTTTATTCCTCAACCAAGGCTATTTGTCAAAAGCTGGAAAAGATTTTCCACTGAGAAGCAATTGCAATCTCTGTTCTTTAACAGTCTAATGTTATATATGCTGTGTGGATGACTAATAAGTGCAGGTGTATATAACTTGCTACTATAATGATGTAATATTTCTATTGCAGTGTACCTGTATTTATCTCCACACACATATTCTATTTTCCTTTCATTGAAACTTAGGGAAGCATAAAAAATGAAAAATGATTTGAGTTAATGCCAGCAGAAGAAGTGTCTTCTTTAATTGCAGATATTTTAAGATGATACAATTCTGCCTAAGTAGCTGACTTTTTAATTCTTTTTCAGCTGTTATTTTAAAAAGTGATTCACAGTGTGGTAATTACAATGTTAATCAATCTGAAAATGAATACGGGGGAAAGCAGTAAATTTCCATCACTGTTCTATTTAGGTGAGGTAAGTGAATGCGGAGGTATTTATGTAAACTTGAAAACTGTTTCCTGTGGAAACTTGAGTAATAAATATAAGCAATGTAGATGTGCACTTTCCCCATATTACTGTCATTACTCCAGGGCTGATTGACATTAGGCTCGTACACGCCCACAGACGTTTTAATTGAAGTATTTTTTAATATAGTTACCTTTTGGGTAGTAAAACAAGATTCCACACCCTTCTGGCATTTCAATGTCTGCATTTAAGCCTACAAAAGTAGCTTGTAAAATGTAGTAAATACCTTCCTTCTATCCACATAAGGTGATCCCCCCCCCCCAACACAGTGACATGGCAAATTTAAGGGGTCAGTTTCCACATTATGCATAAAACTTACATTCCAGTGAGTCATTTAGTGTTGTTTACTTGCGCAGCCCTATAGGTGCCCACTTGACTGCTTTAACCTGTGGCACTGGGGCTGTTACAAGTGCCACATAATACTTGTTCTACAGTTGTAATAAATCATTTTTATTTTTTTTAGTGTGCTGGCACCTAGACTTTGAAACTCCCTCAGGCAAGCACTTTCACTGTTGTCATTGTCACTGGTGCCTGCTTCAAACGTTTTTGTTTAGGCAAGTCTATCTAGACACATAGATACTGATGTTTTTAAATCTCTTTTCCTGTAAATTTTAATTATTCTAAAAAGTTTCTTAACAGTTTTCATTGTGTTTTAATGTCTCTTAGAAACTGCTTATAGGTTGTTTATAATCACGTGATATACTGTATAAATCTTGTTCAATAAATAAAATAATAATCCTATACACCGGAGTAGGGAACCAGCGGGTAGTTTTAAGATGCTGTTGGACTTTCCACCTCAGCCAACATTATGAAAGGTCAGGTGTGATGGGAGTTGCAGTTCAGCAAATGCTAGAGGGCCACATGTTTCTTATCACTGCAATACACACTCACCTGATGGGGCTCAAAGAGTAGAATTGTTTAGAATTGCACTGCTAAGCATCAATATGTCAAGCAGGAAGTGCAACATGTGATTTTGTCTTCAAGGTGGTGCATAAACCCTGCTGCAACAGGCTGCAAAAAAAATGTAGTCCTCCAGGTCTCTCTATTTAGTCACTGGGACTCTTTTCAGAGCACCTCTCTTCCCTGAAGTCACACCTTCCCTGAGTGTTTTTCTGTCTGGGTGAAATGTGTTTGTGAATTGCAATACCGCCTCTTGGGTGGACTGGAGGGAAGCTGTAAAGATATGTAGTCTGTATGTGTGTGCAGACTAAGGTAACACAAGAGTCTCATCCATTCTCTGGGTCCCACCTACCACTGGTATGCAGGCTCCAGGTGGCTGCCCATGAGTGAGCGTGGCTGAAAATCTTCCCCACTACTGAACTGTGGAGAATCTCTATTCTCTGCCATCTCTACTCTCTGGACGCTGGTGGCACTATGGTCTAAACCACTGAGCCTCTTGGACTTGCTGATCAGAAGGTTGGCGGTTCAAATCCCCACGACGGAGTGAGCTCCCGTCGCTCTGTTGCAGCTCCTGCCAACCTACCGGTTTGAAAGCATGCCAGTGCAAGTAAATAAATAGGTACCACTGTGGCGGGAAGGTAAATGGCGTTTCTGTGTGCTATGGTTTCCGTCACGGTGTCCCATTGCACCAGAAGCAGTTTAGTCATGCTGTCTGTGGAAAAAGGCCAGCTCCCTCGGCCTGAAAGCGAGATGAGTGCTGCAACCCCATAGTCACCTTTGACTGGGGGTCCTTTACTCTCTGGAAGTGAGGCCTCTGGACATTTTGCGTTCCATATGTTGCCTAGGAAGTTTGTTAACTTCCTGTAAAACTGAACTGTCTTCTCTTGCTTCTTTGACAAAAAAAGTAACAGAGTAGCAAAAGAAAAATAATTACCTTGGTGTGCGAAAAATTACCTTGAAGAATGAGCAAGAAAAAGAGCAGATATTATGTGTCGATGAAGATTCAAGATCGCACTATGAAAATACGTTGTGTGTTTGATCTTCCTCTGTGAACTCAGGACCTTTATTTATCCATGAAATCTCTTTATCAGTAAGAAAAGTGAATCAACAAGACAAGTGCAAATGAGGTGACAGAGTGTGCAGCAACAGGCTGTAAAAATATGCTGGATGGATGTGGATGAAGCACTTTCTGAGGTTGTAGGATGCACTGTAAGGGGAAAGATGGAAAGGTCAACACATCCTTCAGGCCAGCCAGCAACAAAAATTTAAGGCTGGATTTGCAGCATAAATTATTCTTTAAATAAAAATAAAGACCTGTCAATAAATGACACAAAATGACTCATTAAAGATGATGCACACATTTCAAATAAGTGAAATAATAGTTTAGATCCCCACACATATTTTCACTGCATGTTCTCACTAGCTGAATCTTCCACAGGTCCCAGTGCAGTTACTTAGCAAGCAGACTTCAGAATCTGACCCTCTAGCAATATTTAAAACTCCCCTCCCCCCCAAAAAATAGAGAATGAAACAGTTGTAGAGTTTCCTTCTCTAGTATAGTAGCTGTGGTATGTTCCTATTCTCTGGATGCCTTGGCAGAGCTCACTGTCACTGAGGCCTGTTCTGCCCCCTTTCCAGGTAAAATGTATGTATGTATTCTCTTGAATTTATTTTACCTTTTTTAATATTATGTTTTTTAATAGTTGTAACCTGCACCAGAAACTCATGTTATAGAGCAGGAAATAATTCTAACTACAGTGGTACCTCGGGTTACAGACGCTTCAAATTACTGATGCTTCAGGTTACAGACTCTGCTAACCCAGAAATAGTACCTCGGGTTAAGAACTTTGCTTCAGGATGAGAACAGAACTCATGCGGCGGCACGGCAGCAGCGGGAGGCCCCATTAGCAAAAGTGGTACCTCAGGTTAAGAACAGTTTCAGGTTAAGGAATGACCTCTGGAACGAATTAAGTTCTTAACCAGAGGTACCACTGTAGTAATTAAACAGCAACAATGGTGCTAGGTCAGTATTCAAAATTACGCATAAGAGCCTGGAACTTAGTCATTTTTTTTCCATTTGGTTTCCTACTTCATACTAGCAGTTTAAAAGCTAACATTTCTTTCTAAGAGTTGCAATCCTGATTAAAAACTAAAGGCTGAATTTCAGGTGGCTGATGATTTTTCCTTAAACCCACTATAAGTTGAAGTGGTACAGTCTGAAGCAAGCACCTCTAAGTTCAATGGAGCTTACTTACAAAGAGCATTACAGTCATGCAGCCTACTATGTGTTGCATATATTATATATCTGTACTAATGGGTAATTACAGCTTCCTGTATATTTGAAGTCTCATTGGAGAATGGCTATTGGGACTGTAATGATGAGTTCCTGCTCTTGAAAATTAACCACACTTTATGTAAAATAACCGTATGTAAAATGCTTCAGCTGGGTTTCAATGCCATTTGTGAACAAAACATTGTATCAACTTCAATTTACTATTAGAGTGAGAAAAAAGAAAAGAAAGTGTGGTTAGCTTGTGCTCAAGCCTACAATTTTTTTCTCTCTTTAGCTACTGTGAAATGAGCTGATGAGCACTGAGTAGTTCTGAATAGTAATATACATGTAAATCAGTATCAGCTTCCTGACCCAAAAAGAACCCCAAACCTAACTGTCAGCATTATTATGTTTGTAGAAAATCACATTTTAAAAAATGTATGTGGGGATATATATATATATATATATAGATAGAGAGAGAGAGAGAGAAATTCAGAATGATACAATCGCTGATATTGTTCCCATAAAACTTTCAGTGGAAAGTAGAAGTCTGACCCACATCAGTTGGCCGGTTGAAATGAACAGCCAGCCTCATATTTCATTAGGGTTGTAATTTTATATGCACTTGGATGCAAGCCCCATTGTACTCAGTGGAACTAGACATGATCAGGAAAGCAGTATAGAGTAGCTTCCTGCTGTCCTCTGAAACTTTATTTATTTAGGAAATCAAAGGAAAACATTTCAGTGCTGGCTTCAGTCTGTTCTAGAGCTTCAGAGTAGACTGAAACTAACTTTGAGGCTCTAGCAGGTCTGGAGCTTGTACTACTAGATAATGAGGCTGGACCAAACTCCAAAGTCTGGCACTTCAGCAGCTGGTTCCACCAATTTAATCATTTATTTGTTGCAATCCCCAGCACCCCCAGGTTGTGCTGGGAAAGACTGTTGCCTGAAGCCTTGGAGAGCCACTGCCAATCAGTGTAGACAATACTGAGCTAGATGGACCAATGGTCTGAGCCACTATAAGGCAACTTCCCGTGGTCCCAAAAGAAATGGGAATAGTCTGATGAACTTATTTTGGAAGCTCAGCACCGTCTTAGAAAGCATGTCTAGTAGTCTAATAATAATCATTAGGGTGACCTCTATTTTTTCTAAAGGTTGGCTTATGTGCCTTCTGTGTTCTGAAGACACAACATAACATCAGAAATGCAAAAAGCAGATAAGAAGGGCTACTACTAGTGCCCAAACAATAGACATTTGGTTTCTAACTTATGTTTCTGCTGCAGAACTCTGTGTGTAGGAGTCTTCCAATTGTTACCATAAAAACAGTGTTGTCAAGAAACTGCCAGTGCAATCCAGCACTTCTCTTCTGATGTTCAGTTTCCTTCTGCTTGTTAACCTTGTCAAGGAGGGCATGGAGGAGAGAGCACCATTCAAATGAAACCTACAGTAATTACTGTAATTCGAGGGGATATGTATTCACTGGAGGAAGGCAGTTCCACCCTCACAATCAACCTTTCTGCAACTCGAGGAAAACACAAACATGGCCCTTCTCAGACAAATTAGGCATGAACAAATGTTTCACATTAAATGAGTTGAAGGACCTTGCTGGAAATTACAAGGGCTGCTTAAGGAAGCAATGAATCCTATTAAGGCAAAATGGGGCTAAAAGAGAGGGGGGGGGAGCTTTCTGCTGGGATTTTCATACATGTTGACAACCGTATGTATGGTACAGTGAAGCAGCCTCAGTTTCTCAGAGATGCCAAAATATGTAGCTGTACAAAGCCTGGGAAAGAGGTACAAGTTGACTAAGGCAAAAAAGTGTTTATTAAGGCACCATTAGTTATCTGAAGGAATGTTTTGAGAGCATTCAGCTTAAGTCTGGACTTTTTTTCAATCTGCATAATACTTAGGACAAATACAGTGTCAGATTAATGTACAGAAATGAGCTTTGTATTAAATATAGCTGTGTACACATTCTACCAAGTTTAAGAAAGAGCATGGGATAAGGTAGCAGATGGTCAAATGAGCACTTTCAGGTGCCTGTGAGTTTTATGTTGCATTTACTGTCACACAGGAAGAAGAATCATATAATGGCAGAGCCTTCATATTTGTAAATGAAATAATCAGCTGCTACTCACTTCTGCCTCCATCATTAGGCAAAGCACATCAATTCATTTGGTAGGTGGAGAACAGGCATAAAAAGAAGGTAGGTAGTCCTTATATAAACAGCTAGAGATTAATTTTAGGTTAATTTGATTTATTTACCCAGCACAACACCTAGGATGTATCATTACTTCTGCTCAGCACTTGAATATTGAAGTGATAAACCTGTGAAAGAGCCATGACAGATCAAATATCACAGCTGGTGGCTTTGTATCATTTCCAACACAACATTATTTGATGGGGGAAGTTCAAGCAATTGAGCTACATATCAGGTGTTGAACATCAAATGATGAGCAGTCAAGTTGTGCACATGCATGTGGGAACTGTTTTTTTTAAAGGTGGGACATAGAAAGCACAACCTTTTGAAGCTGGGTGGCAGGAATTCCCATCTGCTTGTGCTGTGAAGCTCTACCTTGTCAGACTATACAGTCCAGTAGCCAAAATGAAAAATCCACCTGGCAGAAGATTTACCACTCCATTTAAAGCAAAGAAATAAAACTGTCTAATGTAGCAAAAAATGTAGTCAAATGTAGACTTTGTCAGCCATAGAGATTAACAAGGGTAAGAATTCACCTGTCAAAATGCTGTAAATAATCAAAGGAGAAAGTCTCCTTTGAACATCTTCACATCGAAGAAGCTCAAGAAAAGCTGTTTTCTTCACAGGAGAAAGAAAATACCTTTTAAGATTCGCTCACTCAACTTGAAACAGCACATCTTTAATTCATATTACTTTACAAACATGTCATATTTGTACTCAGAGACTTGGGAGAGTTTCTTGCACTGGAAACGGCCTCTCAAAGCTCCAACATGGATGTGAGGCTGCTAAAATGTAATGATGGGGATAGCACGGAAACACAATAATACACACTCAGAATAGGCAGACAGCAATAAGAAAACTACCATATTATTATTGTTTGCATTTTGTCTATTTTTGCTCTGAACATGGGTTTCAGTTCTTTTATCCACAAGAAACCTCCATATAGCTCAAGGATGGGGCCTTATATTGAGCCAGACCATTGAAACATCTTACCCAGTATTGTCTACTGGGAATGGGAATTCTGTGGCCCTACAAATGTTGCTGGACTGACCCTCATCCCTGACCATAGGTCGTGCTAGTTGGGGTTGATGGGAGCAGGACATTTCTTTTCAGCCAGAGCACATGGGAGAACATCTCCGGCACCTATCAGATGGGCAGCACAGGAAGTCCCTGAGCTGAGCTTCCTGCCTCAACTCAAACAGAAAGTGAGAAGCATGGCAGCAGAAGAAGGCTCTGCAAAACACAGGTTAGCCCCCCATGCTCTTCAGGCAAAGATGTTTCCCATTCTCTTCCAAGTTACTACTCAACTTTCCAACTTCTTCTAGTAATTGATTCCTGCATCCTTGATCCAACAAATAAATTATTTACAGAATAGAAGTTCAATGTCAAACAAATTTAGAACATGGCCAGATTTTAAAAATCAAAATGTAACATAGAAAAGAATAGCCCCAAGTTTTGTTGATAACATGTAAATCAATCACTTTATTATTACATCTTGCAAAATTCAACAATGTTATGTTTTTTTTACGGCAGGATTTGAGAACCTCTCTCCAGATATTATTGGATTACATCTCCCATTGTAAGAATTAAAGAACCACTTGATGGATCAATCCTATCTAGTCCAGCATCCTATACTCACAGTGGCCAGCCAATGATTGTTTGAGTGATCAAGGGCCATCAAATGAATATGTAGATTGGACCTTAAGTATGATGGCAATGAGGTCACTCCATCATGTGCTCACAGGTGAAGGTCACTCCATCATGTGCTCACAGGTGATCCTGCTTCCTGCTAGCCTGTGAATCTCAAAGTGGGATATTTAATATTTACTTCAATATTTCTAAAGGCCAAAATAGATGAGACATTTCAGATCTGCAATGGAATCTTCTACATTTTTCAGTTTCTGTAAAGATATGGTGAGGAGAATAATTTAGATTGGACTCACAGTGCTGGAGGACAAGTTTTTTGGGGGTGGGGGTGGGAGTGGGGGTTTAAAACAAAGAAAATCTACAACTATGGATAGTTTGCCCTGTTAAGGTACATATAGGTACATCTAAGTTTCTGGGTCCTAGATCAGGGGTTCTTCAACTGTGGTCCTCATACTTCCACTGGTCCATATGCTTTATTCAGGTGGCCATGGTGTGTCTATAAAAATATAATTAAAAACCATACAGTATCTAGTACAGTGCATTACAATTGCCACAACAGGCAGGTAAATCTTTAAGCAGTCCACCAAGACTCTCAGCAATTTTCAAGCAGTCCATGGTTTGTGTGGGGAGGTGGGGGGGGGAGTCTGTGAAACATTGCTTTAGATGTAATAACGCACCAACATTTATTTCCTTTTTACAGTATATGGGTTTGAAAACAAAGTTTACAGTACATCTGAAGAAGGAAAGGATGGAGTTTACTTCGTTAAAAGACCTTTCTTTGACACTCCAGCCCAAACTACAGTACTTGAATGCAAACCCCATTGATTCCAATGGTTCCTACTTCTTTTGCATAATGTGCTCAAGATTGGCTTGTGAGACTTTGCACAATGACTGTACTTACTAATTTGAGTAGTCCCTGCTGCCTCCTTTTTGGATTTTAGTCCACAAAGTTTATTTTCCATGTCTGAAACTTTATAGGTTGGAATATGTTGGTGAAAGCGACATTAATTTGGACGAGCATGCTGAAGGTAGTTTGCAAAGTGGAAATTTAATTAACAGGGTGGCATAGTGCTGAGTTATTCATTGCCTCGTTTTACACACTGAACAAGAGAATCTGGCTACTCAGGAACATAGAGGTATTTGCTTGTCATGCTGAGTTTGGACTCGGAGGAGAAAAACTACAGTGTGATGCATTTCAGAAGAAACAGCAGCATGCAATATACCTATAACTTGCCCCGACCCTTTAAAGTCTGAACATGTAGCAAGGAGAACTCACTGCAATACCCTTTTCTGTAGAGAAAAGACAGCATTGCAGCACCATGAACATTGTCTTTGTGCTCCCTCTCTGTCCTAGTCCTAATTAGTTGAGATAGGTGCACACGCATCATACTATCATATCGCTCATCCCCCTGGCACTTTATGACTTACTGAGAAAAAGAGAGCACACAACTATGGTGCTGCATTGACACTGGAATGATGCAGAAAACTTCTCCCTGGTAGACAGAAAAGAGAGTACTGCAATGGTAAAAGTAGTGTGTTGGTAGATCAGTGGAGGAAGGAATCACAGACATAAGGGGGTGGTCAATCAGGTATCTGATCTGATCACATCTGCTTTGCTCTCTCTACATATTTAGAAGAGTGTTTTTATTCAAGTCATTTCAACAATGGACTTCCTGTAAATATACAAATAGGATTCTTACTCTTTCTGATGATGGTGTTAGATCTCATTCTAAGGAAATATTCTGCCAAATATTCTGCCAAATTATTCTATAAAAAATAAAGCTATCTTCAATATTAAAGAAATATTAAAGGCCTGGAACCAGTGATGTTCTAGCATGAACAGAACACAGTTCTGCTTGTAAAAGTGGAATGTCTGATATAGTCCAGGTTCTTGGCACCTCTAATATATTATTAAATCTAAAATAAAATACATTTAAAACGCATTGAACTACAGTACCTGCAGTTATGTTTTTGCTCTGTCCCATTAACTTGTAGCGATGCCCCACTGGGTTCCCTAGCATCCTCTCACCATAACACCTCTGGCTATGAGGGAAGTTGATATATATCTATCTATTTATTTTGTATACCTCCCTTCATTTGTAGATCTCAGGCCAGTTCACAACATAAAAATACAAGATAAAAACACAAAATACACAAGAAGAATAAGAGAAAAAGAAAAAAAGAAAACACCACAAACCAATAACCTCTTTCCCCCTCCTGCTCCAGATCTGGATTTGAACATTCTAAATATTTGTCTCCCTGGACTTTTGACTGAGAACACCAACTTTGCAGGGAAGTTCAGAGAAATGACTTGTGGTGGCAATTTCATTGGATTTGAGCTTGTGACTCAATGGTCGGAGGTGATGGACCTCTGAGTCACATATTCCATCTTACTTCCAAAGAAAGTAATTGAGAATCATAAATAATTTGAATCTTAGATGAGACACTATTTGCATTTCACCAGTAACTTTCAAGATGGTTCATGAACTTGGTCACTGCTGATCCCTGTCACAAGAAAGCTTGCATAAGTGATCAGGTCAAAGTCATGGTCATCTTGCAAATATAACTTCACTAAGTGCTATGTTTTGCCAATATGTGCTATGCATCCTCTTTGCCCTCTATAATTTTATTCAAGTTTTTCTTGAACAAAAAATTAGAAAATTTATGTTTCTGTTATTAGTATTCTAGTGTCTGTTTATGCATCTATAGTTGTTAAGAGGCAGAGGAACTGCCCCTCTACATGCTCCACGTATGTGTGTAATGGAGGAAAGAGCTCTTATACCAGATGAATATGGCTGGCCTGATATATGCATTAAGCCTTACTCATATAAGTAATATATGAAATTCAGTTACATGCACCTTGATGATGATGATGAATTACATTTACTACCAACTTTCACCCTACAGTCCCAGGCATTTGTGGCATTTAAAAACATTAAAAGCAATTTAAAACTTACAATCACAAAATAGGGTGGGTCCTAAAAAATATGCATCTTAGCTGTCAAAGGTCATTATAAGGTTGCCAGACGTCCCCGTTTCCTGGGGACAGTCCCTGGATTTACAAATCAGTCCCCATAAAAAATCCACTGAAATTGAAAAGTGTCCCCGGATTCATTCATTCAATTCTGTATCCAGGGCAGCTGTCTACCAGCTCCATCTGGTACGCAGGCTGAGACCCTACCTGCCTGCAGACTTTCTCACCAGAGTAGTGCATGCTCTAGTTATCTCCCACTTGGACTACTGCAATGCGCTCTACGTGGGGCTACCTTTGAAGGTGACCCGGAAACTACAACTAATCCAGAATGCGGCAGCTAGACTGGTGACTGGGGGCAGCCGCTAAGACCACATAACACCAGTCTTGAAAGACCTACATTGGCTCCCAGTACGTTTCCGAGCACAATTCAAAGTGTTGGTGTTGACATTTAAAGCCCTAAACGGTCTCGGCCCAGTATACCTGAAGGAGTGTCTCCACCCCCATCGTTCAGCCCGGACGCTGAGGTCCAGTGCCGAGGGCCTTCTGGCGGTTCCCTCACTGTGAGAAGCAAAGCTACAGGGAACCAGGCAGATAGCCTTCTCGGTAGTGAAGCCAGCCCTGTGGAATGCCCTTCCATCAGATGTCAAAGAGATAAACAACTACCTGACATTTAGAAGACATCTGAAGGGATGTTTTTAATGTGTGAAATTTTAATGTATTTTTAATCTTTGTTGGAAGCCTCCCAGAGTGGCTGGGGAAACTCAGCCAGTGGGCTGGGTACAAATTATAGATTATTATTATTGAAAAAATTCTGGTAACCTTATCAGGTAAAAAGGTGTGCCTTCAGTATTTGTCAAAAACTGTATAGTGAGGCTGTCAGATGCACCTCTGTGGGAAGGGAGTTCCACAATTCACAGGTCACAACCTTCCACGCTTCTGAGAGTGGAAGAAATAACAAAATGGCTCCCTCTAGTGATCTTAACACCCAAGAGCACCTGTGGGGTGGGGAAGGAAGTGGTCTTTTGGATATTTGGGGCCTAAGTAATTTAAGGCTAATGCTAAGACTACCACGTATAATACTATATAATAATAACGGTGGGAGAAAAAAGTACACTACTTCTCCATTGAAGACTCTAAATGAGAAAATGCTAATTAAATGCCATAGATTTCTTTTCCTCTCCACCTTTTTTGGTAAATGCAATTTTCATTGGTCTTTCCAATGCTTGTCCCCTACCAGAGAGGCTGCTCTCAATATGTTGTTTCCTTTCATGTTATGAACCTTAATTGTTATCATACCATCAAGGTTATCTAAAAGCAAAGCAATGGGTTATTTAGATAATTTAGACCCTATTACTTCCTCACAGTTCCATCAGATATGTCTAAAATTAGCTCAGTCCTCCTCCTATTTCCCACATAATGCCATAGAACATGGGTACATTTTTGCTGCTTTTGAAGAATCTAAGAGTCTAATAAGAGAATCTGATAGATTTTTTTCAGCACAATATCAATTGAATAACTATGCCCATCTCATAACTTTCCAGTGCTGATCTGATACAAATACAAAAACATTTTTCTCATCTGTTTTGAATTTCAGTTTTAACACGTCAGTTAATAATTGCTTTATTATTAACAAACGCTCTTTTAAATTGAGAATAAATCAGTGTATTGCTTAAAACTTGCTCAATCGTTTTATATATCCCGCTAAGGAAACTTTTATTTTACATAGATTTATAAGTAGGAAAAGCAGTTTGTTGTTGTATCAAATCTATATAATCGAAAATTGTTCTTCTCTTTTAAAAAGCACATTTTCCTTCTAGAGATGATCGATTATCTTTGGAATTCTGTAGTGGTGGATACTGAGTCACTAGGTAAAGTCTCGTGCTCTACATAAAGGTCTTGTGAAGAGTCAAGAGTGCATGCTGACCGAAGGGTTCAATTAATTCTGGCCTAGAGAACTTCCTAATTCTAGTGTCTCATCCAACCCTCATAAAATCTGTGGCTTATGAGCCATGGTAGCTGGTACTCATTGGTAGGGTGGTTGGCAGGGAGGTCCACAGTTGGCAAACCCAGAGCTAATCACAAGCAGAGTCATCTAATTCTAGCTTTGTCTCCATCCTCATCCCTTCAGAATTCTACAATATTGAGACACTAACAACCTCCTGGACTGATTGGAAAAAAGCAGGAAGCTGGAAGCTGGCTGAAGACAAAGTGAGGTTGGTGAGGCACTGCCATATTCTCCCTAATGGATCAGCCACCACTGCTTATGAGGAACATTCCTCAAAGAAAAGTGTATTTTCCCAACCATCCTTCTCCACAAATTGCGCTTTTAGAAGCACTAATGATACTTACAGTCCAGTTCTTCTGGTTTGCATGCCTTTTTGGTGGCTACATGACACAGAGGTCATTCTTTCTTGCCTTGTTGGGATGTGTCTGAGCAAATGGGCACAACCGCCCTGTAATGTGAAGTTTCTTCTTTCAAGGCATAACATTTGTTTAAGCAAAGCTCTGTTTATTTGAAATAGCCATCTGCCACCAGAACTGGCTTTTCCTCTTTGGAAACCTTGAAGAGCTTGACCCTTGTTCCAAATATCCATTCATGCATCTCAATCATTGGATTGATTAAATTTCAGATAGCAACATTACATATGGATACATCAAAATCTTCACACTCTTTTTGCAAAATCATAGGTGTATGTCAGAGTGGCATGGCAGTCACCTGCTTGAGTTCCCTGCCCAACAAAGGGAATAAGGTGACATGTAAAAAGTAAGGAACCATATGCAGCTTGATCTATTTTCCTGCTCAGATTCAGAAGCTTCATTCTAACGTGCAATGTGTATTCTCAAGCAGCTCCGGTATATATTCATAATGGTTTTACTTATAAAAAATGATAGTTTAACATAAAGCTGCAGAAGGATCATTACAGCACAAAGCTCCAGCAAAAATACAGAGAACATTTAAAACCCTGCTCATTTGGAGGGTCTTTCTGCAAGGGGTACTTTTAATTGTGCATTGCCCCTTCTCCCTACTTTCACTTTCCTCATTGATCCATTCTGTAATGCAAATCAATGGCATCTATTTAGGGTGGATTTAGCAGAATTAGCCTTAACAGCCACTTTATTTATATACAATTAGTTTAAATGGAGAAGAAAATTAGGTAGGTTTAATACGGGAATATTTTCCAGTCTATTTACTCGTGCATCTCCTCCTCAGGGTATTTCAATGAGGACAATGGCCATTCTCATCATTAGGGGGACTATTGATTCCCTTGGATTTCTTTCCTCAGAATCCCAACTATTCTCCATCAGCTGACTTTTAGAAAAGCAATTCCAATGGGTGATAAGACTTACATGACCTTTTGGTATGACTGTATGTTAGTGTCTCTCTAAGTTGGACATGAGACTGTTGAAGGGCAAGTGAGAAACATACTGGTCTGGGACAATGAGTTAAGAAAACTGTAGCTTCTCCTGCTGATCTACAGCAATGTCAGGACAAAGGAAAGTGGGGTCATTGAGGGATATACAATCAATACAAGGAGAGCCCTGCTGCATCAGCCCAGCAGCAGGGTTTGTCCAGCATTCTGATCTCGCATGGCCAGTCAGAGGCCTATGGGAAGTCCATAAACAAGGACCTGCTTGTGGATAGCTAAACAACTTGAATCAATTGAGGTAGAAGTCTGAGAAAAACAGTTCAGTGGTAGGATAAAGGTGGGAGCAAGGGCCAACTCTAACATTGGGCAAGAGTGAAGCAACTATTTCAACTGGCAGATGATGGAGGGGCAGTGGTGACCATTTGACCATTTCCTGAGACCCCTAAGCTAGCCTGGTGGCACAGTCAGTAGAAAACACCCCTCCCTGCTGTGTGCATTTAAAATGTACCTGAGGAATGCCCCTAGCAGTTGCAGTATGTCATTGTATGTTGTGGCCTCTTCTGGGTAATTTTACATGGAGAAAAAGGTAGCTGTTCTCTAGGAGGACAATGAAAGATTACTCAACCAATCACAGGTCCCCAATTCAGTGATTTGGAACCATATTTGACTACGTGGTTCAAACCCATATCAATGCATGATGGTATTGCTAGTGTGACCCATTTCCTCTAGCGCTCCTTATACGTTAATTTTGCTATTCACATAATATTTCAGGAATACCACAAGGGATTTAAATGTATTGCTCCTGGAGAGAGAGAGAGAGTTACCATGTTTAATCCCACAAAAAAAAAAATAATATGTTTATTGCAACACTTTCTAGTCCCCCAAGGATAATGTTCCAGTCAGGGCAAACTGAATTGTTGTAAGTGAACCGGGTTAAGGATGACACAATTATTTTAGCCATGGACAAACGTAGAACTATAAACAACATGAACACAGCAGACAGCCTGCACACGTGTGTGAAATACAAATAACTCCAGCAAGAACAAATGGCCAGCCGCTCCTGTCAACAGCTAACAAACCATACAATTTGGTAAAGGGACTTGAAGCTTTTCAATCAAGATTTTGATGAAAGCAATAGCAATCTAAAGACACCAGCTAGATTTTATGATTTACCTAACGTACAAAAAAAGACTGCCTGCTAAGAAGCATAATCACAGATGCAGGACCAGAACATCCCTTGAATTCACAAAGAGCTGAATTACTCCAAGACCTTGGATAATGTAAAAAAACTAAAACTAAAATCAGCTTAAAAAGCTTTCAAATCCTAAATTAATTATATAAACCAAAATGCTGTGGGTGATTCTTCTAATTCTTTATTATTACTTCTATTACTGTAATTCTTTATTATTACTTCTAATTCTGTAATATTGATTATAGTATGTATGATGGTGTTTTTAATTAGTGATGAACAAACTCTCCCCACCTCGCCAGCAGATTCACATCAGACTTGAGTATACTGAATTATTTTCAAGAGCATTTGGTGAATGTCTCAAAATAACTTGTTTGAACATAGTTACCATCTGAAGTTGTTCATGTTGTAGTCCTGATGATGCCATATCCTCCAACATTCCTCAGGGACATTTCCTACTTCCCCACAACTGACCCTCTTTGGGCCCCCATTTTTTTGTCACCCCCCCAGAGCATTTCCTATCAGAGGAAGGGCAAATGCCGCCCACTAAAAAATGGGACACAACACACATGCCCTCCACCGTCTTGAGAAAACCCCTTAATTCCGATTTTATTTTGTTATTTGGTAGATTTACAAAGAGAAAAACACACATCAATAAATAACTTTTAGAAAGGGGCAAGATTAGATGTCTGGCCAAGGCAGCCTTGCCCTCTGCCTGCCTCTCAGAACCAGGACATCATATGGGACTAAGCAGCAGCAGCAGCAGCAGCAGCCTCTCCTCCTCCTCTTCTGCTCTCCAGAAGCCACTAAAAGCTGCCCAAGGGTGGAGACAGGCAGCAGTGGCCATGGAGAGGTCATGGAGAGGCAAGGGGATGCTCCTTTGCTGCTGCCATTCAGGACAAGCACCAGCTCATCCCCCTCCCCAAGTTTAGCAGTGGTGGGGAAAGAGGGACATTCCGGGATCAAATCAGAAGCTGGGATGGCTTTTGCAATTCCGGGACTGTCCCTGGGTATGGGACACTTGGTGGGTATGGGATAATATTTCACTTACACTGTTACAGAAAGGCATGGGAACTAGAGGGCTGTATATATGTTCTGACTTTGAATTATGGTTCTTATCAATGAAATATGATTCAAGTGTCCTCTTGCTCCCTTCACTGAAATTCAGATTGGTGAGATTATAGGTCAGTTCTCCTCGTTGTTGGATCTAGCGTGGGAATTTCACATTAAAGCCACCGTTCACACATGCAGTTCCCTAGTCAGCTAGGGATCCACAAGTTGAACTTCCTTCTGTGGATATATAGCCCAGAAGCGTTGAGTTGTATGTATAAATTTTATATTTGGGGCAAGACCAGAAGAAAGAATCTCATGAAATATAAAATAAAGAAGTTTATTATTGATTGATTTATTAATCATACTTAAAGACTGCCCTTCATCTGCGGAGATAGCAGGGTGGTATACAAAGATAAAGAAAAATAAAGCTAAACAAAAATCCAGTATAATACAATTAAGGATAAAAGAACATTACCAAATGTTAAAGCAATAGAGGCAGTTTTTAAGAAGCAAGGAGAAGAGACTGCTTTAAAACTGTGGAATTTAAAATGCCTTGGTGAATAAATGAGTTTTGATCTGGCACTGAAAAGATTGTATCAATGGTAACAGTCTAACTCCTTCATGGAAGAAATTTCACACATGGGGCACTACCACTGAGGAGGCTCTATCTTTTTTTTTTTTTTTGCCAGTTTTTAAAATTCTACATGGGAGAGTCTCTCTGGAGATCTTAAGGCATAGAAAGGTTGTCATAGAGTGAGATGTTCCAGCAAGCACTTGAACCCTAAGTAGAATGGGTGAATGCATCAATTCTGGGTTTTTTTCAGTTGCTTATTTTTCCAATCTTAAATACAGTTCTCCACTTTCCACCTAGAATTTTCAAACCTAGTTTGAAGGAGTTATCTGCAGTAAGATATCTTAATTTTTCAAATCTCACACATTCAAAGAGGTAACTGTAAATTAAAATGCTTCACTGATGCCAAAGTGGATAACCCACTTCATCCCAAATTATCTGAATGAAGCAGATTATCTAAAATCTTAATCTGCAACCACCTTCTCAAGTACCTTGCCCTAAAGGGCTGTTAGTGAACTGACAATCGTAATTACAATCTTCTGAGTCCAAAGAAGACTTATAATGCATAGCCACAAAACTGCCTCCTTCAAGCCAGGTGGCACTTTTCCTTCCTGCAAACCACTTCTTGTACTAACCTACTCAATCCCCACCACCTTCATGTTAACAGCCAAGATGGGAAAGGACTGAATATATGAATGGGTAGCTGAACCTTTCCATGTATCCTGTCTACATTCTTAGGCCATGTCAACAAAAAATGATCCCAAAAACCAAACCACACGACGCTCTGATGGTGCACAGGAATTGCATCAATAATGATTTTGAGTTCAGTCTGATTATGAGTGATACTGCCCTTAATTACATAGCAAACTTAGCATAACAGGCCTTTAAGAGTCCAACCACTTCCATACCTCTATTGCAGGGGTGGCCAACTCCCAAGAGACTGCGATCTACTCACTGGCAGTGATCTACCCCCTTTTGGAGGGTTCAGGTCAAAGTTTGTTGAGCTTTTTCATGGAGGAGGTAAAATGTTGAGCTTTTTTTTAGGGGAGCCACAGTTGTTCAGCTTCTTTGGGGGGAGCCAATGATCTACCAGTGATCTACCACAGACGTCCAGTGATCTACTGGTAGATCATGATCTACCTGTTGGGCATGCCTGCTCTATTGGATGGCTAACAAGGATGCAAAGGTGGTGGAGATCAACCATATGTCTCCATCACTGCCACAGCGTAAGTATGAAAGTGTACTACTGTTTAGTCATGGTCACTTTCAGACTTACTCCACCTGTGCTCTAGTCATCATCCTGCCTTTTTTGTATCTTTTAGCACAGGACTGGGCACTTGTGAGCAAATTGTCAAATTCAAAATTAGTATAACAGGAAAGCTGTTTGTACACAGAGAGATTAACACAACCCTAGACTAATAAAGAATCATGCGAGCAGAGGGAGGTGAGTTCGTGCTCCCCTTGGTAGCCTGCAACATGTTCTGAGTTCATTTTCTTGGTGAGAGTATTTTCCCATAATGGTTTGTATTTTTGATTATTCACAACTGTGAATAAAGGTTCATGGCCTGCCTTACCACTACTTCTTTCACTGCCCAATGGGGCCTGTCTACATACAGTATGGTTGATCATTCCCTTCACAGGATGAACTGCTGACCTTCATGTATGCCAGAGAAAGCTGGAGTGCACAGTTAACGTCACAGCTTAATAATATCCAGTTTAGTACCCAAAGAACATAAGGAACATCAAAGTATTAAACAGAAAAGACACCAAGGAAAGGAAATGACCTCACGCTGGCTGGCTGAGCACTCTGCCCCATCATGACCCTTTCCTTGGCTCTGATCCATGCAGAGTCAGCAGGTCTTAAGACTGCTGGGGTAGATTTACCCAGTTGACTGCACAACTGCTCTCCTTCCACTTAACCTTTAACTTCCTCCTGTACTTCTGAGGACTTTTGCAAACCTTGGGAACAATGTGACTGGTGTAACTCTGCTACTAGAATATAAGCCACAAAGAGCACCTGCATGACTAACTCTTTACTGTTTTCACCCTTCACCCATTAAGAGTATCAGCCTACATTGCTTTTGCCACAACCAATTTAAACTGGATTTTGAACTTCCCATCTTTGTATGATGATCTGGTTTTTATTAAGTCTTTCCTAGAGCAGGAGAAACTGGAATACATAAAAGGAGAGGGGGAAAGATATGCTTTTCTGTGGTTGTCTATCTATCTGGATCTTGTTGGTGGGTGCTGTGCTTCCTTACACTGTAGCAATTTACAGGAAAAGTGGTGCTCATTTGGTAATATGAATGAAACAGTTGCTAGAAATGGCAATTCTGTTCCTCTTTCCTCAAACCATTTTTGCTGTGACGAGCAACCTGAATTCTGTGCCAGCTGAACTTTCCAAAGTGTCTTCAGAGGCAGACCCATGTACAACATGTTGCAGTAATCCAACCTAGAGGTTACCAGAGCATTGACAACAGAAGTCAGGCTATCCCTCTCCAGATAAGGGTGTAGCTGGGCCACCAGCTGAAGCTGATGGAAGACATTTCATGCCACCGAGGCTACTTGAGTCTCAAGCAACAGCAATGTTTCCAAAAGTACCCCTGAGCTGCATACCTGCTCCTTCAGAGGGATGTAACCCCATCAAGAATAGGCAACCTCCCACCCACCCAGTCTGGGAACCACCCAGTAACAGTGCCTCAGTTTTATCTGGATTGGGCTGCAGTTTGTTGGCTCTCATCCAGTCAATCCAGTTCATTTCCAAGGCAAGACAACGGTCCACTGCCACACCTGCAGACATAAAGGAGAGGTAGTATATTTTTGACAATGTACTCCAGAACTCCAGAAGACCTGATTCAGCAGTTGATGAGGTTCAACCTCCCATCCATCCAGTCTAGGGAACCAGCTACTAACAGGGCCTCAGTCATATCTGACTATGTACTACCTACAGCGATGGGAAAACAGTACTCCTCTGAATAACAGTTTCTGGGAACTGCAGGTGGGCATGTCCTGCTTGTGGGCTTCCCACTGGCATCTGTTTGGCCACTGCAAGAACAGGGTGCTGGGACTTTGGTCTGATGCAGCAGGACTCTTCTTCTGTTAGCAGTCATGATGCTTTTTTTGGTATCTTTTTACTGTGATATTAACACTGAATGTATTGCTAAAGATATTGAAAGTACTGTTGTGCAGAACACTCCATTTTCCTGGCAAAGCAGCCGTAATTGAAGGTATTTGAAATAATAGGTGGAAAAAAACTGACTGTCGTATTTTAAAAATACAGGCTGCCAAGCAACTGAAGTGATAAACCAGGTAAATTGAAGTCCTTGGAGTTAAGCTGATATAATTCCACAGAATTCAATGGGACTAAACTGGCTGGAATTCAGCTCTTTTAATTTAACTGGGAGGTGGGTTTGGATGATAGTATATTGCTACTTCCCAGTGAGCATGAATTTCAAGAGCCATAAATGGAAATTAAAAAGCAGCTAACGCACAACAGATGTTAGTAAGATCTTTTTCTCCCTACTTAGACCATAATAACCATATGGAATGGCCTATCAGGCACTATTGCTTAGGCAAAATGCAAGGATCATTCAAGAAACAATTAGATGCCATTGTAAAGAAATGGAATACTTAACATGGATGAGCCCTTCTGAGCCAATAGTCCTGATGGGAAAATGGCTCCAGCTAAAACGTTTTATGCTCCTATATTCATTTGAATGTGAAATCGCTTCAGGAACATCTTTGTTCTCAGGCTAGTAAAGAAATTGTTTCCTTCTTTCTTTTTGCTTTTTGCGCCCCACCCAATGATTCTTCTACACTGGCATTGGTGCACTTTCTTTTAAGACTACAAAGTATTTGCAGCCTGCTGTGAATTCCCACTGCCACTAACCTAGACAAAAATTAAGTTCTGGGTTGGAGACCAAGAAATTGCATTTTCAAGTTCATCCAAGTCTGCCTATGTGTAGCAAAAAACGTCTTGGCAACACAGACAAGGAAGGGGGCTTATTTCTTGTGGTAAGTCTCCTATAAAGACCTAGTCTGTTTCTCAAGCACTTGAGTTCTAGTGATAGTATAAGAGTATTGCTTGTCACTTTATCCCATAACTAGACATGGCTAGGACTGAATGCTGGTGTAGTAATAGCAAGTGATAGAGGTTCTTAGGTCTTGTCTGTGGCAGAGATTTGTTGAATAATGGTCCTCAGACCATTTCAGTGGGACTAGAGCGGGGGTCACCAAAATGGGGCCCTTGATGTCTTCCCCGGTACTTATGAAGCCTGTGATCATCCCCTCACTGCCATCCATTGATCATGGAGTGGTGAATGTAGCTACCTTTTTGTCCCTTGAAAAGGAGGAAGGAGGAAGTTAGAAGAGTGATACTCTTTCCCACTTCTCTTTCATTTTGATGTGCTTTTCAAAACGCAGATTAATTCTACAGGATCTGATATTTGCACAGATCACTTGAAAAATAAATTGTATGTGTGAACATGTATTATCCCTTTATTTCTCTGGAGGCGACCGTTTTGGGGAGTGGGGGTGTAAAGTGACTAGAGGAGTGGCATCCACACCATTCACTGGCCTAAAAAATCAGTGACCTCTGAAATAGATAATAAGGTAGAGAGAAAGCAGAGCCTTTCACAGTATTTGCCAAAATGAATGCCAAAATGAACTCGTCAGTACTGAAGGTTCCAAACAATTGTAGGTCATGATTCAATAGGGAAGCTTAAGCAATTTGTTCTCCGCGATTTCTTTGCTATCTGATCTGGACCTCCCAGACAAATGTGTGGCTCTGAATGTACTTGTACTTCAGATTTCTCACTTCTCCAAATTTTGTGATGCAGTTCTTGGCTCAGGAAATATATAAAATGTACATGTTTTTTAAGGGAAAACACATATTATATTCACATTTAAAACAGAGGCCAGTGTTTGGTGGGATGAAGACTTTCTTCTTCAAAGTAAACTCAACCAGTGATCCACCAGAGCTGATTTATTTATTTACTTAGGTTCCCATTGTCTTCTCATCTCAAAAGCTTTCTCAGAGGGCTCGTGGTTGATTGGTATTTGAATTACGTTTGTCAGCTGTGAAAGCCAGAGCCAAGTTGAAATACTCCACAAATATAACAAAGAAAGTGCACCAAACATCAATACATATGCATTTTCAGCTTCTGTCCCATTTTTTTCAGCTCTGTACCTTCAATCAATAGTTGATAACTAATTAGCAGGTGCAAATATAGTTGACACTGCCAAAGCTTCCTTATGTTTGAATCTGGGAATATATTTTAGCAGGTATAAAAGAAAGTTGCACAAGTTGTATCAAATCTCTCAGAAATGACTGAATCTTCCAAAAAAAAAACCCCCAGGAAAGTGGGTTTTATGACAGGAGAGATATAAAAACATTGAAACTTCAAGGAACAAACCTGCCCGTGACATCAGTCAGTGACATCTTAAAACAAAGTTCACTTTTAATTAGTGCATTTCCCTCACATTATGTTCCTCCTATTGTGAAAGGAAAATGCTTAGCTATTAGCACTGGTGCCACTCCCTGTCTTTGGTGGTACCCTACTCTTGACAATACGAGGATAAGCAAATAAAGTGTGAAGGGAAAAAATGAATAGAAAGGTCTCCCTTCTTTCAAAACAGTTCTTGTAAGAAAATGAGTGTTAGACAGCATGGTGATGGAGCACCACTCACTTTACCTCCATTTAGCGGCATCACTGGGAGGCTGACGTGGAGGTGAAAGGCAGCAGGAAGATTGGCCCAGTGGAAATGCACTGACAAGAGCACCTCACTGAATCCCTCCATCTTCCAGTAAGCAACAACAACATGCACCACTGCCAGACCATCCATTACTGTGTTTAGTAGATACAGTCATACCTCGGGTTACAGGTGCTTCAGGTTGCATTTTTTCGGGTTATGGACGTGCCGAAACCCGGAAGTACCGGAATGGGTTACTTCCGGGTTTTGGCGGTCGCGCATGTGCAGAAGTGCTAAATCACACTTTGCACATGCATAGAAGCACCGAATTGCAACCTGCATGTGAGCAGACGCGGCGTTACGGGTTGCGAACACTGCGGGTTGCAAAAGTGCCTCCCGCACGGATCACGTTTGCAACCTGAGCGTCCACTGTACTTAAATGGAACAAAGGTCTCTTCAGTCAGGCTAGCTGGCATTTAAAAGGTCTGTTAACAGCATGGTTATTCAGAGCAAAAATGGATTAGCAGCTTATGTGAGGGGGGAAAATGACTTCTATGCAATATGCGGCTGCCAAAGCAGAAGAAGGACAATCTGTCTGCTCCCGAAACTTGTTGCATGCTCTTTGCTGAGCAGGGAGACATTCCAGGAGCAGTTCTATGGGGAATAGTTTCCAACTGCATTCGGTTCTCACCTTGGGATTTCCAAATTGGCTTGCAAAGTTTTGAAGCTTCCATATTCTCACAATGCTGGTTGGAAACTGTAAGGTGGTGGCATGCAAACAGCAGGTTGTCCTTTAAGCAACTGCACCCAAACCACACTTTGTCAGGTTGAGTCACCACACCCTGCCCCCTGATTGGCTCCCCCAATTTATTTATTAAATTTATATCCCATCCTTCCTCTAAAAGGAGCCCAAGGTGACAAACCATAACTGATAAAACAACAAAAACTTTTTTAAAAACCACACAATTCCAATACAGATGTAGGCTGGGAAAGATTTCCATATAGGTATTGACAGAGGCATTGCTGTGGTGTACCACCATGACCACAAAGATGTTTAACAATGTATATTTTTATTTTAAAAACTAAGTTTTCAAAGCCTTGCTAGCCACAGCAGCAAATTGTGACAGTGGCACAGGCAATGCCTGACCATATCAGCCAGAATACCAGGTCCTATGAAGAAGGACCTACTTGGTCTTTTTCAGTGAGGCAGAAAAAGGACCTACTTGGTCTTTTTCAAGTGAGGCAGAAAAATGAAGGGCAGAGGAAGATAGGATCCAGGCCTGGTGATGAGTGCTTCAGAATCCTGGACCCCTTGGCCAGTGCCTGCCCTGGCTAATCAGGGGCACTGAAGTTTGCAAACCTTGTAAGCACCTTACAGAATTATTTACAGATATTCAAGTAGAGGCAAATTGACACTCTTGCACTACTAGACAACAGATATACTATCCCTGCATCCGATTCTCCTAGAGAAGCCCTGCAAGTCAAGATGTTTCACATTCAGGCAACTCACCATTCCAAATGTCTTCTTCTGTCTCGCCTCTAAATGTAAACTGGATCCAGCCTGCCACACTACTTTTCATGGATGTCAACTTCTGATGGTTAAACCCCATTACATTGCGGGGGGGGGGAGCATTCTCCTAATTATCACAGGTCATCAGGGCTCTTTTGTTAAAATCTGTGGTTCCTCACTCACAGTGATCAAGGTGGACAAACTTGCAGTACCATTTCACTCAGGAAAGGGACTTAATCGTCCATGAGATTCTGATATAAGTGGCTGATGATTTAATTTTTAATTGGGATAGCATCCACTTTTAGGTTGGTTTTTTTTTTTTTTTTTTTGCTTTTTGTTCTAAGGACAGAGAGGTTGTGAATCAGATTTGTGGGTTTTGAATATGGCAATGTTAACTATAAAGAAGTTGCAGAGAATCTGTTATGGTTAACACTGGTTTTGGTTTTGGTCTTTTGCAAGTATATCTGGAAACAGGAAATTGAAGAGAAGACCTGATAACAGCAGGGTACATTGGCCAGCTCAGCAGTACAATGGCTCATGCTGTTCAAGGTTATGAATCAGTAGTCCAGGCAATGTTTGCAGCTTGCAAGTTTAGTCCAAATTCCACAGTACATTTCATTTAATAGAGGCAGGCGGAGTTGATATGGGGCAATCCTTCACATCTACTAGGCTGAAATTGATTGTACTTTCCAGTTTGTTTCCAAAAGGTCTCCTGCAATATTTGTTAACACCTTTTTGAATTGATGGTTTCCTGTTGCTTGATTCTAAAATGAAATTTGGGTGGATGAAATGCATTTTGTACATAGATAGGGCATCAGGCTCAATTGAATACTGATAGAGTTCGAGGTAATGGATAAACATTCAGAATAAAAAAAATGAAGGATATAGGTCCTACAAGTCAATCTTTTGAGGAATTTCAAAATTTAAAATGTGACATTCAAAATTATTTATTTATTTATACCCCGCCCATCTCGCTGGGTTTCCAGAATATTAAAAATAGAATAAAACATTAAAAACTTCCCTAAACAGGGCTGCCTTCAATTCAAGTGATACAGCTATTATTTATTAAATTTGTATTCCACGCTTCCTCCCAAAGGACACTTGAGGAATGTACAGTATTTTGGTACATAATTAGACAGAGATACATGGAAAGGGAAAAGTTATTCATCATATTCTTTCATCAAGGTGCATAGACTGTCTCATTTTATTTTTCACAACAGTATAATTAAATATAGGCTAAGTTGAAAGGTAATAATTGCCAGCTACCACGAATAGTAATCTTCAAGACTGAGGACACTTTTGGGTTTTGTTTCAACCACAACTTTCAAAATTTCAGTCAAAACTTTCAGCCTTTTGCTTTCAGTACAACCCTTGACTTGAGCAGATTCTATGGGGGGATGCATATGGGGGATAGCTATAGACATTATCTGTTATCAGTTTGCCTAGTTCAAGTTTCATTGCAAATCTTCTGGCTCTAAAATAAACAAAGATTCAGGATTCCAGTGGCGTGCATCTTCCCTGTAGGTTCAAACAGCTAAAGCAGATATCCACCGAGTGCCACTGAAAGTAAAAATCTCACAATTTATTCATATAATCTTACGAAGTACTCAGAACAAGCTGGCAAGAGTCCAGAGCCTCAGCAGGATCATACAGAAGGTGGGAAACAGGTGTGGATTCATGGAAATAAACAATGTCACTAGGCCCACATTTTCAATTTGGTAATGATGTAATTGCAAAACTCAGTGGGCCGGGATAACAAGATCCTATGGGGAAGCTTTGGGTCAAACTGTTTTATGCATGTTCAAAGACTCTGACCCCAAACCTTTCTAAATTAATGGAAAGATTCTCGTCTACTTTAATTGGCAGCTCCAGGCACATTTCAGGTGCAGAGAACAGAGAGCACCGCCTTATGTATTGTAGCTACCCATGGTCCCTGGGAAGAGGAACTGGAAGATTCTTCTATAAAACATAAAAATAATGAGCTGATATATTCCATTTATTTTCCTTCTAGTATCTCCAAAGAATAAGACAGCCATTTTCTCTATTGAGGTTTCTATCTATCTATCATCTGTCTATCTCTGTATATTGGTAGTACAATTGTACATGTTTTTGTACTTAGATTAATATTATTGTGAGCCTATATCTGAAGTATGCCGTTTTCAACATTTTTTGCTAGCTTACTGTTGTAATCATAAAAGCCCCAATAGCCTGATTTCAAGGTGGCTTGTGACAGCACACATTTGAACATATAAAGGTGTGTTATACTGCTTAAGACCATCAGTTCATTTTGCCCTGTATTGCGTACTCTAGGGATGGTAGACATGTGGTCCTCCATAAGTTGTTGGACTACAGATCTCGTTATCTCCAACCATTGGGCTTGCTGCTTGGGACTGATGGGAGGTGGAGTCTGACCATACCTGGAAAGCCAAAGGTCCCTCATCCCTGCTCTACCATGACTGACACCATCTCCTCTGTGTGTCGAGGCACAGCTATTTAACAGTTCTGCAACTCAAGTATATTTTGCTAGGGCTAAAATCTGAACCAAAGCCCAAGTTTCTTTTCAAAAAGATTGCTGATTATGACGGTACACAAATCCAAATGTTATTAGTGATGATGACAAAGAAGAGTTTGGATTTGATATCCCGCTTTATCACTACCCCAAGGAGTCTCAAAGCGGCTAACAATCTCCTTTCCCTTTCCTCCCCTACAACAAACACTCTGTGAGGTGAGTGAGGCTGAGAAACTTCAGAGAAGTCACCCAGAAGCTGCAGGGGAAGCGAACCTGGTTCACCAGATTATGAGTCCACTGCTCTTAACCACTACACCACACGGGCTCCTGATGGGAGGGAATATGGGAACAGATGGAGTAGAATGCTGAAATTTGGGGAAACATGTGGTACAGGAGTGTGAAAACAAATTCTCCCCATTTGCACATCCATCCAAAAATGGCTGAAATGAAGAGTTCTATTTATTTATTTATTAAATAAATTTCTATTAATTTTAACAGCATAGAAAACAGAAAAGAAAACAGAGAAGAAAAAAGACATACAAACAAACATACATGACTTCCCCGAACCTTCCCTTCACTGCACCCTTATTTTTTAAATTAGCTTTTAGCAATCCTTCTTTCAATTTTAAAACAACAACTTTCTTTGAATTTTCTTAAATTTAAACTTTGACAGCTATAATTCTCTAATTTCATAACCCTTGACATCTTGTCATTCCAAAATTTTACAAAAGTTCTTAAGATAAACTTTGAATTTTTTCCAGTCCTCTTCCACCGTCTCTCTCCTCTGGTCACGGATTCTGCCGGTCATCTCTGCTAGTCCCATAAATTCAATCACCTTGGTCTGCCATTCTTCCAGAGTAGGTAGCTCTTGAGTCTTCCAATACTTTGCTAGAAGAATTATTGCTGCTGTGGTTGCATACATAAAAAAAATTCTGTCTTTCTTTGGAATCGTTTAGTCAACCATGCCCAGGAGAAAGGCCTCCGGCTTCTTTACAAATGTCCACTTTAGGACTTTCTTAATTTCATTGTAGATCATTTCCCAGTAGGCCTTAATTCTTGGACAGGTCCACCAAAGATGATAAAAAGTTCCTTCACATTCATTACACTTCCAGCACTTGTTATTGGGCAAATGATATATCTTTGCATGCTTGACTGGGGTCATGTACCACCTATAGATCATTTTCATTATATTCTCTTTTAAGGCACTACATGCCGTAAATTTAATGCCTGTGGTCCATAACTGTTCCCAGTCCGCAAACATAATATCATGTCCGATATCTTGTGCCCACTTAATCATTGCCGACTTTACTGTTTCATCTTGAGTGTTCCATTTCAGCAGCAAATTATACATTTTAGACAAATTCTTAGTATTGGATTCCAATAGCTCTGTTTCTAACTTTGACCTCTCCTTCTGAAATCCTAGTCTCCTGTCTTGCTTAAACATCTCATTAATCTGATGATAATGTAACCAGTCTCGAACTTTAGATTTTAGTTTCTCAAAACTCTGTAATTTAGGCTTTTCACCATCATATTCTATAATTTCATGATATTTTGGCCAATCTGAGTCCATATTAAGTTTTTTTACCGCCTTGGCTTCCATGGGTGACAACCACCTGGGGGTTTTATTCTCCAACAAGTCTTTATAACGATTCCACACATTATATAGTGCTTTTCTGACAATATGGTTTTTAAAGCCTCTATGAACCTTTACCTTGTCATACCACAAATATGCATGCCAGCCGAAGTTGTTATCATATCCCTCTATTTATGAGGAAGGAATGTTCACAAAACAGTACCCCTACATTATTATTCAGAAGTACTACTGTCTTCAATTCGCTGTCTGAATATATCCAAAATCGTATATGCACTAAGCAATACTCTTTTGTTCAGCTAAAGGTCTCACCTAATTCATGTTTCTCTTCCCAAGTTTGAGGCATTCACATGACCTTGAAAGGATATAGTTCTCCTACAGATGGACTGTCTATAAATGGGATAGCACTGCGTTTCTACGAATGGATGGTAATGTCAGAAATTATAGCCCCATAAAACCTTTAATTCCCACCATAAAAATAATATATAAAGTAGAGAACTATGAGGGTGCCTTACATATTGCAATGTCAGGTTTAGAAGTACCACAATAAAATTTACAATACCTTTTTATTTGATAGTGGGTGAGAAAGTGTGAAAGTGTAGCTTAAATATAGTCATGTTATAAACAAGAGACCTTTACCTACAGGGGAAAAGGGTGGTATGTGAAAGCCCATGCTTCTGATTTTAGCTTATTTGGAAAAAAACAACAAAAAAACAATATTACTAACAGCCTTGCTCTTCACTTAAGAAGCTTTTTAGCATCTTAAATTGTGACAATTACATGATGGGCTTACTATGTAGTAACTTTAAATGCTAAAATTTTGAACACAGAGAGAAAAGGGACAGCTTCCATTGGGTTTCAAATCAAATCCCAGGAATATATTTTCAGTCCAAGTATCAGCTGTGAATATTGTTGATCAAAATGAGAAATGTCTCCAAAATGAAAAGCAGCCAGTGCTTGTTTAAGGAAACAGCAGATGCTGTCTGCTTCACAGATACTTTTCTCCTGTTCGTGCTGCTTTTCCGTTTATGTGGTGCGGATAACGGAAACACATTTTCTAAACTCCTGCGGTGCACTTGATTAGTGCTTTGGTGGCAGATGAGTTTCACTGTAATGGAGTCCAACAGGTGCACAAGAACAGAACAGACTTGTGGCTGGAGTGTTTTATGGATATCTGCTAATGACATCCTATGGTTCCAAACAGCAGCACTGACATTTCTCTCATTTGTCATCTCTATGGCAAGCATCAAGTGTTTCAAGATCCACAGTTTGAAGATAACTGCTCTCTTTCTTGTTTGCAATCTGACAAACAAAATTAAAAAGCATAACATATTATACCCATGATAAAGTGGTCCTGTTCCTGAACACTGAGAAATGGATGAGATAACAGAATCAGTTTGGTCTTCTTCCTTTTTTAAAAAAACAAATCATTTTATACTGCTTGTTCCAAAAATAATCTTGCTTTGCACTCCATTTATCTCTCTGTGTTGAGCATTTTAAATATTCTGCTTCCATTGAAGTCAACATTTTTAACAATTAGGGTTCCCCCTTCTCTCTTTGTCTTCTGTTTTATGTAGAGAATATTTTTTAATCTTTATCTCCTCTCCCCTCACAATCTAAGCTTCCTCCTGACTGCTAATTTCTTTTATTCAGCATTTCTTTCTCCTCTCCATTTCTCTCCAGCATGTGAACAAATTTATTGAAGCCTAAAAAATTAAAACTGCAATCCATTAAACTTTAACTCTGTGTTGGGACAGTTGAGCTGACTACTTTTACTCTAAGCCAAGTGTGGGAAACTGAAACAGTACGACGTTCTTTGACGCCTCCTACCATGTTCTTAGTCTCCTCTGATCTTTTTGTTTCATCTGTGACTCTTTGCTTCTTCTGCTGGAAGGGGCCTTTCTAGTATCAAAGGACCATGTCTGATGCCCGCCACCCTTCTTTTCCTCCTTCTTTCGCTGTCTGTCTTAAAATGCCTGGAGAAATGGCGACATGCTCATATTGTAGTAGTCAAGAATCTTATCTGCAAGGGCTCCAGTTAAAAGCATTGGCTGAAACTGGCTCATTGTTCATGTATATGAAACAAAGCCTTTGAACAGCAATGACCCCTATAGACCCCAAATTTTCAGCCTTCTTTTTGTGAAGCGGTTTCATCTCTGAACTCAGAACTACATGCACAGCCCTCAATTCATTCAAGGATGCTATGGACAAGTGGAGATTTTGGATGACCTACACAAAGGTGCTCAATTGCTTGTGCCACTAAATGAATGCAAAATCATCTGTGTGGAAGGAGGATTTCCCTATGAAGTCATAGTGGTATATTTGCTTAATAAGAATATATAAAGCAGGCAAGGTCAATTCTAATATATGGAGACACTGTGTTCCCAAACAGGAAAACTCAAGAAGGGTCAACAATACAACATAACCAATTCATTGCACCACCTTGTACTAAAATGAGGGAGCTGGATTAAGGCTTGTAGTTCAGCTTGGCCAACCCCCTGTGTGATGCAGGAAATGCAGAGCTAAAGCATTCTCAACAGATAGCTAGTCAGCACTCCTGGAAGAACTCCAGCAAAGGAGAACCCATCATCTCTCTAGGGGATTTTCTTGATTAATTTTTAAAAAATGAATATCTTGACTGCTTTCCAATGAACTCAAGGCCACTGACAAAGTCAATCAGTAGCTATTATTCATGTTAACTGGAATGTAAGAAGGTGTCCATTTCCATTCCAACTTGTGCTTGTCGCATGCAGTGATGTTTCCTGACTGCTACAGTTCAGCTTCCAATGAAAACTAAGCAATTCTTCTTGCTGTCTGCTCTGGTGGAATTTTACACAGTAAATTATATAATGAATTACAGTATTACTACCTGATTTCCTCACATTTCAGTGCAAAGGAAAGGGAATACAAATGGGGAAAAGGTTGTCCATTACATATTGTTTGTGAACTGAAAATAGCAACAACAGTGAATAGTATTCCCTGAAGTGATCTTTGTTCTGGACTTGGGATGAATAAGCAAACTTCAACGATTTCTGCTCCTGTTTCAACTGAAATTCTCCAGCATTCCTAACCTCTGGCTATAAATTTTTGAGGGTCAAAAGTAAGAGGACTCCTGGTAGATGGATCTTCCTATTTACAATATTTTTTTTATTGCTGTCCAGAATTTAAACTGACAATGCTTATCAGCTTGTATTAAGCATTTGCTTAAGGACTGTGTGAATCAGAACATGAGCATTGGTCCAAATGAATTAATCAAATCTCTAAAGAAAACACGGGATGCAGGTGGCACTGTGGGTTAAACCACAGATGCTAGGGCTTGCCGATCAGAAGGTCGGCAGTTCGAATCCCCGCGATGGCGTGAGCTGCTGTTGCTTGATCCCTGCTCCTGCCAACCTAGCTGTTCGAAAACACGTCAAAGTGCAAGTAGATAAATAGGTACCACTCCGGCGGGAAGGTAAACGGCATTTCCATGCACTGCTCTGGTTCGCCAGAAGTGGCTTAGTCATTCTGGCCACATGACCCGGAAGCTGCACGCCGGCTCCCTCAGCCAATAAAGCGAGATGAGCGCCACAACCCCAGAGTCTGTCACGACTGCACCTAATGGTCAGGGGTTCTTTTACCTTTACTTTACCTAAAAAAACCACAATTTCATAAAATAGTTCAGATTCTTTTTAAAAGTTCATAATCTGCTACATACAATTTCATGTTTCTAGAAAAACTGTGGTAAAGAATGTCTTCATTATGTGAGGGAATCTCAATTTTCTTTCAGAACTCAATCTATGCTTAAAGAGTAACAAATATATTTCCAATCATTTCAGGTGACAACACTCTGCCAGAGTGGGAAGCTAAAATAGGACTCACTATTTCACTGGAAAGAGAGCTTACACTATGAATTATTCAAGCTATCAAGTCAACCTTTTATACCATCTTCTAGCCCAAGATAGATGGCTTAGGTACAAGTACTATATTTGTCAACAGTAAACTAAATCAGTTGTGCAAATCTGACACCAGCAAAGTGGTAAACTCCATGTCTCTGTACTATTGTGATGGCTGTCATTTATTCCAACTGAAGAACCAAATTCAGAATTAGAACAGCTTTTGCAATCTTTAGTGCTTCAATATTTTAGAATACTTAAAAAAGTGGGAAAACACCCTATGGTAGCTGCAATATATATAGAAACAATGAAATACACAGATAAGAGGAACCCATGGTTTAAGCAAAGTCTATATTAGGGATGCTGCAGTCGCAAGATCTTGCACTGTGCACATGATCACCAAGATACCTTCCAGTTCTAAAATTATGTGATTCTATTCGGTTGCTGCACAGGAGCAATGCTGGCATAAAATAGTCATGAACTATGGACTACCAGCAACAAGTTCGACAGCACTATAATAAAAACAATTGGTGGCATCCCCAACAGCCTCTCCCACACCTACCCTTGCAAATCTGCCTTGATAATGATGGTACATGCCCAAGTCACCACGATATCCACCATGCAAGGAAGATACAAATCATCATGCACTGACAGTGGGAGCACCATGATAGTATCACCTTACTTAGCCTGTGCATGTACAAGGTCTAAGCATGCTACTAGGAAGATACAGCACCTCCTCAAATGTCTGCAGTCCAGTGGTCAGGAAACTTGTATGTAGAGTTCAGAGACTTGAGACACTAATGACTCCACAAGGAAATGTTACTAACATTTATGCTCCTATTTCAGCATGCTGTTTCAATGCTGACCTTTAGTAAATCATGAACTGGACTACCAAGTTACCGTGGCCCCATAAAGGAATAACTTCATACTTCTGTATCCTTTCTTCCTTTGAGCTACAGTAAAGTGGTGTTCACATGATTAAAGACACAGAGCATTCTGTACAGTGGTACCTTGGGATGCAAACGGGATCCGTTCCGGAGCCCCGTTCGCATCCCGAAACGAACGTAACCTGTATCCGCGTGTCTGCGCGTGTCACGTTTTGGCGATTCTGTGCATGCACGTGACGTCATTTTGACTGTCTGTGCATGCACACGCAGCAAAACCCAAAAGTAACACGCTCCGTTACTTCCGGGTCGCTGCGGAGCGCAACCCGAATTTGCCTAACCTGAAGCGTACTCATCCCAAGGTATGGCTGTATTCCATAATGAGTCATTTGCATTGTTTAGTCTTCTTTCAATAGGAGAGCACCATCTTCCCTCTTTCCTCATTCTCTCTATCAAGGACAAAATCTTCAGTTACCAGGGTGGTTTGGTCAGTTTATCGTTATCATCCTGCCAAGTTGTCCAAAGGATTTTACCACATGTGGAGATGCAGATGTGCAGTAGGAATGTGTGGCAAAATGGCCTACCTGAGCCAGCTTGAGAAGAGGTGTAGGGAGAAATTCTCAGAAAAGGCAATTCAGCAAGATCAGTAGGGAGCTGTGAAAATGGAAATGAATGAAATAAGGAATTTGTGTGTGTGTGTGAGAGAGAGAGAGAGAGAGAGAGAGAGAAAGAGTGAGAGAGAAGGAGACAGAGACAAAGACAAAAGACAGAGATGCAGAGACAGATCATGGCCTCAGGCAGCCATTCCTAAAAGTTGGCGAACCCTACAGAATATTTCTTCCTTCTCCCATGCAAAGTGCATGCATGAAGAAAGATCTGACTGTCAGACAAGATAGATGGAAAGGTCAAGCCTTTGCTTCTACAAAGGGTAAATTATCCAGAATAGCATGCTGGAATGTAATGCATAAAAGATTCAGTCACACATATGTATATGAAGAGAAAGTTAATGAATGGAATGAACTACTAACCCTTTTCTCTTAGGAGCAGAACAGCTCCACTCTGTTGGCATGGGAAAGGAGAAAAAACAACAAGAACTCAAAAATGTATTCACTCAATCACTGAATTGTCTCTGTTCGCAACAGACTTATTTAATGTGTCTTTCCATAATGTTCTATAAACTGCTCTAAATAACTAATGCTTCCTAAAGCTATGTGCTCTTACACCAAAATTAAGCCCATTTCCCCTGAGACACGGGCTTAATGGGACAGGATACAAGCATACCAGGGTTTCAAAGCAGCATGTGATACCTCTAGCTCACCTGCTCCCACAATTCCTGACAAGCAGTAGGGGAAATAACCAATCAACAACTTCATAGGGAAACCGGGAGCAGGGGGAAACACTCCAGGCTGTGGACATAAGAGTGTTCTTATACAAAACTGAGATTTTAAGGCTGCAGTCCTAACCTTATTCAATTGGGAATAAGCTTCTTTGAATTAAATAAAACATTTGTATTTTCATATTGCTATCCCAGATGCGTCTATCTTGACTACATTTTTTCCTTCCCTATCACAGTCAGAAGTTTGTTCACCTGATAATAGAGGTTCTCTTTAGGACTTTTCGCAGGGGAAATTGGAATTATTTGTGTCGGCGAAGGAAACGTTCAGGGGATATACTGCCCCTGAACATTGTACGGGTAAATAGACCTGAAGAGGTGTCATGAATATCTCATTCCTAGAGCCACACAAATCAGCAATATACTCACCCCATTTCTGCCTTTGACTATTCTTCCAGTCCAGATCTTTTGTGGGCCTGCTGAAAAGTACCCCAGGTGAGTCTATTCCAAAGCTCAATGCAATCCACTCCCAAGTAAGTGTGCATACATATTTATTAATAAAAATAAAACTTTATTAAGGGAACCACACCAAAAAATCCCCAAAGAAAGATAGCACATGTTTCGACTTGTGTACCAGGTAGAGAACCTCAGGTTTAGGGTTTAATGTGACTCTCTTGGTCTTTTTGTTTGGTACTCTGGACTCTTTCTTCTAGGCCACATCTGTTCCCCAGGTGCAGACCACACACCCTACCACACCTGAATGCTTTTGCCTGCTTGGAATGCGTCCTTAACTATGATAATGCATCCTGCTGGTCTGGATGGAGTGTGTGTGTGTGTGTGTGTGTGTGTGTGTAGAGACCTCTGACTTTTGTATGGCTGGAATATCACCTATTGTACAAAGGTTATGGTCACATCCATTGCTCCACAACTTTTGCCTTTAGACCTTTTTGTCTCTGCCCCTGTCCACTGATGACATGCAGTCATTAGGTTTGCCACAAGGACCCGAAGAGGTCACCAATTCCTGATAATAATAGTCCTAGAAAAAGGGAAAGACACTTTTCCTTGAAGCAGCCATTTTGATTTTCCCAAAGTGTACTAAAAAATGATACACCACTCTTCCAATATAATTTCTCCTCTCCTAAAAGAAGGGGGACTGAAAGTGCAAGAAATGTTTCTGAATTCCTCTTTGTTAGTTCACACCACCCTTAGAAAAAGCAAGAGTTAGGGTGCCTTTAACAGGGAGAATAAAACAGGAGAGGCAGCTGTGAGGGAATAAGATTCATATTCAATTTAAAGTGAATTCCTAAGCAACAATGTCAGAGTGGACAGACACCAATAACTGAGTTGGACAGACACCAGTCTCTCATGCTCCCTGCCTACAAAGTCCTGGGATGAAGATGGTAGCTTCCAGTTGGGCCATGCAGCCTGCTAGGTTTTCTGAAATGGAATCCCTTTGTCAAGTAGAAAAGAATTTGTTTCCCAACACAAGAATGAGTTTTAGAGCTTTACAGTAGACAAACTTAAAATAGTTATAATTAAACATTATAATTTTTTAACACATTGCTGTTAAACAAGCAAGCAATGTAGTCCCATCTTCATTTAGTCCTTAACACAGTTCAATAAACTTCCCTCTCTCTGGTCCTAGAAAGAAATCATAAGCCGCTTGCTTTTTCATCATTGGGAGCTGAGCCACCGTAGCCTAAACACTGAAATGGAAACATTCAACCTTTTCTGCTGCATTTGCCAGAGCTACTCTCTCCTCCGCCATCCTTTGAACCACCATCCTGGTTCCTTTTTAACTCTCACTATGTCTCTATAATATAGTCCCTCTTTCCTCTTTCCAGTCTTCAGCTCTCCTAAGACCTGCCTTGGGCTCTCTCTCACAATCTTCTCAGATGAAACCCTTAGAATACCTTAGACCACCTCCTAAGAGCCAAAAAAAGAACGTGGTTCTCAGGATCCCACAGCAAGCAACTTTGTGTAGCAGTTAAGGAAAGTAAAGAAGCTTCCAAACAAATTTTATCCGTAGCACAGCATACTTTAGAGGGATAGTTTTAAAAGATGCTTGCGTTTTCAGTTTCCTTGGACTTGCCATTCATTACCAAGCCTTTCATTTCAAGGCTGGGCTTCCTTTGATTCATGCTTTCAGAAAATAGTTTTGTGTTTGTTTTTTTCTGTTCTGGGAGGAATGATATTTGCACTGCATGATACAGCAAAGTCAGTTTTCAGGGTTGCTTGGGTTTTTTGTTTTGTTTTTTTGAAAAAAACACACTAAAATGCCATTCAAACTAAAAGTGAGCTAAGATGTGGAGTGATTTTATTAGACATTCCATTCAGTGTTGCATGACCCTCTCTCATTTTTAAAAGCAATTTTGGGGAGCTTGCAAGGGAGCTAAGACCCTGCATCAAGTTCTGGAGCTTCTGTTCTTTCAAAAATGTGTTTTAGGAATCACACCAAATGGTGGGTACACATGGAGGATTCCCAAGCACATGTGGAGAACCTGGGTAGGCTGATTAAAATCAGAAGGTTATTCACTGAGAAGTCTGCCATGTGCAGCACAGTGGTTCACCACTTTCAGGAGCTGGAGTCAGGAACAGGTCAGCAATAAAACACTTGGTGTCAGCAAAGTTAACTCTTTATTCAAAAAAACCCAAAACAACTTAGGGCTAGTGATTGCAGCAACTCTTCCCAGTAGGTCTTGCCTCAATGAGGCAATTGCGAGGATTGAATATCCCCATCTTCCCACTCCTCTCTAAGACTCCTCTCCCAAGTCCTTCCCCAGCAACCTGAGGCTCCTCTATATTTCCCCTCTTTGCTCCACCTTCTTCATTGCTCTTTGTGTTCTGGGAGACCGGGGGGAAGGGGAGCTGGACACAGCAGGAGTGGGAGACTCCCTGGATTCTTCAGCAACCTGCCTCCACATCTGCTTCTGATTCTGGGCTGCTCTCTGCCACAGCTTCTTCTTGCTCACCAAACCATGTTACCTCTTCGGCTTCTGACACCTCCTCCTCCCAGTCTGCTCCCTCTTCTCTCTCTGACCACTTATTGTTTTCCCACCACCAAACCCCTGGCTTTGAGCTTTCTTCCTCTGGAGGTTCCCTTCGGGGTTCCCCAGCTGGTGCCTCCCACCACTCCTTGGCATCCAGCTGGTCCACGACAACCACATAGAGCAGCCACTCACAGATTCCCCCTGCTCCTTACACCAGGAGGGAACATAACAAAAGACAGGCAGTGAATCCACACAGTCAAATGTGTTCTTTCTTTCTTTTTGAAGAAATATATTTATGTCATACCTCAAGCACACTGGATAGTATTCAACTAAGTTTTACTCAGAGTAGGCCTATTGAAATAAGTAACCTAGTTATGTCCATTGTTGTCAGTGAGGCTTTTCTGAGAAGCACTTAGCTGACTACCACCCACTACTTTCAACCTGAAAATTCAAGAATACTATTTGCAAGCCCATAAAGATGAAGAACAAATTGTTAAAATTCAAGTTGATTGACATTCCAGTTGTACATATTTGAAGTTATGGCCTGAAACATCATGGTTTATAACTGCACTGGGGCAGTAGTTGTTCTGCAAGTGGTCTCGGATTCCTCCAGTTTAAGTAGGCAGTTTGAGTATAGATCCAGCCACCCATTGGAGAAGATATCTATAACAAGAGGTTTCCTATTTCTTTTGCTTTTGCTCACTTATGAAAGACAAAAATTCTGCCTTACCTTCAGCTTCTTCTGCCTCCTGTGCAGTCATGAGCTCGCTAATCACATACGATTTCTGGTTCCATTGGTCCCAACTGGCATCTTGTGAACTTTTGTGATGTTGCTGTTACTCGTTGTGCCAATTATTCATCCCCATTTCATCACACCAGGCATGGTCCATTAATTTTCCTGTCTGGCATTAGTGCACCTGGCTTCTCTCCAGACGGTGGAGGAAAAAGCAAGGGTGTCAGATGGCTCCTGTTTAGGGGATGGCATAGCAACTTACACGGAGGTGAATGAGCCAGTCTTAGAGCTGAGAACATTTTCCCAATAAAAAGTTTGGAGCAGGGTGTGGGGGATGGCGTCTCCCCAGCTCATTGTGAGACTAGCAGAGCCCAATATGCAGTTTGATGGCAGTATGTTATTAGTAATTGACAGAGCAATTAATGCTGCTCAATTTTATACATCGCAACAGGATGAAAACAAGGCAGTACAATAAATGTTTCCATACACCTGGCAAGAACAATCTTTGCTTGAGATAAGTGAACTGCTGTGCTGGGGAAAGGTTACATCCCCTCACTTCCCATCTGCTGCCCTTATTACTCAATTACTAGAAGTGATTTCGTAAAATGTTAAAAGCACACACCCAGGGAGGTTATATTGCCCTGGCAATTAATCTGAGGCACGCTGTAATGACTACATGGAGATAGTGCCTTGCATCCAGATTCCCAAAGCACTTCACAAGTTTTGGGGGGGGGGTTACTAATGGTTCTATTCAGAATTAGAATCGCTTTCTCCTTAGACTTTAATGCGGCTGCTCAATAATAATTTAGGCAGGAAAGAGCCAAGCAACCGATTGTAGAGCAGAGGGTGACGCATACATTCAATGTGATGAGAGTCTTAATACCAAATTGAGTCTTCTACAAAGAACAACAGGAGAACATTGGGGTGGGGAGGTGTGTGATAATGAGCCATTCACTCCAGGAAGAAGAATAACACAAGCAGTGTGTACCTCCCTGTAAGTGGGGGTACACCAGTGTATTTTGAATACATATACAGTGGTACCTCGGGTTACATACGCTTCAGGTTACATACGCTTCAGGTTACAAACTCCACTCACCCAGAAATAGTACCTCGGGTTAAGAACTTTGCTTCAGGATGAAAACATAAATCGTGCGCCGGTGGCACGGCAGCAGCAGGAGGCCCCATTAGCTAAGTGGTGCTTCAGGTTAAGAACAGTTTCAGGTTAAGAACGAACCTCTGGAATGAATTAAGTACTTAACCCGAGGTACCACTGTACATTGCTTTATTCCAATGCATGGCATAAGACAGGAAGTATGATGGTACCTTGATTTACGAACTTAATTCGTTCCGGTTGTCCATTCTTAACCTGAAACTGTTCTTAACCTGAGGTACCACTTTAGCTAATGGGGCCTCCTGCTGCCACTACGCCACCAGCACATGATTTCTGTTCTCATCCTGGGGCAAAGTTCTTAACCCGAGGTACTACTTCTGGGTTAGCTGAGTCTGTAACCCAAAGTGTTTGTAACCAGAGGTACCACTGTACCAATGACCACTGTTTCATAGGTCTCCAAATGCTCTTGTTATGCTCATCTTTCAGTAATGTGGAGAAAATGTATTTTTAAATATTTATTTCATTTATGAAATCGCTTCCTTTTGAAGCGAACTCACAATAGAATTAAAACATATCTAAAACATTTACATCTATAAAATCAATGTAACAATGCTTTTGTGAACTCCCTGTTAAAGATGTAAGTTTAATATGCATAAAATGCCATGTCTGAATGCACTATATTTTAAATACTATGCAGAGAAGTTTGCATTAGGCAGGAGGTTTAACTATAGGAAAAATGGCAAGGAAAAGAGTGGATTGTTCCATTTGAGGGTTGGGGCTGACTGATGACTCATCCCAGAAAGCCAAGCAGAGATCTCTCTCAGTATGAGATGGAACCTGAGAACTCAGAGTCTTGGTCATGTTGATACAAGCAAGTTACTTGCATAAGGTCTCTATCAGAGACCAGAGAGAGGAAAGTTATTGAACTGTTTTACGGATTAAAAAGACGACTGCATTGCTTGCTATTCTGAAAGCAATGTGTTGCTTGGTATTTTGTAACATTCATTTGCAACTATTTGAGACTGCTCTGAAGTAAAGCTTTGAAACTCATTCTTGTGGTGGAAAGCAAATTCATTTCTGCTCTGCACAAGCTCCAGATCAGGGATTTTGTTTGCAATAGCTCTAACACTTCCTGTTTCTTCAGCTTTGGGGAAATGCAAGAGAGACTTTCCAAAGCAAGTTTCCTCTTGGAAGATAAAGCAACAGAGACCATGCTGTCTTTGTAATGATCAGTTAATGTACACGTGGGATAGAAACTGTAGGGGTGTAGAACCATATATGCAGCTCAACAGCCCAGGGATTTCTCAATGACTGCCAATGGCAGTGGGCCAGTGATAGCAAGAAGCAGCACACTAGAAAAACACTATGCTGAGTATCTGAAGCTGCAGCAATTGACCATCACTTTAAAGGTCAAAGCTTCCCCAGAGGCCAGCCACCCAGATGTGACCTATGGAATTGCAGAGTCAATCAGGGCATCAAAGCAAGTGGGAGGAAGTGGGCTTAGTGGTGGGCAGCTAGAGGCTTGGCTCCAGCAAACATCATTGTCTTCCTGCATGAGTTGCTCTTCTACCTCAGTTTGAAAGCTGAAGACTGGGCAGTGGGCATGTGGTGGTGGAGATGTGAAGACTGGCAGGCAGGCAGGCAGGATGGATGCTGGAGTGAAAATGGCGGCAGCGGCAGCACAAAGGTGGTGGTGGTGTGCTTCTGAAAGCAGGTCTCCCTTGGCTCTTTTGAACCTGGCAATGCCTTTGATCCAACCGAACAGTAGTCCACTGCCACAAATGCCTAAAACAATTCTGCTGCTTGTTTCAAAGTGCTGTTTTTTCTTTCATCTTGTTTTTGCGTGTTGAGGTCCCCAGGGCCACCCCAAATAACTCACACATCACACAGAATTTTTGTTTAAGGTTTCTGACATAATTTTGTCCACAACTTTATTAAAATACAAAAATGTGAGTGGTTGCTTAGGCATTGGTTGCGACTATCTGCCCCCACCATGGGGGACAGACTGACATTCCGCACAATGCAAAAGTCAGAAAAGGGGAATACACTTGGGGGTAGTGATGGAGCAGGGAACCTGCCCTCAGTCCTCCCCAAATGCAACCAGGAGCTCATTGCTATGGCCCAAGCCCCCTTGATAGAGTGGAGAAACAATAGTTAGCCTCCGATTCCTTTAACGGAATTCCTTGCAGCAGCATTAGAGGGGCAGACACAGCCAATCCATGCCCCTCAACCAACCAAACCATAAACCAATGCCTAACCGCAACCTTACAAGTTGTGACGATTTGCTACGCAGTAGGCAAAAACCAAATGGCCCCAGCCAATCAGCCAGATGGACAAAGTTCCTACCGGGCCCCTGCCCCAAGAGCAGACAACCCCATGACAGGCATAGCAAGGTCAAAGTGAACAACCCTAATTCTAGGGAGGGGGGACGGGCAATCCGATGCACTGGCGAAAAGAGGAGGCCCTAGCCTCGTGCAAGGAGTTTTAGCATTTCTGGCTGTCAATCAACAAATGGAAACATTAACTTCTTCCCAACAACAAGGGAAGCCCCAATTGCATCAGTGGCCAACGATCAATTAGCCCGCCCCCAACTTTGGAGTATCCTGGGGGCCCCCACTGCAACATGTGCTCTCCATGAAGGAGAACACGCTTTGTCTACACCAGGTAAAACTGATTTCTATTGCCTAACCTGGCAATGAATACAATCCACATTCCAGATTGCTACACAGCAGCAGCTCATAGGATGTTGGCTCACACCAGGCCAGGCTATCTAGCCTCGTACAAGGGCTCCAAGAGTCTCTTACAGAAGTCTCTTTCATCATCTGCTTCCTGATCCTTTTTCATTTTATAGAGATAAAATCCCAGGGATTGAATCTAGAAGATTCTACATGCAAAGTTCTTTAAATGTATACTGCAGCTTTGGTTTCTATTTATTTCAATGGAAACGAAGCTAAATTATGATGAACTGAGATTGAAGGGATGCAACCCAATATCCCTTACGGAATTACGACATAACACTGCTAAGTTTAAGAATATTTTAGTCCTTTTAATTTCAATGGGCTTAATGTTTCCACCATTTGAAAATTTCAGATTCTGAAACAGTGACCTGTTCCACATCTCCAGACTAATGTTTGGAGTTAGTCATCCACCTTCATTATTCACCAGCTTTCGCATTTCCTGAATGTTCCCACTCAGTCCTTAGTCCAAAACATGCATCAGAATAGGTTTTTAAGTGCATTTTGAGAGAGAATATGTTTAAAATAAATATTTAAATGTAAATTTTCATGTGATTGCAGTGTTCTAAATAGCAGCTCAATGTAGGAAGAAGGCAAGATGTACTTATTAATGAACCCAGGCACCTAATATCATTAGCAAGATCACTTTGCTTCATGGCCTTGCCAAGCGTGTGTAATCAGTTTATAACAATAGGAATCAAAGTAAATTATAATACAAGTCTATTACACAATAGCTCAGATCAGAGAGGCCCTTTCAATAATTTCTAAATGCAACTTTGATTTTTATTAGTAGTATTATTAAAGGTGCTCGATCTCCTTTCACCTTGACCTACATTCATTTGGAAGGCTTGTTGGGGTTTGCTTAGAAGCCTTTATTAAAAGAAAGAAAGGGGGGAGTAGTAACCTTCAGCAGACATTCAGCAGAACCTGGCAAAGTTTTGATTGAAGAAAGATTGATTCTCTAAAGTTTGAGTGGTCAGACATGCGCTGCATTTGCTGTGCTTCATTGCTATATCCTAGAAAGTATTTTCATCCCCTGCTATCCTAATGAGCTTATTAGTAAAAGGCTGAAAGGATCACAGATTGTCTATCAAGGAAGACTGTCAGTCACACGCTGTTAGCAACTCCACTGTGATTTAGACAACGCGTATCGAGAAGGGAGCAATGCTAAAAATGAAGCTTATTGTCTCCCCTCTCCGCCAATACAATGCGAAATGAAATGTGGCAGAAAGGACACATGTTTCAAAAAAAGAAAGAAAAGAAATTATGTTCTACATGAGGGAGCCTTCCCAAATTATAAAGTCTACCTTTCCCCTCTCCATTGCAAAGTACAGAGGAAATTAAATCACCTGCAGCCAATATACTTGTAGAATTGTGGGGAAAGGTGTGTGTATATGCATGCACGTGTGTGTATTAATATAGGAGAGGAGCAGGGAGATATTTCCAGATTAATGTTTTTTAAAAAGCCTCTTGAAGGTAGGCAATTGATTGCCAAATAGCCCAATGCATTTCACTCCAGAAGTAGTCAATGTGGTGCCCTTCCATACAATCCCTGACCATTATCCAGAAAAGCTAGGGTTGAAGGGAGTTTGTAGTCCAATAACATACTGAAAGCACTTTGTTGGCTACCCCTCTCAGGGATAGAGACCTCTTTCCCATCACTTGTTACCTAATTTTTTTTAACTAGAGATGCCAGGGATGCTGATGACCCGCTGTTCACCCTATGGTCCCAGGGTTGGTTAGGTAAAGGTAAAGGCACCCCTGACCATTAGGTCCAGTCGCAGACGACTCTGGGGTTGCAGCGCTCATCTTGCTTTCTTGGCTGAGGGAGCTGGCGTACAGCTTCCGGGTCATGTGGCCAGCATAACTAAGCCACTTCTGGCAAACCAGAGCAGTGCACAGAAATGCCATTTACCTTCCCGCCGGAGTGGTACCTATTTATCTACTTGCACTTTGATGTGCTTTTGAACTGCTAAGTTGGCAGGAGCAGGGACAGAGCAATGGGAGCTTACCCCGTCGTGGGGATTCGAGCCACCGACCATCTGATTGGCAAGCCCTAGGCTCTGTGGTTTAACCCACAGTGCCACCCGCACCCCCAGGGTGGGTTGGCCTATTAAAAAACAGCTGAAAACACTTTACAATAATAAAAATAAGGATTAGACCAGGGACTTTATGCATATGCTGTACCACTTGCTAGAGAAATGGCCAAACATGGTAAATGTGCAAGTGCCACCCAAAATAGACATCCTGTATCCCATTCCTCTCCTCCTCTGTAATGTCTAGTAGCATGACATGGCATCATGAGATTATGTGTTTCCCCAGAGTTAGTCAGCATCATTGGCTTCTGATGAAGTGGCATGGAGAGCACTCCTGTCATGGACTGGCTAGATGCAGAGGAATGGCAGGAGGCGCCAGCTGGGGACCCCCAAGGGAAGGCGGCTCAGAGCCCGGGAATGGTGATGGGATGACAATGAATAGTCAAAGGGAAAAGAGGGAGAAGCCTAAGAGGAGGAGTTGTCAGAAACTGAAGAGGTAACTTGGGATAGTGAGCAGTGGGAGAGGCAGAAGGCGGAGGCAGAAGAAGGAGGTGAGGGGGACAAGATGGCGGAGATGAGTCAGGCTGGTGAAGAAGCCAGGATGTCTCCTGCTACTGCTGTGACAAACTCCCCTCCCCACTGGTTTCCCAGGACCAGAACAGGTATGAAGAGGAAGGACCCAGGGGAGAGAATATTTAGGCAGCTGTGGGAAGGCGGGAATCTTCAGCCACCACAACTGCCTCATTAGGGCAAGACTTACTGAGAAGAATTGCTGTGCTCATTAGGCCTGGTGCTCCTGAACAGACCTTGTTCTCTCTCTCTCTAATAAAGAGTTCATTTACTCCGCTCCTAACAACTCCTTGCCTCACTAACTCTGATCTGGGTGAAAGCATGTGACAATCTTGGGGTGACAAAGGAACTTGCCACATGGGATGCTCAGCCTTAGAAGCTGTTCCCAGTCCCCTCTGCTTCAACTTTGCTTTCAGCATGGCACCCAGCCTCCATCCCTCTTGTACCAACATGGGACTGGCAAGTCACCTTATGGGGCCAGGTGTGACCCATGTTTTGGGTAGTCAAATTGGATAGTAGTCTTCACCTACTCTACACTGCTGATTATTAGAGGTTGGGTTATTGAATTTCATGCCTCTTTTGGCTTGAGGAATTATCATGTTGCCTGCCCATTTTTTAAGGGAATGACTTTGATTAAGTGACCACCCTGGCACAGGGTCAGATGAGGTTGTAAACTCCCTGAACACCTGCAGGATCAAAGGGTGGTCACTCAGCCACCTCGTTGCTACCTGGATTGAGGAGGAAGGGTGTTCCCTTGGATGGTGGAACTCAGCTGAACTCAATTCCTCTGGAACTCATCACAACCTAATGCTAACAAGCTCTGGTGGTAGTGAACAACCCTGTGCCCATATTTGTCTTCAAGCAGGCAAGTTTAGGCATGGATTGGCTTCTGTTTTGGTATAATTTATTAGGTAACCAAGTTTTACTTTTTAACAAAAGTTTGCACTCCCATTTGATCTAATTTAATTTCAGTTTAATGCACCTAGATTCCAAGCAGCACTAATCCCTACGTGTGCATATTTTGAATGCTGTTCTGAATTGAGAGACAACAGTTCCTCCCTCACCTGAATAAAAGATCTACTAAAAACACACACTTCCTATTTATGAATCTGGCTCTGGCTGGGTTGTTTTTCTTCAATAAAAGAGAGTGTGGTAAGTTTCCATCTGCTTTACCTCCTGTTTTGCTAAGCCATCGTTGAAGTAGTGAGTCTACCAAAGCTTGATGAAAGGAGCTAGGACTTCATTTCTTCTCTCCTGTAAAAGCCAGAGGGATTTGACTACACATCTGTGGGGGGGGGAGCAGATTGCATCCTCCTGAAACTATGTCAGCAGTAGATGTGCTTAACCCTGCATTTTAGAGCAGCAAAGTTCTGCCCCATCTGCTGATCTCAGGAATAATGAAGCCCTGTGTGAGGTTTTGTTGGGAATATTCTGTGCATCTCATTTCAGTTAATTGGAAAATGCCCTCCAAACTTGACCCAATGAAGGATGAGTAAGATGTTCACAGATCCTCTCTGAAATATATTAAGAGACCTTGCAGGCTTCTCAGTCTTCAAGCCAGGAGAGATAAAAGCAATATTATCTAGGAGGTCATTCCAGTGGGGGATATTTTCTTTCTTGTTCACTTCTCTTTAATGAAAGGATAATATCTGGATGGAAGAAGGAAGTTTTTTATAATTCATTACAGCTCTTCTGCAAGAATTCATATTCTTCATAGCCACACTGCTCCCATCGAATCAGAAATATGGAACAGGTTAAATTATATTATTCCTTGAGCCAATTGGTTGATTAAATGTGAAAAGCTGTAACTTTCAGCATTGTCTTCAGGCACTTATGGTTCTAGCTGTTAAGAGCTAAAGCAGAAGAGGGGGAAAGAACAGGAAATGGCTGAGAACAGGAAACACTGGGATATATAGTCCTAAGACAATATATCAAAGGTGTCTCTTCAGACCAGCACCCCAGAATTACATGGCTTGAAGGAACTGGGCCAGGAATCCCCTTGGTGAGGTATCTTCCTAAAGTTTGTGAAGCTTCTGATGAGTGATACTCAGGGTTTTGTGGCAAAATGGGATAAAGCAAAAATTAAGAAACTGGGAAAAAAAGAATAAGAGAGTCACATAATGATACTGTAGTCTGGCGGGGGATAAGGCTGAATTTTGTAATCTATAGCTCCACCTGTTCTTCACGTTTGGTGGTTGTTCCTAGGGGTGTTCTACAAGGCCCAACTTCCAAGACAAAGTTACCCGTTTCAGATATATTGAAAATGCCTTTGAACTAAGATTACTCTGGCCGAAAGTAGTGTGAAGTATAGCAGGCTATTGCTAAAGCTTCAGACTCACTTTGGGCTTCCGAGGATGCTTTTTAATTTTCTAAATAACTTTAAGAAAAGCTCTTGTCAAATCTATTTCACACTTTTGCACCTACCACAAGTGCCTCAATAGCCCCATAAAAGGAAACTGCCACATGGGGGGCTGGGGAGATAGAGAGAAAAGGTGTTTCTTGTGTGATTGACAAGGATAACCAAGAGTGTAGTTGTTCCAGTATTTGTCTTTAGAAATGGTGTTATATATCATTTTAGTAATCCTTGACAATTTTAGATATGTCTGAGTCCAATTCTGCTATATTAACATCAGTGAAACTCATGTGTAACATATGAAGTTGAAGAGAGCAAACACTCCAGGCTAATAAGAATTCATCTTTGCATGCACAGAAAAAATAGCTCTGTGTTTAAACATTGCTAATGTAAAGAAGAACTTCCAAGGGGACCTAACATGTTTCACCCATTTCTAAGTTTACCTCAAGCTTTTCACTTGAAGCTACAGCTTCAGTATAATTTCTTTTGCTTGAAATTAATCTTTCTGAAATGACCTTCTACATAGGACAAACATGCTGGTTGCTATAAAAATATGAACCTCACATATGGACATATTCAGAAACCAATAAAATAACTTTTTAATCTACCAGGACACTCTGTGGCTGACCTTAAGGTGGACAATCTTAAAGCAATTTCAGAGAGCAGAGCTGCTACATTTAATCCAGAAATTCAGCAAAAGAGTGCAGCTTTGGGGTGGGATTGTAAGTGCAATGGGCTTTACAAAACAAGGTCACATGCAAACAGTAGAACTGTGTGGTGCAAATCATGTAAAAAATAATAATCATGGAAATATAGTTTACTTTCATATTTTTAAGTCAGCATAGTGTCCCCCCCCCTTGTTTCCACAGAAATTCACTGTTCCTGGCAACTTTGACTTTAAGTAACTATGACATATGGACCTCACTCAATAAATCTAACGACAGGTAATAACAATAATGTTTGAAGAAAACTAAGGAAGGATAAGAAAAAAAATGTATCATGCTGGCAACTAAAATTGCATTTAGATATTGAAAGGACCACCCACAGCTAATGAATGGGTTAGAGTTTCAACAAAATCTGCATTATATACAGGTTTTATATTTAGCTGACATAACAGGGAGAAAATCAAAGATTTCTAGGGCCTGCTTTTCACGATGATGGTTATTTATTTTCTGAGAGGCCATATCTGAACTCAGCCTCAACTTTATTAGGAAGCCCTAGGCATAATTTTCACCACAGTAACAGATGTTGGGAGGTGTGTGTATTTTTAAAACAACACAGAGGCTGTTTACACCAGCTCTCTTTCTCTCATTTCTTTTGAATGTTGTCTTGATCCTCTTGGTCCGTGAAATAACTGTGTTGATTTTGCAGGAACATGTAATGGAATTATTTGTGAGTTGGACAGCCTCATGTTTGGTCAAATGTCCAGCTGAAGCACTTTGTTGTTGTTCTTGTTGAATATTTATTGAATTTTATAACAATTAATGATACAAATCTCATTCATTATGTTATTTATAATTATTCTCCCTCCCCTCCTCTGGACTTCCCCTCTGCTGAGTTATTTAGTTTTATTTATCGAATGCTGCTTTTCCTACACAAAAATAAAATCCCTTATCATTTCTCCGAAATATCTGTTACTCAAGTGAACTTGTGAAAGTTTATTCAAATCCTGCCACTGAATCCAGTCCATTCTGTTGTTTCTGCAAATAAACTGTAAATGGTTCCCAGACTCTTTTGAAGTTCTTTTTGTCCTTCTCTAGTAGTTTGTCTGTTAGCTTAGCCAATTCTGCATAGTTCATCAGATTTTCTTGCCATTGTTCCTTTGATGGTATTTCTTCTGTCTTCCAATATTGTGCAATCAAGATTCTTGCCGCTGTTGTAGCATACATAAATAATGTCCATTTTTCTTTTGGTAGCTCTTGATTTGAAATACCTAACAAAAAAGCCTTCAGGGTGTTTAACAAAATTCATTTTAAACATTTTTTTCAATTCATAGTATATCATTTCCCAATATTTTAAATGCATTTGCATTCCCACCACATATGATAAAATGTTTCTTCATTTTCCTTACATCTCCAACATCCGTTATTTTCTTTCCTAAACATCTTTGCCATTTCCACTGGTAATTTTCATGTAATTCTCTCTTAATAATATGCAATCTGTGAATTTTACATCAACTTTCCATAACTTTTCCCAGCTTTCAAATTGGATGTTGTGTCCCACATCCTGAGCCCATTTAATCATAACTGATTTAACGTCTTCCTCTTTGGTTTCCCACTGTAATAAAATACTACCGGGGTATGTATATATATATATATATGCAGGTTTTGGTGTCCTCGGGTGTCTTCCCGTGTAAAAGTTGGGGTGTCTAGGCGACGTTTCGACGAGGTCTCACTCGTCATCTTCAGGCTCGTGCTTTCGGCTTCTTGTTACTGGAACAGAGCAGGATCTCAGTGTTTGAGTTCCTATAAATACTGTTGAGGGGGTGTGGTGTATAGCCTCCAATGTTCTGGGCAGAGAGGAAGTTCCCAGGCTAGTGTGCCTTTTCTTCTTTTGTTCCTTAATTACTTGAGGGATATCTTGAGTGATTTCTTGAGTGATATCCTGAGTACCACTTAGGTGGGTCATTAGGTGTGGATTAGTTGCTAAAGTCTTTGTGTCTTGACCTCTTGAACTTTGTGAAGAGTTTTTCTGAGAAGATGGCTGTACTGCACTTAGTTGTGCTCTGGCTTGGCTTCGTGTATAGGGGCGAGCTGTGGTTTTGTGGCCTGTGTCAGCCAGATCTGTGTAGGGATTGCAGGGGGGTGCAGCATCCGGAGGTGCCACCATGGTTTGGCTACTGGATGGTGTCTGTAATTTATCTGTGGAGAGGGTCTGGGTTTGGGTCTGGTGTGGTTGATTGGTGATGGCGTTCTGTGTGCCTCTGGATCTGGTGTCAGTTTTTGTGGGGAGGGCTAATTTCCAGATGTCTGGCAAGCGGGATGTGTCGTCACGCTTGTTCATGTTGTGAGGGTGTTTCTCTATCTCGATGGCTTCCATGATTATTCTCTTGTGGTGATGTTCCATGTTAAAGAGCAATTTGGAATCTGCAAAATTAATTTCGTGTCCTGTTTCTTTCATGTGTTGGAAAAGAGAGGAAGTTTTTTCTTCTTTTTTGACGGCATTCTTGTGTTCTGCGATACGTGCATTTATTCGTCTGTTTGTTTGTCCAATGTACGTGGCTGGGCAGACTTTGCAGGGTATTTCATAGACCCCTTGGTTTTCCAACTGGATTTTATCCTTGGGGTTTCTGAGGATATTGGCTATTTTTTGGTTGGTGCAAAAGGCTGTTTTGATATTGTGTTTATGGAGGATTTTGCTAATTTTATCTGTAGTGCCCTTGATATAAGGAAGGAGGGCCATGCCATTGTTTTCTTCTGTGTCTTGGTTTTTGGGGGGTGTTTCTTTTTGGATTAGCTTCGTAACCCTGTTTTGCTGGTATCCATTGGCAATTAACACATTTGAGAGATTCTGTAACTCAGTTGTCAAGTGGTCTTTGTCAGCCAGGCGTTTGGTTCTGGAGATGAGAGTCTTGGCTACGGAGTTTATTTGTGCAGGGTGGTGGTGTGATTGTGCATGTAAGTAGCGGTTGGTGTGTGTTTTTTTCCGGTAGATAGTGTGTCCTAGGGAGCCATCAGGTTTTTTGTAGATTAGGACGTCAAGGAAGGGAAGTTGGTTGTTGGCTTCTATTTCCATAGTGAATTGTATTTTGGGGTGTAGGCTGTTGAGATGTGTGAGGAAGCTATCCAGTTTTTCCTTCCCGTGTGGCCAAATTACAAAGGTGTCGTCAACATATCTGAGCCAAAGTTTGGGTTTGTGTTCTGACTTGTCTAAAGCATTGGTTTCAAAGTGTTCCATGTACAGGTTTGCGATGACCGGTGAGAGGGGTGATCCCATAGGTGCTCCTTCTATCTGTTTGTATCTTTGTCCATTGTGGATGAAGTACGTGTTGGTTAGGCAGTGGTTGGTCAGGTCCAAGATGTATTCGGGGGGATTGTATTTGTTTTGAATGGCTGTCAAGGCTTCATTAATGGGCACTTGTGTGAAGAGAGATACAACATCGAAGCTCACAAGTAGGTCATTAGGGTGTAGGTTTTGCTTCTTTATTGTTTCTATGAACTGGAAGGAGTTTGGAACGTGTGAAGAGATGGATTCTGCATAGGGCTGAAGTTGCTTGGCGAGAAATTTAGCGAGATTTTGTAGAGGTGAGCCTATGGAGCTGACTATTGGTCTGAGTGGTGTTCCTTCTTTGTGTATCTTGGGGAGGCCGTAGAACTCTTTGTAATTTGGCCACACAGGAAGGAAAAACTGGATAGCTTCCTCACACATCTCAACAGCCTACACCCCAAAATACAATTCACTATGGAAATAGAAGCCAACAACCAACTTCCCTTCCTTGACGTCCTAATCTACAAAAAACCTGATGGCTCCCTAGGACACACTATCTACCGGAAAAAAACACACACCAACCGCTACTTACATGCACAATCACACCACCACCCTGCACAAATAAACTCCGTAGCCAAGACTCTCATCTCCAGAACCAAACGCCTGGCTGACAAAGACCACTTGACAACTGAGTTACAGAATCTCTCAAATGTGTTAATTGCCAATGGATACCAGCAAAACAGGGTTACGAAGCTAATCCAAAAAGAAACACCCCCCAAAAACCAAGACACAGAAGAAAACAATGGCATGGCCCTCCTTCCTTATATCAAGGGCACTACAGATAAAATTAGCAAAATCCTCCATAAACACAATATCAAAACAGCCTTTTGCACCAACCAAAAAATAGCCAATATCCTCAGAAACCCCAAGGATAAAATCCAGTTGGAAAACCAAGGGGTCTATGAAATACCCTGCAAAGTCTGCCCAGCCACGTACATTGGACAAACAAACAGACGAATAAATGCACGTATCGCAGAACACAAGAATGCCGTCAAAAAAGAAGAAAAAACTTCCTCTCTTTTCCAACACATGAAAGAAACAGGACACGAAATTAATTTTGCAGATTCCAAATTGCTCTTTAACATGGAACATCACCACAAGAGAATAATCATGGAAGCCATCGAGATAGAGAAACACCCTCACAACATGAACAAGCGTGACGACACATCCCGCTTGCCAGACATCTGGAAATTAGCCCTCCCCACAAAAACTGACACCAGATCCAGAGGCACACAGAACGCCATCACCAATCAACCACACCAGACCCAAACCCAGACCCTCTCCACAGATAAATTACAGACACCATCCAGTAGCCAAACCATGGTGGCACCTCCGGATGCTGCACCCCCCTGCAATCCCTACACAGATCTGGCTGACACAGGCCACAAAACCACAGCTCGCCCCTATACACGAAGCCAAGCCAGAGCACAACTAAGTGCAGTACAGCCATCTTCTCAGAAAAACTCTTCACAAAGTTCAAGAGGTCAAGACACAAAGACTTTAGCAACTAATCCACACCTAATGACCCACCTAAGTGGTACTCAGGATATCACTCAAGAAATCACTCAAGATATCCCTCAAGTAATTAAGGAACAAAAGAAGAAAAGGCACACTAGCCTGGGAACTTCCTCTCTGCCCAGAACATTGGAGGCTATACACCACACCCCCTCAACAGTATTTATAGGAACTCAAACACTGAGATCCTGCTCTGTTCCAGTAACAAGAAGCCGAAAGCACGAGCCTGAAGATGACGAGTGAGACCTCGTCGAAACGTCGCCTAGACACCCCAACTTTTACACGGGAAGACACCCGAGGACACCAAAACCTGCATTCCTGTACCCGTGAAAATCTACGAAAGCATATATATATATATATATATATATATATATATATATATATATATATATATATATGCTTTCGTAGATTTTCACGGGAAGACACCCGAGGACACCAAAACCTGCATATATATATATATATATATATATATATATATATATATATATATATAACAATTTACAATTCTCTTCCACTATTTCTTTTTGAAATCTGGAGATTGTATAACTGAACCCCTTTTTATTGTAAGCTGAAGCACTTTGGAGCAGGTCTGGTAAGATAGTGCTCCAGTTTGTTGTGAAAAGTTGTATGGGGGGACGACTTATGGGTAGATCTGATGGAAAAATAAGAGCTGCATGCCAGCAGTTTACAACAGTTTTCGCTAATGGAGCACAATCTCACTAATAAGCAGATACTTCTGGTTTGTTCGGTGGTTGGATGGTGCTTCAGATCACAAGGAGATCTCCAGTTGCTGCATCATTGACACTGATGCTGCTGTCTGCTATAGACCGGACCAGTTACTCATGTTGTGTAGACCCACTTGTGAACAGGAAGCGCAGTAGCTCAATGGTACAGCACCTGCATGAATTTCAGTCTACAGCATCTCCTGGTAGATCTGAGAATCCCCCCTGTCTGATACCCTGGAGAGCTATTCAGTATTGATAGACCAATGGCCCAACATAGTACAAAGCAGCTTCCTTTCCCCCCTATCATTGTCAGCTTAAAGCAATAAATTGCATGACAGGGTGCCTATCTATGAGTGGATGTAAGTGCTCCAGCTTGTTGTATGTAATGGAAACGTCTATTGAAATCTTTCAGTGGACCAAGTTCCTCACAATAGGTACCCAGAAGGAGGAAGGGGGAAAAAGATAAGTTATGTTTGGCTCAGGGGTGTGTGTTTGCACGAAAGTGGAGAGAGCCCAAACAAAGGAAACATGGACACACAAGAGGACTGTGTGTGCAGAGAGAGAAATTAGGGTCGGTGTGTGTAGGGTGTGTGTGCTGAGGCAACTAAGCAGTGGGGATCAGGTATGTTTTTCCTTCCCTTTCTCCCTACTTCCTCCCTTCCTTCCAGGGGCTGCACCTTTGCCCAGTTGCAGGATGCAAGGAGGGAGGGAGAAGAGACCGAGTTTCTTGCTACAGGTGAAGGAGAGAGAAAAGCAGCAACAGTGCTGCTGTCACTAGCAAGAATGGCAGCTTCAAGGGCTGGTGGAAATGATCAGGGTGGCATAGCAGCATGGCATCATAGCACAACTAGCTTCGACTGTTGGATAAAAAGCAGGAGGGCAGAGAGCAGGAATGGTGGTGATGGATACAATGGCCTGGGAGGAGTCAAATGAGGCCAGTGCAGAATCAGGAATCCAGGAGTACTGAAGAATATTTGTGCAGTGGGAGGAGGGTCAGGTGGTCCCATACAGATCCATTATTAATCTATAGTGAAAGTATAAAATGCTTGTTGCTGCATACACCCACAATAAAGCACTCATCTGGAGGGCCCCTCTATTGGCTATTACTAAATACCTAAACCATTCTAGTTCATGGGAAGGAAGACAAATTATGATGCTCAGCAATTATATAATAGGAGCCTCTTCTAATGTGGGAAAGAAGCCCAAATTGGTATCATGAAACCAATTTCCTTTTTTCAATATCTATGAATTAAATGCTTCATTCACAGATGACTCAGTGGAAGTTATAATCAGTGACAATGAATAATCTTTAAAGAAATTTTGCATGATCCTACAAACAGAAAATGATTCTCTCTGATTTGTAATATTCTAAATCCTATATGATGTGTATATGTTGGCTGGCTGAAACCCAATTAGTATACTGATCTCTCTTTTAGCACTTTGAGAGAGTTACAAACTTTGCTGCAGAGTTAATAAGCACACTAATAGCCTTAACCAATCACAGTTCATGGATTGTTAAGCACATGGTATATGAATGCAGTAAACTTCTAAAAGGGGTTCATTAGCAGAGAGCTGATGGCCTAATGCACATTGTGAAGAAGCTATTGCTCTCAGCATATTGTGTGAAACAACTTCAGAAACAAATTGTCCACTTTGTAGCTCTAGTGGAAGTACAGCAAAGCTTGATTGAAGGACTCTTCAGAACTTCCAAGAATGTGTGAGAGAATGCATGGGGCAGAACTGTGTTTGCTGGCCCTGAGCTCAACATTCAAGGCCCACCAGCAGTGTCTTCAGACCGTCTCAGATTAGGTAGAAGAGGGGAACATCCGTATGTTCAGGTGAACACACATGGGTTCCCTCTTTGGACATTCTGTCCAATGCACAAAGGTCTAAGCCAGGGTATAAGACAGCGGGGAAGGGGATGTTAGGATGTGGAGTCAGAAGGCAAGGATCTGCTTTCCCTTCTATGCATTATTGGAACTCACAGAGAGTAGCTTCTGAAAAGGGTTTTCAGGGATACCATCTGCTGAGGGAATTATCCTTGTCAAAACACAAATTTCATAATTGCAATGCTACCATTTGTTTACTTTCAAGATCACATGAGATTTGGCATTCCTCAATCAAAATGTCAAATTTTTAACACTGAAAATTATGGACAGAAAGTTAGAGAAAATACCTCTTTATTCTCCTTCATGGGCAGCATTGTGGGGACAGCCAGACTCGCATAACCACTGGTTGGTTGAATTGTTGCTGCTTACCAGGAGGTATGGGATGTGGGTGGCGCTGTGGTCTAAACCACAGAGACTAGGGCTTGCTGACTGGAAGATCGGTGGTTTGATTCCTGGAGACGGGGTGAGCTCCCGTTGCTCGGTCTCTGCTCCTGCCAACCTACCAGTTCGAAAGCACATCAAAGTGCAAGTAGATAAATAGGTACCGCTCTGGCAGCAAGGTAAACAGCATTTTCGTGCGCTGCTTTGGTTTGCCAGAAGTGGCTTAGTCATGCTGGCCACATGACCCAGAAGCTGGACGCCGACTCCCTCAGCCAGTAAAGCGAGATGAGCGCTGCAGCCCCAGAGTCGTGCATGACTGGACCCAATGGTCAGGGGTCCCTTTACCTTTACCTTACCAGGAAATACTCTGGGAGAGCAAATCCATTGCTCCTGTCAGTATGTTTGTTTTATGCCAACCTTTTTCTCTACCTCTTGTTAAGCAGCTATGACCCAACCAACCAGAGATCAGGTGAATGCTGCCACCCACAATACTGTCAGTTCTTTCCAGGGACAGAGTAGGCAAATATCATACCTTTGCTTAAACAATCATACTAAAAAACACTGAAATTCAGCAGTGCTATGGAGACAGTCAACACGATCATAGAAACCATCAGTTTTAAACATTATGGCTGGGGTTGGGCTCACTTAGCATTGGGGAAGGTGATCTCGGTGACAATGTTGTACCAAGTGTAGTGTCTCAACTGGCCTTCATCAGAAGCAGACAGGTAGAGAACTTCGAACAATGGGAGATTATGCAGACAGCGAGTAAGGATGTAATGAGAGGTGACATGATCACAGTGACAATAAGGGGACATTAGTGAACAATGACATTTTACATTGAAGAGAAAGGGAATGACAAGAGGGAAGGTCATCACAAAAGGAATTGCAATCAGCTATGAGGGAGTGACAGTGATATGGCCAAGGTTATTAGCAGTAGGCACAGAATCAAAATGGACACATTGAAGATGTTGAAATGGAAATAGCAAAGCTTTTGGATGGTTGGATGGGTGAAGTGAAGCATGGGGAGAAGTTAAAGACTGAATGTCTATATGAATAGAGTGATGACTGAATCTCCAGCAGGAAGCAGCTCCTCTTTAGGAAGACAGAACCAGACAGAAAGATTTTACTTGCAAACCACTTTTCTCTGCCCTGATCCCTTTTTCATTCCTTTTGTGAAGCAGGACAACCTACAGCCTCCTCTGCCAACTTCTCTTCCTCTCTCCTTTCCGATGATTGTGAAATGCTTTAGGGTTGCGTCATCATTCCTAAGATTGTCCTGCCATCAAAGCCCTATCAATGCATACTCTCACATGTAGGGTTTCCATTTGTAGCAACAAGGGTGGGGCTGCACTTCAGGACCTGCCCTGGAAGTTGTATTTCCACAATGCCTAAAGCCTGTGATGAGTGCAGAAGTCTGGGGGGGGGGGGAGAACTCTGTGTAAGCATTTACTTCTGGATAGTGGCTACATGCAACTGGGGCACCCAATTGCAGAGGTGACCCACTCTCGTAGGCCAAGAAATATGATCCTGATCCTGCTGCTACCACGAGTGTCATATTCATGAGTAAAATGTATGAGTGGTATAGGGGGGGAAATGATGCTCAGAGTTTACCTGTACATGTCCCCAAATGACCATTCCCAGATCTCTCTTCTTTGCATTTGTTTTAAATATACAATATTGTGCCCAATTCTGATCCTTGAATTAACAGGGACACGAGTGGCGCTGTGGTCTAAACCTAGAGTTGCCATATGTCCAGAATTTCCTGGACATATCCAGAATACTGCAGCCACAAGCAGTGTCTGGGCCCGTGTCAGCAGTGTTGTTTTTGCTCATTTTCCTCAGAAATAGCTCAAAAACATCCAATTTCTTTGTGATTTTGCCAGAAAAGCTCAACAACAGTTCAAAAAAGCTGGACAACTTTTCTGTCCTGATTTTCACTTTTTGAAATATGGCAACCCTATCTAAACTACTGCGCCTCTTGGGCTTGCCGCTCTGAAGGTTGGCGGTTCGAATCCCTGTGACGGGGTGAGCTCCCATTGCTCTATCCCAGCTTCTCCCAACCTTGCAGTTCAAAACTATGCTAGGACAAGTAGATAAATAGTGGGAAGGTAAACAGTGTTTCTGTGCTCTCGGATCAGTGTCCTGTTGTGCCACAAGCTGTTTAGTCATGCTGGCTACATGACCCAGAAAGCTGTCTGTGGACAAATGCAGGCTCCCTTGGCCTGAAAAGTGAGATGAGTGCCGCACCCCATAGTTGACTTTGACTGGACTTAGCCATCCAGGAGTCCTTTACCTTTGCCTTGTATTACCATTTCTCCTTGCATCCTTGTGACATTGCCACCTTTCAGGGCCAGCACAGAAAAAAAAAGAAAGAGAATATTTTGAACTTTGTATCCATGGATGTACAGCAGGGATTCACATTAGAACCCCAATGTCCCCATGCAAGTCACTACATGCACTCAGAGCTTTGTCAGGATAATTGATTATATGGGGAGTTCTGCTTTCATGCAAGCAAATGAATGTAAAAGTCTCCTGCAGACTTTCTGAATTCAGCATGGTGAAGGTTAGAGAAGCAGGTAGAATTACAAGGATACTGGGAGTGGGGCATGTTTGAACATTTCTCCCTCCCATCCACAGATACAATGAACCCTAAAATGTTCTCTGAATAGCAAAGTGATTCATGTTAGATTCATTCCATCCCTCTCTTTGTTTCTGTGCCACAATGTATCTTAGAAAGGAAATGTACCTCAGTAGACAGGATTATTTTGTAGTCCATAAAAAAATTAACTGTTTGAGGGATGTTTCTCCTCCTCCCTCTCTTAGGCTGGCAATTTTTCCTAATGCCATATGACAGTTTTTGGATATAGACAGCTGTGCATTAGAGATTAAGCTGACACCCACCAATTCTTCTACTATATATATTTAGCCTTTTCTTCTGTTATTTTCATATGAAAGAATAGTTCTTCAATAAGACTTTGTGCTAACACAGGATCACCCCATTAAGAAATTAGGTCAAACTATTTAAAATAACCATCTGCCATGGGGCTTCTAACCCTAAGATCAGCTATCTGCACCGTCAAAGAAATATGTCAGTAAAGTGCACTTTGTGGAATTTAACTAGAATTGAATTGAAAATATTCTCTCATTTTCATGAACATATTCAACAGCACTGTAAAATTCTTTTAGTGATTTTTCAGTGATTGGTTCAAAAGTGGTCATGATACTATAGCCCTCAATCCAAATTGACTTTGTGATATCAAGACATAGGATATTTAATATATATTCTAATGGATACTCACATATGGCATTTCTGGTGCAGGTTTCTGAAAGTGTTCCAGAAGAATCTATTGTGTGGCAATACCCGCCCCTTCCCACAGATAGAGTAAATAAAGACACCGGACACGAGAATTAAGCTTAATGGGTGAAAAATGGCCACAACTTTATTGATTACAGGTAAGAGCGGCATTGGCTTTAGGCATTGGCCCTATCATACTACCGGTATAAAACCATGAAGGGTTAAGCACCAAAAGGGGGAGCCCCCGAGATGCACATCCCTAGGCGCTCCCCGAGGGGTTACTGCTCGGGAGCGCACTTTAGGCCCTAGCCTCCGTAGGTTTCGGACGAGGCGACGCCCCCCGGAGTCCTTTAACAAACTACCCTTCAACATTTGGGGGAGGTGATGGCGTTCCTCCCCCCCAACTCATTTGCATAATAATTCCCCTGCCAATGCCTAACCGCCCAAACCAAAGGTGTTGTGACGTTTTGCTACGAGGTAGGCGAAAAAACCAAGTGGCTTCCAAAATACAGCCAATTAGCCAAATGGAAAAATTCCTACCAGGCCCCATGTGGCGACCAGCCGAAGCCCATAGCAAAGTCCAAATGCAAACCTAGAGGGTGGATGGGTGGGAAACCGCTGCTGCTAGAAGAAAGGAAAGGGGTGAGCTAGGGCTGCCCCGACCTTAAATTGCCCCCTAGTAAGCCCGCCCCTGCCGCCAGCCGATTGGCTGGTGGAGTGACTAATGAATAATAATGCCGGGAATTCCCTGAGTCCCACGGGGCTGCCGCCAGCCCCGCGAGGATGTAGGCGGGGAGTGAGCCTGCAACCCCCCCTCCTTATGTTGGGAATGGCTTTGGAAGATTCTAGCCCTGAATGGCTGTGACTGATAGCACATGAGCATTGCAGATGTAATGTACAGGTGTAGGTAAAGCAGAATTGTACTTCAGGGATAAGTAATGTTCATGTTGATCTGACTTCTTAAGCTTCAGAATTAGCATTTTCCAATTTCATAAGAAGAGCAGGAACCATAATTTGCCAGCCTGGTGACCATTTATTGAGCACTATTCAAGTAGCCTTCTCTGTTGCTCTTCATCATCCGTGCATGTGTCTGCTGACAGATTAAAATGTTTGTTCAGCATGGGGTTACAGAAATGGCGTTAACTTTCACTTCAGTGAATTTAATATCCATTGTAGCTTCAGGGCATGCAGAGGGGAGCTTTATGCCTAAGGCCTAAAGTCACCACTTTTTCTTAATGGTGCATGTCGCTACAGTCTATGAAGTGTATGAATCTTTGTAAATGTTTTCTTCACCTTTTTGATGAAAAGGGGGGGGGAGAATAAAAATTTCCCTAGAAATGCTGAATTATATTTTACTGTGATTTATATTCATTATAAGTGTCTGGTGTATTAAAAATGAAATCTGTCAAGCAATGCTTTCTGTGCAAGCCCCCATCAAAGCAAGTGCACATTGCCCCCAAAGAGTGCATGGGTTATACTCCTCGCCTTTTTGAGTTATGTGCTAAATAGCACACTGTTGGTTTGTTCAGTTTTCTATAAATGGGAAAAAAATATCTCTGATGACTCTATTATGTTGTTGTTTAGTCGTTTAGTCGTGTTCGACTCTTCGTGACCCCATGGACCAGAGCACGCCAGGCACTTCTGTCTTCCACTGCCTCCTGCAGTTTGGTCAAACTCATGCTGGTAGCTTCAAGAACACTGTCCAACCATCTCGTCCTCTGTCGTCCCCTTCTCTTTGTGCCCTCAATCTTTCCCAACATCAGGGTCTTTTCCAGGGAGTCTTCTCTTCTCATGAGGTGGCCAAAGTATTGGAGTCTCAGCTTCAGGATCTGTCCTTTCAGTGAGCACTCAGGGCTGATTTCCTTAAGAATGGAGAGGTTTGATCTTCTTGCAGTCCTTGGGACTCTCAAGAGTCTCCTCCAGCACCATAATTCAAAAGCATCAATTCTATTATAACCAGTGCTTTTTTTACTGGTGGAATGCGCTGGACTGCAGTTCTGGCACCTTCTGTTCTTGAAAAAAACAACCAACAGTGCCCACACCTGCTCTACTGAGAGAGAGAGAGAGAGAGAGAGAGAGAGAGAGAGAGAGAGAGAGAGAGGAAGAAGAACTGCATTTCTAGTTCTGCTTTGTCTGAAGGTGACTGCCAGCCAAGACAATTGCTGGGACCATTTCCTGCAAGCTACAAAAGGAGGGGAGGCAAGAATGGGGTGCAGTGCCTTTAAGAGCTGGTCAGGCCTGTGAAAGTTGGACTCTGTTGCCACCGAATGGAAAGCTGAACAGTGAGCCAGGCTCTGAACATTATATTAGGTTTTTCCCAGAAAAGGGAGGAAAAGCAGCTATGTGGACTGCAGTGGCACCGTTCCGGGTCACCGATTTTTTTCTGCCAAGTGTTGGAAAGTGCAAATTGCAGGAGCCAAGAAAACTCATATCACCTGCCTTCAATGTCAAGAGCAGAATTATGGACTCCTGAGTTCCTCTCCAGCACAGATTTTATTTTGAGCCGCAGAAGAACTCATACCTACTGTATTGACTGTTCTCTCTCAGTTCATCTCTTCTCCCATCTTTGACTCTTAAATGGCTGTTACAGCAGCATTCCAGGCTTCTAGATACTTGGGACATAATTGCCCAGGGTGCCTGACACTGTATACTTCCCTAACTCCTTCCTTTTTCTGTTGTCACTGAGAAGGAAGGAAATAAGGGTGAGGGAGAACAGGAGAGAGATGCTGTGGAAAAGTAGGGAGACAACAGTCCCTACCAAAAACTGATACAAAATGATTTTTTTGTTCCTTATTTCCAGAAGAAAATATTCAAACTGGTCAGTCAAAAGAAACATCAATAATGTTTACTTAGCCTCTTTTTCTGTAGAATTGCCGCTTAAGTTAATATTCAGAATATATTTACAGCAGAATCCTATACACATTTACTTAGAAGGAAGTCAACTGTTTTAAATTAGGCTTACCCCTTTACAAGTTGTTTAGGATAATGTACTGGTCCACTCTACAGGTCAAGATGCCAACCTATAAGTACACTACTGTGCCACTTGAAATCCCAGTTTGGCTGGAGAGTGTCAGTAAAATTAAAGGTGCAGAACAAACCGGTACTTGGATGGCTTAAATTTGCTCTTTCCAACCACTCCTTCTCACTACAGATCCACATTATGGCAATCAAATCTAAATAGTATCATATTTTGTCAGTGGTATAAATATCTCCAAGAAAAGAAATACCCGTCTATATGTTGTAGACCAACCTTCTTCCCAGTCCTTACCCTGCCCTACTTGTGTGGAGCTTGATTATGAGACCAACCTTTCCATCTGGTTAGATTTGGAAGCAGAAAACAGCAGAGGCAGCTAAACAGGGACAACACATATGTGGTAATGGATAAGTGGGACCCAGATGGAGATCAAGCAAGTGAGCAGGCTTTATGCCCAGCCCTCACATCTAAGTTAAATGGCCTCAGGGCAGAGATCTTGTGGAATAAATTCTTGGCTTACAGAAACATTTGGTTTCCTCCAGAAGGCTGGTACTGCCAAGAGACATTAAGCATTTGCATCTAAAAATATTTTGCAGGTATCAGGCTGTGTTCTTTCCTTGGGTTGATGACAATTTAATTGTCCGCTGGAGAGACAACATATAGTGAAGGAGGATCAGGGGCTGCCTATCAGCTGCTTCTATACTGAGGGTGTATCAATGGCCAAATGACAATAGGGTGTTTCTGCATAAATTTGTTGGATGCTTATCCAGTCCATTAAAAATTGGAGCTTGAGCAATCAAACAGAGACATCTGGTCAAGTTACCTGGAGTATTGAAAAGGGACATAAAGAGAGATCTGGAAAGTGGACAAAAGTGTGATCAAACATTTCTAGTATGCATCAGGCTTGTTGTCAGGACATCATCTAACAGATTCCCAGGCTAATATATGCCTATATATCTATATAAAATATTTGAAGCTGTAGCTGGTTTATTCCTTGTATAGCTTTGGAATCTGGCTCAGAAATCTCATCAGAGTTTTATGTTAGTGAGCGTTAATCATCTTTCAGTTTAGTGCTGGTTATAAAAAACTGATTCTTTCCTTTTGCCTTGCATAGCACAAAACCTGAACCCAACACAAACATAAAGCCATGCAGCATTTAGGATAGATAGATAGATAGATAGATAGATGATAGATAATTTATTTATTATTACATTTCTATACTACCCTTTATCCAAGGATCACAGGGTGGTTTACAATATAAAAACACAAAAATGCATAACAACAACAAAAATACCTTCCACATGGTTTAAAACATCATAGATTGTTTAATTAGCCAAAGGCCTGGGTGAAGAGGAATGTTTTTGCCCGGCACTTAAAGATGCTTAATGAGGGCACTTGGTAAGCCTCCCTGGGGAGAGCATTCCACAAGTAGAGAGCTACAGCAGAAAAGGCCCATTCTCATGCTGAGGCCTTCCAGACCTCACACAGAGGAGGCACATGAAGAAGGGCCTTAGGTGATGATTGGAGGGTCTAAATTGGTTCATATGGGGAGAGGAGGACATTGCAGCATTGTGGTCCTGAGCTGTTTAAGGTTTTATACAAAACCAGCACTTTTAATTGGATCCAGAAACTAATTGCCAGCCAGTGCAGTGGGGCCAGAATTAGCTTTACATGCACAAACCATCTTGCCTCAAGTGAGCACCCACCGAAGTTTCCAAACTGTCTTCAGAAGCAGCCCCAGGTATAACATGTTGCAGTAATCAACCTAGAGATTACCAGAGCACACACAACAGAAGGTAGGCTATCCCTAGAGGCACAGCAGGGCCACCAGCCCAAGCTGATGGAAGGCATTCTGTGTCACCAAGACCACCTGAGCCTCAAGTAACAGCAAAGGGTCCAGAAGTACCCCCAAGCTGCATACCTGCCTTCAGAGAGAATGCAAGCCCATCATGAGCAGGCAACCTCCCATCCATCCAGTCTAGGGAACCACTCACCAACAGTGGCTCAGTTTTATATGAGTTTCAATTCAGTGCATAACAGGCAAGACACTGGTCCAGCACATCCACTGCCACACCTGCAGATGTAAAGGGGAAGTAGAGCTGTGTATCACCAGCATGTTGCTGACAATGTGCTCCAAAACTCTGGATAAGCCAACTCAGCAGTTTCATGTAGAAGTTAAGCATCACAGGGTATAAAACTGAGCACTGAGGAACCCCACAATGAAGGCTCCATAGGGATATAGAGCCAGGGCCATCTTAAGCATGCCCAGAATTGTCGACCTTTTCCAGAGCGGTACCTATTTATCTACTTGCACTTTGATGTGCTTTCCAAAGGAAATAGTAGTTTACCTTTAGAATGGTTACGGGACGCAGGGACTCACAGTGCAAACCAACAGGGCTGCCAGCGTCCCACACGCTGGGGCGTACGAAGGTGGGTGCAGGTTCCATGCTGGGGGGGACGACACAAAATGTCAGGTGGCACAGTCGCCGTGCTGTCCCCCTGCTACCTCCCCCGCTGCATGGCGGCTAACTGTTTCGGCTATGCGTGCAGCACCTGGAGTGCTGTGTAACGTGGGTGCTGCATGATGCATCCTGTTTCGTGCGCCAAGGTGTGGGTTCCTTTGTTGGCTTTTCCACAATTGGTGCATGCTCCCAGCGCCACCCAACGTGGGGTGCCAGTGCAGAATGACGGGGAATGCAACTGGCAGCAGAGAAAAGATCTCCAGATGGGATCCACACAGTCCTATTTGTTGGGTTTTGTTGCTGCCGTCAGTGCTGTCGCCGTGTGGTGGATCCCATCCGGAAATGTTTCCTCCACTGCCGCTTGCATTCCCAGTCATTCTGCACTGGCACCCCACATTGGGCGGCGCTGGGAGTGTGCGCCGACAGCAGAAAAGCCAGCAAAGAAACCCACAGCTTGGTGCATGCAACAGGATGCGTCATGCAGCACCCACAACATTACATGGCACTCCGGGCGCAGCACTGAGACAGTTAGCTGCCATGTAGCTGGGACAAGAGCCGACAGCCTGGTATGCAACCACCCACTCAAAAACTTTGCCCTAGAAAGGAAGATTGACAACTGGCCAGTAGTTACTTAAATTTTCCAAATCCAGGAGGGTTTGCTGAGGAGTGGTTTTACCAGTGCCTTCTTCAAGCAGGCAAGGACTACCCCCTCTCTCAAGGAGGCATTAATCTTCTTTCTGGCCCAGCCATCTGTCTCCTCCCTGCTAGTTTTTATCAGCCAAGAGAGGCAAGGGTCCAGAGCACAAGTGGTCACTCTCACTGATCTAAGCGCCTAGTCTACCTCCTCTAGCCTTGCTAACTGAAACTTATTCAACACAACAGGACTAGACAATGCTCTGGACACCCCTTGAGATTAATCTGCTATAACAGTAGTGTCAAGATCTCCGTGGATGTATAAAGACACAGTGAGGTACCACTGTACTATCTGATAAATGATGTTAGTTTTCAGCTCACTTTTAAACAAATGGCTAAATTTAAATATCTTTATAAATTACCAAAAATTCAGTATAAGTGTCATCATTAGTAGATTGCAAGATATGTGAGATTATTATTAGCTATATATTTATCTTGTACTTCCTCCAATGAGCTCAGCACAGTACACAAGGTTACTCTATCTCATCATATCCTGACAACAGCCATTTGGGGTACCTTAGGAGATAATGACTGACCTAAGGTGATCCATTGAGCTTCATGGTTTTGATTTGAAGCTGTTTCTCTTATCAACACTCCTAGCCCAGTATTCCAAAAGTTCTAACAGGTACTGTCTTATGCAGGATATAGTTTACAATGAACAAAAGCTACATTTACTAAGAGAGAAAGGCAGTCTTTCTTTTCTTTTTTTTCATTTTTATTACAGTTAACACAGAAGCCAAAATAGCTTGGGAAAATAAACAAGCATGATCTGTAGCCTCAGCCCCACTGATTAATTTCTAAAAATGTAGATTGCCAATTAGCTTGATTAAAGTCTGACTTACAGTCCTAATTATGATAATGATGGGCACAATCCAGACCTAGCAAAGCTCTAGACGTAGCACAGATTTTAATAATAACTGTGTGTATAATTCACTCTTGAAATTTGATTGGATCATGACCTATTTTATTTACATATAAAACAACCGTCTCAGGCATTTGGGGATGATTTACTCAAAATAATATAATAAAACTACACCAGGAACCATATGTGAAGTAGGCAGTGGGCCGCTTTTCAGATGTCTGGAGGCATTAAAACTGATATGTGTGTGGTGGGGGGAGCAAAATCATTGCCTCCAACATACATTCATTAGAATAAGTTGAAAGATGGGCATGTCCTATGGTAGATGTCTATGCAGGTTCTAGTGAACACATGCAAGTCAGGGGATGGAGCCTGCTCCTGTAATACTGCTCACTCCCACTCATATTTGTATTAGACCCTTGGCACTTTTGGAAAGTGCTATAGACAGGGGCAGCTAGAGACATTCGGGGCAGAGCAGAGTGCAGAAGAATGAATGGAGAGGCCAGCAGGAAGGTGAGAGGTTGGCAGGTGTCTCAACAAAGATCTGCTATGTAAGCCATGCCTCTGCCAGTGCTCAACCTGTATATTTGTAAGTAAGCACAGATTTTGCAAACCACCAGTGTAGCATCTGGGCAGAAACCACTGAAATGGATGGGGAAATCTGGATGTATGGCAGCCCATGTCAGAAGTGTAGATTTTGGCAAATTTCATTAAAAATAGCCCCAAAGCTCCCTCTATTTGAAATTTTGAGAAAAAAAGCTAAACAACTTTGGGCAAAACTAAAAAAAAATAAAAGCTCTACAAGTTGGGTCACAAACAAACAAACAAACAAAAACTTTGCCAAAAAAAGGCTGAACAACTCTTGTTTCCAGGTTTTCACTTTTTGAAATGTGGCAATCCTATACCAATGAGCTTTGAGTGCCTAACTTCCAAAGGAAAACAAACAGGTAAGCGCTGAGCCACTGTTTGTATAAATGGGATGCATGTAACAGTGTGATCAAGATATTATTTTCATTATTTAAACCCTTAATAGTTTACTGCAACAACCACGACCACCCCTTGCCACTCCCTCTTTGTACACATCAGATAGGCACCATCTGTATTGCCTTTAAATGTTGGTTGAAACCTTTCATTTTCAGCAAGCCACTTACTAAGTGGAGCTCCTGATCCCGGTCTGCATCTGCATTAGATAAGGCATTGTTTTTACATATGGAATTGGGTTTATTTGTTTTTGAATGTGGCATTGATGTTAATTGTTTGTATTTATTGTGAAGAAATCTTGATATACTTTTATAGGAAGAGATTCATAAATGGAACTAAATAAATGAGTAAGTAAATAAAATTATGGGCACTGTAGCTGCTAGAAAGACAAAAGGGTACAGCTAGTACATCATGAATCTAACCCCAATCTAAATCAGGCTCAGCATATCACAGAAGGGGCCTACAGCCTGAGCAAAGGAAGGAAGTAACCAGTGATGAATCCATGCAGAAGTATGCCCTGCTGGCAGACCACTGGCCTCCACTGCAGAGACAGCTGCTCTCCAGCCCTCCTGGCTGAAATGTTCAGAGAGATATATTGCACTACAGATGGAAAGTGTGGGCGGGAGGAATGGCCAGGGAAAAAAGACCTGAAAGAAATATATTTCCATAGTCTGCAGCAGAATAATATCATAGATTTATTTTTAAAATCCATGCACCAAAAGGGCCTCCAGGTGTATTGAGGTAAAAAGAAATCCAACAGTGAGCTTTGCACGTATGCAACACACTTGGGGGTGGTGGCAGAAGACTCAGTGTGAGCTATGTAAATGAAGGGCAGAGAGAGGCCTTAACCCAGTATTAGTGAGGGAAACAGAACATGGGCACATTGTCCACCCTCCCCAAGCTCTGTTTATTGTGGACTACTCAGAACATACTAGGCAAGGAGAAATAATTGAGAACAAATAAATATTCAGGATAACCAATAGCCTGGAATGAAAGGGAACAACATAAAACACACTATTTGATAAGTCTAGGGCCTTTCTAAGATTGTGGCTAGCTATTATTAATGGTTAAGAATATTACAAGTGACAAATTTCCATGCCTTTCTAACTCCAAAATGTACCTTTCTAAACCCATAAGAAATATGAGGCAAAATCTTTGGTCAGTTACTTATATTTTCTAGTCGCGTAGCCACCAGACACCCGGCACCACTCAACCAGACCTATTAATTTCTATGATCCATCCCAACAAGGGGTCATCACCATTTTTTAAACCATTGCTGGCATTCCAAAAGCCAATCGTGTGCCTAGGCTATGGATGGAGAACATACTGCTCTCCAAATGTCATTGGGCATCTCCCATTATCTCTTACTATTGGCTAAAACAAGCTGAGAATGATGGAACCTGGAGTCCAACACCATCTGAAGGGACTCAGGTTCTCCATCTGGCACTGGGTTTTTTCCTTAGAATTCCTGAGCAATGGTACAAGGCTGCTAGTACAAAGTAAACAAATATCTTCAAGTTAGACATTTAATTTAGGTTGCCGTTCCAAACACAGTTTCTTGATTGTCAGACTTATTGAAACCAGTATGACTTGCTGATGAGTAAATATTCTGAAGTACTACATTCATGCACAGTGGGGATGTTTCTTAAAGTTTAATAGCCTATAAATAGCTTGCTCTCTCAGAATCAACCATGTACTCCCCCCATACTTATTTTTCTACTGCTGCCACCACTACAATGGAGTTGCACTTTCTGCATTTCAAGGAGGATCAAGAAGAACTTTTGTGAGGATTGTTAAAAAGGATTGAGAGCAATATCATTTCATTACATTCAGATGGTATACTGGGAGCTGAACAAGATGGAAAACTGGACTAGATGAATGTCCCAGAGTTTCCTGGCCCCACGGCTCCCTCAGACTGTGTTCAGAGGGAAGACTATTGCACTTAAAGAGTAAACAAATGGAGAAAACTTAAGTGATTGCTTTTCTTAGTGGACAAACTCAGGCTTCTCTCATTAACAATGTCAAATGGAGTCTGTGATATGAATGTGCAAACGGTAATCAACTGCATTGATCCTTGCAGCTACTTAGCAGTGAGTTATTGCAGCAAATGACTCTTTCTTCACACCTTTCCCAGGATGAATATAGTCAAATCCTTCAAGTTGCAGTTTTCATGAGAACTATAAAACTTTCCTGCTTATCCAAATCATTCTTGACTGACTTGGTTCTGAACACTGCCCATGTCTTTTAACTAAGTGATCAAATGGCCACCTAATAAGTGCAAAGCTGTGTCAATATAGGTTTCAAAGGGCAGTTGAACAAATCTTTTGGGGGGAAACCCTGAAGATTTGTAAACAAAATCCATTATCCCTGCCACACACAGAGATCCATAAACTCCAAGACCACAACAGAACTAGAGAGTTATGATGGATCTTTGAGACTTCAGCTGATGATTAAGCCCAATTCTTCTCAAACAACTTGATCTCAAACACTGCCACCAAAGTAGTTGAATTCCACTTAATTTGGTTCCACCTAATATGCTGTAACTTTAAACTGCTACATTCACAAATGTAGGTTTGTCTATGAAGGTTTGTCCATCCCATTGTTAATGTTATTGCACTGAAATCATGTCAGATTCTTGATTACTTTGGTACTGCTTATATAAACCAAAGCCACAAGTAGTTGTTTTTAAAAAGTCTCCAAAAATGAATTTGCATGTACAACATCTTTGTTTATATTTTCACTCCAGCAGCCCCCTCCAAAACCACAAACCATGTTTCAAACATGGGGCAGAGAGGTGCAAAACACAGTCTGTCATTCTTTGCTGGCAAAGACTCCAAACATGCACGGAAAGTGTCCATGAATCATGATTTTATTTTTGTTTTCCCTGCATTTTTTCCTATTCTTTTTTTCAAACGATAAGTTGTCCAAAATCTGGTTCACCACGCAAAGGCTATTCTTTAAAAAGAAAATTCACTCCTAATTATTTTTTAAAAAAACAAATGGTAAAGATAGTGCAACTCCCAAACCTCAAGTTCAACTTAAACCAGCTTTTATTAAAGCTGGTGTGATATTTCTACAAAGCATGCATCCTATAATAACCCCTTCTTGCCTGTTTGTGAGATTTATGGATGGTATTTTTTAAAGGTTACCTTAATTAAAACACATTTCTATCTCTTCCGTTATTTTGAAAACACTCGGTTGTATATGTGGAAGCAGAAAGTTCAGTCATCTCTGAATATAACGCTATTATGCATACATCTTTTTTTTTCATATTGTACATCATTCTTAGTTTAGCACAAAATGTGACAGGGTTAGTTGGTGAACTGAAGCCTCATTCCTAGTCTTTTATGAGCAGCTGTAATTGGTGCTACCTGCTGTGCTCAGGTAAAGAAAAGGCAACATTCCACCTAATGTATAAGAATCAGTTTATCATCAAAATGTCACAGTGAAATGTAGGGAGGAAGTGGGGAAACACCTCTGGATAGGACTGAACTATAAAGTCTGGATGCAGATCTGAACTTCCAGAAAAAAGAATAGAATAGCCAAGTCAATTAAATCTACATTGTCTGAAAAGATCTGAAAAGGTTATCTCCATATCAACATATATTAGAATACCTAATGCAGATTCGTTAGCCCAGGAATGGGGTATCTGTTGTTTGACTACAGCTACCATCATCCCTGATCATTGACCCTCCTGGCTGGGTTTGAATGGGGTTGGACTCCAACAGCATCTGAAGGACCACAGTTAGCTAATAACTATCTTATATCATAATGTACTCTGAGGGAAAAGTACTTCTGCAGAAAGGAGCAGAGCAAGGTAGGCATGCAGAGGGGGGCAGGGGCCAACCACATACCCACAGACAAAAAACTTGCTCCTTGCTGCTCCACCATTGCTGGACTCCTGTCATTAATATATATTGTTATTTTTCTTTCAGAGATCTTGGATAGGTCAGTGTCAGGAATGAGCCAGCTCCAAGCAAAGGTTTGCAGCCAACTGCAGAAAGCAGTCAGGAACAGGGAGGCTTAGATGTTAGTCAGGCAGGGGAGAGCTGGCAGCTGCAGACCTCGGCTCTTCCTGACCTTGATGGGCAAGCTGATAAGGTAGTAGCTGACAGCAGGCTAGAACACAGCGAAAACTCACAGGAATCACAAAAAGGCGTGAACAGACTCAGAGGTAGCGTCTCATCAAAGAAAGAGGTTGGAGCTAATCCACTAAGTCCAAAGAGTCGGCAAATAGGAGCGCTGCTAGATAGGAAGCAAAACAAGAGACGTAAAGGTTGTAAGTTCAATATCTTCTGTTGACGCCAGAAGGAGTCTTTAGAAGGGTCATCTTGAGTAATGGTGCCAGAGGCTTTGTTAGAGCCATCCGGAGCTATCTGTTTGTTTTTGGGATAAATCCTCCTTTTTAATTACCTATGCTTACTGTGTTATCAAGCTGGGAACCTGGACTCCTGACAGTCAGTTGGTTAGAGCGTGGTGCTGATAATGCCAAGGTTGCAGGTTTGATGTATGGGACAGCTACGTAGTCCTGCATTGCAGGGAGTTGGACTAGATAACCATCATGGCCCCTTCCAACTCCACAATTCTATGATTCTATGATCTTACCATGGATGACACTACTTGTCCACCCAGAAATATACAGTACTTTGCCCCCTCTATGCCTGCCCCCCACTGTTTTTCCTTGTGCTGCCAGTGTAGGTAAACCCAAGAGATCTTGCCTCCACCCCATTCACAAATATTCAATGTATGGAAGTGGCAGTGGAATCTCACTTCCACCCTGGCAACTCAAGAGTGTTAACAGTCTCCACTAAGCTTGGAAGCAGCTGATTGGTTTAGAGAGCGCAGACCAAGCCTCATGGCACACAGCCACAACCTCCAACACTTTGCTGTTTCCTCCTCCCTACTATGTATCTTCAGCCTGAGGCAGTCCCCTCGCTCTACCTAATGGTAAGACTGGTCCCAGAAAAGGTTTTCCCTTTATACTACTTGATTGTTTCCCACATGATTCCTACTCCGGAAAGCTACAATGATTTCTTTAGTTTGCTCCTGACTTATCAGAAAGTGCATAACAACACGTTTGCCACTTAAGAATGGAGCTGCAAAGATGGCAAGGTACTTTCAGATCAGGCCTAGTTAACACCTATGAAAAGGTAAGTCTAATAAGGGTTATAAATATATTGAGCATAATGAATAGGTTTTCAGCCTTGCAAACCACTCACATTTCATCTTGAACAGTGGGAAGGTGTAGATTTCTTGCTTTGCACATCCATCAAGTTTTTGCAACATTATTTCCATGGCAAATTAGTCTGATCAAATGCTGTTTGCTATATATCTCCATATTATCCTAAAGATAGGACAGTTAAACCCTGGAAGAGATAATAGCCTACTTTCCACATATTTAAGCAATGTGTGAATTACCTTCCACCTCTACTTAAGTATTCATGAGATGACAAATAAATGAGGACGTCATCTAGAACATACTAAAAAAGGTAAAGGGACCCCTGACTATTAGGTCCAGTCATGAACGACTATGGGGTTGCGACACTCATCTCGCTTTATTGGCCAAGGGAGCCAGCACACAGCTTCCAGGTCATGTAGCCAGCATGATTAAGCTGCTTCTGGCGAACCAGAGCAGCACACGGAAACACCGTTTACCTTCCTGCCAGAGCGGTACCGATTTATCTACTTGCACTTTGATGTGCTTTCGTACTGCTAGGTTGGCAGGAGTAGGGGCGGAGTAACGGGAGCTCACCCTGTTGTGGGGATTCATACTGCCAACCTTCTGATCTGCAAGTCCTAGGCTCTGTGGTTTAACCCACAGCGCCACCTGCATCCCAGAACATACTATAGATGTCCACTAATATTATTATCATTGGGTAGACATTTTAATGCTAGTCTTTCTTTAAGGAGATCAGAGTGTGGAGTACAGGGCTCCCCACCCCATTTTATCCTCAGTGAAACACAAGGTTAGTCAAATTGCAAAATAGCAACAGGCTATTCACAAGCTTCATGACTCAGTAGGGTACTCTGGCTCTCTGACTGATCTTCATTCTTCTTTTACGCAAATGACTAAAGGGCCATCAGCTGACGATAACACCAAGTTGCTAAAAGCAGATGACAATCCCCAGCTGTTAAAGACCCAAAAGGTTGATGAACTTCTCGCAATGACATGGTCTTCTTTGCCTGAACTGGAATGATCTTCTGATATTAATCCTTTTGGTGATGTAAATAAATTTAGTGGAAATGTGCTCCCTCTATCGGATTGACCATTAGTACCTGTAAATCATAGATCTTTGCAAACTATTTCTATCATGTCCTGGATTTAGCCAGACTTTCAGGACTGAGTAGAGATTTGATCCCAGGTCACCTGGGTTCTAGTTTAATGGTCTAATCCAGGAGAAGCCAACATGGTGGAGCCCAGATGTTGTTGGATTAATTCCTCCATGGCTCCAGCCAGCATCCAGTCAAGGATGGAGAAACTTGTAGATCAGTAGCATCTGGTTGGGTATCCTTGCTCCAGCCACTAAACAGCTGGTTCTCATGTGTTATGATTAAAGCTGGGAATTAAAGGTGGGAAATTGCATTGATTGGAGATTCTTTTTATTTATTGTAGTTGAAACAGTACTTTTTATAGCGCTTTCTGTGACAGCTGTATAACATATTTGACAGACTGGTTTAGCTCATCAGAATTCAGCTTCTGAATCTGACACTTTCTATGTGTTCAGAAATTTATTTGTACTGTAAGCTATCAGGACACTTATAGTAAGGGGCTGTTGACTGTTTAACAGAGCCTTATAAACATGCTTTCCCAAATTACTCCAAAACTCTTTTCAAATTCTGTTTCCCCCACCCCTCCTGGGAAATATTTCAGGCCACTTGAAGAAGATAGCACACTGAGTGTACATACAAGGAGGGAGGAACATGATTACAGAACCATTAACAAAGTACCACACACTCCTAGATTTTTGTTTTGTCATTTCACACTATCACCATACCAGACTATGAGACTTCCAGATGATTGTTATCATCTGAACTCACTGAATTCCAGAATCCTTCACCATGTGTGCTTGATTTTCCCTTACATCGTTCTGGCCAGTTCTGATGTGATCTTGATGTGTCACTGGCTTAAGAAACTGGGTTTCATTGTGCCATTATTTTACCTATTATTTATTTCTATGTATTTAAGTGATTTCTGTGCCACTTTCTGATCCAATGCTTCTTCCCAAAGTGGCTTACAACAGAAAAAATAAATAAAAGCAAAAAAAATATATGTGGGACTTGATGTGCCTTTGGTCTGATCCACCGGGGCTCTTCTTACATTTTTAATACAATATCATGACATTGTTAACTATAGAATTAAAACCAATACAGTGTTTAATTTAGTAATTTAAGAAAAGTCACCAATAGTAAAACCATAGTCAACTCTCTCATTCCAGACACAGGATAACAGGTACCCCATCTTAATGAAATCCAGTTTCAAAGAGGCTTTAAAAGATATCGCAGTTACAGATGTTAAGACTCTACGCTGCTGTGAGCAGGACGGAAGAGACAGAGAAAAATGCACAAGTTGTGAATGTTTTTGACATAAACATAATATGCAACAAGTGCATCATTCTCTTGGACTAATTCTGATTTTCATAACTCTCTCCCATTACAACTGTAAGGATCACCCTTGCTACCTGTGCATCACCTTACTGCTTCATATACCGGTATAACACAACCACTGGTGCATGGCTGTACTAAGATTATCAAGGAGAATGATGGATAAAATGCCTTGAAAACTTAAGGCATTTACAAACCTTGGGAGCTTCTGAAGCAGGTTCAACAAAATGAAATCTTTTGGAGCATTTAAGCAGTCATCTGTGCTTGGGGCTTCTTGTCTAATAATACAGCTGGTTCTCAGAAACAGAGGCTGAGATCCAAACAGCCACTTTAAACAAGCCTAGTGAAATTTCACAGTTTGTTTTTTAAACAGCAGGTCTCTCAAACCACTTTTGAAATTCCCTGCAGTTTCAGAAACAGCTTTCCATGTAGCAAGGGGGACTGGTCTTTGAGAAAACAGAAATCCAAAGCTCCCTTGGGCTCCCAGAGCTAGTTAAACAGTACTTTGGATCCAGGCCAAAATGTTTTATTGACTTAGCATCGTCTCTAACACCAACACACATATGCAGGAACACACCCACAGAGCTGTTTGCAATGAAGTTTTTTTTTAATACAATGCTGGTTCCCCTATTGCTAGGCATCTGCCTGGTGGCACTTTTGCCAATGGCAGAAGAGCAATTTTGAGTTCGGAAACTTTCTGTAGATCACAGTATATATTTTACAAATAGACAGAAAGTGTTAAAAATGTATCTGGCCAGCAAAGTGATCTCAGATGATGGTAGAAAATAACACTGTTGTCAAAATACTATCCACAATTTGACAGTGTTCACTTTAATGGCAGAAGAGAACAGTTTAGTTGTCCAAAAGCTACTGGAACGCTTTAGTAGACTGACACATTTGTCTTTTGCCATAAAAACAGCTTCAAATAGCTTGCCAGTCATCCCTTACTCATCATCCATTCCTAGCTCATCACATGGACTAATCAAAACAAGGAAAGTTTGGAATACAAACTTCGTTAAAATTTTGCTTTAGGGACTTCTTAAGTCTGTATTACATGGGAAAGATATAGTGGATTGTACTGAGATAGCTAAGCACCAAATGCACTTAAATTCCTCCAGTTAATGGTTGCAGAATTGAGGAGACTGAATGATGAGAAGATTGCTTAATCATTGAAACTAATGAGCATGAATGTATTTTATTGATATTTTCACCAGGGATGTAGCCACGTGACTGAGTAGAGGGAATATCCCGTTCTAACTTTGGGGTTAGCCTTCTTCACTTTTTGTGTGTGTGAGAAAGCCAGTACAAAAGGGCTGTGAAGCTATTCCCATCTTCATTCTGGCTTGTGCTTGATGTTCATGATTTCGGCTGTAACTGTGGACCAGGGTGGTTTTTTGTTTGTTTGTTTGTTTTAACTTGGGGAGGACCCTGTGTAACATATAACCCTTATTTTCTGGAAGCAAATAATCAGTTCCAAGAAATGGACTGAAAGCACATGAGGCTACTGTATTGCTGAAGCTAAGCAGGTCTGGATATGATTAGTACCTGGATGGGAGACCACCTGGGAACATGTGTGTTCCCTTAGGTTCCATGATGGGACAGAAAGAAATAAGTAGTAGTTTAAGAACCAGTGTGGCATCGTGATTGAAGTATTGGACCTAGGATCTGGGAGCACAGGGTTCAAAGCTCCATTCAGTGATGAAGATTCCTGGGTGACCATGGGCCAGTCATTGTCTCTCAGTCTAACCTGCCTCACAGCATTGTTGTGAAGACAATATAGAGAGGCAGAAAGCCATGTGGACTCCTTGGAAGAAAGATACGCTATTGCTCTTTTACATTTAAATCCAGGTGTAGTAAGCTATCCTATGAACAGACTTAAAATCTAACATATTAATTCGGCATTAGGAGCATAACCTTCTCCCCGCCCCACCCCCCCATCTGCTCCTCCTAATCCCACAAATTAGGTCAAAAACTTCAGATCATGGTTAACAGCATACATAGCTGGATATTCTGGCCTAAGCATCATTTGCATGAATGATGCAAATCACAACCACAAGCCACTGTTTGATCCTGGTTTGCAAACCTGGGTTTATGATAAATAGTGGCTTGCATAAGGCAAGCCATGGGTTGCTGGGTTGAGATGAGAAAGGAAAATATGGCTTGCTGTAAATAAAGTTTAGAGGTTACCCGTGTTGGCATGAAACAGGAGAAGGAAGAGGAGCAGCTGTGCTCATATGAGTGCAGGGCTTGCTTTCTTAACACCAAACACTGCTCCGTGTTACATCTGAGTATATTATTCCTAATCAGTTCCCCCCACCCCACCAAGCTATAAAATTTGCATGAAAGCACTACCCTGTAAGGCTGCAATGCTATTAACCTTTTGCTTAGCGGTGAAAATCTCATGGAACTCACTGTAACTTTTACATGGATTAGTATGTTTTGCGGTATTTTATGCATTGTGATTTACTGTTATTTTTAATGATTATAGATTAGTAATTCTCTATTCTAATTGATAACTGTAAATTGTTTAATTATTATTTGCTGATGTTTAGTTTTACTGTTTACTATTGGATTCTAATGGATTATTGAATATTGCTTTATTTGATATAAGTTGTTTATTTTAAAGTTCTTGTGACTTTTATATTGGATCAGATTGTTACTATTAATGTTTGATGTTTTATTATTATTTTTATGTGTGTTGGAAGCTGCCCAGAGTGGTTGGGGCATGCCAGCCAGATGGGTGGGGTATAAATAAAATATTGTTGTTGTTGTTGTTGTTGTGACTTGCTGAGGAGATATGCATAGTATTATGCTTTTTGTTATTATATTTTCTATTGCAATTTCCAGTACGTAAAAGTTCTCATAAGGCTTTTGGGGCAATATTTTTCTGAAAGAGGGCATTTGAAAAAAAATGTTTAACTTGGGTTGGACTGGTACAAATTATAAATATAGGAGAGATATATCATATTATCAGAATCAGAGAGTCAAGTACAGTGGAACCCTTGAACTATGAAAATTTGGACACTACAATTACTTGATCTAGGGTGCAATCATAAGCCCTCGCGCTGAGAGTTTTGATTTAATTGAATTCAGAATGTCACACATGCACACAAATACACTCAATATATTAAAAATGCTTTAACATATCTAGTTCTTAATTGAGGTCACTTCAGTTGTCATTTTCCTCATGGAGCATCTGAGAATTTGCACATGCATAAACTTGAATATAACAGATTCTGTTTCTTAAAGTCGTTTCATTAAATGATATGCTAAAACTCTTAAAATGGATTAAGATTAAAATGTGTCACACAGCAGCATTACAGCTGAGGAAAAGGTTGGATCTCAGGTTTGCATAACAAAAAAGGCTATTTTGCATGGGTGGTTTTTGTGTTGGTTTTTGTATTTCCCATGCCTGAAGCTGTTTTCTTTTTTTAAAAAAATCACCTCTGTTGGACACAGTGTACAGTCAATTTAAAAATGGCTTCTACTTTGTATCCCACATTAACAAGTGACATATTCTAGACTATGAGACATTTTTAGTATCACTGCTAAAAATGCTCTAGCAGTCTAAAAGGCTAGATTAAGGATATTTTATAGTGTTTTGACTCTCAAAGTAGAAAATGCATGGTTTTACATGATCCATGCACTGAGTCAAAACATTTTTATTATGCTGGGTTGGTAGTTTATTTTTATTTTGCTTGGATAAAATACATTCCCCCTCCCTTCCCTGCCCTCCTTAAAAAAAAAGCCTGTTGAGAATCTGAAAATTGAGTGTTTTAAAGCCTGGAATTCAAGCTGTAGATTACTATCATTTATAGATATGCATTTTGTAAGATTTCAGATGAGGATTTCTTTCTGATAATACAAAATATTTCAGTGCTCGCACAGCATGCTTAGCTTTAGAAAGATTTAACACATTTTGTAAAGTGCTTCATTTTGTAAATGGCAGAAATAGCACTCTTGTCATTGGAGTGCCGACCTGGTACTTACATTACTTCTTATTCCACTGGCAACATTAAGTTAATATTCCTGCCATCCAGGAGATGTCTCTTTCAGAGATTTGTAGAGGGAGCTACAGTTCAATACCTTTTAATAAAATTTGGGAGAGGGGGGAGGGGAATAAAAGTTGGGAATGACAAAGTGCGTGCCCTAATATGCAGCTGAAATCACCCAAGTGCCATCCATAAATCAAACTCTTGATTGAACCATTTGTGTCACAATTAACCTTCCTCAGGGTGCAAGCAGCTTTAAGGAATGGAACATACATCATGACTTACTAACCACAGACAACAATTATTCTTTTAACATGGTTCATGACCTGTATTGCCTTGAAACTATCAAAGCAAATTCCATGACATGGTCAGAAGGAGGAGGAAGCACACGATACTACAATTTATAAGCAAATACACAATGTTTTGTATAATTAGTGATGCCACAAATATAAGCTTTCTTTTTTCTTTTTGCACTACCAGTGCCAAAAATGCATACAGTATCCACTGTTACAGTGAAGTATCCCAAATAGGGCTGAGAATATGTACACTGGATTTGGGCGTGAATGCACAGGATGATTCAAGCCAGTTGAGAATAACAATTCAATGTAAATATCCAAATCTACAGTATACTGAATTATTTTTTAATGCCTATGTTTTTGAAGGGGGAGAGGGTATGCAAGAATTCTATATGTCAAAAGTGAACCCCATTGTGTTCAGTGAGATTTACTGACAGATAAGAGTGCATAAGATTACAAGCACAACAGCAATTGTGGATAATGATACACATCTAGTGAGGAACAATGTTTTAGATTTACATGGTGGTGGAAAAATATATTGTAATATATATATATATATATATATATATATATATATATATATAACCAGCAATGTTAGTAGTATTCATATTGACAAAACAAAAAAATTTCTTTCCAGTAGCACCTTAAAGACCAACTAAGTTAGTTCTTGGTATGAGCTTTCGTGTGCATGCACACTTCTTCAGATACACGAAAGCTCATACCAAGAACTAACTTAGTTGGTCTTTAAGGTGCTACTGGAAAGAATTTTTTTGTTTTGACTATGGCAGACCAACACGGCTATCTATCTGTAACCATTCATATTGACAGTTGTAACTAGAACCCACTCTTCATTGGATATTTTAAACCAGAGCAGAGAAAAATGAAACAAACAATAAAATTATGCAGAAAGGAAAGATAACGTAATTACAGAATGTGTAAAAATGAGTTCAAGAAATAACTTAAGCAAATTAACAACTCCATCATGAAAACAAACAAAAACAAATAGCACTGAAGACAACAATTAGCGTTTCAATTGCAACCAAGTGCAAGGGTAAAGAGATGTCCTACCAACTGAAAAACCCTAATGGCCTTAACAACAATTCCCACCCCATGCTTCACCTGTGGCAACCAAGTCACTTGTATGAACAACACCTGTCACCTCTACTGTCCATCACACACAGGCTCCCGCCCATGAGTAGCATGGCACATTGCTTACAAATGCCCATGGCAAAAACATTTCACTACCCTTCTCCACCATAGCAAAAGACCAAAAGACAAACACACAAAAAACAGGAAGAGGATGGCACCTTTGCGGAGACTGTCATGTGTTGGCTGAATCAGTGACAGTGACTGCCACAATAGCCTTGCCAACTAGGCTGTAAATTAGGAACAGGCACGCAACTTGAAGGCAAAGAACTTTATTGCTTCACAACCAGAGATACCTGATACTGACGCTCTCAGGGTATGAAAGTTGCAGAAGCTAGAATCCCCTCCCCTTCTTCCTCACTTAAGTGTTTCTCTGTACATTCTTCCAGCATAATTTAGCCTTCCTATCTTTTTTCAGCTCTTCTTTCTCACTCTGGGGAAAGGGGGAGAGAAGGGGCCGGAAGAGGGTTGTCCTGCAAAGCAGGAAATGTAGCCTCTGCTCTCTCCCTATCTGAGACTGTGCCCACACCGTGCCCCTCCTCTTCACCCCCACTCTCTGGCTCCAATGCTTTACTGCTGGTTCCCTCTGTGTATTGCTCTTTCCTGTCCCACCAACCTGAGCCAGCCTCAAAATCTACTTCCTCCCCAGTGTCATTCCTAAGTTTTTCATGGGCAACTGGCAGCTGGTTGCTGGTTTGCCAGGAACCCAGGGGAGGACTTGTGCAGAATGGAGAGAGTCTCTGCCTGATACTAAGGACCCTGGGAAGGGTTGTGGTGAATGACCGCCTTCCAAAAGTGCAGACAAAATTCAGAGGTTCAGAAACTCAGGCCCAATCAATTCCCATAAAAACATACAAGAAACTTTATTAAAAACAAGACTCTGTTAAAAGGGAAAGCTTCAGATCATTACACAAATTAAGACTACACAAAAGCCAAGAAAATAACAAAACTATCTTATCTATCTGGCTGGCAGAAAACACATAAATCATAGCAGGCTGAGCAGCAAAGGAAAGTACTGTCCAAACAGGCACTGATCATCCCTTCATGATGAGAGCTTCTCTATGCCAGCTTCTCTTTTGCCAGACTTAAGAGAATGCTAACTATGGGCGTTCACCCCCTCCACCGCAAAGGAATCAACATGTGTTCCCATCACGGGTCTTTGATTAACATTCCACACTGGCCTTGAGATCTTAATGAGGAACATCTGCATTTAAGCTCATTATTAACAACCTCCCACACCCCCCACATGATAGCCTTAAAGGGGACTATATCACCCCAAGGGTCCAAGTGGGGAAAGGTGTTCCCTCAACATAATCACTTGTCTCGCCTGTCCCTGATATGAGAACCACAAGCCCCACCTCCCTCTCCACAGCTGCTAGAACTTTTCTCTGACACTTATGTGGTGTCTACACCAGAGGCTAGCCCTGACTTTCCAGAATGGGATGTTTCACTGGCCCCCTCCAATGTTTGGGTGGCAGAGACACTTTCCACATCATCTAGTCCCAGGGATGGCAATGGGCACATGGACAGATGGAGCAGATCCTAACTTCTAAGTAGAGTGCTAGATGGCTTGCTAATCTGCTTTAAAGCAATCATCTGATTAAGTCTACCCCAGAAGAGTTTACAAACCCCACACATAATGGATTTGTTTGTTCTTTGTCAGTGTTTGAAGATATGTCATTATTCCCTGCTGTCTATGGGAGGCAAATAGTGTCTGAGAGTGACAACACTTGGCATTTTCCATTAACCTCATGATAAACTTGATGATGAAGTTTCTCAATAGGACCGAATCGGGAATTTTATTTATGTATTACCCTTTGGATCTTCAATGTTTAATATTATCTGGTTAAATATGTGATGAACTAAACAGAATGAAAGAATAACACATTTCTACCAAAGCTAAGAAAATAGAGAGTTACAAGCTCAAAGGCACAGTACCACTTTCCCAAACAATATGCAAACCAAAACACACCGCACCTGCAAAGTTTGTACTTCACCATATTTTGTGATGCAGTTCTGCAACCAAATAATGTGTACAAAAATGTGTATGTTAGGAAAAAGTGTGCATAAAAGCCATGAATTAGTTAAAAAAACACATTTCTCTTGCTTGCAGAAATGCATATATCACACAGGCTTGTATACAAAAAAATGTCTGAATTAGAAGAAATTTGCACTAAAATGTAGGTGAATTTTCATGAGGACCTTTAATAAAATACTAGTAATTCCATACTGATGCACAAATATGGAGAACAAAGAAAGACGGAAAATATGATAAATAGAGAGAAATTGAAATCTACAGATTTGTATATCCTTGAATAGATCTGGATAGGATTGCTCTGTCTACCCTCCCTCTCTCTCCCTGCCATTCTCCCCTCTCCCCTCACAAACACCTCCATTTAATTCACAAAGAAATGGATAGGTGGTGGTGCTTTTGCTTCCATTTGTCATGCTATTTGAAAAGATGCCATTTGAGAATATAAGAACATGGGGAGCTGCCTTACACTGTTATTGGTCTATCTAAGCTTAATATTTTCTTTGCCAGGGGTCACCAGCCTTTTGGGCCCAGTGGGCATATTTATTGCATTTTGAGAGATTGTTGTGGGCACCAGACACAAAATGGCTGCAATGGGGGCCTAGCATAACACAAAATTAGAGAGAGTACAGTCATGGTGAAGCTTTTTCTAGTATTTCCATACTAGACAAATAACCTCTTGGGTTTTCTGCCCGAAGGTGCACCCAGCTGTAAAAGGCACAAGAATCCTGTTTACCCCCCCAATGCCAACCCAAACCAAAGCCTAAGCTGCCATCTTGTACCCATGTACCTGGGAGTAAGCCCCATTAAACTCAAAGAATCTTACTCCTGGGTATATATGCAAACTATTGTACTATAAATGAACCACACAGTGAGTTCTTAATGAGTGTCTGGTGTTCACTTCAGGGACTTCCCAATCATGCTCTGGGACTACTCTGCATGCTGCTACCCAGCTGTCTTTCTTCCATCCACTATGCACAACAGTCCTCTTCATCTCTCCAATCCTACATGGCCAGTTCCAATGGCTACTGCTAGAAGAGGAACAGAATAAAACACACAGAGTTACTGAAAGAACCAAGGGGAATGGGAAGCAGGGGAAATGTCAGGTCTGCACCCCAGGACCCATTGTAAAGTCTGCCAATGATACTGCCCACTGACAACATGCTCGTCTGGAAAGCTCCACTGGTGTCAAGCTCCACCTGTGAGCCCCAGCTTGCCTGCATACAAGGGAGGAGGAGGATGTGGCAGGCAGCTGCCATCTTCATTTCCCAGGAATGCCTCTGGACCTACCTGGGAAATGAAGATGGCAGATGAAGGCCAATGCTTTGCTTTGAGCTGCTCAGATTTATTATTATTATTTGGGAGGGATTTAATTGGGAAGGCTTTGGTAGGTGCCAAAAGAGGTATCTAATTGCACCACGATGCCAATGGACACCACATCGCCAAGCCCAGTGAGATTAGCATCTCACCTAAATTAACTCCACAAGGCTGCATTTTACAAGTTTTCCACCAATGCCATAAAATAGATGTATTCTTTTCTTTTTCCTGTAAGCCTTGAAATTCATTTCTGATAAAGAGGATCATTCCTCAACTCGCTGGAAGACAAATTTTTGGCAGCTAGCATATGTACGGCATGTATTTTTCTTCTGGTTATTAACGAAGCCATCTGGTATTTTGCTGAACACAGAGCAGAATCTAAAACCAGGTCTAATGGCTTCTTTATGCATAGCAAAGCCTGGTTTGAAACACGGTTGTGTTTTGTCATGTCTTTTATGTTTATTAAAACACCTTCGTAAAATATGTGCAGGGCCAATTGTGTATCAGAACCAGCTTTCATCCGAAAACCTTTGTTGAGGGGGATGTGATGTACTAAAAAAATAAGTTGCTACAACCGTCTCTTTGAGCTTGACCTGAACCATCATTATAGTGATAACCATATCATTTGGCTAGCCAGTTGCAACAGAGAAACACCTGTTTGCACATTTTCCTTCTTGCCACTGGTGTGCTGGGAGACAAAAGAAATGTGGAATTCAAAAACAGGTATGCAGAATTCATGTTAATTAAATTCAGTCCACTGTGTCTGAGTTATATGATAAGCTATGTGATGTGTGGTTGACTATTATTGTTTTTACAGTGGTACCTCGGGTTACAGACGCTTCAGGTTACAGACGCTTCAGGTTACAGACTCTGCTAACCCAGAAATAATACCTCAGGTTAAGAACTTTGCTTCAGGATAAGAAAAGAAATCGTGCAGCAGTGGTGCGGCGGCAGCGGGAGGCCCCATTAGCTAAAGTGGTGCTTCAGGTTAAGAACTGTTTCAGTTTAAGAACGGACCTCCAGAGTGAATTAAGTTCTTAACCTGAGGTACCACTATATGAATTGCCCGCAATTCTAATAGAGGTTTGAATTCCTTCTAACCAAATGAAATCTGCAGGACAATGGCACACCACACCACATCCCCTCCCAACAATATTTAAGCATGCAAAAATGTTCAAAATACAAGACACATACTAGCTACCAAGCACAGCTCTAACACAAATATCTAAATGTTATCTTTTACTACCAGCTGCTACATTAATATATTATTCTGACTATATTCCCATGATGCTTTGCCATTCCTACAGCCTTTGCAAAAACTTGAGGAGTCTCATGTCAGTTATTTAAAGTCTCTCAGCAACTTCTGTTCAGTGCAAATCCCTATTAAATTCCCTAGCAAACTGTCAAAAAGTGTACTGAGTATAATTATACTCAGGGCAGAGAACACCCAACTTACGGTAGTAAGCTGGTAATTTCCCCCTTAAGATCTGTTTGGTCTGTCATTTTCATAAACTCTTCCACAGTGCAATGATATGAGTGGTGTCCCACTGTACAACAGACTTTGCTGCTGCTACTTCATTGTTGTTGATGATGATGCTGGTAATGAAAATCATCATCCTGTTTGCAGGGAGTTTAGATGACACCAGATATATACTGAGCATTAACACAAGCAAGCGTTATCCCACATTTTTACTTCTCAACAATATTATGGAGAAATGGGTTTGTTGTTCAAGTCCTTCAAATCAGCCTTAATTGCACAACCTTTGCTGATATGTTATTGAATCCCACACAAAATTACCAACAGACTGGAAGTGCCCCCAGCCTATTCAGGAATGTGCAAACTATGTATACTGAACTTTCCTGTGCAGTTGTGGAATAGCTACAGGAGGCTCAATACACAATCCAATGAAACACAAATCAATTAAAAATATAATTTTGTGCTTAAATCAATAGGATTCCACTGTCTTAAATTTAATCTGTTCATCTTAACAGTATCCTGAATCAGACTGATAGGAACATTCTTATTGATTATCTGTTGTATCAGAGTCCAGATCTTTCCAGTACAGTGAGGGTACTGATCAGACTCTCACGTTCCCTTTTGACAGATTTGATGGACCATTTCTGTAGTGCATCCCCATTTGTGGAATGCTCACCCCAGGAAGGCTCGCCTAGTACCTTCATTACATATTTTTATGTGCTGTGAAAAAATATACCTCTTCTCCCAGGCCATTGGCTAATTGTGGCCTTATTAAACTGTGGGAGGTATGATTTTCGTTTGCTGTAATGTTATGTCTTTTTGTGTTTTTATATTGTAAACTGTCCTGTGATCCTCAGATGCAGGGTAGTATAGAAATAAAATAAAATTATTTATTAATTTAAAATTCTCAGAGGATGAAGAATATATATATATATATATATCCAGAAGGCAGAGAATGAAAAAAATAATCTGAAAATGCAAGATTGTTTGCATTTTTATATATATAAAAAGAAAGACTGTATTTCAGCTCAGTGTGTTTTACAAATTGAGCCCATGCAATCAGAAGTAAGCACCACTTAGTTTAAAGAAACATACTCCCAGGAAGCTTCTGATAAGATTGCAATCATGCTGATTCTAATTGATTTGGTGTTGATTTGATATTGTACTGGTACTGTGCTTTGTTCTGCTGTTCTTTGGGGTGTATATGTGTGTAATCTGTTTTCTCAGGCCATTGTACTAGTTTTTAATTAACCTTTGGATACCTTGTTGCATATTTTAATTTGATGTGGTTGTAGAGTTTATTGCATTGATTCTTTTTAAGCATAATCATTTTGGTGAAAGGTAGTACAGTGGTACCTCGGGTTAAGAACTTAATTCATTCTGGAAGTCCGTTCTTAACCTGAAACTGTTCTTAACCTGAAGCACCACTTTAGCTAATGGGGCCTCCCACTGCTGCCGCGCCGCCGGAGCATGGTTTCTGTTCTCATCCTGAAGCAAAGTTCTTAACCTGAGGTGCTATTTCTGGGTTAACGGAGTCTGAAACCTGAAACGTATGTAATCTGAAGCGTATGTAACCTGAAGCGTATGTAACCTGAGGTACCACTGTATATAAATGATTTTAATTAAAATAAAATATATATTTCAACACAACTGCTGTAACTTTCTTGGGGTCATGATGATCAGGACTGTCATGACGAACTTCTGTACTATCTCTACACTGCTGCCTTTGACTAGAGCTGATTGGTGGTGTACACACTCAATCCTAACCCTACCTGATGTTTTCTAGATTCAGAATCCAATATGAGTTTGAGTCCTGATGGGTAGAGGCTTATGCATACTGAAGTTTCTGGGTTAACAACAAGGTTGGTGTTGCTAAACATATGTGGTGCACAGAAGTCCTGAATCTTGATTCATACTCCTTTCCCATTCTACAAGTGAAATTCCCTGGCAAAACAGATGGTTGAATGATGAAGCAAGCCAATGGAAAAAATAATCTATACTGAAATGCACATTCTGATTATCACCTGGTCAGTTTTGTCGCTCAGTTGAATTAATTATGGAATGAACTTAATCAAAGCAGTATGAAGCAAAGTCCTCCAAGAGTCCAAACATTGACTCAAATATTTGCCAAGGGAACCAAAGTTTAAATAATATTTGCATGTTCAGACCCAGAAACCTCCCCCCTAAATAAATTCACACTTGACTCAAATTTTGGTTTTTGTCAGAATTTAGGCCACAACTTTATAAATTACAGAAAGTGACTGGTTGCATAGGCTCTGGTTCGACTAGCTCCCTGCCATGCAGGTAGCACTGACCCAGGGTTCCAGCATAGGTCAGCCATGGGTGAACACCTGGATAAGCGGAAAGCCGGGCATGGGCTAACTCCACCACCCAAATGTCCCCCTGGACTCAGGCACAGACACAACCCCTCTCAGGGGTTGACCAAACCATCGAGTTCCTGGATTCCTTTAACAGAATACCCTTCACATAGGGATGGTGAGACTGTTCTCCCAACCCTATCACCTGAACCAGAGACTATCCGCAACCTTACAAGTTGTGACGATTTGTTACATGGTAGGCAAAACCCAAATGGCAACAGCCAATCAGCCAAGTGGGGAACATTCCTGCCGTGCCCCTGTCCCAACAGCAGACAACACATGACCGCATAGCAAGGTCAAGTGTAAACCCTAAAAGTAGGGAGAGGTGGGCAGGTGTTCTGAATGCACGTGCCAAAAGAGGAAGCTCTGGGTCACGTGCATGGGCATAAATAGATCCCTCGAAGCGTTTGGACTGCGTCCCATTGGCCAGATTGCACCCAGCTATGAGGGACCTACCAATCGGGTGTTGTGGCTGACCAATCATACCCACCCACAACACATGGTGACGGTTTCCAGGTCTCACCACAATATGTGCCCTCTTTAAGAGAGGACCCGATTTGCAGATAGGAAAAAAAAATACTGACTTGTTTCATCTCCAGTTCAAAACACAGCTTCAAACCATGTTTTCTATTATTAATTAAGGGAGGCTCCTGCTGATTAGAAAACATGTTTTCAGGATAAATTTTTAATGAAAGCAAAGGATAAGATCTGCTGCATTTTACTTCAAACTAATTTTCTTATTTGGATGGCTTTAATGTTTCAGAACATATTGCTAATTTCCAAAAGCATAATATTTTTTCCCCCACAAAATAACAATGATCATTTAGCATATATTAGGGATCTGGTTAAAAGGGGGTGGGAGGGGGTGGGAAGACTATAGTTTCCCCCCACTTAATTCATTTGCTTGGTTAGAGTGCAGTAAGATCCTAAAGTAATCAAGATGAAAATGTTATGTGGAGAACAAACAATATAGCTGAACTTCTTGTTTCATCAGGCAAACAGATTTTGCAGGCATAAGATACAATATAGGAGACAAGGTCCTATCAACAATCATCATAACCCACCCACCCCTGACGTTTCAACTCATTCCCTTTTCCTAGTCATTAAGACTGAAGAAATCTTCAAAGTTTTAAGTCTCAATGTACTTCCGGATCTGGTGAAACACTGGGAATGGTAGCTTCTTGAGGAGAATAGGGGTCTCCTTGCAACTTTCCACACCTTTAACAAATGACAATTCCCAGGAATCTCTGGGGAAAGTCTTGACTGTTCAAAGTGCAGGTGCTTTAAATGCATAGTGCAGACAGCGCCCAAATGTGCTGCACTGTGAAAGCACTTTGTGCTGTCAAATTTTCCAAACCCTATAAGACTTTGGGAGGAGGGTTTTTTTTAAAATGTCACTGCTACTATTACTGTGGGTAACCACACAGAGTGGAAAGATAACTCTAAAAGGGACATTAAAAATATTGTTATGGGTGATGGAGGTTGGTCAGTTAGGAAGAATGAGGCACTGCCTCATTAACCTAAACTTGCCTTCAAACAATCCCCACCTGCCTACTTTGTTACATACATCTACCAAGTAAGGAAGGCACTGGTTGTCAGCTCCATCCTCCTTAGTTTCATTGTCACCCATGCAGAACTTAGCAGGAGGGTGGGGCAAAACTAGCATTAGATGGCTCTACCTTGTTGTTGGCTGTTTCCACCTACTGTGGACCTCTCTGCCTTTCAACCTACCAGGTCAAAATGGGCAACAGTCATCACCGGTTATACCTTTGAGGGGTTTAGTCTGGATACCATATTTAGGGTCCCTCCCAAGGTTGCATTTTGTATCTGTAAGAGACCTCCAAAGTGGTCAAACTCATTTCTCTGTTAAGTTAATGTAGCCTGTTAAATTCAGTTTGCAGAACAAGTGCATGTTGCCGCTGGAACTACTAGCTGAAGATTATTTCAAAGGTTGCTAAAGATGGCAGTTCTTCCATGGCTCAAGGTCATGTCATAAGTAGGTATAATAACAATAGGCCTTATCTTGAAATTAGTTGGGAAAAGATGAAGGTGATTGACTTAATCCAAAACTATGCCTTTGCCCTTCCCTAGAAACCTAACTGGGAAGCAAGATCTGTTAGACAGTCAGTGTTGTGAGCCTTTCCATTGTATGTTTAGCCTGAACAAATGTGTAGATAATACCATATATCACAAAAATACAACCATCATCAATCACCTCCTTCTAAGAAACCCAAAGCTGGGGCATGGGCTAGCAACTCTGAAATTGATTGAAGTAAAATATACCTTGGTGTTCTCCAAATAATTAAAATCTCAACAGTTTGGCGGACCACATGGTGGTTCTTCGTTTGTTACATCTGGTAACAAACATAGCTAAATGTGCATGCCTTCCAACATCTCACAGATGCAAATAGAGTGGATGCTCTGGGGAGATTCTATGTTAGCCACAGTTGTAAGGCTAATACAGTCCTGAAAATAGAAAGCAAAAACAACACAGGGGCAGATCCATGACTAATTTAAATCTCATGGATTTTAACAGGCCTCTTCTCCAAATGGCAGAAATGGATCCAACCTGTTATGCTTATCGGTGTGGTTGCTCGAGAGCGATCAGGCAAGATGCCTCACTGGTCTTTTCAAAAGCTTTATTATTGGTGCTAAAACCTTTACCATGCAGAATGCCTCTATTCCATGTCTTGCTCACTCACTAGCAGAATCTGAGAGTGGGCGATCCTTAAACTTTCCCCAGCAGAGTAGTTTCTTGACCCCCAGCCTACGCCTCCCCTCTCTGTGCGAAAGCCTACTGCGCAAGGAAGGCTTGGGTAAAGGGGATCCTCCCTCCTCCCCGCTTTGCTCAGGCAAGGTGTCCTGGCACTGCCTTGCATCCTCCGAGCCCTGCATCTCCTCCCCACTAGAGGCGTGGCTTCCTTCCTCCACTGAGGAAGTGCTGCTTCCCACGATTTTCAGAGGCTCTCTGTAATCCATCCGCCTTTCCGCATCTCGCCTCTGAGACGATGGCAGTTTGCTGACACAACCCATATGTTCTGTGACATTTTAAATACTACAAATTTACTATGGCACATGCTTTCATGAACTACTAGTTAATCAGGTATAGATACATACTGAGAAAAAGTTAGTTGCGACCTAAAAGGAAAGGAAGTACAGGAAATACAGACTGATAACTCTGCTATAGTTTAAATGTATGCAAAATAATTAGCGACCTTTTACAAAGCATTCTTGATGATAACACATTCCTGGCAATTGCAGCCAAATTAACACCTGTAGTGAGATAAAAACCTGTTATCTTGATCCAAGCCACAGGTGACAGAGTTGAACTTCTTCATAAGTGCTAATGCAATGTGAAAGTTCATGAAAGCAGATGGCCACAGATGACAAAAACTGTGTGGCAAGCGATAGACTCCTAGCAAGTCAAATGAGAAAGAGAAAGAGGGAGAGAGAATACTCATGTATACACAATTACAGGATACTGGTCATATTTTACAACTGAGAAAAACTGAGTATGGCAAGAGCATTGAATGTGTCCATGGCACAGACTTCTTAATCAGATATCACAGCAAAGTAAAAAAGAAAATTAGAGTTGGACGAAGACATTTTCTTGCCTGAGGTACTCTCCCCCTGTATTTAGTAAAAACATCTAAGATCACACCTACATGTGATGTTAATAATGTGTTGAGAAAGTACATTCTGTGTGCGTGTATTGTTCTTTTTTTAATGCTGTGGTGGTAGATGTGGTGAGTGTTACCAGGATTACAACACACGGGGATGAGGTTTAAACATTCCCTCTCCAGCTGCAGTCTCCATGGTATATGATCTGTGTTTGCAGCACTGAAGCAACTTCCCTGGGTTGCAAGCCTGGGCAGCATGTACAGAGTTCCTGGGGTGCCCAGACAACAAGACCCCCTTGTCAGCCTCTCTGATGTAGTCCAAAGGAAAGCAGAACAATGCATTTAGCACTTGACTGCAGGAGTTGCTGGAAGGACAAGATATTTGACATCTGCACAGCAACTATGGGAGAAGTTCCTGTTGGAACCAATGGAAATTTCCCCCCAATACTATTTAGAGTGGAGTGTGTGTGTGTGTGTTTGGGGAGATTAATTCCTCAGAGTTTGTTGCAGAGGACAAAAGGGTTAAACATTCCCTCGCTATGTGCTACAATCTTGATAATAATGTGCCCCCTTCTGTGTGGTCCACACATTTACCTAAAAGAGATCTCACTGAAATGGGTGGGGTTTGTTTCTAAGCAGCTGTGGTTTAAGATCAAAGTATGGATCATTCTAATTTAAATTGTAGTGGAATTTGACCTTATGTCAGTGCTTTGTATCTCAGTGGATTGGACAACTTCAGCTGCTGCGGCTGGGGAACGGGATTTGGTATCTGTATGTAGCAGTGCTCCTTGCAGAGCTAGGTGAACTTTTCTCTCTATTCTGCATGCAATGTTTTGAAAATAAATGAACAGAGAGAAGTGCATTTTAATTGAGGTAACCTTTAAAGGAAATCTCAATAGGCAAGAGGAAAGCTTTGAATATGGCAGCACAGTTACCGCGTGCAAACCACACATGGGATCTGAAGTCATTGTAAGCCATTCTGTCAGGACTCTTTGTCATTTCCCTATCAGTTGTTGGGATGGGACTTAAATTCTGCAAGGAATTACAAAAAAGGCCACCATGTTTTGATTGAATTGTGATGCCCCAAACACTTCTACCTTTTTTTGCACAAAATGTGAATTTTGTACAGTTCCATTTATATATTGTTCCTTACTTTATTTCAACAGGGGGTAGTTTCCTTTGCAGATTAGGCCAGATCAGAGATTGTAACATAGCACTCCAATACAGTACACTAAGTGACTCCAATGGGGGACGGAATCAAGTTGACCTGTCTGGGACAAGCCAGGGACCATCTGCCACTCACATCCAGTGCCAAATTAGTTAAGTGGCAGGTCTAGTGTTTAATTAATTTAAAACCTCCATTCAACATGTGGTCATGAGTGAGGCAGGAGAAAGAGATATTGCATCTCTCTCCCTACCCACAAGTAGGGGAGGTTTCAATTCTGCCAGTTGTTCCATCAGAAGTAGCTTTTCTATGGTGAATCCACTTGTGAAAAAGGACCCGGCACCCCAGAGGATTGCTGCTTCCAGCCATGGGGTGTTAGGCAGGAAGGACAGTGAGGTGCCATTGGGTTCCTACCTTCTCCTGGGAAAACACAGCTGGTGATGAAAGGCGTCTCAGCCTTTTCATGGATTTTTCTGACTGATGCCCCACCCTTTGACAGGCATTCTGGGCCAATTAACCTATCCTGTAGCAAACTGGGGCTGTCTCCACTCACTTCAACCATTGCCCAAATCCCTCCAAATAGGCCATATTTGGCTCAGGCCTCAGCCCAGCCCAGTACACTGCACTCATTTTAACATTAATCAACATTCAATATTTTTCTTCAAATCAAACTTAACTCCAACTTAATTGGATTTAGGCTCACAGTTTTAGAAGATTTAGTTATGGACTTTTCATATTTTATTAATAGCAAGAGGACCCTGTTAGCAGCAAGGGTCTATGGGAAAAAATATAATCACATAGTTTATTAATTCATATTTGTCATGCAGTTTAATTGCTTGTCCTGCTTTGCAACATCCCTCACACAGATTTTTGCACTGCTTAAGTTAGTGAAAACGTCATGGATGGTAATGGTCATTGTGCTTGATTAAGCACTCCATATATGGTCCTTTATCACGACAGGAAAAGCACGTCTGGTGTAAGCATCTCTCATACTAATTGCTGACATGTTAAGTGGTAAGTGTTTTCTTAAAAAAAATCTTACTGTGTATTGTTCCAAATATCTATAGAATGTCATATTAGCTGAATCAGAGAGTCAGGAACAGTGATGGGAATGGCATTCTTCCCCTTGTCCGTGCCTCAGCAGGATTCAGTGCAGTTGGAGGAGGCATTGCATATACTCCCTCCTGGATGGGGAAAGCTGCATATTCAAAGGATAAGACCAAGTGGCTACATAAACTTACCCTGTCCAGTTCTCTGCCTCTCCAAATCCACCTGGCTGCCATAGGAGAATGCTGTGGAGTAGGGATTGTAGTCAATTAACCTTATTGATCTTGGCTAGAGTGGTTTCTCAGCTACTCCCCACTGCTTCTTGAAGGGCATTTGGGCATTTAGTTTCCAGGATCTGTCATATTTTGTTTTTCCTTAGTTTTGCATTTTCCCAATCTTAAGCTCAGTTCATCACATTTCCAAAGATAGATGAATTTCCTTATGGATTCATCAGGATTTTAGTGCCCATTTCCTTTATTATACAGAATATTGTATGAAATTTTGCCTGATATCCACATTTTTCTAGCAATGTTCCCTGATATACCGTAATGCATTTTTGTATATTTTTATTAATATATGCATTTTCCCCACAGTTCCCTAAATATATTCTTTTCTGTTACATATGTTATTGGGGTTGGAGAATGGTATCACAAATTTCAGAGAATGGCATTTTTTTTGGGGGGGGGGGATGGGGGCAGATTTGAGTATTTTGCCATGAAGTGCAAATTATGTAAGTTCATACGAAACTGCAACATGAAACAATTCTACCCCTCATCCCTGATTGGCAGAGTTGATGCTTATAAATAGGATGTCCACAGCAGTAAGGCCATGCAGGGGAACAGAAGTGCAACGCAGTGCAAGGCAATTCCTGGTGCATGTTCTGAGGCATCTTTGTTTTATTATTATATATTCATTATTTGTCATTAGAGCGTCCCCTTCACCAACTGATCCCCTGGCAGGTTACAAAAACATCACAGCAAAAACAAAGACTGAGCCTAATAAAATAAGATAAAACCGTACAAAATTAAACAAATAAGAAAGTTGACAAAACACCACCTTAGCACAGAGGAGCAATGAAGCACAGAAAGCCCCAAACCTGTCCTAAAGGACTGATGGAGCCTCCGTGGTCCATATCATCTCTTTGGGCTGCATCCATTGTTCTCTGTCTGTTAGTGCAAGAGCTCTTGTGCTAGGGAAAGATGAGTTTTAATGTTGCACAACAGAGGAATGCAGTGCAGCAGTTGCACTAGTGGAAACTTGTGCAACCAAGTTACTACCAACCTGCTTATGCATTCTCTTGAGCAGCAATGTTCCACTGGGGCAAAACATTTTGCCAGAGGAAGTACCGTATTTTTCCATATATACCCCCCTCATGTATAAGATACCCCCTATTTTGGGGGACTCCAAATTAGGAAAATGAAAATAGGGGGAGATTGCCCAGAGTTGTTGAGCTTTTTTAAGGGGGGGATTGCTGAAAATCACTCACCTGCCTGACCTGCACTGCCACTCGTGTGCAAGCCAAAAGCCACCTTTCATCTGTCCCCTCGCCGGCAGAAGCCACCAATCACCTGCCCATTTGCCGCAGCGACAGCAAATCAACACCAGCCCTTGCCACAGAAGGTCTCTGGCTTAATCTCCAAGCAGGACTGGGAATGTCTCATATTTGAAACCCTGAAAAGCCTTTGCAAGTCAGTGCAAAGAATATTGAGATAGACAGATGGACTCCTTATAAAGATTCTCACTTAGTCATGAAACTCATGGAGTGACCACCTCTGTTTCTCAATCAAAAATTTCTCACAGGCTTGTCATGAGGGGAAATTGTGACAGGTGTGTGTTGTTTAATCGTTTAGTCATGTCCGACTCTTCGTGACCCCATGGACCAGAGCACGCCAGGCACCCCTGTCCTCCACTGCCTCCTGCAGTTTGGTCAAATTCATGCTGGTAGCTTCGAAGACACTGTCCAGCCATCTCGTCCTCTGTCATCCCCTTCTCCTTGTGCCCTCCATCTTTCCCAACATCAGGATCTTTTCCAGGGAGTCTTCTCTTCTCATGAGGTGGCCAAAGTATTGGAGCCTCAGCTTCACAATCTGTCCTTCCAGTGAGCACTCAGGGCTGATTTCCTTAAGAATGGATAGGTTTGATCTTCTTGCAGTCCATGGGTCTCTCAAGAGTTTCCTCCAGCACCATAACTCAAAAGCATCAATTGTTCGGTGACCAGCCTTCTTTATGGTCCAGCTCTCACTTCCATACATCACTACTGGGAAAACCATACCTTTAACTATACAGACAGGTGTGTGTACATTAACTCAATAGGGACGCGGGTGGTGCTGTAGTCTAAACCACTGGGCCTCTTGGGCTTGCTGATCAGAAGGTCAGCAGTTTGAATCTGTGTGATGGGGTGAGCTCCTGTGGCTCTGTCCCAGCTTCTGCTAACTTTCTGCTAACCTATCAGTTTGAAAGCACACCAGTGCAAGTAGATAAATAGGTACTGCTGTGGCAGAAGAAGAAGAAGAAGAGTTTGGATTTGATATCCCGCCTTTCACTCCCTTTAAGGAGTCTCAAAGCGGCTAACATTCTCCTTTCCCTTCTCCCCCACAACAAACACTCTGTGAGGTGAGTGGGGCTGAGAGACTTCAGAGAAGCATGACTAGCCCAAGGTCACCCAGCAGCTGCATGTGGAGGAGCGGAGACACGAACCCAGTTCCCCAGATTACAAGACTACCGCTCTTAACCACTACACCACACTGGCTCTCGCCAGGAAGGTAAAAGGCATTTCTGTGCACTCTGGTTTCCATCACGGTGTTCTGTTGCACCAGAAGTGGTTTAGCCATGCTGGCAGCATGACCCGGAAAGCTGTCTGTGGACAAATGCCAGCTCCCTTGGCCTAAAAAGCAAGATGAGAGCCACACCCCATAGTCACCTTTGACTGGATTTAACCATCCAGGGGTCCTTTACCTTTACCTTTTTTTACATTGACTCAAGTGCCTCAGAAGGAAATATAAAAATACATATGCAAGCAGATTTACAACCTGATTAAGTAAGATACTTGAATTTAGGCCAATCTTTTCCCATGGAAGTTAGTGAGATAAAAGCTTAGATCAGATCCTTCAATTTTCCTGGCCCAGGGATCAGGCCAAGTGCCAGTTTGTACACAGAAATTTGCACTTAAGGGTATTAACTTATAAGCAAGTAAAACATCAAGGAAGTCACAAACTGCATATTTTTTAGCGTTCTACACTAAGAACTTCACACACACACACACACACAGAGAGAGAGAGAGAGAATTGGTGAACAAGCTATCAGGGCTTCTGGACATCAATAAGTCATGATAGCAAGAAGGATTCATGAGTAATTTATCAATCAGGGGTCATCTACAGAAAGAACATCAACTTCTGAAGGAGACAGTTATAAGTGCATGCTTTTATAGAGTGCAAAAAGGCTTTTGATTTAGCAAAAGCAGAAATTGGGTTGGAAGCACTGGGCAGATGGCTGGAGGTGCTAAAGTATTTACAGAATGCTTTCTCCCAAAGTTTTCTGTTGCTCTGATACACATTAATGCTGCTATTAGTATTTCTGCTTAGAAATGCAGTCTACTCTTTTGCAGAAACAACTTGGGGCCTATGCACTTTTAAATCTGCTTCCTTCCATTTTTACTCTATACACAGTTTCTACAATGCACATTGCTTAGCTTTGTGATATCAGATGCAGTGACATGGTCAGAGACCAACAGACCACAGAAGAATTGTTAAGTGTAGTTATGTTAGTCCATCACGTGAAACATAATAACAACATCTCCAGTGGTGTTTTAAATAATGTATTGTGGTGTAAACTTCCATAGAAGAAATCTGCTCTAGTTCATTATGTCTCAAATGTGTTTGTCTTTAAAGAGCTTTAGAGCTTTAATAATAGTGCATTAGCCTGCAATCTTAACCACACTTTTCTGTAAGTAAGCCCCACTGAATTTAGCATGATTCACTTCTGTTTGGGATTGCATCCCACATAGATTCCAGGTCCCACATTGGGGGTAGGGGTGGGGTTCTGCATCAACCTATTATTTTCCTTTTTTCTTCTGCAAGAATTATATAACCCTTTCCTTTGTATGTTGTATTTTCTACAATGAATGAAAATAAATCACACACACACACACAGAGAGTGAAACCTTGGTTATTGAACGTAATCCATCCTAGAAGTCCGTTCAACTTCCGAAACATTCAACAACCAAGGCACAATTGCCAGTTGGCAAAATCCATTGAAAAAATGGAGAAATGCACCCAGAAGCCATTCGACTGCCAAGGCACGTTCGAAAATGGAAGCATTCACTTCTGGGTTGTCAGCATTCAAAAGCCAAAATGTTCACCTTCCAAAGCGTTTGACAGCCGAGGTTCCCCCCCTCTAGTACAGGCATTCTCCCATTTATACACAACCGACTCTCATGTGACTGCGTATATACCTGGTACCAGGAAATAATAAAATAATTCAATTCAAACCCAGAAACAGAGAGAGAGAACTGGAAAGTCCTTGTGGATCATGAGGAGACCCTCCCTGGAGCCCAGAGAGGATGTTAGTGAGGGCAGAAGAAGCTCTGAAGAGACCGGAGGCACCGTGGGGCTTTGTTTAAACTACTCTGCCTCCCAGCCCAACAGCTGATGCTCTGGGTAGCCACAGCAGCAGATGCTTTCCTGTGCATCCTCCAGCCTCTTGCCAGCCCCAAAGCTGTTTATTTCTAGTTGTGGATATTTTTTGAGTACAGTATTTTTGGTATGGATTGGAGGAAGATCAGCAGTGAGGGTGAGGGTGTTTAGAGGTTGCTCCCCACCTTATGCAATTTCACTTATGCACATATAACCACTGCATAAGTGGGGAGTTGCCTGTGTTAAAAAATCACTATGGGATTTTTATAAATGGTGATTTTAGGGCATGATCCAGGCAACAATTTACAAGGTTAAGAGCAGGGTAAGAGCAAGGTATCCAATCATTTTCTTTAAAAAAATAAAAGAAAAAAGATTCCTGTTAACTTGCTCCATAATGTGGCACACGTACATCACCATCAGTTAGTCAGCAAGATGGATCATTTCGGCGCCTCGTCTGATCATCCAATTCCAAATTTTCTATATATGGGCATCACTTGAGTGAGTGCCTGACATTAACAGTGACTGAGGTTATAAATGAGAAGGTCCTGATGATTTCCAAGTATTACCTAATGAATCTTTATCCCCATTACTGAACTGACAAACAAGACAAGCATGGTTGGCAGTTTTGACTCATGGATGGATTAGAGTATATCGAAAGGACAGATGTTGCAGGAGAACATTTGCAGCACTGAGATGGGTGAAAGGGCTTAGCAGTCTGCCTGCCACAACAAAAACCACTGAGCTGCAATAGCTGCAACCTTCAAACCACTTACTACTCCAGAGTCAGATATCTGCAGTTGTAGCATGTTGGGCAAGGCAGTGCTAAAACACAATTTTAAACAATGGAATGATTCCATTTATTAACACATAATTTTACTGGTAGACAATTTTTTTAAAAAAAATGACACCCATTGTATTGATGGACAATGAGCTGTACCTATTGGCTTCTTAGCAGCTGTGTAGACTAGAGCTACCTGTGACAACTCTGTCTTCACAACTATGCATTTAGGTAAATCACCACTGAGGAGAGGAAGCTCTTTACTGCCTGGCATAATGGGCTGGTGAAGAGGAGCAGTGACTCGTGCCTAGAGGTACAATGAGAGAGGATAAGCAGCAAAAAGGCTGTTGTAGTGCAGGCATACTGGCAGAGCCAATCTGGTGCTCAGGCAGGTGCTCCTGCACAGCACCAACCTGTTGACTTCCTTGTCCCTCTCAGTAAGCAGAAGCAATGCTGCTATAAGTAGGTGAGATGCATGATGGCACTTCTCCCCTCCAAACACTCTTCCTGCCTAGTGAACTTTATAACTAAGAACTAGTGCCTGGCTTGTGTTATTAACAAACACCTCCTTCCCTTCCCATCCCTTTTTCCTTTTGTGTTTTTTCTCTTATGCACCTGCAACGAAGTATAACACTTCTGAAGTGGACTGTAGCCCCCGAAAGCTGATGCCACAATATATTTGTTGGTAACAGAACTCTTTGTTGTTTTCACTGTGACGGGCTAACACAGGTACCCCTCTAGAAATCCTTTTGGTTGTAAGCCTGAGGGCAAGGACTGTCTTATTTCTGACCTTTGTCGGCTGCTCTGTGGGTAGAATTTTGCTTTGGGTTTTTGAATGAAGAGCAATAAATAAATCAACAACCCCTGGCACCTCCAGATAGGGTAGGAAAAGACATCTGAGAGCCACTCCCAGTCTTTGCAGACAACACTGAGCTAGATAGATCAGTGGTGTGACTCAGTGTAAGTCAGTTTCCTATTCAAGAGAAATCCCTGGACAGAAGTAACTGTTTGCATGTCTGTGGTTCCACATGCACATTTCCAATGCAATCTTCAGCTGAACCCTATCTAACTGAATGAATGCATTTTTAAAAATAGGAATAGGATGCCCACCTGTATCCAGGAATACCATTAGGTGTAACTTGTTGCCTGTGGCTACAGATGTATAACAGTCTGTGACTTGCCAGTTAATTTACATTATTTAACTTTCTAGCAAGCTTTAAACGTGTATGATCTTCATACAGTGGAGCAAACCAGGAGTTTTTATTGGTGCAGTGATGCCTTTTTAGTTACAAGGAGCATCAGGCTCACAATATCCCTATTCTCCTCATGTATGCAGTGAAGTCAGTCTCATTACCTCATGTTTGTTATGAGTGAAAGATTAGCCAAGAAATGAAGACAGAGGAGACCCTGTGACCCAGTATAAATGCACTGAATTTATTAGAGCTCCCTTCCTGTAGGGTTGCAAGATAATTTATGATCATTACAAAATTAAAAGCGACATCGGTCATATAGCTTTTCATTTTTATTTTGAAATGACAAAAGACCTCATTTTCCTGGATCTGAGGAGGAAGCCCATTTGACACTTGGGGATGTGAAATCAGGAAAGCTCAAAACACCAAGGGCTGTATTCCAGAAAAACATATCATCCCATCTTTCCCTCAATGTCAAACTCCACTTGTTACTTACCTTCCTTTCAAAGTGTCAGAAATCTATTTAACCCTCATGCTGCTTCATGTAGATTGCTAGGGCTCATCAAGATAAGATGTATATTGAGCATTCATCCTAATTTGTAAAGCTTATGTAGAGGTTAAATGGTATCCTGGCTTTATTGAACATTTGTACTGATTTGTTTGTGGAGCAGCTACATGACAATGAATTTCCATGCTGAATTCATCCTGATTTTCTTGTGTGGTAGTGAGGAATCTTCCCGATATGCTTTTATTCATCCCATAGCTTTCTATGAATTTTCCTGTCACTTTATTTTTTATAAATACTTACTCAGCAATAAAGCATATTAAGTTCAATGGAATTTATTCATAGCTAAGTGTGTATTTTATTTAAAAGCATTTGTAAACAGCTTAGTATTATTCTATATCTGAAATTTTAAAAGCATAGAATTTCGGTCCTGTACACTGAAATATTGGATATCTGCCTAAATTGCTGATATAACAGTCTGTGTCCTGCACTTCATGGTGAGAAGTAAAGAATATTTAATATCTTTGCACATGCCTTAATTTCCCACCAGGCAATGTAGCATTTAGTTATGAAACTGAATTGTCTCTGCCAATCAGAGCACAGATAAACCACAGTGACTAATGAATGCTCTACTTGTTCATATTTAAACTAATTCTAGTACTAAATTAGATGAAGGGACCTTAATTTATTATCTCTATTACTGATATAGGGAACTTCTGCGTAACTGTTAGGCTTATTGCCTGCAAATGATATAAGGACTGGAGTTGTAGTTTGGACATGTGTGCTCACCTTTAAATGACCAGGTGTTTCTGAGGGATGGTGCATTGAGCAACACACCATGATCTGATGGGGAATGAGCCATCGGAGGTGGGCGGGCGGAGTGTTTTCCCATGCTAGCGTTACAGTTGCCTCGTCTTGACCAGGGAAGTAGATTGTGGTTTGCCCAACAATCACCTATCACAAGCCAGCTCCACTGCTAGCTCCACCCCAGAGGTGGGCCAGATGGGGCTGCAGGCTCTACTCTGGTCCACCTTTCTGGTATTCAAACATGACCAGCCTTCCACCTCCTTGTTCTGTTTTCTATGCACTCTTTAAATCAGGATTTCCCAACCTGGTGTCATTCCCATACCTGAAGGAGTGTCTCCACCCCCATTGTTCAGCCTGGACACTGTGGTCCAGCTCTGAGGGCCTTCAGGCAGTTCTCTCACTGCAAGATGTGAGGTTACAGGGAACCAGGCAGAGGGCCTTCTCAGTAGTGGCGCCCTCCCTGTGGAACGCACTCCCAGCAGATGTCAAGGAAATAAACAATTATCTGACTTTTAGAAGACATCTGAAGGCAACCCTGTTTAGGGAAGTTTTTAATGTGTGACATTTTAATGTATTTTTAATATTCTGTTGTGAGCCGCCCAGAGTGGCTGGGGAAGCCCAGCCAGATGGCGGGGTATAAATTATTATTATTATTATTATTATTATTACTAATTCAAAGGCTTTGGACTGCAGCCCCCACATTATCTGCTGGCTAGGGCTGTAGTCCAAAACATCTGTAGTGGAGGATGCTTTAATTTCATAATACCATTAGACACAACTTACCTGTTACTGTCTTGCAGTTTGCAGCTTTCAGATGATCCACAAAACCCTGCCTACCATTCTTTAAAGTAGCCCACCATGAAAGTAGAATTAAAGCACTATCAATATCTATCTATCTATCATCTATGTATCTATCTATCTATCATCTATCTATCTGTATTTTATCCACTACAGCGCAACAATTCTCAGCACCCTAAACAAATTACAGTTCCCATGATGCTTTAGCTGGGTGTGCTTTAAATGTGCATTAAATGTACGTTATGCAGTTAGACCATGTGGGTGGCATTGTGGTCTAAATCACTGAGCCTTGGGCTTGCCGATCAATAGGTTGATGGTTGGAATCCTGTTGCTCGGTCCCAGCTCCGGCCAACCTAGCAGTTCGGAAGCACCCAAAAAGTGCAAGTAGATTAATAGGTACCACTCCAGCGGGAAGGTAAAAAGCATTTCCATGTCAGTGTTCCATTGCGACAGAAGCAGCTTAGTCATGCTGGCCACATGACCCGGAAAAACTGTCTGAGGAAGCGGACAAACAATGGCTCCCTTGGCCTGTAAAGCGAGATGAGCGCCGCAACCCCAGAGTTGTTCACGACTGGACTTGACTGTCAGGGGTCCTTTACCTTTACCTATGCAGTCTTAGAGGCTATTTTGGCTTCCTTTGCCAGCCAGTAACAAGTGAGTAGTAAGGAGAAGAGAGATGTAAGAACAAAAATATGGCCATGCAAGGCCCAATTAATATAGTGGAATTTATTTTCAAATATATGAGTCATAACCTGGACATTGATATAGCTGACTGATTGAACAGTTCCAGTGCCCTTTAAAAAATACCAGCTTTTAAATACAAGGTCCAAGGTACTTTCAATGTGACTCTTCAAATGTTTTAGTAGGGAACGTTTCATTCTGCCTTTTGCTACTGACGAGAAATGAAGAGGAAGTGAATAATAATAATTAACTTTAAATTGCTCTGGTTTTTGCATTCTCGACTGATTCTTCTATTAAAAACCGCTTTGTGACTTGAACTCGCATGGTAGAAATTAATGATTATAATAATACACAAGGGAGTGCAGTGATGATATGATGTAACTGCTTTTACACTGAATTTTAACTTTTATTATTGGTAATGTGTGGGAGGAAGTTGTATTTTAATTTGTTTGTTCTAACAGTCTTTAAAAATACTTTGTTTTAGATCTTAACAGGGAATTGTGGATATCTTGTAATAATAGGTTTTGAGGGTGCACCAGAGAAGGCAAACAGAATTGTCATCATGACTGTTCATAGTCATTTGCTTTGCCCCATTCTTGCCTCTGGTCAAACAGATATTACAGGGTTTTGAAGCACTGCAAAAACCTGTACCACCTGTTTAACAGACTATAATTGGATATGTGCAAATACTGTCAATATGTATTTTATTCTTTCTGAGGATGAAAACTGAATCTAAAAATGTGAGGCCAGTTTTACAACTAAACTAAGAGACCAGACCCTCCAAGTGTCCCTATTTTCCAGGGACATCTCTGATTTAAGGAAGCCGTCCCGGTTTCTGATTTGATCCTGGAATGTCCCACTTTTCCTTAGGAGGTCCCTGTTTTCACTGGAGAAATGTTGGAGGGTATAGAGTTATCCAACTCCCAAGACTTTTGAAGGCAATCCTGTATAGGGAAATTTTTATGTCCTGGAGCCCTCTTTCTGATTCCCCCATCCACCCCCCTTTATCCCTGGTGTTACGCTGATTTCCTTCCCCAGCTGCTGAGTCCCCTCTCTCCCTGCTTGGCCCTTCTCCGGCATCGCTTGGGAGCCCTGCCTCCACTTCTGGCTCTGATGTCAGTTCCCTGACACATATTGTTACTGCTGTTTCCTTTCTTCCTCCAGCTATGGAAAATTAACATAGCACAATGTCCTTGAAATTTGAAGTAAAGTAGGGTATTTTCCTAAGCTCTTCTTGCACTCATGTCCACTTTAAAAAAGTTCAAAAACTAATTGAAATAAACTACAGTAGTACCTCGGGTTACAGACGCTTCAGGTTACAGACTTGGCTAACCCATAAATAGTACCTCGGGTTAAGAACTTTGCTTCAGGATGAGAACAGAAATCGTGCAGCAATGGTGTGGAGGCAGCGGGAGGCCCCATTAGCTAAAATGGTACCTCAGGTTAAGAACAGTTTCAGGTTAAGAACGGACCTCCAGAATGAATTAAGTTCTTAAACCGAGGTACCACTGTTCTTCAATCACAAGTGTCCATGTGCCTTCCTTATGGATGCCTCCATTTTTAAAATTAGGAGAAGAACTCAGAAATATTGATCTATCAGTACTGTGTGATAAAACCAAGTATGTAGGTGGCTCATAGTTGCAGGATCCAGCAAATCAAAATCCTTTGTTCACATTCAGAATCTCTTATCTAGGAGTCACCTGAGTCTCCATGATGCCAGCAAGGCCTTTGTTGTCAAGAATAAAGAATCAGAAACTTAAACAATACCCAGCAGTTCCAACTGAACTGGTATGGATGGGTAGGGCAGGGACAGGAATGGACTATCTTGAATTTCATGGCTCCTTCTCTTGAATAGAATGAAGTGATCTGACAGGAAGAAGCACCAAGTTGGACCTGCTAATCAGAAATGATGACATTGTTTGGAGGTTTCCACTCTTCTTGAAAAAGATAATTTGGACTAAGCACTCAAGTGTTGAGTGGCTAATTAGATTTCAGGAAGATACAGCATTGCTTTACACCACATGAGGCAATCTGACAGGAATTAGGACATTCCTGTAAAATGTCCTGCAAAATTTAGCAGTACATTTGAGCAGCAATACAGTGGTACCTCAGGTTATATACGCTTCAGGTTACAGCGGCTTCAGGTTACAGACTCCGCTAGCCCAGAAATAGTACCTCGGGTTAAGAACTTTGCTTCAGGATGAGAACAGAAATCACACTCCAGCGGCGCGGCGGCAGCGGGAGGCCCCATTAGCTAAGGTGGTGCTTCAGGTTAAGAGCAGTTTCAGGTTAAGAATGGACCTCTGGAACGAATTAAGTTCTTAACCCGAGGTACCACTGTACCTGGACAAGGTCAAGAATGGGGTGGAGAGGACTGATTTTGATTGAGATGCAGGAATACTCTTGACCTTAAATGGGACTTCACAGATTGCACATGCCCCTGAACAACTTGGGTTTCCTGCAAGTCATCTGGCTTCCTATGTTGTAACAGGAACGTCCCTACTACTTGGGTGTTAGAGCTGCGGCTCTTGATCATGCTTGTCTTAATCAGTGACATGCTATCTGTCCAGCCAATGAGGTGGTAAAAGCCTTCTGGAGGATTGCCTTGTCCTTCTCACCCCACACAAGCCTTGCAAAGGCAAGGCCACAAATATTCAGACAGGGCTGGGCGGTCCAGTGACTACTATAATTTGCGAGCAGCTACCCTGCACAGGGACATGGCTAACTTTTCCCACTAGAGGAGAAGTAGTGAGCACTTGGATCAGTGGAATATTTATTTATTGCACACAACCATTCAATTTTATACCCAGGATGGTTTACAAAAGTCATAACAAAACACACTGAAATATAAATGAAAGAAATACAAAAGGAAAAAAGATACAAAAGTCTGAAAGCAGGAATGAAACATCAGGATTCACAATTCATGTAAAAAGCATAGAAAAATTAAACTGTCTTTGACTGGTGCTGAAACAACATGGTAGGCTTCAAGTAAACCTCTGCAGGTTGGTGCCACCACTGAGAAGGCCCACCCTCTGGTGGTCATCATCCTCACCTCAGATTGCAGATTTTAATGAATTGGTAGGCTCACATAGAGACAGACAGTTCCTCAAGTACTTATGGCACTATCCTTTTAAAAAACACTTAAAAAAATATGCTGGTATACTCACTTTAGTTGTGAAGCCAGAAAAATCCCTCTGTTTCTCTTTTGTGTTTGTCTTCAACCTGAAATAACTACCAGTACCTTCTTTCTGTATCCTCTGAAGCTGCTGAAAGCAAAGTAGCACTGAATCACATAGCTGATATCTCTGCAGTATTTATTATGAAACCACCTATCCACAAAATACGTCTCGGAAATGGATTATTGCTAATCTAAAAACAGTCATGTAGCCATGCGATCATCCATTCCGGGTAGTATTCTTCTCTGCCAGTGAAAAATCACTTTTCCATTCCTCTGAATAAATGGGAATAGAATCAATGATAAGGAAAGGACAACTGGTTCACTGGCTACAAATGATAGGTTAGAATATTGACCACAAAGGGTGTAAAAGATCTTGTCTGTTCATTAATCAGAATAAGGAGGAGGAGGAACTGGAGATTGCATACATTGAAAATAAAGCTAATTTTGCCTTCTTATTTTTAATGCCCCCTCTCCCAATGTCATTGCTGGCAATACTCTTGTGTAGTTTTATTTTTCTGGTGTGTAGTTTCTTCTGATTTGCTTTTCATTTCCTCAAATCAACAGTAATTAGATCTTCACGCATCTGTCTTGGTTTATGGTGCTATGCATTTCCTTTCATGTAATTCTCCTCCTCCATTTGTTTTCAGATGTTGGCACAGTTTCTACTTTTGATCTGTGTAGATCACAACTGGGGCTGAAATGCTTAATGCTGGCCATCCTTTATTCTGTACATTCTCGACAATTTGCTTGAGTGCTATCTTCAAAGTACATCTCTTTAATTACCGGCACTCACAGGCAGTGCAAACATGCCAAAGAACCTTTCAAGATGGAAAGAACAAACTTGTTTTAATCATCTGTGTAATCATCGCTTGCGTTTAGATAGATAGTTACGCAGAGTTAAAATCTAGTGTGAATTTTGCATGCATTGGTCCAAGTGTGGTCTGATGTAGATGAACAGAGGAATGTTGTGGTGCCCCTTAATAAATGGATGGCTTCTGGTTCTCTTCTCAGTTATTTTTTTTTTTAGGAAGACCTTCATTTCTTAGTAATTTTTGTTAGCTCAAAAAACTGGTGAGTTTTTACTTGTGTTTTTATGGTTTTATCATTTTGTTATTTTGCTGCTTCATATCTTCTTTTAAACAAGATGTCTTAGTGTTTGACAGTATCATGATTGTATTTTTGGTGTATGTATCTATGTATTTTTCTTGTGTGTATATCTATCTATCTATTGATCAGTCAGTCAGTCAGTCAATGGATCAACAGGCTACTTCTTTTTCATTGTTAATCCCCTTAAACCATTTGGAAACATGCCTATGTGTTTCAAATGAATTATGTTAAATAAATAGAAGTCCATCTTCTTTTGACTTTAGCCATATGCCAAAGCAAGTAGCACAAAACCAATAATGTTCACCTTGAGTAAAGGGAATGCTGATCCCAGAAATATGACCCTCACTCTCAATTGTTTTTCACAGCAATCTTACACATTGAGCATCAATATATCATCACTTCACTGTTAGATCAGGAGTTCTAGGAAGAAGAATTCACCAGGTCTTGTTTGTTTTTAAATGCTGCTAAACCATAAGCAGATTGGGGAACAAACAGGAAGGGTATATGGTGAGCAAAAAAGGAGGTTGAGGAAAATACCGAACCTACCCAGAAAGCTGCACTTTGACCCCTTCCTCTAAACGAAATGGACAAACAGTTGGTGCTGTAGTTCATAATTTTGAATTGTATATTTGAACACAGTAAAATAAGCTGCAGCTCTTGCGTTATAATTTTATTTTTAAAGCCATAATCCCCTCTGCAGGACTACAGATAGTTGTTATCATGCTGATGACCTTCCAAACACTTTCAAAAATAGACACAAGTTTTAAGGAGCTAATAGTGAGTGTGGAAATTCAAAGAACATTTGATAACTTCAGCTGTTGGCATCCATTTACTTTAGATTTCAGAGCAGAACTACCCTCCCCATGCTTGCTAACCTTTGCCTTGTAATATTTTATTAACCTTGTGTCTAAGATGAAAATGCCTCATATTAGCATATTCCACATCACAACATTCCCTTCAGAGTGTCCTCTAAATGAATCTCCTTTTCCTCTGATACACCCATACAGCAACTGAAGATCTGTTCTGCCAAAAGCAGTTCTCACATTAACAGCTGTGGCTTGACAGTTCACATTAACTGTTGCAGCTTCGAAGAGCATGACCCCTGTCTTAGGAGCTCCTTGTTCTATCTTATCAGGCATAATACATAAAAAAAACCAACCCTATGCTATCAAGGAAATCCCAAAGAGCCAAAATGTCATAGGCTGAGAAAGTGCAAGCCTATATCTTTAGCTGGCTTTATCATCACAGCTGCAACAAGCGGTTTGAAAGACTTTCAAACTCCAAAGGAAGTCTGACTGAGCCCTCATGTACTGTGGTGGCCAAGTACTTCACATACATGCCCACACACCACAAATGAAAAAGGACCGGAAGGGTGGACAATGATGCCTAACTGCATAATTCTCTGCATGTTTTCCTCAGACATCAGCCCCATTAAGTTCAATAAGGCCACATTCACATCTAATGCACTATGAAACCATTTTATACAGCCATGGTTTCCCTCAATGAATTATGGGGGCTGTAGTTGGTTAAGCATGCTGAAGAGGGATTGATTGTCAAACCACCCAGGGAATTGTAGCTCTGGGAAAGGAAGGACACTGGTATTATGCCTAGATATGGGATTGCATAGGATCGCACCCTTAGGGAGTTAGAGAGTTAGTACAATTGGGGCATCATGCATAGAGGTCTACACATTCCTTGCTTTTGACTTATTGTAATCTGTAGTCAAACAGGTTTTACAGGTTTTTTTTTTTATTTAAATATGGCAAGAAAGAAGAATGTGGTGTGTGCACACCACAGGCAGTGATGCCTTTCTTCAGTGGGGGCTGGTGCCCATTGGGACTGGTGGGGCACAAGTCAGGGAGTCCAAGGAGTAGGTGGAACTAGCGCCAACGACAAACAGAGCTAACGTAGTCTAGCTTTGTCCCCATTCTCCTTCCTGCTGAGCTCTACAAAGGCAACATTGGAAGACGAGATCTGCAGTGCCACACCATGGATACAAGTAAGAAAACAGGCAGGTGGGGCCTGGTTGAGGTTGGTGGAGTAATGCCCTGTTTGTCCTAATGGGCCCAAATCCATTAGCTCTGTTGTGATATAGGAAGCTGCCTTATCCTGAGCCAGACCACTGGTCCATCAGACTCATTAGAGTCTTTGTTAGGGGTCTTTCTGTCTGGCCCTTGGGATACTCCCTAGGTCACTCTTCACCAGTTCTGCTCCATTCACTCCTTGAGGGTTTAATGGTAACACTACTTATTGTTTGAGTAGATAAAGAACCATGTGTGTGTGTAGAAATTTTAGTATACTGTACAAAAGGAAGGGTCTTGTGCATTGATGCACCCACTTTCCCCTCTGGTTCCACCTAAGCATGTGTTCCCTGGAAGGTCAAATATCAGGCATGGCCAAACTTGGCCCTTCAGATGTTTTGGGACTACAATTCCCATCATCCCTGACCACTGGTCCTGATAGCTAGGGATGATGGGAGTTGTAGTCCCAAAACATCTGGAGGGCCAAGTCTGGCCATGCCTGTCATATATGAAGGAATTTGGCCCTCGCACTGAAAAAGCTCCCCTTGTCTACACTGACTGGCAGAGACTGCCTTTGATTTTGGAGAGCGTTATGTGATAGAGCTATGGCACTTCCCTGTAGTACTACAACTATCTGATGAAGAGAAAAACAAACATCTGCTGATGTTCTGTCTCCACAGCCAAGGTGCCTGTTTGGTTGTCAGATACATTATCAGGGTTTGGGCCTGTGATGATTGACTGCTGTGAAAACATTATGACAATGGTGTCATCCACTAACTTGGCAAGAAATTTCAAGATTCTTATTTTAAGCCGTGAGGGGGAAGAAGATTAGTTTTCCACAGAAAGTTAATGTTTATAATTATGAGTGAGGCTGTGTTTTTGCTGCAGGAATGTGCGAAATTGTTGAAAACCTGCTTCTTCCATTGAAATAGTATGCTCGCCTCTTCTTCCCTTTGGCAAATGACTGTACTGTTGAAATGGCGATGAGATCGCACTGGCCTATTTATTCTGAATGTTTGTATGTGATGCCAATAAAGGTTTGATGATGATGATGATGATGATGATGCTTCCACCTTTATATTCCTTTGTCTGTTGTTTGTAATATTGGCATTCACCACATCCCTAACAAATGGTCCTTCTTTAACTTAGCCTCACAGAATTTTCTGTTAGGTTATATATGCACAATCACTTTTATTAGACATACATGCTGATTTTACAGAGTTTGCTAAAGATTCAAGGGCAAGTTGTAGTCTGTTGGCACCAGGTGGCTCAGGAGGGCCAAGGTTGCAATGGGGATTTTTTGTTGTTGTTTTGGTTGTTTTTTTGAATGATTTGAGTTAACCAGCTGGGGTTGTGATCCTTGTCTCCAGCCTCAGAGAAGTGGTGGAAGAACATGGCAGTGGTGGGCTCCATCCAGTTGTCCATCCACAGCAGACCTTTCCCAACAAAGCCAGTAACATTACAGGTAAGAACATCCTTATGTCATTGACTTAGACAGCAACAGAATAGTGAAGATGCATGCTGAAGCAGTCATGTGGATTGTTTGGAAAGAGATGCATTGTGGGATTTGACACTGTGCTATGAACATAAGCTAAAGGTAGCATATTCCATAATATGGCTCCTAATTAAACTTTAATATTGAATGTTTAATTTTTCAAAAAACAAAAACAAAACAAAACAAAACAATAAAGTATTATTATCCATTATGGATATAGTGGTGTTGGATATTATTTATATAAACATGTGGTTTAAATGTATTTTAAAGCTTTGTATACATTTTATTTTATTTTAAAATAGACTTCAGAACCAGGAGCATTAAAACAACAAACAGCTAAAATGGGTTTGAAATGGCTTGAAATGGCAAAGAGAGAGTAAAAAAAACAAGTATTGGAAAACTCTTCACTTAATTGTCCTAAACTGTCAAACGATTTTCAGTTCCATTATAGAAGTGCTCTAGAGTAAGAAAGGTGAAAGATCAGGGTATTTGAGGCAGGAAACAATTACACTTTCTGGTAGTTTTGTTGTTTTTGTCAAAGTGTCTAGGACAGCAGAAAAAAGAAGGCAAAGAGGGGAAGAAAAAATGTTTTCCTGAAATAAATCAGCAAGAGAAGACCATATTATACAACAAGCCAATATTTCTTCTTATTTTGAATGCCCATCCATGGACTTGTTTCATGATGGGTAGGTGGGAGGGATAAATAATATGTTATCTCATTTTGAACCTGTTGCTAAACATGGGTTGCCATATCAACCTTCAAAGAAAACATAGATAAAACCAAAAAATCCATCCTTCCTTCCTTCCTTCCTTCCTTCCTTCCTTCCTTCCTTCCTTCCTTCCTTCCTTCCTTTACAAAAGTAAGTTTAGCCTTGCAGAGAGAGATTCCTATGAGTCTGTTATTCCATAGACTTGGAGTTTTCCACGTTCCTTAGACAATCCACAGTAACGCTGCTGCAAGTAGCATCTTACTTCCACTTCTATTATTACTCTTATTGCTAAATCATGCAACATTTGACAGCTGGGGCTCACTGAGGGCGTCTTTGCTTCAGTTTTTATTCCATGGGTTTTTTTTGTGCTTCTTGAAATTTTGTTTGCGAGCTTGTAATTCATTAAGAGGTTCAAATACATGTGCCTGGAACGGGCACAAACTTATTATTAATTAGTGCTACTATTATTCATTTATTACACTGAAAGAGTGTCCAAGTAACTTGAGTTTTTAAGAGCATAAGCAATAGGATACAAACACACACACACACACAATGGAATTCATAAGAAATTCACAAAAACAACCCTCCAATTTCATAAGCAAAAAACTTGGCCAGCCAATTAACAGCAAAGACCATCATCATATTTCAAACTTTCTTTTACACAGTATGATTACACTACAGTGGTACCTCAGGTTACATATGCTTCAGGTTACATACACTTCAGGTTACAGACTCCGCTAACCCAGAAATAGTGCTTCAGGTTAAGAACTTTGCTTCAGGATGAGAACAGAAATCGTGCTCCAGCAGCGCGGCGGCAGCAGGAGGCCCCATTAGCTAAAGTGGTGCTTCAGGTTAAGACCAGTTTCAGGTTAAGAACGGACCTCCGGAACGAATTAAGTACTTAATCCGAGGTACCACTGTAAATGTTTTAGGGGGCACCTCTAAGTGTGGGAAGTCAGGTTAAGCCAGTGTAAAGTATGCCAGACCCTAACTCCCTTCAGCAGCAGAGCTCCCGGTAGCTGAGCCGGCCTAGACCAAGCAGAGGAGAAGCAAGCTATTAAAACAACACCCCCCAATGTACCATTTTCTGATATGTCATAACTGCAAGCACGTATACAGTAGGGACTAATTAGCTCATTATTCTTTGCAGATAGTACAAATTCCTAATTATATACTAATGTTCTGAAGTTCCAGCTTTTTTTCCTCCAAATGGGCTACTGAAATAATAATAATGAAAGAAACTTGTTAGCTTTTCAAAGCCTAGTCAACTCTTGACTCTTAATATATTTGTATATTTGCTGATTCTAGTCATATAAACAGCTCCTCTAAACCTAGTTTTTCAGATTCTCAGAAACCTGACCTACAGTGCAACACTATGCATGTTTTCAGAAGGAAATCTGACTGCATTTAGCGAGGCTAAATTTATTTTATTTTAATTTTTCCTTCTCTTTACATTTTTCACAATAAGATAAATAATCATCTTTTCATTTTCATCACTCTAGGAAGGCACCATTGCAGCAGCAGCAGCAGCAGCAACAACAACAATTTTATTATTTTTACCCCGTCCATCTGGCTGGGTTTCCCCAGCCACTCTGGGTGGCTTCCAGTACATATAAAAACATACCAAACACCTCAGAGCCAGCTGTCATATGCGTGGGGTATTTACAATGCAGTCAAACCAACAATGCATGCTTGCTAGATAGGCTCATGACAGGACCTGAAGCTCATAGAGTTTTCCTATATGTTTGCTAGAGAGAACTCTGTGAGAAACACTCCCACTGTGCCCTGACAGTGAGACGACATAGCCATATATTCTCTTTACCTGGCTGGAGCCATCATCTTTTTGCTTCTCTTCACTCTTACCTCTTTATCACCAAGTTAGAAGTGTGAACACTTGGAGATATTTCTGGCTGAATGAAGCTTAGATATTTGTAGAATACATACAAATAAAGCTAACTGAAATGTGGCACTAAGGTTGTGATCCTTCGGCTGTGACCCCATGCTCACCTCTTTGGTACTAATAGGGCATGCTTCCAAATACACTTCAAAAGACTTGCACTTAACTTATTTGCATAACAAAATTCTAGTAGTCCACACAAATTACTTCCACATTAGTGCGTTTAAGATTCAAGTACAAAGCATGTCTCAAGGTCTCAAAAGGCAGTTGAAAACTCATTTTCTAAACAAATTCATTTTTATAGCATTAGGTTAGCCATCTGTCATTGACAACATTGATCAATGGTTGAATGAATGGACCATGAGACTTGCCATATGTGGTTCTGGATGAATTGTATATTATGTAGTTCTGTTCTTTGAAGCTATTAGTCTTGAGCAGTTTCTATTGTTTTCCTCTACTTCTATGTGAACTGCTCCCCCACAGAGAGCAACCAAAACACATGTTTTATGTGTAGTTTCCAGATTTTCACGTAGCTTTGCAAAGAATTCCTAGCAAGAGTCAAGTTAGATAATTATCTTCCTCCCTTTTTCAGATGATTTTTGCCTTTGGCAAAATCTGTACCTGCTCAAAGGATCCATAATGCATTGGCCAGAGGCCCAGGGAAGCAAAACTTGTATCGTCTCAATCAAATGGTAATTATGACACCCACTAAAGGATTGACTAGTTTTCAAGACTCCCTGAGGTGAGAACATTGCAAATTATCCTGTGAAGGGTGATGGAGATCTCACTTTTAAGTATGGGTGCACACAGAAGTGATGGCAGGTCATCAATTCTGATACAATTAGAACTGGGTTGGCTTGCCTTTTTTGGCTTAAGGGCCACATTGAAGATTTGCCTCTCCTCCAAGGACAGCATGCTAATCTGTGCCCAACAGACACACTCATTCAGCAGCTTTTTTGTTTTTGCTATTCAGGGAATTGCTGGTATAAGAGGCTCTCTTTGTGTCCTGGTGCTTCCTTGTGAGGAAAAAACATAGTGTTTTTGCTCTCCAGGGCAGATTTTGCACTTCTCTGGGAGGCAAACACCTTCCTGGATATCTTTGGAAAGTGTTTCCTTCTTTCCCTGGTACGACACCAGCTTTAGAAAGTCCAAGATGGAAAACAGAATGCTTACTATTGCCTAGCCTCTAAGACCTCCAAGCAATGGCCCTGACCTTCTAAGAGTGGTGCTGGATTGGGGAAGAAAAGGTGCTTCTATAAAGGTAAAAATAGGGGCCCTCCCTGTATTCAGATCCTTAGATACCACTCTGTAATGATGTGAATGCAAATATTATTTTTAAGTGTAGGCAGATTATTGGGACACAGGCTTGTGGGTCACATATAATCACCAGGAGAGGTGGATGTAGACTATGGTCTGCAGGATAGTCACCCCAATTTAGAGAGAGATGGGGTTTCCTCCCAGAAAGTAGTTCTCATGAGTACCATATAGTCTCATCTATAGGTGCCAATTGTATAGGGCCCTGGTCCCTTTAGTTCTCCCAATAAAATATCTAGGTTGGCAGGCTGAGCTTAATTTATTTCCAGATGAGAACGTTTTCAATGCCATAAAAAGAAAGCCTTTCCTATCCAATTATAGTCTGTTGTTGTTGGGAGAGGTTCAATCGTTCATCAACATTGCTCTCACTTGCCCTCACCTTCCTTCAGAGATGTCCAGTAGCAAATTCTGCATACTGTTGGGACAATGTAATCTCCTGCATTGTTTGTTGGTGAATGGGATCCCACATATGACTAATCCATGAAGGAGAAAGAAACCACTACAAGGGAAATTTTGGGGCTGAAACAGTAGCTGTGAAAAAACATGGCTTCAGAGAAGACTTGGGGGTGGGGGTGAACAACTCACACGTTTTCAGGGGGAAAGTGTTTACTTCAACAAAATGGTACATTTCCCTGTGAAAGATTTAAACTTAAGAATATTCAGTGAAGCTCTGACATTCATATTTTCATATTATTCATTTTGTAGCTTCTTGTGGATTCCACAGTTGTTGTCAAAGAATGTCATATCAGTTTGCACTCACTTTATTTCTGTCTGCATCTATCTGGTACACCAAAACATTCCCCCCTTTTTCACTCTTCTTCAGACCTTCCTGTTATGCTTTGTATTTTTTTGTATACCAGCTTACTACTATACAGTATAAAAAGACGGAAAGTCTGCTTGTTAAAACATAACATCTTTCTGAGATTCTGGTACTTTGTGATCTATACTGCTGCCTCAGGAACCATGGAATCTTTTTTTTTTTTTGAAAAAAATCATCAAAACATTTATAGGGTAAGGGTAGGACACTCCAAGAGATGACTCTCTTCCTTTGTCCAAGTACCTTGAGTTGCAAGCAGTGTTGTTGATGCTCCAGAGATGTCTTCTTTTTGTGAAAAGAGAAACTGCTGGAGGCTGTTCTTTCCTAGAGTTCCTTTGGACTCCAGTATTCATCTCTCCATCCTCCAAAATAGTCAATGCTCCTTTACCTTACACTGACCTTTCAAATAAAGCTCATCAGTTTGCATGGATTTGGAGAAAATAATTAATTCTGAAACAGCTACGTGTTACAGTTTGTGTGTAGCTGTGAATATGGCAAGCTCTGAGGTGTGGTCTACAAATGTAGCTGAATGAAGAATTTGAATTTTGAGAGGACTGTATCTCTTCAGGTGGCAGATGAGGAAAACTATTTCTGAACATTCTGCCATCTGAAAAACAACAACCCCCCCAACTTCTTGTAAATTAAAAACAAATCTTGTTAACTAATTGCAAGTAATATATATAGGCTATTTTCCTCCAAAGCCCTGACACACAGAACAAATCTAAAGCATAAAAATCACAAATTACATATATATTGTGCAATATTTTCTAACCCTCTAACCCAAATAAGTACACCAGCGGCTGCATTCAAAAGTTTCCAAGTCATTTTCAAACATATCCTCACATAGAGTGCCTTACAGTAATCTAGACACGTTGTAACTTCAGGCTAAGTCCACTTTATTCAGGTGGAGTCAAAAAACAGGTAGGGAAAAACAGGGGCCCCACATATCATATAAAGACCCTCTATTTAAAACCTTTTCTTATGAGATATTTTTATTTATAGACATATTTATGGACATATTTTTTGCCAATTTTGCAGCCCCCCCATGCCTGCGCCCCTGGCGGGGGCCTTCTTCACCACATCCTAGATACGGCCCTGCCACTAATACCTCAGGAAGAACAGTTCTATCCCAGTTTGCTCCTGCTATGCTTTTTTTTTCTTTGCAGGAAGTGTTTTGCGTACGGGAGTGTTAAAAAAATTACATCCCTATGGCAGCAGTCTGAAGTGGTACAGTCCATCTATAGATGGAATATTTGGTTAATTTCATTTTGTATTGGTTTCTCATTTTTCCAATCTTAAACTCATTTCTTCACTTGCAGCAATTTGCATTTTTTAAAAATGCAACTCCTTATTAAAATGTGACAGTATTTTAGTGTGCAGTCATTTTTGTATGCAGTTAGACTAATAAATACATATTTCCAGCATTCCCCCCAAATATAACATCATTTTTGTATGTTATTTCACTAATATATGCATTTTTATATACAATTCCCCTAGTATATGCATTGAAACCAGGCCTGACTTTGCTAATTTTGAAGCTCGCCTGAACTTAGGTAGCAAGAACTTTTAGAAATCATAGTCTTATGCAAGTATTTCCCAAACTGGTGCTCTCCAAATGCTGTGGGATACAACCTGGCCAATGATTAGAAATGTACAGTGGTATCTCAGGTTACATATGCTTCAGGTTACATACGCTTCAGGTTACATTCACTTCAGGTTACAGACTCCGCTAACCCAGAAACAGTACCTCGGGTTAAGAACTTTGCTTCAGGATGAGAACAGAAATTGTGCAGCGGCAGTGTGGAAGCAGTAGGAGGCCCCATTAGCTAAAGTGGTGCTTCAGGTTAAGAACAGTTTCAGGTTAAGAACAGACCTCCGGAACGAATTAAGTACTTAACCCAAGGTACCACTGTAGTCCATAAAATCTGTAGGGCACCAGGCAAGCAGGAGGTTTGCCTAGTCTATGTTGGAAAATGAAGTCAGATGATGGAAAAGTACACTTTCTAGCTGTTATATAAATTTGAAGTAAATTTCTACCACTTTCCCTGCTTGTGTGAAGACATGACATAGGCAAACACACAGGAACCACTTGCCACCTTTCTGCATATTGTGTTTATTTTGCTTATCTTATCTGTCCGTTAGCAGTTAATTGTCCCTGCCCTTCTCCTCTTTCTGACTCTAGAGGCAATTAGCCTCTAAAGTGAAGATAAGATAGGCAGAGATTAACACTGGATGGAGAAAAACAGCCAGGAGTTTAAACTTCCCATGTGTTTGTCTATATTCCCTTCAACCTCATCAGTCTTTCTTTGGCTCCTCCTGCTGCTGCATAGGCCCAAAGACTGTCTCCTTGTGAGTCTTGGAAGGCCTGTTCACCATTTCTCTGTTTAGCTTATTGCGTGGCGAGGCCCTGGGCCCCGCAGTTCCCTTAGATAATAAACACACGAACACAAATATTTTGGGTTAATGGGATAAATTAGGCTACAACTTTATTGGTTACAGATGTGACCGGTTTGGTTTAGGCATTGGGTGAAACCAGACTATATCCTGACTCCTGCCCATCTACAGAAAGTCTCTTAAGGGTCAACCACCTGTAGGGGGTGCCCTGTGATATACATCAATTAAGAGAACCCCCAGGGTCACTGATGGGGTTGTGGCATGGCCCTAGCCCATGTCCAGGCTTTGGACAGGATCCACAGCCCTGGATCCCTTTAATGAGATACCCTTAATGAGGAGGGGCAGGCAGAGGCAAAAACCAAATGGCACCAGCCAATCAGCGAAATGGACAAAATTCCTCCAAGAGCAGACGACCCCATGACCAGCATAGCAAGGTCAACGCAAGCAGCCCTAAATATGGGGGGGGGGGACGGGCAATCCAATGCACGCAATGAAAAGAGGAAGCTCTACGCTGCATGCAGGGAGTTTTAATGTTTCTGGCTGTCAATCACAAAATAGCAACATTAACTTCTCCCCAATAACAAGAGAAGCCCAATCACAACAGTGGCCAACAATCAATTAGCCCGCCCCACAAATTTGGTGTGTCTTGTCAGCCCCCACCGCAACACATGCTCTCCATGAAGGAGAACACGCTTTCTATAAATAAGTAATACTAACCTTTCCCATAAAGCTGTCATAGAACTCTCATTAGGTAGCAAAATCCGATGTTATAATCTATACAGCATTTAGAAGAAAGGGATATGAGAAGTTATAGCTATGTCTTTAAAAAGTAACATAAGGAGTCTGAAAGCTTATGTCACTTAAAACATGTTAATTCAATTAATGCTTTGTTTGTTTTATTCAATGTGTTTTCTTCTGCCATACTACCCTCTACCTAGAAAAGCTATATTTTCATTGTACCTGTCATATAGATTGCAAACCAAGGTGTGAAACATTGGCTAGAAATAGCTGCCAGATATATTTTTGAATAAAGTTTAAATTTCAGTGTATTTGTTACCTTCAAAAGACTTCCCTGAAGACTAAGAGGAATCTTCATTTTGGAATATTTAGAATGCCTTAAGGTTTAGATAAAGATCCTAGGTTATCATATTATGAGAAAGGAAGAAATCCTTTCCTCTATCCACTTTAATCCTGAACATTTTCACCCTCAGTTCTTAGGGATGACTCCCCAGCTCCCATCTGCTTTCCCCCAGGGGTCAGTTTAAATGGTGCTCTACTACTTCTTTGATGTTATAGAACTATTCTGATGTCAAATCGGAACCTCTGGGAAAAGACAGATTATGAATGGTGGCCATCTGTGGAGATTGCACTTCTGTTACATACTTTGCAAATAAAAATAAAAAAGACATAAAAAAGACAGAAGTAGCATGAAAGGAGAGCACAAAAGTCACATACGTGACTTGTAAAAAGTGAGTGAACAAGTGTCAGTTCTACAGTAACCACCTATGTCAGGTGCCAGGAATGGATAAGACAAGGAAGTTCTTACCAATGTTGTTTGTTCAATATTCACAGAGAGAGGCTTAGAAATGCAGCTTCCTGGAGTAATGGTGTTGCTCCAAGTAAAGCCCCACCTCCTCCGTCTCTCCCATCATACACCATCCCTACGGCGGCTGATCTGTGCCTTCTGCCTCTGAGCTCTCTGCTCTCCTACTTTCAATGCCCACTGGGTTCTGGGAAAGGGGGTGGGTCTGGCATGCTTTCTAAAGACACTGAGTCTGTCAGCTGTCTCTCTCCTGGTGCTTCTTCTTCCTGCTCCTCTCCCATTATTTCCCAGCTTTCCCCCTCCTCAGCCTCTGGGCTATGGCTTCCCGCAAACCATTGTTGTCAGTCTGTACTGTCTTACTCTCTCTGGAAGGTGCAGGAACAGGGGGAGGCGGCCTCCACCATTCCTCCTCCAATGTCCAGTCTCTGACAGCCTAGCATGGAAGCACTCTGTCTTTGAAGATGTGCTCATTGTCTGAAAACACTGAATAAAGGAAAATAGACTTGGCATCAGGGGAAGGACCACAGCTCAGTGGCACAGCATCTGCTTCACATACAGAAAGACCCATTTTCAGTCCCCAGCATCTTCAGGTAGGGCTGGGAGAGACCCCTGTGAATGATCCTGGAGAGTTGCTGCCAGCAGGTTTAGACAATACTGGCTAGATAGTATAAGTGTATTCATTTCCTTTTCTTGCTCGCTAAAATGTCAGAGGACATCCCCCCCCCTCCTGTCGACTCACTGGATCAGCCATTATCAAATACAGCAGTGTCTATGGAATTTGGATATGAAGGCAGTGAGATTGGCTTCCGTCTCCCTCCTTATCTAAGCAATTTAGAATCTAAATCCATTTTCAGCACTTAATGCTCCTACCACAGCAAACCATTCAATAACTTGCTCATTAGACAAACTTCCACCACAAAGTGAATCCCGGCTAATCTCTTTGCATCATTTTGCCACGGGCCAGTCCTTATCAAATCATTTAAATGACACTGTTATTTTCCTTTGTGTGGCATGATCAGACAAGATATACAAATGGACTATTTGATTCCCCGGCTTGCTAGAGAACGGTTTCTCTGCTTCGTAGTGTGATATCGAACATGAGAATCCCCAGCATAGAAATCCCCATCAGAAGCCCTGTGTGGGAAAATGGACCTAAGAACACACCATAGATATGTCAGAAGAAATTGTTCTCAAACAATTATTTGGAATATCTGAGGGGTCTTTCCAGCTAACCTGCCCTTTGCCCTTGGAAGCCTTGTAAGAAGCTGCTCCAGGAGAGGGCCTGTGAGCCACATCAGGGGAGGGATGTTTCTAGGACTAAGGCCGAAACTGTGAAGCTCCCTTGTTATTTTTGCTATTGGATGTTGTTTAAGTAATCTTGTTATATGTACAATATTGAAATGTAGTTTTTTTGGTATGTTATTATATATATATTTGTTTTGCTATGTTATCATGAAATTGGTTTTGTAATGTTTGTTTGAAATGCAACCCTGTTTCTTCCTTGCAAGCTGCTTAGAGCTCAGTTTGTGTGGGAAAGCGGCATACAAATAAAATGAATGAACGATAGACGGAAAAAATAATTGCAGCCAGATTCAATTTAGGAATATGTCCTACTGCACATCATGCAGTTTAATCTCAAGCTGTTAAGCACAATTCTATCATCTATCATCTATCTATCTATCTATCTATCATCTATCTATCTATCATCTATCTATCTATATCTATCTATCTATATCGATCATCTATCTATCTATCTATCTATCTATCTATCTATCTAATCTATCATCTATCTATCATCTATCTATCTATCATCTATCTATCATCTATCTATCATCTATCTATCTATCTATCTATCTATCTATCTATCTATCTATCTATCTATCTATCATCTATCTATCATCTATCTATCATCTATCTATCATCTATCATCTATCTGTCTATCTATCATCTATCTATCTAGCTAGCTGTCTATCTATATCATCTATCTATCTATCTATCTATCTATCTATCTATCTATCTATCATCTATCTATATCTAGCTATCTAGCTATCTATCATCTATCATCTATCATCTATCTATCTATCTATCTATCATCTATCTATCTATCTCTATCTATCTATCATCATCTGTCTATATATCTATATGTCTATCTATCTATTTACACACACACACACACACACAGCTTTTCTACAGAATTATAAAATTCTACACAATTGCTCATATTTGTTTAAAGCAACAGCAACAACCACAGAGCCTGATCAGCAATCCCCAACTATGGATAGGTGGAAAAGGCACCTTCACCAGCCACCAGTGTTCTTAGAGAACCCTTTGCATCTGTCCTCTGTTCAAAACTGAAGAGAGGATGGGTGTCCAATCCTATAATCCAATTAATATCTTATATTTTTGGGAGGAGGGGAGGAATATCCAGTGGAGAAAAGGCTGAGCCAGTGCAAACAGGAGCTGAGCAGGAAAAGGAAACAGTACCTTGTGCATTGTTGGATTTTGAGGGAATACTTACTGAGACCTGCTAGGGCACTACAGGGGGCACTGGGAGACACACTGGCACCTTCAAGCACCATGTTTGCAGCCCCAAACCACTACACAACTCACTCAGTCGCAACTGCTTTAAAGAGCTGTGCTTTTGTTCAAGTGTGAACAGCACGCTCATCTGAGTGAATAGCTGTCAGCAACACAATATCCCTACAACGGAAGTGGTTACATAGCAGGAACAAGACTGGACACTTAATAACAAAGTGGCCACACAAATGTTTTATATTGCACAAATGCTTTATTGTGTGCAAGTCCTAGAGACAATGAATACCATCTTCTGACCAGCTTACTTTGAGAATATTATGTGCGTGTTTGGAGTAAAAGCACATCCATTCAAGTGTAACATTGAGTGAACTTTCTAAAAAGAATCTGTACATTTACAAAGCAATAGTGTGTCAGAGTGAGGGCTCTCCCACTGTATCGGTGTCATTAAATTGGATGAAAACTGGTAATTGAACAGACGCTGCAGTCAGAATGGGTGAACTTCTTTAAAAAACAACAACAAGACAGTCTGTATTATCTGTAAAATTGGTTTAATAAGTGTCCACAGTTATTTATGTCCTTAGGTCTTGCTATCAGAAACACAGAATAGCAGCCAAAGACAGCTATACTCTGGGTTTTTTATATGATTATTCCTACAGAAAGGCAACAGCGTTATTGTTCTGTCAGTCATCAGGCAGCACACATATACCTAGCTAAATTAGGAATAAAATACTCACAATAAGTACAAGTTAACTTGGTGCCCCAGTGCCAGAAGCATCAGCTGCTGCTTCTTTATTGTCATGTTTGAATGATGGAGAGCTGAAAAATCACACTCTAAGGGGACAATTGAGTCTCTGTATTCTATTGTAGCAGGTAGTCTTTGCAAGAGAACTACTGATTTGGAGACTCTGTGTGTTTGTCAAAGCTCCTTCTTTGCAACATCAAGGTGTTATTTTTTTGAGGGGGTGTTGTTTTTTTGCACAGCAAAATTGAAAGTAATGAATACCAAGGCTGAACTGAAAATCCAATTTCCGACTTATGGCTACCTGTGAACACCTAAGGGCCTGTTTGGGGATTGAAGATAGCACACCTATTATTCAGGTTTGGGCTTTCTTTCGTTTTCCCTTTTTATCCCCATTCGACTGCTACATACATTTTAGGGTAGATTCAAATGATGCATTGTTGTGCAGTGGGTGTTTATGATATCTGGCTGGATAGGTCAGGGAAGCTGAATTGACAGCGAGCAGGATTTGGGAGCTAAGCAGAGGCTGCTTTATCTATATCAACTCACTGGTTCTTCCAGATAAGAGCAAAAGAAGGCCAATGGCCTTTCTAGTCCAGTATCCTGTTCACACAGTGGTCAACCAGATGCCTGTAGGAAGCCCACAAGCAGGACCTGAGCAGAATAAAACCGGTGGTTTTCAGCCCCTGGTATTCAGAAGCATTACTGCCTCTGACAATTCAGGATTGCCCACATTGCCCATCTCTCCAGTGCTTTGGGCAGCAATCTTTCCCAGTCCTCCCTGGATATGCTCGGGATTGTAAATGGGACTTTTTGCATGGAAGGCAGATGGTCGGTCACTGAGCTATGGCCCATAGCTCAAGGAATGATGGCTTACACCAGTGTTTCCCAAAGAGGGTGGTGGGATTACTTAGGGAGGTGCTAAGAGGCAAGGAAGGGCCAGGGGTGTGTTCACTGGTGATGCCTATGACTATCGTACTTTGGAAAGTTGGTATCAGTGGCTCAAGTTTATCAGTTTTGCTGAATTAATTAAACTACTGGATTTTGAATAAGTGCAAATTTTATTTTGTTATTATCTGAGTGTGTAAACCGCTGTTCTGGGTGATGTTTTCTATAGGGTAGTGTACGGGGCACTAAGAATGAGTTTATGGAAACATCTTGGGAACCCCACTGACCTAGATGAATGGGGTCTTCAGCAGGGTCTGCATGAAGTGCAGGTATTTTCTGTCCCACTTGAAAATACATTCAAATGGCTGTTAGGCCTGGGCTATGCCCCCTTCCCCATGCATTTTAAAGGGGGGTGCACCAAAATATATGCAAATTCACCCTTCAAACGTGATGGGTTATAAATGTGATAATTTGCCAAATGAGATTTTGCCCTTTGTCATCCTAATGCACAAAAAAGAAAATGAGCAAGGAAAAGGGAGTGGTATTATTTCTGATACATATTTGGTAAGCATCTGATCCCGCCCCACTTTCTAGGGAGTTTCCTGAACTATTGAACTTGATACATCATAGTGCTGCCTGCCTTATTATTAGCATGCTACGGACTTTTAAAAGTGAAAGCGGGTTGCTAAGTAATCAGTTTCTTCCCTAATGAAAATCCAAGTGGGTTGCAAGGGAGGCAATGCACATATTAAAGACCCTTGTGGATTTGCAGTCCTTTGACACCTAAAGGCTTGTCAAAAGTCATCACCGCTTCAAAGGCACCTGTTTTCCACCAGCACGTTGCAGAGTATAGCTCTGCCATTTGTCTTTTCCTCTTCTTTGTAGTTCTGCTGACTTCTAAAGCTTTTATTCCAGAATATATATATATATATATATATATATATATATATATATATATATATAATCAAAGAAGAGTAAAAACAGCATCCAATGAAAGTAAATGCAAAAATGGCAATTTATATATTGCAGATAATGCACAGCAGGTTGAAATGATTGCTTCGCTGGTATACATAATTTGGTATTCTCCATTGGCTAATGTAATAATAGACAATAGGCTACAATACAGTGCTGAGTTATGCACATTTAAAATAACTTGAGATCAGTGTAGGTGATGGCTGGTGGGGCCTCAGGTGGTGTTTCTTTTCTTGGGGGGGGGATAATTATTATTTAATAAATTTTTATACAGCCCTTATCTGAAGCTCACAGGGTGGTTGGCAACATGAAAATGCAAAGTGAAAACATAAAATACATAATAAAAGAAAACAAAAAAATCAAAAGAATTTTTTCATTGGGATCCCACATGTTGAAAGTTTTACCATCTGACTCATAGGAGAAAAGATTTCAGTTTGTTTCAGATGCTAGTTTTATTTAGGGTAATAATGCTTTTATGGGGGATCATTCCACCAGGTGACCCTTTTGCTTATAGTTTCAAGGAGAGATGCTGAAGGAATTATGTATTAGCAAATTGTGATATGAACAATTCTGATCCAAACCTCCTGGACCAAACTTGTGGCCTCTGAGCATGTTGGACTATAACTCCCCTAAGTCCCAGTCAGCATATCCAAGAGTCAGGGATGATGGGATTTGTAGTCCAATATGCTGAAGGCTACCCAGTTGGGAAAACCTGTCCTAGACTAATGTGCTGATCAGAACTGGATTATCCACTAGCTTTTCCATATCCTGAATGTTGTGACACAGATTTAAGCTATAATAGTAACAATAACAATAATAAAAAAAATTAATTTCTAGAAAGCTGTGCTTTGGGAAAAATATAATTAGAGCCTCATATTTTGAGAGAAAATACATTTAAAATATGTGTTTAAATGTGAATTATTATTATTATTATTTTGGTGCAGATTAGTGCAGAAATGGAGCAGGGCAGACATGATATAGACATAGGCTGCAGTTGTGCAGTGCAGGATACAGGTTTGTCACATGAGATGTTGTTCCCAAGAAATAAAGTAATAAGCCTAAAGAGCCAGTGTGGTATAATAGTTGGGGTGCTGGACTAGGACTTGGGGGAACAGAGATCATATCTCCACTTGGCCAGCTCACTGTGTGCCCTTAACCTACTCCTAGTGGGTTTTTGTGGGGATTAAATGAGGAAGTGGAGAATCATGTACACCACTTTGAGCTCCTTGGAGAAAAAGGTGGGATATAAGCACAATAAATAAATAAATATCAAATTATCTGCTGGATTATCACCAATCCAGGGGTGTTCCTTTACAAAAAAAAGCCAACAATAAAATTACAATGCATAGAGTATAAAGGAAGCACTATCTGTGTTGCAAATTTTGTGAAATTGAAAAACATGTGTAAACTCATGCTTTGTGTGTGATTTATGTATCACTAGAGATGGACAAATCTGTCAGTTTGGTTTCTTATCTTTTCCAATCTTAAATTCAGTTTTCTACATTTCCAAACCTGTGTGAAATCTTTTTTTTTTTTTTGCAACAAAATTTATGAAAATTCGTCAGCATTTCTCCTGGGAAACACAGGTGCCATTTTGTCTAATGCACACATTTTTTGCAGAGCAATTTCCCCATACGCAATACATCTTTGTATGCTGCTTTCATTAATATATGCATTCTTGTGCACATTTTACCATAGCATATGCATTTTTGTATACATTGCTTGACTGGAGAACTGCTTGGCTGAGTTCAGAAAACCACACATTTCAAAAAAATGGCTAACGTTACAGTTTGCATAATGTTTTAGAAGGTGTAAATTATTGTCTTTATATGCAAATTGAATCAAAATTCTCTCCCATATCTATGTATTGCATCATATAGATGAGCATATAATTAAAATAAGATATTATGTATATATAAATATAGATGAATTCAGCGAAAGGTGGTGCTGGGGAGAAATGCTGTCTAAAGATTTTGTTTAAGTTGTTTCTTGAAAACCCCTGAATAGAAAAGAGCCTCATGTAAGTAGCTTGATGCCACATGCATTGGAATGAGGCCTACAGATTGTATCACTGGAGCTTTTCTTCCAGACACGAACCATCTGGAAAGCGCATTAATACATATGAGACATTTGAACTGGAAATAAAGTTATAATTGCATTCCTATTAAGAGAAATTGCATCTTGGAAAAGCACACCTTCTGTTCTTAAAGGCAATGGTGGAAAACAGGTGCTGCCATGTTTGTTCCCCTGTTAGTTTAATTGGCCATTGGCCACTTTTATGTTTTGACTTGAGATACTCTTTCCCCTTTCCCCTGGAAGTCTGATTTTGTAGCAGGCAAGGGCATTTTTAATATACTGAAATTCAGCTATTGCGTGACCAGGCAGCGACAGCCCCAGCCCCCATAGATCATCATCATCATCATCATCATAATTTATTTATACCCCGCCCATCTGGCTGGGCTTCCCCAGCCATTCTGGGTGGCTTCCAAAAGAATATTAAAATACATCAGACATTAAAAGCTTCCCTAAACAGGGCTGCCTTCAGATGTCTTCTAAAAGCCTGGTAGTTGTTGTTCTCTTTGACATCTGGTGGGAGGGTGTTCCACAGGGAAGGCACCACTACCGGGAAGGCCCTCTGCCTGGTTCCCTGTAACTTGGCTTCTCGCAGTGAGGGAACCGCCAGAAGGCCCTCGGTGCTGGACCTCAGTGTCCGGGTAGAACGATGGGGGTGGAGACGCTCCTTCAGATATACTGGACCAAGGCCGTTTAGGGCTTTAAAGGTCAGCACCAACACTTTGAATTGTGCTCGGAAACGTACTGGGAGCCAATGTAGGTCTTTCAAGACCGGTGTTATGTAGTCTCTGTGGCCGCTCCCAGTCACCAATCTAGCTGCCGCGTTCTGGATTAGTTGTAGTTTCCGGGTCACCTTCAAAGGTAGCCCCACGTAGAGTGCATTGCAGTAATCCAAGCAGGAGATAACCAGAGCATGCACCACTCTGGCGAAGCAGTCCGCAGGCAGATAGGGTCTCAGCCTGCGTACCAGGTGGAGCTGGTAAACAGCTGCCCTGGACACAGATTTGACCTGTGCCTCCATGGACAGCTGTGAGTCCAGAATGACTCTGAGACTGTGCACCTGGTCCTTCAGTTACCCCATTCAGGACCAGGGAATCCTCCACACCTGCCCGCCTCCTGTCCCCCAAAAACAGTACTTCTGTCTTGTCAGGATTCAACCTCAATCTGTTAGCCGCCATCCAACTTCCAACCGCCTCCAGGCACTCACACAGGACCTTCACTGCCTTCACTGGTTCTGATTTGAAAGAGAGGTAGAGCTGGGTATCATCTGCATACTGATGAACACCCAGCCCAAATCCCCTTATCATCTCTCCCAGCGGCTTCATGTAGATGTTGAAAAGCATGGGGGAGAGGACAGAACCCTGAGGCACCCCACAAGTGAGAGCCCAGGGGTCTGAACACTCATCCCCCACCATCACTTTCTGAACACGGCCCAGGAGGAAGGAGCGGAACCACTGTATGACAGTGCCCCCAGCTCCCAGCCCCTCAAGACGGTCCAGAAGGATGTTATGGTCGATGGTATCAAATGCTGCTGAGAGATCCAGCAGAACTAGGAAACAGCTCTCACCTTTGTCCCTAGCCCGCCGGAGATCATCAACCAGTGCGACCAAGGCAGTTTCAGTCCCATGATGAGGCCTGAATCCCGACTGGAAGGGATCCAAATGGTCCGCTTCTTCCAGGTGTGCCTGGAGTTGTTCAGCAACCACTCACTCGATCACCTTGCCCAAGAATTGAAGATTTGAGACTGGGTGGTAGTTGGCCATCGTGGCCGCATCTAAAGATGGTTTCTAAAGATGGTTTTTAAAGAAGCGGTTTAATAACTGCCTCTTTCAGTGGGTCTGGGAAGGCTCCCTCACGGAGGGAAGCATTCACCACCCCACAAAGCCCATCGCCTAGTCCTTCCCGGCTAGCTTTTATAAGCCAGGATGGGCAAGGATCAAGGAGACAAGTGGTTGGTTTCATTCGTCCAAGCAGTCTGTCCACATCCTCGGGGGTAACAGATTGGAATTGATCCCACACAACTTGACTAGACAGGACTCTAGCACTCTCCCGCCCCAGCCCTGCTCCAACGGTGGAGTCTATCTCTTCTCGAATCTGAGCGACTTTATCTGCAAAAAACTTTGCAAAGTCATTGCAGGAGATCATGTGGCCCGTACTGGGCCCTGATGGAGCAGGTGGTTCCGCTAAATTGTGAACCACCTGAAAGAGTCTCCTGCTGCTGTTTTCCGCAGATGCAATAGAGGCGGTGAAGAAAGTCTTCTTTGCCGTCGCTATTGCCACTTGGTAGGCTCAACTTTGAGCTCTAACCCGTGTCCAGTCAGATTCAGAATGGGTTATCTGCCACCGGTGCTCTAGCCGTCTCAACAATTGTTTCATTGCCCTCAGGTCTGTGGAAAACCACGGGGCTCTCCGGGCTCCATGCAATCGGAGAGGGCGGAGAGGATGGAGTAAAGACTCTGACAATGTGTTGTGGAATTAAAATTAGACCACAACTTTATTAAACTTACGAATGTAGGAAGACCTTGGCTTAGGCCTTGGGCATGTACCCCTCCCAGCCCCCCCAGCTGGGGGGAACTGGGGCTCATCAGGGTAAATGGGATATGGGGGTGCTCTGCGAGATGTAAGTGTAGCAGGCAGCCCAGCCCATATCCCCGCATGCAGGGTAGTTTACTGATGACCTTTAAGTGTATTGCCAGTGACACCCATTATATATAACCCCTTTAAGGGGGGGACCCTGGAATCAACGCCACAGGGGGGTGAGTCACCACTTCATCTCTGCCCCCATTATAGAGAAGTAAGGACTAAAGGATTCCACCCAAGGCCATAACCACCAGAGTTGTGACGAATTGCTACAGAGAAGACAAAACCTGCCAATGCAGGAAAACTTCTTCCCAGCCCTTCAACAGCAACCAGTCAAAGACCGTAGCAGCGCCCGCTAAACAGGAAGGAAAAAGTTAAGCTGCAAACAAGAAAATATTAAACTAAGGAAGGGTAGGGAGGGTGAATCTCCTAAGCTGTCTGGATATTGCCTGGATACTGTTGGCCTCACTCCCTTATATATATGGGGCTGGCCTCACCTTCCAGCAATGAAACTTGATTACTGAGGCTGGGTGTGAACTTCCAAAAATTAACACTGAGAGGCAGGCCAGTCCCTGTTTGCCAGTAAGTTCCCTGGGAACTGTAGCACCGTGCGTGATCCCGCAAAGGGTACCCACAATGTAAAGTGTGAATGCTAATTATGCTCCATCATGCAAACATTTCTGCTTGCTAGACAGAACAAACTCCCTACTCCATTGCTCCCGGAAACTACAATGTTGTGCCGAACAGATCAGACCTGGTGCATAATAACCTAAGAAGGAGGTTTATTATTATGTTTTCATAGCAGTCAACCAGATGCCTGTGTAAAACACTGGCCTGGTTAGCACAAACCATTAAACCATGGTTAAAATAAGCTATGGTTTAATGTGCAAGAACAATATCCTGAAAAATTAGTGCATATTCGCCAACATTCCCTAGATGAAAATAGGGGCATTTCTCTTTCTCCCCCAACTGACTCTCCTCACCCCCCCCCCCAAATTTTTCTCTCCCCTTCCGCCCAAGAAAGAATTTCCTATCATAAGAAGGGCAAGTGTCATCACCACTACACCAACGGGACACAGCACACACACAATACACTGTCCTGAGAAAATCTCTTAATCCTGATTTTATTTTATTTTTTGGTAGATTTACAAAAAGAAAAACACAGACCAATAAATACATTTTAGAAAGTGGCAAGATTAGATGTGGACACACAAAGTATTTTTTTTTTTAATCAAGACTCCTTGAGCTCCGCTTTCCCTTTTTTCCTGCCCAAGGCAGCCCCACCTGCTGCTTGCCCGAATTTCGATTCTGCCCTGAATTCACTAGGTGGGCTCAATTAAGACCCTCTCGTCCTTAGTTTGCCATCTGCAGTATGGGAATGATAATAGTTGCCTAAGTCACAGGACCATTGTAAGGATTGCAAGATTATACTGTATACGTGAAACACTTGAACTCTCTTGAAGCATTATAGAAAGTATTATCAGGATTTTTATTCTTCAAACAAATGAACTGTGAAGATCAAAACGGGGAAATCTTGATCTTGATAATGCTTACAAATACTGATTATAATTCATCGCATATTCCCTCATCGTTTATAGGGTTGGATGGAGTGCAGCTTTTCTTTTTCTTTTTTTTCTTTTTTATAAAAATTTTTATTAAGATTTTTTACAGATACATATTTAACAAACAGAATAGGTTTCATAACATCCTTTCATTCTATTGTGGACTCCCTCACGTCTCCCGCTTCCACTTTCATCATTAAAAACGAATTTTTCCAAGCAAATTATCATCTTGTTTATGCTCTTAAGTGCAGTATTTAGGTTAAACTCAAATAAAAAATTATAATTTAATGGTAGACAGTTATTTCTGCTCTGGCTTCCTTGTTAGGATTCAACCAAATTACAGTACTTTTGTAAATAGATCTTAAATTTCTTCCAGTCTTCTTCAACCCTCTCCTCTCCCAGGTCGCGGATTCTGCCAGTCATCTCAGCCAGTTGCATATAGTCCATCAGCTGCATCTGCCATTCTTCCAGTGTGGGTAGATCTTGGGTTTTCCAGCTCTTAGCAATAAGTATCCTTGCCGCCGTTGTAGCATACATAAAAAATGTTCTGTCCTTCTTTAACACGTTCTGGCCGACCATGCCCAGAAGGAAGGCCTCTGGTTTCTTGGTGAAGGTATACTTAAATACCTTTTTTAACTCATTGTATATCATTTCCCAAAAGGGGATGGAGTGCAGCTTTTCATCAAAACAAATAATAAATTCAAAGGGGAGAATTAGTAATCAGAGAACATTCATCTTTTTGTTTTGAGAAAAATAAATGACCAGTTCCCCCTATAATTCCCCAAATATTGATAAAACAAGAGGTTTTCATCGCTCCCTGCCAACAATCCTGTGAAGAAGAGTAATCCCTTTGAACATATTTCGTTCTGATTCCCTGTAGCTCAGTTTGATATTGTACACAGTTTTAGGGTGAGTAGAGTTGAAGGAATATAGGACTGCAATATAAGGCTAGATTGGAAGGAAGCTTAGCAGTTTTGATGGTTTAAAAATAGATTCCTTTATTGTCAAAGGAAAGGGAGGGACCAGCACCTTGACACCTAAGGACAGATTTTAAAGGTTGGTTTTCCACAAAAAAGGAAAAATCAGTGCTTCTGATTACATTTAGCCTTTAAAAGTCTGCATAAATAGCCCTTATTCAGCTATATATGACTATTCCAATACCTAGGCCAGAGCTTTCCAAACCTTTCATGTTGGTGCCACACTTTCTTAGACATGCATCATTTTGTGACACTTTTACTAGCAAACTGGAGGTTAAACTAACCCCTTATAAGAGCATTCACACGACACACCTACACACTGCAGCCAACACACTAACATGTCACAACACAGAGTTTGGAAAGCTCTGGTCTAGACCAATGGGATAGCCTTGGATAACATGGATACAAAACCTGAGGACTCTCCTGGTTTTCTCAATTGTTCAGGTATAAGGCAGTATACAAATTTAAATATTTCCTATCCTATAAGTACTAAAAATGTTTATTGAGTGCTGTTTTTTTTATCAGTATCTCTGAGAATGTCCAGCTGGTTGCTATTTATTTTATATAAACTTCTGTTAGTGCTTAGTATTTGTTAACCACAGTTAATATTGCATTTTTTGTATTATTGGGCCATAAATTGAAAGGGTTTCTCTAGCCTAACCTATTCATTACCATTCAGAAGGCTGTACCGCATAGTCACCTTTGACTGGACTTAACTGTCCAGGGGTCCTTTCCCTTGATCACACACAGGGTTGCAGATCATGAGGGGAGCTTATGAGTCACCAGCAGGCATCTCAGGGATAGACTAAGGAAATGGGACTGCTGGGACCACAACATCCCCACCTAGCCATATGTGATGTAAGCAGGGACAGTGCATCCCCTTCCAGTGCTTGAGGCTAAATGGGAAGTGCTGCCCTGTCCTGCCACTGCTATCTGTGTCATCCACCTCAACCACCAGTGGAGAAATGGTGCCAGTGGCACTGATATCATGCAAGATCTCGTGTGCTCCACAAGATCTTGTGTGGTTTTGGTGAGATATCTCTCAAAACCAGTGTCTATGCCACCATCACTTTTCTGCTGGTGGCAGAGGTGACAGGGAAGACCATGGGTGTGCTGCCTCGGGGGCTTCCACCGCCTGTGTCCTCATCCTGTCTAATAGCTGGGTTGGCCCTGGATGTAAACCACTTGAGGGAGTAATGCCTGGATGGGGCTGAAATGCCCCACATTTCTGCGCATGTCTTCTTTTCTATATAACAGGTTTGTACAATGGCTCAACTGTTGCAAACTTTTATCTGATTTCTCTTTCTTATTAACACAGAAGTTTCAGCAAGGAAAAAAGATTGTAAACTTTCATTATTTCTTATTGGCAGAGCTAGGATGTTAAGCTGGCCTTTTCTGGAGAGATGTGCGGTCCCTACGGGCAATTCTTCAAAAGCTTCTGTGAGCTGTGTTTCTAAATTACTTAGCTTCTTTTGAAAATACCACCCTGATGTTACAGTTTGATATATAGACTGCACAATTGGTTCTACCTTTCCATCTGTCTAAGACACAATGCATTAATGATCCGATTTACCTGCTTTAAACCCCATCTGTAGCATAAATTAGAGCAATCATTCAAACAGGCCCAGCGTAAAGGCTATGGGGACCCTATGCATTTGTCTGGGGGCTTTTCCCAGCTGCCTTATCTGTTCTGTTGCCATCGTTCCTTCTTCTGACCCAAAAGATGCAACAGGAGGAGGTAACCACCATCATATTTGCAAAGGTCCATTATCTTGGGCATTTGTTTATTTAGCAGGATTGATACACCGTCACCAAAAGCTCACAGCAGTTTTCAGAAAATGATACAAAACATTCATAAAAATACTGATAAAATGTTTAAGATAAGTAGACCTTTTCCCCCTCCCTCTGAAAACAAGTCAGCAGGTTTGTTTGTTTTAAAATTGCATGTCAAACTACATGTCCGAATAGGCTTGTGGTTACAATTTCTCCTTTTAGCTGGCACTGTAAATAAAGCAAAGGTGGGTGCTGAATATCCATGGGAAGGGAGTTCCATAATATAGGTAGTACCATATGGAAGGATTGCCTCAAAGGACTGGGAGAATCTGCGCTGCTACCTCACCACTGCTAGAATCGCAATAGCAACTGGCAAGTGTGTGAGTATTTAACGAAATAGGGACTGTTTTCAGCCCACATTTCTTTCTCTCTCTAACATGGTTGAAATACTGTGAATGGCAAATGAACACTGGCATCCACACCCTTGATGGCGATACTCTGTCACTGCTTTTCCTGCCACTATTCCTGCATTCCTAATGCATTTCTGGTTAGCTGAAAGAATGTGGATTGAGCCATGCTAGCTTTTCAACTGCATACCTATGCCAGGGATTGAACCTGGAACTTTGCACATGCAAAGCAGTCTCTGACCCACAACCCATATGTACGTTCTAAGTATGATAAGGAGCAACTCCTCACAAAACAAGGAAACATCATGCTTTTTCACAAATATTCTCTCCTCCAGTGTTATGGAAAAGAAACATCTGCTCATATTTTAAATTTGCCACATGAATCTTGAGTAGATCTTCAAAGCAAAAAGCCTATGAGACATTATACCACATTATTAGAGTTATGATTAAAGCAAAATATGAGAATTCCCTCTTCATCCCTGCCCCCAATTATTTTTATTGTGATTGATGAGTCTGTCAAATAGTTTTGTGTGTGAAAAAACCAAGTAGTTTTCTTAAAAAACAAAAAACAACTCAGCTTCCACTGAGTCAGCAGCTTTTTGAAACACAAGTTTCACGTTGATTGACACATCAATTTTGAACAATTTAATTCACGAGTCTTCTGCCCACACTCAATATCTCTGGAGTAGACAGCCACACAGATTAATTTTAATACTTAAATCTACTAAAGCAAAACAATGTGCATGGGCACTGTGACTGATACAATTTTGTTGGTGCTCTCTCTCTCTCTCTCTCTCTCTCTCTCTCTCTCTCTCTCTCTCTGTGTGTGTGTGTGTGTTGGGTGCGGGGAAGAACTAAGCTGTTATCAAAAAGGATGGGTACTATCGTAACACTGACTCTAGGATGCTGTCAAGACCCTGGAGTTGGTTTCCTCATCTTAAAGGGATGAGGGTGAGGACTATGAATCAGTGGAAAGGGCAGACAGTGCAGGCTCCAGAAGCAGTTTTCCATGGCAGGGCTTCCCATGGGCATTTGATTAGCCAACTGTAAGAACAGGGTGCTGGCCTGAATGGGCCATTGACCTGATCCAGCTGGTTCTTCTTATGTTCTTCTGAAGCACTCTCAGGTGAATCTGCTAGACCAGTGCACCCCACCCCCAACACACATACCTGTCACCAGAGGATGTGGCAATGGCAACTTCTGATTCAAAGGATTCCACCACAGAAGACCCAGGAAGACCTGAGGCTCCCATGCTCTGTCACAGTAGGAGATTACTGGAGCAGCATCCTGAAGCACAGATCAGAGGTGAACTGAGGGGAGCGTGACCAGTTTGGCAGAGCCTTGAAGTGGGGGAGAGCTACAGGGAATACTGCAGCAATGATGTTAAATGGAAGACGAGAGACCTGCGGCACGGAATTTTGGTGTCACATAGGGCACCGCTGAAATCTGAGACACCGAGGCCTGCCACTGCACAGGTGGTGCTGGCAGTTAACTGAGCTAACACCTGAGTTTCAGTTTGATCCTTGCTGAAGCAACTCCAGAGCTCTGTGTACCCCAGAGCCTAGTCTTGTTTCATCACAGAGCACAGCAGCTGCAGAGTCAGAATAGGCAAGCACTATTACTCTACAATGACCATCTATTGGAGTGAATAACTCTACACTCCTATTTCTCTCATGACCTCTTCACACTTTGCATGTTTAGATGTACACCTAGGTTGTTGTTTAAGTACACACCTAAAGATCTGAGGTGTATACAAATTTGCAAATACATGTATCACAAATGTGCACTCAACAGGATTATCATGATTTGCTTCAGTGGTCAATGTATACTTGATGGCAAACCCATATTTTCCTCTGCAGATTGTGTGCGAAATGGCACATAAAAAGTCCAGTGAAAGTGTTCCCATTAGCTGGGGCTCTCAGTGCTGAATTACCATGTTGAGCAGAAAGGGGCATCCTAAAAAAATGATCAGTCCGGGTACTGAAAAAGCAGGCACATTGGTCAAAAACAGGTTGTAGAGTTGGTGGGTATGCCCAGGCAAATGTAGCATCTTAAGACCTGTTTTTGGCTTATATTGAAGATTTAATAGGCAGGGGGACTGACAAGTTTCTAAATAAGGTTTGTTGTGGTTACATTTTTTTACCTCTGTTTTTTACCAGCGTTCTCCCCGGACGCTGAGGTCCAGCGCCGAGGGCCTTCTGGCGATTCCCTCATTGTGAGAAGCAAAGCTACAGGGAACCAGGCAGAGGGCCTTCTTGGTAGTGGCGCCTGCCCTGTGGAACGCCCTCCCGTCAGATGTCAAAGCGATAAATAACTACCTGACATTCAGAAGACATCTTAAGGCAGCCCTGTTCAGGGAAGTTTTTAATGTGTGATATTTTAGTGTATTTTTGGTTTCTATGGAAGCCGCCCAAATGGGCAGGGTACAAATAATAAATTGTTGTTGTTGTTGTTGTTGTTGTTGTTGATGTTGTTGTTATACCTCATAATGGCTAACGGCATGGGTCATATTTTAATTTTGGGGGCACAGAATTTAAAATTTTTTAATATTTTTTTTAAAAAAATTAAAAATTGTCCAGTAGCACCTTACAGACCATCCGAGTTTGTTCTGGTATAAGCTTCCGTGTTCATGCACACTTCTTCAGATACACGAAAGCTTATACCAGAACAAACTTAGTTGGTCTATAAGGTGCTACTGGACAATTTAATTTTTTTATTTCGACTGCGTCAGACCAACACAGCTACCTACCCGAATTTCAATTTTTTAGTTTTGATCTTTCTCCAAAGACTTTGGGAACAAAGACTTGGTGAGATAGCAGTATCATGACTTTTTGTTTCATTTCATTTTTCATTTAGATGACAGAGAAAAACATCTGAGCAGAAATCTCTCTGTGAATGTGCTAAAAGGCAGACTACATAGAATGTGCAAAATACCCACTGAAGCAGGTTGGCAAAATTAATAATAGTGGATAGACAGTTGAGACACCTGGCGCAAAATCCTTCTTACTAGTGTAGGCCCAGAAAGGTCATGGAAGCCTGCCATCTTTCTTGCCAGGAGCTGTTTACTGCATTTCTGAGCAGGAGCAGCATGCTGTTCCATGCCATGTCTCCAGCTGAGATCACACCGCTGAATCTGGAGACAAGCACACCCCTTAACCTGCTCACTTTGGCCATGCTAGCTGGCCAGGCATACTGTCTGACAAACGTCCTAGATAACATCTTTTAATCAGCAAAGCACAGCTTACTGGGAGTCAGGGAAAGAGCCAGCATAGTAAATATACCCATGTAATAACATAGTCATATCTTTCCAATCCAGAAAGTTTTGCATGGAACAGCAAAAGACCTTGGTAGCAATGAGAATGGGGCATGGGAGAATTTGGATGTTGGATTCCATGGGCCTTCAGTTTAACTCAAAGCTTTTTGGAGTATGGAGCAATTGTAAACTCTGGACCGAGTCCAGAGACTTGCTATGAGACTATGTTGTCAGTGCCACATTCTAACCAACTGGGCTATCCCTAGTGGTGCCTTGAGTTTGGGCAATGAAATGACAGCTAGATCGAAGATCAAAACCAGCTTTCAGAATTGATCTCAGAAATAAATTGGCAGATGGTGCAATTGTGCCAAAACTGGTATTATATGTTCATGCCTTCTTATCTCTTCTTGTCTAACTGCTATGTTCTGTTGTAGCTGTTGTTTTCAGTCTTCAAAAGCAGCCTATGGCACAACACATTTCAGTAGTCTAACTTGGAGGTTAAACGTTAAGGTAAAGCACCCCTGACAGTTAAATCCAGTCGTGAACGACTCTGGGGTTGTGACGCTTATCTTGCTTTACAGGCTGAGGGAGCCACTCTGCAGACAGTTTTTCCGGGTCATGGGGCCAGCATGACTAAGCCGCTTCTGGCGAAACCAGAGCAGTGCACGAAAACGCTGTTTACCTTCCCACCGGAGTGGTACCTATTTATCTACTTGCACTTTGACGTGCTTTCGAACTGCTAGGTTGGCAGGAGCTGGGACCGAACAATAGGAGCTCACCCCATTGCGGGAATTTGAACCACCAACCGTCCAATCAGCAAGCCCAAGGCTCAGTGGTTTACACCACAGCGCCACCCACGTCACGTAACACTAATCAGATGGCTTCAGCTGTTTATGCTCTGGTAACCTGGAGGTTACCAGAGCATAAATACCTGAAGCCATCTGATTAGTGTCACAGCTGGGCTTCTAAGCTGGTAGAAGGCCCTCTGTACCACTGTAACCACTTGTGTCTCAAATGACAATGTTGGATCCAAGAGTCCCACCCCAATCTGTGCACCTGCTCCTATAAGGACAGTATAACTCTATCCTGAACAGGATACCTTCCAAATGTCTGGAAAAAGGAACCACCCACTAACAGTGTTTCTTTCTTATATGCGTAGAGCTTCAGTTTGTTGGCTCTTACCCAGTCCAGTACTGAGGGCAGGCACTGATCCAGCACCACACCTGTTTGAGTTGTAAAATGGATATTATAGGCATGTGTAGCAGCATCCATGGTGTTATCATGGCTCTCAGCATCTCTAAACACTGTTAGGAGCATGAGTAGGAGCATGAGCAAAATCACAAGTAGGAACATTTATAGAAAAGTTCAGAGACTCATTCCAGATCAGATACAGAAATACCAATGAACAACAAAGAAATGTTTAACTAGTCTTCACTAGTGCAAATTATCCAAATCCATCATTTTTGGTGATGGGATTGAACCAAGAAATTTGGCTGTGGAAAGTGAGAGACATTCTCTCCTTTTATTGCACTTTCCTTTCTTGGGCTACTGAAAGTGGCATCTTAGTTTGGACACGGTAATAATTATGCTATTAGTAATTTATGATACTCAAGCAATATTACAAGAAGACAATGTGACAGCTCCTTAGTATTTTTAAAAAATTCTAATAGGATGATATCACAGAGTAAACAAACCACATATTGCAATATATCAAAAATATCTCGAAAGGAGTTCAGGAGAGTGTGATGCTGTGAACAGTGAGATCTTTCAGTGTGGTCCCTTGAGTCTGGGGCGATGAAATAACAGCTATGTAATGATTATACAAGTGGAGTTTTGTTTTTATTATTTTTTTTGGCTGAAGATACACCCAAATTGAGGTTTGTTTCTCTAGGAGGGAAAAAAAGCACATAGTTTTATTTAATTGTGGGTTGATTTAATTGCAGACTTTCCCCTGCCATTTCACATCTACATAAAATCTGAACCTTATCTCACTGGAGAAAATGGCATAGTGGATAAAATGGCATAATGGCATTTAATTTAGATTACAGTTATCCAAGCCAAAAAGCAGGGAAATGCCATCATGTGATTGAGTGAAAATAATCTTTCATAGAGACCTCTTCAATTATAACCAAAATGAGATATTAAGTAATTTATATAAATCCTACACCTGGAAAGCAATGCAGGTTTAATATCTTGCCATTTCTGGACTATACCTGAAGCTTGAGGCTATCTAGCCATGAAGTCACAGAAGGCTCTGACTGGATTTTGTTAGAAAGCTCCCTTAATTATTATGAATGACTGTCATTCATTCATTTATTTCAATTACCATTTTTAATCTCAATGGAAGGCTATACACATCATACTTAGTTTACCTGATGTTGAATACATCTGAGGGAAGCAGGCAAGGAAGGAAGAAGTTGTATTGAAATTAACACAAAACGAAGCTACCACTTTTAAACATTTAGGGAACAATCCTAAGGATGCAGAACCTGTATCACAGGCCTCAGCATAGCCTTGCTTATTTCTGTACTCTTTATTCCCATATTTATGCACACATCACCTCACAGCAAAACAAGGAATAGAAACATAAAAGCATAGGAAGAGGACCATCTAGTCCAGCATCATTTTCTCACAGTGGCCAACCAGAGGCCTATGGGAAGCCCAAAAGCAAGGCCTGAGAACACTCTTCTCACGTATGATTTCCAGCATCTGTTATGGGAGCCAACCTGGTGTAGTGGTTAAGAGCAGTGGACTTGTAATCTGGGGAACTGGGTTTGCGTCTCCGCTCCTCCACATGCAGCTGCTGGGTGACCTTGGGCTAGTCATGTTTCTCTGAAGTCTCTCAGCCTCACTCACCTCACAGAGTGTTTGTTGTGCGGGAGGAAATGAGATTAGCTGCTTTGAGACTCCTTAAGGGGGAAAGTCCAAACTCTCCTCCTCCTCCTCCTCCTTCTCTTCTTCTTCGTCTTCTTCCATTGTGGGTAAGTACCTATTTTGCTTGGCTGTCAATATTAACAAAAGCAGAGCACAATAAATATCTCTCCTTTCATACTTTGAAATCAGGCGTAGTTAATACAGAACTCTCTAGATGTTGCTGGACTCCAACTCCAATCGTCTATTGACCATTGGTCATGCTGGATGAAGCTGATGGGAGCTGGAGTCAAATAAACATTTGGATAGCCACAGGTTTCCTACTCATCCTAGTCTAATACTCTCTACTCCGATAGACTCTCTTAAGACCAGTCCTGCAGCTGCCTGGCATAACTAGAAGTGCTAGGAATTCAAACTGGGGCTTTATGCATGCAAAGTATATGCTCTGCCATTAAGCCAGAGTACCTCTCAGTACATTAAAGTGGACTCAGGACAACCAAATTATAAATCTACTATATGAAATAAAGGATGACTGGCTGTTTGCACTCTGCCTTGCTTGGACCAGAATATCTGAGTATTATATTTATACTGAAGAAGAGAGAACCTGTCCAATATTAGCCCTTCTCTAAACACACACCATCTGAAACAAGTGGGGCCCATATTGACAAGAGGCAATGGATCCTAAATGTGTGGGGAAATGAACCTGAAAAGGATATAAGTGAATGAGTTTCATTTTATGCAATGTGTAATGTTTGTAGTGTAAAGTTATCAGTGCTTATTTTCTGATTCAGCTTGAAGGTACTACTCTGTTTGTTCTAATGCTTCTCACTTTCCCCTTTGCTTTAAGACACCTTTTCACTTCTAAAATGCTCTTTTGTTTTTTCTTTAGCACCATCCTGCTTATCTCATTTCTGCTACATATTTTTTCCTACCAGTCCTCTGACTTCTAGTAAAGCTTGACTTAATACCTCTTTCTCACCCTCTTGTCTTTTTCGCACATTTCCTCCATTATCACATCTAGCATCTTTTCGAGTAAGACCTATTTTCTTTCATATATATATATATATATATATATATATATATATATATATATATATATATTCTTTCCTTGTAAAATTCCTACTGACACATACATATGTCGTCTCTTTCCACAAGACTGTCTCCTACACTTCTGAGTAGAAAGCCTGTTATCAGCATGAAGGAAGAACAGAATGTGACTGTGGGAAACACGGCATCAATACCATGAGGACAAAACATCCCAATGAAAAGCAGAGGTTGAATTCTGTACTGTGATAAGAAGCATGATCTGGTTTATATCATAAGAGGGCTATGATGTTGTTTTGACCAAATTATCCCTTGCTTTCTTATAACCATGGTGGAATTCCTCACACTGAGGCATTCCAATAGTACAAGGATAATGAGATATACCGTATTTTTCGCTCTATAAGACGCACCACACCACAAGACGCACCTAGTTTTTGGAGGAGGAAAACAAGAAAAAAATATTCTGAATCTCAGAAGCCAGAACAGCAAGAGGGGTCGCTGCACAGTGAAAGCAGCAATCCCTCTTGCTGTTCTGGCTTCAGGGGTAGCTGCGCAGCCTGCATTCGCTCCATCAGACGCACACACATTTCCTCTTACTTTTTAGGAGGGAAAAAGTGAGTCTTATAGAGCAAAAAATACAGTAATTAGGTACATCTTCTATGGTATGGTTGGTTTGCAATTGGGATGAGAAAGGAATCTTTTCAGTCCACTTTTTGCAGCAGAGCAACCTGGCCTGATGCTCCTGAATCCATTTGAGGATCAGAACACAATTTCCAGTTGGATCACAAACTTTTCTGAATTTTGCACCGCAGCTTCCGTGTTCAGTATGTGCACACAAAAATATGTATTGTATGAAAAAGAGGTGCACAAAATGGAGAAATACAGTGGCATCATGTGTGTGTTTAAATAAAGTGTGTCCAAAATGCATTAAAATGTGTAAAATTTAAATGCAGACTATTTGCATTTTCTTTCCAAAAACAGACAAAATAATGGGGCAGACTGAGCACCAGGAAGACTGAAACAAGATGGAATTAGGCTGCTCAGTTCATCTCTAGTCTTCAACTCTCTCTCTCCTTTTCTTATTTCAGAGCACAAGAAGACAAGACTGCACTTATTTAACATAATGGAGTTTCTTCTAGGACTCTCTGTCCTCTCTGCATGGATGTTCCTGCAACATAAAACAGAGCAAATACATTGTTTTCCTTTCTAGATTTAAACTGAGAGAGTTTATTAAGCTGCAACATATATCATTGTCTGAAACAGTGCAAGCACACCACAAAATACATTTCTCTTCGTATATGCACGAAGGCAGGCAATTTAGGGCTAAATCAGAAAATCCTGCTTTTGTATTGCTTTTCAGAAGAAAACAAAAAGGTTAGGGTACAAAAAAGAGGAAACAGTAAGTTACTCATCTAGCCAAGATGGACATTGTTACTGCCATGCTGTGAAACTTGTTAAGTGAATATTCGTGGCAAATAGCTTAACACACAAGCAGAGAGCATAGTTCAAGGACATGTGCCAGTTTAGCCACAGGCATCCTCAAGTCATCCATATGCAAGGTTGGAGAACTTGTGATCCTCCAGATGTTGTTGGGTTGCAACTTTGATAATCACTCATATCATTGGCTGTGCTGATAGAGACTGATAGAGTTGCATGGCCAGTAGATTTTTCAGGATGCCGAATGTTAACATTAATGGTGCTGATGGAATCTTTAGCTGTAGTTAATTTGTAAACTCTGAGACTAGTGACTAGTTGTGCAACCCTATGCATGATTTTACTTGGAAGGAAGCCCCACCGTATTCAGTGAGAATTACTTCCAGTTGAGTGGGCACAGGGTTGAAGCCTTAGTAAACGACAAGCTTTGGCTAATTTCTCTGTGTATATTTAGTTCTGTAATGTCTGTCAAGTTGGAAAATCATGCCCATTATGTTTGAAATAAATTCATTTCTGTAATACAAAATTGGCACATCTGAATCGGTAAAATGTTCAAGAGCTCTGTCGTGGCAACTAAAACATGTTCACAATGTTGCTGTAACTGCCATAGGGATTTTTAAAAGTGAAAGGCAATGCTTTTATGAAACTATAGAAACTTTTACATTCAGAGAACACTGGAAAACAACAACCCAGTTATGTTGTGGTACCAAGATCATTACTTTTCCCTGCCTGCAACTTTGAGGTTAAGAACGATAGTCTTATTATGATTTTGCCTTCGATATAAAATTATAGGCTGGCTTCCATGCACCAGCCATAGCCTTTGTGCAAGTGGATCGAGCAACACCTCTATGTCTCATGTTGCAGAGCACTGTAGTGCTAAAAAATAACATACTGTGGCAGTGGAGATCAATCTAAGGTCTTGCGGTGGGGACTTTGTAATTTAATCAAAAAATGCCTCAAGGCAGGGCATTCTCAGTGAGGGGTCTTCAGCTGGTAGAATATGCCCCTGGCTTCAGTTCATCAGTCTGAAATGTGCTGACTTTGCAGGCATCCTTCAAGGCTTGGTTGTTTTCCCAGACACTCCTGGGGGTAGAAGGGTTTCTGGATTAAGGGGAGTGTGTGAGTGATGACTGGAATCATCAAAGTTTCCTTTTTATCACTGGAACAGTTGAAAAGTAACTCGGACTAGAAGTGGGCATATGGAGAGAGAACTGTGGAGATGTAGATGGATTAATGCTAGATTAATGGATAGTTAGATTAATGTTATTCATGTATTCTGCTGGAACAAACAGAAATCCCCAGAAGTTTCATCACATGCCTTCTGAGCCAGCCTCATAAGTAATGCTGCACTCTCTTATTTATTTGCTGTGGTTTGCTTGTATCTACCAAGATTTGTAGATCAGTCAGCAGCACTGTGACATAGCATGTTGTTTGAAGAAGAACAACGTGGTGTAGGACATTGGAGCATCAGCATAATGTCCAACAGCTCACACTTTGAAGTTCATACCCTATTCATTCAATACACAGATTTGGGACATGCACCTGTCTATGCAGATGGAATGAAAGAGTGCATGCTTCTGTTGTGGGGACGCTTTCACAGGTATTTCCTATATGTCTAGCTTTCTAGGTGTCAATGCCCATGATGGCTATGTAGTATCTCCAAGGTCTGTGGTCATAAGCCTCTGAATACCAGTTCCAGGGAATTCCAAGTAGGGACTGTATTGTTGCACTCAGATCCAGTTTGTACACTTAGATCTAGGCACCTAGCTGGCCCCTGCAAGAACAGAATGCTTGACTAGATAAGTCTTTGCTCTGATTCAGCTGGGTTCATCTTATTTTCCTGTTTAAGTGGGACAAATCATTGTCACATTGCTGTATTGTTAAGCTAGGATTGTCAGCCAGCCAAGACAAAAGCTTGCATGCCAGTTTTTGTTTGTTTGTGGGTGTTATTATTATCATTCCTTTTGATGAGTATTGTTTTAACATCAAATCTTAGCTGAAAAATACCTCCTGTCTGGGCTGCAAACAAGATCAGAACTCCAACACATAACCACCTACCATTCATCCATTGGATGTTGTTGGACTACAACTCCCTCCAGCCGCAGCCAGCACATTTAGTGGTCAGGGATGACATGAACTGCAGTCCAAAATCTGGTAGACCATAGGCCCCCCAAGCCTATTTCATACCCATAGGCTCTACCCACTCACTGTGCTGTTACTCACTCTCTGGATCTCACCGTCTCTCACCAGCTGAGGTGTGTGTGTGTGTGTGTGTGTGACAGAGAGAAGAAGAAGAAGAAGAAGAAGAAGAAGAAGAAGAAGAAGAAGAAGAAGAAGAAGAAGAAGAAAGGGACAGTACCCCACACCCCAATGTCCAATACCTAATTCAAAAACAGAGAGAATCCCAACTATATTCTAACAATTAGCTCCCACTGAAGATCATTCTGGAGTATTCTCAACCCACGCAATGTGTAACAAAGAAATGGTCAGTCAGAAGCCACAATACATCATTTAGTTCTGAAGCCAAACCTTCTGGTCCTTCAGTACCAGCATCTTAGGAACCTGGAGTCCTTCCATTATAACGTAGTGAACATATTTAATATTGTGGAAACTTCATAATAAATGCTAAGCCCTAACAATAAAGGGAAATCTTTCTAAAGCGGCAATAGACATCCCCATGTATATGCAATTTATCCCTTCTAAGAATCAAAAGTGCCTGAGCTATCAAAACTGAAATTGGATGGATTACTTATAATCCTGTAGTGTTCATCCTAAAAAGTCATGATTTGCAGTCTACCTAATAACGCACAACAGAAGCAGGGCTGGATGCTGGCTGACACCGTCCTTTGCTCACGCTGTTCACACGTGTGTGTGTCTTACGAGTTGCCCAGTCCCCTGCTTGAAATAATTCTCTTTTTAACAGTTAATGCCATAAAAATATACCTTTTACAGCTGAAATTTAATGGGAGATTACACACACACACACACACACACACACACACACATATATATAAAATCTCACCTTGCGAATCACCAAGCTGCAATGCATACATTTGAAAGAGGTGGGCTGATTGAAGAAGTTGTTCAATCAGCAGCTTCACTGATGAATATTCATTTTCTGCTTATCTTCAAATCGGATCTTACAGCCATCTGTTGCCTGCTGCTTGGAATCAGTCAAAGCACCTGCCACTGTCTTGTCTGACATCTTTAACTCTTCCTGGGAACAAGGGCTGTTCTGTCACTCTGGAACAAACCATAGGGAATCAGATGCACCAGAGTCAGAGTCACTGTGTCACTTGCCAAGGAAGGCAGGAGAAGAACAGCTGACGTCTTTTATTCCAAAAGCTTTTTTTCACATCTAGGGTGAATGTTATGTGTGTGGAAGGAAGGAATATGCTGGCAGGACCTAACCCCCAAATTACCTAAAGTCTGCAATCTGTGTGAACAGACTGTATGAGCATAGGCTTATCAGTATCATTCTAGAGGTGTTAATTTCTGCAAGGCTCCTGACTGTGAATACAAGTGTGAGCAAACGATATACATGCTGTACAGACCTTTGGCATAGTTCATGAAGCAGAACCTGCTTGTATGATCCTACTTCCATCACTCCTGCACATCTTCACTAATGCAGTATGTGTCATGCGAAAAGGTCTGAGCTTATGCATTTACAGAAAATGAGCACCAAATGACATTTATGATGCCGCAGGAGTGGGGAACTGGATCTGTCCAGTAGGCTCCCAATTGCACACTGTCAGCTGCATCTCCGTTGATGTCACATATGATGTCAGGTTTGGGGCACATGGTTTGGGGGAAAACAGACCAATGTTGGGCTGAATTAGGCCCGCAGGACAGAAATTCCCCACCCTGATATAAAGCTCTGACAGTAGCAATAGCTAGTGCTTGTGGGTTCCCAATGTGCACTTTTAAAAGGTTTTTAAAGGCTAGTAAACACAGAAAACTCAAAGCACAGCCACTATTAGCACTAAATTATATTTTTATTAGTAGAGTAACTAGGTAGTATGAAGGCTAACAAATGTAGTTTTCTCTCCATTACTCCGGGGGAAGGCTAGGACATATGCATGTATTATATGGTCCTGTTTATTTTTTTGTATCCTGCCCGGGTATCTGTACCGATTAAAGGTGGGCAAAATGCAGATAAGTTACACACAACATTCTAGAATTACTTTTTGCACTCCTTGTTGCACCTTTTCAAACACTACGTAACAGTTAGCAAAAACGATTACAGCATATACCACAAATAGAAACAGATGCTCTTGTTAGAGCTGAAACCATTCAAGGCAACCAAAACCTAGAAGTGGGAAGAGTCCAAAAATAGGATCCAATGACACCAGAGAGAGACAAGCTGTGTGCTTACAGATATGTATATGTTTCCAGCTGTACAACTTGAATGCTGTCTAGGGATGCTTCCACCTCCCTCCAGATTTTAGGATTTCAAATTACACGGAAAAGCAGTGCTGTGTTTTTCTTTCTGTCAAGATTCTCAGAATTTATCAGAATATAATTTGTTCTCAAAGCAGTGTTTTCTTTTTTTCCATTTGCTCATGAGACTTTCCTCTTTTTCTGGTCCAGCTTGTGAACAGTTCTATTATGCTTTTGCAGATGTGCAAAGAAAACATACTAATGCATGAATGTGGAAGTCTCTCTGGGGCATTGTGATGTCTTCATCATAGCATGTTGATGCCTGCCCCTGTTGCCACCAAGTATGCCTGCTGAACAAGGGTGCCCACTGCTCAAGGAAAGTTTTGTCAAAGTCCTCTTTAAACATGGAGCTGTATCTAAATACACAATGAGGAATGCTGTTTCTCTATTATATCTCCATACTTGCACTTGCATAAGACTCAAAATCAGCCCAGGATGCAAGTAATGTTTGTAAGGTTAAAGAGACATGTGTGAGCCCTGCAAGATATGAATATAATGGGAGACTGTTGCATAAAGTGTCAGGGTCTTCTTGGACTAGGAATTCTTGTAGCAAAACCCTTGCTCTCTGTGCTGCTCTGATAGCAACCCCCTCCCCACACAGAGTTGTGGTAACCCACAAAGAGTACAAGAGTGTTTATTCTAGGCATCCCCAACCTGCGGCCCTCCAGATGTTTTGGCCTACAACTCCCACAATCCCTAGCTAACAGGACCAGTGGTCAGGGATGATGGGAACTGTAGTCCAAAATATCTGGAGGGCTGAAGGTTGGGAATGCCTGGTTAATCCATGTGACTGTATTCAAATCCATGTGCACATGACAAACCTTCACACCTGGCATTATCCCACCTTTTCATCTTACAGCTGTGCAGGGAAAACAACATGCATGAAATAGTTATCAGAAAGACAACACTGTGTCTAATTCAAAGTGGAAGTTTCAAAGAACTCCTCCTCCCTTAGATCTGTTTCACCCCCTCCCTCAGCATCCCCTTTTCACCATTGTCATTGTTTCTGTCATTTTATTCTGCTGTGTTTTTCCTGATCTGAAATGTACCCAACCCCCCACGCAGAGAGACACACACCACACACATATAGACAAAGAGTTGACACATGAGCTATTGTGATTCTGGAGCTGGAGAAAGCCATTTCTTTCCTTGCAAGACTGATGTATTTCCTGTCGAGCTGTTCAGCTGCTTGGCTGGTGGAGTGAGGGTGTGTCAGGAGTACTGCCTTGATAATTTGATGGAGAGGAAGGAAAGAAGGTGAGGGATTGCATTGCTGTATATTAAATGATAAATGATGTGGAAGACAAGTAGCAGAGAGGTCAGCCATAAAATTGGCTGGAGAGAGTGAAACAATTCGGCTTTGCAATAAGGAAATACGCGGCAGCAATGACACTGGAAATATGTTCCTAGCCAGTGACAATAATTAGACCTAATAACTCCACATTGTGCCGGCTACTCTATTCTGCTGAGCTTTTGATGACAAAGAATGTCACAGCCCTATCTACCATTTCTGCTGCAATTCTGAACATTCTTAATTAACTTTAGTCATCCTCTCATCCTCGGCAAGATACTTTCACTGATACTACTGCTGCTGTTATTGAGATTAACCATTATATTCTCATGGACCTGCCCCAACATGCAGCTTAATAATGGGAGCCCATTATTATCTCCCCCAATATCCACATGTACCACCTGAAGCATGAATGTAAGACATGGCTTTTGGGTTGTGTGGCATCTAGACTTGGTAATGAATTCCCCAGAGAGGAGCAACTTCTTTATTTTTTTATTTCATAAAAAATTATATACCACTTGATTGGTAAAATAAAATAGAACTCTAAGCGGTTTACAGAAAACCCCAATAAAATTATCAATAAAGATAGTTAAAAAAACTTTAAAGCATTCAAAAATAATTAAAACAAATGATAAACTAAAAAGAGATAAAAACATATGTCAACACTCTACATACCTGGGTGTATTTTTAGCCCTTATTTCATAAGCAGAAAAGACAAGGCCTTTGACATGTGGTGAATTAAGTTACGTGCCCATGCTGACAGACAGTTCTGTTTTAGTGCTCATGTGCCATTTGTTTTATTAATTGTGTTTTTGTCTTATCCACTTTTGGCTATTGTTTTTTAAAAACTTATTGTAGGATTTTTTTCTTTACATTATTCTTGAATTTCTTGAGGGTCTTTGGACAGAAAGTCTGGATGTAAATGTTGGAATAAATGAGTAAATAGTTAAGATTCAATGAACCACACACAATGGGAAGATTCAGATCTAGCTGTTCTTAAATAGAAGTAGAGAAACAGAGTAGTCTAGCAATTAACCCCTCTTCCCAGGGAACTCCAAGAATTATAGCTTGTGAAGAGAATATCAGATTCTAAACAACTCTCAGTAGCCTTAAGTAACTACAGCCCTCAGTTTTCTTTGGGGGAAGCCATGACTTTTTCAAAAGGCATGATACAGCTTTAAATTTATAGTGCAAATGGAGTCCATACACTCCTAATAAAACACTGCTCTGGAGGGGCCCATTATCCAGAACCTCAGAATTTTAGAATATTCAATTTGGTAAGCAAAGAGAAGTTTTATCCTCCATTATGTTTATAAATGCAGCCTTAAAATGCACTTCTTGCTACACAAACTAAAGCCTGAATATCTTACTGGTCGTGACATCATTGTTCCCATAGCAACTAATGAACTTCAAAAAGAAAACTCACACATGGCCTTCAGCGTCAGTATAACCATAACAACCTGACATTCGATATGTACAATGATGGAAAATATATATTTAAGTATCACATAACACTCCCTCCCACCCAGTATGTTGACAAAATACAAGCCTCGTATGGTCTTTAAAAATATGATTTTTTAAAAAGTGAAGTGGGTTCTTTGCTCAGTTTTCTGAAAACTCCAGAGGACTATTCAATTGTGCAAACTTAGACTATTTGATTATAATGTGGAGAAAATATAAGTCATCATTATGAATGCATTAGATATCTCTTTTGACTTGGCTGGCACAATTATGAATGCATCTGCTACTCTTTATTGGTAGGCACAGTTATAATATTGCTTTCAGACAAACATAATTTGTAAGGGCAATTTTTTAATTGGGTTAACCTTTCACATTTGATTCCTTAAAGGTTTGATCAAGTCAGGTTATTGACAACCATAGTCAAATCACTTAGATACCTTACTTTGGGAGATGCTTGTATGAGAATAACTTTTCACAAAAGGATTTCTCATAATCTCCTAAACTTTGACTCTTTTTACTGTGGCTATTTTGATATATGAGGGACGTGGGTGGTGCTGTGGTCTAAACCACTGAGCCTCTTGGGCTTGCCAATCAGAAGGTTGGTGGTTTGAATCTCCATGATGGGGTGAGCTCTTGGTGCTTGGTCCCAGCTCCTGTCAACCTAGCAGTTTGAAAGCACGCCCAAAAGTGCAAGTAGATAAATAGGTACCGCTCCAGCGGGAAGGTAAACGGCATTTCCGTGCGCTGCTCTGGTTTCGGTGTTCCATTGCGCCAGAAGCGGCTTAAGTCATGCTGGCCACATGACCCAGAAAAATGGTCTGCGGACAAACACCAGCTCCCTCGGCCTGTAAAATGGGATGAACACAACCACAGGGTTGTCTGCAACTGGACTTAACTGTCAGGGATCCTTTACTTTGATATATACTTTATTTTGATATATAATGTTGATATAATGATTATGTAGAGATGATGGTGATGATTTTTTACCCAAACTTCCATACAACTTTCCAGAGCAGGTTATATCCATTTAAAATGCAATATTAAAATCAGTTTAAAATAAACTTGATATTGTTATTATTAACCACACTTAACCATAATGGCATGCTACACCTAAAAATGATAATACAATAGAGTAATATAATAAACACACATATACTATATTATGGGCTGATCACCTATCCAAGCCATTCTTGCTAGTTTCTAAGAGAAAGAAGCTTCAGCAAGAAGAAAGCTCTGACATGATCAGATTATAGCAGTGTCTAAGAGTTAATAACAGTAGCCTTGTAGCCAAGATTGGAAATCAAATTTAGCAACAAATTACAGCAGTCCTGACAGTTTATTGCTTTATTACAGTGAATCAGAAATCCACTGTTTATGTCAAGACTTTTGTAAACCCAAGAAATCTCACCAAATCATAGGACAGCAAACAAACCCTACCTATAGGGCTTTTTTCCCCAGTTGGAAATCACTAGAACTCTGTTTCGTCACCTCTCAGATGGGTGCCATTGCAATTATAAGAAAACAAGAGAGGTATTTGGGGTGAATTCTGGCACCTCTTTTTCTAGAAAAATATCACTGCCTACCTATCTATAGCTTTAGCAACTACAAAACCCATTGTGTGTTGCTGCATCAAGGAATTGTACTAACACTTAGTGTTAAGCTAATACTTAGTGTTGGAGAGCCCTTTTGGCTTCAAGAAGATATATCACTAGGTCCTTTCTTACGAGAAATGATCTGTTTGGCAGGATGGAGAAGATCCAACTGTAAGCGATGGCACGGGAGATGACCAGGAAGAGAAAGAGCTGGCAAAAAAGATATAAACTTCTCAACCTCCCTGTGACCCTTACTGGATTACCAACCCTGACTGCCATGTTAGGTGCTGGTCATGGAGCTCCCTTATACCTCCATTATGTCCCCATATTATATCAACAATGGAGCTGGTATAGTTAGTTCACTCCCATAGCAGAGAATGAGAGGGGGAGAAGAAAATGACCCGTGTCCCACTGAGCTGGCAGGGCATTGAAAGAAGTGGTATTTCTGCCATGGATTCTCTTCCCCCCTCCCCCCTCCATAGGAGTGTTCTGCCCATTATATTATTTCCCAGCAAAACTTCACAATAAAATAGCATTAAAATTCAAAGAGCAAGGAAGGACACATTCCTTGTGGCTTCCTTAGAAATCTTTTTGAGTGGAACAACGTGACATAATTCCTCAGGTCTATTTCTCATATCACTTGTTTAAAAGGTCACCTAATTCAACATATGCCAGCTGCTTCCAGCATGAGATGAAAGGGTATTCACTATTCAGTGACCTTGCAAGAAATTGTGGAGAGACTCAATGGGGAAACACTCTCAGAGACACCTGTATAATTATGTTAAACTCAGTTCTCCTTGTGGGATCAGGTGCAGTATACATAGTACACCACTCACTAATGTACAGTACAGAAAAGAAAAATGACCCTATGAAGTACCTAACATAGTCTGAAGTGGCATTTTAGATACATGTGTTTTGTTCCTGTTCCCACTGACTGATTTTTCCATTGGCTGCTATAGCCCATGTACAGCTACCATAAATAAAATTGTGGTCACTAAATTTATGGCTCATGATTTATATGCCAAAGCTCTAAATTAGGTAATGTTCAATAATGAGGTCAAGAATGTCAGCTGATGTCTATAGAAAGTCATGTCAGTCTGCCCACTTATTTATAACTATAGTGAATTAGCTTGAAATTGCCTTTTTCGCAAATATAATTCAGCTGTCCTTGTTGCAACCAGTTTTTCTTATATCATTTTTTAAAACAACAAAAAAACCTATTTAGACTTTCATTAATCTAAACAATAATTTGCATGGGGGCATGGCATGGGGGGCATGGCATGGCAGCGGGAGGGGCAGAGAGTGGCACATTCCTGTTTATCCTGAGGTGGTAGAATAAGACGGGCCACTCCGATCCTATACTTTTTTGCTCAGAAAAATAAATTTCATTGAGTCCAGCACAGCTTACTCATTGGTAGTGGGATATTAAAACTATAAACAGTGGGCAGTATCCAAATAATGTGTTTTGCCAGCACAGGGATTTCTACATGTGCAACAGAACCTCCCCACTCACTCTCCCTGTCCCACAATATATCCCAGAAGCCAGGGAAAACCCACGGAACAGATTTATGGGGTGTGTGGGGCAGTGGTGGACCTAGGCAGTTCAAATTTCTGGTGTATGCCCTGCCTCTTGCCTTCCATTGGACGTAATAGTGGTGGTGCCTATTGGAGTAACCCATAAGCTATGTGCCTGGTGGTGTAACCTCATCAGTCATGCTCCCCTAGAGCCACGTTTGTGGAGGGAAGGCATATGGTGAGAGCTCTGTTGCGCAAGTGGACATTAATGTGTTGTTGGAAGGCATTACTTAGTGTCTGTGTTTTGGGCCCCATCTGTACTATATTGCATTTAGAGCAATATCATGCTTCCTTAAACAGGCATGGGTTCCCCCAAAGAATTCTGGGAACTATGGTTTGCTAAAGGTCCTGAGAGTTGTAAGAAGACCCCTCTTCATCTCACAGAGTGACAATTCTCAGAATGGATTACCAATCCCCGCTCCCAGGGATTCTGCAATTGTTATAGACCTGCCATTTGATTCATCCCCAAAGGACAATACATCTTCTTCTTAAGCTGCCAGGCTATCTGTTGACTTAATTTACTACTTTTGTAGTCAGCCTATCTTAGCTTGCTTGGGTTGTGCTAGCTTCAGAGATAGCTTAGCTGGGTGCTTTTCTAGCTATCCACAGGGTTCAGTGAATGCTTGTCCTGAACTTAGTACAAGTCCCTGAAGTCAGCTCAGTGCCCACCTTTATAGCTGTTCTCTTGTCTCTGTACCCTTTGACGGTGAAGCCGCAGGGGCAACCAATGTCTTGCGCCTGTGAGTCTCTATAACTGTCTGAGAGATAAAAAATTACATTATGCTGTCTATTATCTTTAAATGCCTTCCGCCTGTGCTTCTCTGACTGAGAGTAGATCATTGGGAAAAGGAACTGCAGCTCACTTATCTCCAGATAGCTGAGCCATTCGTGTCTCTAGAGAGTGCACCTAAAAGATTATTTGACAAAAGTCAGGTTTTGTTTCCGCTCTGCAAACAAACAAACTTCCGTTCCAGTGATCACTCACTTCTCTCGCAGTGGAGGGAAGCATGAGGCAGAAGCCAATTACATCACTTAAAATTGCTCGCTCTTTATCTCAGCATCTTCTCTTTGGTGCTCCATTTTCCACATCTGGCTCTTTCTATATCCAAGTGTGCTTTGTACTCCCAAATATGGCTTTAGTCAAGCAGTAGCCTTCGGCTTCTCTTCTCAGAAAAGCTTCTTTCGATTCAATAGAAAAGATGCTCTTAGCAAATTTTCATCTCGTTTAAATTAACAGCTGAGCCCTAATGTGAAAGCTGGTTTTCTACTGATGTCTAAAATGTTAGGGCAAACAATTAATATGCACTTCATTTCTTTAACTCTCCAAGGACTGATGTTATTTTGAGGAGAAAACGCTTACACAATAGTCTTATGTGCTTAATGAAGAGAAAAGCCATGGGGTTGTCAGCGGAGGGAATAAATTGAACATTTATTTTCCCTTTAGGAAACAAAGAACATAAAGTATTAGTTTGTGGGCAAACCTATAGTGCCTAGGATTGTAGATACGAGAGTGAAAAAGTAAAATTATCACAGTAACTACATTAGGACTGAAGGATTTTTTATTTTTTTTTAGCACAAGTGATGCATGAGAAGACCCAAAGCTAAAATGTCAACTCCAAATATCCTAAATGTATGTATTATCAGAGTAGACCCATTACATTGGTATCACACACCTGTACCAAAGGGACATAAGAAGCTGCCCTATATCATATCATGCCTTGGTCCTCTTGGTTCAGTATTTTCTACATTGACCAACAGCAGCTGCAAGTTTATAGATAGGAGGCTTTCCAGCCCTACCTGAAATCTTTCCCAACTTGTACAACTATCACCTGACTCAGCTCTGCAAAACAGCTGATGGGTGAAAGTAAATTCTAGGTTTGTGCATCAAATGGAACTCACTATCTTTGTTTGCAGAAATAGAGAGAGAGAGAGAGATACTAACCCTGGGACAACTAGAAGAATAATCCAGGCTACATTAGACTGTGTGGGCCAAGGAAGCCTAAACAGATAAATTTAGCTTGGAAAATGACAATTATGCCCACTGTCCCAGTTACCAGCTATCTGTGCCCAAGAAGAACCTGGGCTGGTCCACACATGAGGCAGGTGAGACAACCACCTCAGGCGGCAAGATCTACTGGGGCAGCAGATCCTGATGCCAATCTTTATTCCCCTTTGTTCCTAATATAGATCTTCCCTTACCTTGTCTTCCCTGGCAGGGAAGACGAGAAGCCATTTCAGGGTCTGCCTCAGGTGCCAAAATGTCTTGGGCTGCCCCTGGCTGATTGTACTGGCATCAGTGGCAAATGCTAGCTTCTTGGGTCTGTCTCAATGGACTCTCAACTTCAAAACAGTTGTTTCCCGGCACCTGCTATAGAGGAAGCTTCCACTTCCTGTGCCAAATTCATCTGGGAATGCCCTGAGTGATCAGCAACTGGTGATAACAAATTGCCAGTTGTGTATGTGGCTTGCAGAGACCTGTAGAGGGATGGCCTGTGATGCAGCAGAGTGAAGGAACCAGAAGAACAGGTCCTACTGGGTCAGGCCAAAGACCTACTAGTCCACTGTTCTCCCAGTGGTCAACCAGATGATCGTGGGAAGTGCACAAACATGACCTGAGTGCAACACACTCTCCTACTTTGTGATTGCCAGCAACTGGTATTCACACCTTCTTCAAACAGAACCACTGGGGTGGGGGGATTAAAACATTATTTATAAATAGCACAACAGACATTTACTACAATATTTGAGTGTTAATCTCATTATTAGACAGTTACTTCTTCATGCACGTAGCAAAATTCCAAGTGTTCTTCGGTGGCCTTTCTTTTCCTGGACATTTCCTATCTCATTAGACATGCAGTATGTGTATTCTTCAATAACAAAAGACAGTATTGTTTATAACAATACTCCTGTAATTAAATTACAATAAGGCTTCTGTCTCAGTGTCTGCCTCAGAATCCCTGGATAACAACCATTCTCTAGAAGCAGATTCATTAAAATCAATGGGACTTAATTCAATACAATACATTTAGGGACATTCAGCAAGAAGAACTTGGATAAAATACAAGCAGTTTTGTGTCTCTCAGATTCCCTGCCCCCAACTTATCCCTCCCTCCCACCCCCTGCTTCTAAATACTCTGCTCATCAAGGGGCCAAAATTTGGGCGAGATCCAAAAAGCCACATAGTGAGCTGCAGTTGATAGAGAGAATCTTCAAAAAACGCAGTGGAAAATCATGTGAAGCTCTTTGAATCCCATCCATTTTCCAGAATGGCAGTTTATTATAAACTCATCATTAAGAACATTTTTTTTTAAAAAAAAAAAGAGAAGAAGATAAGACACAGCAGAATTCTACTCATACAAGGAATCCCAGATTTGTCAGGGACTGGGCATCCAATGTCAGGGACTGTGCAGAGGAGGAATGGTGGAGACCATCTCCCCAGCCTGACCCTTCCAGAGAAGAAGAAGACAGTTCAGAATTACAACAGGTGTTTGAGGGAGGTCACAACTAAAGGAAGATGAAGGGGAAAGCTGGGAAATAATGGGAGAGGAGAAGGAGGCAGAGCCAGAGCAGCTGGCTGACACGTTATCACTAGAAAGCATTCCAGACCCCCCTCTCCTAGAGCCTGGCAAGCCTTAAAAGTAGGAGAGCAAAGAACTCAAAGACAGATGGCCCTAAGCGGCAACTGTAGAGGGGGTGGTGCGGTTGACTAATGAGGAAGTGGGAAAGAAGGTGTGTGTGTGTGAAAATTTACAATACCATTATTCCAAGAGGCTGCATTCCAAGTCTTTCTCTGTAAATACTGAATAAAAAGCAGATGGTAAGGACTTTTCCTTGTCTTATCCATTCCTGGCAACCTGCTGTGGGGGTTGTTTTCTCTGCTGCCTGACACCCACTATGTGTTCCTGGTTGTGCTTCCACAATATAGGAATGGAGGGGTGGTGGAATTTTTGGGTGAATCAGCTCCTCATATTCATAAATTGTTCCACAAGGTAGTAGCTTTCTGCCTCTGGGGTTAATGTTGGATGAGTTATAGGAAGCCCCCTTATGCAACGTCAGGCTATTGTTGCATCTAACTTGGCATTGTCTACACAATGACACTCCAAGGTTGCAGACCAGACACTTCCACAAGCCCACCATGATATGGCAAAGATTGAACCTAGGACCATTTGCATGCAGAGTGCTTCCTGTTGTTACCAGGCTAGAAAGTCTGAGATGCTCTCTGCCCAGAGCAAAACTGGAGCTGCTCAGCCACTGATTTAAGCTGTTAAAACATAATGCTTTCTCCAACCAAAGGACCTTACACCCTAAGGGAGATTTGTTCCACAATTGAAAAATACTGGATGAGCAAACCATGTCCATTATCCGTCTAATATTATATTGTTGATTCAATATATTATTCACCTTCCCTGATCCAGCTGCATAGGATACTTTATGAAAAAATGGAACTTTTTTCAAACCATAAACTCTGCATAATTCCATGATATCTCAGCATATTAATGCCCAAAGTGTTGGCACTGATTATGCTATTGCTATGCACTGAGGCTCTTGAATGGTCAATCAGTCAAATAAAATGAATATTATCCAATGGAATCACTAACAGTGCATTTAAGTGCTTCTCTAGATAAGGTTTGGGTAAGGGCATTTTGGTCCCCTATTATTCTCTTGATCAAAATGCGTATAGAAGTTCACAGATTTATGTTTATCATAGATTTGACTGCAACACCAAACTCCTTTTCAGATGCGCAAAGGATCCCCATGCACCCTGCCCATCCTTAGCATGTACCCTGAGCCCTGCCTCATCCTTAGCATCCTCATGCACCCTTCCCCTGCCACTCCCAATTTTTATATGTTTAATACAATGGCCCAAAGGAATCTTCCAACCACGTTCTGTTGAATATGCTTTCCCACGATCAGGAAACCTGCATTATCCCTGCCATGAGGCTTGTAAATGCTTTCAGCTGAATGAACTTAGGAACCCTCTTCAGATGCTTCCACTCAAATGTGCCTAAGACAGTCCAGGGATGTTGGAGTCAACCTTGTTCCCTCCCACTTTCCTCCCTCACGTGTGTTCAGGTCGGACATCTCAAGTGATGACTCACATATGCAAAACACTGACATACTTTGGCTGCAGTCATACGGCATCTGTTCAAGAGTACATCTCATTGAAATTGATAGGGCTTACTCACCTATAGGATTGCACTGTTAGGCAAGCTTCTCATACCGTCTGACACAATCTCAGACATAATACTTCAAATTACCAGTCTACACACTGAGTCATCACGTTAGGAACTGGGTGATGAAATATCAGATCATGCAAATATATGTATGAATCAGCTCATACTTTCCAAGAAGTGGGGTATCACCTAAAGACTTTAGGTTCTGGGAGCCAGGAGGGTGACACACATTTAATGATGTCATTGCACTTTAAATGGACTCACATATAAGTCGCTGTCACAAACACTTTCAGAGATGTTTGGTGTCATCCATAACAAGTCTGCATCCTAATTAGAACCATTTTTCTCTCTGCCACTTTTAACTCTGCAGGTTCATAAGCTCAATCACTCCGAGTTTTTTCTTTCTGTTTCATTCATCACCACCAGCAACAACTATCTCCTGAGAGTAGGAAACACATTGAGAGTCTGAAATTAGTTCTACTGGTGATGATATATGATGCAGGGAAATGACAGCTTGATTGCCATAATAATGAGGCTGCTGGATTTTCTTTCCTCCATTTTTTGTAACCACCGCAATTTAAATTCCAGTGGCATTTCTTTTGTGCATTAATTTTGCACACCCCCTCCTTAGACCAAGCAAATATTTATTTTTTAAAAAGCCTTATTGATGCAGAAATGACACCTTAGAGATATTCTTATCTCATCTGCCACAAATTTCCTTGTACCATATATGCATGTTTCACCGCCACAATTTTATTATTCTTTGAATCTTTACCTTCACCTTTAAAGAAGCTTCTAATTGCCTTCCCTAGCACAAATAATATAACATTAAATGTGATCCTTTACAGTAACACAATAATAATTAAAAGTAACTTCAGTGGAAGATTAATATACTTTAAAGAAACTTTGTTGAGGGCCATGCTATTACCTGAAAATGTAGCAGTGATGGATGAGCTACACTTACACAGTATGCTGCTGGGCGTACTGCAATGTGACAGCTTGGATAGGGCTATGACCAGGACTTATGTGAACTAAAGGTTGCCACCGTGGTGCTAGTGGATGCAGTGGCAGTCTTGATGTCTCTCTCTCTGGCATCCACAAAGACACTGAACCCACCCTACTCTCTCTTGAAAAGTACATAGAGCAGAAGGAGGAATTTAAAAGAGTGGCCCACTTGCCCACTTCCTGATTCTCCTGTATGTGCTTTTTAAGGCACATATTGAGTCTAATGGAACTCACTTTTACCTAAGATTCCTTGTGTATGCACACTTTCTCTCCTTCAGGCATCCCACCAGGCTGTAGTGTCTAGGATGGTGTGTCATGCAGATTCTCCAGATCATGGGGAGAGTTTTCATCCCATCAGTGGATGCCTTGTTGTCAGGAACAGAGGACACTCCATATGTCATCAAGAGAATTGATAGAATTTATAGTTGGCTGAGAGTCATCATGAAGAAACACCTAGACACAGGGCTATGATAATTTGTAGACTAGTTATTGCTAGGAAATAGTGGCATCCACTTAACTAACTAGTACTGTTGTGCACTAAAAGTACCCTGGCTGTTCAACCAATAAGATTCATTGCCTGTAGGCATTTACTTTCTCTAATTGCTATGTTACTGCCTTAAACTGCATTTCATTTTTTCTCTCCCATGTGTGCAGAAGTGAGATTAAACCGTTTGCTCCTGAGTAAGTGAATATCATGACTTTCCCCATTGCATTGTATATTACTATGGATTTCTCATATTCTGTGTTGCTTTTCTCATCCATCTATTATCTCTAGAAGCACAGGCTTAAGAATTTATACCTATTAAAAAGGAACCATGTAGTGAATGAGAACCCTATACCACCATTACTCTTGCCAGTGTACAGACTGTGTCCCTTCTGCTGCCACCCCTGAAGACAGATAGCACAAGTCTGAGATCAGCATTGCAGCACTTCAGTGGAGCACCTGTTCAGGCGAGTCCTGTGTCTCCAGGTATCCTGCTGTAAAGAAAATCTGTAACTTGGTTGTCCCTGTATATGTTCGAAAATGAAGGCATTCATGGTGCTAGTATAACTGGCAGGAATGTTATTATTTTCAGTGCCAGGTTATGACTTACTAATTTGCCCATGGATTTTAACTTTGGCAACTTGATTAGTGTTTAATCTGCTCTGCTGCTTTTCACTTCCTTTTCTGATAGTGTATTGCATTATTGTTGTTTTGTGATTTGCTGGATGGCTTTTATTTTGTGTTCTGTACCCTGCTCTGTATTGATGAAAGGCAGGCTACAAATACTTATAATAAATTAAATAATAATAATTCTATGAAGGCTCACTTCCAATAATAAACTAGGGGATTCTGCCTGAAGTGGTTACAAGGAAAGCTGTCTCATGGCTGGCCCAGCTATTTCACTCCCGTACCCCAGTGTTGACTAACAGCAGCTCTCCATAGTAGTAGGTCTTTTCTCATCCTACCTAGAGATACCAGGACTTGAACATGAGTCTCTCTACATGGAAACCACATACTGTACCAGTGAACTGACGTCCCTCCCTCTTCATCTCTTATAAACATGCCAAGACAAAATAATTAACAGAGAAAGTAATCTCTCCTACGATACAGTGCAAAAGATAAAGGAGCCATCATAATTTCCCACAGAGAGAAGTAACTTCAGTAATTACCTCATGAATGAATTGAGGGGTGAATAAATTGGGGTGTGTGTTTCAGCCAGAATGGATGGTGTGATGGGGCTGTAGAATTTACCTGACCTCCTTACAGCTGAGTCACTACTGCTTATTAGGAGAGGGGGGGATATAGTTTCAACACTATATGTCAAAGAATAAAGTCCCCTTTGTATATCATTCGCATTAAGATGGCTTCACATATAGAGGGATCAGTGGGACTGTGCTACTGGCCCCATCCATTATAAATGTGGTCTTCTGACCCCTCCCCAATATTAGAAGAGTCCTGCTGAATCAGACCAAAGGCCCAGGTATGCAGCATTCTGTTCTCACAGTGGCCAACCAGGAGCTTATGGGATGCCCACAAGCAGGACATGAGCACAACAGCAGCCCTCCTACTTGTAATTCAGAGCAACTGGGATTCAGAGGCATGGAAGTCATATAACCATCATGACTAGGAGTCATAGTTCTATCCTTGATGAATTTGTTTCCTTTTACAGTTATTTCATACTTTAACCACAGGGCTTGTAGTGCAATGACACTCTAGAGCAGTGGTTCTCAACCTGTGGGTCCCCAGATGTTGCTGGACTACAACTCTCTTCATCCCTGAGCTCTGGCCTTGCTAGCTAGGGGTGATGGGAGTTGTAGTTCAACAACATCTGGGGACCCACAGGCTGAGAAAGGCTGCTCTAGAGGATCACAGGTTCCTTATCTTCACCTTTGCAGACATCCACATGCAACATGAGGGATAGGGCAAAAATATGCCCCACCCCCTTTCTATATGTGGAGCCCCTTCATGTGAACCAAGCACGATTCTTTCCTCCTCTGTTCATTCCCCTTATCTATTGACTGCATTGCTATCCATCCTTTAATCAGGCACAAAGTACAGATTTCTGCCCTTAAGCACCCCTCCCTTTTTTTACTTTACTCCCCATATTCTGTTTATCAGAAAATCATGTCACTTCTCCCTTCTTAACATTGCTGAAAGCTTTTCTTCTCTGGTCTTCCACTGATGCTATATACATTAGTTTGCTGCTGATGTCGCTAGTGAATGAATGAAAACAGTCAACTATCTTGGATGACATAATCCAAGGTGCCCTCTGTATGCCACAAACAGTTGACATGGCTGGGATTTCATACTGCTTCATTCTTGACTGTCTCTCCAGGAAGCCTAAATATACTTACTCCTAAAGCATCTCAAACATCACAACATCATTGAGGTAAATGTAAGACCTAAATTTACCTTGATGATACCATGGAGTTCAAGGCATTATATTAGTTTGCACACACTTTCATATCCCACTGCTTCAGCAACAGCAAACCAACTCAATCTATTCCCTAACTGTACCTGCAGAAGACAGGGAAGACACTTGGATTTGATTACCACTGGTTAAATTGATTCTGTGAAAATAATAAGATATAGGGACTTGAATATGGATCTTGAAAGGTCATGAATACTTAAGCTATACCTCTTTTCATGGTACAAACATTTTTGATGACACCTGATTAATTTGCCTTTGCTTTCTATAGGTAATGGAGAGTCAATCAATAACCACTGACAGGATTGTCAGCAAGTTGTCAGTGGAGTTGAGGAGAGAGTTGTCTCAGTTAAAAAGGCTCAGGGACTGCCAGGCAGAAAATCACAGGGAAGATATTGACAGCGATAAAGAGTGAGTGAGTATTCCCATGAGAAAACTAGGAGAGAGAGGGAGGGAAATACAACCTCATGGGCTGCAAATATAACATGGGCTACCAGAAGATTTGTTGGGTCATGGTAAGATATTGGCAGTTTGATCAATGCAATATAATATTACCTTTGTTCTTAATTTCCCCTCTTTTAAAGCCAATAGGTGTTCATTCCATGTGTGTGTGTGTGTGTGTGTGTGTGTTTGTGTTTGTGTTTGTGCCATGCTTCCAAAGTATAAATGAGAGCAAGCTTTGGTAAACTTACTGCATGAAACGTCAGCTTAAAAGTAGAAGTTTGTGTCTCAGTAATAGTCAGTTTGTTTGTTTGTTTGAATAGTCCAGTTTATTATCATCATGACACTGCTATAACATTTGTGTGCAAAGTGTTCTCTAATATGTATCAGGGATAGCCACTGTGATACCCTCCAGATGTTTAGACTACAACTTCCACCATCCCCAACCATTAGTCATGCTGGCGGAGCTAATAGGCAGGCAGCATATTGGTTATCTCTGCTCTGTATTTTATTTCTCCGGCATCCTTCTGAATTAGGAATAGAACATTACCATTCTAAAGGTATTGAAGATTAGATGAGATGTTACCTGAAATCACCAACATTGCCCATTGATGAGCAAGGATATGAAGCACAGTCTATCAGGCCCCTGTCCAAGAGAACAGACAGAATGGCTGTGCTGGTGCTAAAATTGCCTGATGAAACTTATTCTCATATGTAGTCCGGTTTGTTGTTCTTGACTGACTCACAACCATTTTGGTAGGGAAAGAGTCAGTTTAAAGGTTTCTTGTAAAACAAGCCCAGATGTAGATGACAAGTGCTACCATAGCTTGAAATTTGTGTTAAGAATACAAATCAGTTTTCAGGAATATAGTAACCTTACTGTGGAGAGGATAATGCTTTCACAATGAGGTTTTTGCAATTTTCTCCACTTGCTTCTCATAATATTCTCTTATGATGCAGCTCAGAGAATTGTGAGTGAACATAAACTGTTACAGTTGCTGGAACCTCAGTATACACATTAGTTCTTAATTTCTATTGATCTGCATTGAACTACAGTGTGCTGTGCTACAGTACCTATGGATTTTATCTTTGTGTCCTCCATACTTATCTGGATTGAGCTGCTCACCTAGAAATAATCAAGAGAAAGGGATAATTTGGGCCTGCAGTTCAGAGTGTGTTTACTAAGGAACAAGTTGCAATCATAGAACTGTAGAGTTTGAAGGGACCATAAGGATAATCTAGTCCAACCCGCTGCAATGCACATATCTTTTGCCCAATGTAGGGCTCAAACCCCCGACCCTGGGATTAAGAGTCTCATGCTCTACCAACTGAGTTAGTAATGTAGCAGCAGGATGTACTTCCCAGTAAACACAGTATAGGAAGCTGCCTTAGATTCAGTGAACCTTCCAAATTTGCACTTTCCAAACCAACAGGAAAACTGAAGCAAAGCTATCCTTTGAAATCCACACTTCTCTGAATTTTGCAATGTAGTTCTCTATTCAAGCAATGGGTACAAAAATGTCTATACCAGGCTAAGATGTGCAAATAAATGTATACATTTCTGAAATGTATACATGCATTATATTGCAATGCAAGCATGTGTTATATTAAGGGAAACCACTCTGCAAAAATTGCATTAAAAATGTGCATATTAGAAGTTTGCATTAGAAGTGGGTTTTTTTTTGGGGGGGGAATGCAAATTCATTGGAAATGTGGAGAACTGAAGAATGAAAAAAAATGAGAAATGGAGGGGGGCACTGCACTTAACATATTTGCCCTGAGTGAGACCCTTTGATCGATCTAACTCAGTACTGTTTACACTGGCTGGCAACAGCTCTCCATGGTTTCAGGCAGAAATCTGCCCCTGCCCTACCTGGCAATTGAACCTTGGCCCTTCTGCTTGCAAGGCAGATGCTATACCACTAAGCTATGGATCAATGGTTGGGATCATATTGTAACTGGTATTTTAGGAGTGAAAGGAAATGTTGTTATGCTGTTTTTATCTCAACTGCTTTAAATATTTCAGGAGGATAAATGGGGGGGGGTGTTCCTGAATGTGGAATTGCTTCCCCACTGATGTGCATCTTGCCCTTTTCTTTAAGAGAGCAGGTAGAAAACCCCCCACTTTTTTGTGGGCTTATAGAAGTTGTCGTGTTATGTCATGATGTTGGTTGCATGGCAAGCCCCCAAGCCCCACCCCATTTCTTAGATAATGAAACACACAGACACCAATATTTTGGGGTGAATGGGATAAATTAGGCCACAACTGTATTGGTTACAGATGTGAGCAGTTTGGCTTAGGCACTGGGTGAAACCAGAATATATCCTGACTCCTGCATGCCCACAGGAATTCTCTTAAGGGTCAACCACCAGTAGGGGGAGCCCTGTTGATGTACATCAACTGCGAGCTCCCCCAGGGTCACTGATGGGGTCGTGACATGGCCCTAGCCCATACCAGAGCTTCGGACAGGATCCACACCCCTGGATCCCTTTAACGGAATACTCTTAAAGAGAAGAGGCAGGTAAAGGCCTCAACCTCCCCTCCCATAAACCAGGTTTACCAATGCCAAACTGCCAAACCTTACAAAGTTGTAATGATTGCTACAAGGTAGGTGAAAACCACATGGCTGGTGTCAATTTGCCAAGTGGGAAAATTCCTACTTGACCCCTTCAACAGACCAACTGTAGTCCATAGCAAGGCCAAGATTGTGAATGCATGAAAATAGGGGAAGGGGCAGTGTAGAAGGAGACAAGGAGACTGAGCCCCCAGTTGTGCAGATGTTTAAATCAGGTAAGCCACGCCCCCCGGTTTACCAGATTGGTCAGCTGTGGGGCATGATGCGGCCAGGACTCCCAATGATGCAGGCGGCATTGCCACGCCCCCACTGTACACGGGGAGTGCTCGTGGCCAGCCTGCAACTCCGCCACCCTGGGAAAGTGAGCAGTTTTATGTAACTTATGAGTATTGTTTAAATGTTTATGTTTATTATGTTATAAAGCTTTTTTCAGAGCCAGTATGGTGTAGTGGTTAAGAGCAGTAGATTCGTAATCTGGGGAACCGGGTTCGTATCTCCGCTCCTCCACATGCAGCTGCTGGGTGACCTTGGGCCAGTCACACTTCTCTGAAGACTCTCAGCCTCACTCACCTCACAGAGTGTTTGTTGTGGGGGAGGAAGGGAAAGGAGAATGTTGGCCGCTTTGAGACTCCTTTGGGTAGTGATAAAGCGGGATATCAAATCCAAACTCCTCTTCTTCTTCTTTTTTCGTATGTTCATATTTTGGTAAACTGTGGTCATATTTGGTGAAGGGCGGTACAGGTTTCTCTTAATAAAATTTAAATAAACAAGCTGTTCCCATCAGATATATGATAGCTGTGTTGTTTTGGCTATGGAGTGTTTTTTTTTTTACTTTGAGACACATCCCATTTGACAATCATACCTGAACAAAAGAGTCAAATAAAACAGGGCTTTTTCATGCTGAGAATGGTCTTTAGAAACCACAGCATCTAAAAACAAGTAGACCGGATATATTTCAAAGGCAGAGTGAGTGCAATGTCACAGTACTCAAAGAAATAAGTTATGGTGTTTGCCTTTGAGTAAAGAATCTCTTATAGACTGGCAGGAATGAAAACTCCTCCAAGATTACTCTTTGTTCCAGCTGAATTGCCATTGTTACTTGGGGATCTGTGCCTTTGTTTCTTCCTAAACATCTCTCATAAAAGCCAAAGCTATTGTGTCCTGAATCCTATGAATACTATCATAATGGACATTACACTTCATGTTCAGATGACATGCAAAAGTATGGCCTCTTTTGAAGCCTTTCCTATACAGCATAGCTGATGATAGTAATCAGATGTTCCATAAGGAGGAGATAGCATTTTTAAACAGGTAACTATCAGATCAGGGTCAACCCCCACAACACACATAGAAGAAATAATTTCAGAAAAGGCTGCGGTCAGTTTCATCTTCCCTTCTTTAGCAGGTTTGACCAATCCAGGTTTTGGTAGGCTTTGTTTTCATCTTTGACTCCTGCAGAGATTCTTAACTATTTTGTTTTGATTAATATTCTCCACAATATTAGCTACCACATGGAGGCCACTTTAAACCCAATGCTGGTGTCAGGCAGAAAAAGAACTATTTATGATTAGCAGTAATGATTCCTCCCACCACATGCACATGACTTTATATGGTGGGGAGAAAGATCTCTGGTGGTATAAAAAAAACCCCTCAGTTGGTCCTTCGGTTAAACAGTTCACCTCATTGGAACAGTCATCATGTAAACCAGCTTTAAAAATCTGTGTCAGCCATATATAGGCTTTGTATCCTTTTATAACATACCACAATTGGATGACAAACAACTCCTAGAGACTCTACAATCACCATGCAAAGTAGAGGAGCCTTCTCTAACATGATTTCTTCCAGATAATGTTGGACTCCCATTACAATCTGCCACAACCAAAATAGCCCATGGTCAAGGAGAGTGGGAGTTGTAGTCCAACTATATTTGAAGGACATAAGGTTGAAGAAGGGTGCTCTAGATTATGGTTGGACCATAAAGTCACATTTAAGTGGTCACATGAGATTAAAAATTCCAATGTTTTGATACAACAGTCATATTTATCAAACATATCTAGAGGCATATGTGAAAAATGAACATGAATAAGGTTTGCACCCTTCCTCTATGTGACGTGTAAACAAAATGATTTGACTGAAAAACTCCCCAAATGTATTCTTTTGTGACAATATTCAGGACTCAATCATTTAAAATTAATACTTTATTTCCTGGGTGCCAAGGAAATGCAGGTAAATAGTGGGTATCCTCAAGTATGAATGATGATGGCAAATCTGACATAAGTAAAGTATTATAATGCAAAATGTTTAAGTTACAATATAAATGACATTAGACATAAGCAATGTTATAGTATTTGCTCTTTTCCCCCAGAATGTCTAGGGCTGCTGTCCCCTATCTTATATCTATTTGCTGGGCTTCTGAGTAGGTATGCATAGGATTACACTGCTTTTTGTACCCAAGCTATCTCCAGCAGGAGACTTGGAGGAAGCCAGATTTTTCTTTTTACACGTACTTCCAAGTAAATGTGCTTGGGCATGAAATCAGTCATGGATAAGAAGCATCCCCTAGGAAGACACAGGGACTGTAGCAAGATTGGACTCTGTAACAGCTTTAACATAGAATTCCTCACATGTGAGCTGTCATAAAACAGAATTGATCACTGACATCTCAGAATGGTAAGTGTACATGAGACACGTATGGTTTCAATCCACTGCCTATTAAAAATGGAACACAGAATGAAAACAAGGTCATTGGAGGAGGAGCAGGAGCAGGAGGAGGAGGAGAAGGAACAGGAACCTTGGACTGAGGTTTTCATCCCTCCCTAATATGAGAACTTTGTCAAACCTAAGATGTTAACAGTTTGTTGGAAAGGTCAATGCAATATGCAGAATTGCATACATGCACATTAGTTAACGATGGCCATCCCATTTACTGCATGCTACATACATGTATATATGAGTCAGCACCACAAGCACCCACCATCAAACAAAGAAATCTTTACAAATAAATATTGTTCAGAGAGATGGGACAAAGGTAGGTGACTTTTTGATTCCCATCCTTCCCAAGAGCTCTTTAATGTACTAAATCCAGGGAGAGCTTTGGCTGTTCATGTCCTATACATGATCTCATGAAATAACTAACCTTACTACCAGAGGAGCTATCTCCCTCCAGACCCAAGCTATTGTGCAGTCAGATCTAATAAGTCAAGTCAAAGTAGAGGTGAATTTTGTTCTTTGATTTCACATCCTGTTTCACCAGCATAAATCAGAGTACAATGGGGGCATGAGTCCAAGGTTTAAAACCTGATATAAAAGAAGTCTTTATGGTTTTCTTCCGATTGAAGTTTTAAGTTGACTTTTAGCAGGTTACATATTTTGGTCCAGGACGTGGGGAAATGCCAATGCTGTTATATTGTCATCACTGGCATTGCCAGGGTCCCTCCATACTGATGCTACATTACACCTGCTTATGCACTGTAAATAATCTGCACTCACTCAAAGTCCCCTGAAACAAGGAATTTGGGATCCACTCCACCTTCGCTGCAGTGCCCAGGACTTTTCTACATTTAACACAAGTTCAAGCTTTCTCTCTGACATGGAACAAGGCATATGTATTTTCTCTCAACATGCCACACTTACCCCTAATCATTAACATTAATTGTTTCTAAATCCTCCATCAATTAACTAATCAAAAATATAATAACAATATCTCACCACAGGTCATATTTTCAGGATGTTTAATCAATGTAACAGTTTCTTTCAAAGAACACCAACAAGCCACTTATTGAATCAAAAGAAGAGCTTTGTTTACAACCATGTCCTTAATTCATAGCACTTTTTCACAGATGACAACTGCAACGAAAATCAATTAAAATCTTTTTTTTTTCAAGAAAAGTCGGTTGATAAATTGATGGATCCACCGGGTTATTATGTTCATAAGCTAAACACAATGGTTTGAATGCTAAAGTCAGTTAAAGGCGTTCAAAGAACATTTTGCATCTCCTCATTCCCTCTGCAGTCACCTGCAACAACCAAAAAGCCTTTCTGGAGTGTTGGGTGTTCTCCACACCCACAAGCAATTATCACAATCACACCACACATTTACAGCATTGTGATACCACTTTAAACAGCCATGGTTCCCTCATAAATAATTATAGGAGCTGTAGTTAGGAGACCCCTATTCCCCTCTCAGAGCTACAGTTCTTAGAGTGGTTTAACAATCAACCTCACTTCACACACAACAATTGTAGCTTTGTGAAGGAAATAGGGTTCTCCCAGCAACTCACAGCATCCTTAACAAACTACTGTCTCAGAACCATGGTAACAGTGACCTGAATGTAACATCCCACAGGGAGGGGCTTCATTCTCAGACTAGTTGTTCTACCCGAAATGCATCTTCATAGAAACAATGCAGTGTTTCTGCCTGAAGTATTCTTTAACTCAGGGATAGGCAACACAGTGACCTCCAGATGGTGTTGAACTACAGATCCCATCAGGCCCAGCAAGCATGGCCAAAGGTAAGGGGAGTTGTATTCCAGGTAACTGGCTACTTCTGCTTTAACCAGTTAAAGTAAAAAGGTAAAAAGAAAAAAAAGGGGGGGAATCCTCATCCCAGTGAACTGATATCTCCAGGGAAGGTAATTCACACATTTTCAGACAGCTTTTTATTTTTGTTGCTTTTATTTCTAAACACTTTAAACATAAAAATTCACCTGGGCACCACATCTTCCACTCTGGAAACAAAATATTTCAGTGACAATATTTACCTGTTAAAAAGAAAAAGAAAAGAAACAGAACAGCTTGCTGTTAATTAAGACACACAAAAGCCACAATTCCTTCAGGCTTCATTGCTGGATTGTAGCCATAGTAGACAAAACACGGGTAATTGGTCATAGAATCATAGAAAGCGGCTCCCCTTTTGGAGGGGGTGCGTTGTGGCAGTGACCCAGGACCTCCCAGTGACCTGACTGTGGGTGGAGAAATGCTGCCCATGTCATTAGGACTCCCAGTCGCCGCGTCACGCCCTCAGCTGACCAACTGGGTTAGCCGGGGGCGTGGCCGTGTGGCGTTTAAACCACAGTGCGGCTGGGGAAGGCAGCCTCCATTCGTCTCCTCCGTTGGATCTCCCAGCCCACCCACCCTTTTTTCTTGTGTTGCTTGACTATGGCCTTGCTATGACTAATGTTGGTTGGCTGGTTGTTGGGGGCCGGGTAGGAATTTTTCCACTTCGCAAACTGGCACCAGCCATTTGGTTTTCGCTTACCTTGTAGCAATCGTCACAACTTTGTAAGGTTTGGCGGTTAGGCATTGGTAAACCTGGTTTATGGGAGGGGAGGTTGTTGCCTCTGCCTGCCCCTCCTAGTTAAGGGTATCCCGTTAAAGGGACCTGGGGGTGTGGATCCTGTCCGAAGCCTGGGTGTGGGCTAGGGCCATGACACAACCCCATCAGTGACCCTGGGGGTGCTCTTAATTGATGTATATCATGGGGCTCCCCCTATCAGTAGTTGACCCTTATGGGACTCCTGCAGCTAGGCAGTAATCAGGATATAGTTTTGCTTTACCCAGTTACCTAAGCCAAACCGTTCACATCTGTAACCAATAAAGTTGTGGCCTAATTTATCCCATTAACCCAACATATTCATGTCTGTGTGTTTATTTTTGAGGGAACTGCAGGGCCTAACCACGCAACTGTAGAACTGGAAGGTACCCAAAAAGTCATCTAGTCTGGCATACTGCTATGGTATATGGAAATGCCATCAAGGCAATAATGACTAACAAGATGTGCTTTAAGCATTTGATTTTTAAAAAATAACAATTTCGGTAACTGCTTTTCTTTTAAAATATCTCTGGTACAATCCAAGCAAAGGAAGCACTTTGAAGTCTCATTGTTCTCAATGAGAAAGGTTTATGCCATGCTTAATTCTTATACTGAAATCAATGGGGATTAACTTGGTCTAATGTTTAGACTGCACATTACAAAGATTCCAGAGCTCCTAGCATACTTCTACTTTAGTGCTATACCCTTGAGGTATTCCACGATCCCATACAGTTACAGAAGGCTCAGGTGGATAGTAATTTCTATTTCCACTTCCGTCCAGTTCACCAGCTGCAGCTCCTTTCGGGCAGAGATGTCATGGTCACTGCTACTCCATGCTCTGGCAACTTCCAGACGGAACTATTACAATCTTGGTGGTTCTCTTCCCACCCCCTGCTAATAAATGATATTAGAATCAGAGAATCTTAGAGTTAGAAGGTACCCAAGGGTTATCTGGTTAATCCCCCTGCAATGCAGGAATCTCAGCTAAAGCATCCATGACAGATGGCCATCCAACCTCTGCTTAAAAACCTCCAAGCAATGTTTGAAAGGTTCATATACAAAGGTTAATATCCAATGTCCAATATATTTTTATCAAAGATAAAAAAGTAGGAAAAGAAGAAAAGAAGAGAGAGAACTAGCAATTCTTTGTCTGTCAGCTATATAGAGAAAATTATTTAAAAATCTGCTTGAAGATTACACCCAACAATCCCACTTTCTGTAAACATTTTCTTCAATCCTCAAATCCAGGTATCATAGGTTCAATTTCTTGTTCATGCAAATAGTCTTTAAGGGGTTTCCAATCTTTATAGTGACAATGATTTCCCTCTGATTAAACTTAGCCATCTGAGCTAAATGCAATAGTTCTAACAACGTAGGAGAGGGTATTCTTTTAGACAGTCCCCTAGGTGTGGAATTTCCATCCCAAAGAAAGCACCTTCATTGTATAGCTTTCATCATGCTGAAGACATACTTCTTTACCCTAGCCTTTGACACCAGCACACACACACACACACACTCAAGACCCACCACATTCTTCAGATTTTTTAAAAACTGATTTTCATATTGTATTTTATATTGTTATAACCCATCCTTAGACTTTATGAATAAGGGCAGGTAAGAAATCCAAAACAATACTACTAATAATAATACTATTAATGACTTGCATCAAATGTAGTGCAAAGTAGCCATCTTGCTAGAACAAGGTTTTACACTTGCACAAAGGGACTTCTCCCCATGTGCACCCTTCTCAAATCTTTTCAGGAGAGCTAGCGGAACCCAGTGGGCATGTTTAGGGAGTGCATGTGGAGAGACGAGGGTGAAAAGTCTGGTTGCAGAAATGTAAATCATTGCAATGGTGGGATGGTTACTTAGTGCTACAATGCATACAAGATAATAAATAATGGCAGTAGTTATAGTAGTAGTAATGCTGCACCAATGCCAAGGCATCAGCCAACTGCATTATGGAATTCTATGTTCCATTATTTACCCCCCCCCCCAAAAAAAATGCATAACTGGAAGTGTTGGTGGAAAAACTCATGGGAATAGAAAGCTAATTTCTGATCAGAGTTCTCCACTTCACAGTTCATAGAATGGACTCTGAACAAAAGGTGCTAGTGGCTACTTTTGATCAGCAAAACTACTGATCATTTTTTCCCCTGTTCTATTTGAAGCAAATGCAGTGCTAGTCAAATGTGTTGAACTAACTGCCCTGGGAAGTGATTTTGCCACTTCCTTAAAATAAAAAGCTACTTTATAAAAACAACACCTCTGCCATGTATCACTATATTGTATTACTGGCTGAGAGCAGTTCACTCTTCTGTTGTCAATAGCCGTGCCCATGGAGTCCTTACAAAATCTTTTGTCTAAAATGCAATAAGCAGAGCTAGTGATCTGGGTTCACCATAAGTGCTCAGAAAGAAAGAATTCATATTTTTGAATAGGCAAGTGGGAGCCTTTAAATGTAATAAATAAAACACAACCGATGAAAATTTTCAAAGCAGTATTTTTATATCTGCAGTTTCTGTGGTATGGCATTTTATACAAACATGGAGAACTATTGTGATCGTAAAGCTTATTAAAGAATAAATAAAAAGTACACATTAGTTTTTGTTGTAGGTATATAGCATCTATACTTTGATCCAATATAAAACCTTTACAAAAATTATTTGAACTGGGAAGATTTTTTACAATTCTTTTTAATGATAGAGTGTACTGTAACAATGCCAATTTAATGCATAGGCAAAGAAAACCATACTGGTTGGCGCTGCTGCAAGCCTGCTACTAACTCTCAAGCCGTAATCTAACCCAAATATATTGTAGGTGTTTGAGTAAGACATTTTCTGACAGCACTTGAGCAACAACGATGGCCACAGTGCTAATTATTTCTAGCTAAATCAAGCAAGAACTTGAGGTTCTCAGGTTTTGTTTTTTACTTGGATACAAAAATAGAAGTGCAAGCTCCAAGACATGCACAAAAATGTACTGAACAGGGGAGTCCATTGGCACAGATCCGTGATGGGATGGGCACAGGGTGGCAGTGAAGTCAGGGCAGTGATTGTCTACTGGTAGACCCAGTTTGGCACTCTTGTTCATGCACTTACACCACCACAATCTTGCCAGCACTCACTGTACTTCAAGATCGAAAGGTTACTAGGTGGCAATTTCTCCCATCAGATACTGGTGAAGAAGCCCTTGTCATATAAATGGTTAGTGCACAATAACTACAGACTTTCAGGTATCTTCCACATATGAAGTGCCTTTAGTCCACTGGTTTAGCTGCAGACCAACATGTACAGTGAGTCTGGGAGATATAGCACAGGAGAAATCTCTGAAAGGTTGTGACTGGAAAGTGCAGAGGTCCTTGCTGGTGAGGTTTCAGAACTTTCTTTTTCCTCACAGCTCCTTCTCTCCTCGAGAGTAAGCCCTGCTGAACATGGTGGGAGTTACAGCACAAATCTATGCAGGTTTAGTCAGAAGGAAATCTCTTTTCAAACAGGGTTTACCCATGAAACCTTCCCCTGTAGTCATGAAACAAAAACCCATTCCTTCCCTTCCTGGTCACCCTCTCATTTTGATCTATATTACAGCGCTACAGATTATAAAAGGAAGCTACTGGTAAGTAACAGCTATGGGGGTTTAAATGAACCCCCACACTAGTTCAACAGCAGCCATGTCCTGAGTGTCTGCACATTCAGAGTGGGTAAGAAAAAGGGGTTCCAATAATGCAGGTGTGTAGAGTTGCTCTATATGAGAAGGAGCACAGGCCAAATTCAACCTCCCCACTTGCTTATCGGAGCTCTGTACACATACATTATGCTCTGAATGCATGGGTGGAGGAGTTGTAGCTGCTGGTGTGTGGACAGTAGAAGTAGGACTAGCTAGCATGACCCTACAATCTACTTCTTGCATTTTTGCATGTGTGTTGATGATCTGAACACCCAATAGCTTAAAGAAGGGGTACAGTTGTGTACACTGACATGCAGAAGACAGTCAGATGTTACTGGACTCCAGCTCCCATCAGCTCCAGTCAGCATGGCAAATGATCACAGATAATGGGTGGTGTAGTCCAACAACATCTGGAGGGCCATCGGTTTCCCATTCCTGGGATAAATATTTCAATTGAATATCAAATTTTGCACATAATTAAAATAAGGGTTTTTCAATCTATGTTGTTGAATACTATATATAATGCATTTAAAGATACAAACTGCAAGTATGTTTTAGGTAAACCTTTGTTTTGACACTTTTCTCTTTTCAAATAATTGGCTGTGCTTAATGGGATAAAAGCACTTAAGGATGTTGCTGCAAAACTAGATGTGGTGAAATTTCTGCATAGGTGGGACCCCAGTACTGTTTCTGCAAAACTAGCTTCTGCATTTTCCCCTGGAGCTGTTGCATTAAGAAAGTATTTTGAAATTGCTCGCTGGACACTTTCTTAAATTTGGAGTGAGGGAATACTCAGAGCTTGAACAGATCCAACATCTTGTGCCACCCCAGTTTTATAAAAGGTAGTTCTCACCAACATTTTGTTTGAGGCAAAAACTGGAGCTGCTGTGCTCTTCCCAAAATATTGCGATGAGAAAGTCCTCAGGGCATTATTAGCCAGGGAAATCATTAAAGGTAATTTCAGTGTCAGAAATTTTCCACTTTCCACTTTAGCATCACTTCTTGATGGATGCCACTCAAAAGTGTATCAGTGTTTGGATTGGATTCAGTCTACACTTCATGTTTTCATTTGAATTTAGGTCTGTCACAACTGATAAGGTGTGATGAATGTGACATTACTATGTCTAAAGATCATTATATGTCAGCTCAGGCACTGGCAGAAAGTCAATGATGCAGGAACTGCATGGAGTGTGAGGAGCAGAGATGGATCTGGGACAGCAGGGAGTTGTGCAAACAGTGAGCAATCAATCAATCATTTTGTACTCAGGAAGAATAGAGCTCGCTTAAAGGCAGTTGCCGGGTGTATAGGTACAGAAGAAAACATCTTATTTGTAAAGCCCTTTTGTTTTATGTCTACATGCATCTTGCAGCCATGATCAGAAATAATAGGCCAAGAAAATTACACATTGTGTGCCATCCAATTTATTTCTACGAAATCTTCTTCAGAGTCAAAAAATAAACCACCTTACTGTACTAACACAAAGGGTGGAGACTTAAAGCGGTTCGCCACGAACAATGTTCCCCTTAGAGCCAAAGATTTATGCAGTATGATGAATGTGTAACTAAAAAGGAAAGCATTTACATTTCCCCCTATGACCGTTAACAGTACTTGGTGTTCAGGATGATGTATTCATCATTCCATTTTGCCTCCTCTTTTCCCAAATAATACGATCCAATTTTAAGTGATGCCAAATATAGTCTACATTTAAACTCCACTGTAGTCTTCTACATTAAAACATATCTTTTCAAACTGTTTAAAAAAGTCACCCACTACAATTGCCACACAATGGCACAGATTGGCAGAATTTCCTTATCAGTAACATAATTATCTATTTCTCCTTTATATAAAGATACAAAAATAAAAAGAAAGATTTAAGATATCCTAATAGTACTTCATTAAAGGTGGGTTAAGCTATAGAATTTCAGAGTGGTGGATCCTTTGCTTTAATATTTCCTTAAGAAATATGCGTATCTTCTAATCTGAAGTTAAATTCTATCAATGCAAATAGTGATTGTTAAGAAACGTGAGAACATTTGATCATTTATGCTATAAAATCTGGTTACAGGTAACAACTATGTCTATGGCACAAAGGTGGCAATGACAATGGAGTACAGAGGGACATCAGATAGAGAACATTTGTGTGTGAAGAAGAAAGCAGTAAAAAATATTCATTCTCTCATCATAATTCAGGCCATGGTATTCAGCATTCACTTCACTACCTTCACCACACACAGGATAATATAGTCCTGCTCTTAGAAATGAGTTCACAGAATCATTGAATCATAGAAGGGCATCTAATCCAACCCTCTGGAATGCAGGAATCTCAACTAGATCATACATGATGGATAACTAGTCCTTGTCAAACACCTCCAAGCTCAACTAACAATAGGGTCATTACATTTGTCCTATAAAACAGGCTCTAACTGGCAGTGCTTTGAAAGTGATTGAAAACTGAATCTGGTGCAGCATGCTGCAGCCAGACTATTATCACAAGTTGTTGTTGTTTAGCCGTTTAGTCATGTCCAAGTCTTCGTGACCCCATGGACCAGACCACGCCAGGCACTCCTGTCTTCCACTGCCTTCCACAGTTTGGTCAAACTCATGCTGGTAGCTTCGAGAACACTGTCCAACCATCTTATCCTCTGTCATCCCCTTCTCCTTGTGCCATCAATCTTTCCCAGCATCAGGGTCTTTTCCAGGGAGTCTTCTCTTCTCATGAGGTGGCCAAAGTATTGGAGCCTCAGCTTCACGATCTGTCCTTCCAGTGAGCACTCAGGACTGATTTCCTTAAGAATGGATAGGTTTGATCTTCTTGCAGTCCATGGGACTCTCAAGAGTCTCCTCCAGCACTATAATTCAAAAGCATCAATTCTTTGGCGATCAGCCTTCTTTATGGTCCAGCTCTCACAAGTAGGTATGTACAAACATTCTTCTTTTTATCCTTTTCCATGATCAATTGAACCTGACAGTCAAATAACATTAACATAATTCCTTTTGTACCTACCACCTTATATACTATCTGTTCCTGCTCCCAGTGGCCAAAATATTCTCTTAGAGCAGGTAGGAGGTGGCAGACAGCAGTGGCAGTGGGCATTCCTGTCCCTGGCAGATAATCTTTTCCTGCCAAGGACTCAGGCTGAGACCAGGGATAGATGAACCCACCTACTTTGGCTTCTCTCATTTTTTCAATCCTCAGTTCAGTTTGCCACAAATCCACATCAGTTCACCAGGTTTATTTTTCTTAAAGCATCTTAGTGCATATTTATCCGAATACAGTGGAACCTTGGTTCTTGAATGCCTTGGTACTCAAACATTTTGGCTCCCAAACACCGAAAACCTGAAAGTAAGTGTTCCAGTTTTTGAATGTTTTTCAGAAGCCAAATGTCCGATTTGGTTGTCAGCTATTGTTTCTGGGGCGCCTGCACCAATCGGAAGCCATGCCTTGGTTTTCAAATGTTTTGGAAGTTGAATGGACTTCTGGAATGGATTACATTCAAGAACCAAGGTACCACTGTATGCATACACATTTTTGCAAGCAATTTTCACTAATACAAAATACATTGTATGTTATTCTCACCAATGAGTGCTTTTTCAAATGCACACATTCCCCTAACACAAGCATTTTTGTGGATGCAGAACTTCATCGCAAAATTCAGAAAAGTGTGGCTTCAAGAGGAAAGTTGTATTTCGGTTCACATATGGTTTGGGGAAGTGGTAGTTAGGTGGGTTTGCAGTCAAATGTGAACTGAACTAAAATTGTTCCCCATTCCTAGCTGGAACTGCATGTCCCAGAATCAAAGGCAGGAAAAGGCACTGTTGCAGACACGAACAACACACACACTACTGCTGCTCTGTCTCCATCTGCTCCAGGATTTATGGCCTTTCAGGTAGGGGGAAGTGGCAAAGAAGTCAAGGGTTGGAAACTGAATTTCCCCCCTCCACACACACACACACACTGCATGTCAACTTTGGAAGTAGGCTGTTGAACTGTCAATTACCTGATGAGGTTATGATGTCATGTTACAGGTTCAAGCTTCAGCTGATTGGGATAGAGGGTGGTCCTTTAAATGAGGTTGCTGCAACCACTTTGAATCAGCTGTCAATCACTGTTGATGTCCTTTTGTAGATGCAGTTTGAACCTAAACCATGCCTGCAAATAGGCATTCAGCTGGTACTGTCCATCAGTTACGTATAGCAAGCCCCTTTGGCAGCATGCTATCAGTAACAGTCAATTGATTGGCTGTGATTCCACACCTTTGGGCATGCTCTCAACTCCAACTGGCTGATCAGTGCTGGAAGGAAGCCCTGTAGGATGTCCCTCATGGGGAGCTTCCTATTGCATTTGATCCTGGTTGCAAAAGAATAGTTGGGAGTGTATTTAAGGCTCCTGATTGTTCCCTTACAGAACCAAATCTTTACTTACCCCACACTTATCCCCATATTGATGTCAGGTGGAGAGCAGGTAGGCATGGTTTGCGGGAAATGGTCTCACAGGCAAAATTAGGATCCTATCAGGCCTGTAAGCATACTGACCAGCTTTCCCCAACGTGCATGAAACTCAAGACATATTATTATGTCATTAGGAAGAACTTCCTGACAGTAAGAGCTGTTCAACAGTGGAATTTGCTGCCAAGGAGTGTGGTGGAGTCTCCTTATTTGGAGGTCTTTAAGCAGAGGCTTGACAACCATATGTCAGGAGTGCTCTGATGGTGTTTCCTGCTTGGCAGGGGGTTGGACTCGATGGCCCTTGTGGTCTCTTCCAACTCTATGATTCTATGATTCTATTCATGTGGTTACTCTAAACCCCATCTTCTCCCTTATTTTGCTGTTATTTCCTGTGTGAAATTTAGATGGTAGGTTCCTCAGTACAAGGACCTGCTGAGATATTACTCTGCAAGCAGTATGGATATTGACAGTGCAATAACAATCAGTAAATCAATAAATGTTAGCAGACTTTAGGAAAAGCTCAAAGAGATCTGAAAAAACCAGGAACTGCCCACATCTACTATGCAAACACAAGAAGGCTACATAGTTAGCATTTCAGAAACAAAATGTCTGCAGCTCCCTTGTTGTATGGTATTAAAAAACTATGTTTATTTTTAGTAGGAAGTGAAAAGATCTGAAAATTAATCAGAAGGAGACTGAATTAATGCCCCATTGAATGCATATTCCAACCAGGCAGAGAATGCAAACTGGATGAGCAATAGCAGAAATGTTTTTTAATAGTTACTTTTAAAAATACTAATAATGTTCTACTCCCCCCCCCTTTATTTAAAGGGAAATTGTATCACTTTTATTTAGTTTAGCCATCTGAGAGTTTCAAGGAAAACATGCTCTTCCCAGCGTGCATAAACTGTGAAATATATTAGGAAAATAAAGGTTTCAATGCCAATTATCATTAAAAACCTTATTTTCAAATGCACTTCACAGTTTATTCATGCTGGGAATTGCTTCTTATCTTTGAAACTTTCAGGCTGATGGCTGCAATTTTATTTTAATTGTTTTGAACACCATGTGTAAGAGAACATGATGGAAGGCAAATTGCTTACACAAAAATGGAATGTACGAGAGAGAAAGAGGTTACAGCATATCTCAGATTGGTGTCCTCTTTGCAACAACATTATGCCATTGGTTATAAATTAGTTTCTGAGGTATCATCGGTTTATAAAAGAGGGCATACAACCCAGTTTTGCATGCCAAAATCTGGGAAACACTGATCAATTGAACTGTGCTTTCCTGGATTGGATTGGATTGATCTTTATTACGGCCATTGGCCCGTTACATGACAGTTTCCCATACCAACATATTATACTTTCCTGGTGTTCTCGTTGCATCATTCCTAGGTTTCATCTGCACTGGTGCTTCATTTAGGCAAGACCTTTGGGAAAAGTCAAATGAGCTATGGTATACCATAGTATTTATGCTAGATTGCTCCTTCCCTGGTATGGACTGAGCTACTTGCCTTTACTTTGTGTGAAAGGGTAAAAGATCCATTCTGGTTTAACATGAATGGTGGGAGATTTGCATGGATCTGATTTGAATGATCAAGTCAGAGCTATGCAAACCTTCAGGTATTCAATACTGAATAGTAAGTCAACCAGTCCTGGAGACTGACTTGCTGAGGCATTGGAAGGCCCATGGTGGGGATAGATAACAGGAAAACAGATAATAGTAACTGAGAATAGTAAGTAGGCATTAGCTCACGAGGTTATCAAATAACAGTATCATTGACAGATGCAATGCCTGCAGGAATTAGAACTTCTAATGAGCACATATAGCAAGAGCCACAACTAAATGCTTCAGTACCAATGTAGTTCTCATGACTGTGAATGGAACTACTGTTAAAGGTGCAGATACCTTTTGCATTGAGGCATCTTTCTGTGGCTCCAAATAATGTATTCCGTCTTGCAGGCAAACAAGAGAGGGATTGGCTTTGCAACAGGCAAGGGAAGAGCAGAAGCCAGGTTCTGTCAGTGCAAGGATTTTCACTTGCTCAATGCAACCTTCCCCTCTTGCCTCGCACATGTCTTGCACCCTCCTCAAATATGCTACGGAGATATAAAGCACGTACATGGAAAGAAAAGGGGAAATTATGCTGTGCAAGTGGAAATCTGTGCACTGTTGAAACACGTTAGTTGGACACCACCCAACACTAAGTTGGACAGAAGCAAAAATAAATAAAGAAGCTATTATATTTTTATTATTATTACTCTAGTCCATTTAAAGGTTGCTTACTATCCACAGATCTTAGTTGGAAATAAAGAAATAACCAACATGCAGAATCCAAATAAGTATACAATAAGCACAATCTCAAATTATTTACATTATGAAAAACCCAAATACATAAAATACATGACATCCATATCCCTAACAACTGTATTTATATAACTAAGATAGGAGTAAATTGTAATACGGCGTGAACCAGACACCCAGCCAACATAAGAATACACTATGCACATAACAATTCACACAATTCAGTCTCAGTGTCTATTTGCACAACGATCACGATTATTACCACCCCATAAAATATGTCTACAAACCAACCACTCATACCTGAACCACTCACACTCAACATGAATTCCTTCTCAAATCCTTCTTACAAAGAATCGCTGCCAGAGAAAGAATAACAACAGACTGTTCAGAGCTTTGAAGTGCCATTGGGCTCATGCTCCACACTCGCTGAACTATCAAATACTTTCCTCCCACCTCTCAGCTAGGAGGGGCTCAGTTCTATACTAGTGCAGGCTCTTGCCCTGGAGAGAGATAATCCTGTTTTCCTTTAATAATTATACCACACATAGTACAGAAAAACTCACTTCATGATGAATAACTAATCAACACTAGTGGCAAATACAAATCAACAAATGTCGCCATGAGCTCAGTCCTTGTGGCATTTCATGATATGGTGCTTGTCTGTTGCAGCAAATAATGATGTGGTGTTCATGAAACAAATACAGTGATACTATGACCCAAGGAGTGATTTATACAAAATCACTACACTATGTCATGTCTTGTGTCTAGTCAGTTGTGACTTACTATATGTATCCCAATTGCACAGGGGTTTAGATGCTAAGAATTAATGGCGAATCTTATGCATTCTTCTCGGCAAAAAAAATCCTATCAGTCATATAAGCAACATGGTACAGCAGAGATCCAATAAAGTCATTCTGAATCCCTAGCCTGATCCTACCATGATGGCCTTGTAGCTCACAATTTTGCCAGGGGGCTTTCTAATGGCTCAGGAATCAAGGTGCTTCACAGAACAGGGCATCTTCCCAGCAAAGAAGTCACAGGGAGAGCAACAGGATAAGATGCTTCATGTAATGGTTGGGTCTCTCCCAGAGAAGTGAGACAACTCCGGCAATAGTTAACTCAGGTTTATTGCTCAAAACACACAAATCACTCTGGAGCTCAGTCACTCAGCATCTGCTTCCAAATCAGCTGTTGTCAAGTCTGAGTTCCGCCCCTTCCTCTCCCCACATTTAAAGCCTCACTTTTGCTTCTTTTCCTGTTCATGCCTCTCATTAATTCTTGCGTGCCTGCGTGTCATGGGATGGGCTGTTTCCGGTGGCCCTCCCTCTGAGTCCGAGCTTAAACTGTCAGTCTGTGTCTTCTCCCTTGAACTCCCCACTTCTTTCTCCTTGTTCTTGGAGCTCAGGCTGCAACTGAGGCTGCATCTAGGCTGCTCCTCCCTCATTCCACATTCCTGCCTAATAACCTCCTTCTGTCTCTCCACGCTCTCCTCCACTGTCAGCAATAGGATGCAGCTGACACTTCAGCAGTTGTTCAGTCCCAAACTTTAGCTGGCTCCATTGCTCCACTCCTTCGTAGGGATCTGAATCCAATAACATGAAAAGTTTGGTTTTCTCCTTATGAGTAGGTCTCAGGAATAGGAAGTCTTATGCCACCGGGTGGGCACTGCTTTTTTGCTTCTGAGCTTCCACTCAAACACGTTACCAACTCTGACCCTGGAGTCCTCATTGTGATCTTGATAGGTCTGGAGCTACTAGCTAGCATCACTTGGGCCACTTCAGTTCCTCCTAACCTGCAGGTGAACCTGCAGCCTATTGCAGTGGAGTATCTTTTCTCAAGAGATATTTTCAAGGGAGCTGTCCATTTGAACCCTAACTTCTCTTCCTACAAAGTGTTATGTGGCAAAGAGATGGTCCTGCCAGAAAAATACTGAGATTTGACAGTTCAGTATCCCTTCCAAAACAATTTCTCATCTCTGTCAAGTAAATTTCTAGAATTAGCAGCACTGTGCCATGTACGAAGCATATCAAACATGCTTGTGTCTGAGCTTCTTCACCAAAGTAACAAATGTATTCAATTGGATTCAAAATAGAAATCCCCTCGGGGATTGCATTAATTTATTATTGCATTCATTTCTACAGATGATCTAGTCAAGTTAATATGTGATAATCACAATATGCTCTTGAGATCATCACAGAAGTCACACTGTTGTTTCAAAAAATATATATTTTTAATTACACATTACCCTTCCTCGTCATCTTTTTTCTCACAAAGGCACAGATGGGGTATTTCAAAATAGCTTTTTTATTTGCATTAATACTGAAAAAGGGGCTGTTTATGTGGGCCTGATTCTGCCAAGGAATCTGTTATAATGAACTTGGGGTTATACCAAGAGCTCTGTGGTAAACAGTGGCAATCTGTCCCCCAAGTTATTATTTATCCCTATACCATGTGGTCAACATAAACCTGCTATACACCTAGGGCTGCCACATTTGTTTTGGAACAAATACAAATTATTGAGCTTTTGGGGGAACCTCCCCCCCCCCATAAGCCTTCGGAGCTGTTTCTGCTGCTTTTTCCATCACATTGCTTTATATCCAGGTTTTCCCTGACATTTTACCACTTCCGCAAAATTCTTCCCTGATGCCCTTTTTACACCCCCAAAACAGGACATGTCAGGAATTTTCCTGATGTATGGCGAGCCTATATACACCCAAGTGCTGCTACAGTTGTTGTTTTTGTTGTTGGGTTGCATAGCATAATGAACATAGCCTATGCATCACAGAGAAAGCATCTTTTCTTATTCTTGATTGATTTATGGTGTTAGCAGGATGAAGACAATGACTAAATTAATTGGAGAATTAACAATCCAGTAGTCTAATTCTATAAAGTCATCATTGGCTTGAATGATGGTGAATTGATTTGGTTTTTCTCAGGAATAATCCCTTTTGCTCATCTACAGTGTATCCTATGGGAGCTTTCTGCTTACAGGCAAGAACACCTCAAATAAGCAGCAGGGAGAAATGTCCTGGGATATTCTTGGCTCTGTATCATTGCACACTGTGCTTCAGTGATTGATAGCATTTTCTGATGTGCACTCTGTATCCTTGGGATCCTGAGACAAATGCACAGATTAACAACTAAGGCTGTGACTACACTAAAAGTTTTGTCACAATGCATAATTTGTAATGTTCATTTCATCTGAGCTGCCTGAACCAAAACGGTCTGGAATCTGGAATAATTTATTCATGTAGCATTATTTCTGCCCCACTTTTCAGGACACAAGCCCTTCTAAAGCAGCTTACAAATAACCTCAAAATGTATTCAGAATAGCACAATGAGCAATATCAAAATATAACACTTCTCTGCAGCCCTCTAGGAGGTCAACTGGAGATAGATGGCCCAAGGGGAAGGGGTGTCCAGCTGGAACAGGGACAGGCCCCTACCATGTCAACCTCACCAGCCTCCCTTGCTCTCACACAAGGCAGTTGGTGGTAGATGACTCCACTGGGGCAGGCAGTCAAGAAGAAGCAGGCCCTGATGCCTGCCTGGTCTCTCCTAAAATTTTATCTTCACCTGCATCCTGAAATTGTTTCCTGAGGACAGGTAGTACTACATGGCTAGAGCGGAGGAGGCAGTACAGCTAGAGCAGCCCTGATATGTTCTTTTTCTTGTCTCCCTTTCTTCCTTTTTGGTATTGCTGGTGAGGGATAAAAGCAGCCAGCCACCATGCCAATCACATTTTACAACTGTTTCCTGGGGGTGGAGCCAGTTAGGTTGAAGGATGATGCTTAGGAATGTGTCAATTTCCCCCAGTTTTTCCAACTGTTTTCTTCAAACACTCACAGCCTATGATAAAGCTTACAGCTTTGGGACGATGAATATTCTATTAGCTCATCCACTTTTAGATAAGGGAAATCTGACCTAAGACCATCAATGGGCACATGTGCCATTTTATTACCATGCCCTGGGAGAAAAATATATTCAGTATTTTAAGAAAACTCAGTTTGAAATAACGACCGACTTACTTCATCTTCAATCTTTTCACATATGCAGGGATTTTTACAGCATGAAGCCAGGAGCTTATAAGAAACAGTATAACAGAAATGGGATCCCTCCTTTCCCTGCAAAATTCTGCTCCATATCCAGTTAATAGTTATCTTCATTTCCTGGCAGAGATTGAACCGAATTTTAAATAGCTAAAAGGCTGATCTAGGAGGAGAAATGTTTTGCCATTTCAACTTTCTGTTATTGAATTATCTGTAGTACTTGCTGTGAAACCCTCCATTTGTTTAGAAGGGAGATGTGCATCTTACAAGTGCAGAGAATAACATTCAGATCCCACATTGAAAGCACTTGAAGTTGGAGCCACACTTAAATGAATGGAGTTTGCCCTCACAATGTGCTTTAGGACTGGGGGCTTATTCCAGCTCCACTTTCATTTCATTGAAAGAATACAAAGGTATAATTGGAGGAGAAGTGAGAATGATGTGGAAACGGTATTGAAGGAAAAAGAAAGATGACTGAATGAGAACACTAACTGTGCAATCTCTATGCATAACAGTGTCATGCTGTAAATGTAGGAATTTTTTTGTATTTTTCTACATTCCCAGAAGACAGGATGGCTTACAACAGATTTTAAATAATAATAATAATAATAATAATAATAATAATAATAATAATAATAATAACAATAAACATGGTAAAAAACAGCAGTAGAATCAAGCAGCAGTAGAATCATAAAATTGTAGAGTTAGTCCAACCCCCTGCAATGCTGGAATATCAGCTAAAGCATCCATGACAGGTGGCCATCCAACCTCTGCTTAAAAACCTCCCAACAAAGGAAAGTTCAACACTTTCTGAGGGAATCTGTTCCACTGTCAAACACCTCTTACCATCAGAAGGTTTTTCCTGATGTTTAGTCAGAATTTCCTTTCTTATAACATGAATCCATTGGTTTGGGTCCTACCCTCTGGGGCAGGAAAAAAAGAAGCTTGCTCCATCTTCCATATGACAGCCCTTTAGATATGTGAAGATGGCTATCATATCTCCATACTGAAATTCTTTGTTAGTTTTGGCCCAGTTCTCCGGTCTATTAATATCATCTTGAGCTACAATTCTGCCTTCTAGGATTAGTTACCCTTCCCAGTTTGTTGGCATCTACAAATCTGATGGGCACCCTCTTGATTCCTTCATCCAAGTCATTTACTTAGCAGCTGCCCTCCCGAAACGGGCATCACTACAGCTTCCTGGATGGGACTGGAGCACGGTGGGTGTGGCTGGCAAGGTCAAGGCTGCCTGGATGCTCTGGTGGAGCATCAGACTGACTTTGCCAGTGCACACAGGCAGCCTTGACCTTCCTACCAACCTACCCTATGTCAGCCCTGTCCAGGTAAGCTGTAGCAATGCCGGCGTTGAAATGGTGGCTCCATAATTGTCTCCATCACCAACACACCAGTCGCTAGTCAAAATAGCTTTGTATACAGAGGTTGAACGTACCACAGAAAGCTGGCCAGTTTTCCAACCTCTCTTTTCCTTGAATGTTGATGCATTTTGCATGGAGGGGGAGAGGTATTCTCCCACATCCATATACAGTGAAACAGCTTTGTGTGGTGTTATTCATGCATCTGGTTTCTTCCACAAATAATTGGGCTAACAGATCTTTTCCTACGGTTCAGCATCCACAGGTCTCTGTGAAGAGCACAATGCATTCTCATAATAGAGTTTCATATACAGATGCAGACACTGGATTGTGCAACTGTTCTATGCCTGTAGAATGTAATGAAACAGGAATGAGACTTGATTTGATTCTGGGTGGCTATTTTTCTTGTGTTCAGTTGGTCCATCCAATTTAATCCCACCCCTGGTGCAAAGGGGGTTTGGATTCTTCTGCCTATCTTTAAATATGCCTGTGTCTTGGTGTTTAGACCCTGGACTGGGTTTTGATGATACAGATATCAGTGCAACATGCCACTGCCCATTGCTCCTCCTCTTTAAACATTCCTGCATATTTCAAAATGCATAATTTCAATTCAGTGATAAAATCTTTATCTTTTTAAATGTTTGTTCATCACAGGGGAAAAGAGGGGGGAAAATAAGCTTTCTATTCTCTTCCCGCTCCTTCATATTTATCACACGTTGTTTTATTCCATTGCTAAGAATTATTATGGGAAGAAAGCCTCATACATTTAACACTTTGGCAAAGTGCATATTACACACATTACAAAGTGCTTTATTTGTACATGATTAATCTAAGTGCTATTCCAATTTTCATTGAATTATCCAATTGGGTGTGGGGAAGCTTCTAAGTTTGCTAATTTACTGTTGAATTTTGATCAAGGGCCAGGCCCTGCCATCTATTATGCTGGAAAAGTGTTCTTGACTCCAAAAAGATAATTGCCAAATTCATAATATTAGAGTGCCATACACAGAACATAAAGGCAAAAATATGTGAAATATGTGTACACATAGAACAAAAACTCATTATCATTTCTAGGTGCTCTGTCCCCAAAGATGAGTGGGTAACAATTTAACTTACTGTAATTGTTCTGTTGTGAGTCACTTTGGATGAAACCATGACCCTGAAAAATGGCAAAAAAATCGTTTAAAAAATCAAATCATTAAATTACTTTAACATACCAGAGCTCATAAGCAGTCCATATTAAATACAGTTCTGTATCAAATACTTCATGATAACAACAGTCAGATTGAAAATATTAGAATCAAATAAAATTGGGTGTTGAAGGTGGAGAATGTTCAAGCAGCCATTCAGTTTTTGGGAGCAAATGTCATTTCCAGCTATGCATTTCTCATTAAGTCAAAAGCCCTCACTGAGAGGAGTTGTCTTTTAAGAAGGACTTATATATATGGTTTGAAGGAATTAGAAATCACCTACCACACTGGTTTAGATGTCAGATATTCATATGTGCAAGCTCTCCCAATGAAACTAAAGAGGTTTATTAAATCACAACCATGTATTTTTTTTAATGAAAGAGAAATAAAATCCAAAATAGAAGAAGAAGAGTTTGAAGAGTTTGGACTTGATATCCCGCCTTTCACTCCCCTTAAGGAGTCTCAAAGTGGCTAACAATCTCATTTCCCTTCCTCCGAAACAACAAACACTCTGTGAGGTGAGTGAGGCTGAGAGACTTCAGAGAGGTGTGTCACCCAGCAGCTGTATGTGGAGGAGTGGGGAAGCGAACCCAGTTCACCAGATTACGAATCCACCGCTCTGAACCACTATTCTTGAGGACAAAAATTACAAGATGCAAGTTGTAATGCAAAGGTGTGCTAGATGCCTGGCCAAAAGTACTACAAAAAGGTTTTAGATAACTTGTAGTATTAGACTGTATTTCCAAGAACACAAAGAAACCTTTCTAATTTGTTAACGTTGGAAGAAATTATGGTAATTATGTGACCATTTTTAATGTTAGTCCTAGTGACCAATATTGCCAATTCAGATACAAAAGGCCATCGTTTCCCTCTATTTACTCTCACAGGGTTTCTTATATGCAATGTCCAAGAGAAGGAGGAGGAGGAGGAGGAAGAAGAGGATTTCAAGGTCTAGGTTGGTTCACATGGGAAGAGGCGGCCCTTGAAGTATTGCGATCCTGAGCCATTTAAGGCTTTATGAATTCAAACCAACACTTTGAATTGGGCTCAGAAACTAATTGGCAGCCAGTGCAACTAGGTTAGGAATGGCATCATATGCTGAAACTGTCTTGACCTGTTGAGCAAGCTGGCTGTGAAATTCTGCATCAGCTGAAGTTTCTGAACTATAATGCATTGCAGTAATCTATCCTAGATCACTACAGATGGTGACAGCAGTCACGAAATTAAAAGATGCCTGCTTCTTGGGAGAAAAGCAATGACAAACGTAGACAGCATCTTAAAAAGAGGACATCACCTTGCTGACAAAGGTCCGTATAGTTAAAGCTATGGTTTTCCCAGTAGTGATGTATGGAAGTGAGAGCTGGACTGAAAGAAGGCTGATCGCTGAAGAATTGATGCTTTTGAATTATGGTGCTGGAGGAGACTCTTGAGAGTCCCATGGACTGCAAGAAGATCAAACCTATCCATTCTTAAGGAAATCAGCCCTGAGTGCTCTCTGGAAGGACAGATCGTGAAGCTGAGGCTCCAATACTTTGGCCACCTCATGAGAAGAGAAGACTCCCTGGAAAAGACCCTGATGCTGGGAAAGATTGAGGGCACAAGGAGAAGGGGACGACAGAGGACGAGATGGTTGGACAGTGTTCTTGAAGCTACCAGCATGAGTCTGACCAAACTGTGGGAGGCAGTGGAAGACAGGAGTGCCTGGCGTGCTCTGGTCCATGGGGTCACGAAGAGTCGGACACGACTAAATGACTAAACAACAACAACAATCTATCCTAGAGGTTACCAGAGTATAGACAGCAGAAGTTAGGCTATTCCTGCCCAGAGAGGGGTGCAGCTGGGCCACCAGTCAGAGCTGATGGAAGGCACTCCACACCCCAAAGGTCACCTGAGCCTCAAGCAACACCAAAGGATCCAGAAGTACCCACAAGCTGTGTGATCGTTCCTTCAGGGGGTGTGTAACCCGATCATGATCAGGCAACTTCCATCCATTTGGTCTAGGGAACTGCCCACTAACAGTGCCTCAGTCTTATCTGGAGTGAGTTTCAGTTTGTTGTCTCTCATCCAGTCTGTTGCTGAGGCAAGGCAATGGCCCATCCACTGCCACACCTGCACATGTAAACGAGAAGTAGTTCTGCATGTTGTTAGGCTATGTAGTATGATAACCATTTCACCTAAATTCAGTAGGCTGCAAACTACTTATTAATAATACTTACAGCTAGTGCTTGTTAACATATATATATATATTATAAAATAGAATGTAATTCCTTGTTAACACTTTCTGATGCCTTCATTGCACACCAAAAGCCCTTTTGCCAAATCAAATATTAATGCTTAACAAGAACAGGGAATATTGAAAGTTACAAAGTTTAATTTTAAAAAGTGAATAGTGAAGCATTGTTACCATTAAATATTCATGGTTGAATTATTTAAAAAAGACCCTCAGTCAAATATCCAAGCCATTGTTTCATATCTTTTGCATAGTAAGGAGCGAGTTATGCAGCTTAGCCTTTCCCTGTGGATGAAAATATGGGAGCCATAGACATAAAGCCTAGGTGTTTGAGCATGTGCAACCATGTCTACTGGGAACCTTGAGAAATTTAGTCCTCATGGTTCCTGGCATCCATTCTTGCCTCCTCATGCTTGCAGCAGCATTCAGAACTTCTAACAACCACAATAAATGTACCATATTTTTCCATCTATAAGATGCCCCCATGTATAAGATTCCCCCTATTTTGGGAGGACTCCGATTTAAGAAAATGGGGGAAGATCTATCCATGCATAAGACACCCCCAAATTTTGGACATTATTTTTTAGGGGGGAAACTTAGCCTTATATGCAGAAAAATACGTAGTTCCCATGGCTCTCTGCATCCATTATAGTGTTGGGAACCATAGAAATTGATTCTCATGATTCCCACTGGCTGTATAGATGCTGCTGCACATGTCATCATACTGTCCAGTTACACAGCTCACTCCTATGGAGAATGCTTTTCCCAAAAGACACTGAGCTTTACTTCCTAGCATGCTGCTTAAAAGGGGGAAGAGAAACGGAGGGAACCTCCTTTTTTACCAACGCATCCCAATGTGCTCCTGCATCCTAGCCAGTGGCTGGCTTAAAATGAAAAGCAGAGGGGAAGAAGTGGAGTGCTTGGATGGTGGCATTGACAGGGAGTGTGCGTTGGCAGGTCTAGTAGGGATGTTCTGAACCTCAAAGTTTGGGGTGAGAGCTCAGATCAATTCCATGTAAAACTACAGAAATCTTTGGGGTGAAACGCTCAACTGTCCTAAGTACAGGTCACATTAGTGCTGATACAAACCATGATGCAAAGTTGCGGGGCTTTGGTGCACACAACACTCACAGCATATAGAGTATGCAATACCCTTCACTATTAATGAATGATCTATGGGCACTATATAGGGTGCAGACAAACACTGACATCTACAACCCTATCTTTACATCCTGCACTCCCAGCAAGGGACCATGTCCAATGGCCCTTTCAAGGCACAGACAGACCTGCACATTATTTCATCAGTAGACAAGATAACAACTGCTGATTGTTACCTAGCATTGTGATGTGTTAAACTTGCCGGTGCAAATAGAATTATGAGGTGGCTTCCACGGAAATGAGTAATTTACAGTAGTACATAGAGACAAAGAACAACAAAGGTATTAACACCAAAAGATACACACTGAAGTCGATGCATTTATTTTCTGCCTGAAGCTGATCTGTATGGCAGTCAGCATCCTATGGGAAGTGGTCACCAATTATATTTAGATTCTAGCTTTTATAATGTAGCAAAAGCAAAAATTTCTCCTCATTAGGAAAGCATTACCCCAAAGTGACTCCATCTGCTCATTCAAATGTCATTAGATAGCTTCCCAAATTAAAGCAATTAATTCTGAATATTTTCCAAATACCTCAGCAATTAGCAAAAACAGGAATGCAATCAAAAATGTGTCCATCTCTGAATTATTTCTTCATTTGTATAGATTCATAGTCCCTGTTACTGCAAGGGCTCCTAGGACAGGTGGAAAGGATAATAAAGCAGTGAAGTTGAATAAAAGAAACGAAATATTATGCAGGCAATTGTGACATTGATTTCACTGAAATAACCATAACCTGCCTAAATAAATAAACACAACTGTAGCTCTTTAAGGCTAACAAATTTATCATGGCATACATTTTGTGGACTAGAGCCCACTTTATTAGATGCAAAACGTCTGCCACAATACAGCTGCTAGTATTTAAGGCTGATAAAGGAACATTTTTTAATACCAAGACCTACATCACCTTAGTAGGGGGATGCATTCTAGTAATGAGCAGAGCCAGACCCAAAAGTGAATGGATCTGGACTAGAGGTGGGCAAATCCATCAATTTCAGGCAACATTCACATGTGTTTAAAGCACAATGATATCACTTTAAACAGCCATGGATTCCCCCAAAGAATTCTGGGAGCTGTAGTTTGTTAAGAGTGCTGACAGTTCTTAGAAGACACCAATCCCACCCAGAGTTCTCTGGGACTGACTGTTAAACCACTCTGCATTGTTCCTTGGTGCTAAGAGATGCTAAGAGCAGTGTTGTGTTCAGTGACAGCTAGAGCCTAAGTCAGTGCTCCATGTTCTTATTTGTATGATAGTTGCTTCTCCACTTAGAAATGTTCAATGTAAAACTTATAAGAGCTTTCCTTACCACCAGGGGGCCCAAAAATGCTTTCATGGCAGGACAAATAAGGCAGGGTACATCTAGGTGTGTGACGTCTAGGTATGCCATTAAAATTAATGGTCCTGTGTGGGAGCAATTCTTGGTGCAGGGCACATAAACAACATGCTCAGTATTGCACAGATATCAGCCGTGCCTTTCCCCATGATAAATTGTAGCATTTTATATTCCACCCCCCTCATAAAAAGCCCCCATGCACACCTGACAAAACACTTTTTTTATTGGCTGCTTACCAGCATGTAATAATACCTCTTCATAACTTCAATCACATACTGTCTTTGGCTTCATGGGTGCCCATCAATTATCAACTTCTCACAATCTCCAGGTACTGAATTGCCTGCTTACCTCTCATGCATGCATATTGTAGTCCTATTTATGCAGTGGGATTCTCTAGGTCAGGACTCTTCAAAAGGGTTTCACAAATATCTATGATTAGCTATCTCTAAAAAAGCTATCCATTTCAAAACTATCTAATTCCTCCCCTTAAAAATAGCCGAACTCTACTTTGTGATCATCTAATAGTCTACAAAACATTGAGAGCATCTGCCAATTCAGTAACAAGAACATTGAACTTACTCCACTTTCATTTGCAGTCTACTTACTATTTCCCCTGACAAGATGTTAATTGGTACTTTGTAAAATTTCCAGGAACATTCACTCTTCATTCAATGATGCTTATACCAACAGAAGTACAATTTATATTTGATTGTACAGCAATATTACATTTGCTTCTTTCTTTTTTTTAAAAAAAGAGGATTTGAAGGCCTACTCACATGAGAGTAGTTAACATTTCCTTAAACCTCATAAAATACAACATTTTAAATTCCTAACATGGACTTTCTAATGTTCATTTCACATTAAGCTTTACGGTTAGGGAGGGGAAAATGCATTTTGCCAAATAATGTTATTTGAATGAGAGGGAAAAGGCAAACAGGATTGACTTGCAACATGGAGGGGGCGCAGAATGATTCAGTTTGCATTTTAAAACCAAACTGACTTAATTTGCAAATCCCGAAAAGTACACGAACCAATCATCCTTCAAAATTTGCACTTCTCTAAATTTTGCAATGCTGTTCTCCATCCAAGTGCCCCCAAATTGTACATACTAGGGTAAACTGTGCATAAAAGCATATATCAGTGGAAACAACACATAAATGCATTATAAGAGGGGAAATATAAATATTAGGAAATAATTTTTGCAAAAGTGTATATCCTTCAAAAATGCATACTAAAAATGTGTATGTTAGGATAAATTCACACGGAAAATGCTGGTGGATTTTCATGAGAACTTTCCCCCCAGAAAAATCCCAAATTGATGTGGCAATGTGGAGAACTGAAGATTGGGAAAAATGCAAAACAGAGAAAACTGAAATTGACAGGTACTCCCAGCTGAGGCAGCGGAGTGCAAGATGAAATGTGTCCTTTGTACTGGGATCTTGTTCGGCTCCTTGTCTGCACCAACCCCATCAACAACCATGCATTTTCCTGGTGCCTCATAAGCCCCATCCCCTTAATACCTCCCTGCTCTGCCTCCTGGCCCTTACAGACATAGGCGGTGATTCTCCTCTTCTGATTGCCTGACAATGGTGACCAATTGTTCCTATTAGTGAACTGCTTTTTTGGGTTGCTTGCTCAGTGGTGTTTTCATAGTGCGCAGGGTGAAATGTTACTATTTAGTTTATAAATGCTGACAATGGTTTTCTGATTAGTCAAAATACTAAACCTTATTTCCATCCTATGCATGCTCTGCTCATAAGTTCATCCTAGAAACTGTATTCTGGGAATTTTCACTCTAAGAAAATTCAGTAAGAGATCAAATGTTACCAGCAGTGTTGAGCATCTGTATTAGGCTGCATGTTTTTAGGGATTGTAACATACATATGAATTATCCTGTCTTCTTTTCACAGAACACCTTGATCCAGGCTATTAAAGAAACCCAGACATTTGTATTACATAGATATATTTGGAATTTTAAGCAAGTGTCCTGTCAGTCACAAAATGTTTCCCATGGTGTGTGCCGCATGACACAAGGATATGGAACTATTATTCTTATTATTATTGGTGGTGGCAGCAGCAGCAGCAGCAATAACAGTAGTATTGTTTAATAGTGAATGTGGAATTTGTATTGTACTGTATTGTTTTAAATATTGATTCTTTATTTTATTTTTTGGTTGGCATATGTAAACTGCTTAGAGATTAATAAAAAAATGGCTGCCATGGAGGACAGGCATAACAAAATAGCTGCAGTGGGGGTGTTGCATAGCAGGGGGACACAGGGGTACGCATACCCCTAAACATTTTGTGAATCTTTGTACTTTTGCCCATTTACTGTATTTATTTTTCCCAATTTGAACTATAAAATGATGATTTTCTTGAGTCAAAATGAGAGTACCCCTCAACATTTTATAAAGAAAAAAAACCACTGCGTAGCAAAATATGTCTGCCATGGGGGCATGTCATAACACAAAATTGCTGTTGCATCTAAAGGGCAGAAAAAGATGCAGTGGCACAAAAATGTGGAGTCATGCCCTGCATTAGTCCTTCTTATCAATGGAAAAAGGCACCCACGTCAGCCACTAACATAGTTGATCATAGAGAGCAGGTCCTTGTGTATCTTTTCTTTCAAATAGAAGGAAGGTTGTCAATCCCAGCAACTAATGAAATGTGGACATGTCTGTGGGGTGAGGTCAGTGTAGGGAGACTGAGTCATTGCATTACAGAAACTGAGTAGCAACAGCAAACAGCACTGTGGATTTTTGAAGGGACATATGCTGAAATATTTCATGGACAATACAGGAGGTACTGGTGGGTACACTGGCACCTACAGTTGCCTTGTTGACAACTTGCAGCAAGCTGACAGATAAAAATGTTATGCAAATATTTCCATGGTCTATTTTGGTCATTCACAACCTTGTGCCCCCAAATGTTTAGTTGGATGACAACTCCCATCGGCACAAGCCAGCATGGCCAATGGCCAGGGCTGATAAGACTTGTGGTCAAACAACATCTAGAAGTCCAATGTTTGGAAAGACTGGACTCAACTTCATTCAGATTCATGAAAGCGTACCTGCTTCACAGAATTTGGAGAGTCATGAGAAGAAAGTGGGAAAGTTCCCGAGTCCTGTTTGCTGCTTATAATGCATAGCAAGAAGCAAGAAAACTTTTTATACAGATGTCCTTTATTCTATTTTAGATAAGCCATTGAACATGTAGATTCCAATTACGTCACGGTACGATAGCTGCAGGTATGGCAAAAGCAATATTACACAAAGCTTGTCTTGTCAAGCTTTGAACACACATTCCTGCAGCGTACAGAATCAGCGGGCTACGCCAACATCAGCAACACTTGCATGCAGTTAGGAGAAGGTGCAGCGTTCAGGTAAATCACAAATTGACAGAGTTCTGTACTTAAAAGTCAAAACAAAAATGGATATGGAGAACAGCAGGATAGCTGTTGTGCAACAACAACAGGCTTTGAGACATTTTGTGAGACAGGTTCAGATACTCACATCTTTAAGCTCTTATTGAGATCTGTGAGACACATTCAGGTTGCTTTTCAGTCGTCAGAAAAAGGTGGGACAAAGGCAAGACAAGAATGGCTGTAACACATCTGTTTCATTAGAGGCAGAGTTATAACGTTTTGTAGCCCACATGCTCCGAAAGCCTCTAAATAGCTTAAAACATATAGCATACAACAATCTCATCATAGCAAAATCAATATGCTCTCAACGAAATAAAAAAATAGTTAGTGATTATTACATAAATTGAATATCTTCCTAGCAAACAGGAGAGTTCAAAGCTTAAAAATCGATTACAGTACTCACCAACCAATTTGCCAAGGGTTGTGTTTTTCTCTCTTGAAAATAGAGAGAGAGAGGTTTTGTGGTGTTTGGATCCTACACTGATGTTACCTTGGCACTGATTGATCAATTATTTTGTTTATATACCTCTTAATATATTTAAAATATTTCTAAGTGGCGTTCAGAAAACTGAAGCAATAACAGACAACTTAAACAAAATATTACAAAAATACACAGTTACATATAAAAATGTTACACACACACACACAATTTGCCTTTAAATGCAAATTGAATTGCATTTTTCCCTGATTTCTATTTGGAATGCATCATCCGAAAAGGTTGGTCTGGGTTCTAGAAAGCTAAGCATCAGGTCAGGAAAACCAAAGACAAGTACTCTTTGTACTTCCAAGGTTACAGGTCTTCTCTCTTTTGCTGGTTTGAAGCTGGAGGCAGCCACTGAATATGTTTTTAATGGTATGCTCATGGAGGCAGGTATTAAACTTGAAGAGGGTTGCAGCATGCTGACTTAATTAATATGGGCTATTATTAATTATTATATGATTATATGGATGTGATGAGAATTCAGGGAGGCGCATAACATTACATGAGTTATGTTTCCCAAAGCAAATTCCATTAAAACCTGCCTAGCAAGCCATCCCTCCAACACATTCATTTCCTTCACCAGGTAATACAAAACCTTAATTGGATCATCAAAAACATCAGAACTGAGTGCTGCATTTGTGGGATTCAGCATGCTATCATAATTAAGATTTCATGTTGTATTACCAGATTAATATACTGCACATATCAGTTGGAGGCCAAAGGAAGTTCATTTTTAGCCTTTAGAGAAGGAAGCCCCTCACTAGTGCAAACAAGAAGACTATCGAATGTACAGACTTTTAAATGATAATTAAATTAATCAATGCCATTAATAGCACATCTGTTTAACATTGTGATGTTGTTTCCTGATTTGAGCCAGGGCTTAAAGAGAGTTGTTGCCATCCAAGTGCCAGCAAAAGAACCAGTTGTCAGTGGGACTTAGGTCTGGACCATCTGTAATAGCATGCTGGAACACCTATGGCTAAAGAGATACCACCTTTCAGACTGCTATCCATCAGAAGAAAGTGTTGTATATTAATCTACCATCAAGTAGACAAGCTGGCAAGTGGGACAGCAGTAATACCACTGGAGCCCCACTAAACCCACAGTGGTGTTTGTCAGAGGTGGGGAACTAAAATGGAGTGTTCTGAGGGTAGGCAAGGGGTGGATATGGACTATAGCATCCTAAGCTCCCTTGTTCATCTGACACATCTTCAGTGAGCCAGTGGGACTTTATCTGTGGTGCTTGTTCCACCATATTCTCTGTCTACACAAACACACTACGATTGTTCTGCCTGGTAATTTTATTCTTCAGTTAGGCGCCTTCCTACAAATAAGAGAATCCAGGAACTACCCACCTCTTTCCAGTCATACCAATCTCTTCCTTCTGAAGGAACTTCATCAAAGATGGGGCAGACATGGACATGCTGAGGATAAGTTCCTGTTCACTTGCTCTCATCTCCATCAGTGGCTGCCTACCAAAAAATTCAAGTGTCGAAGGGAAGAAGTGGGCAGAGCTGGCAGCTGGGGGAGGCAGATGGAATCTCTTGGGTCCAGTGCCAACCCAACTGCAGAGTCAAACGTATGCTAAACTGAAGCAATTTTTTAACTGAAAGGGGGGGGGGAGATCCACAGTTAATGCATTAAAATGACATTGCATTTTTCCTAATTGAAAAATGTGAACGTATCTCTGCAATGTACAAAATTGGCTTCTGGGATTTCATTATCTTAATAAAGATGTTTTGGGAAAGAGTTGTTACTAGAGAATGATTTGCAAATACTTTAATCAATAATTATAGCTTTATCGTTCCTGCCGTGTATAATGGCACAGTATTTTGAGAGCAGCTTTAAATGCTGGAGCTTTCAACATACATTTTTCTGATCCCAGAGAGATTTGGCAGAATTTACAGCAGACTTATTTATTAACTGGGATAATAAAACTGTTTTAGCTTCTTGAAAGAGAGAGGGGAATTGTTTTAATACCTTATTTTTTAAAAAATATAATCTATAAGATTATACTTGCAGAGATAATTTCTATTGTGTCAAACATACCACCTTGAAAATGGTGGTATGTACCTGATCAAGAATTCTATTTAATTCAGTAGACTAGGGCTAAAACATTGGGCATAGGTTTGGGGTCCCACAACCCCTGTGGTTTTCTCAAAGAACGGCACCATAGCAGCCATCCTTACAAATGTTTTTCTATTTTTGATTTTATTTTTTACACCACGGGTGAAATGCTCTATTTGCAGCAAAGTTCCAGACAATTGCACCTGCCAGACTGCCTCTAGGCACCACATGAATGGGCCCTGAAACACTGTAATTTCTCACAATGTAGGGCATTGACAACTATTTGGAGCAGAAATGCCTTGACTCTGGCTGCAGCAGTGTAAGCCCTCAGTCAAAGGGGCAGGATATTCTTTTTTTAAAAGAAATGTTGTGGAGTTGGTTCGTGCTTTCACCTCTCCCACTGCCTGGTAAGGGTGAGAGAGACCAGGCAGTAGGAAAGGGAACAAATAGCTTCTCTTTTTCCCCCAACATTTTAAAGGTAGTTAATAGGCATCTCCACCCCCATCGTTCTGCCCGGACACTGAGGTCCACCGCTGAGGGCCTTCTGGCGGTTCCCTCACTGCAAGAAGTGAAGTTTAAGGGAACCAGGCAGAAGGCCTTCTTGGTAGTGGCACCCACCCTGTGGAATGCCCTCCCATCAGATGTCAAAGAAATAAACAACTATCTGACATTTAGAAGACATCTGAAGGCAGCCCTGTTTAGGGAAGTTTTTAATGACTGATGTTTTAATATATTTTTAATCTGTTGTTGTTGTCTTCAAGGCTGGATGGGACCTGTTTGTTCCCTTCTCTGCTGCCTGGTTTAAAAGTTGGGGAGGGAGAAGAGAGAAAAGGCAGGGAGAGATAATGGATCTCTTCATTCTTTCATTGGGAGAGTGTGGTGGAGAAAGAAAAGGGCAGTCATTCTCACACATGCCAACTTGCCATTCAGGCAGCAGGAAGGAACATAGGAAACTGTCTTCTTTCAAGTCAGAGCAATGGTCAATCTAGCTCAGTATCATCTACACTGACAGGTCTAAGATTTCAGACAAGGTTCTCTACCACTGAGCCACAGCCATTCCCCTAAAGGAACAAGAAGGTCTCCTTTTCTTTCTCTCCTCAAAATAATGGGCCCCATTGGGTCCATTGGGCTGAATGGGGCACTGCCCCATCAACCTCTCTTTGTCTGTCTTCCTACTTACAACCAGTCCTGGTGTGGCACAGCCTCGCCAGATTCCTCCTCCTCCATCTCTGTAGTGCACTTATAGGATGTGGGCAAGCCTGAAATTATTTTACTCTGCCTGGCATTGGCTCTGGCTCCACAAACAGTTGGTCTCCCAGCCTTTCACCTACCATTACCAAGGGGCACCAGCCACCAAAGCCCTGGGCAGAGTGGGCGAGGGGCATCTTGCTCAAGTCTTTCTTAAACCTGGCTATGTCACTAGCTAGGTGAGTCAATGTTTATGCACAACTTAAGGCGGTATAAGATTCACACACCGTCGTCTCTTCAAATATTTTAAATATGCAGTGACGTACTCTTCTGCCAATTTAGCTTCACTTAATTCACCCTGTCTAGGATTTTCCTCTTACATAATATATTTTGCAGAATGAAATTCAGAAGTTGTCAGTCAGTAGAAAAAGGAACCAAGCATTTTCAATCTGCAGTTGCATAAATTACTTGCTTGAAGAAAGAGCCCTAGGCACTACAAAATGTAAAGTGGTAGACACTATTATAATTTGTAAAGGGGAGATGTCCTCTTGTTTCTCTCCACAGTCTCCTAGTTTCAATGCACATAAAAATTGTCTGTAAGCTGTAACAAAGAGTGCGGAATGACTTTTCAAAGGCACGCCTACTGTATAATCTGCTTTCCACTAACACATGGGAAAGTAGTATCACCTTTAAGACATTTGGGTTGCATGATACTCCTACTCCTCTAATAATCTGAGAGCAGTGTGAAAAGGTACATCCCAATAGACCGTGTGCTTTATATGCATGCCATTATTAGAATTAAATAAACTAGCTTTTAACAACTATTAATATATGCTTGGTTTTCTATGAAAAATATACAAACATGGCATTTACAATAATTTTGGACATGGGGATAGATTTTCAAGCAAGATTATAGAAGGTATTTCCAATATGAACTCCAAACTCTGTGAGTGTGGAATCCGAGGGCTGTATCCAAAGCAGCACTGAGTGACACGTCCCATCAGCCCAAAGATTTCGACTTGCACAATGGGACTCTTGCTCTCTTGTCACACTTTGCACCCTCTAAATATGTTTCAGGGGTCTTCCACCAACACACTATAGTGCAGATTTTGTGAGAGTATGGGTCATACACAGGATGAAGGAGGGGGAAAGTCCTGTTACACAAGCCAAAATCATGTTAGTTGGATACTGTCTATGGCAAGTATGTAGTAAATCTTTCACACGGTGAAATAAAAAATCTTATGAGTTGGATGAAGAGCTCCTCTGAGCATGCCTCTTTTCATGGGATGCTGCTGGAGGAAGTGGGAAACATAAGGCAAATTTCCTGATTCCTTCTTCCCTCTCCAGTCCTCTAGTCCCCTGAAGGTTGGGAACAGTGTAGGAGGTAGTGCAGGGACCGCAATCTGTCTCCCCTTTCCTCCAGCGGAAGTCTCCCCTGAATGGGAGCCCCTTCCCCTGTGATCCAACTCTCTCTCTCTCTCTCTCTCTCTCTCTCTCTCTTTCTCTCTCTCTCTCTCTCTCTGCATGGCAAGGCCCCAAGCCCTCCCCCATTCCCTGGATAATAAAACACAGGGAACCAATATTTTGGGTTACTTGGATAATAAAGGCCACAACTTTATTGGTTACAGATGTGAACGGTGATCCGACGAAGGAGGAGGTAATGAGAGCGAGCTCTTCAGCCATGAACCAGCTTAAATGGGGTAAGCCACGCGCCCCGATCGATCCGATTGGTTGGCTGGGGGGCGTGATGCGGCCAAGACTCCCAGTGACACAGGTGGCTTTGCCACGCCTCCCGCTGTTCACAGGGAGTGCACAAGGCCTGTCTGTAACACCACCCCTCTTGAAAGTGGAGCGGCTCTCTCTCTCTCTGGATCACCAGTTAGTTTTGTGACCCATGCCAAATGTGGCTGGATGCTGAAGACAGTGACTGCCAGTCATGCCTTGGTGAACCCTGGAGGAAGGTGCTTCAGGAATTAACTGGTACCACCTGACTACTACCATGTATAGCCTGATGTGAGAGTATAATGCCTCCTTTGGCATTTGCTTTCTTTCCAAATCAAATCCAATGTGCTTTTAACAGTCTATGTCCTTAATGTCCCTCTTATAATTGCCTCTGCACATGAGATTTCAAATCATTCAGTGTCTAACTGTCATTTCTTAGGAGAAGGGTTTTTTTCTGGGGTGGCCTTGACATTGTGAAATGCTGTCTTCTGGACATATTTTTTTTAAAAATCAAGGCTTCAATATGAAGTTAAAATCCAGTAAGAAATAATAAATAATAAATAATAATAATAATAATAATTTATTATTTATACCCCGCCCATCTGGCTGGGCCTCCCCAGCCACTCTGGGCGGCTTCCATAAAAACAAAAAATACAATAAAATATCACACGTTAAAAACTTCCCTGAACAGGGCTGCCTTAAGATGTCTTCTGAATGTCAGGTAGTTGTTTATCGCTTTGACATCTGCTGGAAGGGCGTTCCACAGGGTGGGCGCCACTACCGAGAAGGCCCTCTGCCTGGTTCCCTGTAGCTTTGCTTCTCGCAATGAGGGAACCGCCAGAAGGCCCTCGGCGCTGGACCTCAGCGTCCGGGCAGAATGATGGGGGTGGAGACACTCCTTCAGGTATACTGGACCGAGGCCGTTTAGGGCTTTAAAGGTCAGCACCAACACTTTGAATTGTGCTTGGAAACATACTGGGAGCCAATGTAGGTCTTTCAAGACCGGTGTTATATGGTCTCGGCGGCCGCTCCCAGTCACCAGTCTAGCTGCCGCATTCTGGATTAGTTGTAGTTTCCGAGTCACCTTCAAAGGTAGCCCCACGTAGAGTGCATTGCAGTAGTCCAAGCGGGAGATAACCAGAGCATGCACCACTCTGGCGAGACAGTCCGCAGGCAGATAGGGTCTCAGCCTACGTACCAGATGGAGCTGGTAAACAGCTGCCCTGGACACAGATTTAACCTGTGCCTCCATGGACAGCTGTGAGTCCAAAATGACTCCCAGGCTGCACACCTGGTCCTTCAGGGGCACAGTTACCCCATTCAGGACCAGGGAATCCTCCACACCTGCCCGCCTCCTGTCCCCCAGAAACAGTACTTCTGTCTTGTCAGGATTCAACCTCAATCTGTTAGCCGCCATCCAGCCTCCAACCGCCTCCAGACACTCACACAGGACCTTCACTGCCCTAACTGGTTCTGATTTAAAAGAGAGGTAGAGCTGGGTATCATCTGCATACTGATGAACACCCAGCCCAAACCTCCTGATGATCTCTCCCAGTGGCTGCATGTAGATGTTGAAAAGCATGGGGGAGAGGACAGAACCCTGAGGCACCCCACAACTGAGAGCCCAGGGGTCTGAACACTCATCCCCCACCACCACTTTCTGAACACGGCCCAGGAGGAAGGAGCGGAACCACTGTATGACAGTGCCCCCAGCTCCCAGCCCCTCAAGACGGTTCAGAAGGATGTTATGGTCGATGGTATCAAACGCCGCTGAGAGATCCAGCAGAACTAGGAAACAGCTCTCACCTTTGTCCCTAGCCCGCCGGAGATCATCAACCAGTGCAACCAAGGCAGTTTCAGTCCCATGATGAGGCCTGAATCCCGACTGGAAGGGATTCAAATGGATAAGGGATCCAAAATGGATAAAAAATGAATAAGAATGGGGTGGGGGACTGTGGGGGTAAAACAGGGGCGATTACCCCATAAAATAAAGACCATTCTTAATAAACTACACAGTGAATCAGATGTTGCAATGAAAGCTGACCTGAGAAAGAAAGAATACAAAACAAATATTATGAATACCAAATAGAGCCATATTTCATCAGGACTTGCATCCCCAAGACTGGGCTGTCATATAAGTAACAAATGGCCACGAAATGGAGGCAAAATCCATAGGTTTAGCTGCACACTGAGATACCCAATTTATAAGCCAATTTCTCAGCTAAGAGATTGAACATTATTGAACGAAATATTTAAAGAAAAACTGGCGGGCTACTTCCAGCCCTCTGATATTGTCAAACGAGCAGCTACTAATAGAAAAATTATAAGTGGTTTACATATTAAGTCCATATGCAACCCGTCAAAAATTGATCAAAGAGACAGTTTGGGGTTTAAAGGCACCAGTTATTATTTCAGAAATATTGTTCATTACCTTTCTCCAAAATTTGTACACGTTTGCAAGAGTATCACATGTGCCAATAGGTTCCCCTTCAGTTACATTTCCTCCATCATGTAGCGGAACTGATATATGCAATATGGACTGAACCATCAATTGGTCATTTCTAAGGAGTTTTCTAGGATAGTTACAGTGACAGATGACCCAATACTACAAGTGGTCATTTGACTGCTTTCCTCATTTAGGAAACATTTTATTCCTCCATGTATTTAGAAGCAAAGATTTTACCGTTTTGCCACTGATGTTGCTGTGAGAGTTCTTGATGTTTTATATTTTGATGTTTTCAAGTATCATTATTTTTTCCCCTGTGAATTGCTTTGAAAATGCAGTCAAAAGCTAGTGTCAAAATGGTAAGTAAATAAATAAATGAGGATTCAGAGTTAATAATGGCTCAGATAGATAACCGTTAACATTTCAGAAGATGCTGTTAGAAGAGATAATGCATTTATCTAGGAAAGGTTATATCATATTTTTAACAGCAGCTAGCTGCTGTGTTAGAGCAGCTTGTCCTAATGAGAATAACTGAGTGGTATTTGGAATAAGGAACTAAAGTAAATACTGTACTGTACGTTTTAAAGGGGAGAAGAAAAAAAGCAAGAAAAAAAATGGATGTCTGACTTTGGGGGATCACAACTGGAATGAAACACTAAATTGATGTACAGCCAAACCACTCCAAAAGAAAATAAGAAAATTGAGTCAATAAATAAAATAATTATCACAGTATTGCAAGGACATAAACAACATCATTACTTAACAGCCTACGCCACACTGAGTACTTTGGAACATTTAATATCCATGTAGACATATGTGTAAAGAATAAAACAGATTGTCAGTTCCTTGTTACACACATATTAGAACGAATTCGAATATTTGGAATTGAACTACTGAAATACACAAAATCTGATGTTGCCCACATATTATTTCTACACTTTGGTTGTGATAGACCAAGTTAATGAAAACCATATTATGAGGTGGGCAATCCCCAGAGAGTCATTATTATTGAATTTTGAAGCTGCTAGTGAATCACAAAGTTCCATTTAGTTGCAATCTTCTCAACGTGCAGTTTGGCATATCTTCTCCCATATTGAAATACGGTTGTTGTTTTCCTTTTCCCCTTTGCTAGTTTTTGGAAGCCTCCTCCAGATTTTGCTCGAGGCCAACTGTATAAGCAGACAAAAATAATTTGAAGTAAGATGTTTCAGGTTGGATTGGATTTGTTAAATAGACATGTTTCTCTAGCTGTTTTCCCTCTTGCAATATCTCTAAGACCCCAAATGCCAAAATCGATGCTTATGTTACTTTATATCTGCAAGGATGGAAAATCTGTCTCCTAAACCATCAGGTTTGTGTTACAGAGTGGATTGAATGTTGCTATTTGTTTCTTATTATGAACACTTTATACCTTCACTTCAACTTGTACTAAATATGTCTGCTTAGTGGACATTTGGATATGAGAGAGGGATCAGCTCTAACTATCTATGACCACCTAGATGCGTTCTTTCCACATATTTTCAGTATGAATAATAGATGTTTATAGCTCCTATTTGCCTTAAAGCAAACTGGTGCTGGGAATAATCTGGTTTAGTGATAACACAGGAAAGTAATTCCAATTTGGGCCAGTGTCAGAACTTTCAGATTCTAACCAGTTATGTTTCCACTCCCAATTGCGTCTCAATAGGCAAATAAAGAGCTGGGGTTGAACTGGGTCACTTTATTTAAACCTCAAATTAAAATAAGCAGAGGGGGATGACTATGGGACAGCAACTAACTTCACTGTATAACTATAGCCTTTGGGAGACCCTCCATTGCCTAATGAATTAGGGCATGGCTTCCTTGTTGTTGTTGTTTAGTCGTTTAGTCTTCGTGACCCCATGGACCAAAGCACAGCAGGCCCTCCTGTCTTCCACTGCCTCCCGCAGTTTGGTCAGACTCATGTTTGTAGCTTCAAGAACACTGTCCAACCATCTCGTCCTCTGTTGTCCCCTTCTCTTTGTGCCCTCAATCTTTCCCAACATCAGGGTCTTTTCCAGGAAGTCTTCTCTTCTCATGAGGTGGCCAAAGTACTGGAGCCTCAGCTTCACGATCTGTCCTTCCAGTGAGCACTCACGGATGATTTCCTTAAGAATGGATTGGTTTGATCTTCTTGCAGTCCATGGGACTCTAAAGAGTCTCCTCCAGCACCATAATTCAAAAACATCAATTCTTTGGTGCTCAGCCTACTTTATGGTACAGCTCTCACTTCCATACATCACTACTGGGAAAACCATGGCTTTAACTATATGGACCTTTGTTGGCAAGGTGATGTCTCTGCTTTTTAAGATGCTGTCTAGGTTTGTCATCGCCTTTCTCCCAAAAAGCAGGCGTCTTTTAATTTCGTGACTGCTGTCACCATCTGCAGTGATCATGGCTTCCTAGCCTGGTTCCTAGCCTGCCCCAATTCCTGGGCCACACCCTGAAGGTGAGAAGGCAGGCCTTACCTTGTCACTACTCTCTGGGACCACCAAACCCCAGGTGGATGAGGGAGTTTGGCCTCAAAGGAGGCTCCTATTTCACCCTCTGAACCGCGGAGTCGAGAAGTGAGTTTTGGGGCTGACCATCACCCGAAAGGTGCCTAAAGGACATCACCAGGCTAAACCAAGCTATTTCTTTTCCTGCACCTAAACTGCCCATAGTGACCAAAACCTATTTAAACAACACAGCAGTCCATCTAGCACCCTGTTCCGCTATTCAGTGTTAAGTAGGCAAAAAAACAATCTGCGATCCAAAATGTGGATTGGAAAAGAATCCTACTTGGCCCCTAATGGTGACCCCAAAGCACACTGGGAGACAGGGAGTGAGGTTGGGCACTGCTGCAAATGGAGAGGCTGAAGGGAAGTCAGCTTGTCCTTAAATAGGGATCAAGCCCTGCCCCCCTCCTCAGACCACTTTAGGAATGTCCCTATTGGTGCCAAGGATTTTCCTGCTCTGTCTCTCTTGCCCAACATTCTAGGCACTATCTAGGCCTTTTGGCTGAACATTCTTCCTTAAATATTATCAGTTTATCATTTAAATAGTGGAAAGAGTGTCAGAATAGGACCTGGGAGTCCATTGTTCAAATCTCCACTTGGTCACGAAGCTTACTAGGTGACCTTGTCTTAGTCACACATTCTCTCTCTCTCTTTTAATTAATTAATTTATTAAGTTTCCATTTACCAAATTATATCATACTGATTAATCCAAATTATAACAATACAAATCATAAAATCCAAATATTATGCCTAATTATAAATTTTTGTGGGGGGTACCCATGCTTCGAGATTGGTAGGAGTCCACTCATATTCCTGCTGCTTTGATGTTTACAATGATAATCACAATCCCATCTTCTCATCTCCTTGTCGTTACCCTTTTTCTTCTCAGTAACCTCCGAGTTTTCTCCACAAGTGAGTTGAAAGAAACAGTCTTGTTTATATTTCTGTGTGAACTTAGTAGTACTCTCTCGTAATTCACATAGATCCAATAGTCCAAGAGTCCCGTTCGAGTGGGCGTCGCCATCTTACTCCGTTCCGATGAAATACAGTCTAAATGTCCACTCATTAATTTTCCCAGACCCGCTGCATCGTAAGTAAGCCTGTCCAGGAGGGCTATTGCCCTTTCGAATTTACGATCCAAACCTGATAACAGAGCCTCCCTAAGACTACAAATCTTGCAACAAAGGTCTGCCTCTCAATGTCGGATCACTTTTATAACTGTGTCACAAAGAGAGCCTTTCTTCTTTCCAAATCTTTCACCAAGTAAAACATTTAATTTGTATTTCTCTCCCCCCCCCAGTTTATTTTTGATCCCACTTGCAAATAGTCATTGTGGCGGTTCTTCTAAGGGGGAGGGTTGTTAGGTAAATCATATTGAGAGAAAAGAAAGTTCCCCCCCTCTTTCCGTTTCGTTGAACATACCAATATATCTGCAATCTTTGATGCTATCCTCTGTTCCTTCCATCCCATTCTTCATCATCTCAGTGGTGGAATTATTTAGCAGATAATACACTCCTGACCTCGCTCGAAGCATGTGCGTTTACTTCTCCAAATTTTTTTACTCTTAAGCAACGCAACCAGTTTCGCTCTTGGAAGTAGTGTCCGGGAGTTCCAAAGCCTGCCTGAGGGCTTTCCGCCCAGTGCCTCTCACCCCCCTCCTTCTTCCGAACTCGGGGGTGATTTATGGCAACCGCAGGCGAGTCAGCATCTCTCCCCCCCCCTGGAAGACGAGGGAGACTGATTTACTCCCCATAATCAGCCTCTGATTACCTCTTGCAAGCTGGAGAGATGGTATTGTCAGCCATCTTCCAAGGCGCCCCTATTGCCCCCCGTCTTAGTCACACATTCTCAGCCTAGCCTAATGTTATGATATGGATGCAATGCAGCTGCAAACTGCTAGCTTGAAAACAAAACATGATGGGAATGTTGGGACTGTCCGTGGGAAACAGTGGGACAGTCAGTTCACAGGGCAATGCACCAGAATTAGCTCAGAGTGTAATATGAGCTCTTCCTCTTGCTCTTGTACAGGAAGTACAGGAAGTCTTAGTCACTCGACTGCTGGAGTTTGAAGAGAGCAGTCATGTTTTCTGTAATGCTGCAAAGACAGAGCCAGTGTGGTGTAGTGGTTAAGAGCGGTAGTCTTGTAATCTGGGGAACCGGGTTCGAGTCTCCGCTCTTCCACATGCAGCTGCTGGGTGACCTTGGGCCAGTCACACTTCTTTGAAGTCTCTCAGCCCCACTCACCTCACAGAGTGTTTGTTGTGGGGGAGGAAGGGAAAGGAGAATGTTAGCCGCTTTGAGACTCCTGAAGGGGAGTGAAAGGCGGGATATCAAATCCAAAACTCTTCTTCTTCTTCTTCTTCTTCTTCTTCTAAAAGCATGTAAATACGTTTCTGTCTATCTCCTTTTCCCTGCCGGGAGAGCAGGAGGGAGGGGGTGTGTTCTTCCCACGTTTGGGAAGAATCGCCTATCGTGACCTAGCCTGGATCTTGCTGGGGAATGCAGCCAGGGAGGTCAACAGGAGACCAAGCCAGGTGCCTGGGAGAGTTGCCAGTTTCTCCCGATAAAGGCTTGATTTCCGACACCTAATTCACAGGAATGTTGTATGGATTAAGCTCAGTTGGTTTGAGCATGGTGCTTATAACGCCAAGGTTGCAGATTTGATCCTTGGATGGGACAGCTGCATTGCAGGGTGTCAGACCAGATAATCCTCACATTCCCTTCCAACTGTACAATTCTATGATTCTATAAAATTAGGAGGGTGACAACCATGCACACCAACTTGAGTTTCTTGGAGAAAAGGTGGGATATAAATGCAATAAAATGAATAAAGGTTAGAGAACCTGTAACCGTCTACATGCTTGTTGAGCTACCATTAACCCTGATCATGGGTGGAGTAGGACATTCACTTAGGTGACCTTGTTGCAGCCATGGAAATCTCTGTAGCTGCTCCTTCTCCACTGTTGTGCTTTAGTGACAGAAAAAGCAAAAAATGCTGTCTCAGAAGCAAATTGCGTGAGACTTTGCATATGCTGGATCTAAAGCCTTCTCATTTGTACACTAGTCCTGGGGCTGGCTGGGGGGGGGGGGTCAAAGGAAAGTGGTCGTTGTGGTGGGGAAGAAAACTGCCTGCCTGACCCTTTCTACCCTACCAGTGTGAGCCCAATACGTTTTTGGATTCAGCAGGTTTTCTGCCTGCAGGTCTGTTTCTCCTTCACTTCCTTTAGATTATCCCTTTCAAATAGTTTTAATCTAAGCTGCATCTTAATTACACCAGGTGGCTAACTTCTGGTCCTCCAAATGTGATTGGACTGGACTACAACTCCCTAGGCATTGGTGATGCAGGCGAAGGCTGCTGGGAGCTGTAGTCCAAGAACCTCTGGGAGGCCACAGATTTCTCATCCCTGGTTTCTGCTATCCCTGCTACAAGGAAAGCTTTCCATTCTTTTTTCTTATTTTCTGTTGTTTTGAAATTACTGCATGTTGCCTTTAATCTTGTTTATAAGCTGCCTGAGGAATATTTCTTGATGGTCGTATTAAACTAAATATTATTATTATTGATGATGATTATGAACACAGTTTGCATTTGAGGTTCAGATGCCTCAGGAGCGTGCTGTTGGTAATAACCAACTATTTAAGAGCTGCTTTCTTCCTATTTCTAATTTCCCTTTTAATAACTGAAATTATTTTTCTGTTTTTTCCTCATATCTTTGTATATCTAGAATGTGGGAAACTATGCTCTGTGGGTATGTGGGATCCCCCTCCCCCATACACAATTATTCTCCTTAGCCTAATATCTTCCAATTGTTGTAAGACTCCAATTCCCATCATCTCTGGACATTGGCCATTCTTCCTGGAGCCAATGGGAGATGTAGTCCAAAATAGCTTGGGGAAGCTGCTCTATAACATGTTCATCCTTTCCCAGCACCCTTGAGTTCTAGGCCACTCCTCTCCATTATGTATGCATGAATGTATCTTTTTCTCTGCTTCCCCTCCAGATTCACTTTTGCTGTCTCTTCTCTAATTACAGTATTCTAAAGCCACCAGGGCAGCATCAATTTGCCCTGCAGGAAGAGCAGAACAAGTCAGAACATCAGATAGGAGAATTCTAACAGGTCAGAATATTGGAAAGCTGTCAAAATAAGATGCCAGGTCATGAGGGGGGGAAGAGGCAGGTGACAGCCCCTGGAAGGAACCTGCATGCCATCCATATCAAACGGGCTCATTTAGCCTTCTGGCGGAGCATCTCCTTTGAAAGCTAAAATGCTTACTCTGAGAATGCAAGCTGAGCATTGAAACAGCTTAAATAGAAGTTGCAGAATCCCCCAGAGCTTTATAACAGGGGTAAGCGAAGCTTACTAATTCTTGCCATTCTTATTCATGCATAGCTATAGCTCTGTTGGGTTGCTCCAGAAACACGTGAGAAGGGTTGTGGAGATGGGCATGATAGTTTTGCCCCTGGTTGCCATCCCCCACAAGTGGCAGTCTGAAGGCTGTACTTACAAAAAAGGTAAAAGTTAAAGGACTCCTGGACGGTTAAGTCCAGTCAAAGGCAACTAGGGGGTTGCGATGCTCATTGTATTTGTAGAGGCTAGATGTCTAAACGTAGCTCCATTTCCAGCTTTGATATTGGAACAGTCCATCAAATCATACAGGACTTTTCCTTAACTGGAAATGTATTGGAATCAGGTTCAAAATGAAATTTGACTAATTATGACAGGAAAGAGTAGGAGGAGGTGATTGTAGGGAGACTGAATGGGAAGGCCTCTGTTCAGCAGAAGTTGCAATGCCCATGAAGAAATGCTATGTTACTCCCCCCTCCCTCCACCTGCCCCCAGAGCTGCCAAATTCCACACTCTTCTCTCCCACAGTTTTGCACCCTGTGGTGACAAAGACTGATAGGAGAATTAGGAGGAGAGGACGTCTGAGCACACTGAGGCCAGCCTAGAGCTTGAGAAGGTAAACTTTTAATTCTTTAATTTGGATGGAAATGACACCTCTGCTAACCCAGGAGCAAAACTTTGCCATGATGGATGTGAGCTGTTACTAGGCTGTGTTACAGGCACAAAAGCTTAGCAGCTGGGGAAGTTTTGTGCTCATAATCTGCCATGTGAAGCTACATGTACAGCTGGCGTGCATGTCTATTTTTATCTTCCTCCCCCTCACCACTACCGGCACTATATTTACTTTTTGGGTGCAGATTTGTTCAAAGTATGCCTTAAGTTTCATACACATTAAAAGAAAATTGGAATGGAAAGTACATATAGCATTCTTCTTATTCTTTGTGGTGTTGTTGTTTTTAAACCGTGTATGCTGTTGCCTCTAGACTGGTCTTAGGATATCAGTCGGTTCGTTCCACAGGACAGAATCATATGTCATAAACTCCCATGGAAAGAACACTTTCCTGTTTATAACTGTGTGAATGAAATTCATTGCTCAAGCCAAAATGAATGTGGAAGTGTTGATTTTAACTCTCCGGGATCAATATATGTATATCTGAAAAACTAAAAATGAAACTCTTTTTAAGTATACATGACTGTATGGTTGAATGTGGACAAAGCAAAAAAGATTTATTTGCTCATCACTCCCCTGTTTTTATGCCAAGTCAATAATTTTCTTTAAAGTGAATATTCTTCCTTCATTGTTGGAAGAGTGTTCCATTTTCTTTCAAAATAAAAATAATCACATAAAAAAGCCATCTTCCTTGATGGGAAGGGGGAGGAATATACCTTTTAGAAGCCTCACCCCACAGCAACTCTTATGTTGGCTTGATTTCGCTTCCACACCACCACCTACCACAAAACGGATGTCCCAAGTGACCAGTCATTTGGGAGGAACAGACTAACTTATAAGGTTGTGGACTTTCCTTTGCTGGATTTTTTAAAACATCAACTTGACAATTCTATGGTTCTGTCAAGCTGCACCTGCCTTTTATTAAGATGAACTGATGATAGTCTCTGGATTCTGAGAAGATGTTACAGATGGTTCCTGTCCACAAAGCAAGAGCTTTCTTTGAGATAAGGAGAAGAGCTTTCCTTCCTACTGCATTAAAAACAAGAAGGCTCCGTTCTTGGCTCCCCCTGTCCTTGACTTCCAGGGCGGCAAGTCTGTCATGTTCACAAAGAACCACGGCAAAGACCCTCTCCGACGTGAGATCCGCTGCTGGGAGAGACCCCAGCTGACTGGCAACTGTTTTGTAAGTCCGATTCAGACTGTTGATCACCATGAAGCAAAACACTTCCTCCTGCAGACGGAAATTGCGTTCCACCATCTGTTGACGCAGAAATTTCATTTCCGTCAGGTGCGCTTGAACATCTCCATCAGGCGCAAGCCTCAGGTTGGTCAGCTTCTCAAAATACAGCAACGCTGAAGAACCTGCATCTCTCTGATGTGTCCTTCTCAGCGTGTCCCAAACATCTTTCACGTGGTCTAAATCTTGTATGTGGATCAGCTGCGAATCTGACACACACAGAATTATAGCAGTTCTGGCCTTCACATCCTGTGACTCCCAAGCACGCGTTGGTGCTGCTGGAATGGGGTTCTCAATCACCCCAAACAGTCTCTGATTCTGCAGCAGGGCCTTCATCTTAATAGACCAAGATGCATAATTGTCACTGGTCAAAAGGGGCGGAGAAGGCAAAGCTCCCTTCTTTGCATCCATCTTGAGTCCTTGCATTGACTCTCAAACACAAGCCTCTAAAATCCAAAAGCTGGCTTGTTTACACTCTGTGCACCTGGCAGCTCTGAACGCTAGCTGCTTTGGAAAGTCCCTTTCCAACAGTTCGTTTGATTGGGCCTAAGTCATAACAAAACCTTGTTTTTGCCTCTCCGAGGCAAAAAGCCTGACTTATCCAGCCCTCTCGTGAAACTGGCCTTCGTTGCTAAGCAACAGCATTCCTTTTCCTTGAACAGGAAACCACAGGAATGTTTGGAATGCAGAGCTATTGTCTCTCGGAGCTGTTTTTCCCAAACGTTTCTCCCTCGAAGCAGAGAATAACTCAATCTGCATTCACACTTCTAAGCCCGAAAATCTCATACCTGGGCTCCGTTGCTTTGGCTGTCAGCTTCTGGCTGCAGAGAATCAGCCTTCTCACCTCAGGCTTCCATGGAGGCCACTTCTTGATGCAGAGGTCGATGAAAACAGCAACCGGCGTCTGCTACCACTGTTAGAATTCAAGCCCGTCTTGAGGTATGTGCCTATCTGTTCAGGCACCGGCTGAATTCTTTAGACCTCCCTCCGGCGACTCCCGGCAGGATAAAACATACGCGAGGTCCGTTCCGGCGATTTTCCTCAGGCTGTGAGGAAAACACACCAACTGCTCCTCTCTCCCCTTTGGTGTCCCCAGGGAGGGGAAAGAAGCAGACAGAAATCTATTTACATCTTTTATTCCTGTCTTTTACTTCAGTACAGAGAAAACATGTCTGCACTCATCAGCAGTTAGAATAAACTCCACCCATGTACTTCCAGCACAGGTCATATGACAAACCCACTGAGCTAACATCCGGTGCTCAGTACAGAATGGACTGCCCCTTTGTTCCCATGGCAACAGTCACAAACTTCCTGTTTGGCTTTCCAGCCACAAGCAGCAGTCTTGGCTGCTATAGCCTTTGCTTGCTGCCGCATTGCTGCTTTAGAATAACAATAAGTAGCTGAGCAAAGAAATGTTATCTGCTACTTCTGCGAGTATTGTGGCAATTGACTAGCTATTTTTCACTTCAAGACTCAAAAGAAAAGGAAGACGTCAGCACACTGTAAACATATAGGCATATTTTTGTGCTGGAACAAAATCTTGTTTCAGTGAATTGTTGAACTATACATCTTTGTCATATTCTCCCCCTTCTGGGTTTTCGATATAATTTGTGCACCTAGTACATTTCCATATGGATTTCATGTTGTGGGTGCTTGTAGAGCTGCATTATTCATTCATGCAGTGTCAGACATTGGTGTCCTTCACCATTCCAAACATTTGCCTGACTCAAGAAGTATGATTAGAAAGAGAAAGGTGGAATCTTGGACCAGATGGTGAGTAAATGATGAGACATAGGATACATGACTTGCACAGAAGCAAAGTGTACTCAAAACCATTCTGAAAGATTTTTTTAAAAACTGAGTAAGTGTGGGAATTTGCTGCAAAATGTCTTATTCTGATTTCCCCAACTAATCAAATTGTTGCACTTTTCCAGTATGGGGAGTTTATTGCCAATTGGAAAAAAATGTATATCCTCTCTCTCTCTCTCTCTCTCCCCTCTCTCTCTCTCTCGGTGGCTTCATCTGCACTATACGTTTAAAGCATATCACAACACTTTAAACAGTCTTCATTTCCCACAAAGGCTCATGGGAACTGTAGTTTGTTAAAGCTAGTGAGAGTTGTTAGGAGGCTCCCCACCCACACCATAATAGGTATATCATGATGAACTTTCCTGAGAAACAGCTACATGTTTAGGAGATATCATTTTTCTGCGTTATATAGCTGTTTATAGTCAGATATGCAGTATACTATATGTAGTAAAGAGGCATGGCTAAAATATAAATGGTGCTGAATTGGAAAAAAATCTGATAAACTGAGAATGTCATTTGTAGAAAAACTAACATATACTTGTCAATTATAGTGAACATAAAGGAGCTTAAGAAACAGATCTCTGGAATTTGTGTCTGGCAAGGCAAAATGTTTCAAAAGAGGATTTTGTACAATATGCTTCGTTTGGGGGAAGCTGTACAGAGGCAATGATGGGTAGCAAAAGATATTAAGCTTTCATCTAATTCTTATCAAAAGCACAATACTGAGACAGATATAAAAGTGCTCCGTTCCAATTGATTGAAGTGGGGGGGGGGCACATTGAAGAGACTTGACAATCACTCTGCAACAAAACAGGGCTTTGTGTTCAGAACAATGTTGGTGGCACCAAAGACGTGATCAAAAAAGATACAGAAAGGAAGGCTACTCAACTGAAAATGAACATTCTTGTTTTCTTATCCCTTTTCTTTAAACTGCACTTCCCCTAACAGGATTTATCATATTTCACAATGCATATAGACCTTTCATGACATAAATAAATTAATTTTGGCTCAGTACAATGGAAGAATATGTACATATTTTCAGAGCAAGATTTTCTAGGTTCAGAAACTTACACTGCTGTTTATATGCAGTATTAAATTATGGAGACTATTTTGAAGATCTACCTCTTCCCCCCTAACACTTTCTGATAGGAAGAAAGCAGCCTCAAATGTATGTTTCCCCCCCACACATCACAAACAAACACACTAAAGTACAGCTAATATAATATATGTGTGCTTTCTCTCCATATCCACACTATATACTACAGTCACTGTCCAGAAAAATCATATTCAAAATGTTCACAAATCATCACCTCTTCTAGTTTACTCAAGTAGTATTAAAAAATAGAAATAAATTGTATAAAATAAGAATGACACAAATCTCTCTCCCTTTTCACCAACATGAAAGAAAATACAACTAAGTTGAGAACAGTGGACCCATTCATGCACCTAAAATGTCACAAGCTGGTTTAGCTTGCACAGGATTTTCCCCAGGATAGATTATTCCAACCTCAGATAGTTAAGTTCCCTGCTTGAGCAATATGGTCTTATTGAGTTGTAGTCTCTTCCTGTATTCTTGGTTGTACTTTGGCTCTGACTCCTGAGTTGCTTCTCAATCCCACCTCCTGCTTGTCCACCAGTTTGATTTGGCCTTCTGTTTGTCCTCAAACCTTCATCTTGGTTTGACCTGTGACATGGTCTTTGGCCATGATGACTAATGGCTTGTCCCATTTTTCCTGGTTGCCAGTTCCAGAATCACCCTCATTTGATATGCAGAGCCCAGGCCTGACCCCATTTATTGAACACTGGCTAAGCTTCTAATGCTAGCGTTGGTATACGTATACTTCTGTCTCTATAGGAAGGTTATTGAGTTATTTCTCCACAGCTTTTGACAGATAAAATATATCATATTTGGAACAATGTTAAATATATAGTGACACATGCATCTTTTCAGTAGCAAGAAAGCATAACTGTGAACCTCAAACAATGAAATGTCTTGAGAGACCCCTTATAAAAATATGAACAGTAAGCCAACCATTGAGACCACTCAAGTGTCCACAAAAATTAAAGTGAGTTGCTTGATGTTTCACAAGTGAGAAAACAAAAATCCAAAGATTGAAAAATCCCAAGTATCACAGGTAAACTCAGATACCAAAGTGCCTGAAAGACATGCATACATTCCCCATTGACATACTTGCGCTATCGTGTTATTTATTGATGAGACAGGCATATTTGCATTTGCGGATATTTCACAGAGGCTATCTCTGCTTCTTTTTCAATTATGAAGTTGAGACTATAGCAGCTTGCATAAATATTCCTGCTGATTAAATGCATCAGAGATGGAAGAAACAGTTAGGTCCACTTATGGATCAGTAACTGGTAAAAGAACAAAAAACAAAGGGTTTTAGGATACGGACGTTTCTCACAGTGGAAGGAAGGAAGGTGCTGGTACTCCAAGGATTGTACTAGGATTAATACTGCTTCATTTATTCATAAATGATAAAAATTGAGAGTTGAACATTTGCAGTTGATGCAACAATATTCAGGATGTTAAAAACTGCCTCCTAACTGCATAAATAGGGAACAAAGTAGCAAATGAAGTTGAGGGCAAGTAAGTATAAAGTGTTGCACACTAGGATTAAAAATATGCACATCTACAGGTGGTATATAACTCAGCAAACTAACCAAAATGTATAAAATGTGATCTAATATGTGCTCAAGGTGTAAACAGGCAGAAGGGACACAGATTCATATGTGGTGGGGTTGCACCAACCTGAAATTCTGGGCCCATTATAACACTTCAGCCTGACTCATAATTATTTTACCTGTAACTATTAGACACTGTAATGCAGGTTTCAGAATCTTGGGAACTGTAGTTTTCAAAGGATGCTGTGAGATGCGTGGAGTTTGTCCACACAGAGGTACAATTCCCATAGTTTCATGATAAGAGGGATTGATTGTTAAACCACATTGCCCCTGCAATCACAAATATCTGCTGCCCAGAAGAGTTCACCAAATAACAGCAATAAAGGGTGAATAAGGGAGAAGCCATATACATCTGAAAGCAATACTGTATCAGCATTGGTTTAAAAGAGTATACTATAGCTCCATTTTGTAGTTGCTACATAAAACTCCTAGAAAGAGTCCACAACACTGTGATATATTAAAATTAACAGGGCATTTGTCACTTTCCAAATAATTGGATTATGACAAAGGAACATCTTAGGTCCATATTGTCTCAAGAACATAATAAGAGCCAGCTGGATCAGGCCAACGACTCCTCTTGTCCAGGATCTTATTCTCACAGTGGTCCTGCAAATGCCTGTGGAAAACCTGCAAGCAGAACTTGGGTACAAGAGAACTCTCCCCTCTAGTGTTTTCCAGCAACTGGTATTCAGAGGCATTACTGTCTCCCACTGTGGTGAAAGAGTACAGCCATCATGGATAATATCCTTGATTACTTTGCCTAATCCTCTTTTAAAGCCCTTCCAATTGGTTGACATCCTTGCCTCCAGTGGCTTATATGCACTGTCATGAGCTGGTTGGACACAAAGGAATAGTGGCACAGAGTTCAGGTACTGGTGGTGGGACAATGATGAGTGGTCACAGGGAGAAGAGGGAGAAGACTGGGAAAAGGAGAGTCTGGGGCAGAGAGACATCCAGAATCAGAGGCAGAAGCTGAACCACGGGAGGAGGCAGAGATGAGTCATGCTGGTAAAGAGTCACAAGTGTCTCCCCCTCCTGCTGTGACAAGCTGCCCTCCCCACTTGCCTCCCAGAACCAGAAGAGGCATGAAAAGGTCTGAGGAGAGATTGGCAACATGCAGGCTCAGTCTCCAATTGCTTGGGGGGAAAACCTGGAGAGGAAGGGACATAGGCAGCTGTGGGGAGACCAGGACCTTCAGTCTCAGCAACAGCTTCATTTGAGCAAGATCTACTGGAGATTAATAGCTGTGCTCATTAGCAGTGCAGATATTGTTTGTGCTAATAAAGAGTTAACTCTGACTTGCACAGTGTGATTGACTGCTGGCTGACTCCTGACATGTACACTGCATTAATAACTGCTATTTTTTATTCAGTTCCATTGGATGTCCACAAGGTCCAGTGTATTGAGAAAGGGAGAAAACCTTTCCTTTATCCTCTTTCTACAGGCCATGCATAATTTTATTTTATTTTTTAAAATCTGCCTTCCCACTCCCCTCCCCACTGCCAGGATTTGGTGCAGTCACTTTACAGCACCAGATTGTATACAGGAATAATTTCAGCTGAAGCAATATAGAATGTTAGAAGCTCTAAATGGGCATTCAGTGACACCACTAACAGCTTGGTATGTGGAAAGCTACAGCAGGACTCGAAACCAAGTGTTGTGCTGGGGAAAAGGAACAGACATTTTCTGCTCATCGGCAATTATGGTGCTTTTAATAGCCACAAGTGTGCAGGGTCATGGGCACACATCTCCAGGGTGGGGTGGTCGCAAGGACCATTAACAGCTTCAGCAGCCTCTTAAATCCATGTTGCTGAACTTGATCAGTATTGACAGACGGGAAAGTGCCACCTACTGAATTCCAGGCAGCACTTTCTTCAGAATTCTCCCATTAAACCAAGTTGCTTTATGAAATTTGATGAGGTCCCTGTCCACATTCAAAAGAAACCTTATTACTTATTGAATCTAGTATTTTTGGCTTGTAAACCCTTGTTGATTTGCTGCAAACACATTAAATAATAGAATTCTGTGTGATTTGGCAGACAGAGAAAAGTCATAAATGATGCAGGGCCGACTGAAAAGTATGTCACATGTAAAACGTGCCACATAAGAAAGCAAATAACTAACTTGCAGTGCGGGCAAAAGGATGCAGTCTCAGAACAACTAATTAATCTGCATAGAGGGGAAAGTGTTTGGCCTCAAGTACACAACTCAGAATGGAAATGAAAGAAGGGGGAAGGAGAGCCAGGAGCAGCAACTAAATAAGATTAAGTTCACATGTCATTCTGATGTGGTAAAGTCACCAGGTATCTTGGGCTTTGTCAATTCTGTGTGGTGAATGTCATTTGTGAACATTCCTTCATGTGGTGAGCATCAGTATTGATCTTGTAAGAGGAACCCATACTTTTCACTGGTTCCCTGTGATGCGGCAAATACCAGTAAGGTTAGACTGGTATTTAAGGTTAACATTTTATGGCATCTTTTTCCCTGGACCATTCAGGAGGAATTGGTGAAAAGAAAGGGCACCCCAAAATAGAGAGATGAGGAGGCTGGTGAAAGAAATTTGGAGACATTTCACAGGGGGGCGGATAGGAATTCATGTTATTGCTCCTACCATATTTCACAATGCTTTCAAGGGGCTACTTCACTCTTCCTTTAAGTTTTTTAACTGTAAATTTCTGGAAGAACTGCTACACCCAAGGATTCCCAGAATTTCCTGGTCCTCCAGTGTTATGAGTTTTATTGTGAAAATTTGAAAAAGTTTTGTCAATAATCCTTATACCTGCATGCTGATAGTTTCATGCACATGTACCTTATCAATTCGCCTCGGTGTATTGTTCCCAGTACCAGTTATGGTTGAAAGCCACTTAGTAGAGAATTCAACCACCTTTTCCCTCACACACCAATAATCTATCCAAGAAGAAGAAAGAAAATTTGTATGTCTTGGTGAGAGCGCAGTCACATAAAATACTTTCAAGACAATTGACTTAAATCCAGCAAAGGACTGGTTGGTTGGTTGGTTGGTTGGTTGGTTGGATGGTTGGATGGTCTGGTCACAACGATCAATGAAAGATTCAGTCATTCATTCATTCTTATGTTTATACTCATGATGGCAGACATAGTTCTCTCCCCTCCATGTTATCCTCACATCAATCCCTGAAAGACCATGACTGACCCACGGTTACCCAGCAAGCTGCATGGTTTTAAATTCCTCCCGTATGTTAATAAAGAGGGAAACAGACCCACCTCAACAGGGAGGGCACCCCAGAACAGGAAGCCTCCACTGAGAAGGCCCTGTCAAAAGTCAGGACTAACAGGACAGCACCCAGTGCTGATTGTAGGGCCTGATATAGTTCACATGGGTGTGTGTACTCTTTTTGGCACTTGGTACCCCATGTCAGGCAAGAAACCTCCCAAGCCTGGTGGCCTCCAAACCTGATAATTGTTTTAGGTCCCCTGCCTCTAAACTGAGACCCAAACCTGATTACAAAACTTCAAGAAAGAAGAAGCTTTCGAGCCTTGAGAAAAATCTGCACAAATGTTTTGTCTGGCCCTTCCTTAATTATGCTGCAGCTGCCATCGCTATATCTCTTTGCTTTAAATGGCTCCTGCTGATATCAGCTAGGGAGCTCCCCCTCCCTTTACTTAGTTTCTTTTCACCTATTACATCCCTGAGGTGAATCCTGTACTAGAAATGTAATATCCAGAGACTGTAGATTGGCTTCTGTTGTTTCTCCCTCAGAAGCAGAGAAATAACTCAAGCCGGGCCTCTCAACTTTGCGCATACAAATTCATTGAAGTTTATTTCTGTTCAGAGTACTTGTTCTTGTTCCCGAACAACGGCAAGAACACTTGCTTGTGACAACCCTGACATCTTCGGCAGGCTCTCCGAAAACAGTGATGGGTGAACTGAATGAACATGATTGGTTTTAACGTGTTCCTTCATTTTGTCACTCCATTAAAGGGAGAAGCAAGAGCCATATTTGCATTAAACGCCTTCTCTGGAAAAGGGAGAAATGAGCCTTCTGAATGTGAAGGCTGTCAAAGGAATGTTTTGTTGAAGGGGGAAGTCTTTTGATTTAGGTATGTTTCACTAACAATGTTAACTGATAAAGTTTTTTTCTTTCCCCTTCCTCTGAACATTTTCTTTTGGTTTTGAATGTCTTGTCAATTGGGTTTCAAATCTTCCATATTATGGGTTGCAACCAATGTTAGTCAAACTCAGAGTAGACTTGTTAAAATTAAACAGTATTATTATTAGTAAACCCACTTAAATTAATGGGTAGGGATAACACTAGTAATCATAACAGTAATAATAATGTCAATTGATTAATAACTACCCACATATTATATGGAGTATGCTGGTTTTTAACCGGGATGGGGGGCTATGAGCAATATATAACAAAAACAATTGAAACAGTTTAAAACAGGGAAACAAAGGAGGGGAAATGGAAGCTAAATTCGAAAACAATACAAAATGAACAGCCATGGGCATTTGCAGACATACAAATGAAGTCCATGCAAGGAATGTAACTTACTGTATTTTTCCGTCTATAAGACACCCCCATGTATAAGACGCCCCCTATTTTGGGAGACTCAGATTTAAGAAAATGGGGGAGATGTGTCCGTGTATAAGACACCCCCTAATTTTTGACATTATTTTTTAGGGGAGAAACCTAGTCTTATACACAGGAAAATACGGTAATTTGTTGCGTGTTTCCTGCTCATGCAGAGCCTTAGATTGCAGAACATGTGCAGAGTTCCTTGCAGAGTAAAGGTTCTGAGAAAGAGCATTTTTTGAACACTGGTTAGTTTCTCCCAGGAAGAGAAGGACCGAGATGTACACGTTTATGAGACTAGTCTCCTTTCTAAAAAGGAGTGATATTTGCCCAGTGTTTAAAGAAGCTCCATTTCTGGTACCCGTGATATCTGACAGAAGGTAGAAATGTACTTAGATGCTAGTTCTACCTTCTTAGCAACTCTCCACTTATATTATTAAAAGCTCCCCTTAGAAGAGAAGGCAACCCTTGCAGCTTAGGGTTCTACCAGGACAACAACTAAAATATGTGGATCTATGTCTTTCCATACTTCCATTTATTTTAACAAAGTTTTATTCTGCCTTTTTCACTTTAGAAAAGTGCCCAAGGCAGCTAACAATCCAAATCCAAAAATAATCAAACCATTTTTAAAAATGCCACTAAAAAGAAATGAACACATACAAGGCAGCATATATAAAGCCAAAACAAGTTTTAACCAGACAAAATGAACCACCTGCCAGAATCTGTGTGTGACTAACAAAACAGACATTTTAAATTCTTATAGCAAAACATTTTGGTTTCTGGATTCATCAGTTGCTCACACACACACACCACATACGGATATGTATTCCTCCTCACTTGTTGTGGGGTGGGGCGGTAATATATGAAAAAGGTATTTCAATCAGAACATGATGCTAGGAAATATGCTGAGGGCTGCAGGAATTCTCTTGGCGGCTAAACTGTGCCCATCTAAAATATTTGATGAAGGGATGGATGATGGAGGTATGGCACATGGATAAACTAACAGCATTTGTTAAATTTAGGGAGCAATCCTGTGCACAAGAAATGGGCATGTGACTCAGCTGAAAAGGCTTAGGATACAGCCTACACACACACCCTACTCTGGTCCTGCCTGCTTTATGCCCCCAATAACAACTTTTGGGTGTACTTACCCCATCCTTGGCTCAGCCAACTGAGCCTCAGGTGAGCCAGGATGAGGCAATAAGCATTGGCTGAGCTGGGGTTGGGGATTTAATGCAGCCTGAGCCCCCCTAAGCTGGAAAAACAACCAGCTGAGTTGCAGGTGTGCTGCCTCTTGAGATAAGGAAGGCTGAAAAAGGAATAGCTTGAAAGATCATATAAATCACCCTTTTCTTGATTTATATGAAGCAGGAATGCAAAATGCAATGTTTATGCTTTCTTGCTGCTAAGTAAGAAATTTGAAATTTTTAATATTTGCAAATCTAAATGAAGACAAATGACATAGATTACACGGGGCAACATTTTTTTTTTTACTTTTTGAATGTTGTCTAGATTTCTACAACTGATTTAGGGTATTTTTGCACTGCTGAATCAGGAAATGGCATCAGTTTCTCTCCATCAGGTCAGGTTTACTGTAAACTGAATGGTGGGCATTGATAAAGGTAAGTACACGTAAATTGCATGTTGCTTCACCATTTTTCAAACTTCAGGGCTTGAACTTCCATTTCTTGGAACTCCTGGAATGCTCAGCGGCAGGGAGGTCTCTCTTCAGAGTCCAACAGTAGTTCGCCATCATGACTGCGTCCCAGCGACCCTGATACCTGGTCTCCATCTCTTTCATGTCCTGATGGAATCTCTCCCCCTGCTCATCACTCATTGAACCCAGGTTTTCAGGAAACCGGTCCATATGTGAAAATAGGTAGTGCATCTTGACGCTCATGTTGCAGCCCAGGTTTCTGAAAGCAGTCAGCATGTTGTTGACAAGTTCTGCGTAGTTTCTGGCCTTATTGTTGCCCAGAAAGTTCTTCACTACCAGAACAAATGCCTTCCACACTTCCAGTTCCACTTCGTTCACTGAGTTTCCAAACTCTGGATCTCTGATGAGCTGACGGATCTGAGGACCGTCAAAGATGCCAGCTTTCAACTTCTCCATGGTCAATCCTGGAAAAGCCTGGCACAAGTAAGTGAAGCAGTCACCATCCTTGTCCAGAGCCTTGGTGAACTGCTTGATGTGCAGCGGTGGGAAGAGTATTCTGTCTCTGTCCACCAGAGGGTCGTTGATGATGTTCCTTTTTTTGCAAGGCGCCAATTCCTCCCGCGCAGGCCAGTCCTTCTTCGTGTAATGCTGAGCACGATCCCTACTATCCCACATGCACAGAAAACATGGGTACTTGGTGAAGCTAGACTGTTGTCCCAACAAAAAGTTCACCATCTTCAGGTCAACACAAATAAACCACTTATGCTGATCATAACCAATTTTCTCCAGCACATACTTCACTGCTTCATAGTTCTCCTACAGTGTAGTCGAGTGAGCCAGGGGTATAGAGGCAAACTGGTTGCCGTTGTGTAGCAGAACACATTTCAGTGATCGCTTGCTGCTGTCAATGAACAGTCTACAATCTTTGGGTTCATACTGTGGCACTCCAAGCTTGAGCAGAAGCTGTGCAATATCTGCACAGTACACCAAGTCCTTCTCTTCCGAGAAAAAACGGAGGTTCTTTGACTTCAAACTGATCCCTTTTCGACATAATCACCCAGAACTATCGGACCTGAATACTTCTTGTCATTAAAATAATCATTTCCAATCAAAACAATTATTCAACATGGCATTTTACCCCCATCAACTTCTTCTAAAATGTTCCACACAAGCATACATGTGAACAAAAACGTAAAAAATGACATGTGGCCATAGCCTAAAAACTTGACCTGATTGAGCAAAACCAATGTGATTTTTGGATTCAGCGCATCAGTTTCGTCCTAAATCAACTGAAAAAACGCAGACAACAAATTTGTTGTTGACCAGTGTTATATGTTTATTATTATTATAAGTAAATATTGCGTTATTGTAAGAGGTTATGAATGGTAGGAGGAAGAGACAAAGAATTCATGGAGAAGACCAAACATGTGCCAAACATACCTCAAATAAGCAAAGCAAAAGAACTTTCCCAGGCTCATTCCAGAGGGAAAACAGGACCAAATGGGTCTTCCCAGTATCCTGGTCTTCAACCATTTTGGTGGTCCAGAGGTGTTCAGTAGCATCCTGAACTGAGCCTTTGAAATAAGCTGTAAACCAGAACAACTGGATCAGGAAATGAGCAGCATGCTCAGATGAGTAACCCAAAGACTTACCAAGGATAGCCATGTTGCAGTTCACTGGCACCTCACCAAGAGGTCTCTCCATCAAATGTCATTTTGGTAAGTACATTTCCTGTGTCAGACCTACAGATCCTGGTGCTCTTCAGATGCTTTGGACTACAACTCACACCAGCCGTAGCCAAAGTATCTGGAGAGTACAAGATTGGAGAAGGCTGTCTTGAACTTACAACACTGCATCACTTCTAGTAGCCTTACTAGAATTCAGTTCAGTTTATTGGCAATTTATCATATCAACAAGGACAAAACAAAATGGTTCCCATAAAAGGTTCTTCCAACTCTTGGACCCAGGAATTGCCAACCTGTTGTGGCTTGAGGGCCACATTGAGATAGACAGTAGGATGTAGTTTATCAAGGAACCTGCAGTTTTGGACCTAAAGCCCCAGATTATGTAGTTCTCCCTCAATAATAGGGATGGCCCTCCAGATATTTTGGACCACAATGCCCATCATCCTTGATGGCTGAGACTGATGGGAACTGGATTCCAACAACATCTAGTTGGCAACAGGTTCCCCTTCACTGCTTCATAATTTCCAGTTCCAATCATGAATTTTGAGTGTGGGTGACTCACTTATTTGGGTTCTGGAAGCAGGTTCCTTTTTCTCCTGCTGTTCCACTCAGTTTCCTTCAGTTGCATTGCAAAGATTCATTGCTGTCCTTGTAAAGATTTCAAGAGCTTTGCCAGATTAATTCCCACAGAAATTAGTGACTTGGGTAATAGTGCATGAAAAATACCAAATTGTCGTAGACTAAATTTATTTATTTTAATTGAAGTATTAAGTTTAATTCAAACATGTTAGAAACAGTATCATATGCATGTTCTGTCTCTCCCCCCCTTCCATTTCTCATTTGACTTATTATCAGCTTGCTTATATCTGGTATTATTTTTAATTAGTAGGATTATCAAATGTTAAATCTAAAGCTAATATAAACAAGCCTTTTTAGTCCATTTACGTGTGTTCGCTGACAGATTAGACTTCGTTTACCCTATGTTTTGGCAAGTCCTTGAAAACCTAAAATGAAATGCAGAAGTTGTTACTTGTCATATGAAAGTTTCACGACTGACTAGATGACAGATACAGGTCAACCTTTCTTCCATTTTTATCCTGTCACCTAAAAGAAACATTATGCATGAGGTCATTTATTTGGATTATACTTTTACATTGAGAGAACTATCTGATAGGGTTTTTTTTAATCTCACGAGTTCTTAAAGAAAAAGTGAATAAAAAATGTCAGTGTGTGTCCTCAGGGACATACAGTATCTGCATTATTTACTTTCCTTTGACCTTGTCAAATTAAAAATTTTGCATGGATTTTTAAAGGCTGCAGTCCCAACGCTCCAATGTTGATGACTGAGGGCAAGGTTAGGATTCAGAATAGTTGTCTCTCTACTCACCTCGGCTGGTGGAGATGAGTGTCACCATTGGTGGTGGTCTTCTTACTGGCGATAGCCAATGGAAAACCATGAAGCAGGATGTTTGACTAGAACAAGTGGAGATGTGGGTATTGGGGCTCAACTTCTCCACACATTTTTTTCAGTGCCTTGGAGTAAGATCTTCTGAAGCACTGAGGGCTGCAAACATTCCTTATAGCAACACTGTACAACATTCTTTTCAGCGAAACCAACAGGTATGTTTGTTGAAAGGAACTCAGGACAGAAATGCAATGCCAAGAATGCAAAATCCTTTATAGTATGTAAGTGTGTTCTGCTTTAAGCCTTTACATTAATAGGTTTTTTTCTTCTTGCCAACCCTGCTTCTTTCCATACATACACGCCCCCCTCCCAACTTCTCCTGACTAAAAAATATTACATATTGATTTCCTTGGGAGCAATGCCTAGTAATTTCACCTTTGAGGAACTGACAACTTCCAAATGAAAACATATTTCATTGGAGAAATACACAGGTCTTCACAGCAGGTAAAATGTAATTTAAAGTGCACCATTTGTAAGGCAGTGTTCTTCATGAGAATGAATGAAAATGCCAGAGGCAGGCTGCTTCATTCTCTTTGAGACAGGTTAGCGAGCAAAATCAAGCTGACCTCTTCATTCCGCATTAAGGAATAGCGTTGTTGTTTTTTTCCATAGAGTTGCAAAATACTTCACCCAAAACAGAAAGGATGCTTGCAAGTGCTGTGTTAATAAAGGCCAGAGCTCCTGGGAATTATAACAAACAAACAAACAAGCCAGAAAAAGGTGGGGGAGGAGGCGTTAAAAAAAAGAAATCGATGTTGTTTAAGCTTTTGTTTTGTTTGTATCTAATACATTTTGCAGTGATGGCGAGGTAACAAGGTGCTCCCATATGTTAAATTGCTGCATTTGAAGCTGCTTAGAACTCACACCATGGAGCAAGTCAGCTTTGAAATAAGTCACACACTTCAGCACTCCTCAGTATATCTTCACAGCAGGTGAAATCCAGCAAAAGGGGTCTGCTGGGAACTTCTGTTTAGTCGCTGCTGATGTTTGATTTTGCATTCAAGTCCATATAATTGCTGAGTAGGCCCTATTAATAGTCAAATCTGGCCAGCATCAAACAACCAAAAGCACTACAGGACCTGTAAGCTAAATTTAATTTGTCATTGTGGTGTCAAGATACATTAAGACTTGCAGGAATCAACTGGGTGACCCAAACTGTATTTACCTGTTCTCCCAAAATTGAAAAGGAGCATTTTTCAAAACAGCAGCAAAATTATTTGTCCTCTTTGTATATATTTAAGAAGAGCCCTGAAGGACCAAACTAAAGGTCTGTCTATTCCAGCATCCTGTTCTCACAGTGGCCAATCAGATGCCTACAGGAAGTCCAGCCGCAGGACCTGAGTGCAACAGTGCTTTCTCCACATGTGGTTTCCAGCTACTAGTATTCAGATGCATATTCATCTGACAGAGAACACAGCATAGCCGTCATGGGTTGAAGCCACTGGTAGATTTTCTATGAGTAGCTCAAAATCTCCCAGTGAGTGGGATTTGAAACTTGGTCTCTCAGGTATCAGGCCAACATTCTAACCACTACACCAGACCTGTCTTTCAGCAGGGAGTGGATAATAATAATAATACATTTAGTTGTTGTTGTTGTTGTTGTTGTTGTTGTTTAGTCGTTTAGTCGTGTCCAACTCTTCGTGACCCCATGGACCAGAGCACGCCAGGCACTTCCATCTTCCACTGCCTCCCGCAGTTTGATCAATCTCATGCTGGTAGCTTCGAGAACACTATCCAACAATCTCGTCCTCTGTCATCCCCTTCTCCTTGTGCCCTCCATGTTTCCCAACATCAGGGTCTTTTCCAGGGAGTCTTCTCTTCTCATGAGGTGGCCAAAGTATTGGAGCCTCAGCTTCACGATCTGTCCTTCCAGTGAGCACTCCGGGTTGATTTCCTTAAGAATGGAGAGGTTTGGATAGGTTTGGAATGGATACATTTATTACTTATACCCAACACATCTGACTGGGCTGCCCCAGTCACTCTGGGAGGCTTCCAACACATATAAAAACATAATAAAATATTGCACATTAAAAGGCAATCTGCAACAGATTATTCTGACTTTTTTGACTCATTGAATTCTTCCCACACAATTTTAAAATCCTAAATTTATAGAGTTTTATAAACAATGCAGAGAGACTACTTGAGCAGAGCTCAGCAGGTGCTAGGGAATCTGGAAAACTTGACAACGTGACATTGAAATCTCACACATATGAGGGATTTTGAATACCTGGCAACACTGAATGAGGCCAAATACCTCTGCTGACTACAAATGCTGCATCCTAATTTCCTAAGCACAAGCTGTGGAAAATATATAAGTATAGCAATCCCTCATTTGGGGAATGCTTTCAGATGTCATAGCAGCAGTAGCACACATCCTCACCATTTGGAGAGGAGGCTTGCAGTCATAGTGCATACCCTTTGTGAAGGTTAGCATAGCAAGGATCACAGGTTGGAAGTTACCTGTGTTATCTCAACATGAGCGGCAGTGTGAGAGGCTGTGTTCTGTCATTATTTCTTTACAGGTGTCTGTAGACTGTAAGAAAGTTCTAAAGATGAGTCAATTTCCTGTAGGGATAAATAGAATAAATGAATTGGAGGGGAGAGATAGAGAGAAAGAAAGAGAGAAGCAAGCAGGTTGGGAATTAGTGGTTCAGCTCCACCCTCCTAGTTTTCAAGTGCCCCTGGATTCCTGGAGATTGGGAACCTAATTAAATGAAACAATATGAAAAAGAAATGTCTCAAACCCTGCAATATATGGCGTTGTGGAGCTGCTTCTCCACAGAACCCACTTGAGCCCTTGCTAGGCTCTTCAAGATTCAGACTCCCTTCTCACAAATGCGTTCAAGCTACAGTAATTTGGCAGTGCTATGCATCTGTAACTTTTAATTATCTGTTTAATCAGGCTGTGAATAAACTAGATAGGGTGATTCAAAAAGGAATCCTACTTGGAGCAAGTGTCTGGGCTGTGTTTGAAACCCTGCTAACACCTGGTTAGATTATTAAAGTAAGCCAAGGTGGGTATATCATCTGATATTTGTGAGCCCGTTTCATCCTCCATAGCATTTCCCCTCTTAAATATGCAGTTTAGTTACACCAGCTGTGATAACTGGTGCTTGGTCACTAAAGCAAGACTTGCCAAGATGTGGATAAACCTGTCAGCAATTTTTATCCATAGGTTTTGTCAGTGAAGATTCTCCTACCTAATTGTTGTTGTTTTTAATACTAATTTAAATGCACTCTATTGCAGGGGGTGGGGATCATGGTTGTTGCTTGGAGCAGTTGGTAACTGCAGTCTCTTGATGATAGCTTGAGGATGATCTATTTGAATATTATTAGGGAGTAATCATAGACCAGTATTTCTGTATGTGCACAGTTAATCTTGAGGTCCATTGTCTGAACTGCAAGGCTCCAGGGATTACTATTTACATTGCTGCGAATGCTAATGCCTTGATACAATTAGAGTGCCGGCAACTGGCATCTTGTCTTTTCAAAGTTATTGTACCATTGTTTTAGAACAATTTCTGCTGAACTGCTATCTCAAAATGAAGGTGGGGAAAGACCTTTAAATAACTTTGGTGTTTGCCCCATCATGAGAAATCATGACACTGAAGAAATGCAGAAAAACATCTGCCCCTGAAATGTTCTACTTCATAGCACAATCCTCTACATGCTTACTCAGATCTGTGACCCACTTTCATCAATGCGGCTTTCTCCCGAGTAAGTGTGCTTATAATAATGCAACCTCAGTTGCTTTGTTTGTCCTTTGGAGTTATTTACTTCTTTAAATAACTCCACTGAAGTTTTAGAGAGCCAGTGTGGTGTAGTGGTTAAGAGCGGTGGACTTGTAATCTGGTGAACTGGGTTCAATTCCCCACTGTACATGCAGCTGCTGGGTGACCTTGGGCTAGTCACATTTCTTTGAAGTCTCTCAGCCCCACTCACCTCACAGAGTGTTTGTTGTGGGGGAGGAAGGGAAAGGAGAATGTTAGCCGCTTTGAGACTCCTGAAGGGGAGTGAAAGGCGGGATATCAAATCCAAACTCTTCTTCTAGGATGTAGCTTTATGCACACACAGAGAGGGCTTAGCCACACTTATCTTTCCTCCATACTTTCCAGGCACAGCCCATGATTTAAAGCTCAGTGTGCAAGGTCCCCCAGCTCACCCCATTTTGTCTCTGGAGCTTTCCCCGTGAAAACCTGCTCATTAAAGCTCAGTCTGCAGAAAACATCAAAACACGCTTGGACTCAGTGTGTTCAAGTGCAGACCTCTGCCTGGAGAGAGCAGGGCAAAAGCTAAGTGTGGATAAACCTAGACAGCAAGAAGCCAGAACCACCAATACCTAAAAATCATGCATGCATTTAAAAGTTGTGTGTTGGTGGAGACTGCATGCATAGCATCTTGTGAAGTGTAAGTCAACAATAAGATATTGGACCAAATGTCCCAGAGTGCCCCCACTTTGTGCCAACTTTGATTATGATGTGTTACAGGGAGCAAGTGAGGACAGTAAGGGCAAGAAATTCTAGGTGGTTACATCAGTGACCAAATCAGAGTTTGTGCAGACCAAACTGAGAGCATAGAGCCAATCCGATTATGCTGTACCATGGTGGTACAAAGTCAATCCAGTTTGATTATGTGATGATGAGCCTGGCAGGCTATGTAAATATTTTTTAAGAGAGCTTAAAAGTTAAGATGTGCTTTGAAAAACAAAAAAAAATGTTAGTGAAGCATTGTCTGCATCCACCCAACCTTACCCTGATGTAGCTTATACAATAAAAATAAAATAAAATCGACAAGATAACAAACTACAATGTGTTAGATAAATAAACAAAAGGCATATAAAACAGAAAATTGCAACAAAATTGCCACGGTTTAGTTTGGGAAATTAAAATTCTCCTAGTGCTGAAAAGAGAATAAAATCACCAGGTGAGCCTTGCTAGGGTGATGATTCCAGCAACAGAGTGTCATTAGTTCTTTGCAGTGTAGACCCATTGAAATTGTGGACATGACTAGTTTACAGCTATTATTTTCATAGAATTTTAGTGCTGTAAGGGACCCTGAGGATCATTCTAGTCCAACACCCTGCAGCTGTCCCATGCAGGGACCAAAACTGCAACCTTGGCATTATCAGCACCACGCTCTAACCAACTGAGATATCCATGGTGCCATATTCCAGGGCAGCACCTTCTTTGCTGAGCATGGCAGCTTGCATGCCCTCCCAGAAACAAAGGATTGCTGCCTAAGCCAAACAATACAAAAGCATCAAAGAAAAGCAGAAAATGCACACATCAAACCGGAAATTCAATATTATAATCAGTTAAGGCATAACTTATTAAAATTAACAACCATCTAAAAAGTAAGTCCTTCCTTGGTGATCTCTGTGGACATGAGAAACTGTCAGGGGCAGGTGATAGAAACAAATCAGGAATAACTCACATGGTGTGAGTGAAATTAACTCTTTATTCAAAGAAACAAACAGTTCAGGAGGCCAGGCCTAGCGACAACAGCAACTCTTCATGGTAAATCTTACCTCAATGAGGCAGCTGTGAGGAATGAAGTTTCCCACCTTTCCACAGTTGCCTAAGCCTCTTCTTCCTCCAGGTCCTCTCAAGGTCTACTCAACCCCTCCCCACCCCCTGAGGGGTTGTACTAGATAACCCTTACGTTTATTGCAATTCTACAATTTCATGATTCTATGATGTTACAATGGCATAGCAGCTCTGAGAACCCAGTCTGTCATCAAACTAGTTTATAGTGCCACCTGTCTGAGGTCACACAAACAGCTGTGTGCCAACCTCCTTAGGAATATAGCCATTGTCTACAATGCTTCATAGCATGTCATTGATAGGAGAATTATGAAAGTCTTTCATCTCTCATGCCAATGCTTGGCTCACTCAGTTTAAAAATGGGAGACAGGAGACTGAGATTGCCCAGGATTAACACCATCAGAAATCACAGATTGACTCTAGTTTAGGAATGGGAAAGAAGTTTGTTTTGCTTCCCATTTTAAGGTAATCATAGCTAATTTGTATAAGAACTGAAACACAGGTAGCCTTTGAAATGTGAACGTCTCTGAAATTTGCAATGTTGTTCTCCAACAAGAAACAGTACATAAAAATGCATATGTGAGGGGGAAATGTACATAACATGCATTTATTAGGGAAAATTGTCTATAAAAATGCATTATATTAGGAGAAATTGCTTCCAAATATGTGTATGCTGGGCAACTTTGTGCACAGAAATGGGCATATTCAGAGAAATGTGCTCTAGAATGCTAACAATTTTTCATTACAGTGGTACCTTGGTTCTCAAACTTAATTGGTTCCGGAGGTCTGTTCTAAAACCAAAGCATTCCAAAACCAAGGTGCACTTTCCCATAGAAAGTAATGCAAAACAGAAGGCAGCCAAGCACTCCTCAGCTGAGCTGCCTGCTCCTGCTCCTACTTGCGTGCAAGCAGGAGTGGAGGCAGGGATCTCTCAGCTGGGAAGCACAAGGCCTCCACTTCTGAGAGATCTCTGCCTTGCTCCTGCTTGCTCGCAAGTAGGAGTGGCAGTGGGCAGCTCAGCTGAGGAGCGTCTGGCTGCCTTCGGGTGGTACAGGGGCTCTGATGTGGAGGTGGGGCCTCATTTAAACTTCTTTGAGGGGAGTGCAGCCACAAACCCCTCAATGGAAAGTGTGACGGAGCCTGCACCTCCCCAGCTGAGCAGCCCCAATCCAGCTCCTGTTCCCTTGCAAGCAGCAACAGGTTGGGGCTCTCTAAACTGGGAAGCAGAAGCTTCAAACTGACTAACGGAGAAGCACAATCCCACTCCTACTTGCCTGCAAGCAGGATCAGGGTGGGGTGGGGTGGTGACATCCCTTGCCTGCTTACTTGCTTCCCGGCCTGCCTTCCCTCACTCGGAAAATGGAAGTGTGGCACTCAAAATGGAAGTTATACTCAGAACAGAGCACTTTCGGCTTCTGAAAAAAGTTTGAAAACTGGAACACTCATTTCTGGGTTTGAAGTGTTTGGGTTTCAAGTCCTAGTTTGAGAAGTAAGCTGTTAGAAAACCGAGGTACAACTGTATAATATTTTTTAAAATTAAATGGAAATGGGATGAAGTGAACATAAGATTAGAAAAAGCGATAAACAGAGACAAATTGAAATTGACAGATTTGTTGTTCCCTGCTTTAGCTTGAAAATCATCAATCATAAGAAAGATTCAAAGAGCACCATACCCCCCCCCCCGCATTGCACTGAATAACACAGCTGCATGTACTTCAGCATGCCATGCTTATGTTATAGAAGGAGCTGAAACCTCTCAACAAGGCAGCTTTAATGGATGTTTTCTTTTTCTCCTTCAAAATTAGATTGTAGCATTTTATGCACTTGTTTTAGAGATAAAGTGTGTGTGGCTCTTCAGGGCCTGACATTCTTTCTATCCAATCATTCCAGTGGGTTCTGCTGTCCAGAACCAAACTGCTGGGTCAAATTGCTCTGAAAGCCTTTCTATGCTGCTAACACATGCATAAATAACTTATGGTCTCAAAAATTTATCCAACTGGCATATTTGCCTTTTAAGGGCTTGGGAATGGGTAGAGAGAAGGGTCAAATCAAATCAAAACTTTATACCTATTCCAAACCCTCCCAATCTGGATCCCCTCAACCCAACTTCGCAGTTGGCAGAGAAAACTACACTCTTTCATCTTCTCACATAAAAAACCAAGAATAAGCTCCAAATGCCTGCACCTCCCCACCTCAGAAGGAGGATGGGGAATCCCCAACATAGAAGCATATTACAATGCCAACCAAATACGCCATATAATCCCATATATACTAGAAGATGAGACAAAACAATGGGTACACCTAGAGAGGGACACAATTGAAAACACCTGCACCACAACATACCCACTCCTCCCAAACAAACTAAAGAAAATCCCCACAACGCTTAACAGGTACACACAGACCATGCTCAAAGCATGGAAAACACAAATAGGCAAACTATCCCCAAGCCCATCCCCACTAATCCCCCTGGCGCACCACCCATTATTCTACCATGCAGCACAAAACCTCCAGACAAAAACCTGGCGAACCAAAGGCTTATATCGCCTAATAGACTTTTATAAAAATAACAAACCCTTGTCAACACAAGAAATACAAGACAAACTAGAAGACACCCAAATGACCTGGTTAACACAACACCAACTACATGCCCTCTTAAACAACCCAACAGTAAAATCAGCAGCAACTAGGCCCCTGACAACCTTCGAAAACCTCCTCCTAACAACAAAGGGAAACGGTAAAGGGACGGTATCCGCAATATACAAAATACTACTCCAAAATCCCGCAAATCCCCTAGACGCAATCAAAAAACAATGGGAGAATGACATAGGCTATGAGATTAACCCCACTCAATGGACCAGAATGTGGTCTAAACCCCCCTTTAAATCCATATCAACGAAAAGAAAAGAACTCACACTGAAACTCACCTACAGGTGGTACCTAACACCAAGGAAACTAGCGCCAATACACCCAGGAACCTCACCAAAATGCTGGAGAGGGTGCACCTCCACAGGCACATACCTCCACATGTGGTGGGAGTGTCCCAAAATTCAACTATTCTGGACAACAGCCATACAAGAAATATGTAAAATAACTAAGCAAGTAATAGACATCACCCCAGAATTGGCCCTACTAAACATCTTCCAAGACAACAATGCCCATTTACACCACAAAGAACTCATAACCCACCTGCTCTCAGCAGCCAGAAACATCATAACCAGACACTGGAGAGACCTGTCAGGAGTAAGCATGGACCAATGGTTCCAAATAGTATGGGAAACAGCCCTACTAGAAAAATTAACTAATAAACTGAAACTGACACGGGGACAAACAGAAGAAGACGCCTTCACCCCGGTATGGCTCCCCTTTATCACATACACAGCCCAACAGGACAATGACAATAATCCACCAACAGCATACAACTCAATATGGCTAACCTGATCCAAAACACCCACCCACCTCACTCACACAAGAAAACAAAGATCACCACAGCCAACCACAAGCAAACAATCACACCCTAGGCCAACCCCAACCTCTCTCACCACCAAAGGAACACAAGTAAACAACACAAGCAACGCTGACACCAAACTCTACATACATTAAACATAATAGAAACACCGCCACCCGACCCCACCCCCATCCATCTTCCCTCTCTCCACCCCCTTTCTTTTTTCTTTCTTTTTTCTTCTCCCCCTAATGCCTCAACAAATGAAACAGATTTGTAAAAACGCTACGTGGAAGAAGAAGAAAAAAATATGAGGCACTACACTCCTGTAAAACAAGAAAATCCTTAATAAAAAATATTTTAAAAAAAAAAATCAAAACTTTATTAGCAAAGCCAACAGGCCACAGCTATACAAGAGTTAAAAGTGAAAATAGGGATAAAAGGAAGAAAAGAACAAGCAAAAGGAGGTCCGTCAGATGAACAAGTCTGTCACTCAGATGGTGGCCCTCAATTTCGCAGCTCTCTCGATGTACCTCACGACCTTCTCTGTTATCTGACTATCCATATCAGATAATAGAAAATACAGTGTAATGTCTGGTGAACGGCCGGGGTTGGAGAGAATGAGTGGAGTAATAATCTCATTCCTTAGGTCTTTGTAAAGGGGGCAAGATAGAAGGACGTGGGACACTGTTTCCGTGTTACCATCTCCACATGGGCAAAGTCGTTTTTCAAATGGAGTCTTTTGGTAACGACCTTCGAGTACAGCAGAGGGAAGAACATCCCATCTAGCCAATGTAAAGGCACGTCTGTATTTTGGGATGGTTAGTTTAAACAAATATGAAGCTGGAGAGTCAAAATGAGAAGGGGGAAAGTAGGTATACCATGGGCACAGTTTCTTTAAGATAATCAGGTTGTTTTGTCGTTCAATGTCTTTCAGGCGCTGGCCTATTAGACTCTTTGCTTTAATGAGGCCCATTGATAGTAGGGACTGTGAATGCAGACCGCATGTAAGGAGTTTTTGATGCACAGTTTTGAACCACTTGCTTTTGTGAGGGTCTTGCATTACTAGAGGCAGTAGACCAGGTGGATTCAGATTAAGACGAAGCCAATAGTTGAATGTTCTCTGCCAGGTCCGAGTTTCCACAGATGGAAGGCAGGCCTCGAGTCGTAATGCTGCGTTTGGAACACAGGAGGGGACGCCGAATATCTGCCTTAGAAATTTAGACTGCACAGTTTCAAGACTGGAGCAGTGGTTCCCCGTCCAGATTTGTGCCCCGTACAGTAACTGCGCCAGAGGTTTTGCTTGAAAAACTTCAAGGGCTGCTGGGATGTATCTGCCCCCCTTCGTGTAAAAGAAGCGGGACAGCATCTTGATACTTTGAGCTGCTTTTTCTTTGGCACATTTTTGATGGACATCCCAGGACCCGGTCGACTGGAAAACGATACCCAGATATTTGAAGGCTTTAACCTGTTCAATTGTCTGGTTATCCATCCTCCAGCTGTACTGTCTGTGTTTCCTTGCAAAAACCATAATTTTGGTTTTCTGATAGTTTATTGCAAGTTGCTCTCTCCTACAGTATGCTGAAAATTCACCTATGAGCCTATTTAAGCCTATTCTTGTTCGAGATAGGAGTATCGCATCATCAGCATACAAAAGCACTGATATTGATTTGTCAGCCAGTTTGGGGGCGTGGAAGTCCGGAGATGACAAACAGTTAACCATATCATTGATGTAGATGTTGAATAGAACTGGGGCCAGGATGCAACCTTGCTTGACCCCCTTACTGACAGGAACTGGTCCTATAAGATGGCCATTTAACGAAGTTCTTACATGCATCACCGTGTCTTTATATAAACAGCTGATCAGAAATAATAGTCTTTTGTCTATACTTGATGTGCTCAATTTATCCCAGAGTCTTACACGTGGAATTGAATCGAAAGCAGCCTTTAGATCGATAAAGGCTGCATATAACACCCCACGGGATTTTTTGGCATATTTGTCAATTAAATAGGCTAGGGTGAAGCAATGGTCTATGGTGGATCTGCCTTGCCTGAAACCCGCTTGCTCTTCCGCTAGAATAGCTTCAGTTTCCAGCCAGCTAGTTAGCTTGATATAAAGATGTTTGGCATATAGTTTGCTGGGTATAGGCAGAAGGCTGATTGGTCTATAACTCGCCGGGTCTGTCATGGGTCCTTTTTTATAGATTGGGATAATTATTGCCTCAGTCCAACCATCTGGGAGTAAACCCGTTGAGTCGATCCAAGAAAATAAAGACGCCAGCAGGGTCACTAAATAGTTGCTAGAAATTAATCCAGCCTTACAAAGAGAAGAGAAGAAATGCCTGATGGACAGGCCATGGATAGTAGTCATCCAATAGCTTCACTGGATGATTATCACAATGATAAGACCCCTGTATTATCCAATAGAGATAAATATGAATTACAGCTCTGGATGGATTTGATCCAGATTGTCTGTCCTCTTCAGGAATTCTTTAACATGAAGCTTTCCAGCCAACATTAGAAATGTTTACTAGTTGATGGCTCAGTAGCAAGACAAATCTTTGTATGTTATCCTACATTATATCAAGTCATTTGCCCTGTGATTGGCTAAGTCCAGTGTATTAATGTAACACATTTTCTTCTTCTTTCTCATATTTTCTCATATTCCATTTTTTAGCTCCTAGAAGCTCTTGCTCTGACCCATTCTCCTCAATTGGCCTTACTAACTTAGAAGCATTATGTACTCTAAGCATACCCCCTCCCCTTTGGAAAGAAGCTATCAAAGTCCTTTCAAGTCATGAAACAAAGTGGATTCAAAGCTTTCCTGAGCTGCTCTTCAACTCCGATACTCACCTGAATCAATCAGCACAAGATGATAATTTGCTCAGGATGTAATTGTAAACAAGGCTTTAATTAACTGCATCAGGGTTTTAATTAACTGCTTCAAGATTCCTTTGTGAAAAGCTATCTTTAGCTTGGAGCTTCTTTCTGTACAATACAATATGCACATTCTGGTCAAGACACTAGTGGATTTCTGAATCCCACCAAACTCCTTCGCTTGTTCCTGCAGAGTGAACACCAAGCATATGATCATTAGGTCCCAAGGTCTAAGCTGACAACTATCCTTGAGTGTTTCATCTTTTAAGGTTAGAGCCCGCTCTTTGAGTTTCTTCATGCTGCCGTGACTTATTAAGAACAATTTACACCAAATAAGCTCCTTTACAGCTCAGTAGTGACAACTCTACCTTACATTAGATGAAAACCTGCTGATTCACAATAAAATCTGAACCTAAATTTGAATTACTCCCCTATACTTATCCAGTACTAATTGATGCACCCTATAACCACATAGAGTCTAATACTAATTTGATGCTGTTACTGATTGGAATATTAGTACTATTAAAAAGTTTAAGTGACAGAAACTACATGAATTACTGTGCATCAAATGAACCGAGCTTCTGGTTAGAATGTTTCAGCAAACAGTGTGAACTTGAGTATAAATCTTCACTTTCTCTCTGTATGACAGACAACCTTTGTGTTACCTGTAAATCCAAGTAGAGAACCTGTGGCCTTTCAGCAGCTGTTGGACTACAACTCCCATCAGCCTGAGCCAGCATGACCAAAGGTTCCCCACCTCTACTGTAACCAGTTTATCAGGGTTATCTCACTCAGTCACCCATGATCTTTGTTAAGTTTGAACATGTTATCTTGTTAGAGCACAACTTTTGTTGTACAGTAGCTAAAACTACAATCTTATATATACCTACCTGAGAATAAGTCCCATTGAACTCAGTGGGGCTTACCTCTGAGAAGGCACACAGGTGGGAAGCTGAGAAATTCACTCTTGTGTTAGGCAAGTCATGATATATAATACAGTTGTAAGAAAATAATTCTGTCATACTTGGGAGGCTTCTTTAAGGATTACTGACAAATTGAATATGAAGTACTTTGAACATGGCAGAGTTCAATTTAATTCATTATATTAATAATGTTGATGACTTTTTGTTGAATAGTGGCATGCAAGTATTGTGCATATAAGTAATCCATAAACATAATCTCCAGTGGAACGGCAGTAATGCTTTATTAGTCTCAGTTTGTTCTCTTACAATCCCATATGGTTTATTTGCAGTGACTTTTTGAGATTTTACAGACCGCAGCAAGGCATATTCATTGCCAATGGGAATCTCTGCGTTTATCTGAAGGAGAGTAGGAATGAGTCATATAGCAACACAAACTGACCCAATTACTTAGGTCACAAACGACTCAATCACTTCCAAACACAAAATCCAATAGGAATTCAAATATCGCCATAATTCTTTCTGCCAACAAAAAATCTGACATGCTGAACACTGGCCCTGAAATATTAGATGGACTGTTTCATGATTAAGAATAAGGAGCAAAGAAATCCTATGTGCCATTTTAGTTATCTCTTGCCTATGTAGCATCTCTCCTGTATGATTTCTCTTGAGCCAAGGCAATTTGAGCACATCAGCTGGCAATGCAGTATCCTTCTTTGTACCAGGCAGTATAATACAGAAAAGGCCTCAGTAGATCTGTCTCTGTCAATAACAGTTGCTCCCTAGCCTAATGATGCTGAATTTAGGAGTAAGTATCAACCATTCTGCACAATATTGCTCAGTTGTATCTTGTAAGCTTAGTTTGAGTTTATTTTGTCTACAGACCATAAACATCAAATGCAGTATAGGGTTCTCAAGACAACCACAGCAGAGGAAAACACACATAGGTGTTTACAGGGGAGGGGGGTTGTTCGTATACTCTCTCTCTCTACACACACACACACAGAGAGAGAGAGAGAGAGAGAGAGAGAGAGAGAGAGAGAGAGAGAGACATTATTTTAAAAGAAATACAATACGTGTGCCTTTTAAGATAACTGCAAAACAAAATACATAAGCAATCATAAAAATATATAGACAGTTTTGACTTGGAGCTCATCTTCTCTTAAACAATTGTGGCCTAGTTATGATAGTTACAGTGATGATCTTGTGTGTGTGTGTGTGTAATCTTAGGGCTGGAATCTGCCCTTAAAATTTAAACATGGAATTCATTGGAGTTCTTGAAGTACAGAGAAAACACTGTGGAGACAAATTAGTTCACACACACACCCCTTAGCAAGAGCAAGAGTGATATATACACAGCAATACACAGCAAGAGTGTGTGTATAGGTGCTAACATTTTGACTGTGCCACTTTCGCAAGGACAAACTCTCAGGTTGCAAAGTGGCCTCGTAAGTTGACCTTCTATACCTGCTAATGGCAAAGCCTCAAAGTCCTACCTCTAATCTCCTTCCCCCATGCAGAGCCTAATGTCTACTGCTACTGTCAGATTCCTAGGACATCCTTGTGTCTATCAGTGGTTTCATTTCATGGTGCTGAAAGTTAAAAATGGTTTTGGAACATTACAGCTTAGGATCAGAGTATGAGTTGTTGCTATTTCCCAGGGGTGTCAACTATAGGGGACCCTGGGGGCCTGAGCACCCACAAAAAATTGTTGTGGGTGCTCAGCACTCATACCACAGGACCCCCAATGCAACTTCCGGTGCTTCGCAAAGCATCAGAAGTCACCTTGGAACCTGCAGGTTCTGAGGCCTCGGGATGTGTGATGCCAAACCAGCGCCCCTGCTACTTCCACAACAGTTCCCCAGAAGCTTTCATTGTGTCACTGTAACTATGACTGTCATGTTAAGGTAGAATTCATGTATGTTCAATGTTTGTTTTTAAAATGCAGGTAGGGAATGGGAGCAGCTGGTTGTAATGGTTGGTGGAAATCGCACCCCATTCTAAGTTTCTTACTTTGTTTCATATTTGGAAATTTGGATTTGACAGCCAAATCAATCTAACCTAGGCCTATTTATTCATTTATTATTTGCTATCCCCAAACCAATATCACCCCAAACCATGCACACACTAATGCACTCTAGTTTCCAGAAAAGCTCTCAGTATTATCCATTAGGCTTCATTGGTTATAGACAAACTGGCATTGCTCTAAGGATTCACCTGTGATTTTTTTCCTGATATAGAAGCCTGGGAAGTGCAATTCACTCATTATTGGAGCATTCTGTAAGACAGAAAGCAATGTGAAATAGACTGACAGTTTAGACAGTGAAGGAAACTGGAGCCAGGTTTTGCAAGCCTTGGACCAACTCTTCTGACTTGCTGCAAACTATTTCTGCTAAGTACATCCAGATCGCTTTGTATCTGTCATTGGAACAAAGTCAAGACCATTCTCCAGTCAACTGTTCCAAGTGGGAAGAGAAGCAGGGGCCTTGAAACTGCTTCCTCAACAGAGATAGAGGCATTGCAAGAGAATTCCTTGTTTATTAACCTACTTGCTCTTGCTAAGGTGAGATATAAATTCTTGGGATATGTGTATGTGTTTGTAGATCAGGGATGGGGAACCATGCGTTCATAGGCCCCATCCCTGAGTGTTTTTCCTGGCTGGAATGTGTCCCTGAACTCTGATACTGCTTCTTGCTTGTGTGGGTGGAAGACTAAGAGGGATGTATTTGAAGAAACTAACCTGTTAGTTGCTCTGGACACTTTGGCCTCTGGCCCTGTCTTTCAATGACACGTGGCCCCCAGAACATTGCCAGAATGAGATATGGCCCTTCAGCTGTATATGTCTCTCTCTGTGTGTAGACCAATGACATGGATCATCTAACATGACGTTATGATAAGAGCTATCTATATGTTTGGAATTATTGGTGTATTTGTGTTTTGGCTAAGAAGAGTTCATTTACTATTAGAAACATGAAAAGTGGAGTTTTTGGGACTCCCATACAGCATAATTATTGGCATTTGCCCTCCACCTTATCAATTTTCACCCCTTGCCATATTATATAGGTTGCTTCTGTTTGGAGTTACAACAAGTGGTGGTGGAGGTTTGAAAAGTGGAGGAAAGTCTAGTATGTGTAGAATACAGAAGGTGGAAGACAGAAGGAGAAGAGATAAGGAATTCAGCAATTATTTATGAATCAGATGACATGAGGAATCCTAACCAGGATCTGCCAGGATGGGCGACTTAGGATGTGGCAGAGCTAAATCAGCAGTTTCTTTTTCTTTTTTTAATATAATTTTTATTAACAAACCAATCAAATCACTTTAGTTCCAAATCACAAAGCCAATTTTTTAAATTTTTGTTGGGGGTACCCATGCTTTGAGCTCCGAAAGGGATCCAAACATCTCTCTTGCTGCTGCTTTAATATTCACAGTTCTGTCCAAATAATATTCACAGTTCTGTTCAATCTTCACTTTATTATTTTCCTCGTCTTCTTGTTGTTATCATATATTCCTTTCTTTGTGACCTCTGATAGTGTCCACAAGTGGGTTAAAAACAAATGTTGTTATATCCTGTGTGAATTTTCCATTCCTCCAAGAGCCATATTCAAATAGACAGATGCCATTTCAACACTTCCGTACAAAACATTCTTAAAGTCTGCCCGTTGATCTTCCCTGGCCTGTCAGTCTCTCCTCAATCTTATTAGGGGGTTCTGCCAGGTCAAGCTCACAGTCCCATATAATGGTCTCCTCCACCTTGATTGTAAAACCTTCAGCCAGGCCTGCTTCTTAACGAGTCTCTTTTTATAACTGCGTTATTCCAAAGGCCTTTCATTCCTTTCCAGATATTACACAAGCCATGTCTTTGATTAGTAATTCATTTCCACACAGTTCTAATCATCCCGCTTATAATCAGTAATTGCAACGATTCTTCTTGGGGGAGGATTGTTAGGTAATCACATAAGATTAAAAAAAAAGTCCCCCCCATTCTGTCCCGTTCCGACATACCGACCCTTTGATGTATCTTCTTCTTGTTATATTATCCTGTTGAATCCAACCCGTTGCTCTACTTCACAGAGGTCACCTCCGTTAGCAGTCTTAACTCCCATTCTTCACTTGAAATATGTGCATTTGCTTCTCTCTAATTGTTTATTTTGAGCTCCTGCAACCAGGCCACGCAATCAGAGACAGCGTCTGGGAGAGCCATCCCACACGGGTGCTGTGCACCTTGTGCCCTCACCCCCTTCTTTCAAACTCGGGGGTGATTTATGGCAACCGCAGGCGAGGCAGTGTTCTCCATTCCCTTGGGGTAACAAGGGAGGCTGCATACTCCCATATCAGCCTCTTAATTAACTCGTGTGAGCCGGAGAGATGGTATTGTCGGCCATCTTCCAATGCGCCCCTAGCGGCCCCCTGCTCTGCCAATCAGCAGTTTCTTGGCTCAGCCATGTTATGCCAGCATAAATCCCCAACCCCGTCTCAGCCAGTGATAAAACAGCATAACTCTGTAATGCCACCTCAGCCATGGCTAAGGGTCTTGAGCCAAGACCAGTGTAACATATGCCTGCATCAGCCCTGAAACGTGGGGGACTAGTGGAGGAAGTGGTAGGGGTGAGGCCAGAGAGGAGAGACTGAATCCTAACTCTGTTCAGCTTGGTCATGACACCTGGCAACCTGGTGAAACCTTCTTAAAGAGAATTAAGCTTGGGACATAACAGAGAAATTGGGTTTTCTGCCAATATGCAACTATGAAGGTGGTTGTTGTTGTTAGTTTATAGTAAGGGCTGCCAGAAGCAGGGATAGGTTTGTGGGTTCCATCTCTACAAAATGTCATGGAGATTTGAACACATGAGAGTATAAATATATCCTAACATAATCAACTGGTGTCACTTGCCATTTTTTAAAATTATATTCTCATTTTACAAATGTTTCATTTGTTCTACATGTAAAGATCTGTTTGCTTCAAAGGCATTTATATATAGCGTAATTCACATGTACTAAACCTTAAAAAAAATAAGCATCTTGTTGGCTGGTCGTTTTTTTCTCCTGTGGTCTATTGACTTATGCAATAAAAGCTATTCTATTTTCTCTGTATATAAGACATGAGGGGAAAATTTGAATCAAACTTTTTTTTTAGATTAAAAAAATCCACATAGATTTTGTGGTATAGTAAGAGATTAGTTTATATTCCTTTCAGATTTTGTAAAATAGATACAGGGCAATTTAAGCACTTCATACCATGGGAGTTGACAAAAGCTTATTCAGGAGAATAGTATATTGCGAGTTTTAACAATTCTCACAACTGTAAGGCAACACAATATTTTATTCTTCTCAAGCGTCCTCTTAATAATCATAGTAAAAAATTAGGTATGTCTTGTTTATAGACAATTTTAAACACAGAGACATTTCTTTCAAAAAAGGCTAACTCAGAGTTGCTTTCTAATTGCATTAAGACACTTTACAGCTTGTCTCACAGTGCCTTGTAGATGGGTGTTATCTCACTGAAGCACACACCTTATTATGTATTATTTATTATAATTGCAATGAAAATGCACATAGCTTTCATTAACAGTTAAACATCAAGCAGTGAACCATGGTGAGCCTTCTTCTTCTTAATATTGACTTATTTACAAACTTTATAACAGAAACTTGTAGAAGTGATTAAAAACACACACCTTGTTTTATCTTACCATGATTTTAAAAGTGAGGAAAAACTGGTTAAATTAATACTGGAGAAGTATATTGAAGAAAGATGAGCACTGCACAAGAATTGCTTGTGGAAGACTGCTGGAATCATGGTTTCAGAACTTAGGGTCCTATGCAAGATCTGCTAGGATGAACAGCTTTGGATGTAATGGATTTTCAGCTGAGCTGGTTGAATCCTAATTCAGACAGGCTAAGTCAGTGCTAAGTCCCCAACTCTGGCTTAGCAGAAAATGCACCAGCCTACCTTGCTCATCCTGCCTGAGCCAACTGAGTCAAAGCTGGCTGAGCCAACAGCAGTGTAAGTCCCCCAAAAGGAGTATTCTGGAGGCATGGTGGGGGCAGGTTCAGAGAGTGGGACATAGGCTGAATCCTAAGCCCATTCAGTTAGGTTGGATCTTAAGGGATTTAGACTGAGTCCTAAGCCATTTCAGCTCTGTCACATGATCTGACAACCCAGCACAGAACACTGGTTTCAAGTTGCTGAATTACAACTTATTACTAAACTGAAAACTACAGAGAGACCTGGTCTGAATAGAGATATTGGATTCTTGTCTCATTATACATGCTAAAGCTAATTTTGGTCATCTGCATACTATCCCTTGCTTTTTCCTGTAGGACTAATTGCAGTCGTTAACAGTCGTCAAGAGGATAACCATACCCATTGAGTCAATCACCCATCTCCTACTACCCTTCTGAGAAAAAACCCACCCCACCCTCCCACTACATATGGTGACTTCTGTTTCAGAGTATCTGAAGATGGGTCTAGAATAAACATTCTTAATCCAGTATAAAGTTCCTAATGTTATCTACCACACCATAACCCTGTTGATTTATTTAAATGTGATAATTTTGGGGGGCAACACAGGGATGGGCTTAACATAGCCATAACTAACATAACTTCTTCTGGGGTCAGGAGGTGGTATCTGGCACGTACTCAGAAGCCTACTGAAATTAATGGGGTTAGCCATGATGAACTTAACTCCATTTATTTCAATAGGTTTCTTGAGTAAGACTTGGTCAGATGCCACCCACTGATCCCAGGCCATTCTCCATATCAAGCCATTTCATCTGATGATACAGATATCACTAGACATGTGCATGTGGCTTTTCATCAGAGAATTTGTGAGACATTTGAGCTTTAGCAACTCTCTTTTTAGAAAATAATCGATAAATATAGCCTATGATCTGATTGTTACATAAAGGATATAAACATTAGGAAATAAAGGGAAAGAGAAACTACCAGGAGGAAAGAATTATTTCCAAGCTTGCAGCTGAGGGGCAGAGTTTCTTTTGATATGCATATTGTTCTGCATATTATGCATCACTTTCCTGTTTTCACAGATTCATGGGGATGTGACAAAGTACACCACACAGAAATTTGAAAAGATAAACAGAAGGCAATAAATCTAAAAGTCAAGTTTGGGAAAGTAAGAATATCCGGGGGGTGGGGGATGGGGAACAGGTGACCTTTCTGTACTGAGGACAAAAATACATGGCAAAAGTACATGCCACTCTTATAAAGTGAGAAAAAGACAACAGAGTAGTCTGTCAACTTCAAAAGATTGGCTATAATACAGAATAGAAGATAAAGGCTGTGGCATTTTCATGCTCGGTTTCTAAACCAGCATTCAATGGAAACATACAGGAATATGCATAGGAATACATTCTTATTTATTATTGGGTTTATTTTCTATACTATTGTTTCAGTTAAGGTTTTTGCTTAATTGAGTTCTATTTTGCAGTAATATTGTGTGTACTTATTTATACACAGTCTCTCTCTCTCCCTGCTCCTTATCTCCACCCCATGATTCTTGTAGGGTTGTATCCAATGCTTGCATGAGCAGAATGCAGCTGCTGCAACTTCCTTTTCTCTCCATCCACAGTCCTGAATCATCTAAAAGCCTCTCCAGAGGTTTGAGGCACCCTCCTGAAGAGTCTGGCCTGTGTTCTATAGCTCTTCATTGGGGAAGGGACATCACCTGAAGCCAGGTGGAGGAACTTTGCATGAGCAGAGCTCTGCTAGTGCAAGATTTTTCTGCCCAGTTTCAAATGATTCCCTCCATCATTCATTCACTCCTTGCATTTACATACTGCCTTTCTGTCAAGGCAGTTCTCAACTTGAAATATGAATGCATACAAATGGTACAAAACATTCTCAGGAGCTGATGACACCAGCTTTTGGGCCTGGGAGTCTCATCTTCTGCCTTTCGTCCAGGCACAAAGGTCTTAAGCAACACAAGGAGAGATGCAGGCAAAGAGCTACCCCAACAATTCATTCAGGGCTCTGATGGTCCATCCCTTCAGGAGCTGGTGACTATATGCTTCCTGGACTGAGCTTCCTCACTTCTAAAGTCTAATGCAATGCCCAACCCACACTGCTTTGGTGGCCCCCTTAACCCTCTGCAGAAGCCTTCAGAGGTGTATGGGAAGAGGATGGGGAAAGATGGACTATGCGAACATTCTTTCTCATGTGTCGCTTTCAGGTACAACCCACAATGGCTTTGTAAGATGCTAGGAATCAGGGCAGAAACTAAGAAAGCAGGGTAATAATGAAGAGAATGACTTTGAGCATATGCAGAGCATCTTTCTACAAACACTACTAACTTCAAACATATGGTGTATGTGTAGGCTTGGATTAGGACCTAGTATCAAGCTCCAAGCTGTCACAGAATGGTAGAGCAAGACCATGAAAGGGAGACAAACTCATTGTAATTTTTTACAAAAATGGTTGAAAGGCTATTTTTCCTGCAATGTCACAAGAAGGGAAAAGACTTCCTGCCTTGCAGTTCATCATAAGCTCTTCATATACTGCTGGACAGGCAGGACAGTGTTTAAACATTCATGATCTGATGGTCTTTTGAGACCAGAGTTAAGTGCTTTACGGGAGAGATAATGCATTCTGCAGAGAGGCGAGCGCACCAGGATTTCATCTAGACAGAATGCAAGCCTTGTGGATCATCTTACAGATCATAATATTTCCTAGTCTTGGGATAAAATAAATATGTATTAAAGCTTGTGATTATATCCTGGGGAAGTAATAATGTTAACCATACTCTTGACATACAAGCTTTCTGTGTGCCTTACTGTGACTGCGTGACACACATTTTAATAATATTGCTAGCTGGACAAAGGTAATGAAAATGTCATAAAACTAGATGAAAGACTGGAAAAGTTTATTCAAGATTCTGACCTTTGATTTTTCAGCTGAGGTTGCTTTGCAGAAAGAAAAATAGGATTCTCCCCCTGTCCAGAAGTGCAGCGACTTCAGAAAGGATTTTAAAAAGTGGTAAGGAGCGAGAAATATTTTTTAGACTGTGGAAGTCTAGGGGATGCATTTCAATTATAAACCATATCATATCACTACCTACACATTTCAATACACAGCTGGGCTACAGTTCAAATTTCCTTAATAAAGAAAACCTTCAAAAATGTATTGACTTAAATTAATTCTGATTGGTCCATCCCCCGCCCCATGGCCTGGATTAAATCAGCACACATCTCCCTTTCATTACACATGTTTCATTGCAAACGTAAGGCACAACACTCTGGTGTCATCAGTGGAGAAATTTGTTTCCAATGATGTATTGCTGTAAAGCTTCCTAGACAGTTTTCAAATATATTTTGCTTCATCCACTAGGCATATGTATTTCCCTATGGAATGGGTAAACAAAGTTCCTGTCTCGCCATAACGTGGAGAGTCTTGGAGTATTCATTATTGACAAATGATAAGAGCTGGGCCTCCCTAGAGGCCCCAAGCTGAGGAGCAAAACACTTTAGTGACCTTTTTACATTTTGATGTAATAAAAGTTTGGGTTTATAACGTTGTTACGCTGCAGCCACCTGACAATTGTAATGCATTGCTGCGTGCGAAAGGTAGTTAAGGAATAACTCCGGAGGAAAGGAATGTTCTGGGGCTTTTGTGAGGTTTTCAGTCATTACAGCTTCTGTTGAGTTTGTCTAGAGGAGGGGAGGGGGGGACTGACATTCAGTCATATCCCTGCTCAAAATTAAAGTTTGTCCTCTGGGATCCGTTCGCTCATATTATCTTAATAATAGTGGCTTTTGAAGATCCCCCTGGCATCCTAGCAGGAGAAAATGAGGAAAGAGTGTTATTCATACCAAACCAGAAAGGTATAAGAAATGGAACAAATTCACATAAACCAGCAGGGACAGGACTTCCTCGTTTTCTCTCAGAGATTCATTGATAATGTAAGTGGCATGGAAGGAACAGAGGTGCTTCTGTTTACCTGTCCCTTTCAGCCTAACCTTCTTCTCACCAATCAGTTTTGGGGGATTGAAGGAAACATGCCTCCCGGTTAAATTGCTCTGAGGTTAGGCCTTATGTCCTTATGAAACATAATGCTGGATACCTGTAGAAGATTGGGGGAAATACAGAGCTGCTGCTCAGTCTTGCCCCTTAGTTTGTATGAAACTGCTCATCCCACCTGTTTTGAAGGCAATCCAGAGTTTACAACTTTTCTGATATAAATCCCTGGGCAATTTGTTTTATTCCAAGGCAATCTGTAGTCTGGCCTGATTATTGACATGTTCATAGGTGCTGATGGTGGTTATGCATTCCATCTATGATAGAGTACAGATGGGGAATATCATACCCAGGGGGCAACTGTGACCCTCGATTCCTGTGGCCCTTGATTTCTATCTGACCCTCTGACCTCTCCCCAGACTGCAAACCCCACTGACCTTGTCCTGTGCCACTCTCAGGTGCTTTTGGCTGGCTGGAATGCTTCCTTGAATTACAATAATGCCTCTTCGTTTCTTGGAGTAGTGAAAGGTGTGTGTCCATATATGTAGAAATCTCTGCTGTACAGAGCTAAGAGTTACATCTGTTGATCACCCACTTTTGTCTCATAGCCTACCCACCATTGACATGCAACCTACTTGCCCATGAATGAATGTAGACCTTGGACTGGGAAAGATTCCCTTGCCCTCTGGTAGAGGGTGGGGGCTGGCAGAATTACTGTTACCACAAATCTTACTGCAGAACCACAGTATATGCAGATGCATCTGATATACACATTGAAAGAATCACCGAAAAGCACACATGCAAATGCTTTGCCAAAGAGCAAATCAGGAGCAGGGCCTCTATGTTAGTGTCATTGCAGCAGAATCCCTGATCTAGACCTTGTGCAGAGTAGAAATGAATGAGCTCTCCACCACAAGAATGAGTTTCAAAGCTTTATTGGAAATAGTCTTAACATAGTTACAAATAAATGTTATAAGATACAATGTAACATATTGCTCTTTAACAAACTAGCAATGCAATCCCGCCTTCCTTAAGTACTTAATTCAGTCCAAGAACTTTCTGGTCTTAGAGAGAGAAAAAGATCCTAAGCAACTAGGGACTCAGCTACATTAGTAAAAAAAACAGAAACAAAACAAAACAGTGTTTTGAATGCATTATAAACATGCAACACCAGATGGTGCTGAAGAGTAAAAAAAATCTAAGCAATTTTCCATAGTGTTCCCCCTCCCCTTTGTAATAATGATTAAATTTCTGACTTATTCAAAGCGGGGTTTTTTCCCCTGTGTGTAGATCCACACTTGCTTTTCTATTCATTGAGTTTTGTATCTACTGCTACCGCTGCTGCTCTCCATCACTGACAAAGAATGTTGAGCTTCTTAGATTTCACCTTCCTGTTGTTAGGGATCTCTCAGAACCTAAATGGAAACATCCACCCTTTCCTTACCATATTTGCTATAATTAGACTTCCTGCCTAATGTAATCTTCTCTTTATCACATTTCAAAATGCAATACATTCTAAACATATCCTATTATGGATTATCATTTTATGCACATCATTTTATATCTTTAACACTCTTCAGAAGAACATAAGATCTTAAAACGTTTGTTAGAGGCCTCTGATTCTTCTCAGCAGAGTTTCAAATTATATCATATTGATTGTAGGCCTCTTGAAGACTAGACTCAGCAGCCTTTCCCAACCTTGGTCTCCAGATGTTGTTGGACTTCCAACTCCCATCAGCCCCAACCAGCTTAGTCAATGGCCAAGAGAGCAGTCTTAATGAAGAGAGCAGTATTAACCTCCTGATGTTCCCTGCTGGAAGGGGTTAGGATATGCTGTTCCTGGAGGCAGAAACCAGCAAAGGTCCATAAAATGAGGTGGTCTTGGATTGAGTGAAGGGGTTGCCATAAATTCAAAGATGCCTCTTTCCCTTGAGAGAGTCCTGATCTGGGGCTCTCATCTACACCAGCCTGGAGTTGGCATAGCTAATTACCCCTCATGTTTTCAATTGCAGGAGGATGGTGTAAAAAATGAAAATGAAAAGATGCACTCAGGCAAAAAACTTGTTGAAACCATCCCACCTTCTCCTTTGGTCAGCACAAGCTTACATGAATTTAGATGTGCTAGGTCTCCAACATTGCTCACTGTCTACCTCAACCCCACATGGAATTGTTCTGGAAGATAATAGACAAATAACAACAACAACAATAACAACAGCAGCAGCCACACAAAGGTAGATAATCTGGGCTATAAAAAAGCAATCTCATATTCCTTAGGAGAGATACAAACCAGTTACAGAAGGTTAGGCAGACATTAGAAGGGAAAAAAATATAGAAAGATACATAAATAAGTACCAGCAGACAGATCAGGAAAAAACAGACAGCAATGCCCACCAAACATTGATCCAAATCATTGACTACAACCAGAGAAAGATAACACATTCTATTGTCGTAGCAGCTAGATATAACTTAGTATTGTTCAATCTCTTTAGATGAATACACAAAGAAACCCTCCACAGAAAGACAGATACAACTTAATACAAGTATTCCATAAAAGAAGCAGATAAAAACCCTTGAGCAGTCCAATAATGTTCTCTGCTGCAGCCTTTCCTAAATAATAGCGCTATTCCCCTACCCTTAAAAAAAATTCTTTGAAGATTGTGCACTTGTATCTAAACTGGTTACTGAGGGTGGATCAATGCCTCCCACTGGCGCCACTTCATCAGGAAGTTGAAAAGGGGATGGGTGGGAGTTACACAGTAGCTCATTGAAAACAAACAGTGTATGGTCTGAAGCAGTTCTGTTCAGAGTAATCTTTGTTCAAGAACCAAAGCCCTCTGGACTTTCACCTCCACCCACACCATATGAAGCACAGCAGGTGGAAATATCTGAAAGGGCTCTGTTGATTGTAGTATCTAAAATGTGTTAAAAAAAAATTCACAAGGATGCAGTTAGCATGTCTAAGTTTCATAGAACAGAATCATAGAATCTTAGAGTTGGAAGGGACCCAAAGGGTCATCTAGTCCAACCCCCTGCAATGCAGGAATCTCAGCTAAAGCATCCATGACAGATGGCCATCCAACCTCTGTTTAAAAACTTCCAAGGAAGGAGAGTCCACCACCTCTTGTGGGAGTCTGTTCCACTGCTGAACAGCTCTTACTGTCAGAAAGTTTTTCTGAATGTTTAGTCAGAATCTCCTTTCTTGTAACCTGAAGCCATTGGTTCGAGTCCTACCCTCCAGAGCAGGAGAAAACAAGCTTGCTCGATGTGACAGCCCTTAAGATATTTGAAGATGGCTATCATATCTCCTCCAAGTCTCCTCTTTTCCAGGCTAAACTTACTCAACTCCTTCAAGTGCTCCTCATAAGGCTTCATTTCCAGACCCTTGATCATCTTGGTTGCCCTCCTCTGTGCACGTTCCAGCTTGTCAACATCTTTCTTAAATCGTGGTGCCCAGAATTGGACACAGTATTCCAAGTGTGGTCTGACTAAGGCAGAATAGAGTGGTACTGTATTATTACTTTCCTTGATCTGGACACTACACTTCTGTTTCATTGCTAGGCTTTCCAACGTGCAGACCAGATCACATCTGGCTTTTCAGGAATGGCTGGTGCTTAAGGAATTGATTTTGGGCTGCTGTTTTGTTTTGCAGGAGAACATAACAGGATTAGCTTTCCTGCCCCAAAGTGTTAGAATTGGAGAATCCAGGTAAAATAATTCCCTCTGGTTACAAACTTAACCTGTCAATCACAATGGAGCACTCTCTCTTCCCTGCTGCACCCTGGCATTTGCTCTACCTCATCCCACACCCTAGCATCTTCCTTTTGCTTTCCTCTGCTTCAGCTCATAATTGACTATTCATTTGAAGTTGCTACAAACACACACACACACACACACACACACACACACACAGCATTGTAAGTTGAGCAGTTAATGAGAATACTAACCAGTCAGTGTGCACATTCACTTGACCTCATGGATAACATACACAATTCAGTTACTGTGCACACATTTCCCAAGGCCTATAGAGGATTATGCATAACGATGCAAGAATGCATACAATTCAGCTGATATGTGCACATTCTCCAAGGTCTTTTGGGAATTATATCTGTTGACTGGGAAATGTGAACAATTCTACCTTCATGGAAGGATTATGTGTACATGAGGCCTGGTGAATGTACACAGTGGTTCATTGTTATGCATATTAACCACTTAACTTAATGTTCTCTTTAACATATATACGTGCTGAAAGGGGAGAACAGGGCCAGGTAATTAGTGATCTAGTCCAAGGGTGCACTGGATCGATCCCACCAGTGCATGCACTCCTTCATTTCTTTTTCTAATTTACACATCTGTATGTATGTAATGCAGTACTGGGTCAAAGAGTGCATACCAGTAATTTTTGTGAGTTTTGGTATAAATAAATAAAGATGCCTCAGAAGGACTGGATTAATCTGCAAAGAGTGAGAAAATTTTAAGAATTATTTTTTGATAGGTGGATCTTTAAAGACTCAAGTGGCTGAGTCTCATCCAGATTTCTGTTTCTCCCGTGATTTTGAGTCACAAGTCCAAGAGGGTTTGCTTTTTTGTCCGACCACTTTCCCCGGGAAAACCTGCTCTTTAAGGCTGAATCAGAACAAATGTCAGTTGGGTTGATGTTTCCAATTCAGCAGTGGGTTTTCCTGGGAAAAGCTGTGGGTCAAAGACAATCTCAGATCCAGGACTAGAAATCATGGGACAAATAGAAGAAACTCACTTTCATTCTTTCTTTGTCTTTGTAACAAGAAGAAAAGCTTGCAAACCAACATGGCAACTCTTTCTGAAAATTCTTAGAATTCAAAGAATCCAGCTTTAATACAAATGAAAAATATATTGCACAAGTTTCATGTAGTTTAATCATGCATGGAATCCTCAGTAACTGCAGCCAAACAGTAAGTAAAAGTGTCCTGCAGGAAATTTGCATTGAGAAATTGGAATGAAAATGGAGTGCTTGTATTTTTTAAAATGATTGCTGTTTTGTTATTGTTGCCGTTGTTGTCACCATTATATTAACATATTACCTTTCCTCCAAGGAGCTCAAGGAAGTGTACAAGGTTCACCTTTCCCCATTTTATTCTCACAAAAATCCTGTGAGGTAAGTAAGGCTAAAAGACAGTGACTGGCCCAAAGTTACCCAGTGAGCTTCATGTCAGTGAAGGTGGGGATTCGATCAGTGGTTTCTCAGTTCCCAATCCAGATTTCTAAATCCTGCAGTGAAAAGTGAAATACGACATCTAGATGGGACTTTCTTTCCCTAGTAAATAAACATTTATTTTAGAAGTCGGAAGGTTATTCAAATTTGTTCACCTCATCCTACCATGGTACTTCATAACAGATAATATAAACAATCATGTCAATGCTTACCTATAGCACTATGTAAATGTTATTCTTTAACTTACTCTTTGGCTGCTTTGACATTTTTATCTTTTGGGAAATGATGTTAAACACTTCTTAAAAAGAAAAGAAATAGACTTTCAGCAGACAAGACAATGAAGGGGGAAATCCCAAAGAAATAAGAATCACAATATCTTTCTTTGAACATACACTTTTCAAAGATACTTGGCAGGGAGTGGTCCTCTGAGAACCTAGGAATATATGTGTGGAAGCAGTTATAATTCCAGACACAACATTCCTTTTCTGTTTGCTAAGAAGATAACAACCACCCAGGAGACTTGATGATCCCAATTCAAGACCAACTTACTTTGCTTTTGCTTTAGCTGTAGCTGCATTATGTTCTTGATGGGTATCAAGACAGAGCTGGATCTCTTTATTTGCAGAGAAAGCCAATCCATGCAAGTAAGAATCAAGTTGCAATCATTAAGTCACATTCTCAGGAGAAGACCCAAAGTAATCAGAATCAGGAGAGTAGTCTGGAGAAAGATATTTGGCAGCTGCAGCCAGAGCTGACACCTGAGTCCCCAGTAACTCAAGCAATGCAATTGCTATTGCGGTTTTACTTCAGTGCCTGTAAACATGTTCCCACTGAGTTGGAGCCCAACAAAATTGGGAGGGCACCAGCCTCCCCACTCAAAAGGTAGACAATCTGAGTTACTTTATAGGCTTGTTACAACAGGGTGGAGAATCTTTTTCAGCTCTGGTACACATTCTGTCACAGGAAACCTGAGGCCAATGTAGGCGTGGGCAGTCACCAGAAGTGGATTTAGTGCAGCACAACTGCACTGGGTGCCAAGCCTAAGGGACGCTGCAGAGGGTCACAATGTAGTGAATTGGCGTAGTGAATTGAGCAGAATGGAAGGTGAGAGGTGGCAGTGTCTTCAGATACCCCAGGTGTAGCATCCCTGCCAGTCAAGATGTCTCTGTCAGCATAAAGCCTTCAGGCACAGAAAAATAAATTTGACAGTGAGCTGCCCTTGTCTCCACCTCCATCACAAAGGGCATGGAGACAATGGCACAAACAAACTTCACATATTCAGCCAACTCAGCGGAGTGCTCACTTACTTGCAGCAGCAAAATGCTTGGGGGTTTGGTTATTTTTAGCCCAGTGGCAGTACCAGTGCCTTGGGAGGGCTCAGTCATGTTTCCTGTGGTCAACCTGCACACATGGCCCTTTGGTGCTGGACCTATCATGGCAATGGCTACAAAGCCACCCACCATGTTGTTTGCCCATTTTACACTGCCCTGAAGTGTAGAATTGCGTGGCGAGTTCCCGCCCCCCACCAAGGATAAATAAAGACACAAAACACCATAATTTAAGGTTAAATGGGTGAATTAGGCCACAACTTTATTGAATTCAGGAATGAGAGGCATTGGCTTAGGCATTGGTCCTATCGACTATCCAGCTCCAGCCCATTTGCTGGAGACACGGGAAGGGTTAACACCATAGAGGGGGAGTCTCCTGCTGAAGCACATCAACTAGGAGCTCCCCCGGGTCACCGCTAGGGGGCGTGCCTTTGGCCCACACCCCCATAGGCTTTGGACAGGGCCACGCCCCTCGGAGTCCTTTATCGGACCACCCTTCGTTCACTCGGGGGAGGTGATGGCATTCCTCCCCCACATCCTCTTAACCCCTTCTTACCAATGCCTAACCGCCAATGCCGAGGAGTTGTGACGAGTTGCTACAAGGTAGGTGAAAAACCAAATGGCTGTAAATTGCCAATTGGGAAAAAATCCTACCATGCCCCTTGCGGCGACAGACTGAAGTCCATAGCAAAGTCAGAAACCTACCTAAAGGGAGGGAGGGTGGGAAAACGTGGGTGCTTGCCGGCAAAAGAGGGCGAGCCCCAGCCACGCCGGCCCTAAATAGGGCAGGCCATGCCCCCCCCCAGCCACCTGATTGGCTGGCTGGCTGGGTGGACAATGCGGCTGGGATTCCCCTGCTCTCGCTGGGGCTGAAACCAGCCCCCGCTCACGTGGGGTGGGCGTGAAGCCCACAACCCCACCTCCTGGGCAGGCCGGAAGTGGCTTTGCTATGGAGCACTTAAGGAAATTTAAGTAGCAAGCAGCTTCCTAAGACTTTGCTGCTGTCTCCAGGTAAGGCTATGGCTGGGTGGGCTCACTGGCAGAGGAAAGGGTGGGGTGGGGGGAGCACACGGCCCCCGGCACCATGATCCTGGTGGGGTGCTATCTCGGCTGCCCTCCCCTGCGCTGGGCGCCACACCACCGCAGGCGGTGAATTACGCCCCAGGATGCATGCCATGCCCCCGGGATGTGCGCCATGCCCCTGTGGGCAGCGCATCACGCCCCTGGGACACGTGCCATGCCCCTGCGGGTGGTGTACCATGCCCCTGGGATGTGTGCCACACCCCCGGGATGTGCACCAGCCACGCCCCATCTGCTCTCCGCCCCCTGGTGCCAGAGCATGAAGCTCTGCCGCTGGATGGGCTGGGTGTGCAGGAGGCAATGGCGTAGCGTGGGTTGTCAGCACCCGGGGCAAGTAATTTGTGCCCCCTAACCCGTGGATTTGCGCCCCCTAACCCTAACCCCCAGATGTTGCGCCTGGTGCGGCCGGCCCCCCCTGCACCCCCACGCTACGCCACTGGCAGGAGGGATAAGAGGTTGAGAGCTGAGTGGAAGGGGCATTGTCATGGGGCTCCCACTCCAAAGTACTTTGCCCAACAACACAGAAGGTGCCATCCAACCTCAAGCTGGCCTTGCACCAGTACATCTTTCAGACATCACTTCTGAGGTTCGATCTATCTCAGAAAAGACTCAGTGACAGTTCTACAATGGATTATGTGAACTGGCTGTCGGGGGAGGGGGACTACATCAGTCTATATATTGCAGATTTCAAGAAACCTGTTAGCAACTGGAGAACAATAACCCTCAATCTTTTAACAGACTACATACATCAAGAAAAGAGACTCTTTGATTGTCAACATTTTAAAGTGGATGCAGACAGCTAAATAAAGCATTGAGGCTGCAATCCTAACCCCATTTATGTAGTAGTAAACTGCATCAAATTCAATGGGACATACTTCTGAATAGAGGTGGTTGGGATTGCAGCTTAGAGCCTGAAATACCAAATATAAATTTGAAAAGGAGTTTGAAATTTTTTGAAAGTGAATTGAGTTTGCTTGCCCAAAATGAGACTATGGGAAGTGAGGAACGATAAAGCTCCACCATCTTTGTTTCATTTTGATTTGTGTGTTTAGTGTCTTGTGTCATAAGAACGTTTTGTGTGTTCCTTCAGTATGTATGAGTGGCAGATAAGTTACTGAATAGCTGCTGAAATTAGACAGACTCTGATACCCTCATTCATGGTGCGCAAGAGTGGTGAATGCATTCTTCTGAGCTTTGTTGTATTGATTTATTCTAGAGCCGCTGACAAGGGCACCATTTTACTGAGGACAAGCACCACAGAGAAAGAAAGTGTATTAAAAATCACACAAGTTCAAAAGCAACTGTTCTCTGTTCACAAGACCACAAAGGCCTTTACTGAAAGCCATTTTAGAATTCTTCAATATAAAATGAAGCCTTCTGTGGCTAAGAGTCTAATACTGTGTCCATTTACCTGGGAGTAAGCATTGAAGTCACTGGGACTTACTTCTGAGCAGACATGTATAGGATTATGCATTTTCAAAAGATTTTTAAGATTGCCTTTTTAAAGTTTATTTATATAACACCATTTACGCACTGCAACATCAGGGTGATGTACAGCAATAAAACAGTTTTTATTCTTTTTAAAGTAGAAAACAATCACTCAAATGACTGCCTTTCAAAAATGCTTCAAACAGCTGCGTTAGGGTTGCCATATTACAAAAAGTTGTTGAGCTTTCCCCCCCACGTTTTTGAGCTATTTCTGAGGAAAATTGGAAAAACAACACTGCTGACATGGGCTGCCATACATCCAGATTTTCTCGGACATATTTTATTCTATTTTTTGCCAATTTCTGCTCAGACACTACTTGTGGCTGCAGTATTTTGGATATGTCCAGGAAATTCTGGACATATGGCAACCCTAAGCTACATATGCATGCCATGATAAAGATGTCTTCAATATATGCCTGAAGATCAAAAGCAAAGGTACCTGCTGAATCTCTTCTGAGAGTATGTTCCACAGCACGGGGCAAGCAACACTAAAAGTCCAACTTCTAGTGGAGGCCAGCTTTTCCTCTGGAACATGGGAGACAACTGACAGTGCTTTTCCAGATGATCTCAGTCAACAAGCTGGGATATAAGGGTCTGTGTGGTCCTTAAGGTATCCTGGATTCAAGTCTTTCAGGGCTTTGCATATCATCATAAGAACTATGAACCTGGTTCACTGGCCTAGTAGCATATGGGAAGCCAGTGCAGATGGCATTTTTGGCCATTCCCACTGGTGGCATGCAGGCCAAAGGTGAAAGTAGGTCTCATGTTAAGAAAAAGGTGCCCACCCCTTAGCTAAATTCTTGCTCTATTTGCTAAGGCCCAAGCTGCAAATGCTTCTTGGAGCTGCATTAATTTAAACTAGCATAGACCTAGACACTGAGCACATTGAAATCAATGGGCTTACGCACACATTCCTAATTCGAAATAGAATTGTGCCCTTTGTGTGCTATGGCAGCTACATATATCTGTAGGTTCAGGTTTAAGTACTGTGTAGATTACAATGCCATTACTCATGGACCCCCTTATATGACTGCAATTCACCATCTGTTCACCAAGATACCATATTGGATCTCAACTGCACTATCTAAGAAAAGTGGAATTTAGCATTCCTTAGAAAATATTTAGTTCTTTCGGGCACAAGAAGCAGTTCACCAAATCAGGGTTAGGACCACTTTTCATGAAAATTCTTTTGCTCCCACAGTGCTACTAAACACTCACACATTATCTCCCAGTAATTTCTGTAATCTCTCTTTAATGTATTGGATTTTATAGCCTGCACGTAGCTTACTTAGTGTGAATGAGTGCTGTTCCCTTAGTGTTTCAATTGTCTCGCAATCAATGGTTCCCTTTGAAGTCATTTTGCTTGTAGGCGTTATTCATTTCAGGGGAGGGGGCTGGAGGAGATAAATCAATAATGTTCTCTTATGCTCTCCTATTAGTCTACATCTTTCTCAGCAAGTCACACTAGATCAGTGTTTTGAAACATGAAAGGAGAAGGATCACGGTTATTTCCTTGAGAAGGTTGCCTTGGAATAGACTGGGTTCTTCAGCAATGTACTAAATATATTTGCAGACTTTGCAATACCATTCCCCCCCCCCTCCTTTCACATTTGCAATGACATTCAAATACTCTGGGAAAATACTTCCATTATCACTGCAGCCACAAAAGAGCACATTGTACAATTAATTGATAGTTCTCTTGGAAGATTCTTTGGACATTCAGTTGCTCCTTATGATTGTCTTTTATTCTTTCCTTCTATACAAATCATCTCTCTCAGAATAGAATGCCTATATTATTGTCACATGGCAGTAATAGTTCCATTGCTGTTGCATTAGGCCCCATGGTGATCAGAGAAGAAAACAATGAGGGAGCGCATGGGCCACTTAGCTTAGCTAGGCTTGAGTTAGGCACTGGCAGGGTTGCCAATAATAATCAGTTTGGACTCCAAATTTGCAAAGCAGGCAGCATCTTTGGTCTACTGGGCCAAAGAAAGGGAAGGAGGCAGGGAACAGAGACAAAACACATATCAAAAATGATAGGAAAAAGAGGAGCAGCAAAGAAAGAGCTAGGTGCCTAGCATTTTCCCTTTCTAGATGTGCTTTTCAAAGAAACTGTGGATCGGCTCAAGTACTTTAAAGAGGGGGAAGCATTGATGTCTCCTTCTTGCTTCATATAACACAGAGACACATACACCCAGCTTCTCTACTTCCGAAGAGAGATAAAGAGAGAGCAAAACAGCAGAATTGCTTTTCCAGCCCTCTCAATGCTCAGTTGCCTTGTTCTGGACTTTTTTCTTTTTTTATAAATAATATTTAATACTTTTCCAACAATTTAAACATTACAGACATTACAAAACAAAATAGACAATACAATACAAAAACACCACACAACACTAACATATTAAACTAACACAACAAAATAAAAACAATTTACAACACATCATACAATTTCATCACCCTATCCTTCATTCGCTTATTTCAACGACCTCCTCACACCTCCCTTTTTGTATTCCACTTCTGTTAATTGTTTCAGCAATTCCTTTCCATCTTCCTCTGTTTTCTATCCTATAATTATCTTGACATATTCTAACCTTATTTTTTCTTTTAATACTCTAATAATCTATTTATACTTAATTCCTTATAACATTTCTACTAAAGCCATATAACTTCATTCCCACGTTTTTCTAACATTCATTAGTTTTACAATATTTCTGTAAATAGTCTTTAAACTTTTTCCAATCTTCTTCCACCGACTCTTCTCCCTGGTCTCAGATTCTGCCAGTCATTTCCGCCAGTTCCATATAGTACATCAACTTCATCTGACATTCTTCCCGGGTGGGTAAATCTTGTGTCTTCCAATACTTCGCTATAAGTATTCTTGCTGCTGTTGTTGCATACATAAAAAAAGTTCTATCCTTCTTTGTCACCAATTGGCCGACCATGCCCAGGAGAAAGGCCTCTGGTTTCTTCAGGAAGGTATATTTGAATACCTTTTTCATTTCGTTATAAATCATCTCCCAGAATGTCTTAATCCTTGGGCATGTCCACCAAAGGTGAAAAAATGTACCTTCAGTCTCATTACATTTCCAACATTTATTTTCGGGCAAATGGTAAATTTTTGCAAGCTTGACTGGTGTCATGTACCACCTATAAATCATTTTCATTAAATTTTCTCTTAGGGCATTACATGCCATGAATTTCATACCTGTGGTCCATAACTGTTCCCAGTCAGCCATCATTATGTTATGTCCAACGTCTTGTGCCCATTTAATCATAGCTGATTTCACCATTTCATCCTGAGTGTTCCATTTCAACAGCAAGTTATACATTCTTGACAAATTCTTGATTTTTGAATCTAACAATTTTGATTTTTCCACCTGGAAGCCAATTTTTTTGTCGAAATTGTATGCCTCCATTATTTGGTAATAATGGAGCCAATCTCGCACTTTGTTTTCCAATTTTTCAAAACTCTGCAGTTTTATTCTGTCTCCATCTTGTTCCAGAATTTCCCAATATTTCGGCCATTTGGCCTCCATATTGAGTTTTTTCTGTGCCTTCGCTTCCATTGGTGACAACCATCTTGGGGTTTTCTTTTCTAACAAATCCTTATATCTTATCCAAACATTAAACAATGCTTTTCTAACAATATGATTTTTGAACGCTTTATGTGCTTTTGTTCTGGACTTTTTTCTATACTGCCTATATTTTTCTTCAGTAGGAGATGCTGGGAATGCTAATTAGACAGAAGAAGCTAATCTGATGCCATATACTGCTAGCAGATCTAGGGATTTTTCAGAAGCACAGTCCCTTCACAATTCCACAGCCTCCAACCATGCAACACTGAAGTCCAGGAGTGTCATTTTTGTAGGTCACAGGGAAAAAATAGTTATCAAAAGATAATTTCCGGGATGCCAGGTTTGGGGGCAAGTACTCTTTTGGTGAGAGAATCCTACTAGAGATTTAAAATCACAAAATATGCAGCAAAGTAAAGCATGGAAATGTAGTCTGTAAGACCTTTAAAATATGCCATTCCAAAGTTCCTCTCTTCCTCTAGCGTAGAAAAAGACCATATATTTTGAAAGTTAAAACTGGTTTACTTACAAACTTTTGAAAGGTCAGGTTCATGTGCTTTTCTATACATTGGAATAGGGTTTGGGACAGAAAGTTCACTTTCCACACTTCTCATTTCCCAATTCGACTTCATTAATAAAATGTGGCCCTTGTTCATCCCCTCTTGCATGTCTCCTTTTTTAATTTTGGGTCTGCAAATCTCTGTTCCTTAACAATGTCATCAAGTGATGAATTACTTGCCTTGGACCTCAGGAAGTGCCTAATTTTCCTTAACATGAAAAGGATCAGTTTAGAAATGCAGTTTAGGAGAGTAATGCCCCCCGCATATGATCCAATTTTCATTTTTAGCATATATATCCATCTTTCTGCTTTTTTCTCCTAGCCCTCTACTTTCTCGTTATCACTCTCCTATGGGCTCCTGTTTATTCACTTTAGCCATTTTCTCCCTTTCTCCTACTTTTTTAAAAAAGACCGGGGGGATGTCCGGCACACCCCTGGCTTGCCCCACCAGCTTGATCCACGTGACCTAGTCCTAACCCACCAGTTGAAGACTAATGGATTAGAAAATAGAAATCAATTATTTTTGGCAGCCTTGGATTACAAGATGATTGCCCTGAAGGGTAAAGTCCTTTTCTCTGTCTCAGAACTAGTAAGACATAAACAGCAGGTAGTTACATGTGAATAGTGGTAGATGACACTTGGGAACCCCGCTACAAACTAATAATCCATTTCTATTATTTGGCTTTGTACTAGAAGGTCCACTCCAAGGATCCTTCAGTTACCACTCCAACTTTTTATTTTCTGACACTATCATTGATGCCTACTTTGCAACCGCTGCCTTTATGTTATGGGCACCTGTACTTGCAAAAAACCTTTTACACTCTTCCAGAGAATCCTTGTAAGTGATAAATGATGCCGAGTCCTAGTTTATTTGATACCTCTTCCTTAAGTGGTAGCAAAACTGGAAGCCAAGAAAAGCTTGCCCCCACATTTCTGTGAAGTGCAGCTGAGGTTAGTATCAAGAGCCACTTACTCTAAGTGAGCATTTGATGCCTGTTTCCAGGTAGAGAAGAACTATGTGTAATTAGTTTGGTTCCAATAGAGGCTCCCTCCAGACTCTTTAGGGCTTAGCATGAGGAGATTAAAGTAACGGAAAGAAATTCACATGTCAGCGCCAGTATTTATGTTTTTCGGCAAGGTTGGGAACATTTCCAAGCAGACACCAACAGAGCAGACTGCCATATAAACCCTCTTGCATCCCCATAGCTATAATCTGTGGCATACTAACTAAATTTGGGGAACTCATCTCAGAGCATGGATTTTCTCCAATATTAGTTCCACTCATAATAGACCCAGTTAAATGAACAGACATGACTGTAATTGACTGGGTCTGAATAAAACTTAGTTGGTTATGACCTTTTGCCTCCTAAGGAGAGTAGTTGCAAATAGGATAAAGGGTCCCGAGTTTACTAGTTTGGAATAGGGACAGTCATTGCTGAGGATGTATTTTAAAAGTTTGATGGTGAGCTTTGTATGGTATGCTTGGGTATAAAAAGTGGTAGGTTTTAAACATGAGTGGGTCAGGATTAGGGGTGTGTAAAAGCCCCCTAAGAAATATCACTAGGTTTATCAAAATCTTTTGACTCACTGTAATCTTTGTAAGATGCTTTACCTAAGGAAGGAATTTCCAAAATCATCCAGTCTTTTGCTTTCGGCAAAATCTAAGGAATATACGACATCCTCTTCACTCGTCATACCACAGCATTTTGGCTTCTCTTCAAAGATGTGTCACCTGAGTAACTCCCCCAAATTCAGTGGCAATTCTAGGAAGGAGATACTGAAAAGTATAGGAGAAAGGCTGTTTATCCAAACTCTTAACTTGTCGGAGTCTCCTTGGATGACAACACAACATGGTGCCTTTAGTGGAAGTATCACTGCAGTTGGAAATGCAAAGCACACCATGCTGGGGCATCATTATAGCAAGTAGAGGTAGTAATTTGAAGAATTATAGGAAATAAACCTAGACGCCTCTGCAGTTCCTAACAGTTGTCAGCTAGGTACCATGCCTGCTGATACACTCCTTGTTATATCCCAGTGTTTCATTCTTCCCTTTAAATAAAAAGTAAACATATCTAACTGTGCCAGGTTCAAGCAGAAAAAAGAAACATTTGGAAACTTTTTTTTTTTTGTAAGAAGTCATCCTAGACTTTGTTCATGTTTCTTGTTCCAGCCAAAGGCCATGACAAGCTTTTGGAAATAATTTTAATAAAATAATACGGAACATATATCCACAATATAATCCACCATCCTTGATGTCAGAGAGTAGTTACTAGAGACACCAACAAACTCAAATACAGCTTGTTTTCAGATTAAACCTGGGAATCACTACAACAATTCATAGCAATTTTATCTAGCTCATTTTTCCTGGTTTTTCTTGCAAACAGTGCATAGAGGACCACTCTCTGTGTTATTATTACTGTGTTACTATTATTGTCACTGAAAGAAACCAAACCATTTCTGCTGGGGTGGACTTGCTTGCTTGTGTGAACAGAGGTTTTAGAGGTTTCTTGGGGCTCTATATAAGGGTCAGGCTAACAGATAATGAGTGATGTCTTCCACCTTGGGTTGACCACAAATACATGCCTGTGTATTTTGGATTTTGTTGCAGTCGCCATCCAAGCCTGCAATGGGCATCTCTTGGAAACACAGCTCAATACAGGTATTTCTTAAGGAAACTGGTGAGACTTTGGTCAGATAACTAGCTCTGAAATGCTCTGTTCTCAAAAATGGGGGGAAATTGGTGTTTCTAATTAGTTCCAGGTTCCTTTTGGATTCTATCCAGAAGAGCCAATCCCTTAGTTGACAATTGTTCAAGCCTTCATTCATGATGAAATCATGGTAGACTCATATTTTATTAAGGACTAATGTGGCATTCAACAAATGTACAAGTTTCAGATTAGCAGAGAAATTCACATTCTTTGTTGGGGAGGACTGGAATAAATGAATCCCAAAAAGATTTCTGTTCACCCATTTTGGTAGCTGAACTAGGTTAACCTTATGATGTATTATAACCAGTATTAGAAATCTGTATCTTCTTTAGATATGGCCATGAGCTAGAAGCTTTCCTGAATCAGGCAGGTGATGTGTCCAACATCAAGTAATGCCATATTTTTCACAGAGCCTAAAACTGAACTGTTACTGATTAAAACCCTCTTCAGAAGTGCATATCAGTAGAGAGAGGCTCTGGGGATGCATGTTTTGCCCCTCCCATAATGTCACTCATATTTCCCGCCCTTTGTGCGATAAAAATGTACTTCTGCAGTGCAGAGTCTTTTTATCTGTGAAGGTTCCCTGTGCAGTTGAAAACACCGGGAAATCTCAATTGCGTATGGAGCTTCCACAGATAGATATATGCCCCTGAATAGGTGGTTGGTTTTTTAAATATTATTTAACCATGCAGCTGGGAAATTCAGAGCTAAATGTGTGTTTTTGAAGCCTCACTTTACCCATTTGTGCACCTGATAAAGGCTTTGATTAGTTCAGTTTTAGGCTTGGTGAACAATAGCTCAATCATACAGGGTTGTGGTGAGGATAAAATGGAGAAGAGGGAGAAACATTGATAGTACTCATAGCATAGCTGTCAACTTTTCCTTTTTCTTGCGAGGAATCCTATTTGGAATAAGGGAATTTCCCTTTAAAAAAGGGAAATGTTGACAGCTATGACTCAGAGCTCCTTGACAGAAGGGTAGAACACAAGTGTAATAAAAAGGAAAATGTTGGCAGTTACTCTAATCTGGAAGAGAGACTACAATAAATGGTACTAGTTAGACTGATGAACAGTAGGATAGTGATCAGTTATTGGATTCACTTCAATCTTCTTCTTCCCACTGGCCACAATGCTGACAGCACATACCAGAGCTATGCAAATCTAGGGCATTATCATCCTTACTCTGTTGGTGTAACCTTTCATTTGTTTAATGCACTACAGAGTTTTCAAGTGAGTCAATTTTACTTGAAGACATGAAAAACTCAAGGCATTTTGGCACCTGGGGTGGAAAATCCCAAAGTTTCTCCATTTTACTAATTACCACAGAGCACTAACTGAAATGAAGGAAAGCATTTCCATATTATATATGGAATCACACACACCCTGCATGTTTATTTCAATCACCATGTGAAATCTTTGACGTGTTCACTTTTTGTATTATGTAAGCATTCTGATAAGAAGCAACAGCATATCACTAGAAAGACAAATAAAAGAGGCAAACAGTCACATTAGACACGGTGCCTTCTGGAATGTAGGCAGTGAGCATCAAAAGCTTGGATGATCTTAGTCTATCAGATCTTCACAAATTTATGTCTTCCAGAAAGTCAACTGGGTTTAACAGCATGAGGGCATCTTTCACAGTAGGAGCTACAAAAAAGCAGAATCGTCATCCTCTGAAGCTAACACTCCACTCCTGCTGAGTTGATCCATTTCCAGTGGTAAGACATCAAGCGGGCCCAGTAGAGAGCTTGCAAATGTGTATGTGACTCATGCCAAAAAATACTAGGGAATGAACTGCTGAGGTAACAAGAGGGAACTCACGGTCTTCTGAAGGAAATGTGCCAGCTGTATATTTGAAAGTGTGAGTATGTCTGGAGATGGGAGGGGGGTGGAACGCACAGCTAACTTCCAAGTGTATTTTTGTGGTGATAGACTAATAATGAGTCAGGAAAAGAGCAAACATACGAAGTTGATGAGATAATTTAATGGGTGGTATTACAGGAGACTGAAGGCACTTGGCAAAAGAACAACGGGAATAAGTGAGAATGAGAGCATGTCAACAGGGATAGGATCTGGCCTTAATGGTGTAAAGGAGAACCTCCTGCTGTGAGGAATTTGAGCAATTAGGAAGGAGGAGGGAGTGACAAAGAACAGAAGCACTGAGAGATACTGAGAAATGGTCGGTCATTGGCAGAAACCAACAGTGGCTCAATTCTAAGCTTAACATTTGAACCAAGGAAATACAATTGTGATGGTGTGAGTAGGTTCGATGCCATTCACATGGGTGTGAGAAACAGTTATATGCATAGGACCCTTGCCATCAAACAGATGTAAGTCTACTTACTATAGACTTGGCACATCTCTCAATACATGTGCCTTAAATCTGAAACCTAACGTTAGGAGTAGTTGTGAGAATCAGGTGGGCAAAGGTGGGCAACACATTAAAACCTATGGATGTGGAGGACTGTTGAATAAATTGTAGCCTAGTTCACACATGCATGGATGATATCTATAGATTTGAATAATGTATACCTGGACTCCTTACAGATGTTGAATTAGATACAATAAACATACACATGCGAGGGGGGCTAGAAACACCATGGCAGCAGGCTCCACCCCAACTTAAATGAATTCACCAGAGCTTACAGCAATGAGGCAAGTTGGGAGATAGCTGAGAGCAAGTGGATAAAAATTCCAGACAAATGCAATTGCAGATTATAGAATCTACTCAGTAGCAGTGATGGTAGCAAAGACGACTTATTTTGCTGCCTCCATTGCATTCTCATTGTGCCACCTAGCAAAACATTTCCAGGTAGCACGGGGCCTTTTACCATCTTGCTAGAAGGAGATGGTAGAACCAATGGTAGCTTCTTGTGACTTGTTTGCAAAGCATTTTGAGGATAAATTTGCTTGAATCTGCTGGGATCCACCGTTATAGCAGATGAATCTCAAAAGCTCTACTGAGCCAGTGGCGGACCTTATCATCAAATTTCAGTGGCACCCTGTGTGGAGCCAAAATCTGGCAACCCCTTCACCTCTCATCTTCCATTGGTTGTGGCACCTGCTGTGGCATACCAGAAGCTTCATCCCTGGTGCCACTACACTGGTCGCAGTCCCCCAGAGCCACCTGCACCTCAGCACTGTGTAGTCCTGTTGTGTTGAATGAGCAGGGCTTGAAGTCATGGACAAGGTGATTGGTTCAGTTCAGCTGACTACCTTTGGTCTTACCCCTTGCCCCTCATGGCTAATAAAGCATAGAGGGGATGAATGGCTGTGCCAGAAGGGTGATTAATGCCTCCTTGAGAAAGGGAGTAGTCCCTACCTGCTTAAAGGAGGTAGTTGTAACAGCTTCTCCTGAATAATACTACTACTACTACTACTACTACTACTAATAATAATAATAATATTTTTTATTTGTACCCCGCCCATCTGGCTGGGTTTCCCCGGCCGCTCTGGGCGGCTTCCAACAAAGATTAAAAATACATTAAAATGTCACACATTAAAAACTTCCCTTCAGATGTCTTCTAAATGTCAGGTAGTTGTTTATCTCTTTGACATCTGATAGGAGGGCGTTCCACAGGGCGGGCACCACTACCGAGAAGGCCCTCTGCCTGGTTCGCTTTGCTTCTCACAGTGAGGGAACTGCCAGAAGGCCTCGGCGATGGACCTCAGCATCTGGGCAGAACGATGGGGGTGGAGATGCTCCTTCAAGTATAGTTGTACACTGAATGAGTTTGCATAGTCCATTTTCCCCCCTAAGTTGAGAAATATGTCTGCCAGTGCTTAGATAATAGGTACAAATGTAGTGGAGCCCTTTAATGAAATTCATAAGTGCTGCATGCCCCCAGTCTACTAAAATCAGTAGCTAGAAGCTGGAAAAGGTATATCATAATGGCTCCCTTATAATTCAAGGCCTCTGGCCTCCACTGTGATCAGATGCATTCTCAAAGTCCAAAAGCAATGAGGAAATCTCTGCTCATGGAAAACTGTGTATACTTTGGAGTACTTGAGGAAGAGGCTGGCCTGTGCCCTAGATGAGATGCATAGTACCATTCATCGAGGTTTGCTTTATTGAGCTACACAGACGTATTTGCCCAATTAAAACACGGATTGACAAATTAACACTCTAGCTAATTTCCTCTATATATTTTTCCATTACTTTGGCACATTTCTAATGACCTCACAAATCATAGTAATTAATTTGAGTCCCTTTGGCATTTTAATGAGCTTTTAATGATATGAATAACTAATCATGCTCACTTTATACCTGTTTAATTATTTTAATGGGCTGCAAAAGTAAATATTTCTTGTGTATCGAGTATGAGTGGTTTCTGAGCAGGATCTGCCATACTTAACATTGTTTCATTCATAGTAAAAAATGCCACCTGCTTGCTTTATCCTCCCTTCTGGTATCAGGTGATTTGGCAAAAGAAAAAAAGAATCAAATTCAAGTGACATTTTTTTCCACTTTGCAGACTTACTTGCACATTGATAATTATAAAACTGTACTGCAGAATGATAATACTGCACGAGACTTAATTCTTTTGTATGTGTTATAGTTATTTTTTTTTACAAATTTCTTCATATTTAACAAAACTTAAATACTGCTCTAAATACCTCTAAGTGGTTCCAAAAGGCAATCAAAATATATTATTTTAAAATACCGATAAATGCAAATGTTAGAAGCAAGTTACATAAAAAATAAAGATAAGATGACATCAGTAATTTTAAAGCAGTTAAGCTTATTATAATATGTATAATATACTTTTCTTCCTCATCCCTACTCCAAGCCCCATTCTAACCATGCAACCCTGAAGATCAATAGCATCGATAAGAGGTCCAACAGAATCAAGAAAACTCCCAGTATAGTATAGATCATCTAGCAAGAAAGTATGCGTAGAACCCATTTCTAATATAATTAATCCAAAAAAAACCCTACGTACTCAGTATTTATATTTATTGACTGATTGTCAGCTTATAAACTACCCTTCAGAAACAGAAGTCTCAGGGACCTAAACAAATATGAACTGAATATTAAATCAAATTTATGATACTTACAGCCATCAGCCTATAGTTGGTTTACATATTAAAAGACACATCATTACACAAAATAAAAATTAAGGAATATTGAATACAAAGGATTTCTGCTTGCTGTTATATCATTTTGTAGTTTGATCCTGGGATGCTTAATCCACAGCAACAACATTTGAATCAGTGTTCTGATGAGTTGTTAATATTTCTTGTTATCCTTATGTTTTTACCTTTTATGCCTATATGATTGTGGTATGAATCCTGAGAGTGATTTATAAATATTTAAAATAAATAAAACAAAATTTCTCAATATCATATGGATGTAATTGTTCAGTTTCTGCCTTTGATCCCTCTTCTAAACAATTATTAGTCCCATGGAGGTGTCAAAATTTATTTGTTCTGAAAAACTTCGTACTGCTACTGTATTTTATCAGTATGCCAGAGGCAGACATCTGTTGCTCTCTGTCACCTTCACTTTTTGACATCTTCTGAACCTTTTTCAACGCTCATGTACTCCCCTGTGGTAGTTCCATTTTACTCATGTCAAATGTCATTTCATTCCTAACATCTTGCATAAGCTTACTTCAGACATGAGCTCATTTTCATTTGGGGGCTTTATATTTATTTAACTTATTTCTCAACATTCTAACTGCTTTGCTCACTGTGGTTAATATTATACTTTGTGTTACGCGATTCTAAAGTTGTGCAGTGTGGTGCTATGAGTGGATGAAACCTTGTTTACCTATAAAATGAGCTGAACTGCACACTAACCTTTGAGGGGCCAGAGGGACTTCAGTTTACCTTATCATGAACACATGACATTGCTAGGCTGATGTTGTTGCTGATAATGATGTTTTGCAAAGCTTTGTTTTTAAATGAATACTAAGGGTGCAGTATTGTTGCTATCAAAGGGTTAAAAGAGTAGCAGAAACGCTCTAATCACTGAGCAGCTGGAGGTCATTAGGCTTCCAGGAACATGAGTCTGTATAAATAGTCCCCCTGTTTGTTTGTTCTCCCCCTTCTACTTTTGGGTGTGTGTTTTGCTGAGATGTGTGGTTCGTCGCCAGGATTGTTTTTGGGTGTTTTGTAAATAAACCTTATTTTTGATTTACAAACCGCATGCTCCAGGACTCCTTTTTGGGAAGATGCTGCCTCTCCTGCCCTTCTTAGCTGCTGCGCGAAATCCTCTGCCGTGGTGAGACTTTTAAAGAAGGAAGTGCACTGGGCATTTACATTAAACTAATTAAAGTTTAATGGGACAGGTTATGGCTGTTTGTACGTCAAGAAGGAGATAAGGAGAGCAGTTCAGAGTGATTTAAGCAAGGACTGGAGTGAAGACAGAAGCGGTTGCCGACAACGAAAGCCTCCAAAGCAGCTTGAGTCCTGCAACGTGCCTAGAAAAATTTTAAAGAGGCACTGCGCAGTTTGTACTCGCTGGAAGACGTCTGATTCCTCAAGGAGCCACCTCAGCAGCTGGGAGACGGTCTACAGGTGTGTGAGTATCGTTCCTAAGCCCCAGGGAGGATGGCAGAGTCCCAGGAAAGTTTTACTGTCCCGTTTACGCGACTCAATGGGAAAAATTGGCAAGATTGGAAGGCTAGAGTAAGGGTTTGGTTGCAAGCAAAAGAGTTGTGGAGCTGTACTGAAGCACCGCCTTTACAGGCAGCTGCAGACGCGTCTGCAGAAGCCAAAGCAGCAGCAGCAGCTTCACAGAAACGCGACAGGAAAGCCCAAGGTCTACTAGTTTTGGCAGTGGGACCAGAGCAAATGCCTTATGTTTCTGAGTTAAAGAACACGCATGAGGTCTGGACGGTTCTGCAGCGGTTAAATTCCAGAAACACTGCGGGGGCCAAGATCCATGCTACAAGATGTTTGTTTGATTTACGTCTCCAACCGGGAGCGTGTGTGAAAGAACATATTGCCAAAATGGTGTCTGCCTTTAATCAACTAAGACAGCTGGGCATTCCTTTCTCTATGGAGCAGCAGTCATACATATTGTTGTCTTCTCTTGATAAAAGCTATGAGACTCTAGCTCTAACTTTGGAAGCTATGCCTTCAACTGAATTAACCCTTGAATACATTTCTTCTCGGCTTGCGGATGAACAGGATAAAAGGCAAAGAGAAAGAGGTTTGTCTTTAAAGGGGAGTTATGCTGTGCCTAAGAGTGTTGATGCTGAGTTTGAGCACACAGTAAATGCTTTTGCAGCTAGACACTGTTTTCGCTGTGGTTCCCCTTCCCATCTAATCAGGAATTGCACACGTGAACCTGGTCAAGACAGCAACAAGGCCGTTACCCCTAGTTACCAGACAAGGAGTTCCAGGGGACGTCGAAGAAGAGGAGGAGGTCGTGGCTACTCCCACAGCACACAGCACATGGCTTCAGCAATGGCGTTGATGCAAGGGCGTGGCCAAGGCAGCAATCTACGCTGGTTGATCGACAGTGGTGCATCTCACCACCTGGTGGCGCCATCTAGTGTCCGTTTGCAGAATTGCAGACATTTGCTAACCCCTAAAGTTGTGACAATGGCAGATTCAACTAAACGTTCCTTAGAGACTGTAGGCACAGTGTTCTTAAATTGTTTGCAAACAGAAATTGATGCCTACGTGCTAAAGGGACTGAAGGGGTGTATTTTGTCTGTGTCAGAACTTGATAGAAATGGGTTTAAAACTGTGTTTGAAAATGGGGTTTGCACTATTTCAAAGAATAACGTATCTCTTTTGCAGGTGGAATGCAGAAATGGGTTATATTATTTTGAGACAAGTCCAGATGAAGTTGAACAGGTTCATGCTGGTTGTGTGAACACGCCTACCCATAATTCTTGTGTTCATTTATGGCACCGCCGTTTAGGGCATATTAATTTTCAGTATGTTAAAAGGCAACCTGAATTATCAGAAGGGTGCAAATTGAACAAATGTACTAAGTATTTGGATTGTACTGCATGCAAAAGTGCGAAGGTTCATAGATGCAGCTATCCCAGTTCAGATAGGAAATCTGACAAAGTATTCCAACTTGTGCATATGGACCTATGTGGCCCAATGCCTGTTGCTAGCATGGGAGGTTCGAAGTATGCACTGTGTCTCTCGGATGACAAAACAAAGGTTACATGGTTTATTCCTCTCAAAACAAAAGCAGATACTGCAGAAACAGTTAAAAATTGGGTTCATGCGGTAGAACTTGAATTCGGTACTAGAGTACTTGCTTTTCAGACAGACAGAGGGTCAGAATTTACCGGGTCTGTGTTGCAGAATTTCTTTAAGAAAAAGGGAATTAAGCATCGTCTGTCTACACCTTATTCCCCCCAAGAAGGAGGCGTGGCCGAACGTAAAAATAGGGTTCTGCAAGAGTTGGCAAACTCTATGTTGTTTGATGCTAAACTTCCTCAAAGTTACTGGGCGGAAGCCTGGCAGGCGGCTACTCATATTCTGAACCGAGTATATAATTCGGTAATTGATACTACGCCTTATTTTGCTTTATATGGGAAGAAGCCCAAAGTTAATTACTTTCGGGTGTTTGGATCTCAAGCCTATGTACTTATCCCAAAAGCGTTAAGGAAAAAGGGAAGTCCAAGGGCTAGGAAACTCATCTTTTGCGGGTACGAACCACATGCCAAATCTTGGAGGTTTGTGGACCCAGGTGGGGATACTACAAGAGTGGTCCTCAGTAGGAGCGCTGATTTTTGTGAGCAGTCCGGATGGACTCACTTACACGCTAACCCTGACATTTTGAGAGATGATTTAGGCATTCATGCTGAGAAAGAAAGTCCAGAGAGTGATGAGCCAGAAGGGGATGGTGCACATGGTTCAGATGCAGATTCTGATCAGGCACGAGGTTCTTCTCCTAAGGTAGAAAAGCCAGAATCTAGGAGTGCTCCAACTTCGCCAGTCAGTAGGCCTAGCAGACAGCAAAAGCAAAGCAGGTCACCTGCAACACCAAGCCCAAGGGAGGTATCTAAACGGAGGTCTTTATCCCTAGGGGCGCGTCCAGACATAAAGTCTGAGACAGATTCTGACAGCCAACGGTCAGAGGGGGCACAAGAGGAGCAATTGCGCAGGTCAAAACGCGCCACGAAGGGCAAGCCGCCAGAGCGGTTTAAGGTGACAAGTGTATACGTAAATATGGCACAGTGTGAGCCAGAAAGCTATATGGAAGTACAACAGCTTCCAAGCTCAGAAGCCGTAAAGTGGCAGGAAGCAATGGAAAAAGAGATGGCTTCAATGAAGTCTCTCGGTGTGTTTACAAGTACAGAGCTTCCGAAAGGGCAACAAGCTGTAGGTTGTCGATGGGTATATCGTTTAAAGCCCACAACTACTGAAGAGTTGCAATATAAAGCCCGACTAGTTGCAAAAGGGTTTTCGCAGCGCAAAGGTGTTCACTATTCTCAAATCTATGCCCCTACTTCAAGATCGGAGTCATTAAGAATGCTTCTAGCCTCTTCAGCTAAGAAGGGAAATAAGCTGTTTCATTTTGATGTCAATGTGGCTTATTTAAATGCAGACTTACAGGAGGAAGTCTATATGACACCACCACCAGGTTTTGAAGGAGACAAGCCAAACCAGGTCTGGCGCCTACACAAATCCATTTATGGGTTGAAACAGTCCGCCCGTAATTGGAATTCCTGCTTAAACGATGCTCTAGAGAGCATGGGGTTCAGAAAGAGCGCAGCAGATGCGTGTCTTTATCTAAAAGGCTCGGGATGTGAACAAGAAGCAGTTTTGATATTTGTTGACGATTTATTATACAGTGGGAAGGATGATAAACTTGCACAACAATTTGCCACAAAGCTTGGAGAAAGGTTTCAGATAAAATCACTAGGCAATGTATCTGTTTATCTAGGAGTTAAAATTCAGCAAGATGAAAATGGTAACTATTGGCTTAGCCAAGAAGCTAAAATCCAGCAGTTGCTGGAAAGGTTTAAAATGAACAACTGTGCTGGTGTTAAAACCCCAATGGAGTTAAGTTACACAAAGGATGCTCAAACTGAGCAAAAGGCAGAGTTCTGTAATCCCGGGGTTTACCAGTCAGCGATAGGCAGTCTACTCCACATTGCACAGTGGACTCGGCCCGATATAACATATGCTGTCAACATGCTGTGTAGACAAGCTGAAAAACCGTCAATGCATGCTTGGCAAGGAGTAAAAAGAGTTTTAAGGTATCTCCAAACTACCAAAAGCTTTCGCTTAAAACTATCAGCAGAGGGCAGCACACAACTTGAATGTTGGGCCGACAGCAGTTGGGCAGATGCTGGACCAGATAGAAAATCAGTGTCAGGAATGGCGATAAAATTTGGAAATGCACTAATTGGTTGGAGATCAAGAAAACAATCACTTATAGCTTTAAGTTCAACTGAATCTGAGTTCAATGCGTTATCAGATATATGTAGAGAACTGGAATTTTATAAGCAACTGGTACAAGAATTGTTTGGAGAATGTTCCCTACCTATCAGAGTGTGGGAAGACAATCAACCTTGTATTAAACTAGCTAAATCAGGTCAATTCAAGGCGCACACAAAACACTTGGATATCCGTTATCAAAATGTATGCCAAAGTGTAAAACAAGGTTTAATTGAACTAAAGTATTGTCCAAGCCAAGAAAATCTCGCAGACGGTTTTACAAAAGCTTTGAGTCCGCAATCTCATAAATGTTTCTGTTCAGGTTTAAATTTGTATTAAGGTTGGTACAGCTCAGTGTTACGAGCGAGAGGGGGTGTTGCTATCAAAGGGTTAAAAGAGTAGCAGAAACGCTCTAATCACTGAGCAGCTGGAGGTCATTAGGCTTCCAGGAACATGAGTCTGTATAAATAGTCCCCCTGTTTGTTTGTTTTCCCCTTCTACTTTTGGGTGTGTGTTTTGCTGAGATGTGTGGTTCGTCGCCAGGATTGTTTTTGGGTGTTTTGTAAATAAACCTTATTTTTGATTTACAAACCGCATGCTCCAGGACTCCTTTTTGGGAAGATGCTGCCTCTCCTGCCCTTCTTAGCTGCTGCGCGAAATCCTCTGCCGTGGTGAGACTTTTAAAGAAGGAAGTGCACTGGGCATTTACATTAAACTAATTAAAGTTTAATGGGACAAGTATGCTTCCGCGTGGCAAGGCTTAATGGAGCAGTGCAGCTGTCCTGCTGCAGATACTGGATGGAGCAGAAGTTATGGAAGATTATTTTTGCAAGCAATTTCCCCATATCTTATGCATTTTTATGTTACAGGTAGGTAGCCATGTTGGTCGGCCATAGTTGAAACAAAATTAAAAAATAATAATAAAAATTCCTTCCAGTAGCACCTTAGAGACCAACTAAATTAGTTATTGGTATGAGCTTTCGTGTGCATGCACACTTCTTCAGATATACTGAAACAGAAGTCACCAGACCCTCATATATAGTGAGAGGATGGTGAGGGGTATTACTCGGGTGGTGGGAATGGGTGATTGGCTGATAGGTGTGGTAAACCTGTTGATGACTGTTAACGACTGCAATTGGTCTTACAGGAAAAAGCAAGGGGTGAGATGGCTAGAATACAGTATATCATTTTCTTTAATACACATTTTCCCCTAACCTACATATTTCCTCTACACATTATTTGTTTGGCAAAGTGCATCACAAAATTCAGAGAAGTGTGAATTTCCATAGATAGCTGTGTTTAAGTTTAAAAATTCCTTTGGAAAAGTGAAAATTTGGTGGGTTCATATTAAAATGTCGCTGAAAGCTAATTTCTTCCCCCTCCCCACCCACCAGGACAGGCCTGATGTCATCACATAATTGATTTGTTGAAATATTGAAATGAAATATTAATATATTGCTTTTTCATAAGACATATCAAGATGGTACACAATATACAGCATATTATAAAATGATTAAAAGCACCTACAAATTCTTCAGTAAAATATCAGTTGGTACTGGTTGGTGAAAAAGCAAAATGATGATTGTGAAGGCCTGTCTAAACAATCTAGGTTTTAGGAGACATATAAAAGAAGGCAGATACAGTTCCTGCCAAACCTTTAGTGATAGGGAGTTGACAAGGACAGGGCTTGTTACACTAGAGACTCAGTCCTTATCTAAGGCCAACCAAACCTCAGGGGCACATCAGTAGAATTAGGAAGAGGGCAGGGGAGGTTAACAGGACACACAGTCCTAGCCTGGCACAAAAGTAGAGCTGGAGTGCAAGTAAATTGTGTTACCCTCTTGCTAAATTTCCACAGTATCAGTGGGTCACTATTAATCCCCAAAGATATGGTATGACTACTTCTGCCTGTTGTTGTTTTTTAATTCTCAAAGAAGCTTTTAGACATATGGAACTGGAATGGCAACACATCTTATATGACTGAAAGGTGATGAGCCAAGCTGGTGACAAAATGAGAGACAAGCTGCTAGTTTCCCATCACACCCACAACAAACCTAGATGGAATCTGTGGCTTGAAGTAGGGGGTGCATGAATCAATCAATTTTTGGTTTGTGACACTTCTAGATGTATTCACTCATAAGTGAGTTCCATGTTGTATCCCATTTGTCTGCAAAAGGTCCTTCGCCCTGCAAAGCTGCACTAAAATGCACCTTTAATTATGTATTTAAATACCGGAAATCTATTTTTCCAGGACACCAATGAAAGATAATATGCAACGCAGTTTAGGGAATGATTAGGGGTGGGAAAGAAATTCAATTCAGTTCACATTTAATGCCGAATTTATCTAATTCACGCTTTCTGAAACAACATGAGAACCAAAACATAGGCACCCTTTGAAATCTGCATTTATCCACATTTTGTGATTCAGGTCTATAAACAATGAATATAATATATTCATTGTGAATATAATAATTTTATGACTACAACACACAAAAATGCAGTATATTAGGACAAATTGTTTGCAAAAATGTGTACACTACACACAAAAGTGAGCTTATTAGAAGAAATTTACACTAAAATGCTGAAGGGTTTTCATGAAGATTTTTAAAAAGAAAATTCTCAAATTGCTGAAGAAATGTGGAAAATTGAATTTAAAACTGGAAGAAGTAAAAACTGAGAGAACAAAAATTGACAGATCCTTCCATGCCTAGGAATTATATGCCTGTGGCATGCAGAAAAACATACAATAAGCTGAAACAATATTAACACATAACATTTTTAAGTTCCAATATCCTGTATGTGTTTCATAATAAGGAAGGTAGTTCTTTAGAAGCTAGTCCTGGTAATTATATTTTTTTGGTAAACATTTATAGGGAATCTAAGACTCAACTTAGATTCCCCAGAATTATTCTATGAATGTTTAGTACAGGCTACTTGAGGAGGAGGAAACCTTATTAGTGGGGCAACCTTAACGAATTTCTTATTCTCCTTTTGGACTGTAACATCCAATGCTTAAATTTCAAACAGAAGACATCTGATGGGAGGGTGTTCCACAGGGTAGGCGCCACTACCGAGAAGGCCCTCTGCCTAGTTCCCTGTAACCTCGCTTCTCGCAGTGAGGGAACTGCCAGAAGGCCTTCAGCGCTGGAACTCAGTGTCTGGGCTGAACAATGGGGATGCAGATACTGCTTCAGGTACACAGGACTGAGGGCGTTTAGGGCTTTAAAGGTCAGCACCAACACTTGTGCTTGGAAACGTACTGGGAACCAATGTATGTCTTTCAAGACCAGTGTTATAAGGTATTGGTGGCCACTTCCAGTCACCAGTCTAGCTGCCACATTCTGGATTAGTTGTACTTTCCAGGTCACCTTCAAAGGTAGCCCCACACAGAACGCATACCAATAGTCCAAGCGAGAGATAAGTAGAGCATGCACCACTCTGGCAAGACAGTCTGCGGGTAGGTAGGGTCTCAGCCTGTGTACCAGATGGAGCTTTTTACTGTGCATCAGTAAACTTGTAGTTCAATAACAGCCATCATCCCTGACCATGCTGCTGGGGCTGTGAGATTGAGTCCCACAACATCTCAGGGGCATCAATTAGGGGAAGGCTGCAGTAACTCTTCCATAAGTCTCTGCAGTTCTGCTTTATGGCCTGTGAGTGTAGAGGCTCAACAACACTGAGAACATTTGGCCCATAAAGAGTCTTGCTGGAGTGACACTGACATTCTTTTCACACTACATCAATTGCTTCTGTTGTTGATTTTCCATTAGAGAACATGGGGCCACAACTGCCACCACATATTTCCCATTGTATAATCGAACACGTTGCTGAGAGCTGGAAGCTATTTAACAGCTCTCTGATTATGTGATGACTGTCTATGAAGCAGAAGCTCTTTTACTCTTAAGGTCTGTGATAGTTTTAATCTTGGGAATATGTAACATTAATAACATAGCTCATCTCTGGAGAGCTGTTTCTCCCCATCAGTTTTAGTGACTGCAAAGTTGCCTTAAAAAGCCAAAAGCGTATTTGCTTTCATAAAACATTTCAGTGGCTGATTCAATCATTGAATTCAAATAACCCAGATGAATGTGTATAAATCAAATGTTAATGTAACCCTGTGAGGGTAAGCCTGCTATTTCTGTATCAAGCTGAACACAAACATTTCCAAAACAGCGGGTAATTCCTTGTATCAGGTGGTATAATGCATATTCTTGCAATTACAGTTTGTAAAACACTTTTTTAACAGTTACCCTATTGGAACATGTAGATAATTTTGCGAGCTAGAAGTGCAAGGCATGATTATGTGTGTTTAGAAATCACCAGCCACACTTTGCCCCCCAACAACAATGTATCTCACATTAAGATGCATTAAAAAGCATGTCAGTGTATCATCTGAATATATACAAATATTTTTTCCACACCTTCAAATAGATCTGTGATTAGCTGAGCTCTGCAGTTAGTCTTTTCATAATCCTTGTTTAACAAGCTGTATCTTATGGCAATTGATGGATTAAATCTTTGTTCTCAAAATACTCATCCCAAACTAGTGATTGTACTGTGAGGTTATGAGATTTACATATACAAAACACCTGCCTCTAGGACACAAAATCACACTGAGTTGTGTATATAGAAAAAGGTCCAATTTTGTGTTTAGAAAAGCTGGTGGGTGGGGAGGGAGAAGAAATTAGCTTTGGTTGGAATTTTAATATGACCCCACCTTATTTGTACTTTTCCAAAACAATATGTAAACTGAAACACTACTATCTATTGAAATTTGCACTTTTGTGAATTTTGTGGTGTAGTTCTCCAAACAAATAATGTGTAGAGAAAAATGTATGTTAGGGGAAAGTTTCTATTAAAATAAAATGGTATGTTCATGAAAATAACATGTAGAAATGCATTACATTAGATAAATTGCTTGCAAAATGTATATATTTTGGAGAAATTTGCATTAAAATGATGGTGAATTTTTGTGAAAACTTTTTTTAAAAAATAATAATCACAAACTGAGGTATAAATGTGGCAAACAAGAGAATGGAAGAATGAGAAACTGAGGGGATGGAAAACTGATATTCATAGATCTGCCCTGGTGGGTCACGGAGTCTGGCCTGGAAATAAAGTTCAGCATTTGAATAGTGAGCATTATTTTCAGAGATTAAACTCTAAACTAGAAAAAGCCTTGGTGCTTACCCATCCTTTGAAAGGTTGGCGCCAGGGAAACTGGAAATGGGAAGAAACTCCTACCCACCACACCTAGCAAAAAATGAATCCATTTGGCCTAATGGTATTCTACAACGGTGAAGTTTTGTTCTGTACTACTCACAGCTCACTAGTAAAGCAACTGAAGATTTCAGTTTCCACACATATATAAAGTCACCGTGCAATGTGGGGTGGTTATTTGGAGTGTATCAACCCCATCTTTGTGGGTTCTGTTGCTGTTATTTCATAAAAGCTCGGAAAACATTATCTTCTTCCCCTGTGGTCTTTACACTTCCTCCTGCACCTGGATGTTTGCCTCTATGCCTTTTATTTTATACCTATACCATCCACCCTATGTATGCATGACAGCCTTGCAGTAAAAGTCTCTCCATCTCTCCATCTGGATATAAATGGCTACCTGCTTTCATTTTCAGCTGCAAATGGCTATCTTTCTCTCAAAAGGGATATGAATGCAAATCAGCATCAACGTGCTGCATGCAGAAATAGTCTCATGCAATGATCCATTGCGTTTAGGAATATGCATGCTACTAGCTCTGTGTATTTAAGAAACCATTTCACAGGTTGATTCACCTTATTTATTTACCTTGTCAGCTACTCGTATCATAATAAACATAATTCCCCCCCCTTTATGTGCTATTTCATAGCTATGGCAGCGTAAAAGGAACTTTGCATAAGTCGTTGGGAAATGTCTGTTAGTCTGACAGGTGTCACAAGCCTCTTTGCTGTTTTTGAATCTGCAAACTAAGAAACCTCACCCTCTTGGTTAATTGTTCTTGTCACCTGGACAGCACCTGCACTTTACAATTATAGTAAGCACTTTACAAATACAGAAACGAAAAACAAAGCTGAGGTTGAATCCAGTGAAGTCATTGCGTGAGTGGAACAACTTCCACTTGTGCAATGGAACTTCACCCTGCCTCTCTGTTGTGAGGGTAAGCTCTGGTGTGTGAGTAGAAACCGTTCCACTCACACAATGAGTTCGCTGAGTACAATCCATGGCCTCCCAAACATGCCAGAAATACCATTTTCAAGGAAATGCGAGAGTGGGTGGGGACCTTTGATTCAGTAATGGACAATGGTACTTTAGTCTAGTTTAATCTAGGATCTAATCTACCACAAAGTAGCTGCTATTGTCACAAAGCGAATTATGTTTCAAACTGCCTTGGCACCCTCTTCTGTTTAATATTCTGCTTTATGCCAGCGTTGGGACTTTGTCTTTACGCTAACTAAAAGGAGCTTCAGGTTTTAATTTCTGTCACGCCTGGAAACTTCAGTCAGAATTGTAGCTGGTGTCCACCACATCAAGGGAAAAGACAATATAAACAGGCATGGCCTCACCAAAGCATCCTGAGAACTGTAGTTTGTTAGAGGTACTCAAGAGTTGTTAGGAGTGCCTTCCATCCAACACAGCAACAATTCCAGGGTTCCATGGGAAGAGGGATTGACTACTAAGCCACTCTAGGAACTGACTAAACAGTAACAATAAGCTGTGCAAATCTAAAGCTGATTTGTTATAGTCAACAGCACTGAAAAACGTCCCAAGCTTACAACAAACCTGACCAAAACTTTCAGATTGCATCATTCTAGGGATGTGTACGGCATCCTAGATTTCCCTCATATTTGTATCTTTTAAGCATTCTGATGTGTTTCTGAATCGTCCTGGGCTCTCTCCACCCCACCCCCATCATTTGGGTTCCAAACCACTCTGAATGAAATGAAGCTCCATATTTCCCATTCATGGTAATGAGGAATATAAAACTAATTATACCCTTTTCTCTTTTGGGCCAAAGTGAATGATATTTAAAAACACAGAAGCCTCTCCAAAGTGTATTAAGACTGCCAAATTGCAGACAAATAGGTCCAGGGGCTTTTTGTGTGATAAGTAAAAGGAATTCACTTTTCTCCACAATCCCTTAGGGATGGTGAACAAGAGGTTCTCTCTTGTTCTTCCTTGCATTAAATGCTTAAGAAGGGACTGTTATATATTATTCCTTGTATATTAAAGACCTTTGCAGCTTCACACTGGTCTTTTTCCCCTGGTCATTCTTCGTGCCCTCTTAAAAGTCTTACAAGCCTCCAATAAGCTGTACAGTGTGAGGCTGACTGGAATGCAGTGGCATAACATGGAGGGAACACAGGGGCGGCTGGCCCATGTGCAGAATTGCTAGGGGTACAAAATGCCAACACCTGGTGCTGCCTCAATTCAGCTGCGTGCTTCCATCACTGGGCATAGTTGAAAATGGCTTCTCCACGTGAAACAGGAAGTGAGCTCTCCAGGCAACAGAACAACTCTTCTTATCTCTGCTGGGTGATGTGGAAGCCGTTCGCAATTGAATGTGCATGCGCTCTCCATCAGTGCCGCCCCCCCGCGCAACCCTGGGCACTGACAACCCACACTACACCACTGCTGGAATGCTGCCTGCATTGTTTCGATGATGGTGATGGTGATGATGATTTAAAACAGAGCAACATAGGCTTGGGGGAAAAATCTCCCACTGCTATACTTTAAGACAAAACAATGCAGAGCTCTTCAATGCCCCACAGGTAACATTTTAGACAGCCTCATTTCTTGTACAGCCCATAGACCTAGAGAAATGTGGAGATGTATGGGGAGACATCAAGCTATGTGGTTTAGAAAATATAGAACAATAGAGTGAGGCTTTGTGGGGATACGTGTGGAGGGGGTGGGGGTGTATGTATGATGTTATTGACACCACACTTTGACTCAGGACTGGGAAAAGATCTCAAATTCACCCTAATTCACCTCATTATTTGGCCCCTACACATAACTGTTGTGCATACTTACAGAGCTCAGCTCTTATTGCAGGATAAAAGATGGTAGCAAATCCTTTCTACATAGTTACCTGCAAAAATTTTTAAAAAATCTGCAGGGAAGCTTAGCCTCTGTAGAATGATCTTACTCACTTCGGGCTTGCAGTGTAGGGGGTTTTCTGTCTGATCTGCAGCCGAATGTTGCATAGTCTTGATATTTTATGCACTGAATTTAGGTTAAAGAGCAGAACACATGGAGATCAAAAGCAGGTGAAATATTACAGCAGGGAGTTGTAGCTGAAGGCTGGTTGGTATGGGAGGTCTAACTAGACTGGTAGCAATGGTGCAGTGGGACCAATAAAAATTGGATGGCTGCTTCAGTCTTAGACAGGTGGCTGCTGAGTTCTTAGAGTATAAATTAAGAGAACAAGGGAAGCTCACCTTTAAAAGTCTGTTTTATCCCGGCTGAGCACTGACAAGGTGAACTGTGTCCTGACATACCTACAGTGAGTACTCAAAAGCCAGCTCTTAGAATCAAATACATTCCTGTTGAGATATGACAGGTGCCCACAGTCTGGACTTTCCAGAAACAATTGAAAACATGTTTGTTCCAAAAGGCTTTCCCAGTTGGATAAAAAGGTCCTTTGCATGATTATCTATTTTGTATTGTTTTAGTTTTGTTCAAAATGAATAGCTGTTTTTGTCTCTCTGTGTGTTTTTAACTGCTTCTTTCTTCTTTATTGTACATCACCTGGTGAAGATTGTGGAGAAGGCAATTAATAAAATGATGGTGTTGATGATTAATTTGTGGCTTTAAATGTGGCTCTGTTCATATACCTGATTTAGTTTACACCATTTTCATTACCACCTACCCTTCTTTGAATGAGGGAGAGGTCAGGATAATGTTTGCAGGCTAGGCAAACCACTGGAGGTTCTGGCTAAAAATATTTCTAGAACACTCTGTGAATTTACAAATACCCAGGCAAAGATGGAGAAAAAGGTTACAAGAAGCAAATGTAGGCTGTTGCAAAGCAGTATCAAATTAGGCATCCAAACCCTAAAAGAACCCAGAACAAACCAGCCATTTCTTTGAGTGATAGCCTACTTTGTGCACTACTCAAGTAAGTAGAGGGGGCTGCAGGGCTGTGAAGCCTCTGGGACACATTTAAGGCCCATGCCTTAATTCTACTCTAGATTATGTTTCCCTGACTTAGGCAGAATTTTTCTATGTGGGCAGACACCCACCCACCCCTCTCCCTCTTCTAATTTCTTCCTTCATATGATTAATATGTTTGAAGAGGGTTCATGTCACCCTTTAATCTGGAGTAAAAACTATGTAAATATAGTGCATTTGGAATGGTCTTTATAACAATTTGGCATGCTTAAAACCCAATTCTGTCAATTGTCTTTTTAAAAAGCATAAATAAACAGTCTGCAACATCTATATCTGTTTTGCGAGAGTAGAGGTATGGATTTCACTTTGAAAGTCTGTAATATTTCTATGCTGAAGAAACCTGAAAATATATCAAAATAAAATTATTTGAAAATGCATTTTAATGTCTTGAAAATCAGACAGTGGTTATTAAATCATTTAGGAACTAATGCCTTTCTTCTGCTTAGCTGCATTTAAATTAGTTGGGGGAATACTGCAGCTGAAAGTTGTAAACATGACTGGAAAACAGGTTATGGATGGGTTAACCCACCAGGTAACATGCTATTGGAGAACTTCTGCCTGATCCAATAAAACAAGTGCCAGTTACCTACCTTGCACACATAGAAAGTTATGGACTTCATGACTCCGTTGAGCATCATACAAACTAATCTCCACAGAGTTAAGTGGATGGAAATATGTGTAACTTAATGTAGGCCACATTATGTTTGTGGCAGGCTATGTGGTTCAGACAGGACTCACATTTGTTCCAGAGTACAGATTTGACTGAGAGAACCTTAAAGTCACAGCAGGTGTGTAGAGATCTATGCTCTGATTCTCACTGATGATGACACAGGTGCATGCGAAGGCCTGGTGGGGGGCTGGGGAAACACAGATTCCTGAGGAGCAAAGCATTAGTGAGTCTGAACTTTTTTTTTATTAAACCAAAGCAGCAGGGATTTTCCCAACCCTATTAAGAACATTTAAGAGTAATTTATTCCATTCTGTGATGTTGAATGGCTTAGTGCCATTGTTTATGCAGCCAAAATGACATCACTCATGCACAAGAGAGAAGAATCAGCAGGCTTGGCACAACCAGCCACGAGACTCATGTGCCTTCTCTTGTGCAAACCATTCTACTAGCATAACTATTACACCCCACTAAGGTGTGCTACATTGAACTCCTCCCTTAGAAACAATTACAATAATTTAAACAGAAACATGATACACCTTACAATAGCGGGAAAGACAGCAGTCAGTGGTATCTGTTCATGGGCCCTGCATTTCCTTCCTATGGTTATTTATCTTTAACTGTACTAGGACCAACAGCCCTTAAAATAGAGCACGTCTTGATGAGGGACCTATGGCAACCCTATCTTATCCCAGTGCTCCACCTCTACTCTCGTGTGTGACTGCATATTCGTGTGCCAGAAAATAATTCAGCAATTCAATTCATATCAGGAAATGGTGGGACAGAGTTGGGGTGTCCTTGTGGCTTACAATGAGGTCTTCTCCAAAGCCTGAAGAGGATGTCAGTGAGGGCAGAGGAAGCCCTGAAGAGACCAGAGGTGCAACAGGGCTTTATTTATGCTGCCCAGCCTCCCCACCTAACAACTGATGTTCAGGGTAGCAGAGTAGCAGCTGCTGCTTTCCTATGTGTCCTTCAGCCTCCTGCCAGCCCCAGAGCTTCAATTCTATTTGTGGATATTTTTGAACACAGTATTTGTGGCAAAGATTGAAAAGAGAGCGGCAGAGAGGGCTTTTAAAAGGTGTTTAGAGGGTGCTCCCCACTGTGGAGAGTCACCTGTACTCTTCAGCACTTCGTGTTTGCCCCCATGAGCCCCCTTATTAAGAAGCAAAGGAATGGCACCAATCAATATCTGCCAGGAAACCTGAAAGCAACATATGAATCTGACCTCCAAACACTGCCTCCAGCATGGCTGGCTCCCATGGGAACTGTGTTTTCCCCAAAATCCTCTATGATACTGAAGGAGATCAAAACCTTGAGATGGTCCTCTTCTCCATGTCCCAAACCAAGCTATGTACATGCTGGCGTTGATTATCTAAGACATCTCCTTTGTGGCACATCTTTTCATCTCAAGGTATGAAAGATTCCAGGCAGTGGCACATGTCTGGCCACATGCTATATAGTCAGGAAGAGCAAACGCCTGAGCCTATATTTGCTGGGATGGTGCTAAATTGAGACTCTATTTACAAATTTGTCCATCAGGTCACGTTCTTTGTACAGAATTATGTATCCCAACAAATGGCAAATGTTTTCTTAGCTGAACAGCAGTAAACACTTTATGTAATAATGCTAGGAGAAGCAGTCTTCACAAGCATTATTAAAAGCCAGAACATCTTGCCTATTCTAATTAAATACTGGTGGTGTATGGTGCTTTGAACCTATACTCAGCTATTTAATTGCTGTTGTTGCTGTTTGTTGTTTTGTTGTTCACAAATTTCTGCCAGGCAGGGTTGTTTGGTAAAATTCTAATTTCTCCTCAGGAAATAGACCTAAATCCTGCAGTCTGACAGGAATCTTGGGAATTGAGCAATTTCAGAGGATTAGGGAAACTTTACCTCAAGCAAGTCCTACACTTGGAATTATGGATTTATATTTTTAGTAGACTTTGGCTGTAAATTCATTTAAAATGTTAATGTGTAAAATTAAGAGCCAGCAGAAGGATTAGGCAAACAAAAAGATTAATCAAGGGTTCTTCAGAGTGAAAAAATCTCTTCTTGTAATTCATATGAAATATCATGCAGTGGCAGAACAAAATCCCAAAATGTTTCTCAAATGTGCTGTCAAATAACAAAAGTCCAGATGGAAGAAGGTTTGAAATGCTTCGTACATTAGGACTGGAAAATCATGCACAATTTACTAATGTAGCAAATTACCATTGCTTAAAATGGTACATTATGAATGACAGCCCCAAGTGTAAGTTTATAATAATAATAAACATGACCACAATCTTGTTGGGCACATAAAGCTCCTGATTCTAGCATAATTCCCCCACCCCCAAAAAAGTGTGAAGCAATTTCTTGTGCTTCATTTCTCTCCTCTATCATCCACTTTTCCTCATGAAAGGCAATTGCCATACATATTTCACAGTATTTCCCACAGAGATAAAATATGCAGACCTTACATTAAACCATTACTCCAGCTTTTCCAATTTTGTTTATCAGTCTGGAACTGTGGGATAGATGGGAAACTTGCGCAGGAACCTCTATTTCTGTCACAGTCAATAAGCAAATTACTTCTGTCCACTATTCTGAGGTAGTTTCCTATGGCCCTAGAACTTGAAGGTGTTCTGCACATCATAGGAACTTTCCATCTAAACAAGTCAGTCAAGTTTTTTTTTTTTTTTTTTTGCAAAAAGATACATTCCAAAATATTTGCTGGAGGGGAAAGTTTTCATGGTGGACATGAGTGTGTGTATTTGACATTTTATGGAATTCATGTCTCTAGTGAGCTGACTGGAAGCAGCTTTCTGGGATTCTCAGAAGGGAGTTTTTCCTCATTCTTCCTGGAGATACCAGGAACTGAACCTGGAACCTTCTGCAGACAAAACAGATGCTCTTTCTTGTTTTGCTTACAAGGCCAGGCTATCCTAGGTTACCCATGACTGTCAACACATTTGAGCCAACCGTTCATACAGAAAATAGAACATATTGTTACTGTATAAATATGTAACACTCTGGTTTAAACTTCTGTCAGGCTTCAATGTGCATGTGCCGTTGTGCCTCAGAGCAAGCTGACCTATTAACTTCAGCACAAGAGAGAGCTTCACTGACAGTGAAATAAATAGACTAGGGGTGTGCATCTACTCTGTACAAACCCCAAATCGCAATCAGAAGCAGAAGGGGTCTTTGGGGAATGTACGCCTCCACAAAGTGGAGCTCCCACAAGATGTAAGAAGCCTCATGGTGCTTCTGGGCTTGGATTTTAAAAGCAAAACTGCATAAAGTGCATATAATATGGTGCCTTGCCAGAGAAAAGCAATGGTAAGTGAAATGTCAGGGCAAGGTGGAGATTTCCAGAAGTGAAACTTAAAATTCAAAAGGGAAATGCAGGGGAGCCGGGGGGGGGGGGGGATGAGCAACTCCTTCATGACTTATGCATTTTGCTTTTGGTTAGTGGAAAGATTCCCTTCTCCAATCAAATAATAATTCTCAAAGTGATTTAACAATCAATCCTTCTTCACAAGCAACTCTGAGATTTCTGAGGTGAACACTTCCCAGGTTTATTTGGGGGGAAGTCATGACTGTTTAAAGAACTGCAGATGGAGGGTGGGAGTGTAAAAATAATAATATCCCAGATGCTCTAGATGCTCCCTTAGGACAGGTACTCATATGAATTTTCTGTCACATTTTACTGTGAACGGTTCCTAGCTACATAATCACCTTTAAAAAGCAGTGTGAAAGCAGCAATATGTAGTGTCTGCCCTGCCATTAGGCAAAGTGGGATGCTTGCCTTAGGTGGCAAATGCTGGAGGGATAGTGGCATCCCACAGGTTTTCCTCCTGAGACATATACTTTCCCTTCTTTTCAAGTAGATACATGTAAAATGAATGTTCAGGCATTGTTGTCCTATATTGAGCCCCACATTCTAAGTGGCAGTGGATTTTTACACGTAAAACAAATTATTACTATAAAACACCATTCTTTCAACCTTGACTTGGGTTCACCCTTGTAAATTATTCTGACCACAGCACCTGGCCTTGTGTGGGTCCATCGCCTGGGACTAAGTGTATATCCTTCATTTCCTTTGAAGCCTTGTCAGGTAGTACTATGGTATGATGAAGGGCAATATTATAGCAAAGAAATTTCCATAGCAAGAAGCACGAGCCCAATGAATTTATCTTATCTGCACACTGTAAGGTACAGTGATTAACAGCTGCTGTCGGTTCATAAACAATACTGGTTTGCAGATTTGAAAGATGAAACAAAAATAATGCAAAACATTCACCCTTACATGCACATCTTTAGCACAATGTTCTGTCTGATTCAGGAAACAGTACTGTGGAAGCCTGCAGTCCCAGATGTTGTTAGATGCCAACTCCCATCACCTCCAGCCAGAATGGCTGATGGACAGGATGGTCACAGGAACCTCTAGGTGGAAAGAGGTTTCCCATTCTAGTTCCAATATAAAGCTTTCTTCCTACATTGAGGTTGTAATCATAGGAACATAGGGAGCATCCTCATACTGAGTCAAACCATTAGTCCATCAGTATTGTCTACACTGACTGACAGCTGCTCTCCAGGATTTCAGACAAGGAGCTGTCTCAGAGCCTTATCTGGAGATGTCAGACATTGGGTCTCAGATCTTCTGCATGTAAAGCAGATGCTTGACCACCATCCACACCCCTTTCCCTATACACTTTCCAGGGTCTCAATAGGTCTCAACAGGGCTGCTGGTGTGTGTGTGTGTGTGTGTGTGTGTGTGAGAGAGAGAGAGAGAGAGAGAGAGAAGTGTTTGGTGATGGAGGAGGTTGTTTAATAATCTGTTACTTGTAAGTCACTTTGAGAATCATTTGGTTGAAAGGAGGGGTATAAACTTTCAAGATAAATAAACCAAAGGTCACACAGATAGATGATACAGAGAGCGTTTTATTACGTGGCTTAAGTGATATGGCTTCAGAACCTTTCTGGTCACTTGCTACATCATTCTTGTAATGGGAGGGATGAGCAATATGCTTTCTGTACCCGTCCTATTCCTCCTTGCTATGAAATGAGGCTGGCATGAGAAGTGATCACCTTCATATAACCTTTCCACCTGAATCTTTCCACACTGTTATCCTAATTCAAGCATTAGTGGAGCAAAACAGATAGCGGCTACAAAGGGGAACCGTGCCACTAAGTGAAATGGTTAAGTCTTTCCTGCGAGAGCCTTGATTTCAGAGGAAGAAGAAAGCATATTTTTCAGGAGATGATGGTGCCAATATGATTAATATCCTCTTGGACCACATGGGGACCTGCTTATATGGAGCAGTTTATGCTCCCAGCATTCTGTCCACATGGTTATTGTCATGCTTTTGTTGATGACTACATCACTATGCCTAATATGATGATGTCATAGGCTTTCATGAACAACAATGTGTGAGTTGCCGCAATTAATCAAATTTAATGGTGGGGAAAGACAGAGACAGCAAACAATAGGAAAAAAGGAAAGGAAAAGAATGGCTCTGATTGGGGAATAAAAAGGTGCAGAATAGTATCAAAATAATGCAAATGTTCCATTATACATATTTCCCCACCCAGCCAAAATTTTGTTAGCTGGAGTGAGTACATTAATTTCAAAGTCAATAGAAAGACTAGAGAATGTTATACTAATTCCTAATGGTTGGTATGTCAAGGAGACGTGGGTTGGATCAAATTCTAGTTTGTTTTAGTTAGATCGTATTGAAATTGGTGTGAAAAGTTTGTTGTTACTTAGGCTGCACAACATACGTTTAAGCCATACTGCTTCTCCATCAACATTCTGGGAACAGTTGATTACCCTTCACAAAGCTACAATTCCCAGCACCCTTAACAACTCCCAGGATTATTTGGGGGGAGTGCGCAACCCTAGAGTCAGTCACGACTGGCCCTGACGGGCAGGGGTACCTTTAACTTTACCTTAATTTAGGCTACAATCTTGGCTCCACTTAGCTGGGAGTGAGACCCATTGAAACAGTGGGACTTACTTCTGAGCAGAAATGATTAGGATTGCAGCCTGGATACAACTGTTTTTGTTTTGTTTTTTGTATCTAAGCAGGATAATTATTTCATGGCTGCAGTCCTAAGCACACATTCCTGGGAGTAACTCCCAATGAAATCACAGAGGAGGCATACATATGTTTGCACTCTTAATTGACATTTCATATATAATTCCTGTCATCAGGTAAAATTCTGCAAGATATTCCCACCTGCAGAGATGTTTTAATAACAGCAACAGCTGTTAACAGTAACTGCAAAGGTTCTAAATATGTAAGACAAGCTTGAAACACAAGCAATTCCTTCTTTATAGAAGAAACAACACATTTCTCTGAGTGCAATGTAAATGTATCCTGTCCTGTAATTTTGTGTTGGTGGATGGATATCCCAGGGCTTAACACCTTCATTTGAAATTAGACCCTGTCAAAGTAAAGTGGGTTCAGCTAGTTTGCTAGAAGATGAGCAGGAAAAAATGAAGCCATTATAAAAGTCTAAGAGGGTGCATTTGTCAGATTCTCTAGCAGTGAAGGAAGAGCCTGTATCGGCTGCATGGTGAGGGTTGGGATTTTTTAAAAAGACTGAAAAAGAGCTGAAAATAAAACATTTCCCTATCGTAATGCCACTATGCAAAGCTATGGGGCAACTCTACATAGAATCCTGTGTAGAGAGTGGGTCACCTCAAAAAGACCTTGTAAATCTCAGAAAGCTTTAGAAAAAAGAAACCAAAATAATCAGTGGATGGGAGCAACTTCCCCTGGAAGAAAGTTGGCAACATTTGGGGCTTTTTGGTTTAGTAAATGAGGGCATGACAGCGGTGTATACAATTATGCATTGCATAGAGAAAGTGGATAGAGAGGATGTTGTTATCCCTTTCTTGTAATACTAGAATCTGGAGCCATCCAATAAAGTTGATTGTTGGAAGGTTCAGAAAACAGATAAAAGTAAGTACTTCTCCACACCAAGCACAGTTAAACTCCGGTATTTGCTGCCAGTATGTAGTAATAGGCACCAGCTTGGATGGCTTTAAAGGGGGTATAGACAAATCATGGAGCATAGTGTTACTATATACTAGGCATAATGGCCATGTTGTACCTCATTTGCAGAAATTAATATTGTGCAGCTTGAAGTGACTGGATGCATAAAAGCAGACTCCTTTTTGGGATGAAACATTGACTAGATTCATTACATTGTTCAAAACTTTACTTGCAGAACTTTCATTAAAACAGAACAAAAACATCAAAGATATAGCCAAATAATTACAATATCTTGTGCTGTCTAGCACAGGCTCAGCATCTTCTTGGAAATAACAGATAATTCCAAACAGACCTGTAAGCAGAGGCCTCTCTCTTACTACAGCCTCCACTTTAACTGGAGCTGTATTCTCTCCCTTTATGTGTCTTTGACACATCTTAACTCTTACAGAGCCTGAGAACAAAGGCTAAAGGCAGCTCCCTTTCAAAATGGAGACTTGCAACCAAATACCTTTGTCACCTGATTTAAGGTTAAACACTCATGTGTTAGCTAGCAGAAAACAACAATAGTTAATTATCAGCCCATCAAGGCATTCAGAAACAACTTAGTATACTCCAGTGGAATATTCCCACATTAAAGTCTTCAGTAATACACATTTAGGCATTTCCCCATTTCATTGTCAATTAAACACCTCCACTATTGGAGGCAATATGCCTCTGAATGCCAGTTTCCGGAAATCACAGAAGGTGTTCGTATCCTGCTTGCAAGCTTCCCATGAGCATCTGGTTGGTCACTGTGAGAACAGAATGCAAGATGAATAGGGCTTTGATCTGAACCAGCAGGGCTCTTTGTATGTTTTCAGGTTCTAAGAACCTCATTCTCAGTATTTCAATGGATAAAAGCCATTGTGTTTATTATTGAAGCTATATTAGCTGTATATTTCTAATTTAGATACAATTGTTTTGTTTGAAACAGAAAATATGAAATCCAGGTCTAAAGGCTAGTTTTGGCCAAAAGTTTGTCAGCTTTCAAGCATGCAACTATAACTATAACTAATGTGACCCTTGCAGTATAGATTGTATTTCTTGCCAAGTACACATTTAATGGCAAGGAAGTCAATAAAATAAGTCAGTAGAGTTCATCTATCCATCTGTCTTTTTCTTGCTTTTTTGTATTTTGTCTGGGAGACATTGTGATGTGAGCAATTACAAATTCAATCCATAAGTGAGAAAAAATGGGCAGCACGGAGAAAGTGGAACCTTTGCATACTTAAATATATAATACACCCCAAAATTGAGAAATTTAATTCATTTTGTGTTTAAAGGTGCACCAATCTAATTCACACTCTTTGAGACCATACACAGACCAAAACATAGGCATCCTTCAAAACTGACATTTGTCCAGATTTCGCAGTGCAGTTGTCCAGCCAAGCAATGTGTACAAAAATGCAAATGCTAGGGTAAAGTGTGCACAAAAATGCTTATATTGAAGAAAATAACATATGAAAAAATGAATTGTATTAGGAAAATGGATTTGGGAAAATGTGTACATTAGGCAAAAGCAATTACCAAAAAAAAAGTGTATGTGAGTATAAATCCCACTAAAATGCAGGAGTGTGTGTGTGTGTGTGTAGAACTGAACTTAAGATTAGAAAAAACAAACCAAAGCAGACACATTCACCCATCCATGCCTACATACAAACCAGAAAAACCTGAAAAGCTTCAAATGGCACATGATGCTCAGTTCTATGGAGTTTGTCTTTTGAGACCTTTTGCTTGACAATGGAGCCATGATGGCAGATTCTCTCCTGCAGAGAAGACCTCCTACACTTCAAGTTGGGGGAGGGACCAGTTTGGGGGGCGGGGAAGGATTGGGAATCCTATCCAGACCACTTCATCCTGGCTCTCTTCCTTAGTTTGAAGCCTCTACTTTTACATTTGACAAAAGACTTATTTACTAGATGTAAATAAGTGTGTCACAGTGTCATACAATGTGTTACAACAACGCTGCAAAGCAGTTTGTCATTGTTATCCCCATATCCTAGACTTGGAAGGATGGGGTCTGGAGACTGAGCCATAGTGTTCTTCTGAAGAGCACCTTCTGGATTCGTGGGAATGATGGCACACTGAGTGCGGCATCCTCGTCCAAAGTTCACCCTATTCATCCTTGTGCTACATTAACTTCCAAATTATGATCAAACATTAGCTCTAAAGCCCCACTCTATTTAACAGGAAAGAAGAAGAAAAGCACCAATTTATTTGCTTGTTTGTTTATTTTGGCAGCCTCATATAATATGCAACATGGGAACAACATTATTAAAAAGTGGAATCATTTATTATAGCTGGAAACAATAACAAGAATACATTTATATGATTGCTTTCACCATTCTTTCTACAGTTTTAAAACCCTTCAAACCCTCACTGTAGGATCATTTGCACTCTAAAGCTTTCCAAACCCTCAAAAACATATGAAAGCCACATATTAAAATGTATGCAGAATCTCTCCAACCTTTCTATTATAAATGCACACTTAAACACACTTGAAAGTATCCAGCTATAATACTTTGGCATTGAATTCAGGTTCAAGGTATAAGCCTGCTACCTATTAAACTCTGCTCGTGAATAGGAAAGATGTATATGGTAGGCTTGGGGAAAGGAAAAGGAAAGGGGAGTGTCAAGAGCTTGTTTGCATGTTACAGTGAGCATAGGTGCAAATGCACAAGTGTCTGTGTAAAAGAGTCTACACTTATTGATATGTACAGCTCAGCCATTTTTGTACACGGACATGCATTGAATGTTTGAAAATCCTAGAATGATGCACAGACAAGAGGAAAAGAAAAGGGACACTTGCAAGGAATGTAAACAGAATCCAAGAAAAATAGGGGCTTTGGGGCATTATTTAGTAGTTAATCCAGTGCCGGATTTACGTATAAGCTAAACAAGCTATAGTTTAGGGCCCCCAAAAAATTTAAAGGAAAAAAACCTGGATGTACATTTCCAAAATATAAGATAAAAACAAATAAAATAAAACCTACATATAACAACAGTGTTTTGTGTTGTGTAGGCTCCTATGCTGTAAGTAATGGGCCCCGCCTGCTATCCTGCTCCCTAAAATACCACTGGTTTGCTCATAAATTACCATATAGCATATATTCAACAACAACAACAAAACAGTGACAGTTTGTTGTTGACAAAGGACAGCTGGACATATAAAGGGCCCCATTACCTTCAGTAGCTTAAAGCCTCATCAAACCTAAATCTGGTCCTGAGTTAATCCATTTCATCCACATTCAAATTAAACTGAAGTTATTAACACATACATGTATTTGAATTTATTTATCGCTTTTCGTGAAATTCTAAAATTTGATCATAGTATGCCAATTAAGTACTGACCAGGCATGTGGGTAGAAAGTTGTATGACCATGTTTTATGGAGAGAGAAATCCCCACCCAAGAAATGTGCAAAAGCACACAATCACGTAATTTGCTTGTGCGGTTTTCTGATCTTGTGCAAATCTGAAGAATCAATATATGGCACAAGTGCGGGGAGTGAACTGGAGGCCCCAGAATGGGACTGGAGAGAGAAAGAGGTAGATGTGAATATTTCTCAAGCAAATAGCAGTGTGGAAGATGCAAGGGCAGGAGAGTCAACGAAAGATGAATGGGAAAGGATAGACATAAGCTGAGAAAACAGAAGAACAAGATCTAACTGGGCAAAGAACAGGGGGAATGCATGTGTTTACAAAGAAAAATATTAACACAGTCATCCAACATCTCCTGCTTTGAGAGAAAATATTGTCAAGGCCTGCTTCCTTTCTTTAGAAATGAAGGTTTTTTCCTTGCTCAAATCTCCATCCAAATAAAGGGATTTGCATGGCTACTGCAGGGAGAGAGAAAACAACCAAGCTCACTCCTAATCTGTTTATTCAGTTTACACTCAGGCTGCAGTCCTAGGTAGGCTTACTTGGAAGCTGGCCCCACTGAGTTTAGTGGACCTTACTTCTGTGTAAACATGCAGATGATCCAGCTGTAAGAAACTGAAGCTACATTAAGCCATGACCATCCCCCGCACCCCCAGCTTTGATGGGATGGCACCAGTAAGCATTTGACTGATCGAGACAGAGCAACAAGAAAAGAAAAATAATGTGCTCTCTTCCCTCAGTTGCTTCAACAGTTACTCTCCTTCAATGGTTGTTCACAGTTTTAAATCAGCAGAACTGTATGGGATCAGGGCAGACTTTCAAATTTCAGCGTTGCCCTGTGTGAGGCCAGAATACAGTGCCCCCCAGCCTCTCACATTCACTACATCATAGCTGTGGTGCCCTGTGGCACCCAGTGCAGCAGAAGCAGCCGCGCTGCCCTAAATCCATCTCTGATGGGGGAAGCAAAAGTTAACCTGAGGGGAATAACCTTCACCAGCAGCAACAGAGTCTAGATCCAAAATGAAACCACTGCAACCTTCTGCACCTGGTTTTAAATGAAGGATATTGGTTTATTTGTTACATTTATAGCCCACCCTTTCTCTAAGGAGCTCAAGGTGGCTGACATGGTTCCCCGCTGACCATTATGTCTTTACAACAACCCTGTCAGATAGGCTAGGCTGAAAGATGGAGACTGGCTAAAGATCGCCCAGGAGAGAAAGGCCACCGCTTTTGCATGTAGAAAGCTGGAAGTTCAATCACCAGGTAGGGCTAGGAATGTCCCCTGCCTGAACTCCTGGAGAACCTCTTTTAGTTAGTGCAGACAGGACTGAGCTCAATGGACAAATAGTCTGCCTTGGTATAAGGCAGTTATCTTTGCACCTGTGTGCTGGTCCATTAGGGCAACTGGGGCACTGCCCCACCTACCTCATTCTCCCCAAGGCAACCCCCACCTGGAAGCCTTCCCAGACCAACTGAAAAAGGCGGTTATCAAACCGCTTCTTAAAAAACCATCTTTAGATGCAGCTAATATGGCCAACTATTGCCCAGTCTCAAATCTTCCATTCTCAGGCAAGGTGAGTGAGCGAGTGGTTGCTGAACAACGCCAGGCATGCCTGAAAGAAGCGTAACATTTGGATCCCTTCCGGGCATGATTCAGGCCTCATCATGGGACTGAAACTGCCTTGGTCGCACAGGTCGATGATCTCCGATGGGCTAGGGACAAAGGTGAAAGCTGTTTCCTACTTCTGCTGGATCTCTCAGCAGCTTTTGACGCCATCGACCATAAGATCCTTCTGGACCGTCTAGAGGGGCTGGAGGCTGGGGACACTGTTATACAGTGGTTCCACTCCTTCCTCCTGGGCCATGTTCAGAAAGTGGTGGGGGGGATGAGTGTTCAGACCCCTGGGCTCTCACTTGTGGGGTGCCTCAGGGTTCTGTCCTCTCCCCATGCTTTTCAACAACTACATGAAGCCACTGGGAGAGATCATCAGGGGGTTTGGGCTGGGTGTTCATCAGTATGTGGATGAAACCCAGCTCTACATCTCTTTCAAATCAGAACCAGTGAAGGCAGTGAAGGTTCTGTGTGAGTGTCTGGAGGAGGTTGGAGGATGGATGGCAGCTAACAGATTGAGGTTGAAAGACAGAAGTACTGTTCTTGGGGGACAGGAGGCGGGCAGGTGTGGAGGACTCCCTGGTCCTGAATGGGGTAACTGCCCCGAAGGACCAGGTGCGCAGCCTGGGAGACATTTTGGACTCACAGCTGTCCATGGAGGCAAAGGTCAATTCTATGTCCGGGGCAGCTGTTTACCAACTCCATCTGGTACACAGGCTGAGACCCTATCTGCCCATGGACAATCTTGCCAAAGTGGTGCATGCTCTAGCTATCTCTCGCTTGGACTACTGCAATGCGCTCTATGTGGGGCTACCTTTGAAAGTGACCCGGAAACTATAACTAATCCAGAATGTGGCAGCTAGACTGGTGACTGGGAGTGGCCGCTGAGATCACATAACACCGGTCTTGAAAGACCTACATTGGCTCCCAGTACGTTTCCAAGCACAATTCAAAGTGTTGGTGCTGACCTTTAAAGCCCTAAATGGCCTCAGTCCAGTATACCTGAAGGAGTGTCTCCACCCCCATCATTCTGCCCGGACACTGAGGTCCAGCGCCGAGGGCCTTCTGGCGGTTCCCTCGCTGTGAGAAGACAAGTTACAGGGAACCAGGCAGGGCACCTTCTCAGTAGTGGCACCCGCCCTGTGGAACGCCCTCCCACCAGATGTCAAAGAGAAAAACAACTACCAGACTTTTAGAAGACATCTGAAGGCAGCCCTGTTTAGGGAAGCTTTTAATGTTTAATAGACTATTGTATTTTAGTATTTTATTGTATTTTATAGTATTTTATTGGAAGCCACCCAGAGTGGCTGGGAAACCCAGCCAGATGGGTGGGGTATAAATTATTATTATTATTATTGGTCTCCCTGCCTTCCATAGTACCAGCCCCTTCAAGTGCCCCAAATTTGCCAGGATGGTCCCACAATTGGTAAAGCCATCATGATTTCTGACTTTTGAAATTGGTGTGTCCTTATTTCAAGGCTTTGTCCCAATGCCCCAGCCCACAGTGCCGCCCCAGCACTGGATCCTGCATTGCATGCATGACAACTATCGCATCAGAGGAGGCTGACCAGGCCTCTTCCCCATGCGACATTCGCCCACCTGTGACATGGAAATATAAGAAATCAAATCAATCACTGAAGCAAGAGGGTTTGGGCATATAATGCCACTCCTGAACCAATTGCACTGGCTGCCAATTCGTTTCTGAGCCCAATTCAAAGTGCTGGTTTTGACTCAGGACCACCTCTCCCCATATGAACCAATCAGGACCCTGTGAACATCATCTGAGGCCCTTCTTCATGTGCCTCCTCCACAAGAGGTCAGGAAGACAGCAAGTCAAGAACAAGCCTTTTCTGTGATGGCTCCCTTCTTGTGGGACGCTCTTCCCAGGGAGGTTTGCATAGGGTTGCCATAGTGAAAATCCAGACACAAAAGTTGTTGATTCCGACTGCATTATTCCAGACGTATGGCAACACTAGGTTTGCCTGGTACTTTCATTACATATATTTCAGTGCCAGGCAAAACATTCCTCTTTTGCCAGGCCTTTATCTATAGCCTTGTAAACTGGAGGGTTGGTATTATTTTTGTTTTTGTTTTTATTATGCTATGTATTTTTGTGTTTTTATATTGTAAACCACCCTTTGATCATCAGATGAATGGCAATATAGAAATTTAATAAATCATAATAATAAATAAATAATAAGCATTTGTATTCTTCAGATCTGATTATCTCCTGAGTTTTCTGAAATGATATATATCACACAGTTGTCATGCTTTCTCTAAAATGTGAAACATGTTGTTCCAAAAAACCCCACAACAACAACAACAATGACACTCCCTGGCAGTAATGTTGAATAGGCATACTGTGTATCTCCATCATCAGTGTTAGTCCCTGACAGCCATGCCAAAGTAGCGTGGGACGGCATCATCCCACGCAAAATCAGAACTAGATACTATGTAGAAGCAGCCTATTTAATGGGCTACATGGCTTTTCCCAACATAGTGGGACCAAAACAGTTAACAGTTTACAGTAGAAAGATCCTTGAGATATTGATTTATTCTTTATTTAAGGAAACCGTGTGTTGCTTCGCAGGGGTGTTGTTTCCAGAGCACATTTGTTGGAGCAAACATGCTGCCTAAGGAGCATGTTTACCAAGGGCAATGAACATCAATCAAAGCTACCTGCAGAGCACTCTTGCCCTCCCTTTATGTACAGTAACAGCATGTCTGCCATATAGCATGGTTCTCCCCTACAGGCTTTCAGCTCTGATTTGTAGAGACAAAGTGCTGGCATCTCTTTTGGCCTGCCGGAAACTAACCTCTGATGATGGCCGCTTGGCCTTCCTCCTTGACAGATGCTGGTCCAGACACTTAGGAGTGTATTTAACTGCAGTGACAGACAGCCGAGATAGTTTCAAGTAACACTCAAGCATGAAGTAGATGACTGGATCTTTTGGTTGACAGTTTGGATAGGGTCCAGGACTATCTTAAGAGAAAAATGCACATTTCCCCTCTGGTCCCACCTCTGTCTTCTCTCCCTACTTGTAGTGCTAGGAAGAGGCATAAAAAAACAAAAACAATGCAGAAAGGAATTTGTGAACTCATTTGAGAATCTGCCTGAGAACCATTAAAAAGTCTGCTTTTTAGCATTGGCATAGGATTTCAGCTGAGGGAATAATCAAGGCAAATAAGAACATATTGTTAATCTGTTGGATCAGGCCAATGACCCATCTAATCCCCATCCTGTTCTCACAGTGCTCAGCCAGATTCCTGTGGGAAGCCTTTAATAATAATAATAATAATAATAATAATAATTTATTTATACCCTGTCCATCTGGCTGAGTTTCCCCAGCCACTCTGGGCGACTCCCAATCGAGTGTTAAAACAATACAGCATTAAATATTAAAAAATTCCCTAAACAGGGCTGCCTTCAGATGTCTTTTAAAGATAAGATAGCTGCTTATTTCCTTCACATCTGCTGGGAGGGCGTTCCACAGGGTGGGTGCCACTACTGAGAAGGCCCTCTGTCTGGTTCCCTGTAACCTCACTTTCCACAGTGAGGGAACCACCAGAAGGCCCTCGGTGCTGGATCTCAGTGGCCAGGCAGAACGATGGGGGTGGAGATGCTCCTTCAGGTATACAGGACTGAGGCCGTTTAGGGCTGCAAGGTGGACACAAATGCCCACAGCACTCTGCCCACCTGTGATTTCCAGCAACTGGTATTCAGAGTGACGTAATGTGTCTGACCTGCTTTGGCAAAACATCCAAAGAAAATCTGAGGTAGTTTTACACTATTCGAATAAATTGAATTGATAAGGGTAGATAGCAGGGTTGCACTGCAGAATCTATTAGTCATCTTATCATGAAATAATTGCAACATGATTTGCTCACTCAAGGGTGTAGCTACACTTGAAACTAACATCATGATTAGCAGTCATTTACAACAACAAACAACAACAACAAAACATCAGGCACTAGGGATTGCCATCAGCATCACATGCTGGGAGGGGAAGCTTAGGCTTTCCAACTGAATTACTAATAAAAATCATACCCTAATGTGGCTTTCGGAGTGGTGTGGACTCCCATTGGGGTCGATGGGTTTGCTGAGGCAACTTCCCCAAGTTGGATTTTTTCCTCTCTCATACTAATTCCTGTGTCAGGGGCTGTCAGCAATGGAACAGTTCGTTTTACTGAGATTTTGGCTATGGTGGGAAAGCTTAAACCATCTTTCAACATGTGCTCTTCTGCTGATGCCTATTGTTCCTTTAAAAAGAAAGATGTGATTAATAATGATGTCATGAGTGATACAAATATTAAGTACGCTGCTTACCATGCACTTCTGTCTATTCTTCTGCTCCTTCCAGTTTGCCCAAGTTGGTCTCTGCATAGGAAATTCTTCAGGATGTGGATACCTCATCATCACACATGTGGTAAGCCAGCCCTGCTGAGTAGAGCCCCAGATGTTTGCCCCAAAGACCTGTCCTCTGGGGAGCACCACTTAAAATTTGTAGAAGAAGACACCACTAGTTTTATCAATTCATGTCTGGATTGCTAAAAGAAAATAGATTTTGTCATTTATTTTTATTTTTTTTAAATCATTTTGCTAGAGACTGCTCAACTGCACCTTTCCCTATGAAGGCTGGTTTTTAATCTTCATGACGTAGAATATTGAAGTTCCTCCCAGTTTGGGGATAGGGGGATGAATCATCCCACTTAATCTGCATGTCTGGATGTATTTTTCAATGAAAGCTATGGCTTCTCTGCTTCCTACATCATCACCAACCACCACATGCATTCATCTGGCAATTCTGTAGACACTGCCGAGAGCAGCCTAGATTTCAGCTGCTGCTGAATGCAGGATTGGCAGAACTAAATTCAATAAGGAGTTTGCCATTCAAAGGAGGCTGAGATGTATAGAATTGTATGGAGGTGTGTGTACACACACAGAGAGAGACACAATGACTCACTAACAGGAAAAAAAACTACTGTGAACTTCCTTTATTTTTAAGCTATTCAAGTTATTTTTTTCCCTATTGACTGAAACATTAAGGGTGTAATTCTATACACACGTACTCTGAAATAAGCCTCATTGTTTCTGAGTAGACATCTATAATTGCACAGCAAAAAAATCCTTTGTGTCTCCAACAAAATGAGAACTTTAGTTAGAACTGTGCAGAAGTGTGACAAGTATGGAAATAGATTTAGTGTTCCCAGGAGGTGGAAGAGTTTATGTTTTGTTGTTTATGTAAACACTAATTTACATAGCATTTGTAATATTGCAAAAAAATGTAATATATGTATAATATTGCAAAAAATATGATTTTATAATCTTGTCCTTCCCATTTTACAGAGGAGAAAATGAAGGCTGAGAGGGGATCATGAGAGCCACTCAGTAAATCCATTTCCCTCTCGAAATTTGATTTCAGGCAGGCAATAACATGTCCGTTTCACTGTGCTGTTTCGAATCAGCTCTCTCTCATACACTTACATGATGTTTTCTGTCCTGGTCAGTGTGATCAAAAAATGATTGTTCCCATTCACATGCTTGGAAAACCATTGTCAGCGCCTTCCTATTAGCAGCGGTCTTGCACAGAAGTCAAACAAGTAGAGCCCATGTATATTTTTTGAATTTGCACCCATGAGAAAAAAGCTGTGGCTTAATTACTGGTTTGCTGTGCCAACATTATGTTTGACCCCATATTAGCATGGCTGGGGAAAAGAAAAGAAAAGAACAACAATACGGGACCAAGGGAAATGCTGACCCATACAACATTTTACCTCTTCCAAGGTGTCAAGGACATTGTGCGGTGCCCTTGAGGAAAGAGTGCTGCCTCTCTTGCAGATGGTGGTGGGCAGGGTGGGTGGAGATAACAGCTGGAAGGGATGGCACCATACACCAGGGGATGCACTTCCATGTGAGCTTCAGGGAAATGATGTATGCAATAATTCTTCTGATTAGACAGGAAATACTAATGAGATTTAACAATGTAAGGTAAGGCTGCTTAGATCCAGCAGGGAAAGCCACAGATAGGAGAGACTCTTTCCTCCATCAGTTTAAGGAGAAAGGGGTCCAATAGGACAGGAGGTGATAGAATATGCTGGTGATATTTATTTGCACCACTTTTTTTGCCTAGCCCAAGACTCGGTTGTGCATAAAACCCTGAATCTGCTATGAATTTATTATCTTAACCTTTTGATTAAGCCTAACTGGCCCACGAAAGAAGCTTTTCCTTTGGGCATAATTGTTGGTTATGTGACGCTTTGGACAAGAGCACCTATTTTTTTCTGCGCCCAAGTGCTGATGTTTTCCACAGAAGGCTTCTTTTGCCCTGCAGAAGCATCACTAGGAAGAAGAATGCCTTGGATAATGAAACTATTTCATGAGGATCTCCCCTCTCTTTTTGTTTGTTTGTTCTTTTTTCTACCAGCTAAGGTACTTTGGTCACAGATCAGTGTTTGTATGGCTAATGCATTCCATGAGTCTCCCCTACCCTTCTCTTCCCTGGCAGAGCTGACTACAAAATGTCCAAAGCTTTGCAATGTCAGTGTGTTGTTAATATCTCTACAGTAAACTCTTAAGTGAATCTGACAGTTGATAGTGATTATTAACCTTGCGCTGAACCAGTAATTAATCCATTCAAGCTGTAAAGGAGAGAGAGAGAGAGAGATGGAGAAAGGGAGAACGCAAAGCAAACTTGCCTGCTGTGGCTCAGTGATTCTGCTGAATCCAAGTGCCCTAATCTGATATTATTTAAACTCATTAGTATTCCCTGTCTAATCTGGAGATTTATTACATACATCATTCCCTTATAGCTCATACACTCATTTGCAATTTCCAAGAAGCAATTCCTTCCTCGGCACATTTCAGACTTGGCAGAAATGAATGAAATAAATGAAATGGAAGGAAATGAAATAAATATTTCTTTTTAAACCACCACAACAACATATTATCGAAACATTAGTTCCTATGTGTATTCAGTTTCTTCGCTTATGCCAATAATTCCTTCACTCTTGCACCACTGCTGCACAGATCAGTTCCCACCAAGTCAATTTTTTTTTACAGAAAATAAAGGACATGTTTGGTTGTTTTATTATTTATTTAATAATCATATTTGCATCTCATCTTTTCCCCCCAAAGAGCTGAAGTGTACATGGTTCTCCCCCTCCTCATTTAATCCTCACAACAACCTTGTGAGGTATGATAGCTAAGAGGCGGTGGAAAGTCCAAGGTCCCCCAGGGAGCTCCATGGTCAAGTGGGAATTTGAATTTGTGGTGTGTGTGTGTGTGTGTGTGTGTGTGTGTGTGTGTGTGTGTGTAGTACTCCCATACAGTTTGGGAGGTTAAGGGGTGGGTGGGAATTTCTCATAAAGCCATATTTGGATTCTGATAATAATCCTAATTATTATTTTTTAATATTCCCTGCAGTATTGTTTTCTGATTTTACTCAAATGTTTTTGTGTGTGTGTGTGTTTAAAAAACCAGAACTGTATCATATATATTGGACATACACAGTGCTTTTTTTCTTAAAAAATGTTTAGGGGTACTCTCATTTTGACTCAAGAAAATCACCATAAATGCTCGCTTCTGTCTGAGACTCAGGATACACCATGGCAGGAAGTGAGGCCACCATTAGGGTTATCAACGGAACTGACAATTCACTGTGCTAGAGAATATTTTTTTTAAAAAAAATAAAAATAGTTTCTTCTCCCATTAGATTCAAAAAAATGTTTAGGGGAATGTGTCACCCTGTGTACCCCCAGAAAAAAGCACTGGACAGACACATGATCCAGTGAATGCTAAACAGTAGGATTTACTAGCTTTCTCCTTAAAGAAAGTAAGTTACTCAGTACAAGATTATACTAATTCCTGGTGTTAAAGGTCTTACTGATATTGCCACACAATACAGCCACCATTTTGCATTGTTAGCAATGGTGATTTGAGTTACATAATAAGTAATATTCCATAAGAATTATATATGCACTTTATACTTTCTGTTCATCACTACATTGTTTGATAGCTGCTGTTGAATAGCTAATTATCAAGAAGACAATTCTAAGTTCTTCTGATAATTCCCTGCCTGACATTTTTAGAGCAATCAACAACCTAAGCAGAATAACTAGTTAGGTAAAGACTGAAGGGGATGCATTGAAGGATAGTTCTATTATCGTTGCATTTATTTTATTACTGTATCTTTTAAAACCACACGCTCATATAAAACATTGAAAGGGGGCATAAACCTTAAAAACACAATACTACAATAAAAATATTCAACTCAGTAAAAACTGGTCAGAAATTTTTGGTCAGTGTCTGAAAGGGACATTGGAAAGACATTCCACAGAGCAGGGCCTGCTCAATTTAAAGCTTGGTCCTTGATAAAGGCCAGCTAAGCCCTCAGGGGCATGTGGGACCATCAAAAGTGTTCCACAAGAAGTCCTCAGTGATTGATGTGGCACATAAGGATCAGATGGTCCTTGAGATACTTTTGGCCTGTGTGGACCATTTAAAGCTGGAACACTTAAACCATAAATGAAAACTGCATTTGTAAATATTGTTGATTGAAATGTAAATACATAATTGTGGGGAAATTAGATGCTTAAGAACAAACGAATGTAAAATCAACCAACTCCTGCCTTCAGTAGCTAATATGACCCTCTTAAATCTGCCTTTAAAGAGGCTCCAGACTGGACTCCTAGCTCACCTTGGCTCAAGTTAAACCCTGCTCCCAGTTACCTTCCTCTGCTGATAAAGTTCTTGGTATTACACTTCAAGGAATGGTTAGGAAATCAGGTTCTTGCTATATGCTGACAGGTGGTGAATTGACAACTCTCTTCAACTCCTATTTAACGATACAGATCAAGTGGACCAAAACAGAGCTGCAGATAAGACTATTTTGGTCATGGGTATCTGGCTATGGAATTAACTTCAAGAACAGATTAGAATAATTCAGAGTCTGGCCACCTCTGAGGTCATACTTCAGGACCTCCTCCTCTGATAAAGCTTTTCCATCATGCTGACACTTGTTAGCATCTCCTATTTTGTTTGCTCTTCAGATGGGGCTCCACATAACCTATGAGGGAAGGGAGTACAAGGTTTTCTGAAGGGCATCAAGAGCCCTGGCCATCTCATTAACTAAAAATAAATAAAATAGAATCCGGGACTTCAGAAAAGCACTCCTCTAAAAGAAGTTAATTCATAAAGACTCCACAGCAGTAACATATCAACTTGAACACGGAAGATTATTTTTTTTATGAACACATGAATTTTCCTTTTCAAATAATTTTAATTTGCCTAATAGCTGCAACATAAACCTGTGAAGTTATGAATGACTGCAAAGAAATATTCGCAGAGCAAAATAAAGTTAAATCTCATTGACTCCTACAACTGGGCTGCTCTTGTGAGCTTCAGGACCCAAACGACTACTATTTTTGTAACAATACATTTTAATCAGACTTATTAAAGCTTATTATAATGTAAGCGGTTCATTGCCTCATGGCAAAACCAGAACATTTCTGAAGTTGGGTGGATTGTGAACTCAAGTTAAGTGCAGTATGACTTACAGCCTGAAATGTGAGTGTGCCACTCATAAAATGAGGTATAAGCAGCCTAGCATGGCATGAGGACACAACTGCTGTCCTCAACAGAAGTGTCTCACAAGTGGGGCAGAGCCAGTAGGCAAGCCTCCCAGCAGGTGGGTCACTGTTGCTTACTGGGAGGGGAAGGGGACTGAGAAGTCAGCATCAGTCTTATGAGTTGATGCATTTGCCCCACACCAACCTCCTTGCTACTTCGCCCCTTCACATCTCGATCCTGGTAAACAACAGTTGCCTGTAGATATAATTAGTGCTTACTGGAAGGACAGATCCTGAATCTGAATGCTCACTGGAAGGACAGATCCTGAAGCTGAGGTTCCAATACTTTGGCCACCTCATGAGAAGAGAAGACTCCCTGGAAAAGACCCTGATGTTGGGAAAGATTGAGGGCACAAGGAGAAGGGAACGACAGAGGACAAGATGGTTGGACAGTGTTCTTAAAACTACCAGCATGAGTTTGATGAAACTGTGGGAGGCAGTGGAAGACAGAAGTGCCTAGCGTGCTCTGGTCCATGGGGTCACGAAGAGTCGGACACGACTAAACGACTAAAGCGTACTTGTTTTTTGACATCTTGATTGGTTTGAATAAAAGGGATTACTATATTGTAGATTTGGGGTTTCCTTATGGACCAACATGGGAATTGTGACTTGCCAATGGCTGCTCAATAAGATTGTTGCTAAACGAGGATTTCCTGCTGATGAAAAAGCACCACCATCTTCCCAAGGAAGTATCAATATGAATGAAATATCAATTGTTCCGGGTGCCCGGGACCAGGACAACTACATCCATAATTATTATCAACGCCAAAACTTTTCTCCGACCCTTTTCCAATTCTCAGGGGTGATATATTTGTGCCCCTCATCCTGTGAGTGTCCAGAAACTGCTGGGCCCAAAGTGATGGCCCAGTTCCAAACCAACAATGCATGTTGGAATAGATTGTTTACAATGCTTTCAGAAAAAGACCCAAACTGCAGGACTTCTCCAGATTTATTTTTTTAAAAAAAATATAGTTTTCCTATTACATTTCTGAATGTTTGCTGTGTGCAGAAAATTGCCAGATCGGCACAGCAAGCTGGTTCTTGTGAATGGCTTGCTGCGAGGAGCTAACAGTCACGGTCGCCACTAATGTGTGTAGAAACTTCTCACATTTGTTTCCCTTTAGCTTCCCAGCTATTGTGTTTGATGCTTTTTCACAGGGGTGCCAGTACCGCTACTTTCATGACAAGAGGAGCGCTGCATTCATTGTTCTTTCAAGGATTGGGTCAAGCTCTATGGGGATTTCATGGTTCGAGTCTAATATACACTGTCACAATATTTTCTTTTTCACTGAGTGAACACATCAGGGCTTCCTATCCCTTTCCTTAACCCTGTGTCTGCTGACTAGCCACCAAATGCACACAGTATTTAACCTGCTAAGAGCAATGTCTATGCTGCTCAGAGGTCACCAGCTAGCTTGTGCTGCAGAGTAATGCACTATACTTTGTACCATCCCCAGGAGATGAAAAGCAACATCTGCTTCCTGACAAGCTGTGTAGTCCTGAAGTGAGAGATTTATTAGGTTAGTCTTGATCTATGGTCTCCCATGAGGCAGGGTGTGTTGCATTACCATACAGCCATCAGGCACAGCTAATTCAGCTTTCTAAAAGGTGAACTTCAAAGGTTTGCATTAATTAGGAAAAAAATGAAAATCACCTTTCCCCTCCCTGCCAGCCAAGGGGAAATGCACAGCTTTGGAATTACAACTAAAGTACAATTAATCGCTCTGAATACCTGAAGGTCAGCTTCTCTTTTTCTTATCTGTGTAAGCTTGAAGAATTTACAAAAGATCCTGCAGGACCTACTGGTATTCCCCTAACTCTGAAGTGCTCTCTGCTGACCAACTGGAAATCAATTCATTATTGGATTGATTAATTTTCAGTATTTATATAGTGCTTTCAGGCACAAAGAGGCCACAATGCATTTTCCAATGCAGTCAGTAAAAGCACTCATTTGTAATATTTTAACACTGAAGCAGAAGCCCTAATAAAATATCATAAAATCAACATGACAAGAATACTATAGTTTCATACTGTACCATGCGCTAGAGTGGGCTTACTCCATGGGTGTAGAGATATGTTTTGACTAGATGATGGAAGCTTACTTTACTTTTGAGGTGATTGAGGAGTGCTTCTGGGTGTCCTTCCTTTCATTCTACAAATCATCCAGCCAATGGGCTGCACTCTGCTTTCCCATGTGCCCACACTTCAAGTAAGTCCCAGAGGAAGCTCATCCCAGGAGTGTCAGGAAGTGTAGACAGCCAAGAAAGACGCAAACTTGCAAGGATAAGCAGTAGCAGTCAGTGGAAAACCAAATGCCAGGCTCACTGCTGGTTTCCAAAAAAGAGAAGGACGAGGTGGCAAGGAAGTTGGGGTGTTATGAGCGCAGTGTTGGGAGCCCAGGTAAGCAGTACAGCCTCACCCTGCTCTTCCTAATACTGATACTATGTTCTGGTTGTTATTTAGTTGTTTAGTCGTGTCCGACTCTTTGTGACCCCATGGACCAGAGCACGCCAGGCTCTGTATTCCAGTGGATCCCACAGCTTGGTCAAACTCATGTTAGTAGCTTCAAGAACACTGTCCAACCATTTCGTCCTCTGTCGTCCCCTTCTTCTTGTGCCCTCAATCCTTCCCAACATTAGGGTCTTTTGCAGGGAGGTGCTATGTACTGAGTTGAATAGGATACAAAATGCAGCAGTCTGATTGGTCCTAGAACAATAGGATTCAGAATGCAGCAGTCTGATTGGTCCTAGAACAATAGGATCCAGAATGCAGCAGTCTGATTGGTCCACAGGAGCCACCCAATCCAGCTCCAGGTGGAAGTGAATCCACAACCTGATTGGCCTACAGGAGAATCCCAGAATTAGGAACACCCCAGGCCGCAACGCACACATAGGCAGCCGCCGTACCTTGAGGACTATGAATGCAACCTCCCGGGCAGGACTGGAACTTAGAGGGGAGGGTGTTATGTACTGAGTTGAATAGGATTCAGAATGCAGCAGCCTGATTGGTCCTAGAACAATAGGATCCAGAATGCAGCAGTCTGATTGGTCCACAGGAGCCACCCAATCCAGCTCCAGGTGGAAGTGAATCCACAACCTGATTGGCCTACAGGAGAATCCTGGAATTAGCCAATCACGTTGGGCCCATTATGTAAATAATGTACCATATATAAAGCAGACATTCTGAGGGAACTTCCATTCCTCCTCACCACTATGAGGTGAATAAAGAGCATGAAATCCACTCTCGACTCTGAGTATATTTCAGGAGTCTTCTCTTCTCATGAGGTGGCCAAAGTATTGGAGCCTCAGCTAAGCTCAAAAAACTCAATTCTCCAAAATTCTAATTAAAAAATCCACCCTCAAATGTGCTAATGAGAAAAATGGAATCTTCTTTTGCAAAGGAATACAACATTTGAGAATGTTTTGGCACAGTACTGGTTTCTTTGTATGATTGCTTGCATTGCTGTTTCTAATTGTATCCTTATTATTACTGAATTATCTCACGCACCACACTGCTCCCCTTGAAATCAATACTGCTGCTCTTGAGATGTAAAGTGCTACATGTGTTCTAAGGCAATCCTTATTCCCCGCTGCAGTCCCTTGCATTTTGCTTCTTTATGCTGAAGATATATTTCACTGGAAACTTTTCACTAGATATATTATCGAGCATGATGATGATCTATGGCCAGGTTCCTTTCAGTAAAACGGTTCAGAATAACCAATCACAGGGGGGAGTTTGCCAGAAGTGTTTAGATCACATCTAGTTTCTCAACCAGAAGATGGGAGAGGACTGGAGGATGAGAAAAGGGAAGGAAGATACTGACTTTACTAAAAACAGTTTAAGTGTTGTCAGTTCTGGTTAGGTGTTGTTTCTTGATAATTAGCTGGAGACATGCTCGAAACGGCTTCAAAGCACATTTTAAATGAGGCCATACTGTGGAGTCCACAGAAATGCAACACTAACTATTCAGTGCAATGTTAAGGAGCACTGGATGTTTATTAAGCTAAGCACGTCCTTCCCATATATAAACTTTAGTCAAACACACACACAATTCTGTTTTGTAGTGTGTTGTTGTATGTTACAGTATTGTGGTCCTCTCCTGCTGCAGTTGCAACATATGTGACAGTCTAAAAAAGCTAGATGACAAAGTCTCATAATTTTTAATCCTTTAAGTCATGGGTGCAGGAGTTTCCCTTGTCCAAGGGCCTCCTTCCTTTTTGGACAACTTTCTCAGGGCTGCATATAAGTGGTGGGAATGGCCAGAGATAAAAAGGCAAAAGATGTGACTCTTAGCTTTGTGCCAGTCGCATCTCTCCATCCAGACAAGTGTAAGGCATTGCCACAGTTCAGATACGCTAGTCAGGCAAAAGAACTTGAGGAGAGTTCAGAGCAGGGCCAGTGAGAAGCAGAGCGTAAGGAAGTGATATGGCCTGAGGAAAGCACTTGTAGTGCATCTCTCTCTCTCACAGATCGCCCCCGCCACTCAACAGCTGAGATTGCCCCTATTGAGAGGAAGGGGCAATTCCAATTTCAAACATTCCTCTCACACCATAGGTACCTTCTGGTGTGAAGGAAATCTAGCCCGGCATGGTGGTATGTAGGCACTGCAGTGCAAAAGGACCATTAGAAATTGGTCAGAAGTGCTACTGTTATAATCAGTAAAACTAACACAACAAATGCCATGCTTGAATGCAGGGAAACAGACAACCTTGAATACTTTCTCCCCCTCAGGACATTTTCAGACAAATGTACAATACGAGGTTTGCCTTTATAGGCTAATGAAGGTCAATTCAAAATAAAATCTTAAAACCTTTAATTAAGCCTGGCTAAGTTAAACCAGTCATTATAATGCTAGAGGTAAAACCATGCTTTGTTGCCCAGGTGATACAATGAGCATAAGAAGAGCATTGCTGGATCAAGCCAATGGCCCATATAGTCGACTATCCTGTACTCAAAGTGGCCAACCAGTTGCCTGTGGGAAACTCTCCACAATTTCCATATAAGTGGTTTTTGAAAACACGGAGATACCAGGCATTTTAATAACCTTGAAGACCCCCTTCTTACACTAGATGACAGCGTAGATGGTTCAGGACATGGCCTCTGGGCACAATTTTAGTTCATGTGTCCCTTCTTTCAACACCCAGGAAAGTCACTTGAACAACCTCTCTTGCATCTGTAAATAAGTTTCAAGAAGGTGTCTCTTTAGTTGGCTGACATATCTGATTGTAGGGAGTATCTGAGGAACATGATACAAAGCAATAGTGGCAAAATCCAGTTCATAGCGTACATTATAAATTGGCTGTCATTTCTGTTAATTCTGATCCACGCAGTCTAGATGTGTTACAGTGCTAACACAGGAGACACTTTCAGAAGTTGAAACAGCAGCTTCCTTGAGTGGGGCATGCTGCCACTTTGTTCTGGGGGTGAGCATTTCTGGTGATCTGTTGCTCCTGTGAGTAAATCACTTTCGCAGACAGACCTTCATGCTTGTCAAAGCTTATTCATGATGCACTTTGCATCAAGGCTACCTCTGAGTGTGTGGACTGACCTGCAATTGCTGTCCCAATCAAGCACCACCACTCCAATTGGCAGGTGGCCATTTTTTAATTAATAAATTTAGGGAATGGAGGTCAAACCAGTTTGGAGAGCCCTTATCTGTGTTGAGGGATTCTCCTTTAAATCTTTTGTAGTTGTAGGTGGCTAAAATGAGTGATGTGTTTTATACCTCTACTGACAAGGGGACTGTATTGCCTTCCTTAGGTTTAGTTCAGGCTTGGACATTGTGGTACTAGGCAAGCATCATGGTGGACTTTCTCTGAGCATCTTATAGGCATACTGGTCTTGGCCAAGTATTTTAAAGCTCCTTCAATAAAATTGTGGCCCAAACAATCCTGTCTCTTTTGTTCTACCCTCAGCAATAAATCATTTAAGGTTTATCCAAAGTTGAAAGCCATGAGGAGTACGTCTGAGTCAACAATGGAGAAAACCTAGGCACAAATAATGATACCAAGAGTCATGAATTAAGCCCTTGCTGCAAGATGATCCACAGTATTTCTGATGGTGTTTGGTACTTTAATGTAGCCAGAAGCTCAGCAAAATAAATCTGCTTCCCAAATCCCTCAGCATTAAGCTGGGAAGGAGAGACAAAGAAATCAGAAACACATGCAGCGTTTACAAGTAGATAAAAGCAGACAGATTTGACAGTTTGTCTCTGGACCAAACAAATTTATTGACAGTCCACCTTTGAAGCATTTGGCACCACTCTGTTTACGAACAGAAGAACAGGGTGAGATACACTTATTATAAGGAAAGGGTCGCGGGAGGCAGGGAGGGAAGAAGAGAACCCCCTCCTTCTTCCACAGGTCAACAATGGAAGAGCGGCAAAGCAATTCTGAACTTCGTGTTGCATTACAATCTCAACTGGATTGTTATATTTGAATTATGGTGTCTTGTGTTTAATAAGTATGCAGATCTTTGCAAGAAGGGGCAGTGCAATATCACACAGGGCAAACCATATCTGGGTAATGAACAGCCATGAATCGGTATTTACAAGCAGTTTAATTTCCGAGGTCAAGACTCACAAAGAAGTTATGTTCCTTATTAATTCATTAGAGGTGCAGGGCTATTTTATTGGAATATAAAAGATAACCCTAACTTTGATTTAAACAAGCTGGTAAATCCAGAGCTTAAACGATTCTGCTATAAACAAGGAGCTTTTAAAAAGAGAAGAGTCTATTGTGCATAACACTTCTATTTCTAACAACATAAATGTTAATGTGATAATAAAGCTGCTAATACATTGCTCTAAGACATTCGCTTCATATAAACAATGGCGTAGTTTTCAAATTTACTTTTAGCATTTTGTGGACTCAGTGATGGAAAAACTGCTCATATCTGGAGCCGCCTCTGTCTCCCTCAATAACCTACACATCACTTTGCATGTGTGTGAGCTAGGGAGGAGGAAAAAGGTCGTTCACACTTAAGGTGGATCTACTGAATTTGCACTTTGCGAAACACAATGCGAACTGTCACAGTCATCCCGCAAAATTCACACATTTCACATTTTGCAATACGATTCTACAGCCAAGTAATGTGTGTAAAAAACACATATTTTATTTATTTCATAAAATGTATACACCTCTTGATTGTAAAAAACCTGGTTTATGAAAAAGATAAAACAATAAAATAATCAATAAGAGCAATTAACAATAATTTAAGACATTCAAAAGAAAATCACAATCAACAATTAGCTAAAACAGATTAAAACATGAGCTTTTGCATTAAGTTAGTTTTGTTGCTTGTATTTATTCTTTTTCTTATTTAAAAAGACCCTAGTGCTTGTGTAGGGTGGATGGTAGGAAGACAGATCATAACATTTCTTGCAAACTAATAAGAACTCCAGTATTACCAGAACCAGAAAACTATTGAAACATTCTAACAAAAGGTAAATAGATTTGAAGACCTAACCAGCAATTATTGTGTCAGGGCACGATGATAAGAAACGCTGATAACAAAGTTAATGGCAGGATAGGTGGCAGTCTATCGGTTGGAATAAATTGTTAGGTATGCATGGAAGTATGTTGTTAGTTCCAGGGTAGTCAGAAATCACTCCATCTATTTCCTATTCCAGCCTTCATATGGTTTCATCGGCAGTCAAACTGCAACACCCATGCACATGAAGGAAGTATTGGCACACTTGAAGTAGGCAGCTGAGTAAGAGAGGAAATAGAATGGAGTAGCTTGAGACGGATTGTGTGTGTGTGTGTGTGTGTGTGTGTTTGTGTGTGTTTGCATCTCTGCATATATCTGTGTGTATATGAACATAGGCATGAACATGCACACACATATACAGATCTAGCAGGTGGGGAAATAGCCAGCAGCCTGGTGAGAGGCATTATCACTTATCTAGTCTCTGGGCAATCATGTTGAGGCCACTTACCTGGAGGTAGAGAGGAAGGGGTGAGACACCAATGAGGTCTGTGTGGTGTAAATACACCGGCAGACGTTCTGAATTGGTTCAAATGGTGTATTTGCATAGCACTGAACTTTCTGTTGCCTTGCCACTCTTCCACTACCTCCTAGTAGTGATACAGCTGGCCAGAGGTCAGTTGAGCAGTGAGGCCCCACCACATTGCCCACTATTGGCAGAATGAATGACTGTTTGGGCAAGTCACTTTCTTGTTCACACTGAGAAGTTATTTTTAAATGTTCCCAGAACTGAGCACTACCCAGAGAAAGCAATGGAGAAATCCAAGATGTCAACATAGCACTCCCTGCCAAATGTAGAATTGTGGGTGGGAAGCCAACTGCAGCAGAGCACCTTAAAAAGTTCAGTAAGAAGTGAGCATGCTTGGCCAGTATGGAATGCTGACTGGCTACCGGAGACAATGGAAAATTCTCTCTGTGTGTGAATGGACTGGAGTGGCCACAATCCTAAATATAAGCACTCAGAACTGCCACTTTCTATTGCAGGACATAATTTGTGTGCTCTGATTTCATGATCAAGTTCATAAATTTATAAGAAATGTTGCTTTGTTGGTAAAAAGCCAAATTTCAATGATTCAAATAAAATTTTGAAACAAAATACCTTTGAAACAAAATACCTTTGATTTTATTTCTTCTTCCAACAACCTGTATAGTAATAGATAAATGTAAAGGTACCCCTGACCATTAGGTCCAGTTGTGGATAACTCTGGGGTTGCACACTCATCTTGCTCTATCGGCCAAGGGAGCCGGCGTTTGTCCGCAAACAGCTTCCAGGTCATGTGGCCAGCATAACTAAGCTGCTTCTGGCAAACCAGAGCAGTGCATGGAAACACCTTCCTGCCAGAGCAGTACCTATTTATATACTTGCACTTGATGTGCTTTGGAACCTCTATGTGGGAAGGAGCTGGAACCGAACAATGGGAACTCACCCCGTCGCGGGGATTCGAACCGCCAACCTTCTGATCGGCAAGCCCCAGGCTCTGTGGTTCATACCACAGTGCCATCCATGTCCCATGTGTAGAAATAGCTCCATGCTAATCTATGAGTGGAAAACATGAAGTTCTGAAGAGGAATGCCCATGCATTAGGGGCAGGGCTTGCATATACACCCCTGCCCATCCAGCCTTTGAACCTTCTTGTGTTTAGGTGAAGTCATAAATACAGCTAATTTCCCTTTCCCATTAAACATTTCAACTGCCATTCCCAGATGATATGTGGAAATGTTCAGGTCTGTTTCGATGAGGCATACTGAGAATTCAGGAATACTCATGCACACAGTGGAAGTCAGAATACAGTAGTTGATTTCATTTCTTACACCCACTTTCCTTGGATTTAGTTCCAATGAACCCAATCAGGCAACCTTCTGCATATGCATGTCTAGGGTTGTATTGCCAACATCATGTTCAGAAACATCATGGCAAGTTCAGAAATAGGATATACATGAAGTCATGGCTGCTTAATCATCTTAAAATCATGCACATGAAATTGCCTCAAACGGAAAGAGTGATGTGTCAGGTTGCCAATAAAGAATAATTTTACTAGGCAAATATACCCCCCCCCAATTATGACTGTGTGATAGAACTGCAACATAGCTGAATACCGGGGGGGGGGGGTCTGATTGCACATTTTTTGGCACATGATGCCACAAGAACATTTTATTAGTCAAATTGTTATGTTTATATACCATGCATGCAGATTACCATCTATAGAATGACAGCTGGGTAACATCGGCTGAATTTGCACCCACATCATAGATATAAACAGGCACACATTTAAATAATGGTGCAGCATTTGATGACTTCTTTTTTATGAGAAGAGGCATGGGGAAGTATTTCTCAACAACAAATATGACTAACTTATTGATCCTAAGATAGTTCTTAATAAAGCATTAATAGCAAAGGGCAAACTAGAGTATATCTCTTCTGAGTAAATATTAAACCAACTTAACTTCACCAAGTGTTTCCGTTGCAACTGTTGTAGAATACAGAGCTAATTGTTTTAATGTTCTAGCCCTCCAAGCTGTGCAGATGTTATGCAAATTGCTTAGTTCTAATTTTCAGAAAGCAAAGAAGTTGTGGTAATTATTGGAAGAGTTTTCTGGATGTTTCAAATATTGTGTGGTGTGAGTTGGTAGCCTTAGAAGAAGTGAAGTTGCAATGAATCTTGAAAAAATATCTGAACCCTAGGACATATACCGGCATTGACTTGCCTCTGGTGAATGCATCATGTACTATGTATATGAAATCCTAGATTCAGATCACAAAAAGCAAATAGAATCCTATTGCATAAATAAGAGTACTCCTATTTGATAACACTTAAAGATAACAACACTCATGCCTTGGAATATATCTAGAATACCAAACTGGGGAGGTAATTGGCTAACAGAAAGTGTCATTGATAGAAGATTATATTCCCCAAGTTGCAGGACCCAGGATGGTCAGTGTGTAATTGCAGAACCCAATAAACTTGTGTGGCTCTCTCCCAGTCTTCAGGTCAGTATGGCATCCCATCTTGCTTTCGAATATACTGTCCTTCTAATGGTTGGGTTGGCATAGGGGCTGGTCTTCTGCCCTTAATATTGTACCTCTTTAATTCAATTTGTGTGAATACATAAGCTGTTTTCTTGGCTTGGAATGAAATCTTAGCAGAACTTTGGTGCAAACTGATATTGTCAGATCAGTGCTCACTGCTATGTTTAATTTATATACGAACAAAAAATTATTTCTAACATTGCTTTGTTCTATTTTCATCTATAATTTAGTATAATGGCATTGTAGTGTCTGCAACAATCTGTCTCATTCAATTAAACCAGCCTTTTTCACCCAACCTGGGGACCTTCATATATTTTGGACTACATAACCCATCTGCACCAGCTGGTGTGAGGAGATGGAAGTTGTAGTCTAAAACATCTGCAGAAAGCTGTTGTAAACAATAGAAAAATCAGTACAAAACTTGTACATGTTGGAACTTCATGCATACATAGTTCAGAAGCATAACCACTATTTGGGCACTAACTTCTCATAACTAATAGTGAATGAGTTGATTTCCAATTGTTCTTATCGATGTATTTCCAAGATGTGAGTGGGTAGAACGACAGTTCCCTACCAGGTGATCTGTGCTCAGCCTAAAGCAAAAGTGAATTAGGAGAAACACCATGCCACCCATGCTCTGGGCCAAGGGCACAAGGACAGGTGGGAAATGTGCTCCATTGAAATGCATAATAACCTGGTAGGAAATTACCTTTAGCATTTCTCGTTTTCCAACTGCATTCAGACCCCAGAGCAAAGATGTGCTACTGCTGCTGCCACCACCAACCTATTTCCACAAGGCTCAGCATGAAGACAGTGTAGGTTTTGCTGCACCAGATTCTGCAGTCATCTTTCTGTGACCTGTTTCAACCCAGGGAACAAATGTACCAACCTTGTCTTGCTGTTCACTAGGCAACATGGAAAGCAACTATGAAGGCATGACATAAAATGATATCATGCAACATTTGAAAAGCAAGCCAAAATATGGGAGATCATATGTAAAAAAACCACAACAACATGCCAAGTGGAGATAAATGATAAAGGATATGATCCCCACAGTGGAATTATATTAGATCTGCCGAGCTGGCTGTAATTGATAAATGAGTTGAGTTTATCCTTTCAAAGTCTGTGCAATGACATCATGTTGTAATTTAATGCTGGGATCAGCTAAAGCTACACCAGCAGCAGCCCCCTCCCCAATCTTATCACCAATATGAGGGGACTTTTGCAGACAAATAATAAACAAGTTTCACTTTAGGCCAGGAAAGACTTCAGTAAAATAATTGCTTGAGGTCTGACACTGATTGATGAAGGGATGCTTATTTGTCCCCTCTATTTGGATTACTTTATTCTTTTTTTCCACTTTGCTGGTGATTAGAGGTGTTTCAAAAGCATCTAGATTAATTCTGGCAGAAAATGAAGGATTACCAACATATATTTCACCCTCCCTGCAAAATTGCATCAAAAGATGTTGCATCTCTTCCTTCCTGCTTAATTGTACTCAACAACTAATTGTTTACAGGGGATTAAAAAATAATAATAGAATAATCTTAGAACAGTTTTCCCCACCCCTTCAATAAAAATGATGGGTTGATAAAGCAGTAATTAATTAACTTTAGGGTCTGATATGAACATTCTAACATTGCCAGCACACCATGGAAGAAAACTTGAGAGGCAGAGTTGTGGTGGAATGGTAATATTTATTCAAATTTAACAAATAGAAGCAGTACCAAACAATAACTAAACTACGGGAACGTAGATTTTAATTGACATATGAAGGAAGGATCCCTCCCTCCCCAGGACATGTAAATAGCCACATTTCATGTCTCCCCAGACAGGGATTGAGAGAAACTTCTCTCTTCCTTCTAAGTGAGCTTTGCATATGTGAACCTAATACATGTATCCAGGTATCACTGTCCAGCATTCACCAAGGTGTGCATGTCAGGCCTAAAGGGCAGCCCCAGGGACCTCCATCCCAAGCCAAAGGCTGTAGAAGAGGACACAAAAGTGCCCTGAAACCCCATAATGTTTCAGGGCACCGGTTAATGTTCTTTCACACTTCTGCTCGTCCTGGTGCCTTTCCCCTGGGAAAACTCACTGTTTACTGCTGAATTGAAACAAATGTCAATCAGGTTTTTCTGCAGATTGACCCTTCTTCTGATTCAGCAGTAAACAGTAGAAACTCCTAGAGAATGTGGCAGGACAAACAAAAAGAAACTGCTTGGGCTCGAGCCTAGAAAACAAGCAGAAAACCTCTCAGACCTGTGCTTTGTAGGCATGGAACAAGTGGAAGTGTTGATGAGCCCTCAGTTAAGTTCTTAAATTCTGTTACCTGTCCACATTGAATGCCAAATAGCCCAAATAAGTACAAACATCAAAAGCAAGTAGTAGTAGTAATAATAATAATAATAATAAACCCGACAGTGTGGTGTAGGGGAAAACAGAGGATGCCAGTAGGCCAATCAGGGGCTCCCCTCAAAAGTTCTACTCAGCCCTCAGAAAGGGTGACTAGCCCAAAAAAGACCCCACACTATAGAAGGAGGTAGGACACTGCATAAGATAAGGAACAGGTAGAAAGGGCAGAGGAGACTTCAGTTGCAGCCTGATAGATGCCCTCCTATTGGCATTCCTGCCATGTGATTCCCAAGACCAACTTGTGTCTTCTCCCAAGAAAAAGGTGTGTGGCAAATCCACCCTGCTAAATTGCAGGAGTGGCTTTAGGCCAGGAAAATAAAACTGATTTCATTCAGTTCCACTGGACCCTAAACTCTGCAAAACATTCGTGCAAAATTTGATAGCAGCCAGTTGCTACAGTTTAGTGAATTGGGTGATAGACAATTCAGTATGTAGGTTCTGCCTCAAGCCAAACACTGGTCATTTCATTCAAGCTGTTTACAACCATCAACCAACTCATGTGTGATCAAAATGTGGAGGTTTTCTCACTCATAACTGGCACCTGCAGAAACCCATTCTTTTTTTTAAATAAAATGTTTCTTTGGTATTGGAAAGGGGCTAGCTGAAGACCCTGGCACTTAACTGCAATGAGATGGCTATCTCAAGGATCAGGTGCAGGGACAGAACATTGCTTGTCTCATCACCTGCCGGCTACTGCTTCAACTGCCCATCCACCTGGTGATGGTCCTTCAGAGCTGTTGCTCCTTCTTTAGTGCCTCATTCTGAGGAAGGGCTAAGGAGGTCCTTCCTAAGAATGAGACATTGTAGGCCCAGGCCACTTTCGCTTTACCTCATTGGCCAAAAATCCTGTTTAAGGTGAAGCAAAAGGTTGCAATATACTGTACACTTTTACCTAATTCTAAAGATAATTTCTAGCCACCATGGCAAAGCAGTGGCAGCACAGCTGCTCTTCAAAGTTACCTCATCCATTGCTCCTTCTTCAAAGTAAGGCAAAGAGGAGGGGTAGACTGTGAATTTGCTGGTGCTGCCATCACTTAAAGGTAAAGGGACCCCTGACCATTAGGTCCAGTCGTGACCAACTCTGGGGTTCTGGCGCTCATCTCGCTTTATTGGCCGAGGGAGCCAGCGTACAGCTTCCAGGTCATGTGGCCAGCATGACTAAGCTGCTTCTGGCAAACCAGAGCAGCGCACGGAAACGCTGTTTACCTTCCCGCCGGAGTGGTACCTATTTATCTACTTGCACTTTGACATGCTTTCGAACTGCTAGGTTGGCAGCAGCAGGTACCAAGCAACAGGAGCTTCTGATCAGCAAGTCCTAGGCTCTGTGGTTTAACCCACAGTGCCACCTGCGTCCCATCACTTACACAGAAACAAAACAAAAGTGTAAGAGGATGGATAATGGAAGAAAGAAGGGGGACCGTAACAGTAGGAGGGAAAGAAGAGTAGGAGGAGTAGGGGGCAGTAGCAGAGATGCCACCCATCTCAAGTGACACAATATGTTCTGGTAGCCCAAACCACAAGCAAAATAGCCCTTTTTTGCTCATGTCCCCCACCCCCTGGTATCCAGAGGCATGCTGCTCTGATCCTAGAGGGGTCACACGGGCAGCCATTTTTCATTAACTCCTTTTCAGAGCCATCCAAGTTGTTTGCCATCACCATATGTTGTGCTCCCAAATTCCATCCCACCTGCAAGATGGGGTTAACAACATTTTCAGAATGGGACCTGCTATGTTACATTGAATTCCATCCTGCTCTGAATGCACCACCTAGAAGCCAGAGGCTTGTAGCACCCATAATGGCATCCTTCCATGCCCAGGAATAGTCTGTTTTTTGCCCTGCCTAGCATGGTCTGATGGCACACAACTCTGACAGAAACTCAGAGCACACCAAGCAATTTCTAAATGCTCTTGCCAATCAAGACGATCTTGCACTGATTGTCTCTGTTGAAAATATTGCAGAGTCATTGTATCAGATTCAGCTGGGACATATGAGCCAGCATCGTAATATAACCTAGGCACACTTGGCCATTATAGGTCCGTGTTCCAAACTAGCATGTTCCAAACTAGGCACATGTAAATGAATCACCTAAGCCCTCTTTGCACATGCCACTGCCAGGAATGAATTTTGGAACATCCCAGCTTCTGAGGTCCACTCGAGTTCAGCAGAGTGGGGGGGGGGGTGTGTTAAAACTTTGTTTCCATTAATCCTTAAAACAATCTGAATTCTGAACATGTTTTTGTTTAACTCTGTCAAAACCAATGGGATTTACTTCTGACTCAGTACCCTTGAACTAGAGTCTCCCTACACAAAGAAATAAAAACCCTGAATGTTTATATGGAACATTTGCATTCTTTCAGTGTCAGGGACAGTACTGCCCATACACCTCCCACTGTGTGCTTCAAGCCAGCCCTGACATTGCCCTGAATGGTGTAGCTAGAGCTCTCTGTGTTCATTCATGAAAGTGCCTGTGGAATTATGGATTGGATTGAGTATGCTTAAGGCAGTGGTGTTAAGGTTTGATGTTTGAAAGGGAAACTTAGATGTTCTGGTCTTGTTTATTGATTCAGTTTTGCAACATATCTTAGTAGGAAGGAATGAAGCTCAGTTTCTGTTTCTCATTTTCTGATCTTCAATTCATTTTGTTCTATTTCTGCATCAATTTGGGATGATGTGTTGTTTTGCAAGCAATTTCTCCTAATCTAATGCTATTATATACATTATTTTCCACTAATGTGTGCATATTTTGTACACAATTTTTGCTTGGAGAACTTCGCGAAATCTGAAGAAGCGTGATTCTCAAAGAATAGCTGTTTTGGTTTGCATATTGGTTCAGGAGGTAGGCTTTCATTAAAATTATGCCCCCACCTCCCCAAGTCTAAATATTAGTAAGCAACTTACTGTCTTGTAGGAAAAAGTCTCCCACTTCATCTTTATTTTTTCTTCCATCTTTCTATGTAGTCCTTTGATTACAGTCTCTACAAGTTCCCCAAGGTTCAATCTACTTAAATAGTAAGCTAAAGTGTCAATGTATATAAGCCATATGTTTATTTCAGATAGCAATAAACTCAGAAATCAAGATGCACGTAAAGAAAAAGAGAAAGCATTTGATCTGGATTGAGACATATAATTTTTCCATAATGGTTTCTATGAAGGGCTTGTGTAAAAGGCAATTGTCTTGTGACACATCTGTTAATACTGTGTTTTCCGCCCCTGGTTTTTGCATAAAGCCTGCTATGTCTAATTTCAACATTTGAAAAGCATTTTCTCTTTCTGCCTTTTTCCTAGACGCTATCAGGAGAATAAAGCATTATGGTTTTGCCTCTGGGGCACAGAGAGACATTGTCCCACTTAGAGAGAGGGGAAAATAAAATCCTTGTATAATAACTGCAACTCCATCCTATTTTATGAGCCATTCACAGCTGCTAATTTATAAGCTTTGCATTTCTTTCTTCCAGAGGAAAGATCCATACAAATACAGCTGCTCAAACGTCCCAAACTGTATAATGCCCAAATGTGAGTATGCAGAGCAAAGCCAAGAAACATGGATTACAAATGTGGATGGTTTGACAACAATAGAACTTTAATTTCATAATTTTGGAAGACAGACTTTGTTAGGTTTATTCATCCTAAGCCATTTTACATTTACTAAGTAGAATCACTCTCACTTCCTTTATTATATATTTCTGATTGCTGTTGGTTTTTGAATGTGTGTGGTAGGGATATATGTGGAAATTAGTACTTTGAGCACTCCTATGTGCTGATGCAGGCTGCAAACTGCATACTGATAGCTACAAACCCAGCACACTGAAATACATGTGGGCAAAAGACATTTTAAGCACTGGTGTGCTTCAGATATTGTGGGCTTGTCTTAAAATAAGGACTTTCTGGACATGAAATTGAAATTATAATGCATTGTGCATTACTAGTAGGTCCACTAGTGTTTTTCTTTTTTATGTAATAGATTTGGTTTTACTGGAAGATGTGGAAATCATAACTTATTTGTTAACAGCTGCCCACATAATGGTATGTCACAACTGGAAGGGAAAACAATCCTAGATTAGATGATTAGATCTTAAGGATTTGGGAATTAGTTCACATGGTTAAGCCAAGTAACATTGCGAGTGTAAGGAAAGGCAGACAACCTAACATAAAATGGCTCTATTTATTCTTTAATAATTATGTACAGAAATAATTGCCAATCTGGTTTTGTTCCTCTTTTGTTCTTTCTTTCTTTGTTCCTTCGTCTCATCTGTTTCCTCTTTCCTCTTACATTATCTAAGAAAGAAATTTATTGTGTTATTTGCTATTATAATAAAAGCAAAGAAATAAATAGATGTGCGTAAAAGGCTACTGCCTTTTTTAAAATTAAAAGAACAACACTAAATGGAGTTGTAAAAACGTCATGCAGACTTCCTGTTTTACTGCCAGTCATGTTCTTTCCTGATGAATCTGTATTCCTAGCTATAAATGAGTTAATTACAAGAAGCTAACTGCAATTTTATACATGTCTACTCAGAAGTGAGCCCTATTGAGTTCATACTAGCTTTTTTGTGTGCTTTCTCTGACTAATGTTTCTGAATCTTTTCAAGAGAATGTGTGTTAAGGGCATAGCCCCAAGTGCCCTGAAAATAAGAAGACCATCCCAAAATCTCTAGTCATTGCGGGTTCTCAATACGTCACAGAGAGTCCTGAATTACCAAGGGGCCTTCCCTTCAGTACAACATTTCAACATGTTACTGGAAGTTCAGATCCCTGCGTCCCTCTAACCAGTGCTATTTTTCTAGAAAAAGAGGTGTCAACACTCACCATGAACTTCTCCCTTGTTCTCTTAGAATGACAATGGTACCCACCTGAGAGGTGCTGGAGCTTTACTATGCCTTCCTCTCCCTTTCTCCCCTACTCAATAAGCATCAGTTCCTGTTAGGGGAAAGTGATGTGTAAACAGCCTATAACTATTTTCATGTGTATGTAAGAAAGAGTGTGCACATGAGTTTGCAAAAGCCTAAAGAGATGTGTTTTCAGCATCTTATGAAAAATGCATAATGAAGGTGCCAGATGAGCCTTTGTGGAGAGGGAATCCCACATATTACAGGCAACCACAGAAAATGCCCTTTCCTGGGCATTCCATCCCCCCCCCCACAAAAAAGCTGAGGGCAGTGAAATTGCCAATAAGGCCCCCTTTGTCAAGCTTAACCTCGAAGAGTATCTTTAGTGAAGGATGAGATCTTTCGGTTATTTGGGATGTAAGTTGTATTTAGGCAAAAATCTAAATACATTGATGCCTCGGGTTAAGAACTTAATTCATTCTGGTGGTCCGCTCTTAACCTGAAACTGTTCTTAACCTGAGGTACCACTTTAGCTAATGGGGTCTCCCGCTGCTGCTGTGCCGCCACCGCACAATTTCTGAAGTAAAGTTCTTAACCCGAGGTACTATTTCTGGGTTAGTGGAGTCTGTAACCTGAAGTGTCTGTAACCTGAAGCATCTGTAACCTGAGGTACCACTGTATCAGTCACAAGAAAATACTAAGTGCTCTTCAGTTATTGAGAATATGGTCTATTCATAAATGACTCTTTAGTTAACACAATGGAAAAGAAAAGTCATACATTGTCCAATGTTTACCTTTGCGTTTCCTTTCAAAGGAAGTAGTTTAATTATTTTTCAAATTAAACCTCTCTGAATTATGGTTTTGATGTACTTTTTTGTCAGTATAATGTAAATTATGAAACACCACTGGAATTAAGGACCTGGAATTTGGTCCTGAATTAAGGACCAAACCATTTTTGGAAATGGTTGTTGTGGCTGTATAGACACCATACGTTTAAAAGCACACTTAAAGCACATGACTTCCCCCAAAGAATACTGCATAGCTTACCCCTCAGAGAACAATTCCCACACCCTGGGAAATAATGTGCTTTAAATGGATGTTGTGCAGATAGCAAAAAAGGGAGAGGAAAAAGTAGCTTCTTTATGCATTAAAACAAATATTTACTTGTGTATATAGTGTTGGCAAATAAGGCATAAGACATTTGTTTCTAAGATACAAATCTGAAGGAAACAGCCAAGACTTACATTGTAAATCACTGAGATCACTGAACACAATCATTTCTGAAATGCATTATATATAGTGATGCTTTAGATCTCAATTATATTTAGTGATTCATTTTGGCTGTTCTGAGATGCTCCACTGATGCAAAGGAGCTGTAAACCAGGATTTACCAGCAACCTCGCTTCCCCTTCTCCATGCTTCATGAAATATACAGGGAAGATAGAAGCAGAGAAAGAAGGATGAGATAGTCTCCTTTCTCTCTCATGCTCCATTCTCTTTCTCTTTTCACCTTGAGCTGTTTGAGGAACACAGTTTATTGTTTCTGAATTATTAGGTTGAAAAGATGGGGAGGGGCAGCTGGTCCATATTCATCTCCTGAATATGAAGGAATGTTGAGTCTGAAGTGCAAGAAAGTGCCACACCTTGTCCTTGAAGGGTAAGGGACTGAGAAAAGTGGTCATCTCCATAAGGAAATTTGGTTCATCCTTTGGGGAACCCATCAATAAAAAGGACTACAATCTGAAGAACATAGCAGCGAATAGCGATGAACATTTTATGACCCATCTTTGCCACATGTAAAACACATTCCAGTTGTTGAAAGGGCAGCTTGAGGGGTATGAAGTAGAATTTCAACCTGTGAGCTACCACTGAGTTATACACAATGCCTACAACCGCACCAGCCATACCAGTGAGGAAGCCTCCTAATAGGTTGATGGAGGTCAAGTGGTACTTCCTGACCCTTACAAAGGCTCATGGATCAGGCTTGCTAGCTGGGCTCCACAACTAAGAAACCATACACAATGCCTATTGAACACCCTTAGCCTATGCTCCGACTCTTTTCCTGCCTCCGATAATAGGACTTGGGTGTGAAAGACTGACAGTGTGTCAGCATAATGAAGACAACTGGCTTACCAAGAATCAATGTGAATATCATATTATCTCACTTCTGTGGTTTTCTGTATCCACTCTATGTCAACCAGTAGCAGTTGGATCCTATATAATCTCTTTGGTGTGCTATGCTTTCAACGAGTGAGTTATCTCTTTTAGTTTAGCATTCCTTTTTAGTCTACCATGATATATAACCTTGCACTGAAAATGTGGTATATTGCAGCAAAGGGAATATTATGACTCTAAAACAAAAGTAGGAAGCATCAAAAGTAGATAAAGAGAGATATAAAAGGGCATGGCATTTTACTCAGTTGTATTGTTTATAAAGCCAGATTTAATTCTCCAAAATTATCAGGAGATTTACAGCTTGGAAGTTCTGAAGGCTCAAAACACAATCTGCAAAATGAGAGTAAGGGAAGGAAAAGCAATTTTCTTTTGCAAGCATGTACTATCAAATTTACTAATTTGGACACTAACTCCATTCCGAAGCTTAGCCAGCCTTTAATAATTTAACAAGTAGCCCTGATAATCTGCTACATTGTGCACAGTCATTGTGCCATTTCTAATTAAAATTGACAAACCCCCTGAAACTTGCCCTGGACAAATGCGCTGGCTTTAAAGTAACTCAAATTAATTTAACTCTTTGGGAACATGTTTGTTTTATAATGTTTGGACACTTCTAAAAAGGGAGATGGAAGCTTCTATGATGGGTCTGAAATTCTTTTGAAATGTCACTGAAAATAAAAAGCGATGGTTCACATAATGTGTAAGTGATAGCACTGCTATATGTCAGCTGCATGTCCAATATTCCATACCCAGGATTTTATTTTGTTTTACAGTTCTGGATAGGAAAAAGGCAAAAATAATCTCCTGCTTTAAAGTATGCTACGGTTTTTCTTACAAACTCATGGGATGGAAAATGTAGCTTCTATTAGGTAATGTGGTACTGTATATATTAGCTAACTTCTTGCAGGGAAGTGGTACGCATAGTCAATCTCTGCAGGAAGCAGAATTGAACTCCCACACATCTGCTCAGTTTGGCTGTGGATTCCAGTTGCCCACAGGGAACCGATAATGCGCAGTTGATCCCTGCAGATGGAAAGCAGGATTGTACCACCATCAACTTGGTCAATCTTCTTTGGTCACTTTGTTGTTGTTTAGTTGTTTAGTCGTGTCCGGCTCTTCATGACCCCATGGACCAGAGCACACCAAATATTCCTGTTTTCCACTATTTTCTCCCAAACCCTCTGGCCAAAGTTGAAACCTTTGGCATCAGATGATGGACAGGTAGATGACCCTGCCCACCTGTCAAAGTTGGCCTATGGAGGTGGGAGGAGGTAAAGATCTGGCTTGCTAGGCCAAAATTGTTCCCCAACCCTGAGCTCAAAAATGGCATATCTTATTACATGTTTGCAGCTCCATGCTGTGTATGGTTTCCAGTCTTTACTACTGAACAATAATTGATGCTCCGTCAAAGAAAGAACCCAACTGATAAGAGATACACTGCAGAGAACCCAGTGAGTGAGAATTCTAGCCATGAAACACCCATAGCAAGGCACACTCTACCAGAGTGGATGCATGTTGGAGAATACTTCCAAAAGAATCACTATTGGGATAAGGGAAGATTTTGAGGAGCTTGGTCTTCTCAAAATGAAAGCATCTCATAATTAGATAGTATATGGGGGGGTATTTTTTTAGGGTGGCCTTGAAAATGGAATGGGGGAAATAAGCAACACCAAGAAAAAAATTGAGGCTAGAAAGACAACTGAGAGGGGAAAAAATAGTTGATTGTGCAACTTAATGATAAAGTACCCAATACTTAAACATCCAAGTATTGTAGACCACATTCCTCCCTCATCTTTTATAGCGACCATTCAAGTGTTTCCACAGCACTGTCACACACGGTTTAAGCTTGGCGTATGGGGAAATATGGCTTTGTGGTCTGTTTCTCCCATCTCCCCTTGAGAGTCTGGATCTATGTGTATTGTATATTATATATATCATAACCTCAGTATCATGGGCAGCAGGTGTGTGTTGGAAGGTCTGGATATTGATATATGGGAGTGCAATGCACATCCCCCTGTACCACTTTTTATATGAGAGATCACTGCCTCTTCCCTTACAGCCACATGGGGGAAAGTAAAGAAGTGCATTAAGATGAAAGGTTATTAAACCTCCATTCTTCTACTATGGTGCATCTTTTGTTTTCACCCTGTGTTCACAGCTTTATCTCAAACTACAGATCCTTTACTTTGCTCCACAGAGCCACTGAGAACTGAGCCAGTTCCCATCAGAATAGCCTGATTTCTTCATTTGTACAGTACAACACTTTGTTCTCTCTCTAGATCACACTAGTGGATTTCTTCAGTGAGATGGAATCCAAACAGTGGCTTCTATAAAGAGAACAATTATCACAGTCCTACTGGTGGTCCAGAGATGGTGACTTTGTCTGATTGTGCTCTCAAGTACAACAGCAGCACTGATGACAATGATGCTAGCAAGCCAAGCCTTCTTCTGCCATTGTTTAAATTTCAGTAGAGAGTACCTACAAATTTAGCTGGGGGGGAGGGGTGTTGCAATTTGTAAGATTAGCAAAGCTGATGATTTACAAGGTGGCCACTGGGTGGGGCAATAGTGCATGTTTATATAGAAAAGTGTGCTGTTGCACTCTGCAGGAGAATTCAGGAGAATCTAACAGAGTAAATGATGTAATGATAATTAAGAAAAATATCATTGATTTATAGCATAGTGAGAAAAGCTTGTGTAACGCTAAATGTAAATTGGCTTTAAAATGTTCATGTGCCATTTTTATTCCCCTCTTACTTTTTTAAAAAACAAAGCCACATTTTAGGAAAACTGCAATATAGCTTGCCTACAATAATTGATCTGTCTTCCTTTATCTAAGTATTTCCCTTTTTAATCCATTTGTGCATCCGCCTTCCTATTCCTCACATTGTGTACATTCTGAAATCAATTCATGGTCAATTTTCTCTTAAGTTAAAACCAATATTGTCAAATATTTGTCAGAGTTGTTGCTGTGGCTCAATCTAGGATTAGATTAAATCCTAGATACCTCTGGTTTCTGAAAACTATTGTTTGGGAGTTTTAAAAAGTTTTACCAAGAATATTTTTATACGTATAGGCAGTTCAGCAGAAGAATCCCGAAATATGAGTCATCCTCTACTCCAGCCCACAAGGAATTAAAAAGCCAATGGGTGACCCTGACCTCCTGTGGGTTTATGGAATCTAATTTTAGTGAACAGCAAGGCATATAAGTCTGCCTGAGGGCAGCAAGCCACCCCTATTTTCTCAACAGCATAAAGGAAATTTTTTTTGAATGGGAATCTTTGATGAATGCTACTGTCCTAAAATGTTCCGTGAAACTTCACAATTTCAACAATAATATGAAAGGCTACTAATCTTGGTTAGCACTACTGGAAATATGTGTCCAAGCGTGTTTGTTTGTTTGCTTTTAAAAAACAACAACAATAAAACAAGGAAAGTGGACTTTTTTGTTAGGGAAATATTCCTTTTGTCCCCCTTCAAAACCTGGCATTAATTGATGACTTTTGTACTGCCCATGGCCTGTTACTTTTATAAATTGTGACTACCATTTAGAAGCAAGGTTAAGGTAAAGGTAAAGGGACCCCTGACCATTAGGTCCAGTCATAGCCGACTCTGGGGTTGCGGCGCTCATCTCGCTTTATTGGCTGAGGGAGCCGGCATACAGCTTCCAAGTCATGTGGCCAGGATGACTAAGCCGCTTCTGGTGAACCAGAGTAGCGCACGGAAATGCTGTTTAACTTCCCACAGGAATGGTACCTATTTATCTACTTTTACTTTTGATGTGCTTTCGAACTGCTAGGTTGGCAGGAGCAGGGACCGAGCAATGGGAGCTCACCCCATCACGTTGATTCGAACCGCCAACCTGATCAGCAAGTCCTAGGCTCTGTGGTTTAACCCACAGCGCCACCATACTTAAACAAAGGGTGCACAACTATGACTGCTTTATGCATTATGAATGCAAGAATACTGCTGTCCCTACTCTGCTTGTAAAGCATCAGGTTTGCTCTAATACATGCAAATTTCAGGCAGCTATAACTCTTTCCATGCACTGTATGCATGAAGCGGCAAAGCATACAGAAAAGGGATATGGGGTTGCATCTTTCCTTCTTTTCCTGCTGGAGATGGGGCAGAGATATGATTCAGTTTGCATTCAGAGGCAAACCTACCTAATTCTAAGTTTCTGAAACAATACACAAGTCTAAATACAGCCATGCTTCAAAAGTAGAAAATCTCCGAATTTTACAATGCAATTTTACAGCCAAGTAATGTCTACAAGAATGCATATTCTGAAGTGTGCATTTTTTAAAAATAGTCATGAAAATAACACTAAAAATGCATTACATTTGGGGAAATGGCTTTGCAAAATGTGTTTATTTTATTCAAAATTGCGTACAAATATATGTATCCTAGGAGAAATTCACTGATGAATTTTCATGGCAACTTCAAAAACAACAACAACCTGATGAGGAAACGTGAAGAACTGAACCGGACATTGAAAACATGAGAAACCAAGGGAAACTAAAATAGACAGATTCACCTGCTGGCCCCATCTTCACATGTTAGCATGGACATCGAAGGCAATAAACCTTCATGTATAGATCTCGATATTGTGGAGGTTTCCCTGGGTCCCAGAAAGGTCTCCATTCAAAGTCTTCCCAGCCTGGTAGACTTCCATGCCAATGTATGATCTATGGTGTGGGGAACAGCTATATATCACTGGAGGCAGTTCCAGAGACGTTGGCCCTGAAGCCCTTTTCTGTTTGCTCCTTTGCCATAACTAAATTCTTTATTACTCATATTGTTCTTACCCACACATGACTATCCTCATTTATGCTACCAGGAAATGCACCCACTGAAAGCCCTAAACGGCCTCGGCTCAGTATACCTGAAGGAACATATCCAGCCCCATCGTTCAGCCCAGACACTGAGGTCCAGCTCCGAGGACCTTATGGCGGTTCCCACACTGCGAAAAGTGAAGATACCAGGAACTAGGCAGAGGGTCTTCTTTGTGGAACCCCCTCCCACCAGATGTCAAGGAAATAAACAACTATCTGACTTTTAGAAGACATCTAAAGGCAGCCTTATTTAGGGAAGTTTTTAATGTTTGAAGTTTTATCATTTTTTAATTATTATCATAATTAATTCTGTTGGGAGCCGACCAGAGTGACTGAGGAAACCCAACCAGAAGGGCGGGCTATAAATAATAAATTTTATTATTATTATTGAAAATGTTCCTGCTATTTGATTCTGGTTTTAATATGTATTGTTAATTATGTGATAAGGATAGTTGTCAGGCCTAACTATCTTTCCATAATCAAAACAAAAAAAATTCCTTCCAGTAGCACCTTAAAGACCAACCAAGTTAGTTCTTGGTATGAGCTTTCGTGTGCATGCACACTTCTTCAGATACACCTACCTATCTGTATCTTTCCATAAGTCTCACTGGATTGTTTTTTTCCCAACAGCCTAGCCCTAGAACATGTACAAAGTGCAATAAATAAAACAAAACAAAACTGGAGGGTAAAAGAAATGTGAAGAAATGGAGAAGTTAAGAGTTCTGATAGTTACATTTCCATGTGCAGGATAAAAGAAGGAGCTCAAAGTGAATAAATATAAATGGTAACATTAAATGGAAAGGAAGGGGATATTTTCCTTTTGGTTACCAAATCTGATTTCAAGTCAGCTGCTTGAGATCCAAGCAAGATAAAGGGCCAATAGTTGTTTGCTGCCTGTCATGGAAACTAAAGAGCTGGGTTTGCTCCACATCAGTCATGACAGAAAACTAAAAGGTATTTATCTCTCTCTGGTGGGGAAAGGAAGGGAAATAAACCCTCACATAAACACCAATAAAGGTTTTGCCTGACAGCAAGTGATCTATCTGTTCCCTAACAGTTCCAACATCCAATTTTCCTCATGCTGAGGCAATTCCTGTCTTTATCAACTTCCTTGGCCTCATGTGCCTCGAAACTACATACAAATCAACAGCACAAGAAGTAAAATGGAGGCCCTTTTTAAAAAGGGGACAGCAGTGTACAATAATGGGAGACAAATTGCTACTCTTGCTCCAATTCCTAGTGCCCAGGAAACCCCACAATTGGCAAAAATACCATTGCAAGATGGCTGGATGGGCAATCGCCCTTCTAACCCTTGTGCTTGTGGCATTGTGTAAGTACACTAAATCAGTAACTATATCTCTGGCAAGCTAACTTGCTCTGTACACTGAAATTATTCCTTAAAACAATTAATGGCTCTAAGAACCAGCTATGCATGGCAAATTGATGTGTTCCTGTGATCTTACTGCAAAATGTGCCTTTTTTAAAAATGCAGAAGGGATATTCCTGCAGCAGCAAATACGTTCATAGAAATCAAGTGAGAACTGAAGATACTCTGGTGCATCTCAGACATGGACAAATCTGTGATGGAGATACATTTCCGAGAACCACATAGCAATGGATTTCATTTGAAGGATAGAGCCACGTGAGCCAAGTTCATTTCCCATGCATAGGATCAGAGTTATTCCCGGAAGAAAAGCTAAATCAGCATTAGGGTTGGCATTTTGAGGTATTTGCTGATGATCCCATTCCAGCAAAGGGCCCAGTGAGAACTGTGGAAGCCCCACAAGTAAGCTTCTCTTCTTTGTTGTTGCCACTGCCTTTTCACTACCCTCTAAGTGAGGTAGTAGTGACAGATGCAAGAACGGAGAGCAGCTCCCTTTCCCCAGTTCACCCCTTTGGCGGAGGCTCAGATTGGGCGTAGAGGAATAAGGGAAAATGAGTGTACAACGGTGACACCAGGGAAAGAGTCAGCCTGCTGAATGTACCTAGACTGTCTGTATAATCTGGAAACTGAAACACACAGGGCTGGGTAAAATTAAGGCATGGGGATTCCCCCAAAGAATTCTGGGAAATGTAGTTTAAGAGTGCTGGAAATTGTAGATCTGTGAGGGGTAAAGTATGGCTTCCTTTACAGCACCTTTATATCTCTGCATATATTACAGATCCAAATTTGGATCCAAAGGCTTCCAACATTGTCCTCTGGAATGCCGCAAATAATGCAGCTGTCTCTGTGTGTCTCCTTCAAAAGTTTGCTACTCCTTCCTCAAAATACCTCCATAGCTGATGTGACAGCCCCTGGAATTTGAGACCCACAAGCATCTTCCTAATGTACCTTTATAGCTGAGAACTGTCTGCCAACCTGAGACGATGTCTGAGGAGAACTCTATGCCACCAATGACCACTCTATCCCTGCTTTTCCAGAAGGGCTATGAAAGAAATTATGCTCCAATGAATGACAATGATAGGGTAGCTGAGAACCTCAGGCCATGCCATCTTATGAAATGCTGCCCGCTGAAGGAAATATTTACAATTTTATAAGTCGGATCCCCTGCCCTCCCGCCCTATTTTCATGCGTTCGCCATCTTGGCCTTTCTATAGACTATTGTTGGTCACAATAGGCCAGGTAGGAATTTTCACACTTGGCAAATTGGCACCAGCCATGTGGTTTTCGCCTGCCTTGTAACGATCGTCACAACTTTATAAGGTTTGGCGGTTAGGCATTGGTAAACCTGGTTTATGGGAGGGAAGGTTGTGGCCTTCACAATCAACAAGGCTCCCCCTACTGGTAGTTGACCTTTATGAGACTACCTGCATGACCGGCAGGAGTCAGATATAGTTGGTTCAGTTCCAATGCCTAAGCCAGTACTGCTCACATCTGTAACCAATAAAGTTGTGGCCTTATTTATCCCATTAACCCAAAATAGTGGTGTCCATGTGTTTCATTATTTAAGAAATGGGGTAGGGCTTAGGGGCACACCATGCAAAAATGTGTGGTGTGTACACAGCCCAGGTCAAGGGGACAGTCTATGCAAGTTTGGCAAGATTCCTCCCTTTAGGCTTTCCATTAACACCTATGGGTGGGATCAGCATGGGGTGCAGCAGAAGGGCTGGGTAAGCATGCCCAGAAGAGCTGTTTCTCCTCATGTGATCTTAACTGTGTGCAATATCGACCTAGGAAGATGGCCCCAACATTGATATTGCGCCAGTTACCAAGAGGTATGAAAAACAGGCAACAGTAATTTCTGAATCTCTGCTGGTTTGTCACATGGCGAAAGAGGCGGCTTCTAAAAGGAAAGGGGATAGAATCCCCACTGTGCCCATGAACCTCACGGCACAGCCTTTGGGATCCACGCCAGTAGCTTTCATTACAGCATTGCATCCGTGTTCAAATATTTAACAAGCTTGTTGTCAAAAGTAAACCAAGTATTAATTCAGGGCGTAAAGTAAGCATAATAAAATATTCATAAGTACTGGCATTAAAACAGCTGAAAGTAAAATGAGGGGGGGAATTAAAATGAAGTTCAAGATTTAGTAGGAAAAGAACTTACTCAATAACCTCGCTAGTCTTAAGCACAGTGACTGTCTACAACATAATATCGCAAATTACTTCAGCGATATGTAAATTTAACTCTCTGCATTCAGTAATTATGGGTGCGATGCACAAATCACTTACGTAAGAAAACTTGTGTGTGTGTTTTATATCAAAATACATGTTATTTCTATTTAAATAAATGAAATGTAGTTTACGTGGAAGCACCTCTCTAGCTAAGCGGTTTGTAAATCACATTCTCTTTCTCTCTCTCTCTCCTTACATTTGTGTGTATCTAGTCTAGTGTCTGTGATTTATATCACTTAGAAAAACATGCATATGCAGTGCTTTTTTTCTTAAAAAAATGTTTCGGGGTACTCTCATTTTGACTCAAGAAAATCTCCATTTTATAGTTCAAAAAATAGATACAGTAAATGGACAAAAGTACAAAGATTCACAAAATGTTTAGGGATAGCTGTACTCCTGCGTACCCCACCCCCCAAAGACAACACTGTACATATGTATACAACCTGTAGTGGCAGTAACAAGGAAAAAAAAGTAGATAGACAAGCAAAGATGTAAGTAACAACTAATTCAAACTAGAAGAGTCCTGTTGAAAACAGTGGCCATGACTACTGTTTTGAATGTTGGATTCAGACCTGGGAGACCAGGGTTCAAATCCCCATTTGGTCACAAAATTTCTTGGGCCATTCACTGTCTTTCAGGCTAACCTATCTCACAGATTTGTTGTGGGGATTAAATAAGGAAGGGAGACTCATGCATGCCACCTTGAGCTCCTGGGAGGAAAAGGCTGAATATCAGTGCAATAAAACAAACCACTGAATTAACAAATAAAAATAAGCTGCTTGATTTCAATGGGTCTGCTCTTAATATGACTTACAGCACAATCCCAAACAGGTCTACTCATAAGTAAATCCTATTGAATTCAAAGGGACGTACTCCCAAATAAATGCGATCAGGATTGCAGTTTTAGCTGAACACAATGCATAGATGTAGATATACACCAGTACATTATTGTAAATCCTATGCACATTGATAAAAAGAATGCAGTCGTTTTAGCATTTTTGATCATTCTATAAAGCAGACACATAGCTACTTCATCCAAGTTGTTTCAGCCCATAACACTTAACCCAAATGAAAATGTGGTACTCGTATATTCCATCTGTTGAGTATGTTCACTTATCCATCTGTGAGACTGTACGAGCCATTGGCTGAACTACTGTGATGTCAATTGCCAGGGTTCTACATTTAGGGTTCTCTTCACATCTATCTAAAATGATCTGTTCAGGAGTTAAGTGTGATCACAAGGAACCTGTAAACTGAAGGCACTGTGTACTGTTGATGCAAAGAAGGGTCAGATATTTAATGTCTGAATTTAGAATAAACCCATTATGTTTTATGTTTCACTTTACCGCTAGTACTAAACTAATATGAAAGCACCAGTGCAATGTGTTGTTGCTGTTGCTGCTGATTTTTTTATTTCTCAATTGTATATTAAAATACAGGGGTCCTGATTAAAGCTTCAGGACTACAAAAGTAAAGAGGCTAAAACTCTTGACAGTCATTAAACTAGCTTAACATTTTCACATTATTGTGTTAGGCATTGTTGTCTCATTATAGTTCTTCTGGTGAGCATTACAAGGCTGCCTGTCTCTTGCTCTTGAGAATCCTTCATTTTTCCTCATGTGTCAATAATTCTCAAAAGCCCACAGTGTGGTGAACCTTTATTCCCTTGTGACAGCTGTCAAAGCATTGCCATGCCACACAATTCACGCTGTGTTCTGGTCCTACATATTAAGGCTTATCCATTCCTTGCAGGGCAACAAAAAGGAGGTATGCATGAAAAAGCAAGTCCAGGAGAATCATGGGACACCCAAAAAGAAACTGGGGGGGGGGGACTAAAAACATAAAGAAATTTAATTAAGAAAGCTGAAAAAAATAAGACTTTCTTGCCTACGAAAGGCTGAAAGCATAAAAGTGACTGTCCGGGTTGCTTCTTAATGCTATGAACAGACTTGAGGGAGGCAATTCTATGGCAAGATCTGCCAGGACGGGCACCTTATGGTGCAGTGGATATCTGGTTCAGCTGGTGTTAAGTCTCAAACCCTAGCTCAGCCAAAGACATGGCAGCACAGTTTGCTTATCCCAGCATAGTTGGGGCTCAGCTGGCTGAGCTGAGGCCATTGTAAGACCTCAGATAGGGGCGTTCTTAGGGTGGGCCAGGACCAGAGAGCAGGGATTCAGGCTGGATCCTAAGCCCAGTCAGCTCTGTCACATGATCTGTCAAGCTGGCATACAACACTATTTTAAAGCCTTGTTTCCCCTCTGCCAGGCATAGGCAGAGCAGCAGGTTTTAGATGTGGTGTAACTTTAAGCTGTTGTGTTCAGGTCCAGATAGCAGGCTTCCCACAGGCATCTAGTTGCTTACTTTGAGAACAGATTGCTGGACTAGATGGTCCTGCTCCAGGAGGCTCATCTTATCTTCTAATGATTCACACATAAGCACCAGAATGCACATAAAACTCTGTGTTGAGGGGCATGTGGTTCAGAGAAACAAAGGCTCACACCAGCCTTTTTCCCAGCAATTGTACTTAGCAACTTCTGGGAAATTTGTCTGTGTTTAGAATAACTATTTATAAGCCAGGAATCGGACAATGTAACACAGTTCTAAAAAAAGCAACATATCATTATTCAGATACAAGTCTTTGCCAGTTTTAAAATAATTGAGGTATTTATTTTGGAAACTAATTTCTAGCATATGCAATAGATACTCCTCTGTTACAATTGTTTTAGGCACTTTATATACTCTATGCAGGTTTTGTATTCGTTATCTGTGCTGTGTATTGTAGTTTTGACCTTCTAATTTGCTACTAAGTAGTGTAGTTGTATTGATTCAGTATCTATTGCACTGCAAAGTGGTGTGGCATCATTGATTTAACTTGTAAAATGCTACTGGAATAAATCTGACAATTTCCCTCCCCCCTAAAAAAATCATCTCTTGAATTCACTTACAAAATTCCTGATTCAATTTCAGAAGGATAGGTCAACTGCTGTTTACTCAAAGAACAGTCTTGAGTCATCAGTTTTCTAATATTCCCCCCTCCACACCTGAAACATAAAAAGCTAGGGATGAAGTGGTATAATCAAGGTCAAATTTCCAACTGAATTCAGCCAAGGTGGAGTTTCACCATGTGGGTTAAACCAACTTATTTCAATATTATAATAAGGCAAACTCCTTTTAAATTCATCACAGAATTCTCAAGATTTTTGCCAAGCCCCATTTCATTGGGCAGTATGAAACTAACAACACAATCCTAAGCCTACATCCACTGGGATGAGCAAGTTAAGATGTGGCAGATCATAACTAGAGTTAAGATGTGGGGCCCCATCATCTGCTGCCCTGTGCATGGACTGTGGCAATAAATTCTAGCCCTGGCTGTACCGGTGGAACAATAGAAGATGTGTTTGAGTTTGTGTTAATGCTTTTGACTCCAGTGGCTGCTTTCTGCTGTTGTGGAGCATATAGGAGCACACTTGCTTCAGTGCCAAAAATAGGGAGGAGAACAGTTCTTTTTGTTGTGTATCTGTTCAGACTCCAGGGCCTCCTATACCCTGTTGCCATTTTAGAGAGGAGCAGTAGCCCATTGATGTGTTAATTAATCTGTTATGTCTGGTCTCACTTCACAGATTTGCTGGGCTGATTTGTAGCAGGGACAGAAATGGCAGGATTTGAGGAATGCTGTCTGACTACAATCATCTGCGGAAGCTTTGCTACACACCAGTTCAATTGCAAGGGCTTACATTTTGGCCTCCTGAAGTGCACCATGCAATTTTAGCTCTGACTGAATGTTAAACTGTAAATAAAAAAAAAGTTTGAAAAGGAAGTCAACGCATCAAATTTCCAACCTTTGTCAAATGCTGCATATCCTTTATATAGCAATTTGGTGGTGTGTTTCTTCCAAGCACTAAGCAAGCTGATAAAACAATGTGAGCTGCTGGTTTGTCACTTTTTTGAAAAATAAAATTGGGAACCAGAAATGAGGAATCACAAAAGAGGAATAACAAACAAACAAGTATTCTAAAGATGCTGTAAAAGGAGAAAGCAGCAGCAGCAACAACAACCAGACACTCATTTAACATGTGCCAACAAGAAACTCTGCAGTATCTTTTGCCATTTGCAGCTCAGCATATTCTCAAGCTCTCCCCTCCTTACCTCCTTTTAATTAAATATATTCGCACATGAAATAATTTGGTGTAACTTAATAAATGTTTAAGCACCACTCCCTTCCATGTAACTGTCTTGTAGTTTAAGTCATTATGGCCTACTTTTCAACAGGAGAATGTCTTAATTTTGAGTGTATCAAATCTAATCCTACGGTTTATTGTGGGTAACCCCAGTTGGTCCTGTTCTAAGGCTTTCCCTTCTTTTTGGAGGAACAGAAGTTGCACGCCGGCACCGCTGGTGGCCTGAATCACCTCAATTTGTTCTAGCAATCAGAGGCAGCTGCTCCATGTGAAAGGAGCGTGGACCAGTGAGCAGAGCATTAAGACTGACCTCGGGCTGAATGTGAAAAGACTCAGCCTTTTCTACTAGGCCACTGGAGCATGTGCAAACAGATTTGCCGAGGTACAAAATGCTCCAGTGATTTAAAGCAAGGTTTTCGCCTCTCTTTCTCTCGTTTTCTTTTTTTAGGAATGAAACAGGACAGAAGACAATCTTAGCAACATCTGTTGCCTTTCACTTGTGCCTTGGCAGAGGACAATATCTTTTCAGAAAGCACTGACACGCATGAGAAAAGGGGGGGGGGGAGAAGGCTTCAAGAGAGAAGTGTTAAGACATGTTTCCCAACACACACAGTTGGTTCTTTTTTATGGAGGGTCTATCAGAATTCTTTTGATGAGGAAAATAAGAGGGTGGGAGGGGGGAGTCCCCCTTCCTTTGCCATTTCCCTCCCGTTTGTGGCAAAATTGTCCAGAAAGAAATCTTTAGCCAATAACAAAGTCCAAGTGGCTCTATAACACTGCAGAAACTGTTAAATCTGCCTCCTTTTGCTTTTATTCTCTCAGTGAAAGGATGCTTGACAGCCCTAATCTGAAACACACTTAATAATAAGTGTGAAGAAATTTATGCTTAACATGAGCTCACATCTGTTACTTTTTAATTTTCTCATTAATTTGAGTTGGCTAATCATAGCTCAGGAGTGGCAGCACTGTTGTAACACTTGTACTGTGAGTTTTACGACTTATTGTTTTATTATTATTTGTGCTTGTTGTTTAGACAAGTTCCTTCTCCAATTCCTTGACGACTATCCCACTCCCCCCCGCTCCATTCCATCTCACACTTTCCAAAACAAGAAAATGAAACGAGCACTAATTTTATCTAACTCAGAGAGAGAAGGGGGTTAGCTGCTCCCTTCCCTGCATCACTTTTCACAGGCAATTTTGCTCAGTCCATCCATGACATGCCTTCATAAAAATGACAGATGAAGCAGCTGAGTAACTGGTGGGTATATTATCCTCCTGCAGGCATCTGCAGCTCAGAAAGGCACCTATTCTATTGTTGGCCTTAGGACTGAGAAGTAAATTCTATATTGTACACAAAACCATTCTTACATCCATCCCACTATTTTGTAGATAAATTAAATGTGACCACCCCTCTCAAGAAAGAGAGAAAAATAACAAGGAAATGGGCTGACACGGATTAGCAGCAAAGATGGGGTGGGGACAAGCCAAGATACAGTTTTAAATAAACAGGAGGATATTGTCATCCTATACAAGTATAAATGTGCAGATATTGAAGATTTCACACACATTATTTACCTTTTGTGCCATGGTCTTTAGAGTAATAGCATCATACAGGTCATGTGTATTTTTGTCTGCAAGTGCTGATGTTTATGTAGCCAAAACAGCACCATGCATGCACAAGAAAAGAAAGTATTATCAGGTTCAGGGAAACACAAAAGTCTGCAGAAGTACAAACAAATAAATAAAAACTAAGGGGAGAGGAGGACATCAGAAATAGACTACTGTGGATTGAGCACGTTCAGTAGTCATGGAACACTGACTGTTGGGAGGAAGAAAGGAAAGCTGGGTGGAAGGGAGAATGGAATGGAGTAACCTGGAGATGGGCATGGCTGGTGGGCTGGAACACCAAGTAGAAACTATCCACACAGCAACAGGAACATCTTGTTCTCTACTAGTGGTAAATTCTACTTTTGTGATAGGCATTAAGGGAGTGAAAAGCCACTGGAGGCATAAAGAACATTTGTTTTAACTATTTACAAAGCAGTGTAGAGATGGAAGGGCAGAATCTTGTTGGCTCATCATGAATAGCAGCCAATAACAAATATATGCATGTGACACTGGGGTTCTGGTGGGGTGGGCCTAGAGAAGGGGTTCTAAGCCTGTCGGGTGGGACTAGAGAAAGGGTTATAAACTGATTAGGGTGGGACTAGAGAGGGGGTTCTAAGCCTGTTGGGTGGGACTAAACCTGTTGAGCATGGTCATGGGACCTGGCAACCTGCTGTAAATTAAGCCAGCAAAAGAAGCACTGCAACTCAAACACTATTTTTAAGACTTGTTTTCTACTTTCCAGACTAAGCTTGGTTCAGCTAGCAGTAGCCCTGCTGAACGGAGTTTGGCTCTGGTGTGATTTTACACTGGCTTAACATACATACTTACTTTACAACAGCTGTATATATGTATACACACACACTATATACACACATATACACATTTACACATACATATACAGATGTAGGATTGCTCCCTAAAGGATGTGGGCAGGTGGTTTTTTATGAGATGGACAGAAGCTGTGGTGCCTGAACACAAGAAGAGCTGTAAATGAGATGGAAGGTCCACAAGTAAATATTTCCTCTGAGGGAAAGTATATCAACATAATGAAAGAAGCTTGTTTATTTGGTGGGCACATTCCATGGATGTTTTATTTGCAGCATTATCCCTCCACCAGCCCCTGGAGTTCATCTGTGCTCCTCATTTCCTACCACAACTAGTAGGGAACTTTCATAAATGGCCACTGTCCTCATGACTGACAAGCAGCTTCTCTAGGCAGTGACCCAGTTATGCATTGCTACCCACATTTAGCCCTAAAGTACAAGAAGGAGTCTTTACTATTTCTTAGACAATGAATCAAAGTCAGTACTTTCTTAAAGGTTCTCCATACACAGGTGACCTTTAGCATTTTGTCTACAAGAGATCTGCTACCCCACAGTAAGATGGAATTGCCTCGTCTTGCTCCTACAGTGAGACTATGAGACTTATATATCACAGAACATATGCTAGTTTCTCCGTACAACATTTCAATGCCTCAGGCAAGGTCCAGTTAGCACTTTCTGTTCCTTTATTTGACCTTTGTTTTTCTTTACTCCTACAAATTTGAAAAAAGGACAGTTGTGCATTTTCAGGTGAAACAGAATGATAACAGCATAACATATATAGGGATGGATTTGTTCTACAGACGTGTTGATGTTTGGAGACACACCCAGGCTACATTCCCAGAGTGGTTTAATCAATCTCACTGAATGTGGAACTCTTGGAATTGTTACTCTGGGAGAGGTATAGGGATCTCCTAACAACTCTTAGCATCCTTAACAAGCTACAGCTTCCATAATTCTCTGGGGGAAGCCATGACTGTTTAAAGTGGTATCCTAGTGCTTTATATGCATGATGTGAATGTGGCTCTAATGTGGAAACCAACAGGTAATATAAACAACAGATTGTGATATGTCATATAGCACAATGGCATATATGTATTCTGCCTGGAAATGATAGAATAATCTATCTTAGTCTACAACACAACTAGCATATATCTTCTGAATTTGCATATGCGTGCACTAACCATTTATACATGTGAAATTTGCACAACCCTGTCTTCTTCATGCTGAGCAGATGGCACTTCTTCATTCACTTCACCGGGCAGCTATGAATGCCCAAAAGGCTGCACTTATAATATTGTGTTAGACTAAGGACAGCAAATGTGGTGCCTCGACATATTGTTGGACTACAACTTCCATCATCCTGGACCTTTGACCATGGGGCTGATAGTTGTAGTCCAACAACATCTATATGATTAAAGATTGCATGATATACAGCAAGTGAGAGAGAGAGCAAGTGTGAGAGACATTCATGGAGTCATCTTCCTATTAATAAATCAATGATAAAACATTTTGTTGTAGCTGCAGCGGAATATCCAAGGTTTAATGAATTAATGTAGAAGTGGGACAAGGAAACAGTAAAGTGAATTCCACTATAGAACTATATAATAGACTGTGAATGGCAATCAAGTTGAGTTCTTTGTTGCTAGAAAGTTTTCCGTCTTTTCTTGACAGGTGTTTTCTGCTCTTTTGAGAAATGTGAATGAAAGAAATAAGCGTAGATTGAAGAGAGTCAGAGCATGTGGATCTGTGTTTGATTTATAGTTATATCAGGATGCTTATGGAAATAGAAAGCATTCTCCTTTCTCAGACGGAAGGTCATATATTCAAGTTGCACACTTAGAGTTTGGCTTCCACATAATGCCATAGTAAGGGAGTGGGGTTTGTGTTTGCGCGCTTAGAGCTAGTTATATTTCTGTCATGCTTATGCAGAGCATGGAACACTATGCCTGCTATCCTTCTGATGGAGTATCTGGCAGATGGAAAGATAAACTTCCTGAGAATGTATCCTTCTTATTCCAGAAAAGCAATGTTATGGCTTAGATTGTAATAATATCCTATTCACGAGGGACTGGGGCTCTGTTGTTGGCATTCGTCTAAGGACAAAATGGAGGAGTGTGCCTTTGGGGGCGAAGTCAAACTGCTGAAACTGTTGAAAGCTCCAGAGACCAATATGGGAGAGACATGTTTTGTTGTAGCTGGGGCAGAGGAAGGTTGTGCTGATGCAGGCAGATGCACCCTACAGAGCGGGCTTGACGTTGCCAGCCTTCCTGAGAAAATATCCTTCCAGAAAGGTAATGTTGTGGCTTCGATTGTAATAATACCCAATTCACAAGGGATTGTGGCCCTGTGGCCCTCCATATGTTGTTGGATTCTAACTCCCCTCAGCCTCATTCAGTATAGCCAATGGTCAGGGAAGATGAGAGTTGGAGTCCACAATATCTAGAGCAGTAGTGGGGAGTTTCCTGCTCACTGAGACTCAGATCTCCACCAGGCCATTTTAGGCAAACCTTGCCTATTCTCCCTGTGTGGGACAACATATGTAAAGAGTTGCTGGGAAGTTCAGAAAGTGCCAAATGTACATTTTTTTAAAAAGTACACATTTTGTTATTTCTGAGCTTAGCATTATACTTCATAATATAAACATTTACACTCTGGTTGACCATCTGATGGCCTGTAGTCTTGATCTGGCACCAAGCAATTTTATCTGGCGCTAGTGGCCATACCAAATATTTACCAAGACAATTTCCTGCGTAATTTTATTTGCAGTACACAAAAGAAGATTGCACTGGGAAATGCTTCTACTACTTACAATGTTGCCTCTCTCTTTTTGATACTGTATCTAATATGTAAATGCACAGATCAAATTGCAAAAGCTACTTTCCTAGGGTGTCCATCACAATTATGACAGTTGCTACCTCGCAGGGAATGTTCACTCAATGCTTATTTTTAGGGGCTAGCCATGTCAGTTCAGAGCATTTGATCACCGCAATCTATGTGTTAACAATCTTCGCCTTATGTTATTCCTCTGCCTAGTCACACAGGAAATGTGACAGATTGCATGAGCAGAAACAGCTCAGTAGTATTGGCGTAAGGATGTCTGAGGGATGAAAAGCCTGCCCCCTGAATCCTACATGCTCCTTTGTGAGCTAAAGTGCCAGATATAGAGGCTGAGACGACGCCATTAGAGCAGGTGTATAAAGGTAAAGGTAAAGGTACCCCTGCCCGTACGGGCCAGTCTTGACAGACTCTGGGGTTGTGCGCCCATCTCACTTAAGAGGCCAGGGGCCAGCGCTGTCCGGAGACACTTCCGGGTCACATGGCCAGTGTGACATCGCTGCTCTGGCGAGCCAGAGCCGCACACGGAAACGCCGTTTACCTTCCCGCTGGTAAGCGGTCCCTATTTATCTACTTGCACCCGGAGGTGCTTTCGAACTGCTAGGTTGGCAGGCGCTGGGACCGAGCAGCGGGAGCGCACCCCGCAGCAGGGATTCGAACCGCCGACCTTTCGATCAGCAAGTCCTAGGCGCTGAGGCTTTAACCCACAGCAGTGGCTAAATGTGTGCGGAAAAGGTACTGATTAATATGAATGCTGTAAGGATTACTGGCAAAATGTATCTGAAGAGCTTTGGACAATGGAAAGTACTCTTAATGTTATGTACCACTATCCAAATATGAGTAAGAGAAGATTCCTCAGTTGCATCTGTTCCATTCAGACTAGACTACTGCAATATGCTCTGCATCACACTGTTTGGGTTTGCCCACACCTCCATTTGCCTCACTACTAAATCAGATCAAATGGCAACCAGGTTTTCCATGGCTGTTTGCTCTGATTCAGCGGTAGAGTGCATGTTTCCCAGGGGAAAGCTGTGGGACAAACACAAAACCACTCAGACCTGTGCTTTCCAGGCACAGGACAAGGGGAAGAGTGGATAAGCCCAGTGTAAAGATAGTTTAGAAACTTCCACTGACACAGAATGCCGCCACAAATGCTCAAGGGGGCTAGATATTCGATGGAACCAATGCTGTCCTAATCACATGGTCTGCCTATTTGTTTTGGGGTTTCCTTTAAAGTGCTGAGGGTTGTTGTTGTTGTTGTTGACCAATAAACTCATAAATGGTTTGGGATCAGATGATCTGAAGGACCACCTGCACCCATATCAATCGGTCTCTAAGACAGACAAGCCCTAGAGACCACGTCATTTTGGTGGTCACCTCATACCACAGAGACTCTCTCCTGAACCATGCATTGTTTCAGTCATGCTTGCAAGCTGCCCTAAAAGATGGCACAGGAATGCCTTTAGTTAATAAATAAAGCAAGTCTGAGGTCATCACAAACGATGCCCTTCCTTTGCTCAGAAAACATCTTAGTCCTTCACCCTTGCTCTTTAATGGCTAGCCTAAGATTCCACTTTTCTTAACACACAAACACATGAAGAACAGAATCAGCTCCGTGGTTAATTACATAGGCACGCACAAGAATGTCACAGGCTTTTTGTGGTTGAATGCATTCTATTATATTGCATCCATGGCCTTGGATGCACAGGCTTGAGATGGGAGATTTCTTCTACTCGCCTCTTCAAAAAACCCACAAAAAACCTGTCCTTGAATTCATGGTGCTAGAATGTTGTGCTTTTGGTCTTTGCTCATAACCCCTAATCAAAGATGCAAAACCTCAAAAAAGGGTTAGGAGATATGGTAGAGATCGTGATAAAGCTGCTCTTTGATTTTTACCCTTACAGAAATACCAGTGTTTGTATTTCATGTTTCAAAAGCTACACAATTTGAGACTGACATGATATTTGATTTTCTGAGTGATTAGGAAGCACACACACACACACACACACACACCGCCCTACCTTTTTTTCATTCTTAAAAGAAGGAAATTGCTTTATTCTTGAGATATTTTGTTATCACTGTTGCCACAGTTCACAATGTGCTTTGAATTAAAGAACTACATTTAATTAGAAATCTACATAACAGCTTTGCTCTTTGAAAGTATGCAAAAGCTTTGAAGAAAAGGCTAATGCGCCTAAAAGGCAAATCAAAAGGCAGTGCAGGGCCAGGTTTATTTCGATGAGATTTCTGTGGTTGTGATGCATGTTTCTTAAGGACAGGAGATATTAAGAATAAATAAATAATAGTAATCTTTGAGGAAAATTTAATCTTGACACCAGCCATAGTAAAATCTAAGTTCAGCGCTTTTTTTGCTTTTTCTTTTTTGCAGATTCAACATCCACGTAAAACAAAGGGCTCACAGATTCTCATAGGCTGATGGTCCAAACCTGATGCCACCATCTCTACTTTTTACTAGCTGCTAAACCGGGGTGGGGAACCATAAGTCCAGGGTCCAAATGTAGCCCTCCAAGCCTCTACATCCAGCCCTGGCCACACCTCCTTCAAAGACCACACTGGTTCTCCACAAGCTACGCTCCCCACCTGAATTGTTCTGTACCCTCCCTGAGCGCTTTGCCTTGGCTGGGTTGTTTTCTCCAGCTGTGATAATGCCTCTTGCTTGGATGAAGGATGGAATGATGCATTTGCAAGACTTCTGACTTCCGAGTGGCTGAAATGTAGCCTACTTGAATGAATGGTAAGAGCCAGATCCACTGCTCCACTCACTTTTGCCCCCCCCCCAAGTTTGCCCACAGTAGAATGTGGTTCCCCTCCCAGGTGCCAATCTGTTTGTCCTCCTTCTACCACCATAAAGAAGAATGTGGATGTCAAGAGTGGAATTGGGGGGTTGGGTGCTAATGTTAAGGGAAGGCACTCAGACTCCCTTTGCAAAGGAAAATAGAAGCAGAGGAAGAAAGGATCAGCCTTAAATTCTGATTAGCTGCATGACTTTGCCATTCTGTGTCAGCTCAAAGGAGTGTTGCTTCTAATATATATATATATATATATATATATATATATATATATATATATATATATATATATATATATCACAGAGATTTGCACCTTTTCTCACCCTCTGGTCTAAACACATTTTGAAGCCCCAGGAGGCAGATTAACTACAGTCCCTTTCCCTCTCTGTCAGAGGAAACCCACTCTCTGCTATTGCTTTGGATCCATCTGGATTCACTCTTTTGAAGGGAGGACTAGATGTCAGTGGTAGGTAAAGGAGAAAAAGAAAAGGGCGATTGCTTTAAAAAATAAATTCTACATGAAAAAGATCCAGAAAACCTTCTGGCAATTCCGTACTGTGGAGCAGCTGTTTCCACCCCAGCATCTCAGGAAAGCCCACTGGTGCTGACCAGCTCCTGCTGAGGCCCAAGAGCCTCCAGAAAGGTTAGGGCCCTCTGTGTGTTTGTTTGCAGGGCAGGGGGCATAAGGCAGCTTCTGCTCCCCTGCCCACAAAAGTGAGCAAGTGAGTGGTGGTTGCAGCTGCCTCCCATCACTTATCATGCCACACCTTACTTCTAGAGGTGCGATGGAAAGGACTGGGGCTGCCCTGCTATTCAGATGAGAATGTAAGCTAGAGGAAGTAGCTGCTTCTGCCTCTGCCTTTTCCCTATAGGCAGTGCACTTGGGCCATGTGTCAATTTATCCATCAACAGAGCACCAAAAGAGAGTGAAGGTGTGGAAGCGAGCAGCAAGCCCTCACCTATGCTTTCTATCTTGGTGATACAGCAGTGCAGCTCTGAGGGCTGGGCTGGGCCCGACCCCTTTGCTGCACTGCCCACAGAGAGAGTACTGTACAGGCAAGCAGGACTGGTGCCTATTCCTGGGCAATTGGTCCCACAAGAGTGCAGCTGGATCAGGCAATGGGTCCACTCCATCCATTCAAAGCATATACAAGGCACCTTCAAAGCACGTGAATTCCAGCAAAGAATCCTGGGAACTGTAGGTTTCCCCCTTCACAGAGCTACAGTCTCACCATTCTTTGGAGGAATCATGTGCTGTTAATGTGCATTGAAAGTGAATTAAATATATGATGCCAGTCTGCCTCATTTATCTTTTTCTCCGTATGGCACAGTAGGGAGGCGCAGGTCCAATCCTGACTACTGCTACCTGCAAAACAAGCAGAATATCTGAGTGAAACGAGCTCTCCTTCCTGGTAAATCTCCTCTTTCCCTTTGGGTGCTGTGGGAGTGGATATGAGGCCGGTGTGGACACTCTAGAGAGAGGACAAGCAAATGGAACACAGCAGGAGCCTCGTCTGAGCACAGTATGGAGACTCAGGCCTTATGGCTGATGTACCTCCACAAGTGAAAACCCTACACACTCGCCTGGCTTCCTGGGCATGGGAACAGCAGGTGAGCCTGAGCAGCAGGCCCTGTTGCCATTATTGTGTACATGGCTAGGTTGAGGGCACTTGCCCCACAACACCAAACTCTGCAATTAGCCCTAGCTTCCTTGTTCGCCCTGTCTTTTGGTGAGGAGGATGGGTGTTCAAGGTCAGCTTGAGATGCTCTGCTGCCCAAGGCAGGGTAAGTGCCATGCGGTGGTTAGCGCATTGGGCCTCCCCATTTGGTTATGAAGCTCCCTGCTTGACCTGTGGCCAGTTACTTACCTCACAGGTTTGCTGTGAGGATCCCATATGGAGAGGGAGAACCATGAGCTCCTTGAGAGGAACGGTGGGATATCGATATCATCAACATCGTCGCACACCTCTGTCCATGGATACAGCCAGGATTTATGTGTGGAGGGGCAGGGCAAGGACACTCACCTGTCACCATCCTCTGTCTGGCTCTGTCTAGCAGAATTGGAATGAAATGTCTCCACAACAGTTGCTTTAAATTATTTTCTATTGACCCCAAGTGCTCAGAAAAATCTGCTAAAATCTTTCTGCAAGTTCTGCTTTTAGTTAAGTTTTTTAAAAAATTTATTTACTTGATTTGGAGGGTGGGGACAGCTGCCCCTCGGGCCTCTGTCCCCTGAAAAAGTAAATGCATATAGTACCCCAGGCTAGCCAAATAATTTCCCTGTCCCTGAAAGTATTTTATTAATTAAATTGATATACCACCTTTCATCCCACTGAGCAGCAATACAAATGCAAGGATGCCATGATAATAAACTAAGGAAGGCGCACTTCCCTGCCTTCTTCCCGAGACCTCGAATGGGCCGCCTGAGGCCTCCCTCTGGCTGGTCCCGGGAGCTCCCTTCCCGGTCTAGAGCCGTCTCCTTGGATCTCTTTCCTTCCGGATGGGCTCCCTAAAACGGATCCCGGGGTGGACTTGCACTGCAGCCGCCGCCCCTCGCATCCCGGGGACTCTCTCCTTGGATCTCTTTCCTCTCTCCATCGCCAATCGAGGCGCAGGAAGCGCGGCCGCCTCTTCTCTCCAAGCGAGCGAGCGAGTGAGCGAAGGCAAGGCGCGCGGCGCTCGCGATCGGCCGGGGAAACGGGGCTCTCCTCGCCGCTGAACCGCCGCGCTCGGGCGGGCGGCGCCGATTGGGCAGGGCGGGGCGGGGCCCGGCGCCGCAGGAGCACCCCCCTCGCCGCTCATTGGCTCTCGCGGCCTCTCGGCAGGCTCCGATTGGCGGGGAGGGAACCCCCTGTGTCGGCGTCCGCCCGAAGCTAAGCCGCTCGCCTAGGCGAAGCAAGTTCTCGAGCGGAGCCCGGGCACATGGTCGAGAAGAGGCGGCCAGGACTTCGCCGCTCCGGCGCCGGCCCGCTTGGATTAAAGGCTTCTGGCTCGGCGGCTGCGAGGCGAGAGAGACGCGCGGGGAAGGAAGCAGCGCGGAATAAGCAGGTAAGGCTGCATCGTGAGAGCAATTGCAGGGAAAGCGGTGGGTTAATTTCTCTCCACCTTCCCCTCCCACTTCGCATTTTCCTCCTTCGCAAGCCTTTCTCCCGAGTCCCGGGGCAAAGTCAGCTACCGCTCTGCGGCTAGACGGGCGGGCGAGGGGATCGCGTCCCGAAGTTTGCCTCGCCGATCGTGTCTCTCGCTGGCAGCAAAGACGCTGCCTGGGCAAAGAGGCTTCCCCGGGAGAAATGCTCGATTTCGCCGAGCTTGCAAAAGGCACCCGGAGCGGACTTCTTCCCCTCGCCCTCCCACCAGTCGATGCCATAGATAGCAAGCTATGATCGCGGGGAACAAACTCCCCATAAGGACCCTTAGAAAGAAAGCGGCTCGAGAATGGCTCAGGAGGTAGATCACGTAGGCAGCTGGGACGAAGCCAGCTACTCTTGCAAAAGGAAGCAAGGGAGGGGGCAGAGCTTCTCATCCCCCCTCCCCGCCGCCCCATGCAATTTGCTGGAGAGCTAAACTGCTACCACCTTGCGCTTGTCCTACTGCCTGCTGCTGGTACTGATGCTGTGGACTGGAAGGCTAGTGATGCAGGCAGATCTCCGCGCGTGCCTCTGCCGTCCCCATCCTTTGGAAGCCGGGTTGTTTCGCAGTTTTTGCAAAGGTGGAAGTGAGAGCGTGTTTTTAATTAGCATGCACTTAGTGAGGTTCCCTCTGCGGTGTGTGACTGGCTCCTGCTGACCTCCATCGTGTGCATGTGCGTGCGTGTACCCCCGATTCTTCCCCCCCTTTTTTTGTAAATTAGATTTGGCTTTTTGCCCTGCTTGCCTAGCTGATCAAACGTCCTGCTGATCGATAAAGTAAAATGGACATTTTGTCTAATGCTCAGGTCTTCCTTTTGTGATGTCAGGTGAGTCCCTGTTGCCTTCAGGATGACTTTTGTTAGGGATGGGTTTAAGGAAAGGGGGGGGGGGAGACTGTGCTCGGTGAAGCTTTTTTGATTCTGCAAACGGAATCGTTGATACTTTAATCCTTTTCAGTTGTTGGGAAGAATAGCCCTGTTTGATAGAAAGTGCTTGGAGTCAAAGCAGACTTGAAATGACACTCTTGACTTCATTGTTTCATCTAACAGGACGTATTGTCCTTTCTCTCCCCCTCCCTTCTTTCTTTTGGAAAATAAAAATATTTAGGCTTTGTTGGATATAATTATACCTTGCTAGGATGACACAAGCAGCCAACCACCATCAATTACAACCAAAAATCCCTCTTGGTAATGATATATAGGCTACTGTAGGCACCCCTGGCTATATTGTGCTAATTTTGATGGCAGATGAATTTATGTGTCCTTTCCATTTATGCCTTTTAGTGAAAGTCAGATATGTTCATCTTTTGCAAAAGACAACAACCTAGCTTTTCTGTTGACATTTGGATTCTGGGATTTTGTGTGAGTGCTAATATGTCAGGTAGCCAGATATCCTGACGGGTCAGTGGTAGGAAATGGTATTGAGGGGTCTGGTTGTTTTCTGGCAGTCAGAATATAAATTGTAAAGCTGCAGATACATAAATACCAGCAACGATTGATAATAACTGGCATGGCAGTACTCAGAGTGTTTAGCAAAAAAATAACTATAGGTTTCTTTAAAAGTATTTCCCTGCTGTGCTGCCATGATTTACCTTTCAAATCTGTGACTGAAGATGAGCTTTGTCTTCAGTTCAAAACCTCCCAAGTCTAACTTTTAAAGCAGCACAAGGTGTGAGTACCTGAGGGAGTACAATGTGTATGGCCTGTGCTGTTCATAAAGAGTAGCAACATTTCAAATAAGTAAATAAAATCAGCTGGCAGAAATGGAGCTTAATTGATCAATGTTTTGCTTGGCATTAAAATAAGCTGATAAAGGTTTCCTATGAACAGAAAATACTTGAGATTAGACACAGAAGCAGGACTTAGAGATGGATGGATGATGATCTGAACTAGTAAGGATATTCCTATGCGAATACCAAAAGTTTTCAGGTTTTGCTAGAGCTACACATGGAAGGCTTAAGCTGGTTAAGATAAGGGGGTGAGGGACACAGCACCATCCAGTGTTTAATAGTGATCATCTTTCTGAAAAAACTTTTAAGGTCTTCAGGGTTAATTGGAGGACATTGTACCTTTAAAAAGTGAAAGATTATAACTAATTAAGTACCGCTTATAGTTCAGGGGGATGGTGTTAACAACGACACTCTTTAAGTCTCCCTGTGCTGATAGAACCACAGTGCTCTGCTTTCCTTGTGTGTAAGAGAGTAACTGCAGAGCATCTGTAGAACTGCAAGACATCCTAGAGTATGGCCATTTTTGCCTAAGACGTATGGTCCTCATTTTGACGTCGTGTTTTCAATGCCTTAAACCTGCAGCCTAGGTCTTTGGTGCATGCATGTGTTTAACCTTTAGAAAAGTCAGTCGCTGGGCTGGGCATATCTGCTATTCCTATAGAAAACCATGTTTATTTCATCCTGAGTCAACATCTTTAGAGTGAAGAAGATTTTTTTTTATCACAAAGTGTTCAAAAATGTAAGTAGTTAATGGAAGTTGCTTATTTTCAACTTTTAAGTGATCTGGAGTTGAGAAACTCTTAGCACAGCCTGGGATGAAGTAAGATTCCATTGTCTATCTCACAACCAGATATTGCAGTAACATTTTCTTCTCAACTGTCTTCTTTAGCTGATGAGGTACCATTTGTTCATGTGTGCTTTCTCGCTAGACTTATCTTCTGCTTTCTCATGACAGTAAGGCATCAGATGAGCCTTGCTGAGAAGGGGTGCATAAAGATAGGTGGTGTGAATGTGGAGCTATAAGCAGCAATACAGGAGTGCCTCCTCTGGGAACATAGTGGCTTTGCAGGGAGGGAGCTGCTACAAAGTAATCCTTCTGTATATGGAGATGTCTTAATCTTGACAAGGAAATGAAAACAAAGGCAGAGTTGAGTGCTGGATTTGATTCCTGCACCTCTGCTTTAGCTATAGAAATAGCATAGAAAAACAGTCTGTCCTCTCTTTTCCCAAATGGACGTTTGGGGGATTTCTTGAAATTTTGTTCTCAATGGAAGACAAATGGAAGCAAGATAGAAGAGCTCAAACTCTCTCTGTGTGTGTGTGTGTGTGTTGAGGCAGGCAGGGGAAGCAGCACTTTAGTAGGCTATCATTGGATAAAGTGCTCCAAATGATGGAATGGCTTTTTCTTTTTCACCTTTGAAATGATTTTCCCCTCCACTTATCTTCAGAATAAGAAAGAAAGAGAATTAGGGGCATTTGACTGGAATAATGTGCTCATTTTAATATCATAGGCTCATTTGAGAAAACCTTAGGAAAATGGGTTGGGTTACTCAACTTCATGTTGTAAAATTTAAACACACATCTTAAAAAGTTGAAAAAACTTTGTGCACTTTAGTCCTGTTTCTTGAGCGTTGTGTAAAGAATCATTATCACTTTTTTGTGTATATAGTCCTTACAGAAAACTGTGTCATACCCAGAAATATGCCTTTTCTTTGTTTTGCAAACTTGTCAAGTCCTTTCTTGTGAGTTTGAAGAACCGGGACTTAGTTCGATGTAGCAGGGCCGTATATTTGGACTAGTTCATGCTCCTTGGATGTAGATACCAGGAAGCATGCCATATATGTTTTCACTCCTTTGTGACTATTTAGCCAAGTTTAATAGTTAATACAGGGAACTGAATGCATATAATCAAGCCAGTTTTAGCTTCAGAGAACTGTCTTCTTCAGGGAACCCTCCTATACTTCTCCCAATAAGACAGCTTCTGTCTTTGAGAACATCTGGGTCAGCAGTTGTAATATGGATCACAATCTACCGTAGTTATAATTGTGGTGTATGCTAGATTCCACTCCCTCCACACCTGTTTAGGGTCCATGAAGCAAAGGTGCATTGAACATGCCTGAAAAATTGAACATTTATCTTTTAAGGTTGGAGAGGGGTGTGCAGTTATGCTTGAAAGCCCACAGGAGGCGGACTTAGATGTTGTACCAAAAGCAATTTGGTTTTCCCTGTGGGTTTGTGAAAGAGAATGACAAATTGTAAATGCTGTAGCTATAGCTGATCAGCTATCATGGGGCAGACCTGCTGCTTCCACAAGTATTCAAGGGGTCGTAGTTCAGACTTTGGGGATAGCAGTCAATGGTGGAATTATCACAACACACAGAGCGTTACTTGATTGAAAGACTGAGGAGTAGTGTGAAGATGAAGGGATAGATCTTGCACTGTTGACCTAGATGGGGTATAATTTTCCAGTTGCCATTGTCTGCACTCCATATCAGGGTTGTTTCCAAGGAAAGTAAGAATCAGGGTTAACAACTGGGCGGTGCGATAATGCTGAGAAGCCAAAGCCATTAAGAAAATGGGAAATAGATGTGAAAGAAGCATTGAGGGCATTAAAAGGCTGCACATGACCTTGCAATGGAGAACTCTTGCCCTGTGGATGACATGGATAAGATATGGAAAGTTCTTAGAGCAAGCTGCCTTTCTATGGGTCTGTAAATTATAACAGGAGGTCAGGAATAGAGGAGAAAAATACTGATGGGGCAAAGCCTCAAGCAGAAGATCAGTCTTCCCCCAAAATGGCAGATTGAGAGTTGGGGTGAAGTGGGCTTTGGGATGTAAATGGAAAGGATGGATTTGTGCCTAAAGGTCAGGTAAGGGAAGGAAAAGAACATGCCACTTCACAAAAGTTTAATTGCTATATAAGTTAATAAACACTGTTAAGATCACTCATTCATGACATCTCAGCTAACTGGATCAGAATTGCAATTATTGTTATCATGGTGCTGATCGTACTTGTAGTCAAATATAATAATTAGTATTTTTAGAGGTGAGAAAAATCTTATGCATCCTATCTAAATCTGTGGCCGCGCGCTATAGTTAACTGTTTATAATGACTGCACATATATGAACACTGTGAAGCACAGCTCAATGCTAAAGGCAGTTTCTTGGAAGTAAGTCCTTGTAACTTTCATGTAACTGTGTTTGCAGTATGGGAATTATGTTCCATATATAATGGTTGGAACCTTAAAAATCCGTTTACTTGGAAATAGGTTTCATAGAGTCAGTGGGGCTTTTTTCCAAGCAAATGTACTTGAGATCAGGTGCAAAAAAAATTAAGTGAAACTTTATTTGCCACTATATTTTAGAATACAATTTCTTTTCTAATGGGACACTTAAGGTTACATGCAGGTAGCAAGAACTGTTAATTAAAAAACAACCTCAACAGTTTTATAGGCTAGTGAACTAAATATGTGTGTTAAAACATATTGGAGTGGATTTTTAGTAGTCATTCATTACTAATATTTTTTTAAAAACCCTTTCTGTAAAATATACATGATTACAGTATTCTATCCCAATATAAAACCAAGAACCAGAGAATATGCTTCTCTGTGTTTTTGTATAGAGATTATTGAATTAAAATGCTGAGTTCTTTCACAGTATATGGGCTGCAGTGATAAAAAATGAAAATATTTCAAATTAGAGTTAAAAATAGAGTTGTTAATAGAACTTGAGGTTTTTTTTTAAAAAAAAACCTTTTGAACTGTTTGATCTTCAGTTATAATTAGATGTTTAACATATACGCTAATTGCAACTGCAAATAATTTTTCCTCCAGCTCTTTTTGCCCGTTCATCAATTGTGCATTCCGAAGACATTCAAGGTTGAGACAAGTGCATTTTAAAACAAAATCTTTGAGTCACTTTCTCCTTCACTTAGTACTTTACTCCTTGAAGCAGAGATGACACAAATGACACCTAAATCGTAGGAGGAAGGTGCAGTCTCTTTATTGCTTTCAGTGGTAGTAATATTAGTTGCTGAAGCTGACAAACACAAGCCTTGAATGTATGCCTTGGCAGTTAAAAGGCCTTTCAGTAATATGAAAGCTGTGATGATATTTAACGACTTTGTACAGTAAATGATCCTGAAACGATGCTTATTCCGACACATACATATAGCTCAGTAATGTGTATTTGTGTGTTTATAGCTTTAGTACATACTTCTATATGAAACAGGGGATAAAGTATATTTAATAAATAATTAACTGTTCTGCAAGAATGGAAGGATATTATAAACTTGATATTGCTTTCCCATTTTTTTTTTAGAAGTTTACTACACCGCAGTGTTAAACAGACTGGAAAGGCAAAGAAATAAAAGTAAAGAATTTGTGCAGATAAAATAACAGCCATTAAGACGAAAGCAAGTAAACTATCCAGTTGGAAAAATGTGTTGCCACTTAACTGAACAAAAATAATTAGAACAATGAAACATCCTGCTCAACCCATTTGAAAATGGGTAAATAATGAGGGCTTCCTGCAAACGATGCCAGTGTTTTGTAGGCCAGGGTTAGTCACTTGTTTACTTACTTCAGGTATTCCCCCCCAAAAAAGTCACTCCCTGTGGATCTGACACCAGAACTGCATAGATGCCCCCTTCCCAAGACTGCATCTGGCTCAAGATTCTGGTGGTTTTGTATAACTCTTCTTTCAGATATTTAGCATTGTGCTAAGGGGAGTTATTGATGATCTCTGTTACCATTAAAAGGTATGCAAGGTTTCTTACTATGCCATGGTGATAGTATATATGTAATGTGTACACACCATATATTTAAAGCACGTCTAAAACACATGACTCCCCCCCCCCCGGATCCTGGGAACCAGCACCCTTAAACTACAGTCAGTGTTCAAAATTAGCCAGTCACCAGACGCATTTTGCAAATAACACGGGTCCAATTGCAACCACGTGGCGATCTCTAGATGCAAGCTTGACGAATGGGGAAAACAAAGTGTCACTTTGAGAAGGACCTGGAATATTTTCATTGAAACTTGAATTTGTTTTATTCCGGATTGTTTTATTTGATGTTTTCATGTGTTGTAAACCACTTTGAAATTCATTCTTTAAAACATAAAGCGCTGTAGAAATGAAAATAACAGCAGCAGCAACAACAATAAAGTCCACTGCAAAACAACAAACAAAAACAGCACTCAGACTTTCCATGGTGGCGACCGTAACCCAGGTTTGAGGCGTCATTTGGTAATTAGATTGTATATGAGTTTCTAACACTGACTAGAGTTTCCAGGACTCTTTGGGAGTTTCAATATGTGGTTTAAATATATAGTGTTTATGCAGCCATGATAATAAACCCAGGGCTGCCAGCCAAAACGTTGCAATATTTGTCCCCATGTCCTTTGCAATATATAGTTCAATTTACATCAGAGCCTGATTTCTTTACACTGCATGTTCCCCGCCAGCCACCGCCAGTAAAGTGAAGCGGTGCTAATGCTTAGCAAAATTATGTCAGGATATGATGTAACTGGAAAACACATGCGATGGAGGGGGAAGCAACAACACGAGACTGCCATTTCCTTCAGCAGCCCTTTGTTTCTGATAGCTCCACAGTGGTGGCTGTGGGTAAGCTCTTGACTGTTTGCTGCTTATGGCTGTGCCTTTGGATTATAGTGGCTCTCCACATGGCAATTTTCACGCTCTTCTTCAGGTTTAGAGGAAAGGATAGCAGCTTTTTTTTTTTGTCACAATAAAGGTTACGGCAATCCTGGAGTATAAATGTTTCCTGGGAGCAAGACATTTCAAAGTGCTTTGAAAAGAGGCCCTAACATATTGCAAATGTTTTACTGACATTTCTTATGAAAATTGAGCTGGTATTTTTATCCCTGTTAAATAACAATCTGTTGCCTCTCTGAAGGAAGCTGACAGTTTATCAATATCAGATGGCTACTACAACTAAGCTGGATCTGTGTGGTTAGAACGGTAATGGAAGGATGCAGAAACAGGCACTGTTCAGCCGTTAAACCACGTCAAGGTTAGGGAAACTAAATCATAGTTTGGTAGGATGTCTGGACAAACCATGGCTTCTATCAGCCAGCAAACCAAACATGACTTGAAATAGATTTGCAAAAGCATCTTGAGGCCCATCAGAAAAAACACGGGGTAGAAATAAGTATAATAAAAACAACAACATGGTTTGTATATTGTGTTTACTATGGTTTGTTATTGTACCTGAATTGACAAACTATAATTGCAACTATAGTTGTGGCTGTGGGGCAAGGTACCTTATAGAAACAGAAGCACTGAGCAAATGGAAAACAAAAGGCGGAAGTCATAAAAGCAGAGAAGCAACTGTAAATCAAAAATCACAATTTCCCTGTATGCTTGGACGCTTTACCATAGCTTAATAACCTTTATTAATGCAGTCCACAGTTTGCTATGATGTCTGAATCGAGTCACACTCATTCTTGCACTTTTTAAAGCCATCTCAGTGTATCCCCATGAATTTAGTTGGAAAGAAACGAAGTGACATCTCTTTTGTGTTGAATTGTTAAATCTTATTTAAAGCTGTGGTTTAATTAGAAAGTCCAGGTTGATTTCATCATTCTGTTTAAAAGATAGACACTGCAAGTGAAAGGCCAGACTATTGGCAATCCATGATAGGCTTAACAACTGCCAACTTGCCTCTCTGTTGCTGAATAATTGCCTGAGGTGTTTAGAAGTGGGGTGGCGGGGGGGGGGAGGGGAGGGCAGAGAGGGATCCAACATGACTCATCATTGGTGATTGTGATGTTAGTTGTTTCTCAGCTTCAAGTTGCCAACAATCGCTGCAGTTATCATATCAGTAATATAACTTTTGATATCATTTTCATGTTGATCTCCATAACTGGTATATGTATATGTATAACCATTCACACATTTGTGCTGACTGATTGGCTGATGGCGGTTTAATATTTAGGTGATTCAGTAGAAGCAAAATCTTCTCCCAGCATTTCTTCCTGCCCAACCTGGTATTTTAAGGTTATTGGGATCATTAATCAAATATATTCTCTCTCTCTCTGCCTTACAGAATGAAGCACTGATGTTTTAAGTAGGAAGACTTATAAATTGCTACTGCTTAGTTAGCATACACAGTCGGGTTGTGGTTTATCACACCAGCCTCTTAAGCAGAGATCTTCTGCTACAAGGAAGTACTATAAAAAGGCATTAAATGGATTCTGTAATCAGAAGTGCTTTTATTTGTATTATGGTTCTGGTGTACCTTTTGAAGAGTATTGCAAAGGAGCATCACAGCTGAAAGAACTGAAAGATTGTGGATGCCACCCTGGGCAATTCCATTGTTGGGAAGCAAATGCTTCACCTGTTTCTGGGGCAACCATACCTGCTTCCTGTGTGACTTCCACAGCTAGAGGAGCAGAACTGGTCCCTGCCCCTAAGACATCCAAACGTGCTAAAATTAAATCAACAGCACCCTGGTTAGGCTTTTGCTTTTTGATACTTTCTGGGCCTGGTCTGGCTTGCCAACTACCACTTACTATTTAAGGCAGGAATAGACAACCTGTTGTCCTCTTAACATTGTTGGACTGCAGTTCTCATCATCCCTAACTGTTGCTTGCTGGGACTGATGGGAATTGGAGTTAAACAGCATCTGGAGAGCATTACTTTGGCTACCTCACTTTGGCGGCCCCGCCAAAAACAAGCAAGCAAGCAAACAAAACCCTACAATATAATCATTCCACTTGAGAGAAGTTCTAAACATTCAACTTGCCACATAGCATAACAATGCTATAAAAGGAAATAGGAAAATAAAGAGATCATTGAAAGGAATATGATACCTGCTTTGAGTTAGGTTTGAGAAGCATATGCAGAGAGAGGGGGCACATTTGATAAGACAAATGGTTGCTTAGGTTACCATGTCCCATCCACCTGAAGCCACCATATTGCATTACAGCCTATTTGCATATTACAGACATATCGCAAACATTGCACAAAGGAGGCATGTGTTGGTTGACTAATTGGTACTAAAGTTGATGGAGCTGTTCCAAGAAAAAGCAAGAGCTTCATTTCTGTATTATATTTTCATGCCACCCTTTCACTAAGTGGTTCACAGTGTTGTATGTATCACCCCAAATCCACCTCCATTTTATTTTATCAACAGTCCAGGGTAGTAATATAGGCTGTGATATAATGACAGTCTCAAGGTTGCCCTGTGCTTTGTATGTTACTTCAACCAAGGTCCAACATTGTACTGTGTTCTTTAAGAATACAGCACAATGGCAACTAACCACATACTTTATTTTAAATTTTAAATATGTTTACTCAGATGTCAGCTCCAGTCCACTGAAATAGATTTCCTTGTGATAATGTTTATGTTTACAGCTCTTGTTGTAAAACAATAGGATTAGCACCCTGATGCTAAATATTAGTGGCAGAGCATCTGTCTGTGACATTGGTATAACATTACTGTAACATTGCAGGAGCAGCATGTGCTTAGAAATACTTGAGAGGGTGTCACTACCAATGTGTCCAGCCTAGAAAGTATATGTCTCTGGGATGAAATACTCTTGCCTGATGGCAGAGGATTGCAGGCCAAAGAGTCAACTACCCACCCAAGTTTACCTTCTTCCAAGTCTCATACTGCAGGTGTTGGTTTTGACCATTAAAGCTCTAAATGGCTTTGGACCAGGATATCTTAGAAACTGCAGATATCCTGCCATATGAACCTACCTATCATGTTCATGCCTCTTCAGAGGCCCTTCTTCATTTCACCTGCAAAGTGTTAGCTAGAACTGCCAAGGGCAGTGGAGGCCATTCCTAAATTCAGGACATATTCCTGACAGGCTCTCTGCTAGTAAAAAGAAATACTCTCAGTCTTTCTCTTTCTCAAACATAGATACACTTAGCCATTGCTCAATAACAGTAATCAAAGGAAAAAGCACACAGAATGCCAAAATATTGCATCTCGCTTCCTTTTGATGGGCGAAATGTAAAGTATAAGTTGTAGCAAATGAAAGCTGAAAGAAATGTAATTTACCAAGAAATAATTCTGACAACAGTTCTTTTCTGTTTTTCCTTTATAGGTGCCTCTTACACCATTTCTCTTGTGAAGGCTATTCAGTAGTGGAGACCTTTTTTAATCGAACACTCCACAAATTATTATCTCTGGACTCCCAGCTGACATCCTGCTGGAGGCTACAGCTACTAAGCCAACTGGAACTGTGCCCACTCTCTCTTGTCAAGGTTTTTTATTTTTTATTTTCCTCACACAGGGAGAAGAAGAAAAAATGAAGTTTGGCAAGGTGGAGTTCTGCCATTTTTTGCAGATAATAGCGCTTTTCCTCTGTCTTTCTGGGATGAGTCAAACAGAACTCCCTAGATCCAGGTCAAAGCCCTATTTCCAATCTGGGAGATCACGAACCAAACGCAGCTGGGTGTGGAATCAGTTCTTCGTGCTGGAGGAATACATGGGAAATGATCCCCTCTATGTAGGAAAGGTAGGAGATTTGATCAAATGTCCTATGGCAGAGATACTTGTCTGTCAGAAGCCACTAAAACTGTGATCATGAATTATTGTAGAGTAAGTTGTGGTAAAGAGACATCTACTTGGAAGTAAGATTCATTTATTTCAGAAGACTTGGACCTTATGCTACAAACCCCTCAAGTGTGATTCTTGTTTGTTGCTACCTTTCCATTTTCCCTCACACTGGTAGACATGTGTAAAGTCTTCAGCCCCATAGGTAGCTCTGGCACTACAGTTAGTATCCATGACAGTGACACTGAACCTTTTGTGAAATATCCTCGGCCCCTTGGCCAGTGGGATCAGGAAAGCAATTGCAAGGGTTTGTGGGCCTTAATGGAAAATAAACGTGTTTGGCTTGAGCAGAAACTGTCTCAAAAGGTCTTATGTTTCCCAAAGTGCCACGTTCAAAGCCTGACTTGGAAGATAAAATTACATTTGCTTGGTTACCTCTGGGGTTCTATACTAATCTGCCTCTAAGCTTTCTGAAACCTCCCCTTGGGAGGAATCGAACCATAGTTAAACTGTGGAATTCACTTCCAGACGATGTGGTGATGACCACCAATTTAAAGGGGGATGTACAGTGCAATCATATACAGAGGTGTCACTGAATTAATGTTGAATTAAGGATCCCAGTCTTAAACAATGTAATATGAAAGAATCAGAGAGGAAAGACATCAGAAGTTAGATTTCTTAGTACATAAATATATAGATTCAGTTTTGCAATAAGAATTCTTTATTTCCAGAAATGAGGCTGTTTGCAGGAGGTTACTTATATTAATGGAGGATAGAGTTACTAGACACAATGGTTGTATAATTCCTCCAGGATAAGAAGCAGTACTAGTGGTTAGGGAAGAATAATAAGGCAGACCCTTCTTATGGGCTTCCCAGATCCATCTAGCTAGCTCCTGAGGGAGCCAGGATACTGGACTAAATAGGCAGGCTTCTTCTTATGTTCTTATATTTAGGGAATAACAGATTGTTTAAATGGCTGTTTTACAGCTATTAGATTTTCGAGCATTTGCCTTTTCTTATGGAATTGACCTTTTTGGATAGCACTTTAAGGAGCATCACTGGATAAAGTAATAGATGCAAAGACCAGAGTTGCATCCTCATGTCTTTCCCCCATGCTGTGCAATTGAATAACATCATTTAATTTGTTTGCTTTGAACTGAATATTGGTAAGAATTCTTCTGAGGAAATGAGCTTGGTATTTCAGTAGCTTCCAGTTAATTGCTTCACGTCACATTTGCACAGCACCACTTTCTTCCCACCCCCATGGATCTGTGATGTTGTCCACAAACCTCTTGCTATTTCTGGGATACTTATTCCATTTCCACAGTTCACACATTACCTGAGGATCCATTTAGTTCTCCCTTACCAAACCTTAACATAAGAAAGCTTTCTCCAATGTTCAGCCCTCCAGATGTTGAACTCCCATCATCCTTGACCACTGGCCATGTTGGCTAGTGCAGGTGGGTCTTGGAGTCCATCAGCATTTGAGGGGGCACCATGTTGGCGAAGGCAAACGTAATGCATGAGCTGAGCTCTCCATGAATGCACACACACGACTTCTTGGCAGCCTTAGTTGTTCCTGCAATCACAGCAGCTAAAAAAAAAAAAAAAGGTGGAACTGTGGCAGGTATACTGCATTATGAACCAGCTTTTAGCTTGAGTAGGGAATGAAGCATTTAATTGCTGAGCTCATTTGGCTGATTGCACGTACATTGGCAATATTTAGGAAGGGGTAGGTGACTTGGAAGCAGACGAGCTGCAAATGTTTGTTGTTATTGTAGAGTATGCTGGGTGAAAATGGATTACTTTGTGCTTTTTTGTTTTTCAGTGGGGATTGTTTGGCATACAAATAATAGCGAATGGCACTCTCGGATTCTGTGCATGTGTGTCTGAAGCTGAAGGAGAAATATCACACACTGTTATATTATTTGAGAAATACTGTAATTAAAGTCTGTATGGAAATCCATGTACACAGGCAGGCAGAGCTAAAGATGTGCATGCAACCATATTATGGGAATTTCCATATTTTGTTTGACTGCTTAACCATGCAACCCTAATGTTCTTTAATTTATTTGCTTTGGACAGAATACTGATAAGAATTCTCCTGAAGCAATGAGCTCGGCATTTCAATAGCTCCCAGTTTCATCCAGAATTTATAAAGTAAAACTTGGAACCTAAAACAGACAGATTACCTTCTTACCTGCCTCCCTTTGAATCCAAAGTTCCCATATTTAGATCAGTGGCAGGGTAATAAGTCAGTTCACAATGGTGTGATGTGCCCAAGCTGCAAATATCATATTTACTTCCAGATCTGGATTATATAGTTATCATATGCTTGGGTAGCTCTGTCCGTCATGGGTATGAGCCCAATGTTGGGCAAAATATTCTGGCATCATAGGAGGTTGGCTAGAGGAGCCTTGTGGTCCCTTTCAACCCTACAGTTCTATCATTATATAATCTGTTAGTAAATATAAGTCCAGAATGCTGGGCTTGGTCCACATAGAAAGGCCATTCTTATGTTCAGCACCTTGCTTAGCAAAGTTTTAATAGTGGTGAAGGACGTAGAATAATCTCTGCACATTGATTATGCTTATGCTAACTTCAGCTGCCTAAACTGGTTTTTGGAGTCCAGCAACTGTGAAATCCTATCTTTGCACATAGGGTAGTTCCAGATACCTAGGATTTTGTTAGTTCTCCCTCTTGATCAAAATGTACTGTTCCATCCAAAGCATCATCATAACGAAACACATGTGGCAAGCACTGTTTCTCTTTACTTTGGTTTTAAGCATCTTTTCTTCCCAAGGTAACCAGCGCCAGGCAGAGTTCTCATCAAGACAGCAGTTCAGATACTTATTCCCCCCGCTGCCCCTGCCACACCTTTCACAGCTCTAAAGTGCTTCCAGGCCTCTGACAATACGCTGTGCTCTAGGCCATCACTTTCTCCGTAAGGCTTATGCTGTGCCTTTTCCAAAGACTTTGATTGTGATTGAATATACTATCCCTGATTTGCTGTCATATCTTTGTTCTGTAGTCCTTTAGTGACAGACTGACAAAAGACAGTGGGGAAGGAATAGGAGAGATATGGAGATGAAGTTTGGATAGCATGTGTGTGCATGTGTATAGACTCCCCCCACCCCCCTGCAAATCTATATTTATTTGATCAAGAGAAATTGATAAAAATAGCATTTAAAATGACTGATCATTATTAAGTGCAACTGATTGTTAAGTGCAAGTGATTAAAATTGCCTATAATGAGATGATTATAGATGAAAACAAACAGCTATTCCCTGGTCTTCTTATTACGAATCTATCTATCTCACTAGAAGAAAGGATTCATCTTAAAAAAAGAAACCCTTTCCCCCATCCCCAGATACACTGAATCTCTATTACTGGTTTGCAGATCACTGACAGGTGCATCATCCTAACAAGATGTTTCTGATGAGATTGTACAAGGAACCCAGGAAGGAGTTGTGTTGTACAAGATCCCATTGTGGTTATTGTTAGAACACCGCTGACTCCACCAAGTTTTGAAGAAATGCCTCTTTGAAAGAATACCATTTATGTAGCCAGATTGAGATACACTTTACAAAGAAAGACTTTAGCTGTCAGTAGTGAATGAAAGTCAGAACTAAATAAATCACTGGGTGAAATCAGAATTAAAGCACCAGGCCTCTTATAATTATTATTATTGTTATTATTAATTACTGGCGCATCACCCTAAGGTCCCAGGGCAGCTTACAGCATTGACACATGATAGTAAAAACAGTTTTAAACAACTTACAATCATCAAAATTAAAGTGGGTCCCTAATACAGTGTTTCCCAACCTTGTGCCTCCAGCTGTTTTTGAACTACAACTCCCATCATCCCTGACCACTGGTCTTGCTAGCTAGGGATGATGGGAGTTGTAGGCCAATTACATCTGGAGGCACAAGGTTGGGAAACACTGCCCTAATATATCCTCAGGTGTCAAAAGCCGGGGTAAAGAGGTGTGTCTTCAGCATTTGCTGGAAGCTGTATAATGAAGATGCAGGGCACATCTCTGTGGGGTGGGAGTCTCACAACTTACGGGCTGCCACAGAAAATGCCCTCTCTTGGGCTGCCACCCCCCGAACCTCAGGGCAGAGGAACTACCAAAGGGCCCCACTGTCAATCTCAGCACCCATGAGGATCAATACAGGAGAATCTGGTCTTTCAGATATTTGGGGCCTGTATTGCATAGGATCTTAAATACTATTGTGAGCACTAACGTGACATGACCTGGCAACCAGTTGCAGCTGTTTTAAACCAGGTGTTATGTCCAAGGGACATGGGAGTGGGGAAATCTGGCTGCTGCATTTTGGAACAGTTGAAGTTTTTGAGTTGTCTTCAAAGGCAACCTCATGTAGAGTACATTGCATTATTCCAAACTGCAAGTTACCATAGCATGGAGTACAGTGGCCATGTCATCTCTGTCTAAAAGAACTGTAGCTGGTGAACCAACCAGAGCTGAAAAAGGCACTGCTAGCCACTGAGGTCACCTGGGCCTCTAGCAACAAAGATGGATGCTGAAGCACCCCCAGATTACAAACCTTCTCTTTCAGCAGGTGTACAATCCCATACAAAACCAATATCCAGTGGACCAATATCCAGCATTCAGGAACTATTCACCCATAGTTCCTTGCTATTGCCAGGAATCAAAGTCAATTTATGGGTCATTATCCAGCTCACCACCGAGTCCAGGCATTGGTCCATCATATCAGTTATAGAAAAGTAGAGGAGATTCTTGACAACACAAATCTCCTAATAACTGATCTCAGTGGCTTCATGTGGGTGTTAAACAGCACTGGGGAGAAGATGGTACCCTTTAGCAGCCCTCAGCACAACTGCTAGGGGACCAAAAGACAGTCATCCAATGTTATATTCTGAAACCGATCCCAGAGATAGGATTGGAGCCACTGTAAAACAAAGCTTCCAATACTCACCCTACTAAGCCTGCTCAGAAGGATACCTTGATGAAGCCACTGAGAGATCAAGTAAAAATAACTGAGTCATACTCCCCCTATTCTTCTTCTAATAAAGGGTCACAATCATTTTAAAAGTAATGTGGTTATATGATACGGGTTTTGGTTTTTTCCTCTTTTTCAAAATTGAGGATATGCACTTCTGCCCTGGGATCACTTGGTGGTGAAGATGGGAATTCTAAATCTCACTTATCAATAAAGAATACATCCTAGTCAGAAATGGTGGTGGAAGTATATAAGTACAGTGGTACCTCGGTTTAAGAACAGGCCTGTTTACGAACTATTCGGTTTATGAACTCCACAAAACTGAAAGTAGTGTCCTGGCTTGTGAACTTTACATCGGTCTAAGAACGGAATCAAAACAGTGGAAGGGCACCAGTGGTGGGAGGTCTCATTAGGGAAAGCGTGCCTCGGTTTAAGAATGGTTTTTGGTTTAATAATGGGCTTCCGGAACAGATTAAGTTTGTAAACCAAGGTACCACTGTATGTAGGAGAGAACAGGAGTGGGGTATCTCTACTGTTTGCAGAAAATAAGTAGATATGCAAAGAAGTGTTGAAGGGGAGCACACAGAGTGCCAAAAGTCTAAAGGATTGTTTTGAACCAGAAGTTCAAAGGTTTTGTGAGGGGTTGTATAGAAATGGGGAAGAAATTCAATTTTGTTTGCATTTTAATGGGAAGCTATCTAATTTGCGCTTCTCAAAACTAGCAAGCTATCTTTCTATATTTGTGCTTTTATGAATTTTGTGATGAAACAAAATTTTTCATGAGTTTTTCAACAAAATTCGCAAGTTGCTGAGAATATAGAGAACTGAATTTAAGATAGGAAAAGTTAGAAATAGAGAAAACAAAAATGGACAGATTGGTGCATACCTAGCTGTGCATGTGAATTTTACATAGTCTTTTGAACTAACAAGCTGTTACCTTTAGTTATATTATATTTATTTTAAAGAATGATTTACCTTAAGCAGAACAGCAATAACCTGCTTCATCATTCTGTTTTGCTAGAAAAAGATGTATTAATTAATCAATCAACAACATATTTAGATGAAAAATTACAAAGCTTAGTTGACTTTTACCATTTTTATACTCGTGTATCAAGCAGTAATGTACTAATGTGTCTCTAATGATATTGATTTGCTTGGCCTTCATATCAGTTGTGTGTTGGAGGACTTTAATTTATCCATTTTTCATATGTGGGGTTGAAGCTGAGAGGTAAATCCCTAAAGCAACGTTGCTGAGCCCATAGCTGTGGTGGGATTTAACATTCTCTGATAGGAAATCCAGTGCACTTTCTGCTGATTCATAGGAGATTTTAGCTGAGGGTTTTATTCCACTGAGCAAGAAAAAAGCATGACAGAGCTCCAATTGCTAATTTGCTTCTCTCTCCCCCTTTTTTTAAATTAAAAAAATATTTATTAATTTTTTAAAATACAACTGCAAAATATCAAGATGAACAAATCAATAAAAGGAAAAAAAATCATAACTGTGACTGAGTAAGTAATAGAAGTGGTTTACACCATCGTCTTCATCTCCGATATTAAGAAATAAATGTCTTCTTTCTGGGTGATTGTTAGCATTCACTTCAATAAACTCATATCATTTTATATATAATCAGTTTGGTGTCTGCATCCCTCTCCCCACAAACCCCTGTTTTTCCACAAACTTTTCCATTATGGATGAAACCTGTTTCTGTTAAGATTCTTTACCATTACTATTTAGTTTGCTCTGATAAAAGGATGATAAATGAAAGCACTAAGATTCGGACCCTAATTATTTATGGGTTTTCTTGTATTGGAGTCATTTTTTAAATAAAAAAATGCAAACCAGTACAAATAACCCACCTGTCTTGCATTCTAATTATAATATTAAAGACCCAGGGTGCGCTTTTACATAGAATCAGATGCTATTGCTATAAACATTCAGTTAAATGTATTCATAATTTTTGCTCATGTAGAAAACATCTGTTTTGCCTAGAAAGCTTAACTTTTTTTTCCAGGTGGGAAAAAGCAGATACTACTACTTGCTTAATGTAACAGTTGCTTAATCTTTATTTTGTACAATCTCTAGGGTTTGGTGATAGGGACTACTCAGTGTACCCATGGAAAAGACATTGGATTTACTTCTGAGAGCAATACTGGTGGAATTTGTTGCATGCCAAGGCCCTGGCGCACCCCTAAGAATAATAAAAACACATTGACACAGAATTTTAGTTTAAACATTAATGGGCAAAATTTAGGCCAAAACTTTATTGATTACAGAAATGTCAGTGGTATTGGCTTAAAAAGGTAAAGGTACCCCTGACCATTAGGTCCAGTCATGGCCAACTCTGAGGTTGCGATGCTCATCTCACTTTACTAGCCAAGGCAGCCAGCGTACAGCTTCCGGGTCATGTGGCCAGCATGACAAAGGCACTTCTGGCGAACCAGAGCACCACACAGAAACGCCGTTTACCTTCTCGCTGGAGCGGTACCTGTTTATTTACTTGCACTTTGACGTGCTTTAAAACTGCTAGGTTGGCAAGAGCAGGGACCGAGCAATGGGAGCTCACCCCATCGTGGGGATTCGAACCACCAACCTTCTGATTGGCAAATCCTAGGGTCTGTGTTTTAGACCACAGCGCTACCCCCGTCCCTCTGGTATTGGCTTAGGCATTGGCAATAACTATATCTGACTCCTGCCCACCTTGCAGGAAGTCTAGAAGGGTAAACCACCAAAAGAGGGAGCTGCGTCAATGGCGACCAACTGAAGCTCACCCCGGGGTTCCCGCTGGGTCCTGGCATGGCCTTAGCCCCCATAGCATATGATATATGAGGATATGTTCAGTGTTATTATATTACATGAAGCATTTTCATATATATCTGGTATGTTTGGTAGTTTGACAAATGTATACCATACTTTAATGGAATGACATTCTCTCTGATTCCATACTATGTTTTATATATTATTTTTTTCCTCTGAATGAATTGGTGCACCTTTTTGGATAGACATTGTGATGTATCCTTTGCAATATAGACAGAAAGTTGAATCCACCTAAGTCATGTTTAGAGTAAACCACTTGAAATCAATGGACATCATGAACTTAGGTCCATTGATTTTAGTGGGCCTATTGTGATATGATTTTGTTGGACCCATAATGTATTACTTGAGTTGAGGGGTTAGTTGGCTTTGTACAAGTGACATTTTCACAGCCACAGGGCTTGGTTTGTAATCCAAAAACTGGTATGCTCACATTGGAGAAAGCTTTCATGCACAATAAGTGCTTTGTTTCTTGTTTTCCCACTGCCAAAGATCCAAGCTGTTCTTCAGTTTTAAAAGAAGTATCATTTGGCAGTGAAAAAACTACACTGTTATTTAAAAAAAGAAATTGATTTGTCTGTACACATGATTGTTTTCTGAATACACAGATCACTTTTTAGGTGGCTTCTGTAGCATGGCAATCTGAATTAATGCCACTGCAGTACTGACCTTACTGAACTGTAAGGAAATGAGTGCTAATGGCTATAAGCAATTTGTACATTTAAAATGAGTTATGTATGCTTAAATATAGGGACACTTAGGATACACTTAATAGTAATTAGACATTAATGAAATACAGTGTGGAGTGAGTAGGTTATTATTCTATTCTCATCCTACACAAAGTCTGACTGACTTCAGTATGGCTTAGTTTATGTATTTTGGATAAGAGTGTTAGATTAGTACGTTTACTGCTTCTGTGTATTACCAGTATAGGTCTCTGGTGAATGGGCTCAGTATTAAAATAGTTATTCACATAAATACACAGATATAGTGTGTGTGTGTGCGTGTGTGTGTGTGTACACACACATACATCAAGTTTACCAACAGAACTGCTGAAAATTTCACTAGGAAACACCACCTTTTTCTAATACCCATATCTTAACCAGATAATATTGTGGGCTCCTCCAGACTTTCTGAATTCCAGGCCCAGGTCCGCACTTTAAAGCGCTGTGTCTGAGCACTTTTTCCCACTGGCACTTTCCCAGTAATAATCTACACTTTACTGCTGCAAACTGGAGCAAATGTCAATCCACAGAAAACCCAGTTCGCCATCTTTTCCAATTTAATGTTAAAGAAGGCATTTCATAGGGAAAGTCCTGGGGCCAAAAAGAGCCCTTGGAACATGATGCTTTAAACCATGAATCTGTGCCTAGAAAGTGTGGGCAAAAGTTAATTGTGATTGGCTCTTATATCACAATTGAGCCTGACTAGTGAGAAAACAGTAGAAAAAGTGGAAAGTGATCTTAACTAAATAGCATGCCTCTGTCCTTCATTAACTATTAATGCTTCCAACTCAGAGGATTTCAATAGGATGCAGTACAACTTAACTAGTTGGATTGGCCTCTGACCATAGCTTTTATGTGCATTTTCCTAAATCTTTTTTTTTTTAACCAAATGGGATATCAAAATACAGCCATATGTCATGGCAAGAAGCGCTAATGGGCTCCAGAATGCGATTCATGTCTCTGGAAAATTATACAATGATTAACAGAAGGAGGTTGGGGTAAGTATCACAGCTGGATCATTAAGATGAGAAGTATAAAGTTTGTAATTAAAAAAAAAAGGATGAAGAGCAGCATTAAAATTTTTTGTGTTCTGTCACCTGCAAGGTGTTCTTCAGTATGACAGAATATATTTGCAGTGAATTTATTGAGAGCCATCAAGCAGAAGAACAAGTTTAAAAAATATTGTGGTTTCTCCTTGCATAGTCACTTGAAAACATAAACCTTAGAACGCCAGTCTCTTTGGAGAATTTTGAACACAATTCTGTTCCTTTTGAGATCTATGGGATAGATCTATCTAAACTGACCGCAGCATGGCTCACAGATCATAAGGGGGAAATCTAGCCCTCGTTATAATATGAGTCCTTGTATACACTATTTTAGCTGACTTTTATCGGGGAAAATAAAGAGATTTTAGGGCCAACATGGTGATGGGGATGAAACCTGCTTGTTATGCATAACACTGAGTGACATTGCTTCCACTCACAGGGAGTAACCCAAGAATCGTTTAAAATGTTCATAATCTATAGTGGAATTTATATTAACTTAAATTTCTCTGGAAAACAAAAAGTACAAATAGGAGAATTCAGATATTTGCATATATTGTTTTTAGATTACCAGAATTTTTATAGCACTTTTCAAAGTAGTCCACAGTTCATGTTGCATTTTATCCCCACAACAGCAATGAAAGGTGTCATAAGCTAAACTTAATCTTCAGCCCCCTTTGCATTTAGGACATTTATAGAGTTATTGGAAGTTGTTTCAGAGGTGAGGATAAAATGTGTCCAGTGAGCTTTGTTAGCCTTTTATGAACTTTTTAAATGACACATTAATGCCACTACTGTATACACTAATTATGACTTCTACAGCTTATTTATTTTGTGTGACAGTCAAGTTAAATCACTTGTGTTTAACGATAGTATTTGCTTATGTTAGTCATCTTGGGTCAGTAGCTGTTAAGGCCTTAAAGCAGGTAGGATCTATCTTCCTTTTCTCTTGCACCACACCCTCCTGTGGCCCACTGATTGCAGTGGGTATTGCAGAGGGACGCTGTGCTCAGCTACAGTTGTGACCCACGGAATCCCAGTTTTTGGTTACTCTGACTGGCAGCAGCTTTCTAGGGTCTCATAATATTTTCCATCACTTGGAATCTGATATTTTTAATTGAATATGACACGGGTGGCGCTGTGGGTTAAACTACAGAGCCTAGGACTTGCTGATCAGAAGGTCGGCGGTTTGAATCCCCGCCACGGGGTGAGCTCTCGTTTCTCAGTTCCAACTCCTGCCCACCTAGCAGTTCGAAAGCACAAAGTACAAGTAGATAAATAGATACTGCTCCGGCGGGAAGGTAAACGGCATTTCCGTGTGCTGCTCCGGTTCACCAGAAGCGACTTAGTCATGCTAGCCACATGACCTGGAAGCTGTATGCCGGCACCCTTGGCCAATAAAGCGAGATGAGCGCCACAACCCCAGAGTCGGCCACGACTGGACCTAATGGTCAGGGGTCCCTTTACCTTTATGACAGATAATGAACCTGAATCTTTTGTATGTAAGCCTGTACACTATTGCTGTGCTTTCACCCCTCCCCTTACAATCAAGTTGGGTTCTTGCAAGTTGGACCTTGAATGGTCCTTACTTTTCTTTTTTCTCCAAGGGTGGTAAAAGGAAAAGTTTAAGAAACTATATCCTTGCAATGCCACCCTTTTTTCTCTTTCCTCGTAACTCAGAGCAGTAGGCGTAAAAATTCTGTTTACCGAATTTTTGTTGCTGGTTATGATACATGATGATTGAAAACAAATAACTTTTTTACAAGACTGGCTGGAATTGAGGAGGCTGTCACAAAGAGCTGTACCATAAAATCTGTACTTATAAGCTGCATGCCTTTGGTGTGAATACAAATTAAGAGAAGCGGAGGTAATTTATTTTACTAGATCAACTAAGTGGAAATGCCAATCCCCACAAAAAGTAAACTTGAAGTTTCACACACTTTTTAATTTAAAATGGAGACTATGCTTATGTTTCCAGTTTTTGCAGAGCAAAAGTTTTTGGATACAAGACTCTTGCACCTAGACAACATTCAAGTCAGGCTATTGCACTTATAAAACATGGAAAATGCTGTGCCAGTGCATTGCTTTAGGCTGTACAAAGCATTATCCAGGAGTTGTGTTGACATGGCGGAACAGGGTGTGTAAATGAATTGCAGTAATAAACATAACCATATCTGTGTCATCAGAAACGTGTACTAGTTCAAGATACTGCAATCAATTTAATGCAGAGCACCTGAGCTATACATACCCCCCCATAAGATGGTGTGGTAATCTGTTGGGGTTCAGTAATGGACTGGATGAGGGCTAAAGAAGCTCACCTGCATCAAGATGGGGATGCTGTTGGTGGTGCTTCATATATGAAGAGATGTTGAATTCAACCGGTTCTGAATAGGGCAATGTAGCTCTTCATGCACAACACAGCTTGGAATACTAGTAGAGTCAGTATTATCAGTCGAAGGTGAACTGGCTTCCATTGTGCAAAGCTATTTTCATACTAAGGCTGGTGCGCCAAATGTGAACTGTTGTTGGTAGAGAAAGGCTGACTGTGGCTATTCATACTTGGTTAACTACAGTAGAGTGGAGAAACTTTAGTTCAGAATACTCATTTATGCCCAAGTGCTTTTATTTAGGGCATGTAGCTCTCTTAACACCAGCAAGACTAATTAGGATGAAATCCTCTGCATACTGACCTGAAAGTAAGCTCTGTTTATCTTGGTTTAACTTACTTCCAAGTAACTGTGGCTAGGATTGGACTTCATGCTGACTTAAATTCAAGTGCTTAAACAGAAGATTGTGGATTGGGCTAATGGGGCAATAGTCGTCCTGGCAAAGCCCATTGATCGTCCACCCCCCACTGGACCACAATGCAGCAATAGACAGCACACTGCCCTTTAGAGATAAATTGGATGAGCAGGTTGTGAAATTAAAGCAGCTGTTCTAAAGAAAGTGAAATACCAAAGTTAGGAAGCTTTCTGCATAAAAATGATGCACATTTAAAGTGAGCTACAATTAGTAACAGAAGGCCAATCAGTGAGATGGTGGTGCTTTAGAAATGGAGAGAGATGAGATGTCATGAGATAGAAAGCTTTAACATGGGTCCATGAAAGGGGGTGACGGAAGACCTGCAAACCTACCATATGCTTTGTGCTTATAATGATTACATTACGATCACATTGCCCACATGGGTAGAAGCGATAGATAGTTCTGCCAGGATGAGACATGCAAATTGGATCAATTAGGATTGGAGAGTGCTTAGACAATCTAGGGAAAATGTTTACATGCTGTGTCAAGTGAAACTTCAGAATGATCAGTCATCAGCACTGGGTGTAAGTGATGCTAGCTTTGGCTCTAATCTATACAAATAGCAGAAGCTTTGAGGGAAATTCAGGTCGAAGAAAGATTGCTGTTTTTTTTTTAATTTTAAAAATTGCTTTAGAAGCTATAATGACAGCTCCCTTTAGGAGATGGCTGATGATGTACACTGTCCAAAAGTATGGCAGGCACATTAGCAGGAGTCATTTTAATGAAGACAGATTTGGTATAGGTAGGAGAGAAAGAGAAGAGTCTGATTCAGTTTGCAGTTAATGGAATAACTAATGTAAATAGCTGGTTCGCTTACTGTCATCATGATCACAATCCTTCAATTAGATGAAAGAGTCGGCCTCTGGGTGTAGGTGGAGCTCACCGTGCTTAACCAGAGTTCATTTCATTTGGAGGGGAAGACAGCAGGGGTGGGGGGAATAGAGAGCAGAGCTCTAATTTTAATCAATGGTTGGAACCTTTGTGTGCGAAAATGATGTATCTTCCATCAAATAAGTTGAGCTTGTGTTATAGGGGCTAATCGAGGAAGGCTGTGTGCAAATCTTAGCTTCTTGGTGGCGCATAGACTATATAAGGCTACAAATGTTCCGGCAGACACTGAACTGTTTCAGGATTTGCTCAGACTGCACAATTTGAATCTTAATGAAGATTCAGCAAACCCACAGGACCAAAATATAACAGCACAAGTCATTTCTGTAATTTCTCACCATTGGGTCGTTAATGGAACATAAATCCACTTTAACACCAGCAATTAACAGTCGTGGCTAACTTACAAGAAACGCCAAGAGTAGGGCATAGCAAGATTCAAATTCATGCCATTTTTACTGATCTAGGAGAGAAGAGCTAATGCACCGCTGTCTCGATTCTAATCCATTAATGTCTTCATTTGCAGTTTAAACGCCACAAGGTGCTTTGTTAAGCGAATAAATTTCACTTACGTGTGTGGGAGTGTGAGGAGATTATGTTTATTTAGTGCTATGCATATTCAGCGGAATAATAGGATTTTAAAAATGCAGTAGAGAAATGTTTCAAAATGTGTATCGGTTGTGTGGTTTACACTGAAGTCAGTGCATTTCCTGATTCTTATTTTCCCTGGTTCTCCACTTAAAATTCTACAGTGTTTCTTCCCCCACCTACCTAACCCATAATTTCACGTGGAAGGTCATGGGCTTAGCCACAACCTCCCCACCTTCCTCTTCAAGAGTTGAACATTTAGTCTTGCTCACGGTACCTGGAAGGCCTAGTAACAAAGTAATAAAATAGCTAAGAAAATTATTAAATATTGTACAAATTATACAAAACCTTTTTACTTGGAAGGACTTAATTTTAAATGAACTAAACCAGGTGAGAGTTACAGCACACATTGGAATGAATGTAAACTGTGGGTTGGGATCCAGAAGAGGCATATAGAGTGCTACAACAGGAGGTATTGGCATATTGTTACAGTTGGCATCTAGTATGCAGGCACCATGTGTTATAGTTCCACTAACTTAATCCAGGCAAAACAGAACTCCTTTTGGCAGGTGGGCAATATGACTCGGGACTGGATTTACAGCCAGTTCTGGGAAGGCTTGCAGACTCATTGAAAGAGCAGGAGTTTAGTTTGGGGGTATTCAACTGGTCCTCCTGTTTGTTGTGGAGGTGCCAATGTGGCAGTTAGACTGGTGACTGGGAGTGGCCACTGAGACCATATAACACTGGTCCTGAAAGACTTACATTGGTTCCCAGTACATTTCCGAGCACAATTCAAAGCGTTGGTGCTGACCTTTAAAGCCCTAAACGGCCTTGGCCCAGTATACCTGAAGGAGCGTCTCCAACCCCATCGCTCAGTCTGGACATTGAGGTCCAGCATCGAGGGCCTTCTGGCAGTTTCCTCACTGCGAGAAGTGAAGCTACAGGGAACCAGGCAGAGGGCCTTCTCAGTAATGGCGCCACCCTGTGGAATGCCCTCCCATCAGATATCAAGGAAACAAACAACTATCTGACTTTTGAAGGCAGTCCTGTTTAGGGAAGTTTTTAATGTTTGATATTTTATTGTGTTTTTAATATTGAGACTCTTGAGAGTCCCATGGACTGCAAGAAGATCAAACCTATCCATTCTTAAGGAAATCAGCCCTGAGTGCTCACTGGAATGACAGATCGTGAAGCTGAGGCTCCATTACTTTGGCCACCTCATGAGAAGAGAAGACTCCCTGGAAAAGACCCTGATGTTGGGAAAGATGGAGGGCACAAGGAGAAGGGGATGACAGAGGATGAGATGTTTGGATAGTGTTCTCGAAACTACCAGCATGAGCTTGACCAAACTGCGGGAGGCAGTGGAAGACTCCTGGCGTGCTCTGGTCCATGGGGTCACGAAGAGTCGGACACGACTACACGACTAAACAACAACAACAATATTCTGTTGGGAGCTGCCCAGAGTGGCTGGGGCAACCCAGCCAGATGGGTGGGGTATAAATAATAAATTTTTATTTTATTTTATTTTAGTAGCTAAGGGTGCAAGTTTTGACCCTTCCTGACAAAGCCAGACTTTCCTATGGCCATTACTGCTTGAGTGACCTCCCAAATTAGACTACTGTAACAAGCTACAGGAAACCAGGGAACAAGTTACAGGGAACCAGACAGAGGGCCTTCTCGATAGTGGCGCCTACCCTGTGGAACGCCCTCCCTTCAGATGTGAAGGAAATAAGCAGCTATCCTAGCTTTAAAAGGCATCTGAAGGCAGCCCTGTTCAGGGAAGTTTTTACTATTTAACGCTGTACTGTTTTTAACACTTGATTGGGAGCTGCCCAGAGTCTCTGGGGAAACTCAGCCAGATGGGCAGGGTATAAATTATTATTATTATTATTATTATTATTATTATTATTATTATTATTATTATTTTATTATTTATTAGCTCTACATGGAACTGCCCTTGAAAAGTGCTTGGGGACTTTAATTATGCTGCACCCTGAATTCTGATAGGAGCTAGGTAATTGGATTTTATCATGTTGCTTCTACATGATTTGCACTGGCTGAAAATTACTATCAGGGATAAATTCAAATTGTGGGTGTTAACCTGGGTACCTTTGGAACCACATATCATTTGTGCTCAACTCATCATCTGCTGCCCTCAAACTTGGGACACGAGACTGATGTCTACTGCGGTTAGGACCTTTTCAGTTGTGGCACCTACTTTTTGAAATGCCTTGCTGATCAAGTTCTGTTAAGCCCCATTGCTGTATTGCCTCAGGAAATTGGTGAATATCTGGCTTTAAAAAAGTCACAGAAATTGTGTAATCTTTGCTGGCTCAGTTCAATTATTTTTGAGCTTCTGTGATTTGTTAAACATGTTGGACAAGGATAATGTATTAATTTAAATGCGTATTGGGGTTTTAAAGGATTATGTCTTTTATTCTGTTTTTATTACTTTTTGTTATCTCTCCTGTTGGGGAAATAGTTGGCATAGAAAATTTAAAAATAATATAAAGAATCCTAATGAAGGGCAAGGGCTTAGAAACTGATCTGAAAACATACTCAACTTCTACTTTGTTGTAGTTAAGCAAGGTTTGCTCTGACTTCAATAATGGAAGAAAAATGGTAAATTAATATGATAAAATTAGTAAATAAGTCTAATGTACAGGGAAAATTTAAGAAGGATGGTTGAAGTTCTCTATTGCCTGATTATAGCAGTCAGCTGTTGCCACACACTGAACTGATAAAAGGTTTGTCAGATGTTTTACGATGGCTGCTTTTTTACAGTGGTTTTGTGTAATGGGTCTCTCATCCCATTCAATATGCAGGGGCTGGCTGAAATCAAAACAAGAGAGGAGATGCACACAGACCCAGGACGGTGTGCATACTATAAGCTAGTCATGAAACTGTTGCAGAACCTGGTATTGCTGGATTCAGCATCATGCACCCCCCCCCAAAGAAAAGGTCCCAACAAGTCTTAGAGGTGGAGGAAAAGGTCTTCTGGGTGGTGAAGTGGAAGAACATGAATGAGTGACATGTACAGCTTCATGTCACTCATTGTGGCTCAGATGACAAATTCATTTTGCAAAATAAGTAGAGGTGTGCAAATGTGCCTGGTTTCTGAGTTCTTTTGTGTGCAGTATTTTGATTTTATTATTTAGCCAGTACATACAAAAATTTGCATCTGCACCATAAAAACTTTGCAAATGCTTTCCATCCCACAAATACGTGGACCTGGAAGTTTTAAGCTACATTATTTTTCTCACATCCAAGCTGCCTGTGGTAAGTGCTTAAGTATCCACAAAAGTACCAGTGCCACAGGTTGGGAACAAGAGCTGTAGTAGAATAGTTGTTGTTGTTGTTATTATTATTAATTAGCAATTAACCTGCACATTCCTCCTCCACTTTTCTCCACACTCTTGCTCATTACAACACTCAGAGCCTTGCATGCACTCTCACCCTCCCATCCATTTGAGCATCTTCTTAAGGACCCATTCACCACACTGAATTGTGAGTCAAGTGTGTGTTTAAGGATCATTTCTGAGAAGAGATGCTTTTATTAAATATGTGTCTTGTATGACATAGATGTGAATAACCTCACTCCCAGTATAGCAAGCAATGAATTTGCTGCTAAGGCCAAGGGGGTTAGGAGGGGAGTAGGCTATAGTCTATTAATTTAAAAAGGGTCTATGGAGTGCTTAACACACTCTTACACACACACACACACACACACACACAAATGCAAAAGTATGACCCAATCACGGAAGTAGAAAGGATCTGGAATGGAAGAAGGTAAAGCTCTGAATTGTTCTTTGACAGCCTTCAAACATTCATCAATCCTGAACTTTTGTCTATTATGTATGTGAGGTCGCTGATTGCAAGGGAACAGGCAAATAAATCTGGCATATAAAAAGTCCATCTAACTAGTCAATCTAACACTCATTATTGTGTACACTGAATGATAGCAGCTCTGCACAGTTTTGTAGGGCGGTCTTCGCCAACTCCAGGATTGAATGAACCTGGGACCTGTATGAATAACACCTGATCCATCACTGAGCTATATTGTCTTTCCTAAGTCCCACTGGTCTGTGACACAAAGCTGAGAAAGACACAAGTCAACCCGATCCTCTGCAGATTTATTTAGATGTAAGTCCCATAAATCATAGTGGTGGAGCCATGGAGCATCCCAGCACTAGCATCACTGCAGCCTGCCTGGCTGGGGCAGGGCAGTGGCAAGTTCAGGAGTAACAGCGGCAGCAGCAGAGGCAAGCTGATACTTCTGCCAGTAGGTAGGCTGTGGCGATGCAAGGTTGGCCCCATGCCTCTGTCACATGACATAAGCCTCTACTGATGCTCCTAGTGGGCATAAATTCAGTGGAGCTTACTTTCATGCACATTGTACATATGATTGCAGCCTTAAGTGCTTAGTTAAGGCCTGTTCTTTACACACACATACTTAGGAGTAAGTTGATTGAACTTTGTGGGATCTACTTCTGAGTAAACATGTATTAAACCGAATTACAAGCAAGTCTCATTGATGTGAATTTGATAGAGGCAGCAATTCTAAACTCACTTACGGTACCTTGGTATAAGCCTCATTGAATTCAATGGAACTTACTTTGAGTAACACATGAGTATGTTATAAAGATGCAATCCCAAACCACTGAATTTAATGGTAGAACTCTCCTAAATTTTAATAAAACCTACAGCTTGTTGCTAAGCATGTTTATTCAGTAGTGACATTCATTGAGTTTAGTGAGACTTTCCTGTTCAAATGTAGGCAGCCATCACATTCTCTGCATTATACCCAATGCATTTTGATCAATGTGTTGTCCCCCGTATAATTATGTTTACCTGTCAATTTATGTCCAGATTTTTCTTTTCTACCAATCAGAACAAAATGGTTTGGTATAAAATAAATAAAACAAATATGCAAGTGCTGGAAGCAAAATAATTCATGGAAGTTAATTTTTGGAACTATATTAATAATTTCCCTAATTCACAGAATTCATTAGAATGATATAATTAGAGAAGTTAATTTCAGAGTCTGGTCATATTGAAGGAAGAATTTGAGAACCATCCCCTCTTTTTTTAGAACAATGAGATTTGGGGGGAAATCTGTTTCTTGACAGTAACTATAAGACTTAAAATAGATGATGTGATGAGATCTGCCACAGTAGAATTATGCATCTTTATTACACATAATGGAAAGGTAGTTAATTATCAGCTATATTCAGAGAAAAATAATTTATTAATGATTTCCTTCTTATTAATAAGTTATTTTGCTCAACTGCATAGTTGATAAAATTCATGAAGTTGGGCAGACTATTAAGTCGTTTTGGGTGGAAGTCCATGGTCCCGTTGAAGATGTCTCAGGACCAAAGGACAGATTGTGTCACCCTAAGATGTCAAGAGACACAGCTCTGACATTAAGTTGGGCCTACCTCTCTGACATCACTGGCTCCTCGAAAGTCCTGACCCAACTGATATTGGAGCTCCAATGCCAAAAGTGGTGGGAAGTGGATGGTTTCCTGTCACCCTGATGTTTATGTGGTTCTCATCAGCTTAGTCCAACTTTTGCAGAGCAACGGAAGCAGTTAAGACTAAACATGCAATCCTAAACATGCTTATATGGGAGTTAGCCTTCCTGAACACATTGTAAGTGGGGCTTACATCCAAAAGAAAAGGTATAGGATAGCGCTATAAGACACAGCATCCTAGACTGTAGTCTGTCCAGCCATTTGTTTTGGCTCCCTAGGAATGAAGACATCCTGGTCATCAACTTGTTTTATTTAAGGCCTACTTTAGGAATTACAGAAAAAGGACAGGAAAGGGCTGCCATGACTTGTGTCCTTCCATCAGGCTCGAACCCTGGATTGCAGACTCTGGATTCCTCCAGAGGATGACTAGGGTTGGGAAAGGAAGGCTTGAACAGAGGGAAGCCCTTCCTTCATCTCATCTGGCCTCTAGGGTGGAGAGAGGGCTTCCAGCTCCCTTTCCTTCTGGGGTGGGGTGGGGGTGAGGGAGGGTGTAGAACAGGGTTTCCCAAACTTGAGTCTTCAGCTCTTTTTGGACTGCAATTCCCATCATCCCTGACCATTGGTCCTGCTAGCTAGGGATAATGGGAGCTGTATTCCAAAAACAGCTAGAGACCCAAGTTTGGGAAACACTGGTGTAGAATCTCAGCTTGGGTTTGGCAAAATAGGATTCAGGAGTGGCTGGGGGCAGTGGGCCTGGTGTTCTCTCCCAGGACCAGGCACTCCCTTGGGAGAAGGGAACAGAAGCAGGCACCTAGACACAGCTTGCACCCTAGCTGCTTATGCAGAAATAAAGACTCTCATGGGTAGGTGCAGCACCTAGATGGGTAGGTATGGAATACTTGTTGCAACAAGTTCTCTTGAGCTGTCTTGAACTTCTTGTAACTAACTCCAAACCCATGTACCTTGGACATGCTTCCTAGATTAGACCCATCCCAGCCAACTTTGTACTTTGTAAGAGCTTTGGGACTTGAAGCACTGTTTTCCTGGTGCTGAGTCTTTACACTTACTAAGGATCCTTTGCTTACTTACAAGTAAGAGCATCTGTTGCTGGCAAATCCTACCACCAGTGCTTTCCTCACACACTGTACTTGCAGGAGTAGTAGGGGGTTGCAGGAGCAGATACTGAAGAGGAAAGGGTTCCTGCAGTCTTGTGTAGAAGGGGAAGGTTTGTCTGACACATACTACGCTTACTGAAATTCCCACTTCAACGCAACTATTAAAGGTGCAGGAGGACCGTCTTCTTTTGAATCTTGCCACCCTATTACGAGGTGTGAAGTTAGTTGTCATCAGGTGCCTAGAATTTGCCCTGAGGGTGCCTGTTGCTGAACCTTAACAAGCTAAGCTCCTTATGCTGTCTATATGGTTTGAATGTTTTTCTCCCACTGACACTTTTTCTAAATCTACCTATTATCCAGTAGTTTTCCTCTCTCTCATTCATATGCGGGGCTGCCCTTGAAGCTGTCCCAGAAACTCCAGCGGGTACAGAATGCTGCAGCGAGGCTCCTCACGGGGTCTCTGCCATGGGAGCATATTCACCCAGTGCTTTTCAAGCTGCACTGGCTCCCGTGGAGTACAGGGTAAGATTTAAGGTGCTGCTTTTGACCTTTAAAGCCCTTCACAGCCTAGGACCCTCGTACCTATGGGACCGCCTCTCCTGGTATGCCCCACAGAGAGCCTCAAGGTCCATAAATAACAACACCCTAGTGGTCCCAGGCCCTAAGGAAGTTAGATTGGCTTCAACCAGAGCCAGGGCCTTTTCAACTCTGGCTCCGGTCTGGTGGAACGCTCTGCCTCATGAGACCAGGGCCCTGCAGGATCTGATTTCTTTCCGCAGGGCCTGTAAGACAGAGTTGTTCCGCCTGGCCTTTGGCTTGGAGCCAATTTGATTCCCTCCCTCTCTTTTTCCCCCTTCTTTTTCCTTTCTTTTCCTTCTCCTCCTGCGATGAGGCTACATTTTAATATTTTAATGTTCTATTATTTTAATGTTGTATTTTATTTTTGTTTTTAAGTTGTAATCATTCATCTTGTTTTTATTATTGCTTGTAAGCCGCTCTGAGCCCGGCCTTGGCTGGGGAGGGCGGGGTATAAATAAAATTATTATTATTATTATTATTATTATTATTATTATTATTATTATTATCCCAGTATCTTTTCAAATCACCAATTCTTGCTTTCTGCTTCACAAGTTGTTCTTGGCTAACCCTCCTCTGTTGAAGGTGGCACAGTTAGACATATTATCTCAGGGATGGGAGTCCTGCAGCTATCCAGTTGTTACTGGGCTTCAAATCAGCTAGGGCTGATGGGAGTTGGAGGCCCATAGCATTTGGATGGTCATAGCTTCTGCATCTCTGCTGCCTCTTTGGATCTCCTTTTGGGAGTAACTGGTTTGTTTCAACATTTATTTTTTGGTTTATATTGAGTAGTTTAAAAGTAGCAAAGGGGTAGCAGCTAGAGGACAAGGAGTAATGAGTGGCCTTAATCATGTTTTGATTCAGCAGCTTTGCACATTTTATTTATATATGGTTTGACTGTTTTTATAGAATTAAAGGTTAGAATGTGATTCTAATTTATTGCAGCTTTACTGTATCGTAAATCATTCATCATTAAAATGTGCCGATTATGCATGGCGTTGTAGTCCAGTGCTTTATGGGCTTCCTCAGAGTCAATTAGTCACAGTAATTACTTCAGATGCTTCACATTCACAGACTTTACCATTTTCACCCGTCCTATAAAGTTGAAAGATTTCTAGCAAATGTGCAACATTACATTACTAAAAGGTCATATGTGGTTTGTTTGTTTGTTTGCTTATTTGTTTGCTTGCTTGCTTGACCACTGAGCAATTTTCAGCAAATGGATCTGTTTTCCCCTCATTCTCTTTTAAAAAAATAGCCCCTGGAAACCTATTTCTCTATATTAATGCATTTTGGAAACAGGTTCCTGTAAGAAAATCACTATGAACCAAATAGTGCTGCAAGCTATTTTGGATGGCTTTATGTTGCAGTGGAATAATCCTACTAAACTATACACCAGTAATTTGACAAAAGAAATTCATAGGTTATGTAATGCTAATAGTTCAATACCTACAGATGTTGGCATGCAGTATATATTAGTTACTTTGAAACAGTCTGAGGAACAAAGAATCTCATGCTGAAATTGGGGGGAAATTGGGTAATATTATGCAGAGTATTCTATGACAAGCTGTAACATAATGCCACACTGATGGTTGCTAAGGTCATTAGAGATGTTTCTGTGTCTTGTATTGCTGCTCCCATAGAGTCTCTTTATGATTTGTTTGCTCATTTAAATCCTAGCTTTATTATGGGCTACTTCACCAATAAAGAACAGTCAGTGCACCCTGTCAGCACCTCTACAGGTGGTCTGAAGTGTTCAGCTCCTTATGCGTCCTCATTAATTTTGATGGAGACAGCAGCTCTGCAAGTTCAAAAGCTCTACATGCAAAAGTTACACTTCCCACTGAAGTGAATGGGAAAGAATTGAGAGGGGATTCCAGATCACAACAAAGAGGAACTATAAGATTCATGGTTCCAGCACCATGTCATAATTTTTAATCATTTATCCAGTGAGTAACACTGATAGATCTGAATTTATATTCCAGCACTGCTATGGACCTGCTAAAGGACAGTGCATATGTTGTAACTACCATGTGAAGGTTGCTATAAAAGTTCACGTGCAAGTGCAGATCAGGAGTATTGGAAACAGTTCCCACATAAGTTAGGAAAGAGATTTGTATTGGTGAATATAATTTGCGTAAGAGGAAAAGAGCAGTTGTGGGGTAGCCAAGAATAGTGAAGAAGAAAAGAAGATCACATTGTTATCAGTAATTAGACATGATCCAGGAACAGTTCTGTAGAATTCCCAACCAATCAGCATCACATGCTAAAAAACTATCAGTGTCTTTGAGACACCTTGAATAAAAGAGAAAGGTGAAAACATCATTTGGTTAGCTGAGCAACTGAATGCTGTTTCCTGCATCTAAAAGATCTGAACTTTCAGTGTTGACAATTTGAAGAATCATCAGACTTAATATGGTTGAGCTCGCAGTTCATCTGGATCCTCATGGTCTGAGCTCCTTGCTGTTATTCATTTGGCCTGCATCTCTCTGTGAACATGATGGTGGTATCAACAATGGCATTTAAATTTATTATATAACCTGTTATAACTCTTGAATGAACTCATCAGGATAAGTACGCCTCTCCTCTTGTGTGTTCAGTTAACACTGAATACCTGGAAAAAGAATCTGTAAGCTGGATCTCCCCATCCACAAAACAACTTTATTGTTGTGTAGAAAAAGCATTAATGGCAATATACCGGTACACATGGCAGTCTCAAACTATTCTGCATTAATTGTTTTGTGTTGTCATGTGTGTTCTTATTAAAACTTATTTCAGTACTGAAATGGTGAGTAATATTTGCAGTGGCTACTTGGATGGAATTGAACTTTGCAGAGCAATTTTAATGTTCAAATGAATTGAGAAATAAATGCAAGAGTGCATAGATCAATTTGAACAAAAGGGATAAAGAAGCTAGTTCATTATTATTTGAAAATAATTTCCTTAGTTCAACTTGCAGCAGTGTGTGTGTGTGTGTGTGTGTGACTGTTGGGGGAAAAAACTTGTGGCTGAAGAACTGCATATAGTTTTATGACAAAAGTTGAAGGTTTGTTCTGTTTAAATCAACATAAATTGACCCCACAATTGCCTCTCAGAATGTATCATTTCTTTACCTATTGCAGTCCAGTTCCAATAACATCTATGCAGGTTTTGTCATTTATTTCACCCCTTTTTGACGGTGCTGAAATGTGAAATTGTTTCTTCCCCAAATTAAATCTTAGATTGAATATTTAAGATAATGACATCACTGATTAGTTACCTCTTAATGCCTTTTTAATCCTCCTGATGTATTCCTTGCTAGGGTGCTAAAAGAATAGATTGCTTTGTTTAGTCAGTGCAGGCTTAAAAGTGTCATGGGGATACTCATCTACATTAATGAGCCTGGGAATGTGAGCATTTAAATGTGAGCAACAAAGACTGCAACTTTATCTATAGAATATCAGATAATGAACAAATGATGTACATCACCCTGTTGATTTTTACCACCCAGACTTGCTGAGCGGCATTTAAAATTTGATATTGACAAATGGCCATTTTGTTGAGAGGCGTGCAGTGATTATAGCCTGCGAAAACTTCTCGCACCTCCATGGCACACTAGCTTTCCTCTGATTCTGCTCCACCTGTAACAGCTGCTGCCCTGTGCTTTTTCTGTGGCTGAACTCCTCTTAATGGACTGGCTTCATATTTCTGCGTTGCCAGAGGGCTTTCAGTGCTGCTATTAAAATTGAGAAGGAGGAATAGAGTAGTTTACTGCTGTAGCTACACAGATGGAAAACTGAGAAGGCCTAGCAAAGAAATACATGTTTATGTATATATGTGACAGTGACAGTACTTGAGATTGAATTTATATGACCCAGCTGGTGCTCCCTCTCCCCCTCTCTCACACACCTCAGTATCTTTCCATCAGATAGTCAACCCAATAGCCACTTCATTACATTATTTTATGTTTCCACAGAAAGCTACCATCTGCATTTGATCCTTCATGTTGAAGCCTTGAAAATGTCCATGACATGCAAATTGTAACAAGGGTGTATTTTAGATTTTTTATCTCACCCTGTAGACTGGCTAGGATTTAATAACGACTGTGCCTGTGATTGTTTCACAACATAGTTTTACATATTGTCTTACAAGTGTTCAAAGACATTTAGAAATACGACATATCCAGCAGCACAGACACAGCCGTTAGATATGAGCTGTGAGACATTATTTCCCTAAGATGTCTAATGCTTGATACAATAGACATATGATTATATTTTGAGGAATAGAGAGCAGACTTCAGATGTGTGGGACCTATATTATTATTATTATTATTATTATTATTAATTATTAATTTAACTAGGAGGTCCACCAAAATAAAGAGTTCAGGGAGGTCATGTGTTAACATTAAGGAACTAGATGCTTCTGAAGACCTGCTCAACCCAGGAATATGTTTATTTTCTGTAATCGAATGGAAAGTCCTTTGATTCTTAGTTTCAGCATCCTAGTTTAGAGGACAAGAAACTTCTGTTGTATTAAAAAAGTGTTGAAAACAGTTGCTGAATAATGACAGTTCACCCAGTGATCTCTAGCCCAGCTAATCTTCTGCCTGTTCCTGGTGTACTTTTCTATTCCAGGAGACATTTTAATGAAGTTCTCTGTTTTTGTAATTGATTTTAATAAATATAAGCCTTTGTTGGGTTTGAGAATTAATTTTAATTTATTTTATCCATTGCATGCTTTTTGAAATTTGTATGTATGCTTCTTAGACATTCCAGTGATTAAGCAGTCTATAAATAGCTCAGATAAATAAATAATGCATATTTACAGCAATGATGAGAGCACTTAAAGTATCTCTATGTGGTTGTCATTGCCATGTCATTTTATTCTATTTGTTTTATTCATAGTGTTTGTGTGTCATCCAATAACAAAGCAGAAATTAAAGCTGTAAGATATAAAATAAACCATAAGCATGGCAATAGAATAAGACCAGCAACAAAGAAAGTCAATATAAAGGCTGTAAGTGGCACTAAAAGAATTAAAGATTAAAAAGCCAGGGAAAATAAAAACAACTCTCACCTAGTGCTGAAAACTAATCACTAGGTGGACCACAGCAAACAGCAAACCAAATAAAGTTTTTACAGAACCTGAGCTGCAGTGGAATGGAAATGGTGCTGCATGTGGCTGATATGGGGTAGAGTATAAAACAATGTCTTTTTATATTCCTCATCTCCAGTAAGAAAGATGTGTATCAATGAACATCCACAGACTGTGAATTTGTTCCTTTGGGGAGGACTGTAACCCTGCCCAGCAAACACCAGTAAACTGGAGAGATGAGCCAACCAGAATAAGGACCACTGTCTTATCTGGATAGAGGTTCAGTTTATTGATCTACATCCAGTACAGTACTGCTTCCAGGCGCTATTCTAGCACCATCACCACCTCACATGAGAAAAAGTGTCATGTATAATCTGCATATTGATGACACTTTAGCCCAAACCAGTAAGTGAGCTCACTCAGTGGTTTAATGAAGGTGTTTAAAAACCTGGGGGAACAAACATCCTTCAGGACAATGGCATAGATGCAAGGGAGTGAAGCTGCAGTTATGCAGAACTACCTGATGAAATTGCCTGTAGCACAGAAGTTTCTGATGTCACCCCCCCCCCCTTTCACTGAGAAGGAATAGTCCCACAAATGTAGGGGGACATTCAGTCCAAAATTAGTTAAAACAATCTGAAACTGCACAGAAGGTAACATTTCAGAAAGCTGGATCATATAGTGGAATGCATACTTAACAGAGTTTAACCTTGGGCTTGGAATCCATACCTTTAATATGATTTGAGAACTTCTACTGCCTCTGCTCCCCCAATAACAGAGGCCCTACACAAATTATAAAGTTGTTGGGAGTGTCTTCCTTAAAAGAGATAGAAAGAGCCTATTAACTGTGTTTCAAACTGAAATCCTTTTCATCTACCCTTTCCAACATAGCATAGTTATGCTTCACCAAGCTCTTCCACCAAAATGATCGCACAGTCTTGAGAAATGGAATGAAATGAAGTGAGTGGTCTTCATGTCCATCCTAAATTTTGCCTCAAGGGACAACGGCTTTATTTCCAGTGAAACATTTTAGCAATTACAGCCACTCTTTTCTGTTTTCACCTCTGTGAACCAGACCCTAAGGGATGCAGAACATACCAGCTCAATGTAGAACAGTCCCTAGGCTGCTTCAAATTACTCAGGAGGCTACGGGGAAACTATAAGTAATTGGAAAAAAAATACAAAGGCTGTTAAAAGCCATATTTCCTTTCAGTCTACTAAGCTCTGAGAGCTGAGAGGCTGGACTTCAGCTTCCAGAAAGACACATTTGTTTGTCTGTTTTGTAAACATATGGCCACTTGATAGAAAATCCCATTTTTAATTATCCTCCTTCTAGACAACATTTTTGATGTAAATTTTATCATGCAATTTTAGCTGAGAATATCCTGAAGCTCAAGCCAGTGTTTAGAAGCAATTATGCATGGAATACACTCCCTTTATAACATGGGTGAATGGTTGGATACTGTCACGCAAATGGTAAACACTTTCCATTGATGACAATGTGTGCGATTACCACTAATACTACCCCCACCTTACACTGTAATATAATGTGTCTGGGATGCATTCCTGTGCTAATATAGGATGGTTTTTGCTCAACAACAGCATTCTTTGGGAACATCTACATGCTATTTATACCCAATCCAAAAATCAAGAGTCTACCGCAAACCCATTTTCCTTCTCATTGGTGACCCAATCCAAAGCAAGGCCAAAGCAGCAGCACCAAATTAGGGGGGGAGGGCGGGTGTTCGGCAGCGCGAAGCAAGTGCCCCACCCCTGGCACGCTGCTGCATTTATAGGTCCCTGGGATCACGCCACTCTCCCCAATTGGCCCAAACAGCCAAGCGCGATCCCGGGGCCCAAGAGACAAGGCTTGGGCCACGCCTAGCAACAACACACCCCGTGGGGGTGGCTTAAGGGTCCCAAGTGCAACCCAGACCCTCGATTTAGGAGGATCCCAACTGTTAATGTCAAAACATAGAGTCCTAGCACATTTTCCTAGGTGCAAACCCCATTGAGCACAGAGACTTATGTGCCTGTTAAGTAAATGTGCATAGAATTGCTTTGTGATGGTAAAATATTGGCAGGAATATTAGATGATTGACTGAATCCAGTATTTCACAGTTATATCCATATAGACCCAGGCTCTTAGAATGCCCTGGAACCTTGGAATTCCATTGCCAATGCTGAGCTAGATGGATCTGTGCTCTTACTCAGTATAAGGCAACTCTCAGTATACAGTATAAGACAGTATAGTGTCCTGTCCCTATGAACTGTCTTTCTATGTCCTTAGCAACATTCTCGTATCACTGTATAAAGCAATTTAACACAAAGATGCAATGACATATATTATTCAAATGTCTTCTAAATTTTGGAATAGTTTGCAACAAAAGCAAACAAAATAGCAATAGCAGCTGTCCAAAAGTTGTTGTTTTTTTAAAACAGCTTTTCTGGAGAAACAGTTTGCTTCCCAAGAACTCACATTGCTGCTCCCTGGCAAGACAAAGCCCTTAGTTACCCTGACAGTTTGCAACATATTGGTGCCAACTTGAGGGACCAGTAACACAGATCTGACATGTGCTGCCTATGCTGAAAACCTCTGGGAACTGATGCAGAATCAGTGTATGAGCTTGTTTGCCCCATCAAGCATTCTGAGGATGTTATTTCAGAGATTCTTTGCCCGAGATGTCAATTCCTGTCTAAATAGAAAAGAAATTCCAGGGTATTTCCACCAAACAACCTTGCTGACTAACCTGGGTCATACAGAGGTCACTGTTAACATCTCTTGGGATAAGGTTCTCTGTATAGTGAATATCACAAATGATCATGCGAAAGGCGAGTTAACCAAAAGCCTTTGAAAGTGAATTAAAGCCCCGTTATTTACCCCATGAACACAGAAACAGGCCAGATGGTTTGGTACATTATGTATTACATTATCTGAATGGGACATCTGGAACATGGAGACTACTTTAAGTGTTTTGGCCATGGCGTTCACTGACTTTAAGCCAAGAATGACTGGAGATCTGTAAGTGTCTACTAGGTACCATTTTGTTCAAAGGGTTTTATTTTGTAAATATTAGAATTGTATTATTGGCCACAACAAGTCAACAGCATAGGACAGGGTAGCAATTTTAATGTTGCTAAAAAAAAACATTCAGGGCAGGAGAAAAGTAAAAATTGGGAATCCTCCTCCTAAAGAGCAGTAGTTCCAGACTTTGAATTTTGGGGTTAGTTGAACAGGATCTGCTCATCTAGCCCCAAATCTGTGTAGTAGAATGGAAAAGGGGATGTAATAGTTCTCACTGTTCTTCACAGTGTATGGGATAGGGTCTGAAGAATCACACCTTTTGTGGAATGCCCTCACCCTGGAAGCATGCCTGGGATCAATGCATGTAGCATTTGGGTGTCAAGTGATGACATTTTTGCATGCCCAGACCTTAGGATTTGATAGAGGGATGTGTAGCCTGCCCTGCAGTTTTAAATAAAAACAAGGAAGTAAGAAAGTTGGCTGTTCAGATGAGTGAATCTGTGGAGCATATAGCAAGGTCTGTGGGTATCAGAACCTGCATGTATTATACTGCCTTATGGTGCTCTCCGATTTTATCTATTTTTATATTGTGCTTATGTATATGGTTATTGTTTACTTATTTATTATGGAAGTCATTGATATGACTTTATTGTCCTTTTTGTGTATATATGTGTGTGTGCTTACATGTTTATCTATTGTAAACCACTTCAATATCCTTCAGATAGTAAGAGGTTTATAAATGGAGGAAAGAATAAGAAGTAAGAATAAACCAAAATAAAATAATTCCTTCCAGTAGCACCTTAGAGACCAACTGAGTTTGTCATTGGTGTGAGCTTTTGTGTGCATGCACACTTCTTCAGATACGTAGAATAAACCATCTGTCAATTTTATTTGGATTCAAACCAAAATGTTGCAGTGTACATGCACCTCTCTCCAGAGTACTGTACTCTTGTTCAGTGCTCAAAGCAGCCAGGAAGAGAAGTCTTGTAGTGGTTCTTGGGCTTTGAAAGGAATGAGAACCTCTTCCCCTACTTCCCATTGCATTAGATACTGTTAAAAGAATTTCAGAATTTGGGCTGTCTGCCAGCTCTGAATCTCAATGCTTTGTTTCTGTGGGCAAGGATGAAAAATGGTATGGGGGACTTTAAAAACAAAACAAAACCCACATCATGCTCATTCCTCATTCCTTATACTATGGATTCTATGGATTCATAGCATATCATGAATACAGGATACTGTGGGTTTGATCCAGACTTTGCTTCCACGGGCAGAGTGGGGAAGGCTCCTCTTTCTGATTCCTCCTTCCACCCTGCAACACCCAGCAATATCTCTCACATTCTTCTAGAGGGTTGGGAGGGTCCTCTAGAAAAGTGTGGGGTTACAGGAGGAGAGGGGGAATCCATTAACTGGATGAAAGGTCCTCTGTGCATGAAATGAACCTCTCTGTGGAAGGAGAAGTCTGGATCCAGTCCTAAGTGCACTTAGTTGCTCAAGCAGGTCAACTCCTTCCCTCTTCTCCATTGTCCATTTTTAATACTGACAACTTCTAATATTCCATGGTTCGACTTCCTTCAGCCATAGACTGTCTGTCCAGAGCTAGCGGCATCTCTATGGTAGAAATTTGTGCTTCATTTTCTTCTTCTAATAGTCCATTTATACCATTCTACCAAGAGCTAAATTGTGACTAAGGAAATTGCTGAGGAAATGTATTTCTGACTCTTTTCAAAATATTTCGGTTGTGCATTGTTCCCTCGCTGTGTTCTTTCATTTCCCTCATGTTGGCACTAAAATACTCATAACAATGTTCACAAAAACTCTTTAGAGTGTTCTTTGCAGCACTGGGAACATCACAAATGTAACAAGCCAACCTATGGTAATTAAAGCTTCCCCCCACCCCGCTGTGGGCTCAAGGTTTTCTGTGCATAGAATCTGGTTCTTTTTAAAAAAGCAACCTTTATTGGAGAGGTGGGGGAGAGACCAAGCAGTTATTCACTGATAATGATGATGATGATGATAATTTATTTGTACCCCACCCATCTGGCTAGGTTTACCCAGCCACGGGCGGCTTCCAACAAAGATTAAAAATACGTTAAAATGTCACTATTGCAAGTGCATGGAAAGCAAATGCAGTAATTTAAGTTATATGGTGGCTATATATCAGCTAACGCATCTGTAAACAGGAATCTCCTTAGTTAGCATGGACCTTTTAAAATACAGTGTCTAGGATCCCCCCATCTTCAGTTAACACCAGCCCTGTTATGTTGTTAGACAGTAGTTTTATGTGTGTGTGATTGTAACACTTGTGATATTTCTAACCGGAAAGAGAGAATGCAATAGACTTGATGGGAGCAATGATAGTATGGTGCAAGGAAAGGAGTGTGCCGTGAATCTACTGGGGTTGAGAATATTCAGTGGGACACATGGAGAAACCCCCTTCAGAGCCTCATCCTTAACATACAGGGTCTGAAACAAGTCAGTGGGCTGATGTACATAGCTTGCTTGTGAGCACTAATCAGAGCATAAACAGAGAGGGTAGTACTGTTTCCAGAGATCTTGGATATGCTGAAAGGGATATGCTGAAACAGCACATTTGCTTTCCTATGAATGTCCTTGAATGTGCCCTGTCCTTACCACAGTTGGGCACCCTGTGAGGTATGTCTGAGTGTTTCAGGTTGGTATTTGAGAAGGGGTAAGGCTGGAATTGCAGTACCTTGGACAGCTCCAAGCATAGAACTTGATGGAGAATCTCAAAAGGGTAGTCCTTTGACCGAGAGCCTTGTCTTCTGTTATCTCTTAGTCTGTATTCATGAGTGTGGATGCCATAGTGTAAAGGAGGTTCATTCCTCAGAGGAATCTGGCTCAGAGGGTATTATATCGGAGTGTCTGACTTGCGGGATTTGGCTCAAAGGGACTGCTGGTCTTTCTGATCCAACTGGTGGCAGTGCTTGCTATGACTTACTTGCAAAACATTTTGAGGACAAAATTGCTATCCTCCACCAGAACTTCATTAGTACAGCAGATGAATTTCAAAAGGCACCCACAGCACTGTCTATGTCTGCGGTGTTGGATGAGTTTCAGTTAGTAAGGCTTTAGGACATGGACAAGGACATTGGTTCTGTTTGGTTGCTCTCTTTACTCTCATGGATGATAAAAACTATCAAGGAAGGGACAGCTCTCTGGGCTAGAAGGTGATTAATGCTTCCTGTCTAGAAACTCCTTAAGATCTGGATCTGGAACATCTAAATACTTATTAACCAGTTGCTAAAGTTTTCTTCTTGGGCAAGGTTCTTGAAGATAGAGTTGTGAGCTAGTTCCAGGCTCTCTTGGATGAAAACTGATTTTCTAGACTCACTTCATTCAGGGATTACAACTGGTTTTGCCACAGGAACTGGCTTGGTCCCCCTGTATGATGACCTTTGTCTGGAGAAAGGAACAGGGGAGTGTGTGACTGGCTTTCAATACTATGGTATTGTTCTGGAGTGGCTTCCCACATTGGGAGTGAGAAAGCAGTGGCTCCTTTCATTCTTAGTTGACAATCTTCAGCGGGTGGTGCTTGAGGAGTGTTACCTGGCTTCATGGATCCTTCAATGTGGGGTGCCGTAGAGTTCAATTTTATCTTGCATGGTGTTTAACATGTATTTGAGGCCTTCTCTGTGGTAGCTCCTCATCTATGGAATACTTTCTCCAAGGAGGCATGCCTGGCACCATCACTATCTGCTTTTAGGTGCCAAGCAAAAACATACATGTTCTCCAAGGCTTTGGGATCTTAATAGCCTACTTATATTTTAGAATATAATCTTCTTTTTTCCTATAAATTAGTGGTTTATTTTAGGTTGTTTTAGGCTTGTTATTCGACTTGTTTTCAAATACTTTTTGTAAGTTGCTTTGAGTTCTTTTCTCTGAAAAAAACCAAATAGAAATATGTATAATACAATACAGTATAACATACGACTGTACGCTATAGTAACCATCCTGTTTATGTGAATGTAGATAATAGATTAACAAGCACACGGGTATAGCCATAAAGAATGCAGGAGTGCAGTTTATTTCATATTTGTACCAATCTAGAATTATCGACTTGTGGAAGAAAGCTTCCTAGTTGAACATGATCTCTATTATGTTTATGTTTCACCAAATTTGATTTGTTTTGATTGTGTTAAAACTGAAACAAGCAAAAGAGCTTCTTTAAGACCAGACAGATCAGTTAGGACTCAGTTATATACACACATGCTTTGGAGAAAGTCCTGTCAAGTTCAGTGAGACTGGCTTACTAGGCATGCAGGTAGTATGTGAGAACATATTATTAATGGTGATTATTATTCCATTATTTTAGTAAGCAATTAACAAAATACAGCACATTTGCTATCAACAAGTATATTGAAAAGTTTTTCTATTCATACAAATCCATGGTATTACTTTTCTTTATGATTATTTGGATCCAAATATTCAAAAATCTTAAGGTGCAAGCCATGTAAGTCAAAAATCTTAAGGTGCAAGCCATGTAAGTCAATATCACAAAGATAAACCTACTAGTTCAGTTGGTAGATAAAGAGGTACTTATTCTCAGGGTTGTGGGTTCATGTCCCACATTGGACAAAAAATTCCTGAATTGCGGGGGGTTGGACTAGATGACCCTTGGGGTCCCCCCAACTTTACAATTCTATGATTCCATGAACTTCTAAGTAGTGGATTACTCTGGGGTAAATCTACAAGATTGTCAACCTCCTAAGTTCAGCAGCTGTACTCAGAGAAAGCTACAGGAATGGGATGTTCTTGCTTTGAGCTGCCATGAAATGCATTTGAAAATAAGATTGTTTATGGAATGAGATGGGACTGTCTGGCTCACGGGAGCCAGCTGAGAGCTTCCCATCGTTTGTTACATGCTGTGCATAATCAACATTTGGCTTAACTTTCCAATAATGATAAAATTTCATATTCTGCTGCATGACATGTGAATTATTATTATTATTTTTTACATATATTCATACCACCGACTTTCCTGTAAGTTAATCTCATCTCTCATCAATTTTTCACCAGCTTCACTCTGATGTTGATAAAGGAGATGGCTCCATCAAATACATCTTGTCAGGAGAAGGGGCAAGTTCCATTTTCATTATTGATGAGAACACGGGGGATATTCATGCTACAAAGAGGCTTGATCGGGAGGAACAAGCCTACTACACCCTCCGAGCACAAGCACTAGATAGACTGACAAGTAAACCCGTGGAACCAGAGTCAGAATTCGTCATTAAGATTCAGGACATCAATGACAATGAACCTAAATTTCTGGATGGCCCTTACACTGCTGGCGTGCCTGAAATGTCTCCTGTGGGTAAGTACTTGCAGTTGAAAATCAATTCTTGTTTTTCTTCCCTTTTCATTATTTGCTTTTTCAATATTTTCTTTCTTCCTATTGCTTATTGCTTTATCACACTACTGTGTTGTCTGTGACTTACTTCTCTTGAGTAAAAGCCAAGCTTAAACCCACCCCTGAAATCTGCTAATCCAAGACATTCAACACTCAAAGTTTCTAGATGAATATTTCAAGAATAAGGGAGGGAGCGTATCTGTGAAACTATTTTCTGAAACAGATAAAAGGTACCATACATTCAATTGGCAACTGAAATAATCAGGTGACTGAAGAAACTAAAATATGGTTTTGTAGAACTGGAACAGGTTTCAGTGATTAGGGCTATGTGAGGGATGGGACAGAATGGAGGTGTATGAAATCAAGCATGTTGTGTAGAAAATGTACATATAACTGTTTTTCTTCCATTTATGAGGAGTCATCCAATCACTGAATGATGAACTATTTGGAATAGACAAAAGGAAGTGCTGCATAACACAGAGCCTCTTAAACTATGGAATTCTCCTCCATAAGTTGTAGTGATGGCCACCAAAGGAGATTAGGCAAATTCAAATTCAAAGAGGATGGGATAGGACTAAACTAGTAGTGATGTCTATATGCCACCTTCAGGATCAGTGGTAGCATTCCTTTGTACAGTATACCAGTCAGTGGAAAACAATAACAGAAGGGGGCTGTTTCCTTTATATCTGGGCTACTCATAGGCAACTGGTTGGCCTTTGTGAGAGATTGGATACTGAGCAAGGGAGATATTAGTTCTGAACCATATGTACGAAAAGTTCTTAAGGGACTTTTTTGAAGATTCATTTGAAGTGCTTAAAAAACGTTAATTTGATGTTGCACCTTAAGTGGTCCTTCAATATCCTCAGCAGGAGAAGTCCCTAGGTACCAATCCATGATTGTCCACACGTCTCTGCTTCACCTTAAAGAAGCAGATAAAACAGCCCTGTTGAAATGTAGCAATTCGGTATTGTCACTGATTGCTAAATATTGAAAAAGATAGTCATTATTAATAACATTGTTGTCAGTCAAGATGAGCTTGGGTTTTTAGGTACTGCTTGTGTATTTGGCTATTGTTCCTTCTCAGGAATAGGAAGAAGATACCATCAGTTTCTGATAAGTATTCCATGTTCAGTCTCAACAGACTATTATCTGGGTGTTTCATTTTTTCCCTTGTACAGTAACTGGAGTCTATCTTGTCTTTTCTCCATTGAGTTAGATATACACTCTCTCACACACAGTTCTAAATGTGTTAGTTTTCTCACTGAACTGTGCTGGTTATAGAAACATAATTTCTTTTACCTTAATAACCTTAAGATACCATTCCCCCCCCCCCCCCCGGGATCAGGTCACTTTAGAAAGGCATTCATCTCTAGAGTTGGGGAAGGTATTCTACCTTCTACAAATTAAGCTAGTCTCTACACCAGAGGCAGTCAACCTTTTTATACCTACCACCCACTAATGCATTTTTCTTGATGGTAAAATTTCCTTACCACCCACCAGTGCTGCAGTAATATGTAGCGTAGAACCCCCTACTGCCCACCTGGAATCCTGAAATGCCCACTAGTGAGCAGTAGGGACCAGGGTGACCACCCCTGCTCTATACAGTAGCTATCAGTGTGTTCAACTGTAGCTTAAAATAACAATATGTGGGCTGTTCTGTGTCAATATTTCCTTTGCAGTCTATACTGCTCTAACTGCCTCCCTTTTTGCTTCAAGATAGTGGTGGCTTTTGGAAATATGGTTAAAAATGTCTGGAATGATGGAAATTCTTTTGCTGTAAATTAAGTTGCATTGTCAGTCATGAGTCCATGTGGCAGGCCCAAGTCAACAAAGGTATTGCTCAGCTGTGCAACAAGCCTATAGCATGCAATAGTAGGCAAATGAGTAGGCAAATATTGATACCCCTAGAATAGTAGCCTACAATAACCAGATAATATCACCTTCCCAGTGCACACAGGTCAGTTGTGAGCCCCAAATGCATAAAAGTTCATTGCTTTGTGTTGATCAAGTTCTTTAGCAGACACAGGGTAGAGTTTTGTTATTTATGTCATATCAAATTCCAGTCTACCATACTGTATTCTTGGCCCCTTTACAACATTTGGTTAGACCCTGATATCCTTGTTTGATAAGGTCTAGGAACTTCTTCTTGTATATCATGGTGCAACAATATAGGTTTTTTGTTTTGTTTTTGCTTACTTGTTTGTTTGTTTTGCTCTTAGGCCTTTCAATTCACTCAGTTGCATACAGACAGAAGAGTACTTCCTAGCATACTCTTCAGATTGTTTCTCTTCAGATCGTATAAATCTTTCCCCTTTTTGAAGAGTACTTCCTAGTAGTCTCTGAGGTATTGCTAAGGTATTCAGGTCCTCCTGATCTAATATAGTGTAGGATTTATCCATGAGTAGATGTCTACATCTGACAAGCCTGTTTTAGAATGCTGATAGAGAAGCACACATAGCATGTGCCTGATTTCTTCCTTTCACTTGCAAGTCCCTGTTTGCACTGTGGGCTTCATAATAATGGATCTGCTATGGATGCCTGTTTTTGTCTTCTAACGTACTTGTCTACTGAATTGAAACTCATCATTGTTAGTAGAAGATGCTGGCCTAGTAATGTACTTGAACCAAACATTTTTCTTAAATCAAGGTCACCAAGGGTTTATAGTCTGTGAAGAGTCTGAAAGAAAGTAGATCACATAGGCATCTATAAAAGCTTTATAGTGCCCAAACACTAGCGAAACATTCTCTCTTTTCACCCCATTCAATTTGTGCATAGCATTTTTCTGCTTCAGTAAGAGGTTAGGTAAGCGGTCTGGAACAGAATGCAGTGAGCTTGCATTCTGAACTAGGCAGATGCGGTGGCTTCACACCTTCAAAACTCCTTGTAATAATAATAATAATAATAATAATAATAATAATAAGAAGAAGAAGAAGAAGAAGAAGAAGAAGAAGAAGAAGAACTTGTTGGCATCATAGAAAGTATAAGATTGGCTATCAGAAGTTGTGTGACCTTTATATTTGTAAAGGTAACCTCCTGAACTATCTCCCAAGCCTGGTCATTGTGGATTTCAGTAAAAGCTTTAGTGGCTGTGCCTCTTTGAAGACATCTTTTGAATATTTATTTATTTTAGTTAGAAGAATTTATAAAGCACTCAGTCAAAGTGTCCTTATGTGGTGAACCTAAAGCAATTACAAATAAAACCAGGAATGTTTAGAAACAGCTATATGTAACGTGTTAACATGTCCAGGTAAGCTTGATGAACTTTTTTTAAGCCATTGCCTTAAGCAGAACAATGAAAATGTTCAACAGTGTCAGAAAGCATCTTGGTTCTGTAATGTTAGTCAGTGCTTACAACTCTTTGGACAATGTCCTTCTCTAGGCCTGTCATTGTCCCATATTGTGTGATTACTTGACCCAAGAACTGCATTTCAACTTTGCATCAATTAGTTTGGTCCAGATTCAAGGAGACTGTTCTATAAGATGACCAGAATTTTGTCATGCTCTTCCATTGATGTATTAGGATGTGTATTAGGATCTTGTCCACTAATACCACAGCTCCTTTTGTGTTTCTAAGGAGGCTTGTCATCTTTCTCTGAAAAATCCTGGGAGCACTTGTGATTCCAAATGGCAGACATTGAAAACAATATCCCAAAGGACGTGATAAATTTAGTCAGTTCACCACTCAGTTTTGTCAAAGGTGTTTGCCAGAAAGTGCTTGAGGCATCCAATTTGGAAACTACTTTGGCTCCTGTCACTTTGGGGAAAAGGTCATCTAGCATTGGGAGTACATATTTTTCTCTGACTATAGCTTCATTAAGTTTTTAAAGATCTAGACAGGTGTGCTTATTCCCATTTTTCTTGATGACAGGGACCATTGGTTCATACCGTGAGGTGAGCTCAGTCATTTGCTTAAGTGTGCTCCTTTCTTTTATCCTTCCTAGCTCCATTTCTACATTGTTATATAGGTGAATAGATATTTTGTGGCTGTTTGTATGTAGTATTGTTTGGCCACAGATCTTAAAGCAGTGTCTACAATGTCTCATTTTCTTAGGCAGTTTTTGTCAAACAGTCCTATTTCTCCCACAACTTTTAGTAGCCCCATTCAGGCAGCTATTTCATGACTGAGGATTGTATGGCAGACAGAAACGGCTCATCCGTGTAGCTTGTTAGTGTAGTAGAGCATCCAAAACCATATATAATATTCCTTGGGCTGTGTAAAACAATTGTTGCCTTTTGCACATCTGTGAGTGCTCTGGAATTTTGCATAGGCCTTCTCTGAAATAAGTGTAAGATAGGCTCCTAGATGTATTTTGAAATTAATAGCATTTTGACTGGTAGTTAAGTTTATTTTCCAAGGAGGGTCAGTGTCCTTACACAACATAAACTTTAAGAAAAAATGCCTGTAGACCACTGTGGTGAGTTGTTGCACCACCTGAATACAACAGGTTCTCTAGGCCTATAATGATAGTAAAATGTCCTGTCTTCAAACACTTTCCGCACTATGCTCTTCTAGCTTGACTTTTGTAATTGGTTTTTGTGAATTGCATAGAGAATTTTGATCAATGGGTTGTCTAGAAATGGCATTAAATCAATAAATATGGCTTTGTAAAGAGTTACATCCTCTTACAGTTGCATACTTTCAGAAATCACTTGGTCTATAATTCCAAGCACCAATTTGTCTTTAGAATCTTCAGGCTCACTGTGTTCATCCTGTTAATTCATGATATTTATGGCCCTCCTCAGCAAAGGTAAAGGATTTAAAAACATTGTTAGCTCCCCACACCTGTACCATAAAGGAATGAGCACAATTCTTTTCTCTCTGGAGCTTTTTTGGTCAGGCAAAGGTAAACAAATTTGACTCTTTTCTTCAGGATTCTTTAAACTGGAACCTTCTGGTCCGGGGAACTGTGCCTACAGCTGGGTGAATCGCTCATCTTTTCAGTCCTAAGTTCAGTTCTCCACATTTTTATATGAAAATCAGCATTTTAGTGTGAATTTATTCTAATGCACACATTTTTCTTTGCAGTTTTGTTCATTATTCATTTTTGCAAAGCAATTTTCCCTAATATAATGCCTTTCTGTATCTCATGTTCACTAATATATGCATTTTTGTACACATTGCTTGTCTAGAGGATACCACTAAAAATACAGAGAAGTGTAAATTTGGGAAGGTGGCTGTTTTTGTGTTGTTTCAAAATGTACAAATTATGTAAGTTTGCCTTTCAGTGTGGACTAAATAATAATAATAAAAATCCCCTCCATAACGGTGACACTGTTTGTTATATTTGGAATTTGTGAGATCTGACACCAAGTCATGGAAGAATCAGGACACCAGTCAGTCTCCACGAAGAACAGAACAGTAGCAGGAATCTCATGGCTGCACATAGATACAACTATGCCTGGTGCTATCAAATGATTAATGCAATCTAAAGCCCCTACTCTACCCATGTGGCTTTGCCGAGTGGTGGGGCCACTGCCACATCTGCAGTCTTGCAGCACATTGTGGCCATGATGGAATATGGGGTGGGATATGGGGAGGCAGTAAGACTGCTGTACTAGCCTGGAGCTGGCTTCACAATGACAATCGGATCAGGCTTAATGCCATCATGTGGCAACAGTGAGACTGGCTCAAGATCCAACAAGCCCCAGATTAGCTCAGCCCTTTGCACTTCCTATATCAGGGCCTTCTGCTGACTCCCCATGGCTGGCATCCCACTACTGTCACTCTCACTCATGTTTGGCAGGCAGAGTGACATTTGCATTATACTCTTTGCAGTGGGAGGTCATCTTGGCTAGGAGAGCTGGGTAAAGGGACACCTCATCTCGATCCAAATCCCACCCAACTCAGCTCAAGTGTCTTTTGGATTGCTCTGCTAACTATATAAGGACACCGTCCACACAGAGAAAGACTAGTTTATTGTGGCATGAGCTTTCATAGCTAAGGTTCTACTTCATTTGATGCAGTTTTAGACCTAGGTAAAGGTAAAGGGATGCCTGACTGTTAGGTCCAGTCGTGAATGACTCTGGGGTTGTGGCACTCATCTCGCTTTACCGGCCTAGGGAGCCAGTGTACAGCTTCCGGGTCATGTGGCCAGCATGACTAAGCTGCTTCTGGTGAACCAGAGGAGCGCACGGAAACGCCTTCCCACCAGAAAGGTCCTTATTTTTCTACTTAAACTTGTTCACAGATGCCATTTGTTTATCTCAAGTCAACAGTCTCTTGGTGTTTTTGAGAATCCAGATTGTATCCAGACTTATTTCCCCTGGAAATGGCCATACATAAATAGCTTGGCTGTATCTTTGGGTATATTTATTCCCTTCATTGGTGTCCATCATTAGTCGTACACAGAGTAGAATCATTGAAGTGAATGGACCTAACTTAGTCATGTCTATTAAATTCAATGAGTCTACTCTGAATGACCAACACTGGGTACAATCTCTTGTGTTCATGTAACTGTGTTAGCAAGTAAGTCTTCCAGATTGCAGACTGAGAATATAAAAATACCACATCAGAACAAACAGTCTCCAGTTGCTGTGCACTGCTCTTGAAATCATTTGTCCCTGTAGCAATGTAAAGGAGAGTGGTTTGAAACATGAGTCAGGGGCAGAGGGGAGACAAGTAAATCACTTTTACTGCAATATGATTTTACTAAAATGTAAGCATAAATATTATTGCTGAGTTGATAGCTGGCTGTTTTCCACAGTCCTTTAACACAATGTCAGTGAAGGAAAAAGGAGAGTAACCTCTGAAGGAAAGATGGAGATCAGTGTTTCTAGAGGGGGGAATCATGAGGGCAAGAAACAGAATTCTTAAAGCTGTTTCCAGCTGCACTCCATTAGAAGGCAAAAACTTGGATAATCCATTACTTTTAAGACCAAATGATTCCCCAACTTTACGAAGGCTATATATTTGAACAAAGAAAACCCCAATGCTGAGATCTCTGTCTCTGTGTGTGTGTCTCTCCAGTGGCCTCTCCTAGGGTTAGGAAAATTTGATAGAAGCACCACACTTTAGGTTGCCTTTGTATTAAATATATATTGTTCTTAAATCTCTGAGATTTTTGTGTGGATTTGTATTCCCCGAGTTCAGCAGGGGGCAGCATAGGAAAGTATCTTGCTCCTTCATCTTACCCCCTGAAGAGGACGGCTCTCCAGCTTTCAAACCTTTGTTATTTTTCTTCCCTTTTCCTATGCTGATCTTTTTAACTCAGTGCTTTAATCCCCAAGCCACATTCTCAACAGCAGTGTTTTTGCTGAAACCCAGAAACGTCTCTGAAATAAATATCATGAGGCCTCAAAGGTTTCATTGGGTTCCAAACACCCCCCTTTTTTTTGCAAAATAAAAAATAAAAAAATGAGGTTAATGACTCCATGACCCTCCATACTGTCTGTCTGTTGCCAACATGATTGGAAGCACCACCACACCTCCTAAGATTCTCTACTTTTCCAACCATGATCATTTAAGGTTTCTTGTCTTGTAGGAGGGCAACTAGCTACAATTCCCAAAGTTCTCTGGGAATTGTAGTTTGGTGAGGATAATAGTGCTTTCCTAACAACTCTTAGCACATTTAAGAAACTGCACAACCATGGGTTCTTAGAATATTTTTTTATAGCTTATGAAGCAGCATTCTTTAATTATAGGCATCACTGAAACCTGGTGGGATAAGTCTCACGATTGGAATGTAATAATGGAGGGATACAATCTATTTCAGAGAAACAGACCAGACAAGAAAGGAGGAGGAGTGGCGTTATATGTCAGGGATGTGTATACCTGTGAAGAGATCCAAGATTTAGAACCTCAAAGCCAAAGTGAGAGCATTTGGGTCAAAATTAAGGGAGAGAAGAATAACAGTGATCTCATTGTGGGAGTTTACTATAGATCCCCAAGCCAAACGGAGGACATAGATGATGCCTTCCTGGAACAGATGGCCAAGCATGCAAAAGGAAGGGAGATAGTAGTAATGGGGGACTTCAATTACCCGGATATTTGTTGGATGTCAAACTCAGCCAAGAGCATAAGGTCAAACAGATTCCTCACTGGCCTTGCAGACAACTTCATTGTCCAGAAAGTGGGAGAAGCAACAAGAGGAACAGCCATTTTAGATCTGGTCCTAACCAATGTTGATGACCTGGTTAGTGGGGTAGAAGTGGAAGGATCATTAGGCGCGAGTGATCATGCTCTTCTGAAGTTTACTATACAGCGGAAAGGAGCAGCCAAGCATACTAGGACTCAATTTCTTGACTTTAAGAAAGCCGACTTCATAAAACTTAGGGAAGTACTGGGTGAGATCCCATGGACAGTAAAACTAAAAGGAAAGGGAGTTCATGATGGCTGGGAGTTTGTTAAGAGGGAGATAGTAAAAGCACAACTTCAAGCAATACCATTGAGACGGAAACATGGAAGGTGTCTAAAGAAACCAGGGTGGCTATCTAAAGAACTTTTAACTGAGTTAAGATTAAAAAAGGATGTGCACAAAAAATGGAAAAGGGGGGAACCACCAAAGAGGAATTCAAACAAATAGCCAGCACGTGTAGATGCAAAGTCAGAAAAGCTAAAGCACAGAATGAACTCAGGCTTGCTAGAGAGGTTAAAAGCAACAGAAAAGGCTTTTATGGGTATGTTTGTAGCAAAAGGAAGAACAAAGAAACAGTGGGGTCACTCAGAGGAGAAGATGGTGAAATGCAAACAGGGGACACAGAAAGGGCTGAACTGCTCAATGCCTCAGTCTTCTCCGATAAAGAAAACAATGCCCGACCTGAAGAATTTGGAGCAAATGATTCAGCAAAGGAAACACAGCCCAGAATAACTAAGGAGATAGTACAAGAATACTTGGCTAGTTTAGATGTATTCAAGTCTCCAGGGCCAGATGAACTGTATCCAAGAGTATTAAAAGAACTGGCAGATGTGATCTCAGAACCACTGGCAGTCATCTTTGAGAATTCCTGGAGAACAGGCGAAGTCCCGGCAGACTGGAGGAGGGGAAATGTTGTCCCTATTTTCAAAAAGGGGAAAAGAGAGGACCCAAATAATTACCGCCCAGTCAGTCTGACATCAATACCAGGGAAGATTCTGGAGCAGATCATTAAGCAAACAGTCTGTAAGCACCTAGAAAGGAATGCTGTGATCACCAATAGTCAGCATGGATTTCTGAAAAATAAGTCATGTCAGACTAACCTGATCTCATTTTTTGACAGAATTACAACCCTGGTAGATGAAGGGAATGCAGTGGTTGTAGCCTACCTTGATTTCAGCAAGGCATTTGACAAGGTGCCCCATGATATTCTTGTAAAGAAGCTGGTAAAATGCAGTCTTGACTATGCTACCACTCAGTGGATTTGTAACTGGCTGACTGACCGAACCCAAAGGGTGCTCATCAATGGTTCCTCTTCATCCTGGAGAAGAGTGACTAGTGGGGTGCCACAGGGATCTGTCTTGGGCCCGGTCTTATTCAACATCTTTATCAACGGCTTGGATAATGGACTCAAGGGCATCCTGATCAAATTTGCAGATGACACCAAACTGGGAGGGGTGGCTAACACCCCAGAGCACAGGATCACACTTCAAAATGACCTTGACAGATTAGAGAACTGGGCCAAAACAAACAAGATGAATTTTAACAGGGAGAAATGTAAAGTATTGCACTTGGGCAAAAAAAAATGAGAGGCACAAATACAAGATGGGTGACACCTGGCTTGAGAACAGTACATGTGAAAAGGATCTAGGAGTCTTGGTTGACCACAAACTTGACATGAGCCAACAGTGTGACGCGGCAGCCAATGCAATTCTGGGCTGCATCAATAGGAGTATAGCATCTAGATCAAGGGAAGTAATAGTGCCACTGTATTCTGCTCTGGTCAGACCTCACTTGGAGTACTGTGTCCAGTTCTGGGCACCATAGTTCAAGAAGGACACTGACAAACTGGACCGTGTCCAGAGGAGGGCAACCAAAATGGTCAAAGGCCTGGAAACGATGCCTTATGAGGAACGGCTAAGGGAGCTGGGCATGTTTAGCCTGGAGAAGAGGAGGTTAAGGGGTGATATGATAGCCATGTTCAAATATATAAAAGGATGTCACATAGAGGAGGGAGAGAGGTTGTTTTCTGCTGCTCCAGAGAAGCAGACACGGAGCAATGGATCCAAACTACAAGAAAGAAGATTCCACCTAAACATTAGGAAGAACTTCCTGACAGTAAGAGCTGTTTGACAGTGGAATTTGCTGCCAAGGAGTGTGGTGGAGTCTCCTTCTTTGGAGATCTTTAAGCAGAGGCTTGACAACCATATGTCAGAAGTGCTCTGATGGTGTTTCCTGCTTGGCAGGGGGTTGAACTCAATGGCCCTTGTGGTCTCTTCCAACTCTATGATTCTATGATTCTGCAATCAGATAGGTGTTTGATGGTCTTCCATTGCCATAAGCAAAACTGTGAATAGTTTTGTAAGTACCACTTTGCCGCTTTGCCAGTGAGTCTTGGGGAGGACCGCTCCCCCTGGAAGCCCATTTTCCACCTTGGGCCTGGGGGCGGGCCCATACTCCACCACAGCATATAAGGCTCCAAGGAGGCCTCGGGACATTGCTGCTGCCGCTTTGCCGTGAGTTTGTGGGGAGGACTGCTCCCCCTGGAAGCCCATTCTCCACCTTGGGCCTGGGGGCGGGCCCCATACTCACCTCTGCAACCTATGGGGCTCCAGGGAGGCCTCGGGTGTGTGGGGTGGGGTGGGTGTTTAGTTGGTTGTGGGAATATGTTTAATTTTAATTATGTTGTGTTTGTAACTTTCTGTTTTTTATAGTTTTATTATTCTGTTAGTTTTTTTTTGTATAGGTTTTAATTTGATTTTAAGGGGAGGGGTCAGGGCTGCCTGGGAGTGGGTCCCAGCAAACAAAATGGTTGGGGCAGGTTCCACAGGGGGGGATGTACTGGGACAACCGATCTCAGTGATCATGGGTAGGAGGAGGAGTTACGCTAAGACCAGACCATGTCATTACCGAGGAAGCAGGCTTAGTCGTTGTCTGAGGACTATCCCTGCCTCCAGGTCTGGTCCTGACTGGACGGATACTGGAATCAGCAAGGGATACTCACATGACCTGAAGGTGCTGCTGTGCAATACCAGGTTAGTGATCCATAAAATCATTGTGATCCATGACTTGATCGTGGATGGAGGATGTTTCCTGGCATGTGTGACAGAGACTTGGTTGGATGAAGCAGATGGGCCTGTCCTTGCCGCTGCTTGTCCACCAGGTTTCTCTTATGCACAGCAACCCAGGCCTTGTGGGTGGGGAGGGGGGGTGGCAGTGATTTTTAGGAAGTCATTAGTTTGCACCAGGCATCCTATTGGAAAGACCCAGTTCTCTGAGTGCATGTTCTGGAAGTTGGGCAATAGGGGCGGTACAGGATTCCTTTTGGTGTACCAACCTCCCCGCTGCACCAAGGATTCCCTGTCCGAGCTGCTTCAGGTCGTGGCGGATGTTCTCCTGGAGACACCTAGTTTGGTTGTCCTAGGGGATTTTAACATCCATGCTCACTGGAACAAGACAGTTTGAGCATATTACACAGACCCTGGTTCAACTGCACTGGCTACCACTTAGATTCTGGGCCCAATTTTGACCTATAAAACCTTAAACAGCTCAGGACCGCAGTACCTCAAGGACTGCCTCTTTCCATATGAACCTACCTGGTCTGAGGCCCTTCTTCATGAGCCTCCTCCTCAAGAAGTCCAGAGGGTGGCAACACGAGAATGGGCCTTCTCTGTAATGGCTCCCCATCTGTGGAATGCTCTCCCCAGGGAAGTTCGCCTGCCATCTTCATTATACACCTGTAGGCACCAGGCAAAAATGTTCCTTTTTAACCAGGCCTTTGATTGATTTGATTGGCATCCTATGCCCTTTTAAAATGTGGTTTTTTGGGGGGGGGGTTATTGACTTGTTGTTTTTTATTATGTATTTTGTAGTTTTATATTTTGATTTTATTCTGTGAACTGCCCTGAGACCTCCGGGTATAGGGCAGTATATTAATAATATTAATAATGTATTTAATAAATGTGGCCCTTTTTGCCCAACAGAGCCAGTGTGGTGTAGTGGTTAAGAGTGGTAGACTCGTAATCTGGTGAACTGGGTTAGCGTCTCTGCTCCTCCACATGCAGCTGATGGGTGACCTTGGGCTAGTCACACTTCCCTGAAGTCTCTCAGCCTCACCCACCTCACAGAGTGTTTGTTGTGGGAGAGGAAGGGAAAGGAGAATGTTAGCCACTTTGAGACTCCTTCAGGTAGTGATAAAGCGGGGTATCAAATCCAAACTCCTCCTCCTCTTCTTCTCCTTCTTCTTCTCTTATTTTCATTGAGGGGAGGGATGAAAGTGCAGTGAGATATGATCTTCTCCTCTTTCTGGGAGTTGTTGACACTCTTTCAAATCAATGAGGGAAGAGGCAGGCCTCAAGCTAGTGCAGTAAAGGTCATGTCTCTTATTCTAGTACAGCACAGATATTTCACTCAGGAATATCCTAAGCATATCTGCTTGAGGCTCAGCTCTTCTTCATTTGTGTTTGTGTGTGTTTGGCTCACTTCCTTGCATTTTCTCTTCCTCTTTGAAATAAATCAATATCTGAGACTGCCTTGTATGTTTGATCCTGTGCCAGTGAATGCTTAAGGCCTTGTGCCCTGTGGCTAACAACCGCACAGGCAATGTACTCTTCGAGTACCCAGGTAATCCTCGCGTGATGCTAGCCATGGTGTTAAAGGCAGTTGTGCAGACTGAAGATTTTACACATGCAGGAACTGGAGTGGGAAATCCTGTGGAGACAGCCAACCATGTCACATTCAAAGTAAGTGTAAAGTAAAAGAAGCTTGACTCCTTCATAAACAATGTTTGAAAGTAGGTGGTAATTAAGCCATTTGGACAAAAGCCCCTATGTAGCTTCTTGTATAATCCTAGCAGATGTCTTTGTTTTGGAGAATGATTAGAACTTGAAATCAGTGGGCTTTTCAGAGAAGATTCATTTAAGCTGTGTGGTGCAGCTAGATGGAAGTTACTTTTATAGATAATTGGAGACACATCCTTTCCCTGATTTATGATGCTAACAGTTTACTATGGTTATATATGGCAGACTACTTTATTTGTTCTGTCGTACATACAAGTTATTCCTTCACAGTGTATATTCTTGTTCAGATGGTAAAACAGAGGGAAATTAATTCCTGTACAAAGGAGCAGCAAAAGGTGTATAAATCACCAGAAAATAAGGTTTAAGTGGGATTATATGTGGTGCATGGGCCTTGTATACTACGGCAAATTAAATCCACTTCAAGCTTCTTGGAATGGTATATTTAAATGCCTTTGGGGTTACCAGTGGAGTAATATTTAATACTGCATTAATATTGGATTAAGGATTTAGTACCATGAACTGCTTGTGTGGCATTTATCTTACATAGTCACATTGATTCATAGTTTATTTATAAGACACGGTTTCTAATTAAACATCTACAGCATTTATGAAATATTAAGGGGAAACAAAGTATCTACCTCCTATTTTGTTTAAAATTATATCCATGGCAAGGATTTTATTAATTAGCCATTAAGCATAGCAAAAATAATTTTCAGCCAAAATAAATTATGAAAGCATGAAAACTACCAATCTTATAGAGATGATTACTAAATTCTCCCCAGTTTTTTTGGTCCAGATTTTCTGATCTTGTTTGCAGCATGGCAGCAGTGCATTAGCAATCCACTATTCTTCCATTTAAAAATAAACAATTCTATCTGTAAAGACTGCTGTGCATGGACAGTTTGCCTTATTTTCTTTTTCATCATGTCTCTCTCTTTCCCCTTCCCCCCTTCCACATTCCAAGTTCTCAATGCACCTAAATATCTTTGCAAATTAATTAAATACTAGACAAGGCTTTCTGGGTCATCTTGGATTGATCACATTCTCTCAACCTAAACTCTACCTCACAGGGTTGATGTGAGAATAAAAGTGGGGGTCACTATGCATGCCCTGAACTCTTTGGAGGAAGGTTGCAGTGATGTATTAGAATATAATAATGTGTTTTAAAGAAATGTTGATGGAATGTTATGTATGTTTCCATCACCATATATGTGCACTGTGGTTCATTAATTGAAACAGATGCTGGTGTAACCCTGACACCAAAAAAGACAGAAATGAGCAGATGGAACTGAAAGCTGTGACAAAATGCATGTATGTTTGTTCTGGAATTAATTTTTGATTTTATCCCATGTAAAATAAGCAACAAGATAGATTGGAATGGTTAGAATGGTGACTGAATGAGTCTTGACCTTGACTGAATCAGGGTGACCTTTATCAGAAGAAAGAAGTATGGGTATATGTGCCAACCTATCATTCTTGATCTTTCAGCAGCTTTTGATACCGTTGACTATAGCATCCTCCTGAACTGACTCAGTGAAAGAGATAATGGGCACTGTTTTACAGTGGTTCAAGTCCTATCTCTGGGGTTGGTTTCAGGTAAGATCATCTTTTGGCTCCGTAGCTCTTGTGGCTATTTAACATCTAGTTGCAGCCTTCGTTATTATGAGATTTGGGGTGAACTGTCATCACTATACTGTAACATCTGCACATCTCTGTAGTGTCTAAATAAGGAGAGGCCTTGGAAGCCTTGGGCCATTGCCTGGACTTGGTGATAGGCTGGATGAGGGTCAAGTCTGAATCTAGGCAAGATGAAGGTTCTGTGGGTGAGAGATTCAGTTGTCTTCTTTGGATGGTGGTGTACTTCCCATGTACTCCCATGAAGCAGCTGGTTGTACGTTAGGGTGCTCCTGGATCTATCCCTGTCACTAGAACTCCAGGTGACCTTAGTAGCTAGAAGTGCCTGTTGACCAGCTTCAAATGATAAACAGCTATGGTTGTTTCTCGACTGGGATAGACTGACTACTGTCATCCATGCAACTGTAATCTCAATATTGGATTATTGCCATTCACACTATATGGTACAGGCCCTAAGGTTGGTCCAAAAGCTGCAGCTACTGCAAAATGCAGAGTCTTGACAACTCACTGGGACAGCAAATTGCTACCATGTTACACCACTGCTGAAAGCATTTCACTGGCTGCCAATTAGCTTCCAGGCTAAATCCAAGGCACTGGGTTAGCTAAAGGATTACCTAAAAGATTGTCTCACCCCTTATATACCCACCTGATTACTGTGCTCTGCAGGACAGAGCCTCCCACAGTCATTATCTCACCAGAATGTCCATTCCATAGATTGTCAGAATTTGGCCGTTAGTGTGGCAGTAGTTACCCTTTGGAACTCCTTCCCATGACATATCAGACAAGCACCAATTCTATTGTCTTTTGGGGGCCTGTTGAATGTTTTCTTTTCTTTTTAGCAAGCGTTTGAAGTGGAGATTCTTATCCCAGTCTGCATTGGATTTGAAATTATTTTTATATATGTTTTAAATTGTTAAATCAGCTTGGTATGTTTCACAGAAAGCCACTCATAAAGGAGATAAATAAAATATGCAATATCTACAATCACAAATATACATTTTGTGTAAGTATGGTGATTGGCTATGAGATAACTTTTCCATGATGAAGAGTCAGCACTTGGATACAACTAAGAGAAAATTAAGTATGCTTAAGTACCGCTTCACTCAATATGCCAGCAAGTTTGGAAAACTCAGCAGTGGCCAGAGGATTGGAGAAGATCAGTCTACATCCCAATCCCAAAGAAGGGCAGTGCCAAAGAATGCTCTAACTACTGCACAATTGCACTCATTTCATATGCTAGCAAGGTTATGCTTAAAATTCTACAAGGAAGGCTCAAGCAGTATGTGGACCAAGAACTCCCAGAAGTGCAAGCTGGATTTTGAAGGGACAGAGGAACCAGAGACCAAATTGCAAACATGCGCTGGATTATGGAGAAAGCCAGAGAGTTCCAGAGAAACATCTACTTCTGCTTCATTGACTATGCAAAAGCCTTTTACTGTGTCAACTACAGCAAACTATGGCAAGTTCTTAAAGAAATGGGAGTGCCTGATCACCTTATCTGTCTCCTGAAAAATCTCTATGTGGGACAAGAAGCTACAGTTAGAACTGGATACAGAACAACTGATTGGTTCAAAATTGGGAAAGGAGTACAACAAGGCTGTATATTGTCTCCCTGCTTATTTAACTTATATGCAGAATTCATCATGAGAAAGGCTGGGCTGGATGAATCCCAAGCCGGAATTAAGATTGCCGGAAGAAATATCAACAACCTCAGATATGCAGATGACACAACCTTGATGGCAGAAAGTGAGGAGGAATTAAAGAACCTTTTAATGAGGGTGAAAGATGAGACTGCAATATATGGTCTGAAGCTCAACATCAAAAAAACTAAGATCATGGCCACTGGTCCCATCACCTCCTGGCAAATAGAAGGGGAAGAAATGGAGGCAGTGAGAGATTTTACTTTCTTGGGCTCCATGATCACTGCAGATGGTGACAGTAGTCACGAAATTAAAAGACGGCTGCTTCTTGGGAGAAAAGCAATGACAAACCTAGACAGCACCTTAAAAAGCAGAGACATCACCTTGCCAACAAAGGTCTGTATAGTTAAAGCTATGGTTTTCCCAGTAGTGATGTATTGAAGTGAGAGCTGTACCATAAAGAAGGCTGATTGCTGAAGAACTGATGCTGGAGGAGACTCTTGAGAGTCCCATGGACTGCAAGAAGATCAAACCTATCCATTCTGAAGGAAATCAGTCCTGAGTGCTCACTGGAAGGACAGATCCTGAATCTGAGGCTCCAATACTTTGGCCACCTCATGAGAAGAGAAGACTCCCTGGAAAAGACCCTGGTATTGGGAAAGATTGAGGGCACAAGGAGAAGGAGACGACAGAGGACGAGATGGTGGGACAGTGTTCTCGAAGCTACCAGCATGAGTTTGACCAAACTGCAGGAGGCAGTGGAAGACAGGAGTGCCTGTCGTGCTCTGGTGCATGGGGTCACGAAGAGTCGGACACGATTAAAGGCCTAAACAACAAGTACCGCTTCAGTTATTAAAATGACAAACAGCCATGACTAACTGTGGCTTCCCAAACTTAACTGTATGTAACTTGGAGGCTGGCCCATTAGGGCAAACAAGACACTTTCCCACCAACTTAAGTCTGCTCTTAGCCAACCCTCAGCTGTCTGCCTTCCTGCATAACAGCCAGTTTAGCAGGGTGGAAGTGTCTGTCAGCTTCCAGTTCCTTTGTCTTGTTGTTTCCCATTTACAATTCAGCATGGAGGACAATAGGGATAAAAGTAGAATTAGTTGGCTCTGCCTCTCATTGGCTCTTATTCTTCCTGTCACTAGCTCTGGCTGCACCTACTGCTGGCCTCCTTGCCCTTCACCCTACCACTTCCAGTGTACAACTATCATATGTGACAGTTTATCCCTGTGTATAAGTGATTTCTGTACAAAAAGCAATGTTTGATGACTGCCTCACCTTCAGTAAATATGTATGTTGGTTTCTGTATGTGTGGATAACATGCTGAAGTTCACTTCTTATTCAGTGCTCCACTGAAGTGGTATGTCAACTACAAGTTTTTAAATAGAACCAAACCACTTCATGCATGTGATAAATTCATGCTTCTGAACCATGTAAAAATACTGAGGGCTGGGGAGTAAAAATATAAGGTTCTACCTTCTTCTTTTCTACAATGCCAAAAAAGGATGGTGAGCCACATCCCAGGGTTTTTTAAAATAATAATAATAATAATAATAATAATAATAATAATAATAATAATAATGCAGAATAGGTTGTTGACAGCACAATCATATGCATATTGACACAGAAATACGCCTCATTGAGTTCAGTGGCATTCAGTGGTAAGTGTTTATAGGATTGCAGCCTTAGCTCTTTACGTGATAAGCTCACATGAACTGCTCAGTTAAAGACATAGAAAGGGTCCATAAAAGGTAAAGGGACCCCTGACCATTAGGTCCAGTCATGACCGACTCTGGGGTTGCAGCGCTCATCTCGCTTTATTGGCCGAGGGAGCTGGCGTGCAGCTTCTGGGTCATGTGGGTCTGGCGAACCAGAGCAGCGCACGGAAATGCCGTTTACCTTCCCGCCAGAGTGATACCTATTTATCTACTTGCACTTTGACGTGTTTTTGAAATGCTAGGTTGGCAGGAGCAGGGACTGAGCAACGGGAGCTCACCCTGTCACGGGGATTCGAGCCGCCGACCTTCTGATCGGCAAGTCCTAGGCTCTGTGGTTTAACCCACAGCGCCACCCACGTCCCTTTCGAGAAAGGGTGCATAGTTTGTGCCAGTTCTCACATTATGCAAATTGTGACTTTGCAACACATTTTTTAAAAAAAAATCAGTGGAACTTTTCCAGGAAAAGTTATGCGTCAGTGATGGTGCTTCTCTGAAGGAGAGGGAGGGATGTATCTGCCCCACATCTGTGCAGAATCACATAGAAGAGAAGAATGTGCAGAGAGTTATGTTGCGGAGCTGGTTCAGCTTTCCCTTAACTTTGCTGTTGTAATGACACAAGGGGAATGTATGTGTGTTTCCCAATGAATGACAGAACGACCCATCAATTAGTATCATGCTTATTGCAAATGTGGGCATTGCTTTGTGATTGACACAAGGGCCAGCCAATTATCACTGTGCAAAACTCACTTCTCACAGTGGAAAATAATCTGTCACAGCCCAGGGAAAGGATATTGATATGTGCAGGGATTTCTGTAGTAGGCTTATTGTTGAATGTATGTATATATCCTTTGCTATATCCTTTGTTTAGAGTTGTCTATATTAGGAATATTAATAGTTGTTTGTGCTGCTTATTTTGTGTTGTGTGTGTGCATGTGAATAGTTTGGATTTACTGATTGTTCATGACCAACTAATCTAGGATTCCAAATTAATCTGGTTCAGTAGTACTGGCTAAAACAAGACCTGATGAACTTTGCAACAGTTGCTTGGCATGCTGTGAGCAATGGTGCACAAGCATATTTCTACTCCCCCGAGACAGAGTGGGAAAGCAAAGTAATATAGTCTCCCTGCACTGAGTTGTGTGTTTTGACTTCCTAACAAGTGTGCAGACCTACACACTTTATCGTGGAGGGTGATCCATAAGTATCACCTTTCTAAAATAGCTTCTCTCCCTGCACACACTTCCATGTTATAGTCTTCTCTCATACTTGTTCCACCTCAGAATGCATTTGGGAAGATTGTTGATCAAAAGCAGTTCCCCTCCATGTGATATGCAGACACATACAAATCAGTATGGAGTGGTCTGCTCATGTGACCTTGGCATAATATCACTGCAACTGGATTATTGTGAGAAGGTAAAATGAAGGTTGCAAGGTTGCCTGTTGAAAGTATAGTAAAAATGATAGTGGAAAATAGCACTGGTGAGAGACAAACGAGCTGTTTAGGCATTGAAACTCTTCATTTCCTAACCACTTATCAACTCAGAAGTAAGTTCCATCGAATTCCTATACTTATGTACCTGAGACTTGCAGCCTGAATCTCTGACTGTTTTTACTTGTTATAACTTATTTTTTGTCTGTGTTATGTTAATGCTTATTGTAGTCTTTGTAGTCCTTGATCTGATAATCTCTGATGGGGTAAATCCCCTGGTAGAAAGGTGCTATAGGAATGCATATAGGAAGGTGCTATAGGAATGCAGGATGGTGCTTCTGTGAACTGGGGGCCCTACGGATTTGTTAGTGATGGAAGTTGGCATCAAACAGTTTCCACAAGGCCACAGGTTCCCCACCCCTGGCCTTTAGCAATGTCTGTGGCTCTTTTCAAATTCTGCATGCTGTGCAATACAGGTCACCACTCATGACAAGAATTGGAAGCTGCTGAGCAAGAATAGCTTGATGATCCTTCAAGAAGAGCATCAGAGAAGGGAGTAGGCTGGGCTAGTTTACTCCTTTCCCCTGCCTTCCATCCTACAGCATTTGATCATTCTTCTGGGGACATTTTGTGTTCCAGTTTCCCTTGTATATGTGGGAGCAACTTTTCTATGAACAACTCCTACATAGCTGGGGGGGGGGGGGAAACCCCAATGTTTAAATGAGCCAGTCATTGGGTAGGGCCTGATTGTGAATATTTTCCACATTTCAGCACCTTCCTCTGGCTTACTGCTGAATCTGTTGGACAGCGCCATACAATTTTCCTTTCCCCTCTTGCCGTTGTACTCAAATCCTGCTTGCTTGTTTCCTACTGGCATCTGATTGGCCACTATTAGAGCAGGATGCTGGACTTAGATGGGCCATTGGCCTCATCCAGTAGGCTCTTCTTATGTTCCCTTGTGTCTAGAAGAGGTTCACTCAAGACCTCCCCAAGCATTGCACTTGTTTTAGATTTACATTTAAATCATCACCTTCCACATTTTCTGTGTAGAAAATCCGTATTTCCCACATGTATCATGCAAAGAGGTTTGTGCAATCAAAAGATATTTTAGTAACTCCATTTTTTTATTTGACCCCTGGAGTTTAGCAACTGTACTGGCTTCATCCATAATATTGTCTGCAAGAGAAACACCTGGCATTAGCAAGCCAGCAGGATTTACAAGCCACCCCTAGTGGGCTTACAGAAACTGTCATTGCAGTTATGTATGATTCTGTGGTTCCCTTAAGAATGATCAGCAGTAAACATAGAGCTTACTACGGGAGGAATTTGTAAGGATTGCTGTCAGTAAGTGCAGGTCTTGAGAGTTCAGTTAGCACTTCCTGGAGAGATTGTACATTTCAACATGACAACACAGGTATTCAAAAGAATGAATTGAATGAGCTTTAGTAGCTTCACAGTATAGAGCCCCTTACCATGATCACTACAGAGAATATAGCAAATAAATAGATCCAGTTTAAAAAGTCACAATTTTGCTGGCTTAGATAGATTTGCATTTTCTTGTCCAGTTCCCAGAATGGGAGAGTTCCAAGCCAAAATAGTAATAATAAAGTATTACATGCTATCACTGCTTTTTAGAATAAATAAATATATAAACCTTCATTGGGGACACTCTGGATATGCTCTGATGTACCCACTCTTAGATCTTTTAAAGAGGTGTTTTCTATCAGAGGGGAGAAACATTCTGCATATACTAAAAAAAAGGACCTTATATCCTTACCCCACCCCCTTTTAAAGAAGTTAGATAATCTTGTAAAGGAACAAACATTTTGTACATGTTTAAAGGCTACAGTCTTTGGGAAGGGACATTCTGGACATGCTCAGAATAAATCAAACTTGAGTACTCAGAGGTACTTAAACTGCCAGGATAACATGAGAGTGCATTTGATATTGCTAAGCTTGGGACTCGTTGCATATTATGCACACTCTGGAGAAAAGCATGTTTGCCAGTGCTCATTGGGAGAGGTTTTTTGTCACATTGTCATAAATCTTTGCACTTATTTCAAAATAATTTTCACACAAGTTTTGAACACAGGTCATACCAGGGAATTGCTGCTATTCTTCGGAACTTCAGTAGTGCTTCCCTCTAATGTGTTCTGAATTCTTCAGGTGTCCTGTATAATCTTGGGACCCCAATGACGTGGGATCTGTGCACCTCAAGGACCACCTCTTTCTGTAGATTCCTCTCCACAAACTACAGTCAACGTCTGAAACCCTGCTCTATATCCCTTGATGGCAGGAGCTTGACTGGAAAAAATCAGGGCCAGATCTTTTCTCTTGTGGCATGCCTTACCAATTGAGGAGTGTTACCAGATTGCTTTATTTTTGCTGGTTGCATGTCACCGTTTCAATGGCTTTTTTGGGTCTTGTTATAGGGGCTTCGCTTTGATGTCCATATTTGTGACATGCAGGGGGAAGTGCTTTGGATTGCAAAACACCTTGAGTGTCTTTGAAAATTAGGCAGGGTGAACATTTTAACAACAACAACAACAACAACACTGCAGTAGCAGATGTCAATAAATAAGGCGTCACCCTCTCCTTGAGAAACACATATTCCTCAGATCAAGGTCATTCAGCAAGTTCTTCCCTTCAGAGCTGAGCTTTCCTCATTCCCATTCCCCATTTTCTTTGAAAGAGGAAAAAGCATCATGTACTTCCTGTGCTGCTGGCAGTGATAAGAGCCTTGCTAGTGAAGTTAATACAATTAGACACATTTGCACAATAAAGCATAAGCAGTCCTGGCTATTTACTAAATTATATTGTGAGCCGTCCATTAATTAGAGAATCAGACCAGGACATGACTTTCATAAACTTGTTAAATTGGCTTAGAGCTACATCCATTATGAAATTTTAATATCCTATTTAGTATCCTATTTAAATAGGTGTACAATTCTTTGGATTTCAGAATCTTTAAGGCATTTGGAATGAAGGTAAGGGCTTCAGAATGAAGCCTGTGCTAATTTGTGTTGAGATGGGGAACCATGGTTGCTGTGGATTAGCAGTTCTTTCATTGTAGACTGATTTGGGATATTTGACCCATCCAGTACTTGACCTTAAAGGAGGCAATGATTACTTTATTTTCCTGAGGCTTATCTTTAAAAACAAACAATTTTTTTTATTGCTTTTTAAACAAATACAATAAGCATTAAATATTTATCCAGTAGTACAGCTAATGGTGTTTGTTTTATCCATTGTCTCTAGACTTCCATTTAAACATTCAGCATTCAAACATATTACTTTAATGTAACCTTGCCACCTAGAATATTGAGCAGACCCCCTTCTTTAACTATGTTAATGAGCAAAATCAGAGGAATACTTTATTGGTCACTGAGACCATTTTTACCCATCCCCACCCCCCAAACCTGGAAACACTACTGCATTACATGACCAAAAACCATGGAAAATTCTTACCGAAAAGTCTGCATGCATAAGTTAATGTGATTTGTCGAAATCTACACACATATGGGAATACTTTTATTGAACATTGTACATGTGCTGGCATATGCAATTACGTTTATAGTGTAATATATGAGGAAGCCCTTATTAAGCAAGAAAACTAGATACAACAATTTCCAAATGTAAGAGCTTTTTTATGTTTTCCAATTTCATTACTCACCAAAGGGCAGTGAAAGTATATTTTTATTATAAACTTAACATTTTTTATTATTATTAACGATTTACTGCTTCAGATTAGGCATATGGGTTTTCAGAGAGAACAAAACCTTTTTCTGCACGGTGTGAAAGATCAATATTGTGTTTAGAATGACAACTCTCTGGTTCCCTTCTAGAAAAATTCACAGCCGTACCTTTATAATGAAGCTGGTAGCACAAGTCAATTTCTGAGTAAATAAATGTTTACATAGTGAATTACTTCTAGTCAAGGATTGCCTTGTTTGTAATCTCATCAGAGAGGCCAAAGGTTAAGTGTTCACAGCAAATTAACAACCACCTCACTCCAGTCATGGTCTGGGGCAAGTCACCTTGACACACAGGTGACTTGAGGAAAGCTTTTTCATGCCATCCTGTTCTCATCTCCCTGTGGAGTCATGGAGCACCGAGATCATTAAAAGTCGATCAAATCAGCACTTTTAGCAGAGGGTGGAAAAAATTTAACGGCAAGAAAATAGGTTTAAAGGCTTATTAAAAGCTCAGCGCCTCTCTATTTTTAGAGGATCAACTGTTTCTGGGGGGTAGCAGAAGTCATTTAAATTGCAGCTACCATTTTACATCAGAAGCCCCTTTACTTTTAATGATCCTCGTGCAAGTCCTGCCAGTGATGACTGAATTCACTGGGTTGCCTTGGCAGGCGGCTGAGGCACATTTTCTATAGCAGCAAATGGAAGAAATAATCTAATCCCATCACTACCATTTCTTACAGAGATGGGGAACTTATGGCCCTTGAGTTGTTGCTGAACTAAAACTGTCAACATCCCTGAATCTTAGCCATACTGGGAGTTGAAGTCTGTTACCAAGGCTTTTCTTCCCCCAGCCAGAATGCCATTCTAAGAGAATGAGGGAGATGTTCATGGTGAGTTCCAGCACCTCTTTTTCTATAAAAATAGCACTAATTATTACTCCTCTGAACATTTTCACAGGAACCTCCGTGGTACAAGTAACAGCTACTGATGCCGATGACCCTACATATGGAAACAGTGCCAGAGTGGTCTACAGCATTCTTCAAGGACAGCCTTATTTTTCTGTGGAACCAAAGACAGGTAAATGCTCTTACACTTCCCATATCTACAGCTTTTATCAGGGAAAACTGAAAAGAACCCCCAGAGTTCTCTGACAGAGGTCACTCTATTTGACTATCACTGTGATCCCATGATGCAAGAAAGTAGGGCTGCCCATGTTCACCTTGTGAATGAATGCATGAATGAAACTTTATTTGTATCAGCCATCGGCGATAGCAACAAAAAGCATTGCGATATACACAGAACAAAATAAAAAGTCAATGATATAAAACACAGTTTAGGGTCCTGAATTAGCAGTCAAATAGTGGACCTTATTCTGATTGCCCCAGCTAGAAACCTTGCAACTTTTGCAGTCATCTGCTCCCCTGGCTCCACGAAAGCCAGCGTGGTGTAGTGGTTAAGAGCGGTGGACTCGTAATCTGGTGAACCGGGTTCACTTCCCCGCTCCTCCACATGCAGCTGCTGGGTGACCTTGGGCTAGTCACACTTCTCTGAAGTCTCTCAACCTCACTCACCTCACAGAGTGTTTGTTGTGGGGGAGGAAGGGAAAGGAGATTGTTAGCCGCTTTGAGACTCCTTATGGTAGTGATAAAGTGGGATATCAAAATCTAAACTCTTCTTGATCTGCCAGGAGAAACGACACTGTGGCAGTGGCTGGGTGACCCAAAATGGTCAATAAAAGAGGCATGATAATCTCATTCCTCAGGTCTTTGTAAAGAGTGCATGTGAGGACGGCATGCGCCACTGATTCAGTGCTACCATCTCCACAGGGACATATGCGTTTTTTGTGTGGAATTTGTTGGAATCGTCCCTCAAATACAGCCAAATTATTATTATTCTCATTGCGAGAAGTGAGGTTACAGGGAACCAGACAGAGGGCCTTCTTGGTAGTGGCGCCCGCCCTGTGGAAAACCCTCCCTTCAGATGTGAAGGAAATAAGCAGCTATCCTATCTTTAAAAGACATCTGAAGGCAGCCCTGTTCAGGGAAGTTTTTAATATTTAACACTGTATTGTTTTTAACACTTGATTGGGAGCCGTCCAGAGTGGCTGGAGAAACTCAGCCAGATGGGCGGGGTATAAATAATAAATTATTTATTATTATTATTATTATTATTATTATTATTATTATTATTATTACCTTGTGTTCACCTTGTGTGCTCCCTCTGCCCCACTTTGTCCCCTCCGCAAGCCTATTCATGGTCATGGTTGCAGTTCTTGGAGAGAGTTTGCATGTGCTTGGCAGACTGCCTTGCTGCAGATGTGTCCCCAACCCCATGGGAAAGGGCTGTCATAGGGGCAAACAGGGCAAGCATGCAGGGCCCTGCTGTCCAGCATCCTGCAGTTTGAATCATCTTAGCATGGACATCCGAATAAAGCTTAACTGAACTCCAGATTGCAGGCAAAGGCTGTCATCTAGTAAAGCTGTCTGTGGATAAGTAGACACATAAATGGCTGTGAAGGCTAAATGGGACTGAAATGGAAGAGTATTTTTTATTATTTGTTGATTATGGCTATTTGGAAAATACATATCACCCAATTAAACATGGTCTCTGGGTGGTTCACAATTATTATTACTTTAAAAAACACAACCGGTCAGATACAATCAAAACTTAAAAAAAAAATCAATAGGAAGGAACTATATCAGCTAAGGATCAGTGTAAAATCAGCATGAAGCCATCATGAGGCAACATAAAATCAATAAAGGGGGGGGGACCCAGCATCTTTGAATATCAGATGCAGGAGTCAAACAGCAGGGAATTATCATCATGTCCTTACTTCCAAAGTTATCTTCTTGGCCATTGTTGGAAATGGAGTGCTAAACTCAATAGACATTAGGCTGATTTGGTAAAACAGTTCTTATCCTCTAATCCTGTGGATACATTTGGAAACCTGAGAAACTGTGGCAAGCAACCTTGCAGCTGCACACACCACATATTCTCTCTCTCTCTCTCTCTCTCTCTCTCTCTCTCTCTCTCTCTCTACACACACACACACACACACACACACACAAAATCCAGTCCCCAGCTGTGACCTTCCCCACACTCAAAGTCAAAACAACTGTGCCACAGTTAAGTTTGAAAAAGATTTGTCTACAACTGGAGGCTTCTTTTACGCCTGATTGCAGCAGTGGAGCTGGGAGATACAGGGTGCTGCAGTCATTGGGGTGGGTAAGTCCTGTTGAGGTCAATGGGATTTACTTCCAGGTAAATGTGTATAGCGGGACACAGGTGGCGCTGTGGGTTAAACCCCAGAGCCTAGGACTTGCCGATCAGAAGGTTGGCGGTTCAAATCCCCAAGACGGGGTGAGCGCCCGTTGCTGAGTCCCTGCTCCTGCCAACCTAGCAGTTCGAAAGCACGTCAAAATGCAAGTAGATAAATAGGTACCGCTCCGGCGGGAAGGTAAACGGTGTTTCCATGTGCTGCTCTGGTTTGCCAGAAGTGGCTTAGTCATGCTGGCCACATGACCCAGAAGCTGTACGCCGGCTCCCTCGGCCAATAAAGCAAGATGAGCGCCACAACCCCAGAGTCGGCCACGACTGGACCTAATGGTCAGGGGTACCTTTACCTTTACCTAAGTGTGTATAGGATTTCAGCCTTAAAATGCAGTCTACTTTTCTTCTGAAAAGTAAGTCTCCTTGGGTCTACTGGGACTCACTGCCAGGTATGTGTACGATTGTAGCCTTTATCTTGAGGAAGAAGCCACTGGTCATTTTAAAACTACCTTGTCTCTTTTGGCATGAGAGCTGTTGCAGAGTGGGAGGGAATCAAAGTTCTCACTGTGATTGTGGCTCTCTTTCCCAATTGACATGCATGGACTGTATATTCGGATATGTGGAATTTATAGTCTAGATTTTATTAGATGTGTGTTACTGCAAAACAGTATGGGGGTTTTAATGTTCTTACTTATGTTCTTATTTCCACATCCCTGAAATGTGTTTGGTTTTTGTAATAACAAGTATATATTTGAAACATGTAAATACTTGAAATTATTTGTATTCATCTCTACCTTTTCCCCCCATTGTGATCTCATCCATTTCCCCGGCTTTATTTATCTGCACTCCAGCAGGTTTCCTGAGACTTTTTTTTTTAATCTTCCAAATATTCTAAGAGGATGGGTTTGGGTTTTTTATGTCTTATCTTTGTGAAGAGTTGTTTGCACTTCAGAGTTAGAGTCTGCCTGAGTTCTACAGTTTGCATGGTACAGTTTTCAGAGGAAATTTCCTACATTCAGAATACTGTCCAGTATTAATAATAATAGCCCTATGTGCATACCACTATATATACAGAGGCTTGCTGCAAAGATAATGAATGTGCACCCATCAGTGGTGGAACCTGTCACTTCCATGTTGTTCCCTTCCGCTGACCCACATTGATTTTGCACAATGAATGTATGCAAGGGGCTCACAAACAATTGATGGGGGACAATGCTAAAAGGGTTATGGGCCACATTGCCATACTGGGTCATTGGTTGTATCAAAGAGCAGACAGTATCATAGGCAGGAGCAAGTGGGAATCATGAAATAGAGCATGCCAGAACATTCTAAGGTCAAGACAAAAGATCGGAAGCCAGGGCTTCCAAGCAGAAGCGTAAATCGTTTGGTCCAAGGGTCAAGTTTCTGGTGTTTAAGACTCACTTTCTGCCCCAGAACAGCTTTTCTCCCTTCTCACCTTACTTTCTACTCAAAGTTTGCTTGCTTATATTAAAAAGATAAATATTTTTATTTAACAAAATTTATATACTGCTTGATTGTACAAAACCTCTAAAATCTACTATTGTTCTTGTTAAGTCTCAGCCATCTCTCTCTCTCTTTCTACTTTCCTTCAACATCTCCTCTGGCTACTTTTCCTCAGCATGCAAGGTGTTGCTGGTGCATGCATTGGTCAAACCACAAGGCTGTGGCATGGCTGGGGGCAAGAGAGGAGACACAGGGCAGGCTGTGACTCTTGGGCCTACCTGACCATGGCCCAAGGCCCACTGGTGACTCCCAGACCACTGTTTGAGAAACACACACAAACGTGTGTGGGGTGTGTGTGTGGTATTATTATTTCCCCCAAAGTAAGAGGTTATTCTGAACATGACATTGCACTTGTCATTCATAGAACAATAGAAACCCCTTTCCACACACCAGATGGGCAGGCTGCAAGGAAGCAAGCATAATTAAGTCCTCATAGATACAGGTGCTTTTGCCACTTTCATTTTGCTTAGAGCAAAGAGTTTCAGGCATTTTATCTGATAAAGTATGGGCAATGTGACGGGAGAGGGGCCTTGGGCCTACTCAGCCAAGCCTTGAAATTGCCTTTATTTCTGTAATTTTCAGCCTATTGTTTCTTGCCCTTCCTTCAGCAGTTAATGAGTCTGACTGTTCGCACTCCTTCAGATCTGTTTTGTCAACTTTGCCATAGCCTGTCATACAATTAATTACATTCTTCATGAAGGGAGACATCCCACAGGCTTGTGGGGTCAGCATATGATTTAAAGAAGGACAGATTGACAAAAATAACACAAGGGAACCATTTGTGAAGTTGTCTTTTAGCCTTCCCAGCCTGTTTAGTATGGATGAAATAAAGCTATTATTATTTTACTTTATTTTAAAAAATTGTCCTTTCAGCACAGGGAAGATTAATGAGCTGCTCTGAATTCAAAAGAAGAGGAAATAAATAAAACTGGAACTAAAGAGCTTGCAAACATTACAAGGAGATATAGAAGCCCCAGTGCACCTCTCAGTTATCCATGTATTTTATGTTTCCCTTCTGCTGACATGTAGCAGTGGTAGAGTAAAAGCCCATCTCTCTGGAAATCAGAGACACCAGCTGGACTGTGTAACAAGCATGAAATAGTCATAAAGACTTCCTGGTTTGAGGAGGAATATTTATTTATCTGATACTTAACTGCACAGCAGAATGATGACAAGCTAGCTTTTCTCTCTCCTCCCTTTACATTTCAAGCCATAATTACACATGGCACAGAGATGACGAAATGGATAAAACTAAAACTAGTTCAGATAATACAGTGTTTCAATTACTATATCAAAGCTTCCTAATTATAGTGAGTGCTTTAGAAGTGGTTATTGTTTTTTTTTTTAAGTTTGCTTTAAAGATATTAGCTAATTCAAGATAGCTTCATTGAAATGCATAGTGTGATACAAGATTATTCATAACAGCAAGAATCTGTGGGGCCATTTACCATTTCGAGCCATTAGGAAACCCATTGTGGCAGCCTGGAAGTTTAGAAACTGCTCTGTTTAGATTGATGGGCCTCAGCGGCACTGGGGTTTGGGCTAGCTCTGTTCAGGCTCAGGATTCCTAAGAGAAAAGTTCAAATGTTGTTTCACTTGCAAGTCTTTCTCAGACTGAGCCTTAAATGGGAGCTGTGGTCCTATCTCACTAGCTAGGCCTCCCTCCCTTCTTTTAGAAGTCCTTGACTACAGTGGATCAGAGGAGGCTGTTGTTCCACTTGGGCTTCTGAACTGGAGTCCATGTAGGCAGACAAGAGCAGCAGAGAGGTACTGACACAATGGGCTGACTCTGAGGTCGTTTTGTCTCCAAATTCTTACCCTCATCCCCTGAAAAGGGGAAATGCAACTCAAGGGTCATGACATCCACCGAGTGTTGAATAGCATATCTTTTCTTGTTCTCCTCTTTGTGGTAGAGAATATATAGAATGACAGGGCGGATGTCCACAGTAAGCCTTTTCCTGGATCTTGAGTGCTCTCATTTTGCAAATGAATCTCCACAACCCTCGAGACATCTATGCACAGACCACATCAATCCTGCATTTGTCTAGATGACATATATGGAAGATGACAGGTCATTACAAGGCGAAGTATGAGAACCCAGTGACCACCTTGAAAAAGATGGAATTGCTTCTGCATGGCATCCTTGTCTTTCCATAAGCAAGTTGTGTGTATTAACATTATATGGTCTGTCTCTGGGCTACTGTTCCCCAGCTGGATGCCCTCCAGATATTTTGGGCTTTAATTCCCATCATCCCTGATCATTGGCCATGCTGACTGGGACAGATGGGAGTTGCAATGCAAAACCTCTGGAGGAGTTGGGTTTGAAAATGCTGCTCTAGGTGCTTGCCCAAGTTTCCTGACAGAGGCTTCCAGCAGCATGGAGGCAAAACAGTCTTTTGAAGCTTAGAACTAATGGCAAGTGGTGGAAAGTAGCCTACCCCCCCATTTTTTTAAAAAATGAAGTCCTTGCTAAATGCTCATAAGCAAGAGAGGTGCAGCATACATTTTAACATGAACTATGGATCATGTTTAGTCTTGGAAATGAACCAGCATGTTTAAACTTTATAGCACTTATAGATTTCCCCCCCCCCTTATTATTGTTAGCTTGTAATATATTGGGAACATGTCTCTTGATTGCATATGCTTTGAAGTATAGTGCTTTTCCATTTCAGTGTTCGGGTTATGAATGGATACAGCCATTCTTTATACAGTACATTGACTATATGTATGGCTGTAAGCTAAATTCATTAAAACAGGAGTGATGGGGTATATAAGGTAGTTATGACTTGCTCTATAGTAAATGCTGAAGCACAGGAGTTCCATGTTTTTTAAGGGTGCTCTATTTCAGCTACATGAGTCTAACCACAATGTATATTTTCACATTCTGTGTAGCACAGGTCTGGACTGAAAACGGGGTTGTGGACCAAGCTACAGTGGGTGTCTTCAGGGGCACAACTACTGTATTCTTTTTTCTTTGTTATTATTGTTTAAAGAGAAAGTGAAAGAAAGATGGTAAAGCATGGAGAAAGAGACAAAAGGAAGAAAGGGATAGACAACCAGGGGCAAAAATACACACACACTTCTATATCTAGAGCATGCCATGCAGCAGATTGAAGTTAAAGGTGAGTCCTAGGTCTGGAAACATTGAAAACTACATTATTAACATGCAGGGCACAGTTAGAGAAGGCTAAGTTCACATTATATCCCACTAGTGAATGTTCAAAGCTAGTCAACATGCCTAGTAATAAGGCCTGTCTTTTGGATTGTTCCTGTTGACATGTTGGATCAGTTCAAATCCCTTACATTAGTGCAAGGGTGACTAATCTGTGATCCTCCAAATGTTGCTGAACTTCAATTCGCACCATCATTGACCATGCTAGCTTGGGCTGATAGGAGTTCTAGTTTAGCAACATCTGAAGGGCCACAGGCTAGCCACCCCTGCTTCACTGTACTCTGTTTATCTTTTGATTGGTGTATATTTTCCCCGCTATGCTTCTGAGTTGGAAATGTAGCTCTGCCACTGTTTCATTTATATGCATTTTGCCATATTCCAGGTATTATCAAAACCGCGCTTCCCAATATGGACAGAGAAGCAAAAGACCAGTATCTACTTGTCATTCAAGCGAAGGATATGGTTGGTCAAAATGGAGGGCTCTCTGGGACCACCTCTGTCACCGTCACCCTTACAGATGTCAACGATAACCCTCCCCGCTTTCCTCGCAGTAAGTTTCTGTGGATGATAAATGAGGAAGACTATATTTCTTACAAAACTAAATCTACGTTAGTTTCAAGTCCAGTAGTGAGCCTTTCAGGTTCCCAGCTGTTCAAGTGTGTTGGCTGCACTACATAGTATGCCTGACCATTGCACCCTACACATATTCTGAGGGGTTATGCAAATATCCATTCTCCATCTTTGGGATCCCTTTGGGGTTTTTTCGTGCATCGACATGTGTTGCCAGTACCTGAGGATGTTTGATTTATTTCTGACTTTATGATTACAGTATTTCTGTGATTAATTATAAGGTGCATCAAATTACCCTGTGTAGGTGGATGCATAGTAGTTCTTGTGTGCATCTCGCATTGCCTGACTATCTCTGTCAATTCTCTCCCCCACCCCCCAAAGACACTGAGAGTTTCATAGAAAAATCAATCTGGGAAGAACTAGACAACAATCTGCCCTCAATTTACTTGCTTTGACCAAGGTGGCTCATGACTGAACTAAGCAAGGAAAAGAAACGAGCTTATTTCCAGACTTGAGCTAGCCTGTTTATACACAGTCTGCTGCTCTTCTCCACCTTGCTGCGATCTTTCTTGTAAAGTCATTGCAGGAGTGAATTAGACTAATGTGAGGAACATATGCATGGCCAATCTGGTCAGTTTTCAAGTGGGTATGAAAAGAAATAAGCCAATCAAAGCAAGACTGGGAATTAGATTCTTTCCCCCCTTGAATTGTTTGGGTAATAATAAAACACCAGAGATTCAGCTTCTCGAAGTGAGAATGTTAGTGGCTTCAGCCTGCATTTTGTTAAGCTGCAATCTGTATCAATTTCAGCTTGAGCCGCAGGTTTAGAGTTTTCACGGGAGAAGAAGGATGCCTTTGCAAGAATAGCATTTATCTCAATTACATGGCATGAAGAGCCAGGAAACTGTCTCCTTAAGACACAATTAAGACTTATCTCTGATTTTACAAATGGATTTATTCTTTTCTTTGGTGACATGAGATATACTCAAGAGAAAATGTCATTGGCTGTAGTCTGCCTTGGTAGGAAAGTTAGGTTAAGTGTTATTTTTCCTTCTTAGATGTTATTTTCATCAGTTTACTTATGCATCACTTGCTTATGTGGATTTATAGTTGTGAGAGCGGAATAATGTTGGAGGAATGGACTCAAATAGCAAAGCTTAAAGAATTTGTTCCTTGCAAACTCCAATAAAAACAGATATTATCTGCACATCCTGAACTAATGTGTAGACCAGAACATAGTTATCCTTTGGATTTCACACTTCTCTGCATTTTTACAATGCAATTTTTGGCTCAAAATGCATTTGCAAATTGATACTTCAAGAGAAAACACATTTAGAAATGAACATTTTGAGAGAAAATACCTTTAAAAATGTATATTTTGCAAGGAAATATCTTCCAGTACATATAAAGTCCCATGCAGGTGTTGGTTTTTTTTTAAAAAAAAAACATAGGTTAAAGAGGAGCAGGCATATGAATTCATGCATTTGAAAGAGACATGGACTGGAAATAGACAGATCCATCCTAGATTCAAATAATATTGTGAGCAAAATGTAACTATTTTGGAGTGGATCTAACAAAGCCTGACCTATGAATATTTCCTTCCTCCATCATGACATTAAATACTACAAGCAAGGAAGGTGGCAAAAATAATTTTTAGAATAGATTGTGGATGGAAGCAAGGGTAGCAGCGGTCTACTTGTACAATGTGGCAGGTCCTTTTTTGAAAACCAGAAAGGTGTGCCATCCTATAGAGGGCACAGAGGAGAGAATGCTGGTGTTGTGATATTAAATCACCCAGTCTTCAACAACATGGAGCACTTTGGATGACCATGCTGGCTGGGACTGGTGGAAGCTGCATTTCAGTCATCATCACAATCAGCATCAGCATCTTGAGGGCACCAGATTGGCCAAGGCTGAAAGAACATTTTCCCTCATGGCATTTTAAAGAAATACCAAATGTATTGTGTTTAGAACCCTTCCGCTATAAACTAAGTGAGGTCATTGATTGATTGATTGATTGATTGATTGATTTGATGAACAGATGAAAATCCAGGGACTGTTCTGAACTTTACAGGATCGTATCAATATAATGTCCCAGAATCGCTACCCGTGGCTTCAGTGGTCGCCAGATTAAAGGCTGCAGATGCTGATGTGGGACCGAATGCTGAAATGGAATATAAAATAGTGGATGGTGATGGCTTGGCTGTTTTCAAAATCTTAGTGGACAAAGAGACACAAGAAGGAATCATTACAATACAGAAGGTAACCTCACTTCATTATTTCTGTCATGGTACACAAGTAACACCATCTCACTTTCAGTTTATGCAAGGAAGAGGCTTCAGCCAAAAGACAGATAAATAAATACAAGTGAGACCTGCAACCAAAGGTTGTATTATAGAGTACTGCTGCTTGGGATACCAGCCATTTCATTCCTCTTCACTCCGTTTTCTGTCCCTCACCTCCTCTAACCATCAGCTAGCAGACCATGGCCACTCATACATAGTTTCTATTGGTTTGTTTTTGGGATTCCCACCTGGGGGGGGGGAGGCTCTAAATATTTTTGTTCCTTTGAAAACCTTGGGGTTCTCCCAATCTTGCTGACATCTCACATGTGGGGTGATGCCATTTTGGTTACATAAGCAACAACTCACAGTCTGAACATTGGAAATAGAGAGAAGGATGCCTTGATCATAAAACACACATTAAGAATTCCCAGCTATGTAGGACTCCCCCCACCCCACTGCCTTAGTCAGCTAAAAGGTAAATATCAGAAGTGATTTCATTGAATGTCAACATACATACATTAATTGAAAATGGATAGCGTAACCTTCAGTAGTTATGTCAGGGTTAAGAAGAAATGTATCAACAGTGCCAAGAAAGAAATGTTGTAGTTCTGTGGTTGAATGGACAGAATGAAGGACAAATTCTGAAAGTTTGATCATCCTGTGGTTTTGTTCTATACATATGGAATCCTTGCAGTAGACAAATTGTCATTGATGTTACTTTTTCCATGAACAATGAATAATTCTGTAAATGAGGGAGTTACTTTCCCCTTCCTTAGTCTGTTCAATGGGGAAGGTAGGAATAGATGGTCCCTTTAGGGAAATCTAGTTGATTCTTAATCTGAGTATGTGCCACAGAAAACAGTTTTGTTTTCATAACTTTTGTTGTTTGAAGACAGTATTGCAGTCTTCTTCCTTCCTTCCTTTCTCTCTCTCTGTGTGTATGCGTGTGCAGGTGCGTAAATGCATTTCAATATTGTTGTAATTTTCTGATTTTAGTCTCTTTGTTCTTATTGCATTGCTTGTTTTATAATCCCCAGTGAAATTGCCTGATGGAACAAGGTTCCTGGGACTCTTGTTCATTTGACAGATGCACAAGCCTGATTAGTGTTAAGATTATCCAGAAGGGGGGAAATGATTCTCCAGCAACAGGGCTTTTGACTGGTAAAGGTAAAGGGACCCCTGACCATTAGGTCCAGTTGTGACCGACTCTGGGGTTGCGGTGCTCATCTCGCATTATTGGCCGAGGGAGCCGGCGTACAGCTTCCGAGTCATGTGGCCAGCATGACTAAGCCGCTTCTGGCGAACCAGAGTAGCGCATGGAAACGCCGTTTACCTTCCCGCTGGAGCGGTACCTATTTATCTACTTGCACTTTGACGTACTTTCGAACTGCTAGGTGGGCAGGAGCAGGGACCGAGCAATGGGAGCTCACCCCGTTGTGGGGATTCGAACCGCTGACCTTCTGATCAGCAAGTCCTAGCCTCTGTGGTTTAACCCACAGCGCCACCCGCGTTGAATGGTAGATTACTGTAAATTATATCATTTGATAGTTGTCATCTAGTTTTGTTTAAAAGGAGAATCTCAGACTGCTTCCTTTGAAGAATAACTGCATATTGAGTCCTTCCTTCCTTCCTTCCTTCCTTCCTTCCTTCCTTCCTTCCTTCCTTCCTTCCTTCCTTCCTTCTCTTGTTCTTCTTCAACAGAGAGGGCTTGCCTTGTAATTTCCTTCAGACAAGACAAAATGCTCACTTTTTTTTCCAAAAAAGTTGAATGGATGAGGCATAGGATCTAATCAGATAACACTAATGCACAGATATTAATGAAGCTGTCAAGCTCCATTCACTGTGCTGAAGGAAGAACAAAAGTATGCTTTGTCTTTTTAACCTTCAGCACTGTTCTAGTGATTTGTGAGATGTTTGTTTGCTATTCTAACAACTCCCATATTTATGGTCCCACAGTTATGGTCAGGAAGGGGTAAAGTGAATGCCAGCTAAATGATGTTTGTTATAAAATAAACATTAGCGTCAAAGTGAAGCAAAAGAAGCAAAAAACAAAAACAACCCTTTTTGATGGAGCATCTTTAGAAATTAAAGCCCCTCTCCTACTTTCTGCATTGTAAGGGCTACTTTGCTTTCCACTATGTCACTGCAAAATTTCATCATTTCATGCATGAGAAAATCAATAAAATTACGATATATTTTTTCATCTGATCCAGTATTTGAGAGCAAGAGTCCTATCAGACAGATGGAGCCATTTAATTATTGCTGCATAGAATCACAGAGTTTGAAGAGATCTTGAGGATCATCTAGTCCAATCTCCTGCAATGCAGGAATATGTTGTTGTCCCTTACAGGGATCGTACCTGCAACCATGGTATTATCAGCACCATGTTCTAGCCAACTAAGATGTCTGTTAGTTCAGGGTGAGCAGGATCTAATTCTGTGGGATGAGCTGAATGTGGTATATGGCAGCCATTACTGATTAACAACTGTGGGAGAGAGGTCCCTAGGCACTTACCAGCAAGCATTTGCTTGATGGCAGCAGAGGGACTGGGCGGCTGGCGCATGGCTCTTGAACAGTCAGAAACACCCAGTGTAGGCCTATAGCACGATCAATCCATGCTCAAATGTGACACTGCCTGGCCATGCTCTTAAACAGTATATAATTTATTTCTTCTCCCCTGCTCTATTATTATCTGTTACAACAATAAACTATTGCAATTTATAAAACACTAGAGTACTGGTGTTCTTGTCACATTATCCGCTTTCCTCTATGAGTTCACACTTCCGATGCAAGACATTAAAACATTAACAAATCCATAGAACGCATTTCTCCATTCTGACATTTTCTGGCATTATTCTATGGACACTCCACACTTGAAGCTCTCATTCTCATGCTAAATGATGGTGCCATGTGCTGTCTGAACGTAATAAGGGTACCTCTTACCCCAGTAAAAACAATTAGGCATGTCTATTTCTGATTTAGAAGAGAACAGAGTTAGTTAGCAATTGTTGTATGTCTTTATGTCAAGTGAGCATTATGCCATAGTCATCAAACTCTTTCTGTCTGCTGTATTTTTATTAGGAAACTTACAAGAGGGCTGCTTTAAATAGATTTCTTTTGTTTTCTTCACATAAAGTACTTAATGTCTTGAAAAACTGGCAATAGTTCATACTCCATTCACTTTTTCCAACTGGCTGCTTTTGTTGTAATAATTTTCCATGAAGCAGTTTTACGAGACTGTATGCATGATGTATCTATACATTTCAGCAATTCTCACTCTTGTTTTTGCAGTTGGTACAATCTTGCAAAAACAGCAGTGATTGAGACTTGTTGAAATGTAATTATTTACTTCTTTATTATATTCTTAACCCAAACATTCATCATATGATCCCAGGTTGCCTTATAGTTCTGTTACTTAGCAATTCCAATGGGAAAATTCATAATGCACCATATTCACAGCATTGCTAAATAAAATAGCAAATGTGATAATAATATGTTGGTTGAAGTATGTGTGTATATCTGCAACTTCCTGGGCAGTGCAGTTGGTATGAATCCTAAACCCCGAACCAAAGCACTTTGGAAAGACCCATGGCTTGTTCTCCATAGCTCCCCACACTGAATCAGACCCCTTCCAAAACTTGGGGTCTGAGTCAAAGGGACACAAAGACACAGACAGTTTGTGAAAACCTCCAACACCCAATATTACTTTGGTTTGTTTATTTTTTAAATTCAATTTATATCCTGCCCTTGCTCTGAAAAGAGCCCAGGGCATCACATAACGATAACGTTATGCATGATTGTTGGGAGATGGGAGAAGTGCCGTTGTGAGTGATAGCCTCTTGTTTCGAGCCACAGTATGACCTCAACGGGAGTTTCATTTTATTTTCATTCATGGTGCTTTTGGGAGAGATGTGGAAGGCTCTGATCAGCTGCTGTCAATTGAGAAGCAAAGAAAAACAAAGCCTCTGCTTTCATTTATCATAACTCGCTAATCTCTGGACCTATCCTTATGAAGTTTTGCAGGTTTTTCGGATAGGGTTCCCCTCACCGTTTATGCTGCTTTCATACATACTAAGGTACCAGAAGTGGCTCCCCAAGTCCTGCTGCCGCTTACCAAACAGTTTGAATCCATTTTTTGTCCTTACCTGACCTCTTGTGTAATTTGTAGGCACTTATTTGATCTGCTACCTCCCACGTTGTGAAGTGTTGTGATAGCAACATTAACTGCAATTTGTCCTACCATTCTTCTTAATCAATCTAATTTACATGTTTGATTGTGACATTAGCAGCAGTTCAACTGCTTACCATTTGGCTGATTTATATGACTTGAAAACAGCTTCACACACTCAAAAATATTATTATGATTTATTATTGTTAGCTTGAGTTCCATTATTTACTCTCATTAAATAATTATCTTGTTTTCTAATTACCCACATTTTGAAAGTTAATGTGTAAAAATATCAAATAAACCAATCAATTACTAAGCAAATTCTGGTTTCTTTTTTCATTTCTTCTCCTGAACATATGCTGTTACCTTATAATAATAAAAAATAATATTTTTATGTACATTGAATTTAAAAATTAGCAATACAAAGAGACAGTTTGCTTACCAATGCAAACAGCATTATGCAGTGTTCTTGCATTATGCAACCATGTCCTGGTAGAAGCTCCGTGGAACTGCATTCTATTCATTTAGTTAACAAAATGTATACACTGCTTACTAGAACAAAAGTCTTCTAATGCTTTACAATGGAAAGTTCAAAGTATTCATTAGAAACACAAATAAAAATAAACATTAAAAACTAGTTACACAAACATATTAAAATGGAAAAGGCAGTAATTTCAAAACACTGCTACTTACTAAAATCACATACTAAAATTATGTGCCTAGGTAGGATTGCAGGAAGGGGGGGGGGGAGTCTGTAGCAGTCACCAAAAACAATAACTGCCATATATCAATAGACAAGGAGATCCAAAGTGTAAGTGCTGCCACACTTAAGGTTCAGTTTCTTGCGTGTGTGAAATCAACAAATTGTGGCGCTTCTAAGTGGTTGAACTGGCATGTATGGGGGTGAGGCAATCCTTCACAATCTGATCCCCAGCTACTGAGTGCTTTACTTGCTAATAATAACATCTTGAATTAGGCCCAGTAACAAATTGGCAGGCCGTGTAGATTTCTAAGCAAGGCTGCTCTATGCTGACAGGGTCTTGTTCCTGTCAACAATCATGCTGCCGCATTCTGGGACGTGGGTGGTGCTGTGGTCTAAACCACTGAGCCTCTCGGGCTTGCCGATCAGAAGGTCGGCAGTTTGGATCCCCGCAACAGGGTGAGCTCCCATTGCTCTGTCCCAGCTCCTGCCAACCTAGCAGTTCGAAAGCATGGCAATGCAAGTAGATAAATAGGTACCGCTGTGGCAGGAAGGTAAACGGCATTTCCGTGCACTCTGGTTTCCATCACAGTGTCCCGTCGCACCAGAAGCAGTTTAGTCATGCTGGCCACATGACCTGGAAAGCTGTCTGTGGACAAATGCCGGCTCCCTCAGCCTCAAAGCCAGATGAGCACTGCAACCCCATAGTCGTCTTTGACTGGACTTAATTGTCCAGGGGTCCTTTATCTTTATCTCTTTTTTTTACCTAACTGTAGCTTTTGGACCAAACACAAGGGGAGCCCTACTTAGAGTTCTTTGATGTAATCCTCTCTTGAAGTCACCGTATTCTGTCTAAAGTTTGGTAGACTAGGTATTCCTGCTTGGCTCCCCATTTAGCTAGACTACATTTAGCTCCCCAATTAGCTGGATTATTTAGTGTTCTTATTGGTGTGGTAGATGCTCTTTCACAGACCCTTATTCCTTTGGACCTCAGTGTAGGTTGACTTTTAAAATCTCTGTTGCTGGGGGGGGGGGGCGATCTGTTATGTGAATTAGCTCAGACTGTGAGAAATACTGGCATTGTCGCACAAGTAACATTTTGTACTTAGGAATGGTAAGCCTACATATTATTCACTCATATTTGCAAGTCAAAGAGCTGGCTGATTATAATTTAGAAGTTGACTCTGCTGCTTAAACTTCTAAATCACTTTTTCTCTGTAGGAGCTGGATTATGAAGCCAAGGCCAGCTACACCTTGAGAATAGAAGCGGCAAATAAGCAAGTTGATCCTCGTTTTTTAAGCCTTGGGCCCTTCAGTGATATGACAACAGTGAAGATCATTGTGGAGGATGTAGATGAACCGCCTATATTTACCTCACGTTTGTACACTATGGTAGTGTCTGAAGCAGCTAAAGTAGGCACCATCATTGGAACTGTTGCAGCTCATGACCCAGATGCATCTAACAGTCCTGTGAGGTAATTTTACATTTCATTTCCTACTTTTGCTGCTGCTTATATCTATATCAATTTTTTTTACTGTATTCCCAGATAGAAAAAATACCTTGGGTTGTATCAAACTAAGTTCTTCTCAGAGTTGTTGTTGGCTTCCAGCATTCTCAAGAGACAAAGAAGTATGCCTCCCGGGGTGGAGCCAAACCACTGGAGAATCACAGTGCCTGCTGGGACTTCAGAGACCAGTAACTCACACTGTTTTTGCTTCATTAACAGCACTGAAATGACCTCTTCAGGGTGCAAGTCTTGGGCTGCCCAGATGACAATATTTTCTCCCTCTTGGTCTCACTGATGTGGTCCAAAGAAAAGCAGAGCAATACATTTTGCACCAGCTTGGCTGCAGTAGTCACCAGAAAGAGGAGTACAAGATGCCATTCAACTGCCTTGGGGACTCTACTCTGGATTTGCACAGGGGCTTACTCTTTAGCCCCTCTTTTCCTAAAGATGCCACGCAGTGCAGCGGATATGGAGTTTCCCTTGGCGTTTACTCCTGAAGCCTTTCTCATTAATGAATATAGTGGAAGTTTAGGATCAGAGTTTTCCTTCTCCTAGATGGGCCACCTTCTCAGGTTGATGAGTCACATCTGCCCCTCACTTCACTCTACAGCACATGCAGTAACTGCCTTCTTGAACATTGGGCCCAGTATTGGTCTCATCTTCTCAATCCACCAAAGCCTGTCTTTGCATGTAGGGGAAGTCTCTAACTCACTGAAGGTTTAAGATCCATCAGCTACACTCTTCTGATGTAGCTGCTGTCACATATTGACCCCTTTCCCTGAGCCACAGGCAAGAGCTGAGTGCAACTCTCCAAAAGTGGACAGACTACTCCAGAAGGAGCATGTCATGCCCCCAGCAGAAGTACTACCACTTCCTTCCCCAGAGTAAACCCACTGGAACTAATAGACCTAACTTAGACATGCCCATTAATTTCAATGAGTATATTCTTAAGTACGGCTTAGTTAGATACTGCTGAGTATATTTTGTTGTCATTTGGATTGACTTGTCTTGGTATTTTCTGGGTTCAAGACAAAGCTTGGGAAAAAGAACTTTTAAGTTCACTTTGATGTGGAATAGTCTGTGCACTCCCATTATGTATGTATAGGCCGTGCATTGCTTGTGAAAGTCTTTACTCATGTGGCGTTTCACTTTGCTAAGGACCCTTGAGCAGCCAAATCAACATATCACCAATTTGTTACTACGTTGTAGCTGTAAACAGATTTAAATCCTTTGGGGCACAGCATAATACAAATATTTTAAAACATAAATATTCTTTCTACCCTGCAGTATGCGCCCATATAATTACATTTCAGTGATTTTGTTGTATCCCCGTGTTTAAATCGCCTTAAAATATACTCCCCACTCCCAGCACTGCACATGAAATCATAACTGGATTATGTAAGGAAAATATTTTGTAGAAGACAAGAAGCCATTATTATCCACAATCCATAGCTTATGTTCCAATTAAATTAATTACGCCAAACGCTTTGCAGAACAAGTTATTTACAGAAAGGAAGCAATGTGTATACTGGATATCGGATGTGCATTTTGCAGAAATCTGTTCCCAAGCCTCTCTTTACTGGAGGTGCATTCATTTATAAAATTGTATTTTTGTAGCTATTTCCTTGCAATGTAAGTGCTGAAAATGTATTTCAGCCTACAAATATTTCTCTCTCTCTCTCTCTCTCTCTCTCTCTCTCTCACACACACACACACACACACACACACACACTGCTGTTTTCATATATATGTATATCTCACTCTACTTTGGTCAAAAAGGGAGCTCTTCAAAATAACTTAATGTGATTCAAAAGTACTGTGAATTTTCATAGAATGTTTATCAAATACTTGTGTAAAAGAGCAAATACAATTGATAGGCATGAGCTCTGTCTGTTTATAGGGCAGTAGTGCTAACCATGCAGTGTGTTATTGAAGTTAGACTGAAATCCTGTTTAGGTGCCGGGGCTCCCCTTGAAAAATATATGATGAAATAAGAAGAGATCACCTTTTAACACATGAAGTGTGTCCTTTTGTCATCTGGGACTGGGGGAAAGGATGAAAGTTCCAGAGGATTCACAGCTACCAAACTCAAAATGATATGAAGTGCAAGGCCTTTTTATAGCCTTTTTATATGCCTGCCTGCCTTTGTTTAGTCCTGATTAGAATTTCTCCCAAGCTTGGCAGCTTGAAAGAAAGAGAAAATGGGGCAGTACATCTGATAAAACATATTGTTGTCACTATTTGTTTTAGACATCTTACACTTATTCATTATTTTAGTATATAAGGCCGTATTTCTATAGAGGTTCCCTAAATTACTCTGCCATAAAGGTTTTTATTGCAGTCCTCCTCATTTTGTTGTCTGCTTGAGAAAATTGAACTACAGCTTTTAAAGTGACTGGCTCCATCACTTAAAAAGCAGATTGAGCCTGTCTAGGAAAAGTGATTTCAAACACCTGTATATTCAAAGACTCATTGAACAGCCTTGGGAACATTGCTATCTCTCTCTCAGCCTTAGCACAGGAATTATAGTAATCTACTTCAGTTTAAGGAAACACCCAGGGTTGTATCCAGTGCTCCATGTGCATTTTTCCACTGGTGCAACTAGACTTCCTTGTCCCTCAGCCTCCAGAGCTGTTTTGATGCTGTTCAGAGAGCTAGAGGGGAAAATGGGAGGAACAGGAAACTCTTCTGCTGGTGGTAGCATCTAGTGAACAGAACCACTCAAAAGTGTGATCCAAAAAGCAAAATTTAGCTTGGATACAGTTTGTTTTATAGGTCTCCCCAAATCATTGGAGCAGGGGTTGAGGGATGTACAGGGGGCTGCAGTGGGAAAGGAAGGGAAGAGAGAAAAATGTTGTGCAAGCTGCCTACACTCATGCTGCTTGAATACAACCCAATGTTATTAGAAGGCTTTAATCAGCTGAATTTTTCTCAAGGAAATATGTCATGCAAACTAATGTTCTCGGAACTGGCTTTTGACTAGCTATGCTGAACAGTGTCAGGGTTAATAGCTAGGAAGCTTGAGAGCTGTCCAGAGATTAAATTCCATCTGCCCAGGCCTGCCAAGAGTGGCTACATTGCAAAGGTGACAGGCGATGTCTCTGGGGGAAGGATGCCAACCATGAATCTGTTCAAGAGCTGTGCATTGCTGACCAAATACAGCAGTTCAAACATGAGGGGAAAACAAAAGCAGGGAGTTACTAAAATGAAAGCCAAATGAGCATGTCATCAGTGCAGAAACATTCCTAAAGGGTAGGCAATAAAAATAATTGATGCTCTTTGGGTTCATTAAACTGGACCAATTTAGTTAGAGTCACACAAGGGGTCAGATTTTCAAATTTCATCTGCAAGGGTCCTCCAAACCCCCCAATTTTTTTTCCAGGGGTTGCAGAGAGAAGGGGTGGCAGAAAACTCCATTCTGTGATTGTGAATTATGTTCCATTCATGGAAGATACATTAGGATGCAGGCCATTGCCTTCAGTAACTAAAATGCAATGATATTGATATTTTTGTAATATGCAGTTATAATTTAAAATGCAATTGCTCACTCAGTGAAATCAACAAAAATATTTTGATTGGTTAACAACCCTGCAAATAATTCGTGTCACTCGTGTCACTTTCACAAAATTCTAAATGTTCCCACTGGCTCAAAATGGTGGGTGACCCCTGTTGTATATTTGCAAAGCCTTTTTGAGCAATGTGATGGAAAATCCCGCCTTTTCTGTTCTATAAAAGCGCTGTTGATTCAGGAAACCATTGTAGTGGATTACTGCACTAAGAAACAGGATGAAGGCTTGCCATCTGGGAATAATACTGTGAAGTACAAATGTGCAAACTGTCTCATCTTTACAATCAAAATCATCACTGTTTGAGCTATCCATCCTTTTGGTTAAAAGTGAATGAAGACACACACACACACACACACACACACAAGAGAGGGTTTTTTATTGTTGTCAAAGTACTTCCGAGGAAAGTGGAAGCATTTCATGTGAAGAGAACATAATTTGCAACAGCTTGTCCTTGCCTTTTTTCAAGCAGTGGTATTTGCATCCTTAAGCACACTCCCACAGCATTGTACCTAGTGCTGTCAGTAGTTGCTATGGAAGATCTGAACTTTTGCTTTACCTTGATTGGCCAAAGAGGTGAAAATCCTGACCTGCTTATTTCTTTCCAATCAAGCTGTGGAATGCTGTGTGGCCTTTTCAGCTCCCTTCTTCTCGACTGTACATTAATTGACTAAAGTACTCGTATGTGTGTTTTTCAGTCTTTTTGCTGGCAACCCTTCTGCAGATATCTTAAAGTAAAATGTGGATGCTACTCTATTTTGATTTGCTTATGAAGAATCCTAGTTAAATAGTTTCCAGTGCTACTTACACCAGGGCAGGAAAACCTGCCACACGCCAGATATTATTGGACTTTAGTTTTGGTCAGCCTCAATTAGCAGGATCAATGAATGGTCATGGATTAGTAGTACAATAAATGTGGAGGGCCACAGGTTCCCTATCCCTGATTTACATCCACATCACAACTACACTTTCCTTTATGTGCATTAATCTGCTTCTCTTCGCCTCCTGCATCATGTAGAGAGATTAATGTGATTGAGAACTCCCTTTCAATGGAAGGTGATCCTTTTGGATGGATGAGTCACTGCCCCACCAACCTCAATCTACCCTCAGCCAACCCTCACCTGCCTACCTTCTGACTTAAAACTGCCTGTTAGCTTTCTCCTCTTAATGTCTCAGTGTTGTCCCTTTTAGAATTCAGCCGGGAAGAAGATAGGGGGCAAAACAAGAATCACTTGCTCCAGCTCTGGCTCTCATTGTCTCTGGCTCCTCCTAATGTTCAGTTCTCTGACTTCTACCCTACCAGTCCCAATGGGCATCATCAGCAGGGCTATAAAACAAACAAACAAACTTCTTTCATGGCAAGCAGGTGACTTCAGGCTGACATATATTCACTGTCAATCAGCATTCCAGTTAAACACAATCTGGCCTTCTGGTATATTGTGTTATATCAAAGGTGTGTTTCTAATGGATCTAAAAGTACATAGCCAATTTCCAAGAGGATAATTAAACAGTCAACAATGGGCATTTTCTCCCTTTCTCATGGCTTATTTTCTGTCTGAGCTTTTCTCCTCCTTGAAAACAGCTTGGGGGATCAAGCAAGGCGAGCTTAAGCCAAGGTTGCTCAGTGACAGGAGTCTGTGTTTGTATGATGACAATAAGGCCCCAGGAGCAAATGTAGTAATACGTAATCCCTGACCTACTCTACAGTTTTCTTATTCACCCCATGGGCTTTTCTGCCTGTGACAAAAAGTTCAGTGTCTCGCAGTGGAAGCTCTGCTGGGAACCACAGGGAATTGATACAGCCAGGTGGCACAGTTCCAAATCTATTCCACATTAGGTTGGGTTCAGAAGTAGAGTCTTCCAAAAATAAATGAGTGGTCGACCTAAGAGCAAAAGAGCAGAAATGGAAAGGAAATACCTGTGACCTCAGTTAGGAAGGTATCATGAAATGCAGGAACTGAGCCATCTTTCCTCGACACAGTGAATTTTGCAGAATCAGATGGCTCCGTGTAACAAACTCTCTGTGTGCTGTAAGGGCTGTAAGACAGCTGACAACAAAGGAGAAAAGAATCTTGATGAAAAGCTCTTTGAGCCTAATGTGAAATAAATGAAACTTAACACACACACACATTGCAATTATACATACATCAAAAGTTTTCTTTCATCTTTCATCCAGGTACTCCATAGATCGAAACACAGACCTGGAGAGATATTTTAATATTGATGCCAACAGTGGGGTGATTACCACTGCGAAGCCGTTGGATCGAGAAACAAATGCTGTTCATAACATCACTGTCTTGGCTATGGAGAGTCGTAAGTTCTCCCTGCAAAGCCATTTTTTAAGCCTTTAAAAGTGTTGGTGAAATGAATCAAGTTGTTCACGAAGAACCTTAAGTGTTGGAGATGCTTTAAGCCATAAACAGTTAACTCTAATGAGTTAAAAGTTAATGCTATTTCATGACAATTCTCTAAGGTTTTTAGGCAGTATCATGTATCATAGAATCCTGATCTTAGAACTATAATGTCTCAAAGAGGGCAGAAACACCCTTAATTTATTTATATATTACTGTTTAATCTTCCATGGGCATCTCCTTGGATTAAAAGAGAGAGGATAGAAATTAAAGAGTTAAATAAATATATGGGGCAGGATTCACCTAGGATTCACCCAGCAGCAGAAGCCCTGTTCAAGGATTTATGCATGCAAAATGGGGTTTTGCCCTATCTCTTTCCACTGCCCCCCTCCAAATTGTCTTGAGGGGTCTGATGAACCCCCAAAATGGGGGGGGGGGAGAAGAGAGGGATTGTTCCCTCTGGCAACCTGAAGTGTACATGCAAATAGAATGAATGGAAGCATGTGGCTTTGAATTTTACCCATGGTGTTAGAATTGACAGTATATGCAGAAGTAGTCAACAAGGTGCCCACCAGAAGTTTGGAATGCAACTCCCATCAACATGGACCAGGGGTGGGAAATATTTAACATATGGCGTAAACTGAGGAACAAATTTGGCCCATGAGGTTACTTCTCAAAAACCACTTCCACCTTACAATCTGCTGATGTCACTCTGATGGGGGATGGGTGGGTCAGGGTTCAATCCTGCATTGGCTTCTTGCACCTGTTTCTAGCAGGAGACTTAGGGCGCACACAGCAGAAAGTAACCCCTGCTCATCAGTTCATGAGTGATGGTTAATTCCTACTGAGTTTAGCTGTAAGTGTCTATTCCCCTGCTAGGAACAGGTGCATGGAGCCAAAGCACAGCATAAGTCTGTTTGAAAACCCTTTTGAAAACAGTTCCACAATGCATTTTTAAGCTCCACTTTTCATGGGTTTGGTGAACAGGCTGCTTGCAAAAGGGCTTTCAAACAGCCTACAGTACCCTCTGAAGTCCTGACAACCAGGGCTTCAAAGCATACTATCACCTGTCATCATAGTTATGCCATGTGATTTACAAGTGGGCTGGCTTGCATGTCTGTCAGATTTGGCCAACAGGATTGGAGAGATAACCATCCAGCCCTTTGGCCAATAAAGTTTTCCCCAGCTGTAATCCAACAACATCTGATTGGCACAATGTTGTAAACCAATTATACATTATAGCAACTTGCAACTGTAGAATTACAGTTTACTTACATTTGTATAACAAGGGTTCATTAATACTGCTAGATTAAGACCCATCATTTGTCATAGATGCATCCATGGTTATACAGGGAAAATAATTACAATTCTCTTAACTGCTGGCAAAAGAAAGGAAATGGAAGGAGCTGGAAAAATTACCCTTCTTTATTCCCTTCCCTGTACCTTTTCCTCATACATTCAATGTAGGCCATTAGGAGAAATAGGACAATGTACTTGAAGAACCATTGGCCTGATCAAGCATGGCAGCCCTTTTCTTCTTTTCAGTTTTGGTTCACTCTTAGTGACAAAAATCCCACTGACAATTTTGTGGTTCCAGAAATATGGAACATATTTCATAGTTTCAGAATTGGTTCATTATGAATAATAACAACTGGTTCTTGTCCTTTGAAACAGAAAACCCTTCGCAAATTGGGAGGGGCTATGTGGCCATCACTATTCTTGACATCAACGACAATGCTCCTGAGTTTGCAATGGATTATGAAACTACTGTCTGTGAAAATGCAGAACCTGGCCAGGTGTGGATTTATATTCCTAACAGCTTGATGATATTTGCTGCACAGCAGTAATTTGATTTGCACTGATGCCTCTTTTAAGATAAAATATAATCAGTTTATTGCAGTAAAAATGACATGTTGATTTGAAGCTAAAATAAACATTAACTAGATATGAAACCATCATCCACGAGCCTGTGAGAAAACTGCACAGGGAAATCTACACTGCATATGATTTTGATCATCCTCTACACTTCCTAATCCATGAAAATAGCAAATTTCCATTCTTCCAGTTAATTTCACTAAAATAGACCTTTTTTAGAGTAAAACTACACTGAGTACCAGCTAGATGTTTTTATGCTCAGATTCCATAAATGGCCTTCTTTCTCATGTGTCCTCAACTGTTGAATAATGAATCTCTCATAATTCCTTGAATTCCTGGAACATATTAATTCTTTAAGAATTGCTACTGTGTCACATCCTACCAACGTTCTCAATTCATCTTGACTTTTTAAAAAAATATTATCAGCAGAGGCGTTACCCAATTAAACTGTTCCACCAACACAAGGTTTTTTAGATAAGCAATGAACTTCCCTGCCCTTTCCTTATGCAACTCCTAAATATGTTCTGGCAGTTCTCACAACCTTCTGGATTCAGATTTACATGGCATTCAGGAAGTGTATAGGGAGGGTGGGGAGGTTTTATTGTGCAACTAAAACTCCTTGTTCTAGCGGAACTGTTTAGTTGGATATTTCCCCAGGTTTTTATCTGCACGGACACCATTTAAATGACAATGGCTTCCTGTGCCCCCATGCAACATTTTCCGCAATTTAACTCTTTCAGCATCCCTTGTAATCACACACACAAAATTAACAGGGGTGCTATCAAAACAGAAACTCTAAACCAAATTCTAATGAGTGCCTGAATTTTGATGAGTACCTGAATGTAACAAAAACAGACTGTGGGTCACACCACTATATAAAATTTCCTCTCCCTTCTTAGAGCTCTGAGAAGTTGCCTTTTATTGAATGCAGACTAAAATATTGCCTTGTATTTAATGCAAACTAAAATCTAACCTGAAGGCAAATCACTTTTCTCTCTAGGCAATTCAAAGAATCAGTGCCATTGACAAAGATGATCCACCTAGTGGTCATCAATTTTCCTTCAGTTTGGCAGGGGAGGCTGCAAATAACCACAACTTTACATTACAAGATAATAAAGGTAAGGTACTGGCTGTGATTGTCAATGTCAACCCAAGGGCATTGTGAGCGTTGACACACCAACACTCTTATTTCTTCAGACAGGCAATACCGACTGTCATCTGGAGTAACTTCACTGTCAGGAAGAACATTAATTAAGAGCAATCAGACCCCAAAGTAATTTTTATCCATAGATTATCTGTCAGGAGAAAGAAGCTGCTGCTTAAATCATTTTAAGCCATGAGCCAAACAGATGGGCTTCAGATCCATTCTTAAACAGACTCTTTTTCACTTTTTGTTTTTATAGGTCTTTATCTAAATTAGATTATACCTCAGGGCAGCAGCTGAAAAATTTCCTGGATCTCATGTTTGATTAATGTAACTCAGGAAATATAGAAATGAGCCCTTAAACACATGGCAAATTGGCCACCTCTTTGAGAAAACAACTTTTTCATCCATATCTTCTGCTGCTAAAAATACTTTTTGGAAACACAAGCTAAAGGTTCCATGTTTCTAGGCTGTTAGTATGATTTAGCTCTCCTTCGTGGAACAACATTTTGCTAAAGGGTAGAGATCCTTGCAAAGTTGGAAAGAGCTATTCTTGCTTTATTTATTTATTGTATATTTCATTTGCCCTTAAAGGTGGATGTTGGAAAGAATTCTAGATGAAGTCCTTCAGCTCCCCATCTCAAACATGAAAAATAAATGCAGCAGATCCTCCACAACAGAAAGCCATTACCCTTTTCTGAAGGGTAACCTTAACTGGTGGGAGGACTGGTAGCGGACATTTCAAAGGAGGAAATCTGTGTCACGTATAATGGTTCAATCAATGCCACTGCAATTTGCAAGTTCCCATTTACAAGTTCTAGAATCTTCTGCATTCCAAAATAAGCATGTAGAAGTTAGGAGGCTTTTCATTGTTTTGTTGCTGTTTGTTGATGACTAGTTTTATTTTTGGGAAATGCTCCCCTCTGTTTCAAGTTTTACAGTTTGTATTAAAAAATACAAATATGCCAATTCTGATTTCTCACCGTATTCACAAGTGATGTTTAAGCTTGCACCTCCTCCAGAGAGAAAAGCATATATTGGTTCTGAAATATTAGAACTGGCAGGAGATTTTTAAAGTCAGTTGTCACCTTTTTGTATATTTTTAGTATATACACTGAAATCTTTGTTATTCATTTATTCAAAGATCTTAGGTGTGATCCATTAGCAAAAAGTAAATTATTTGTTGTATCTGTTCATCCGTGAACATCTGAAAAACAATTGGAAATCAGTTGTGACAGCAATTTGTGTTGATTCACATGGTACCTCTGAGAGGAATTTCAAGAGCTGCTAATTTTATTAGGTCTCAAATGTACATCCTTTTAATATACATAGCAAAAGGTAAATATACATGAATTATCTTCAAAATGTGTCATTTATAATGCACTTTTGCTCACTTTACTCCTTGAAAGATGTTAACAGAGATGCATTCATTGAGGATGTTCTCTTGACTACATAGATTTGCCCCCTAAGTTTCAGTCTGGACTTCCTTAGTTCCAAGGTTATGTTTTTTTAACAAAGCCATCTGAATTATTATAATAAACAGCTCCATTTTAAGAAACAATCCAATGTTTTAAACCATGAGCCACCAAAGAAAAATACTGTTCTCATCTTCTCCAGCTGATGTGTTGTACACTCAGCTATGTTAGTGTCCTCATGTATGACGCTGATGATATAATTATGGATAATAGCAAGAAGCCTACAGAAAGGGCTATAACTCAGTATTAGAGCACATACTTCACATCAATCAATTTGGCCTTTCCAGATCAGTGTAGACAAGATTGAGGTAGACCATCTTATAGACCATTCTGTCTTCTTAAGAGCCTTATTTTTCCCTAATTGGCTAGAGAAAATAGAAAGATCTGCTTCACAAAGTTATGCGCTAAGGGTGTGTGTGTGTTTTTCTTTAAGTGCCAACAGATAAGAAACACGGGACCAAACAAAGTTCATTAGAACTTAGCCATTACTTGCAAGCACAAGTGAGCTGTCATTTGCACACACACTTAAGTGCCAGTGCAGATCATCTCTCTCTCTCTCTCTGTGTGTGTGTACAATATTTATTTTGTGCTCATGGGTACACAGTTGTATACATATTCTTCCTTGTGCAATTTACTTTGTACCATTCATGCACATTAGATTTCCATCCATTTTAAACCATGAAGTGCTTTACTTTTTAGAGAAACAATTAATTTAAAGCACCTTTAAGAGAGCTTTACATTCCTTGACATTAGAATCTTGATATCATTTTCTGAGAATTTGCACATTTTTGTTTAGATTAGCAGTGGCTTTATTCAAATTCTTAACTGAATGACAAATCCTTTTCTCAGGGTTTGATGAACACATCCCTTCCTACACACACACACACATATCAAAACCCTCTACAAAGATAGAGTGGCTAGAGATACTTATGGAAGGCCAAGTGATATAGTCCTCTTTTTCAAAAAAATAAATAAATGGAAAAAATTGAGTGAAATTTAACATATGAAATGAAGTACTCATGATAAATTTTCCTTTATGGGCTTAGTGGATCAGAACATGTCTCCCTGCTGTTCTCCACATGCACATGGATCCTAGACCAGGATAAGCCAATGATGGTAGACATGAGAACATGAACTTTTAACCTTTCTGTTGTCTTTTCTTGATCCCCTCTATTAAGATTGCACCTTGCATTTACAAGGCCTGTCATCAGGCAATGTGGAAGACTTGCCGCAGCTTGACTAGGGAATTAGGCAAGGAGACATGGAACTGCATTAAACAAGGGATACCTACGAAGGGATAACTATGAAGGACCCAAGGTGGGCTAACCTTCAGCCCTTCCCAGGGCTTGTTCTTTGCAGTCTCAGGTTGTAAAGACTGCAAGCTTGTTGCTATTGGTAAGGGTAAAACAAAGGGCATAATAAATTGATATGTATTTTAAAAAGGCACAGAATATTTCTTGAAGAAATCCTGTCAGTTTCACTCTTTGTCTTTGCCTCGGTCCAGATAACACGGCATCTATTCTAACCAGAAGAAATGGATTCCGGAGGCAGGAGCAGTCAGTTTACTATTTGCCAGTATTTATTGTGGACAGTGGCTCTCCTTCACTGAGCAGCACCAATACACTCACTATCCGGGTGTGTGACTGTGACGCAGATGGCATTGCCCAAACATGCAATGCAGAGGCCTACATCTTGCCAGCAGGACTTAGCACCGGGGCACTCATAGCGATACTGGCTTGTGTTCTGACACTGCTAGGTATGTCTTTGGGGTTTGTTCCCTGGAGAGGGACAGTTTTCCTTCAGAACAAATGCAATTCCTTTACTTATATATGTTTGCAATTGCTTGGGCGGGGATCAAATAAAATGTGTTTATTTATTATGATATTTGCCTGTAATGTGGCCATCTCGAGGTTGTGTACAATAGATCATGAAATAGAATACAGAAACCAAAATGCAAATAAACTCACTAAATACAAGAAGTAATAATCAAGAGTTAGAAAAGGAAATGGAAACCTTAAAGGTTCTACAGTGGGAGGCAGTTGATCAGGCCAATTCCCATCTAGTCCAGCATCCTGTTCTCACTGTTCAACCAGATACAGCAGTACCTTGGTTGGCGAACTTAATCTGTTCCAGGAGTCTGTTTGACAACCAAGGCATGGCTTCCAATTTGCTGTAGGAGCTTTTTGCACTCAATCGGAAGATGTGGAAGCCGCATCGGACGTTTGGCTTCTGAAAAACGTTCACTAACTGGAACACTCACTTCTGGGTTTGCAGCATTCGGGAGTCAAAAAGTCTGAGTACCAAGGTGTTCAACAACCAAGGTATGACTGTCCCTGTGGGAAACTTGCAGACAGAACCTGAGTGCAAGAGGACTTTCACCTCCTGCAGTTTCCAGCAACTGATATTCAGATATATAGCCATCATGACATCAGTAGCTAGCATGAACAGAAATGTTTTCAGAATGTGTTGAAATTTTGCTAATATTGACATGTGACTTATTTCTGGGGGGAAACCCTTCTAGAGAGTGAGTGCCACTACAGATAAGGCCTTTGGGGCTTCTCATATCTAGGTACTGACCAACCAAGACTTACTTAATTTCAGTAGATGAAACTGCATCACACATCTTCAGTTCTCTAAAGTAATTAGTTTCTGTCATGTCAGCCACACTTAAGACACATTTGTTTTGTCTAACACAAGATGTACAGCATGGGTAGGCAAACTAAGGCTTGGGGGCCAGATTCAGCCCAACCGCCTTCTAAATCCGGCCCGCAGATGGTCAAGGAACCAGCGGGTTTTTACATGAGTAGAATGTGTGCTTTTATTTAAAATGCATCTCTGGGTTATTTGTGGGCATAGGAATTCGTTCTCCCCCCCAATATATATATATATATATAGTCCGGCTCCCCACAGGGTCTGAGGGAAGGTGGACTGGCCCCCTGTTAAAAATGTTTGTTGACCCCTGATATAAAGGATAAGAACTGCAGCCTTAAAGCCTAACCCGCAACCTTAGGCTTATATATACCAAATCTTATACAGTGGTACGTCTAGTTACAAACTTACGGTAATTCGTTCCAGAGGTCCATTATTAACCTGAAACTGGTCTTAACTAGAGGCGTGCTTTCGCTAATGGGGGCCTGTTGCTGCTGCTGCGCCACCAGCACACGGTTTCCGTTCTCATCCTGGGGCAAAGTTCTCAACTCAAGGTAACTCTTCCAGGTTAGAGGAATTTGTAACCTGAGGAATTTGTAACTCGAGGTACCACTGTATATAGATTTGGTAACAATGAAAGTAGCGTTACTTCTGCCTTTCCAGAAGGTGTTCAGTCTCTTGATTATGCATTTGCAGCCTGGAATCTGTGATGGTTACAGACTCACACCTGGTTATCCGGAATAAGCTCAAAGGCACAGATACATTTATACAATCTGTGTTCCATTCTCACAATCACCTCAGATTAGAAGTACCAATTCACAAGTAAAAAATGGCACTGGAGACTGGGGGGGGGGCACCTTTTCTAAAGCCTCATCTATAAAAAGCTCTGAACTGTGATAGCATTTTTTAAATCATTGCTTGGCACCTTACTTGAGTGTGCATATGGCAGTTAGGACTTGGCACAGTCCTGGCACCTTCTAGGCAAATAATGATCATGCAAGAATTGCCAGAACTTCACATTTCTCTGAAGCAGCTTTTTCATCATTATTACCATGTGTATAGATCATTGTCTGTAGTAGACACACACTGGTTCACACTTCACATTAATGCACAGTAAAAAAAATTCCTATGCTTTCATGTGAATGAGCAATGTATGGTTGCCTGCTGCTGAAATCACAGTTACTTCACTCTTTCCTGACTACTTTGTCTGGCTTGTACAAACTGAGCTCATGGTTTGTTTTGGGAAAACAAACCACAAACACTAAGCAATTTTTGGCTTCTTGTGGTTTGTGTGGAGAGAAACCCTGGTTTTGGACAACTCAACACGCCAGATCATGGCTTGTTTCCTGGCAGGAGTGGAAGAGCAAAGCACCGACAATTGCCAGCATGCTTTTCATTCATATTAAACCATAGTTTAAGTATGGTTCAATGGGATGTGCAAACCAGGCCACTTTATAAGTGAGCTACATTTGCAAGCACCTTTTTTTAAAGGCTAGAATTGTTCCTGTTTTTGTAAAGGAGATGATTTATATCCTCTGTCAAGTAGGTGCATTTATTTTAACTTTTAAAGTTCAGATATACATAGCTCAAGTCAAGCTATGATAAGGAGTGTAACAAACAGTGCTGGGAGCAGTGAGGTCTCTTTAATCAGGCACAACTTACACATGGGAAATGCAGGCAGAAAACTGGATTAGTGAACAATAATGGACATAGTCTAGTAGTCATAGGCTTATAATGCCCAAGCCTTCACATGTCTGCTCAAAAGTAAGATTTATTGAGTTAAATGTAGCTTAACCTAGATAGGTGAGTACAGTGGACACTTGGGTTGCGAATGTGATCCATGCGGGGAGCACGTTTGCAACCCGCAGCACTGCAACTGCGCACACACGGGTCGCGATTCGGCGCTTCTGTGCATGCACAAGCCCTGAAACCTGGAAGTAACCCATTCCGGTACTTCCGGGTTCGGCGCAATTCGCAAACCGGAACAACACAACCAGAAGTGTCCATAACCCGAGGTATGACTGTATAGGAATACAAATGAACATAAACTTATTACCACTTGTGTATGTGTCCAAAACCCCTTAATAAATATAGCTGGCAAATGTTAGATTATTGAGTATATAACTGAAGCATCAACATGTATTTCTATTTGCCCCCAAATATTAATGAGTATGAAAATACCATAGAGCATATGAAACAGATACAATATAATTGCATTAGTAAAATTTTTGACATACACATGTTTCTTTCATGTAACATTGTTTTTTCAAACAGCATAATATTTCAGGTGAGTAGGTAAAACTTAAAAAGAATTCAGTAGCGAATATTGTAATTTTGACATGCCTTGATATTTAATTGGATTTCTGTTCATTTATGTTTCTTAAAACTTTACCATCTATTGAGAAATGTCTATGTGACAGAATTTGAACCTAGTAGGGAACCAAGTGCAGTAACTGCTAGTGCAAAATACCGATCCATCCATCATTTTGCATTTGCCTGTGCTTGTCAGAATTGACACATTCTTCATCTATGGATTCTGGTTTCCAGCCTAGGCCTCCTGTGGTTCAGGTGTCTTAGGAACAGACAGGTAGAGTTTTCCAGCAAAAGTATGAGATTCAAAGACGACAGTGTTTTATTCAGGAAGTGACATTGCCCATGACAAGAAATGACATATGTGAAGACTAAGCTCTCCAGACAACCTTTCAGACTGTTAAAACTGCAAAAACAGCTTCCATAGTTTACATGCAATGCTCTCCATATTCCAAGTGTCACAGAAAAGAGCATTTCAAGCTAAACTGAACTTTGCTCAGAATTACTGGGAGTTTTAAATCAACTTGGCAGAATACAAATTGTTAGATGAAGAACAAACTTTATGCCACAAATATTTCTGATTATTTTCTACCTAGCTGTTGCCTGATTTAGAGCAGTGTTCAGAAAGACATCTTGGAGTCCAATTCCATTCATGTTTACTTGGAAGTATGAGTCGAACTTAATTTAACAATCACAGAAGTATCAATTGCAGTATCTGTTTAAGTAAATTATAGCTGTGGGTTGCCTAATTTGACCAGACTGGTAGGAGGTTCTTAACCCTTTCCCCCCTGTACTGATACACCATGGGGTTTCTTCTCTCTGCACTCCTCCCAGCGGTCATTCCTCCTCTGGTCACTGCTATGGATACATAACCTTACTGTCAGGGACTTAATATTTTAAATAATCATCCTAATCCCAGAAATTTACTAAGGATAATATCCAACTAAGTCTAACTTAGGTCTGACATACTGAAATAATGGGCTTTATTGATTTAAATGGATCTGTTCTGAGTATGATTTGTCTACTTGTTTCATATCTCTCCCCCCCCATTTTTGGCAAAAAAAGGAAAGCTAATAGATAAAAAAGGAAAAGAAAGAGGAAAGCTAAAAATATGTCACAGGCCAAAATTGCCTGATTCTTCCCTTTCAACAGAGAGGAAGTATTTCACAATGCACCTCTCCGTTACTCTTTTAAAAATCTGGATGTATATCCCATAACTCAAAATGGGCAACCTTTGCTTGTTAAATACTGTTCAACCTCTATTCCTTATTTGTAAAACAATAAATAAAAGGGAGCTGCTGTCCGCATTATGCAGTATGAGGTGAGAGACTGAAGTGGTAAAGTTCCAGCCTGCACCTTTACAGGCTAAGGATAGAGTGTCACACTTTGAATTTTCCCCATGTTAAAAAAATATCCCTTCAAGTAGCAAACATGCACAGGAGTGGTTTAGTGTATTCCTGTCCCTAATGGGAACATGCTACTGCATTTGGGGAGCTTTTTATACGGGAAAATGTTTTTTTTTAATTAAAAAAATTACACAGACTGAATTGGGACTGTCCATAATTCTCCTTCCTAAGTCTCTTACTTCATTTTTTTCATTTAGACAGGCACCACCTCTCAGATCCAAATAGCCCTGTTGTTATTGTAAGCCTTTAAGGCAATCTGTACATATGAAGCATATTGTACTCGAACACTTGTCAGCTGTGATGTTGTTTTTTAAAAAATGGGGGGGGGGGTAAAGATCGAAAAAATACATGATTGTAGCTTATAAAAAGCACAAGAAAATCATCTTGCTGGGTGTCATTATTTTTATACTGTACATAATTCCTTAAAGAAATAAGTGAGGAAAATCTTCAATGCCTCTGAGAATTATAAGGCAATTGCGGTGTAATTTCCCCCCAGTTAACATCACAGACACACAATAGTAATTGCTTTTATAATAACTGTTTAACATAATCGTAACGATCATTTTGTGCCCCCTCAGACATGCACAACTGTTTCACAAACTCAAAAGGTTTTTCCTGTGCTTCAGTTAGGCACGGGAATGTTATTGATAAGCCAAAACCTTTTTCCTCGTCTGATGTATCAGTGGCACATAGGAGCACTGGTGTGCACAGGGGAAGTCCCCTTTATGGCTCACAAGAAAGTGTCCTAATAGCCATTTTCATTTCCCCGTAACATTTCCCCCCACATAAAATCGTTTATATATTGCCTTTCAGCCTCCAAAAGGCCCCAAGACAATTGACAATGTTAAAATAGCATTTGGGGGGGAAGCCAAGAATGCATTAAAATAATCCATAGACAAATGAGAATTCAAACCATTCAGGTGGCATGAAAATAATGAGCATGTTCGTGTGGAAGATCAAAGCTGGCATTGCCCCTAATATAAATAAAGAAACAAAAATAAACATGAATCCACTACTTTTTGGTGGAAACAGCACAGTCATCTGGAATGTGTTGGAGGATCACACAGAGAGTGCAGCATTTCTGGTAATTGCACTATAAGAGTCTTAATTTCCTTCCTCTTGAACCTTGCCAAACTCAAACCTGAGCTTTAGAAACAATGTACGTTCCGCCTGGCTTTTGGTACCAGCAGTGGGTGCACTAGCCTCCCTACTGGCATCAACCAAACTTGTAACATTCATTTTGGCTGGAGTGTTCTCTTACTTTGTACCCATTCCATTGATTGTATGGGTTGTTCCAGGGCAGAGATGGCAGCCACGTTCTTCCTAGCCAAGCTAATAAGATTGCTATGCTCAGTCTCAAGGGAGATGCAAGCTCTACTGACTCCGTAATTATCACCAGTCTGGATTGAAACAAGCTGGAGAATAATAGTCAACTTCACCTATACAAACTTTCCTGGGAGTAGGGATGGGGAAGAAATTTGATTTAGTTAGTGTTTAAAGGCAAACTACCTAATTTGCACCTTCCAGGGGTCAGCACACTTTTTCAGCAGGTCCACTGTCCCTCAGACCTTGTGGGGGGGCCGGACTATATTTTTTGGGGGGGAAATGAACGAATTCCTATGCCCCACAAATAACCCAGAGATGCATTTTAAATAAAAGTGCACATTCTACTCATGTAAAAACACAAGGCAGGCCCCACAAATAACCCAGAGATGCATTTTAAATAAAGGGACACATTCTACTCATGTAAAAACACACTGATTCCCGGACCATCCATGGGCTGGATTTAGAAGGCGATTGGGCCGGATACAGCCCCTGGGTCTTAGTTTGCCTACCCATGCACTATGTGTACAAAATGATTATGCTAAAATGTGCACAAAATGCATCTTTGGGGGGGAAATTGCATACAGAAATGTGTATGTTAGGAGACACTAAAATGCTGATTAATTTTCATGAGGTCTTTTTTTAAAAAAAAAAATGGTAAACTGATGTGGAAATTTACGAGTGAATAAATGGGGAACTGAAATTGATTGAAATGTGGAGAACTGTACTTAAGAGTGGGAAAATAACAAACTGAAATTATCAGATGCACCCATTCCTACCTGAGAATAAGCCCTATATGATGCAATGGGACTTACTTCTGATGAAACACAGAATTGTAGAATGGTAGAGTACAATGCAGGAATATTCGCCCAATGTGGGGCTCAAACCCCATGACCCTGAGATTGAGAGTCTCATGCTCCATCAAGTGAACTACTCTAAACATGCATAGGAATTCTCTCTCAATTCCAGAGAGGAAAAGTAAATGACTTAAGGACCCAATCTGGGGAATGAAGAGGGGGTTTATTTTCTGCTGAGGATAATTCAGCGAATAATCTCACCATTGTTGGGGCCCAATACATAGTGGGGAGACAGCACTCAATGCTGATCCATAGCATAGGGCCCAATCCAAGGGTGGAGCGGGGCATAACCCCTGCCAAAGGTAAGTAGACAATAAATATCTCTGCCCTTTGATTGGGCTCCTGCAGTGCTCCCCCATGCAAACCAGTGGAGTGCCTTCAGATTTATTCACTTGCTATAGAGAAGGAAACCTTGCAAGAAGATAGGCAGGTAATTTTTTGGATTTCCTCTGTGGTTGGTTCAAAAAAATTAACTTAGGTCTTCTGATTGGGGGGGGGGGAGTGTCATAAAATTTTGGAGTTAATCCAAGGCAGGTTTAGGAGTGCTCAGTCATCTATTTTAAAATATGTGGCTTAGTGGGGATGTGTTGTATGCTTGTAGCAATGGTAGGTTTTCAATTTTGAAGCCTGGAGGTTGTGGTTATAAGTAAGACTAATGAACAGTCCTGAAAATTAGCCTTTCTGGCCATTCAACTAGACACTGATTATTGCCATGAAGTTGTTGGGATTCCCCTCCCTTTCTCCTTCAGCATCTCTTCTAAAGCAGTTCCTGTTGAAATCCAACTGTTCTTGCACTGGAATTCCGCACTAACTGGTTTTGCAGGCAGCGAGTGCCATGACTCTTGCAGAGTCGCTAAAGTGGGATTTATTCATGCAGAGGTTAAAAATTATTGTTCAGGAGCAGTTGGAGTGATTAGAAATTAATATTCTCTTAAAGCCATTTAAATGCTAAAATGTTTAACCTTTCAAAGGACTTCATATTTTTCTTGGCTTCAAGCAATCGTGGGCTGTGTGAGGCATAACCACATAAAACATTCATTTTTATCGTGATTTTTATTGTACCTCTAGGCTGGCAGATCTACTAAGTTTCATATATTTTGCACTTATTAGCAGGTATTTAACTCCCCAGATGAAGTCTGCTGAACATGTCATAGTGTGAGAACACATTTTCACTGGAGCAAAGAAAAGATTAACTGCTCAATACATGGCTGTAGCACCATCCTAGTGTGGTCAAAAGTAATTCTTTTAAAAGAGAAAAGAGACGAGCTTCATCAGTGGGCTCTTCATTTGAATCTTATTACTATCCTCAATATTTTATTTCATAAAATTGTAGGGCTAAGTCCTGAAATCTTTCCAGTTTAATGACTTTATAGTTCTTACCTTGCGTTTGTGCTCATTATCAGCCTATGAAATTGGCCACAATAAGATTGCCACTTGCCAAAGGTGACTGATTTTCACAGCTTTGAAAGCCAGCCTTCTAGATTCACAGTGTGTTCTGCTACAGACTTTTCCACACCGCAGAACAAGTCTTCTGCGGTGAGAGCCAGTGTGGTGTAGTGGTTAAGAGCGGTGGACTCATTATCTGGGGAACCGGGTTCGCGTCTCCGCTCCTCCACATGCAGCTGCTGGGTGACCTTGGGCCAGTCACACTTCGTTGAAGTCTCTCAGCCCCACTCACCTCACAGAGTGTTTGTTGTGGGGGAGGAAGGGAAAGGAGAATGTTAGCCGCTTTGAGACTCCTTCGGGTAGTGATAAAGCGGGATATCAAATCCAAACTCTTCTTCTTCTTCTTCTTCTTCTTCTTCTTCTTCTTCTTCCAAAACCCACTTTCAATATTATCCCCACATCTTATTTCTTCAGCTCATTTATATGCCACCTTTAATTACAAACAGTATCATGACAATTAGTCATGCAATAAAAGAATAAAATAAAATGTACAGTGGTGGCATCCAAGATTTTTTTAAAAAACTCATTGCCTGGGAACACCTGAGCAAATAGGTAGGTTTTCAGCAGTAGACAAAACAGCAAATAATTGGGGCCTGATGCTGGTTAGCTAGTTGCAGTCTTAAAGAGGAGGACTGCAGCATGTTAGTTGCAGGTCCCACTTGTTAATGTGCCTGCCAAGCAGTTTATAGTACCTTTCCCCATACTCAGAGCAGAGATTTAGCCATCTAAGAAGAGAAACATGGACATGGCACCCTACTCAACCTCAATGTATACTACTACTAAAGGTAGTATACATTTGAAAATTAGAATACGTCAAAATGTTTTCATTTATATGGTATTGTGCTAATGTAGCCACTGAGTTAAATTGCATACTTAAAACATCATTTTAGGGGAGAGGTATTTTCTGCAACTTGTAGTTCTGCAGCTATTGTTGTTGCAAACAACCAATAAGCCATCACAATTTATGAGAAAATAGTTAAGGTATCTCTACTGTGATGCACATTGGACCCTCCAGCTTTGTTTAAGAACTTACGGAACTTGGACTGTAGGTTCCTTCCAGTAGGCTATATTGCTTATTGAAGGCAAATAAAACAATTTATATCCTTTGTTTTTAAAATAAAACAACAAATAGATGAGCTACCCTTAAAACAATGTGCATGTGTTATCTGGAGCTGAAATGATGTCTTTGCTTGATTTATGAACAACGTTGGTTGCAAATGATGATAAATGTATGGTACAGCTTAGTATGATTATCTGTCTATCTATCTATATCTATCATCTATCTATCTATCTATCCATCTGTCTGGATTATTATGTGTTATACAAGTCATGCTAAGTGCAGGCCTATTGAAATCCATGAACTTCCATTGGTTTAAATGGGCCTACTCTGCATGTGGCTAACTCTGGAGATCACCCATCATCATTAGAGTATGGTCACATCTTACATGCATTTAACTTACACCATTTCAACCATACGTAGTTGCAGGCTGTGGGTTGAAATCCTACAAGTTAAATGCAAGCAAGGATGAAAGCTTAAAAACGTTTTATTTTCCCCTGCCAGAGTTTCCTGGCACAAAAATAACTTTAAAGCTCTCTCCTTTGCTTGGGAAGCAATGCCCTCTCCACACTCTGACTCTCAAGACTTAAATGTTGAATAGTCTTTGACTGTTTCCACAAATGCTCATCTTGGCACTAAAGCCAACAAGAAATCCTCTTAAGCATCAGAAACAGCAAAATTATTACATCTTCATATCATAGGCCTGATCTAATAAATGCCAGCAGCCTTTGCAGTTCTCATCAGAAATAATTCACAGGTACACGGTGCCGTACTCTGCATTAAAGGAAAGTGTTATCTATTAGAGAGATGCTTTTAATGCGCAAACGGAGACTTATGTTAGACATTATTTAACAACCCTGAATTTCCCAATCAAGGATCGAATACTTCATCAGGCAGCCTGTCGTCATATACTTCAATAATGGAGTCACTTTCCAAAGTCTGACAGTTAAATTACACATGGTATGTTTATGAATGTGCTTTTATCACCTGAGCAATTAAGAGTTCAGAAGAAGGTCTCTTTTTATTGCATGGCTGTGAGGTTGTAATATTTGGCCCGAGCTGGCTCTGGAAATTTATGTTTTGGCAGCCAGTGTAGTATACAGAATTACATATGAAGATGTTAAATCAGGATGAGGGTGGCAATAAATTGTTTAATGTCTGAAAGCCCTTGGTCTAAAAGCCATTTTAGAACTTGTTAGCAAATTTAAAAACTGACTGTATGGTATGACCACCATAGTGTGTGAGCGGTTCTCTTATGCATAATTTAGAAATAGCTCTGCTGGTAAGTAAAACCTTAATGAATGGATAAAGTTCAGTATATGCCTTCGCTAAATGTATCGCCTCTTCCATTGCAGTGCTTGTCCTACTCATTGTTACAATGAGACGACGGAAAAAGGAGCCCCTTGTTTTCGATGAAGAGAGGGATATCAGGGAAAACATAGTCAGATATGATGATGAGGGAGGCGGAGAGGAAGACACTGAAGCCTTTGATATGGCAGCCTTGAGGAACCTCAACATCATCCGAGACACCAAAACGAGGAGGGATGTAACACCAGAGATCCAGTTCCTGAGTAGACCATCCTTTAAAAGCATCCCGGATAACGTCATTTTCCGGGAATTTATTTGGGAAAGACTAAAAGAGGCTGATGTCGATCCTTGTGCTCCACCGTATGATTCCCTGCAGACATACGCATTTGAGGGAAATGGTTCGGTGGCTGAGTCACTCAGCTCTTTAGATTCTATCAGTTCAAACTCAGATCAGAATTACGATTACCTCAGTGACTGGGGGCCTCGTTTTAAACGGCTTGCAGACATGTATGGAACTGGACCAGAAAATTTGTATTCATAGCCTTTGAACCTTTCTATGACGATGCACTAAAGAAAAAGAAAATAAAAACTCAATATCTGGGACTAAGGAAAATCTGTAAATATTTCTCCATTTTTAACCTTTTGGGTTTCTTTTTGCCTTGGTGAAGCATATCTTCATTAGAACTTTGTCCTAGGGACTGCACTGAACACACACAGATTCTGAGCATCCAATGGCATTTTTTTTTGATAACGTTAAGATGCTCGGGCATGTGCAAATAGATAGCAACCCTCGTATACCTGCAGAGGCAACCAACCTCTAAGAGTAAGTAACGCACTGTGACCTCAATGAGCCAATGATATCCTGTAGATGCCTTCGCAGTACTGCTGGGTCTAGACTGCAGAGTCTTTGCTTAGTGGAGAGAAGGGGGAAATCATTTACTACGTACAATGTTAATACAATATATTGTCTACTACTGATGCAAAGTTCTTTTATTTACAGTGTTGCATGCAGTTTGCTGGCTCAGAAACAAATCCAACACGATGACTTTTTAAAATGTTGGTCTGAAAAGCTATTTAGTCCAAAAGCCTCTGTAAATATCTGGGTGACTCTAAAAATAGATTGCAATTCCTGTTATGAAAATCTGCAACATGTGCCATTGCCTTATCAAAATTGTTTCCAGGATATGTCAAATCAGAGATCTGGAAAGTGATCACCACAGTTTTGTGATGCCTATGTAGGTATGGGGGGGAATTGCTGTCTATTTACAGGTTTTTTTTAATTATCCTTACCTCTTCTGATTAGTACAGGAGAACTTATCCTTTCTTCATTTTTTATTTGTTTTTAAATAAAACATTGATGTGTAAAGTTATGTTTATTTTGGAGCTCCAGTCTCCATCACATTCAGGTTTATTATACTGCATCATGGTATTAGGTGCTTGAGAACATGCTGTTTTTTCCTCCAGTCTCAGCTACATGAAGGAAATGAAGCATGGAAATAGAGAAATTACAGTGAAGCAATTGAGTCCCTCGTTCATCTCTCTGAGAGGAACACTGCTACAAGGACACACCACTGTCATTGTTCTTCTGAGCCATTACAATGTCTAAGATATTTGAATAAAATGTTTGTACTTTGCATTTTCAAAAGGAGACTACAGAGGCAGTCGGGAGCGTCTCTAATGCAAGTTGTAGCTTTCAAGGTCATCCATTCTATGAGCTCCAATGATTTAAACAAACCTGCACCTTCCATCAAGTTTGCTACCTCTTTTGCTGCTGCGGAATCACAGCAAAAGACTCGGCAGCAAAAGACTCTTTTACATTTCTTTCATATGTTAAGCAGTGTGATACGATTAGCACCAGAATCCATCTTCAGATCCTGACGCACATAAGTATTTCCCCCCCAGGGAGTTAACTTCATAACACATCATCTCTATGCTGGTTCAGGTGTGCCAAACTCGAAGGATGATTGCAGTCGGTTAAAATAATGTTGGATTTTTTGAACTAGAATTTATTAGACTATGACAAGTTTTTATGATTCAGGCAATATTTATATTTTAGCTGTCCTGATTTATTACTAGCAAATAGGACATGGATTCAAGTAGAATAGCGCTTTATTTTAATAGTCTTTTCCTATTTTCGTCTTTCTCACACTTACCCCTTTGTTTTTCTGAAGATTGCTTTTGAGTTCCTGAATAAGGCTCAATCCTGAAAACATTAACCCCTCCATTCTTGGTTTTCAAGACTTGCTCCACAACTGAATAGTGCTGGAATTTAAGGGTTTGCAGGACTAGGACTAGCCATGTGCTGAAACCTGTCCTCCATTGCTCAAGAAATTTAGCCCCCTGTGAGAAAGGTTCTGGTTTTTTTTTTATGCCTCGTTCTCATTGTGCTTACAAATTGCTTCAGATTTTTTTTTCCAGAATATTGGTGGGTGTGAGACAGAGCTTACTTTATTGTGAGGTGGCCAGGTGGTGTGTGTATGTGTGTTTTCTTCTTTTAATTTCCAGTAAACAATTCTCCTCAGTACTCTGCTGCCTCCCTGGCTACCTGCACTTCCTGACTTGAAAAAGTCCTTGGAAGAAGTTTGTGTCGCAATGTCTTCCCTTGAGCCCTTAGAGCCAGGGAAGCTAGCTACTAAATGGCTAATTTTGTTTCTAAGGGTATCTTTCCTTTTACCAAACACTTCACAGCAAAACCACTGTCAGGTGGGCTCCACCATCCTGTGCTTACAGGAAAGCCAAGCTGAGGGGTTTTCAGGGAAGGCTGCAGAATGCACACCATTGAAGAGGTGATTTGTAGAATGAATGAAAGAACACACAAATACCACTTGGTCACTTTGGAAATAAGGTAAGCACACCGCCCCCAAGAATTTCACATATTTTTCTCTCTTCTTTGATAAATTTTGATTCCAATGTCTTTTCACATTAATTGATGGAGTTGGGGGAGGGGGACAGAAGAAATTATTGGTGGTACTCATTAAGCCTAATTTGGAGGAACATAGGGGCAGGGTTCTCAGAATCTGTTACCGTGAGCCTCCCTGAGTCAGGATGCGAATGGTTTTTGATCATTCCCAAACTTTGAAACTTACACGAAACAAATTCTCTGCATGAGCTGCCTCTTGTCCTAGGCAGAAAAAGATCTGTAAAAAGCTACACCAGGAAAAGGGTCATAGCTCCTCCTAATGTGCTTTGAAGCATTACAGATGAATGGGTGTCCTTTAAAATGTAAGCAGCTTCTCACATCTGAAAGCCATCGGCCCCCAACACAGTCTTCCAGTTACCTAGCTGGAGTGCTTTACAAGTTCACATTCTGCCAACTGAACACATACATAGCTGAGACAGGCTGCTGTTAGGGTGAAGTTTGTGCCTCCCCTAGCAACTACTAGTACCACCATAGGGAGGCCCACCTGACATTCTGAGAACCTATCCTATAGAAGGTAGTGCTCAATCTGAATTTGTTCCTTTTGAAAAAGGACTCTTGTAGGAAGGAAAAACTAACACAATGGATGGAGGAATTTCCTTAAGGCTCTGTAATTCTTGCAGCTCAGCATTGTCAATGAACTACATGAAAGTGGCCTTCAGCTTCATCAAAAGAATAAAATTTGTTCATGCACAACACAATTCTTTACCTTGGGTAACTTTTTTGTAGACAATCATTGTTTCATGATTCAGTAGACTTTGCTTCTAATATATATATATATATATATATATATATATATATATATATATATATATGTATGTACTGATTTTGTAATGGAACTCAAAAATATTGTCCTTGACTTTTAGTCACATATGTAAGATTTCCAATAAAAAAGTTTTAAACAATGTCTAGCGTATGAACCTCAATTAGATGTTGGGCTGCAGGAGTTTTGTACAGTAGTTGTTGCACAATAAGGTTTCATAGAAAATTCTTGAAGAAGATTCTCCTTGCAACTTGAAAATACTGTAGTTCAAGGCCAGGATCCAAAGACTTGCACATTTAGCTCTCAAAGCCGATGGTAGCTTTTGGTTTCAATTTCTCAAACGTCATGTCACCTGCCAAATTACTTTTTAAACTAAAGAATTTGTGATAGGATATTCATAGAATAAAGTAAAGAAATGCTACGGAGCCCTTTGAGAGACATGGGCCACTTGGGCTTCTAAATAGGACTTCTAAGTAGACATGCATTTGATTGCACTGCTAAAGTGTCTCTGCAGATCCTGGCCCCTATATTTGCATTTAAATAATGAAGTGTTGATGTCATAAATCACTCAAAACAACTGTAGTCCACATACATGTTTCTCTCTCTATATGTATATATCTGTATTATATCCTTTTTTCAAAGATATAAAGTGCATTATTACCTAATCCATGCCATGAACACGATTCCATTCATCTATTGTTCTTCACAATGAGTCTCATCAGTTGCAAATGTTAAAGTCAAAACAATATTATTCCTTCCTTTAAGTCCAGTACAGAGACCCAAGTGTGTTCAGATCTTACACATATAGTTCCCCCACTCATTTCAATTGGGGCACTCTGCCCAAGTATTCCTTTGCATTTCTACTGAAACAAATGGACAATCCCTCACAACTGAGGAACCTCAATGTGGACATGAGAGTTCAGGAATACATAAGTCATTACTTGACCAGGGTGCTTGACTGCAATATCTATATATATAATGTTCCATTATTATTATTATTATTATTATTATTATTATTATTATTATTATTATTATTTTATTTTATTCCCAGCCACTCTGGGCAGCTAATATGGTGGCAAATGCTCCTATGATTTAAATTGGTCAAGAGAGTTGTGAATGACCTTTGTTTCAAGATATTTTTTATTGTTAGATATTTCTGTTGATTCCACAGAATGAGAGACACAGATTAAGTCAGCAGAGACATTAATATTGGAACAGAACATTTTGATGTGAGCATGAGTAAATTCAAGAATGTGGACATGTTTAGCTAACAATTATTGATCCACATTTGATGCCACATTTCCTAGTTTGCTGTATATTTTAATGTGTTGATATACTACACTGTTAACTTTGGCTGTAAATCACTTCAGGCTCCATGTACATAATCCAATTTCTTGCCTAATCCTAAAAACCTGGCCTATCGGCATATAATATAAATAAGCAGTGTACTAGCAGGTGCTCTACCATTGCATTCCTTTGGTGTCTCAAGCTGCAGTCCAAATGGAAGTATCTTATATTGCTAATATATTGTTTGGTTCTTAAGACCTGTTTGCTGAGAGGATTTTGATTCCACATGCTTCCTTCCATAAAAAGGTATTGTGTGGGCAGTGACAGGCAGAGTTGCACTTCCCCGTATATAATAATCAGTAGTAACCTACATGTTATTGGTACAAACCACTATTCTTATCATGTTCCAAGCCTAATCAAAAACTTTAGCTGTCTACCATGTGTTCTGCCCCAATTTATAGATGCTCGGCAAAGCCAAACCTTAGAACCTTTTGAGGTTCATTACTTGTAACATGGTGTCTTCATTATCTTTTATAATGTCTGTTTTATCTGGGTGCATAACAAGGGGAGAAAGATGTAGAAGAAGCAAAAGTGAATCAGGTCAAGCTCCAAATTTTCCACACACACTGACATTTATTACATCTTTGCTCTGCCTCAGCACTCCCTGATATAATTATAGTGTATCTTCTCATTGAGACTAAGTACTCGTCAATTGGGACTAAATGTGATATCAAACCAGACACTGAAGACACCATTAGACCATTCAAGTCTGACTGGAATGGTCAGCCTAAGTCTGGCTGCCTTTGTATTTCCTAAATGATTGAAGTATTTTTTTAAACCACTCAGCCCCTGAAAAACAGCAACATAATGATGGGTTAGCATGAAAACTACTTGTTAAACGATCACAGAAAATGCAGCCAAGGGGAAGGATGTGAAACAGTCATTAGAGTCATTAAGAGAAAAAGAGACTGGTGAATCAAATTTGAATGCTCCATCACTTCCTTAATTACTTTTCTCATTCCTCCTAACACAGGTGAGCCTCAGCCACTGAATAAGTACCCTGCGTGCTTTATACCTCTGTAAGGCAAACATGTTTTAATTATGAACTTGAACTGCTTTTGGTATAGTACATTTAAGCATTTTGCTTAGACTCTGTGTCCTTGGGTTTCCATGGCTGCTTGCAAAAATAGCTATTGTACATGGATGGAGATGGATGTGCAAATGGTTGCAAGTGGCATATGCGCTTGTCAGTTGTTACTGTGGCAGCAGAACTGGTACAAGTATAAAAACAGATGCAGCAGATTCTTATGAAGAAGCTCAGTATTGAGAGTTTGGCTTCCAAAAAAGGCAGCCTGCCCACCAGTGCCCATATCCCCCTCCAACATATAGCCATAGAAAAGTGTTGGATACGTTCTACGGTGCACTCTTAATTCACAGAAGGCAATTGTGTTGCTTCATAGGACTGGGCAGTGTCTGTGGGAACTGAGTGTGCACTAATAACACCACCTGCAAACCAATGTAACCTGTTTCATGAAGGTCAAAGATTTCAAAACCGTTACTTTAAAGAGATGTGGGAAGCCAAATACTTCCCATGCACAGAGTATGGGCTGATGATGTTTTAACAAATGTTTATTATATTTTCTGGTTTCATTTGGTGTACAGTGCCACACTATTTTATTACAACCTGGAGTTTGGTTTAGTACCCTGCTAAATAAAGTGAGCAGATGGAGTCATACCCTTGTGCTTCTGTAGCCCCTAAGCTCTGAGATGGGCTGTTGACTTAAATTAGAAATATGTGAGCATGCCCTTCTGGCCAATCACAATGTAACTGGAACATATGTTACTTTGAATAATATCACCCTTCTCTTAGCCAATCTGGAAATCTCTCATGTTAGAAGTGTAAATTAATGTTGGTTTCCATCCGAAGGTGTGTGTTGGGTGGGCATTTTAAAAGCCTTATCCTATGGATCACTTTTAGGTGCTATAACCCATTATATTCATTAGAATATTGGTTCTTCTGTATGAACTTGCAATAATTATATGGCAGTTTACATCAGTTACATAGCAATGTCTACTCCAGGCTAGTCAAAACACTTAAAAAGTATAAAGGGGGGAGAGAGGGAAACACTGTAGCTTAATCTTGGACTACCTTTGAAATGTGGGTAAACCAGCCAAATGAACAAGTCCAGCTGAATGAAGTTCACTAAGTTAGTTGAAAAAATATTTTAACTACATTGGAAAGTAGTTCCCCAAATTACCAGGCGAAAATGCCCAGTGAACTAGAGGTGAATCAAGTTCATTTTAAGCTAGAACTTTGAATAATTCCTAATTTATTTTCAAGTTCATTCCCTTCCCTCAAGCAGGGGCCTTGAACTTTTAGCTTTATTCTCTTTTTTAAAAAGTAAATTAATCAGACATCTATAAAGAAAGTTATGAAGAATAACATGGAGATGATGTCCTAAGGCTTATTAGGCAGCTACAGAGCTGTTGATGTTGCTAAGGTCACTTAGTGGTCCATCCGAAGGAAGGAATGTGAAGCCTTTCCTATATCTTCCCTGCTGAAAGGATTTGGTTAAGCTTTTTCTAGTATGGAAATATGGCATCCTGTTTGTCAAACATCTTATTACTTGTGTTGCCCCTCATCGTCCTGCTGCTTTCTCCAGGAAAACTGGTTTACCAGTGAATCAGAACAAATGTCAATTTGCAGAAAACTCGACATTCATTACTATTCAGTGGTAAACAATTCTCCAGGCTTTCCCAGAAAAAGTAGCAGGGCAAATGAAAAACCCCTCAGTCCCATGCCTAGAAAGCACATGACAAGTGGGAATTTGGATGAACTCTTTAGGGCCCTGTATTTTGGCACTGCAGCTTGAAAATTCTGGAAGCTGAATATATATTTCCCACGATAAACCTTTACAACTAAAAGGTTCATCTGAATAAACCTTAACTGGAACTAGTTCCATTTGGGAAATGATTAATTTGAACTAGAAGTAGTTCCTTTTTAAAACCAACTTTCCAAGCACTAGTGCCTTGAAGGAAAATGAGAGCTCCTGAAGCCCAGAGCTGTAATAACTTCCCCCGGACTCATCAGGCATTACATTGAAAATGGCCAAATAGCATGCATTGTTACCTCGTTGGCCAGTCTCCCTTTAGCACTAGTTTGTCGATTAGTGTAAAAGACTGGTAATATGACAAGGAGCTGCTTCTAGAAGGGGCTTCTGGCTGCTATATGCACAACAGCTCCAACTGCCTTCACTGAGAGCTGAGCAGGTATTTTCAAGGTCAAAAACTGGGCCTAAGAGAATTGCTTCCTCTGGCTGATTATCTGAGCAGCATTGTAAAGAAGCTTTGAGGCTGGGAGGCAAATGCTGTTTATAGAACGGGTGGCTGCAGTGGGAGTACATGTTATAGCAGCAAAAGGGGAGGAAACAGCAGTGTTGCAGTGAAAAGGTTGTTTCCTTGCAATATAATGATGAAACAGGGGGCTTAGGAAACAAGCAACAGCAGTCTTAACAATCTTAGCAAAGAGATGTTTAGCCTGATATCTCAGGAAGGAGTTTCAGAGACTTATGGTCAAATACTTGGCAGAATAGATCTGTACATCCCAGGACTTTTGCTATTTCACAGGGTTTATTATATCCGTTATTTCGAGATGTATTTCAGCCTTCTGTGTTCTGTCTTTTCCCTCAATCTTCTCTTTGTCAAATACGTCTTTCAAGACTCTCAACCAAGTTCTCTGGGAACCTTTCTTCCAGAGTTGGATAGATCCTCTGCAATCACTTCTTTACTGTACCTCCATCATGTATTTGCATTCCCGAGAGAGTTATTAGTCATCTATTACAATTATTTAGACCCCTCCCTTCAGGATACAAATCCTTCCAAAGTGGCTTTCAGATAACAAAGATACGTCAATAAAAGTACAATAACAATATAATAATTAGAATCCTACCCACAGAGCAGAGATCTGGAGGTAAGGCAGGATTCAGCCTAGCTGGAATAGATTCTGATGTCTTGGTTGTTTGTCTGCCTTTCTTTCTCCCCCTGAGAACTTTCCCACAGGGCAGTTGGTATTGGATGGTCCTGAGATAGAAAGAGGAGCAGAAAGGCCATCTCCGGCCTGGTCATTATCTCCACTGCCTGTTTCACTCTCTTTCCTGAAATCCCTTCCATGGAGAAGTTGGTAGCAGATGGCTCTGTGGAAGGAGGAGTCCAACTGGAATAGGTTCTAAAGTGGTCTGCACCAGCTTTCTGCTCTTGCGTGGAATCCTGAATTGCACTTTGAAAAATTGCAAATCCTATGGGTGAAAGTGGCATCCTGAAATCCTACGGAGCTATTCACCATGCTATCTTCCATTTGGTATCCTCGGATTATTGAAACCAGCACAGGACCTTCTGCACTTACTAAATTGATAAAAACTAAATTGTCATGGCTGACTTCAAATTCTATCTTATCAGGATTCCTGCTCACAGGGAGAAATTAGAAGCTTATTCAATCAAATGCACTTTATTAAAACCCTCTTTGGACTTTCATGTTAATTGTGTGAAATGTATGAAGAGCAGCCTCCATATCTGGGGACACAAGGTTGGTGCTTGCATGCACACCTTTCCCGCTATTCCCAGATTTACATGCTCATGTATTCAGGCCAAATGCCTAAATGTGACTTTTGTCATTCCAGGAACATCCCCCGTTAAAAGCCTATCTCTGGGCATGTGGGTGGGAGTGGAAGAGAGACCTGTCTGTTCAGAAAGTTCAGTCAGATATGATGTGGTTATCTGATAGTTCTACTGAACAGCTTCAGTGATTCTGAGCTTGTCAAGAGGTCACTGTTTCTAGACTCCTCCTTGTGGACTGAATGCATTTGGCTGCGCAATAGAGCAATCAAGTGACAAATGCACATTGAGAAGGCTGCATAGCCAGAACATGTTACCCATCTGTCGAATATATTCTTTAGCCTTAGCAACACCGATTCCTCCTATAGATTCCGCCCATGTATTTGGCCTAGCATTTGTATCAATCTGCACCTACCTGCTTGTCTAAATTGATCCATTGTGCTCATATTCTGGGGATTTGGGGATTTTTTTTTAACTGCTTAGGATATTGTTGCAGAACTTTTTCTTAGTTTCTGAAGTGAGACTCTGCAGTTCATCATTTGATAGAAAATTTTGCCCTGTCATGTCCTGAAAATATAAATTAAAGGTTTTCCCCCTGATTTGTGCATTCATAACACAATTACTTCTTCTATTACTATCTTCTTACTTTTATTTATTATGAGATCTTCTACTCTAAATAGAGTGCTCAAAGCATATAACATCATTAATTTAAAATAATACAATTAATAAAGGGCTCTAAAATAATAAAAAATGACTCCAGCATATGTCGAATATGGCATGTTTGTCCCATCTTTCTTTTTTATTTAATTGATCCTCATGAACGTAGACATAGCAAACAATCAATTAATCATTTAGGCATCCTTTCAACAACCTGGTAAGATTGAACAATATGTTACTGTCTGTATGGCTTATCTAACTTTAAATGACTCTGGTAGGATCCAGTTTCCAAATTTTGAATTAATTATATATCTGATGCCTCAGCAGTACATAGAATAAATTACTTAGGAACCCCCCACTCCAGTTGTTTATTTATATCTCTGCTAAGAAAATATGACACCTGCTCATTTTGTCATTCAACCAAATTTCAGGTCATATTTGTATTGGTTCACTGTGATTCTGGGATGAGAGGGACTTTGAAGACAGGATGAAAAATACAAGGTTTGGCACAAGCTGGTCTAGCCAATCAGTTCTAGAGCCAAGTGATTCTAGAGGTTAGGCAGCTTTTGAGAGTCAGGGAAAATCAAGGCACATAGGCCAGGTAATTACACTGCAGTGCAGTGTACTTTATGTGCAGTGCTGTAAAGGAGATGAACATCAAAGGTGCAAGGAAGAAGCACAAAGCCAGCCAACCAGGCAGGTGTTGAGACTAAATGTATTTGTAAGGCAGGCAGATTATACTGAAGCAGAATGGTTGATCTTGTCACAACAAGATTGGAACCCAGGATTGGAATCTGCCAACAATGAATTTACCCTGACGAATTTCCAGACAGTAGCTGCTATGTTAGTTGGTTTCAGCAAAAACGCCAAAGAGTCTTATGAAACCTTAAAGCAGAGATGGAAAACCTGCAGTCTTCTAGCTGTTGCTGGACTACAACTTCCATAATTCTGTGATCATTGGCTATTCTGACTAGAGGTAGTTGGAGGCCAGCAAGAGAGTCTCCATCCCTAACTTAACAACTAATACATTTTTTTTATGGCATAAACTTTCATGGACTGGTGCCCATATTCATGAATCATACTTCCCTAGATGGTCCAGAAGGATACGATGGTTGATGGTAGCAAAAGCCACAGTACATGGTCTCTGAAGTCATAATTAAATTTGTTAGCCTTTAAGATGGCACAAAAGGGACGCGGCTGGTGCTGTGGTCTAAATCACAGAGCCTAGGGCTTGCTGATCAGAAGGTTGGCGGTTCAAATCCCCGCGACGGGGCGGAGCTCCCATTGTTTGGTCCCAGCTCCTGCCAACCTAGCAGTTCGAAAGCACATCCAAGTGCAAGTAGATAAATAGGTACTGCTCCGGCGGGAAGGTAAACGGTGTTTCCGTGTGCTGCTCTGGTTCACCAGAAGCGGCTTAGTCATGCTAGCCACATGACCTGGAAGCTGTACATCGGCTCCCTTGGCCAATAAAGCAAGATGAGAGCCACAATCCCAGAGTCGTCCCTGACTGGACCTAACGGTCAGGGGTACCTTTACCTTTTTAAGATGCCACAAGATGTGATTTCTTGCTTATACTCATTATTTTTGGTTCCAACACTTTACTGGTAGTATTATGACAGGTAAAGGTAAAGGTAAAGGTACCCCTGCCCGTACGGGCCAGTCTTGACAGACTCTGGGGTTGTGCGCCCATCTCACTTAAGAGGCCAGGGGCCAGCGCTGTCCGGAGACACTTCCGGGTCACGTGGCCAGTGTGACATCGCTGCTCTGGCGAGCCAGAGCTGCACACGGAAATGCCGTTTACCTTCCCGCTGGTAAGCGGTCCCTATTTATCTACTTGCACCCAGAGGTGCTTTCGAACTGCTAGGTTGGCAGGCGCTGGGACCGAGCAGCGGGAGCGCACCCCGCAGCAGGGATTCGAACCGCCGACCTTCCGATCAGCAAGTCCTAGGCGCTGAGGCTTTAACCCACAGCGCCACCTGTGTCCCTTTTGTGCCATCTTAAAGGCTAACAAATTTAATTATGACCTCAGAGACCATGTACTGTGGCTTTTGCTACCATCAACCATGGTATCCTTCTGGACCATCTAGGGAAGTATGATTCATGATTCATTATGACAGGTACCTCCATGTTAAAGGAACAGGCACAAAAAATACAATGGATTTTCAAAAGCTTTTCAGATAGAAACCCAAATTTGAAAACAAGAGAATCAGGTTCAAACATTTGGCTATTTTTAATCTTGTTGAGTGGCCTTGAGCAAGTCACTATCTTCAGCAAAACAAGCCTGCCAGAAGGATAAAGATAGATAACAGTACAGTATATTAGTTCACAGTGAGTGCTTTAGATAGGTTAGGAAAGAAACTGGTATTAATAGTAACATCCTTTGCTACAAGATGCATTTGCTGGCAAATTAATGCATGAAATGGAATGAAGCCAGATCACCTTCTTCTGACTATTATTTATCATTCCACTGATCTTTGTGTCGTCATTATCCACAAAGTCAGCAATGATTTTCTCTTCCTCCTGTTTAATCAGCAGTTCTCAAAATATCTAAAAGCCTTCTCCAAATACAATGAACAGATGTGCTGCCTTGTGAGCCAATTTCCCCTCCCCACCACATCCACCAACAAGGTGTGAATTCTTGTTAAAATGCATTTGTCACGGCCACCCAGGATGGGTCCCAGCTCACAAGAGACCTCACTCCGTTGCAGTTTATTTACAGGAAAAGTTTATTGAAGATTTCTGCTTCTCATACAGTTCAGCATTGTGGCCGTACGTCTGTCACGTTAGACCGCTGAAGTCCCCTCTGACTCCTCCCCTCTTCCACACCAACTTAATAGCCTGGCTCTAGACCACCTCTTCCTCTCCTTTCTTTTCCGCAGGGTCTTCCTGCCCCCCTGGGTTCCCTCTCTCCGTGACTCGCCTGAGGCTGAATCCTCTGCCGCCTCTTCCCCCCTCCTTCTGGCTTTGGGGCCGGGCTCCTCCCCTGAGCTCTCTCCACTTCCGCGCGCCTCTACGTTTGAACTTGGCGCGCGTACGTTGCTCCTGACCTTTCTTTCGACCGCTACACCACCCTTTGTTCTGCTCTCCACCCTTTCCGGCTGAACACCTTGCTCCAACCCCCTTTCTCTGTTCTCTCCTAATCCTGCTCCCTCCGAGAGGCTGACGACTCCACCCCCTTTACTCCGTTCCAGCTGAGACGCCTCTTGCTGCGTCTGTCTTCCACTGGGCTCCTCTCCGCTTCTCCCTTCTCCTCCCTTTTGCTTGATTAAGGTAACCCCCTTTTGAGAATCCTCTGACTCGCTGCTCAGACTCGTGGATTCCCTTAGAATTCCGTCATCTTCTTCCTCATCCTTCTGCCCCTCCTCCCACTCGCTCTCCGTCTCCTCTGTCATCTCCTCCTCTCTCCCAGAAACCCTGACATCCATCCCCCCCTCGAAGCCCCCCCTTCCCCCCTCCCGCTCGCCGGGTGCAGGTTGAGGAAAACGTGGTTCTTCCGGGGTCGGTTCAGGATACAGGTTGTCCACTTCAACGTTCTCCTCTGGCAGCTCCGTATATGTGTGTTCGAACTCGGGTTCCCCACCCAAAGACATCACAGTCTCTTCCTCCATCACTGTTTCTCCTGGCGCTGCCTGCCAAGGACCTACCATCCATCTCTGACTCCATGCCTCCCTTGGCTGATCCACCCACCAACAAGGGCCTGTCTCCTCCCCCCCCAGTCTCGGATCCCTGGTCGGGCTTGTTTCGGGCGTATGGCCCTCGGGCGAGGAGAAACCCTCGAACGTGCTGTCCGACAAAGTGGGCGTGAAAAGCCAATCATCAAAATACTCCTCGGGCATGGGCTTGTGCGGAAAAAGTGCATGGAACTCCTCCTTCAACAGGGGTTCGTCCAACGCGTAACCCGGCACCCAGCTATTGGCAGAGGCCGGAGTGCCTTCCCTGGCGAGAAAATATTCAACTCCCTCCTCCCCCCATCTCGAGTCCAGTATCTCGGTGACCTCGTTAAGAGGTTCTGGTCTTGGCGATTCCCCCCTCTCAGGCGCCCTCCTACGTGGCTCTGGGGGTGCTCCTGACTCTTGAAACCTGTGTGGGGTTTTGTAGGGAGTGAGCACCGACCTATGAAAGACCGGGTGCACCCTGGAACCCTCCGGAAGGGCTAGACGAAAAGCCACCGGATTGATCTTAGCCTCAACTTGATATGGCCCTAGCTGCCTGTGTCCTAACTTCTTCTTGGCCAATGACCTGGCCGGCATCGCGTGGGCTGCTAACCACACCCAGTCCCCAACCTGGATGTCCTCTCCCGCCCTCCTGTGCTTATCGGCCTGCACCTTATACGCCTGTTTTGCCAGCTCCAAATGTCTCCGCAGCTCCTCGTGCACCTCTTGCAACTCCGCTGCAAACTGGTCGGCATCTTGAGGCCCCCCCCCTCCTGGTGCCGCAAATCTCGGGAAGGTCCTGGGATGACGGCCATTGTTCGCGAAGAAAGGCGTCACCCCGGTGGATGCGTGTTTCGTGTTGTTGTAGGCGAATTCAGCCATCGGCAGATAGTCCACCCACGCCGCAGGTCGCTGGTTGGCGTAGCACCGCAGGTACTGCTGCATGATCGCGTTGACCCTCTCCGCTTGACCGTTGGTTTGTGGATGCCTCGCCGATGTCAGGTTGATTTTGACGTGCAAGATGCCCAGAAGCTTTCGCCAGAAAGTGGAAACAAACTGGCGCCCCCTGTCGGACAAGACGGACTGCGGAAGTCCATGCACTCTGAAGACGTGATCGATGAAGAGCTTTGCGGTCTGTTCTGCCGTCGCCACCTTGGCACAAGGGATGAAGTGCGCCATCTTGGTGAACAAGTCCACCACCACTAACACCGCCGTCTTACCTCTGGAGCTGGGCAGGTCTGTAACAAAGTCCAACGCTACCCTCTCCCACGGTTGCTGCGGTGTCTCCAGCGGTTCTAGCAATCCCGCCTGCTTCTGGTGCACTGGTTTGGACCTCTGGCAGATATCACACCTGGCGACGTAGTCCGCCACCTCTCCTCTCATCTGGGGCCACCAAAAGTCTCTAGCCACCAACTCCATCGTCTTCTCTTTGCCGAAATGGCCTGCACTAGGGGCGTCATGCAATTGTTGCAGAACCTTGGCTCGAAGCTCGTCGGTGGGCACGTAAAGGGCACCCTTACGAGTCAAAAGTCCATCTTGCAATTGAAACTCATCATTGTCTCGCGACCCTCCGCGTAGTTCCTCCATCTTAGACTGTGCAAACTGATCCCTTTGCAACGCGCGTCGCACCGCGTCCAGGTCGACTGCGATGGTAGCGCACGTCCACGCCTGCGGTGCGAAAATGTGCTTTGCTGCGATTGGAGCTGCTTCCTCCAAGTATTGCGGCTTTCGGGATAGCGCGTCTGCAATAACATTGGAGTCTCCTGGGATGTATTCTATTTTGAAGTCGAAGTCCGCGAAGAACTCCGCCCAGCGCATGTGTCGCTGGGTCTGCAACTTAGCCGTCCGCCAATACTCTAAGTTCTTGTGATCCGTGCGGACCTGCACCGTGTGCTTGGCTCCTATCAAGAAGTGTCGCCACGCTTTGAAAGCTGCATGAATGGCCAACAACTCCCTGTCCCATATGGTATAATTGCGCTCCGTCTTGCTGAGCTTCCGGGAGTAGAACGCACCCGGTCTCCAGTTGCCTTGTGAATCCTCTTGCAAAAGAACGGCCCCAACCGCTCTGTCTGACGCATCGGTCTCTACCCGCATGGGTCTGCCGGGATTCACGTGGAGCAGCTGCTCTTCGGAGGCGAAAAGACCCTTAAGCGTCCGGAAGGACCGCTCCGCTTGTTCGGTCCAGACGAACTTCTTCTTCTTGGAACTGAGGGTGTCAGTGATAGCCGCCGTCGCGTTCGCAAAGCCTTTAATAAACTTGCGGTAAAAATTGGCAAAGCCGATGAACCTCTGGACCTCTTTCCGATCTCGAGGGCTTTTCCAGTCCAACAGCGCTTGAACCTTAGCCCTGTCCATGGCCAGTCCCTCGTCGGACAACTTGTAGCCAAGGAAATCAACCTCTCTGACATCAAACTGGCATTTTTCCAACTTGGCGTACAGCCTGTGTTCCTTCAGCCTCTGCAGGACCTCCCTCACGTCCTTATCGTGATCCTCCGGCGATTCCGAGAAAATCAGGATATCGTCGAGAAAGCAGACACACTTTTTGTAGAGGAGACCTGCTAGCACGTGGTGCATAAATGCTTGAAAAACGTGGCTGCCATTTTGGAGGCCGAAAGGCATGACTCTGTATTCGTATGTGCCCAGAGGGGTGAACATGGCGGTCTTCCACTCATCTCCTTTCCGGATGCGGATGAGATTGTAAGCTCCACGTAGGTCCAGCTTGGTGAAAACCTTGCCCCTCCTGACGGTCGCTAAAAGGTCGTCAATCTTGGGCATGGGGAAAGCTTTGGGCTTAGTCAAGCTGTTTATGAACCTGTAATCCACTATAAGCCTTTTTTGGGGCGTGTCTTTCTTCTTCACAAAGAAAACAGGGCTGCCTCCCGCTGCTTTAGATTCCTGGATGAAACCGCGCTTGAGGTTATGGTCTATGAACTCCCGAAGCTCTTGCATTTCGTCCTCCGACATGGAGTACAGCTTGGCAGCAGGCAGTTGCGCCCCTGGCACTAAATCAATCGTGCAGTCGTAAGGTCTGTGAGGCGGCAACTTGTCAGCTTCCTTCTCACAGAAAACCTCCAAGAAGTCCTGGTACTTGTGAGGCACTGTTTGCACCATACCCAGATGCAACTGCTGCTCGGCTTCTCCTCCCTGATCGGTCTGAAAGCAATGCTGAGCACAATACGATGAACAAAAGGTGATCTGCCGCTGATACCACGCAACCGCGGGACTGTGCCTCTCCAGCCAACTCATGCCTAACACGATGGGCGTGTCCGATAAGTGGGTGACATTGAAACTAATAAGTTCTCGATGGTTGCCAATCTGCATCAGCATGGGAGGGGTTTGCTGCACCACTTGCCCCCCCAGCAACTTCCTGCCGTCTACCGTGACCACGTTCAGAGGCGTCGTTGCAGGCAGGAGCGCCATGTTGTGCTGCTTAACGAACTGCAGTCCCACGAAGTCGGCGTTGCTTCCCGAATCGATCGTTATTGGAACCTCGAGGAGTCTCCCATCAGGCAGCTGGAGTGTTGCTGTGAGCAGAACTGCCGGTTTGGGAGGCAAAGGGTCCACGCTCTGCGGCGATGCTGGGGGCTTGTCTACAGATCCGCCTGGCTGAGCCCCAGGAGCTCTGCTTCCAGCCAGGCACTGTCGTTTCCCTGAAGTCGCTCCCCTGGTTGCACCTCTGCTGTCACAGTTGCCAGTGCCGCAGTGTGCTTCTGGAGCCTCTGGGGGCACTCTTTCGCCATATGGTGCGCACTGCCACAGATGTAACACTTCCTGGTTCCTCTAGGAGGCTTCGCTCTGGCTGCACCAGGGACAGGGCTCTGGGATGGCTTCTGAGCCCTAGCACCACCAATCTCCATTGGCTCCTCGCTGTCCTTCCCCATTGGCGAGGGGTGCGCACGGCTGAAATCCCTGTGCACAAAAGGGAGAGTCCTCGCTTGCGCACGCGCTTGGGGCCCGTCCTCCTCGCGCCACGGACGTCCCTCATGTCGAATTCCAATAGCTAAAGCCCGTTGCACCACGTCTTCTAGGGTCTGGGGTCTGTCCCCCCTAGCGATCTCATCCTTGATGGGGGGGCTCAATCCCTCCCAAAAAAGATCTCTGACCGGTTTACTGTCCTTTGGCCAATCTAAGGCGGTGAGCAATGCAAAAAATTTAGAGTGGTATTGGCGCACAGTCGCTTTCCCCTGCCTCAGCCCGTGCATTTGACGGCGCGCAATGTCCACATCCACAGAGGATTGAAAACAAGAATCCATCGCTTTGATGAACGCAGTTGAATTGCGACGGGCCGGTCCATCTTCGCGCCACAGATTGCGTAGCCAAGCCCTGGCCTCCCCATGCAGGTGCGAAACAATGAACCCCACTTTCTCCTCCTCATCTTTAAAATCGTGACGGAGTAAATGCAGTGCATACACGACGTCCGCTCTGAAATTGGGATAGTCTTGCAAGTTGCCATTAAAATGCGGAACCAGGGCACCCCCCCGCCGTCCAAGCGCAATGCCCTCCGCTCTGGATCCTGGGGCCCCCGCCCTGTCCGCGTGTTCCCACCTTGCCTGCAAATCCTGGCACGTCTTCTCCAAGTCGTCATTCTTCTTCTGCGAAGCAATGACTGCCGATGTGAGAGCGGTAACCTGATCCCGCAGTGCAACCAGCTGCTCCTCAGCGCTCATGGCTGCTCCCGTTCGTGAGCTTCGCAAAAAAAAATTTTTTGCTTTCAGAGAGGGGACTTACTGTCACGGCCACCCAGGATGGGTCCCAGCTCACAAGAGACCTCACTCCGTTGCAGTTTATTTACAGGAAAAGTTTATTGAAGATTTCTGCTTCTCATACAGTTCAGCATTGTGGCCGTACGTCTGTCACGTTAGACCGCTGAAGTCCCCTCTGACTCCTCCCCTCTTCCACACCAACTTAATAGCCTGGCTCTAGACCACCTCTTCCTCTCCTTTCTTTTCCGCAGGGTCTTCCTGCCCCCCTGGGTTCCCTCTCTCCGTGACTCGCCTGAGGCTGAATCCTCTGCCGCCTCTTCCCCCCTCCTTCTGGCTTTGGGGCCGGGCTCCTCCCCTGAGCTCTCTCCACTTCCGCGCGCCTCTACGTTTGAACTTGGCGCGCGTACGTTGCTCCTGACCTTTCTTTCGACCGCTACACCACCCTTTGTTCTGCTCTCCACCCTTTCCGGCTGAACACCTTGCTCCAACCCCCTTTCTCTGTTCTCTCCTAATCCTGCTCCCTCCGAGAGGCTGACGACTCCACCCCCTTTACTCCGTTCCAGCTGAGACGCCTCTTGCTGCGTCTGTCTTCCACTGGGCTCCTCTCCGCTTCTCCCTTCTCCTCCCTTTTGCTTGATTAAGGTAACCCCCTTTTGAGAATCCTCTGACTCGCTGCTCAGACTCGTGGATTCCCTTAGAATTCCGTCATCTTCTTCCTCATCCTTCTGCCCCTCCTCCCACTCGCTCTCCGTCTCCTCTGTCATCTCCTCCTCTCTCCCAGAAACCCTGACAGCATTGTTTGAGAGAAACCTTTGATGATTTTTTTAAAGAAAAACTACAGCAACCATCTCTTCCTGATATCTAAGACTGATGTAGTGTTGGTTGGAAATACTGGAGGAATGTCAATATTTTTCACATTTAACTGAACATTTAAAATGATTTTCTTCTGTTCTTTGCTATCTCCTTCAGAGAGATTAAGGCAAATTGAGGTTATAATGCCGAACGTTTTAATATAACTCCCCTTTCAAGAAGGTCACCTACAATATTAATAGCTACCCTAGTCAAGATATTGAGAACCCATAGAAAACAGAAGCTCCCATGGGCCAGCCCATTAGCTTTACCCTCCTGTTGCAGGAGAGAGGAAACATCTCCTTGCCCAGAGAAAAAAGACATAAATGTCTTCCTCATTGAGCCATGAAGTCCAGTCAAGTCATCCACCTAGCATCACGTGTGGGCAGTGATTTTTTTTGAGGGGGGGATGGGGAAGGCGCCAGTACCCATATATTGATAAAAGTCATCAGTTAGTAGCATGGCCACAGGCGTCCACTTGTGGCCTAGATTCTGATGTCCTAACTCTCACCCAGCAACTCAGATCTGAGAGAGCCTTCTGCAGACTGAAATACATTATTTTGTGACCACCCTTTATTTCCTTGACTTATTTCTCAATAAACTGCCACCAGAAGCCTGTTAGTGGATTAAATCAAGAGTGGAATGAATGCAAGAGAACAGGTAGTTTTAGATATTATGGTCTTATTACAGCCAGCAAATGCAACCACACCTGGAACACTGTGTCCAGTTTGGATCACCACCAGTGGCGGAGGAAGGGGGGTGCAGGAGTGTGTGTGGTCCTCTCCGGGTGTCATCACTGAGGGGGGAGTGACAAAATGACAAAAATATGAGGGTTTTTAAAAATAAAAATGGGCTCATGAAACTTCTTAGTTCAGTCAACAAACGTAATGAAACGCGGCTGGTACTGGGCGCCACACTGCGGGGACTGGCACTTACCACGGGGCCTGCAGCATGCCCAAGACAGGCGTCTCTCCTGGGAGTGACATGGTGGCTTGGGTGCCTGCAGGCTCAGCGCTGCCTTGAAACGGCAGCATGGGACTTGCGTCTGCCCTCCGCCTCTCCCTCCGCTGCCCTACAACTGAGGGGGAGGCGACGAAGAGGCTCCACACAGCGTGCCCTGCCCCCATGGGTGTCCCGCCCCTGGCTGCAGGACACGCGTGCCACACTTGGCACCCAAGCAGCTAGCTATGCCACTGATCACCACACCTCAAAAAGAGCATTGTGCACCTGAAAAGATGCAGAAAAGGCCATGCAATGTGATCAGGTTGGAGTGTAAACCCCAATGCCCTTTGAGGAAAGGCTATCAAGCTTGAAATTTTATGATAGAACTGTACAAAGTTGTGCATGGTGTGGACAAAATGGATGGAGGGACTTTTCTCCCTCACTCAGGAGTCATCAATTGAGAGGCTGAAGGGTGAGAGATTCAGAACAGATAAAAGAATATTAGAAACTATGGAATTTACTATTGCAAGATGTATAGATGGCCATGAACCAGAGATGGTTGTAAAAGAAGCCTGGATAGATTCATGAAGAATAAGGCTATTAATGGCTGTGTATGTGAATGTGTGTGACTGATCAGAGGCATGATGGCAGTCACTGAGGAACAGCTGCAGGATAAGACTATCGCCCTCATAGGGCTTCCCATAGGGATAGAATCATAGAATTATATGATTCCATGGTTCATACAATGGTAGCAAAAGTCAAGGAATGAGAGCCCACCACCTCCCAGTTAAACTGGGATCTTCTTAAGAGTCTTTTCCTATGGTGTGGTGGGAATAGCCCGGAGAGAGCTCACTTTTTCACTTGTGTCTATTTGCTCCTGAGTAAGTAATGGGTCTGCAGATTGCTGTTACGCTCCTCAATAGTACTTTAATGTATATCATTTATTTACCCAAGAAGCCTCTGATCTAGTCCTGGCACCTGCTGCACCCAGGACCATTCCTACAGTGAAATTGCTGGAGCAGTTCTGAGGTGCTATGGTGGCATGTATCACTTTCACTTGTTTTGCTGAGCTCCCTGGGCCTTTGCTCTCCCCCTAGCTCTCACTGGAGAAAGTACACCAGTCATGTGCATTGTGACGCTGGCATTTTTGTTGATAGCACTGCATTCCTTTTAGACCTGCTTTGGCTTGCGCTAGGCAATGGCCATAGAATCAGAATTGAAGAGTTGGATCCATGAGGATTGTTTAGCCCAACTCCCTGCAATGCGGGAATCTTTTGCCTAACCTGCAGTCGAATGCTCTATTGACTAAGCTATCCTTCACCTGATGTCATTGAGCTTTATGAAGTCACACGTGATGTGGCTATTGAAGTAACTCACACTAAGATCCTGTTGAAATTCTTCTTGGCTTCTCTAGAGCATTTTTAGCAACTATTTTGATTTTCTGCAGTTGTTTACCATGCTTCTCTTTTCCTGACTTGTTTCAGTTTGGCAGGTTGCATGGTGGGTTAAAGAAACATCATGTCATTCTTCTTTGTCATAGTTTTCTGTGAAAGTCACTTTGACCCTCAACACGCACCTGAATTCAGCTTTCAACTAATTTGTAGTTTTGAAGGCCGTTGAGATGCTCTCACATTGAACATCCTACACATTTTGTTTTGCTGACCTAAATGCGTCATTCTGATCCTTGACATTTAAAGTTACAATGCCAATTAAGCATTACATGGAATCTCAGAAGACCAAGGGAAGTGAGATATTTATATCTAGAAGACAAAATAGTGAATAATGTGCAGGACTGACTTAAGGTTAGAATACAAAGCTTCAACTCTTAGCAGCAAACATCTGGGATGGGTTGTTTATAACTGAATGTATTCACTGGTGAGCTGTTAACTTGGAGGCATTAAATTTATGACAGTTTAGGAAAGAATAAAACTGAGCACTGGAGACTGAAAGTTAAATTGTATTTCACAAGGAAATAAATCCAACCTGCTTCTAACTTCAAATACACAGGGTACGGTAATTCAGCAAGGCAAATTAGAGGTCAATCATTTGAAGAAACACAGAGGTCCATAACTTGGCTGCCTTTTTGCCACCTTGAGAGGAAATGGATAACCACATAATTCCACTGATATTTTAAAACATGATTTCCTTTACTTTCCCTAGGGATGGACAAAGTAGCCACTTCTGGTTTATCTGTTTCTCATTTCCCCCCAGTGCTGAGTTCAATTCACTGCATTTCTGAAACAGGGTTGTGTTGTTGTTTTTAAGTCCTCATGACAATTCATCAGGATTTAAGTGTACATTTTTATTAATGTGTGCATTTTTATATGCAGTGTTGCTTGATATAATGCAATTTTGTATGTTATTGTCACTAATATGTGCATTTTCTCTTATGCAGAGGTGGGGAACCTCAAACTTTAGTACCAAATGCAGCCATTCATGCATCTCTCTCCAGACCACATTTCCTCCAAGCCATGCCCTCTCCCCCCAGGCTACACCTTTCAGACCCTCCTTGGGTGTTTTTACTGACTGGAATTTGTCCTTGAATGTGTCATTATACAGGAGATTGCAGCTATTAAAAGCACAGCTATGAACACAAATTATTTCTGTTGTTGTTGGCATCTGTCTGTCTTCAGAGACAGAGTCAAACCACTGTGTTAGCAGCACCAAAGTGACCTCCATGGGGCATAAGCCTGGACAGTGCATATGGAGGTCCTGGGCTGCCAAAACAACAAGCCTCGCTGATGTGGTCCAAAGGAAAACAGAACACCAGCTTGGCTGAGGGAGTTGCCAGAAGGAAGCGTACAAGGTGCCATCCAACCGCGTTAGAGACTCTACTCCAGATTTGTGTGGGGTTTACTCCTTGGACTGTTCCTCTCCAGAAAATATTTTGTAACGTCACAGAGGTTTAAGATCAGAACTTCTCCTAGATGGGCTACCTTCCAAGGTTGACAAGCCCCATCTGCCCCTCATTTCCCTCTGCAGCACTTGTAGAAACCATTTTCTTGACCATTGTCCCCTCAGAGGTTCTCTTCATATGCATGGAGAGTCCCTAACCCATCAAGGGTTTGAGACAGTGGCTACCCTCACCTGGTTTAGCTGGCCATTTGAAGCTGTTCCTGGGATGTGGCCACTGTTACATGTTGAGAGCTTCTATGAGCCACAGGTAGAGCTGAAGGCAAGGTGGGGACCAAGAGTGGACAGACTACCCCAAAACACAGCAAATGCTGTCATGTATTAACTACTGCCTTGGTATTCATTCTTTGATGAAACTATAAATCACTTCTCAAGAGCATATGCAGTGAGCATTTGTGAGCTGCAGTGGCGTAGTGTGGGGGGTGCAGGGGGGGCCGGCCGCACCGGGCGCAACATCAGGGGGCGCTCGCACTCGCAGCTCTCTGCCCCTACCGGGTTAGGGGGCGCAAATTACTTGCCTTGCCCCGGGTGCTGACAACCCACGCTACGCCACTGGTGAGCTGATATGTTTTCTGCATACAACCCAGAACGAAAAGCTGAAAAAGCACATAGGGATCTTCCAAAGAAGATGGTTCCCAGAGCATCAGTATGTGAGAGTATAATCCATGGATGGAGGAGAAATTTGATATTGTTTGCATTTCTATGAGAAACCATCCAATTCACACTTTTCGAACCAATGAATGGAACAAAACACAATTACCCTTTTCAATTCATACATCTTTGAATTTTGCAATGCAGTTGTCCAATCAAGCAGTATGTACAAAACTGCAGGTATTATGGATGCATGGGGCAGGGGGAGGTACATAACTTTAACATATCATTAAGGTTAAATACCTTCCCATGTTAATGTGAACATAATGTTAAAATGCATTATAATAAAGGACATTGCCTGCAAAGATGTGTATACAGTTATACCCTGGAAGTCAAACAGAATATGTTCCAGAAGTCCGTTTGACTTCCAAAACTTTCAGAAACCAAAGTGTGACTTCTAATTGGCTGCAGGAACTTCGGCTTCCAAGAATTGTTCAAAAACTGGAACACTCACTTCTGGGTTTCAATCGTTTGGGAGCTGATTTGTTCAGGAGCCAAGGTGTTTGAGATCCAAGGTATGACTCTATTAGAAACAATTTGCACTGAAATGCTGATGAGGATTAAAAATAACAATAACTGGTATGGAAATATGGAGAGCTGATCTTAATACTGGGGGGGGGAAACTGAGACAAAAATTGACAGATTCACCCATCCCTAGCTACTATGGAACATCTTGTTTCATTTTCCGCTTTCAAACTGTAGATATTCACAAACAGGAAGCCTGAGTTTTGTTTTGAAGTCAGTCTTGCACACACCTAAAAGTGGTGGCTTTTGCCGGTCAATAGGGTGGGGGCTGTTCTGTGTAATTAATGAGTAGTGGACTCAAAATAAAAGCCAAGCATCAGCAATGCCAGACAGACTCTAAGGAGACACTTGGAGGAATCCAGCTGACGACAGCAGAGAGAATTTTGCACATGTGTGCAAGCAGCATCTTTGGAAAAAAATCTGTCTTTTAGAAAAAGAAAGAAGAAAGCCAACTGCACTTTTGCCATTTATATTGCAATATTATGTATTATATTTACATAAAATATTGTGTTTTATGTTTTAACCTACCCAGGGACCTTAGGCTGAAAGGCAGGTAATAACTTACTACTACTACTACTACTACTACTACTACTACTATATTGTGACTGCTGGTTCTTGGCTGCTAGTTTGGTTTTCTAACCTAGGAAGATTCAGCTTGAATTTCTGCTTTGTCTCTTGACAAAAGAGATCCTTGCACCTCTAGCTTTCTTGTGTTTTAAAAAAACCTCTGCTCCTGATTTGTTAATCCAAATGAGTCTGAAGTTTTTGTGTATGCCACTCCTGCGAGGTTAGCAGCGTGACTGCAGTGACTATATTTAGTACCCTGCCTACACAAATCCTGCAGGTAAGACTGCTGCTGCCTGCTCATGCACTATCCCTCTTTTACTGTCAGTGTGGTTCTCCAAACCCCCACCTTCCCATCCTCACGACTGAAAATATTTGGCTATAATAGCCTGTTCCCATATAGTCAAGTGAATTTTAAACTTTTCACCTGCTCAGGCTCTTCATTTTTAAACAGCACTGAGGGAACCCAAAGCAATAACAAAATTGGCAGCTGTCCCAATGTCATCAGGAGAGGAAGGAAGGGGTGGGGGGAGGGGATTTCAAGATGCTATGCTACTGTGCAAAATGTCAGCGATTAAAATTAATTAAAACTCATTAAGTAACTCCCACCTTCATGCTCCCTATTGGTGTTTATTTAATTTTAACATTACAATTGTGGTCACCCTAGGCACAGGCCATTAAACAGATAGAAAGCTAGAAGAAAAGACCTCACATAGAGTATAATTTTTGGGGGAGGGGGGGTTGCTAAATTGCTCTGATCATCAGCTCCCTTCTGCACATATTGATATAGATTATATGTGGCTGTGGCCTGGGGGAGTAGAGATGCAGGTTCCAATCTTGCTTAAGCTACATGAACTTTAGATCTACTTTCTTGTCCTCTGGTTTCCCTCTGAATGCTATCTTCACTCTGAAAACCTTACATGGTCAATGCAACATTACCAGAATGGTCATCACCTTTGTGTACTTTATCATTACATTTTTGTTGTTGCAATGCATATAGGGAGATACCCATCCCAACCCACTGTTAAGCTCATATTGCTGGTAGAGTTAAAATAAAATTTTAATTTCAGAATAGGCAACGCTCATTCATATCAGAATTTTGCTTCCATGGACTAGAACCATTTTTTAAAAAGTCATTCATCCCTGATTGCCTCCCCATCATCCGAATGCCTAGAATATTATATTGTCCTCTTTCTTGAGTTAAGGTCAGCCAAGTTTTATTGTTGTATGGGTGATTCCAACAATGACCGTAATAGTTCCAGCTGCTTCATCTGAGAAAGATATGTCCTGTGAACCCAGTCTCAGATTCATAACTCAGTGGGCTACTGATTGTTTGTCAGATTTCAGTTATGTCTTGGTAACATCCTTCCTGTACTAGATTCCTTCATCCATCCCTGATAAGAACAGCCAATGTATGAGCACCATTGGAGACCTGGAACCTCATCTTTTCTTCAGAGAGGTCTTAGTGAGTTTTTGGCTTCTCTAGTAAGTAGGGTTGGTTGAGCCTCCTCTCATTACTGAGCTCTCCCTTCTGTTCTTTGCAAATTCCTTTCTCCCTTCCATCTTCCCACAATACCTGTTTCTGCAAGGAGTTCTCTTTCCTTGCTTGCCAATGGATTATAACCCAGAAAGAGTTCCCTGTCAGTTCCAGCTGCATCTTCCATGCTGAAGTGATATTTCCTTTCCTAAGGTTTGTCTTCATTCAAGTATATGCTGCTGATCTCCTTCTCCCTCTCTTTATAATATGCTGAGGGAACAAAGAGCATTCCACAAAATTAGAGACAAGTTTGGACTGTGTCAAGCCTTTGAGAAGTCCCAGCTACAACCAGCCTTTGACATGATTTAAATCACAACATCCAAGGGGGGAACCGTAGTTCAGTGACTGAGCATGTGCTTTTGTGTTCAGAATGTTTCAGGAGTCAATACCTGGCAACCCCAATTAAAAAGAAAAGACCACAGTTCGACAGGGATTGCTGGGCCCAGGATACACCAGGGGTAGCAAACATGTTTCCTCCAGATGTTGCTAGATTCCAATTCCCATCATCTCCAGCCAGCATGGCCAATAATCAGAGACAGTGGGAGCTGGAGTCCATCAACATCTGGTGAGCATGATATTGGCCAATCCTGGAGCACACAGTATTGGACTAAAGAGACATATATTGCAGGCCCAGGTGGACACCCCTCCCCTCTTGGTGGCTGAACAAGACCAATGACTCACACGTGGCAATGTGTACTGGGATTCAAAATGGCCACAACTTTTATTATCAATTTCAGATGTAGGAAACCTTGGCTTAGGCATTGGGCGTGTATCTGTCTCAGCCCCCCAGCCAGGGGAACTGAGGCACAGCAGTGTTAATCAGATCAGAGTGGGCACTGCAAAATGCATGTTTACACAGCAAGCCCCCGCCTCTCCATGCAGCTTTGGGACGTTCACTGACAACCTTTCAGCGTATGGCCAGTGACTCTCTTCACAAACCCCCTTTAACGGGGAACCCTGAAAATTCAGCTGCAGGTGCGGGGGGGGGTGAGTCACCACTTCACACACACACACACACCAGTAAGAATGATAGACTAAAGGATTTCTCCCACGGCCTAAAACTGCCAAAGTTATGACAATTGCTATGGGGAAGGCGAAACCTGCCTAATTCCTTCCTGGCCCTTCAACAGCAACCATCATACGACTGTAGCAACACCCACGAACCTGAAAAGGAGAAAGATTAACATAAAGCTGGTGATCAAAGGGAGGATAGGGTGGGTGAAGCTCCAAAGCCAACTGCACTCTCAGTACAGGCTCTGCCTCAAATTTAAGCCCCAGAAGCAGACCAGAGTGACGCCTTCTCACCTGTGGTCCACTTACCTGGCGCCGCCCCCAACAGCGCCACGGATAGGTGCATTTGAACAGGGGGTTTGGTGATAACCCCCTAACACTCCACGGCACCAGGAAGGCGTGCCACCTCCTGGTGAGTCTCGGCAGGGATCGGGGGCGCCAAACACGGGGGGGGGCTGCAAATGGTGCTTACTATCACAAAAGGGGTGGTGAGCGCTTAGTCTCATCAGATTTAAGGCAGCTTCCTGAGTTCCTGTTATTTTGTATTATTAGTTACGTTACCTGAACATATGCTGATAAGCTTTAGTGTGTTCTTGGATGCTATCAGATTCCCTTTTGAATCAAGGGGCAGGCCAAACTGTTCTAAACTGCACTGATTTGGATACCTCTGAAAACCCACCTGCCCAGAGGCTAGTGTCATGGCCCCACCTAGTGAGCTGCTTCTGATAATGTACCACAACAAGACACATTTTTGCTACATTTTTTCATAATAGTGCTTGGGACTGCCATTTCTCTTCAGAATTCCCTGTGCTTCTCTCCCAGATCCCCTTCATTATGACATGAACGGCCTTCATTATGACATGAAATAGTGTTGTTCCAAGGAGGATTCCTGAGGGGAGGAAATGGGGCTCCCATTAGCAGCCACCATTTGTATATGATATATAATCATCGATAAAATCACATGAAAGGGGAAAAAAGAGGGTCAAGGGACTTCAGAGAAGGCCAGTTGCTTCCAGATTCTTTTCATGTATTCCACAAATGATGTCAGGTTTCCAAATCTATTCGACAGTTGATATCTTCTCTTAGGCATTATTATAATGTCAGCTTATGCTAGCAAAAGAATTTGTGACACTCTTAAGCATTACCTTTTCCTTTGTACCTTTATCTTTCAGATGGTTCAGCAAGAAAACTTTCTTGACTTGCTGCTTCATCAAGTATTCTCCATTTTGTTATATAAAATGTACTCTTCCTAACCTCTTTCTTGTCTTTTCATTTTTTGAATGTTAATTTGAAATCGGTATCTTCCCCCTTTATCTTTAAGTCTGCTCCTCCAGTTCAGTAAGCACAATGGCAACTCTAATCACAGACTCGGTTATAGCTGCTTTAGCCAGCGTACCATTGAATACACATTGGTTTTCGCTGCATGTATTCTTAATGTCTTTTTTTCAAAGAAAGACAAAAAAAAGGTGTTGTCACTTGTTTCAGAGATTTGGTCACACTGCATTTCTAATACATCAAACTTTCCTTGCTCTAGGCAACCTTCCCCAACTTGGTGTTTTGATGAAATTGGTGTATTGTGTAATTGGCTTAACACTTATAAACTGCTTAGAAGACACCTTGGCAATTAAGTGTCATATAGCAACAAGTCTTCTCCTCCTTTCCTCCCATAATCATCCCTGACATTTGACCAGTTGCAGTCTAATTTTACCAGGTCAGTGACCATATAATAAAATTTGCATTGCATCTGGAGGACACTGAGTTGATGAAAGCTGCCCTTGATGGCTGCTAGCTCCAGCCATAACATCAAGCCTGCCCACTTGATGTGCATGTGTTCAGCATGGACATCTTTAAATGGGTGTCTATGCTTAATGTGTGGAGGGCAAAGATTGGGGAACAATGTGAGATGCAATGTCAGGATGGGAGCAGCACTGACAGGTTCCCACTCCCTGTTGCATCTATGATTGCTCTACACATGAAAAGGGACATACCTTTCTTTAGTTTTAGAAAGATGTAAATAGACGTATCAGAAGCTCTAGATCAGGCATGGCCAAACTTGGCCCTCCAGCTGTCTGGGACTACATTTCCCATCATCCCTGACCACTGGTCCTGTTAGCTAAGGATGATGGGAGTTGTAGTCCCAAAACAGCTGGAGGGCCAAGTTTGGCCATGCCTGCTCTAGATGATCTGTTCACATCACCCTATTTTTTTTTATCTGAAAAGAAACATGATTGTCAAGATCAGGGAGCTGATGGTGAACTGGAGCAGCAGATAACAAGACCAGTAATGGTTCCAGTCAGTATATCAGGAGCCCTCCCAAGAATTTAATGTGCTCATACTACTCTATATATGTCATAACACTTGAGATCACAACTTAAATGTTTGGAACGGTCTGTCGTAAGGTAAATGCTTTGCATGAAAAAGGTTCCATATTCAATCCCTAGCATTTTTAGCTAAGAAAAGACTGTTCTGTGTCAACTAAGCTGGAGCTTGATGGACAAATGGTCTGTCTCAGGTATGTATTAAGTTCCAATTGACTAAGTTAGCTTTACTCTGAGATGGAATGTTCCAGGATATTGGAACAACCAAATTAACAACCCACTTTAACATGCTCTCATTGAAAATTATGGAAGCTTGTGGTTCTTGTGAGGGAAATCCATTGGTTCTGTCCCCAAAGCTTAGATTTTAGCATTTTATGTCAGTAGTTAATTGAAGCTAAATTTGGATATGACTCACAGCACGTAAAGATTGAGCAAGTGTCTTCATGTCTTCACTACTGCTTCCAACTGTTCGTTACCATAACTGCACTTGCACAGATTTAGTAGTTTGCCAAAAATGTGGTAGAATTAAAGTCAGATTTGACTTTCAGATCACTTTTCTTCTTGAACAGGATGCCTGTTTACTTCATTAGATACTGAATCAAGTCTTATGAGGTAAATTTGTTCATGTTGCAAGCAGGTATGTTGGTAATTAAGACATAGAAATTCATTTGCATAGGTAAATGATGGGTGTACCAACAAATAGGATGAAAAGGAGTCCTTATACAACTAGCCATGATGCTTACCCTTCTAAATGGAAGTACCCCCATTGGGATGGATTGAGTTTTCTCCTTTCTGTTTTCCTCTCAGCCCATAAACAGCAGACCATAAAGGGTCATCTGTGGACAGTTCCCAATTTGACACCCCAGATCAGTCTTGATGCAGGCAGCACTCCCAAGGTCTAGTAGAGGAGGCCATCCTATCACCACTGTTGAAATAAGCTTCAGCTGGATGGTTTTGTACTTGGAATGGGACAGGTTGCCATCTTGCCTTTCACTTCAGGTTGAAAACTACCTTAGGCCAGCCCTGCCACTTAAACTTATTCTATTTCACCAATGGAAGGGGAAAGCGCATGCGCGCACACACACACATCAAAGGGAGGAAAGAGAGAAAACAAGGCTGTACCTCAAACCTTATGAGGATCCCTCCATAAGGTTTGCAATCCCATAGAGAAGTATCACCTTTTCAATGTTTTTCAATGAATTTTCACATCAGCCATACTTTGCAAAATAGTACTGAACATGTTGTCTCCATGGGACATTATCTCTCTTTCAGAAATGTGTGGGAACATCTGTGGCTCAATGGAAGAGCACATGTTTGGCATGCAAAAAGGTTGTAAGGTCAATTCATGGCATCTCCAAATAGGGTTGTGAATGACCTCTACATGATACCTTGGAGACAGTTCTCAGTCATTGCTGAGAATACTGAGCTAGATAGACCAACAGTCTGACCCTGTATATGGCAGCTTCCTGTGTTCCTAAATGAAGGAATATCTCCACAGAAAGAGCAGTTAAAAGCAGAACCTTGCTGGGTTTCCATCTCCCACTGGGAGATAACTTACCTGTTTGCCTTACTGTTTCATCCACTGTCTGCACAGCATCATTACTGCTCAGGAAGCAGTTACCTTCGTTTCATCAGTTAATGGTGACAGAGAGTGCTTTTGTTTATAAGACCTTCTGTAAGGAACTTTCTTTTGGGAAGTTGACTGACAACCAAACCATTTTCTTAATGAGGTATTGATTTTCTTGAGCTTCCTTTCCATGTCAGACATGAGAAGTTCATACTTTAAAGACACTGGCTGTAACCAGGAAAGCAATTCAAAGACTATATAGTTCCTGTATATAATGTTCCCATTAATTCTTGTTTAGTGGGATCCCCTCCATGCCCCCTCACACTCTGCCTGTAACTTTCTTAAGTTACTTTTGTCCTTGATGATTGGCTGCCTCTAAAGCTTAAAGGTTTAATTGGGCCTTTAAAGCAGAACTTACTTTTTAGAGGAGCAACCTTGTTACGAGCTATGACTGAAACTTTGTTAAGGAGCTCCTTAACTACTCCAGATAGGAATGTGCATTCAATGCCACCACCGTAGTTTATTTGCACACTGCTTTTCCATAATAAACTGTGCTCAAAGTGGCTCACAACCTCAAAAAGTTAACATAAGATATTTCATTAACAGCTAAGCAATTTGTGTTGTCTTAATTTAAGATGGTGTAAAAGGCCAGGGTGTGAAGCTGATGTAAAGTGGGCCAGATCCAAACTCTGTTCAGGAATGGACTTATTGCTGGCTGAGCCTTCAAGAAGCCTTTAAAACAGCGTTTGACTTACACCACCCTTTTGCCAGTGCAAGATCCACTGGGTTGCCAGGACATATGGTTGAACTTAATGGGGTCCATCATCCTATCCTGTCCCCCCTCTGGCACTGACCCAAAATGCCAATCTTTCAGGGCTTACATTGGTGAAAATTCCACGGTCTTAGCTTAGCCAGCTTAGCCCTGGCAAAATAAATAAATATATAAGCAATCTAGCTAGCTAGCTTTTGGATTGGGAATGGTTTGGATTAAGGCAGACATATAAAGCTGGGGTCCGGGGCAGGGGAGAAGTCCTGTAGACTTCCCTGACTCACCTCCAGGCCATACAACTTCTCCCAGGTCCTGAGATTTATGTCTGGCTGGTGTGTGTCCGTGAGCTGTGTTACTGCTTCTTGCTTGTCTGCTTGTGGGGAAAAGAGGGTGCATTAAGTATGTGCAGAAACTGGTCTGATGTATAAAGGTAAAACGTTCGCTTCTTTCTTAACCCCTTTTGCCTCTGACCCCATCCACCACTGGCCTGAGGCCCTTGGAAGGAAGGAAGGTGAGCCTCCTTCTGAAAAAGGGTTCCCATCTTTTGATTAGAGAAATGACATGGGAAGAAATAGTTAAATGTTCCCTTCCCTAGTGCCAATTCCCCAAACAAATTAGCAGCCCCTCATGGATGTTCTAAAAGTAAGAAAAGACAACCCCTTACAGCCAGCACCACTGGGGAAGATAATGATTATGAATATCCTGAATCACTCACCTACTTCAGCCTTTAGTGAATTCTTTCCCATCATTTATAATCTTTAAAGGAAGGCAGCTTGTCACCCAAAATATACATGCACATTGTTAACTGTGAAGGGCATATTGGTGCTTCTGAACTATTTGCCTTGTGTTTCTTTTTCTAATAATATAACTGTATAGACTTGTGTGTGTGTGTGCGCGCACGCGCGGTTTTATACTATCTTTTTACTGCTTTTATATTGCATTTTCTGTTTCAATTATTTTTGTTTGTTTCAATTATATTGTTGACTGGGCTTTGTTGTGCAGTGGTACCTTGGGTTACATACGCTTCAGGTAACATACGCTTCATGTTACAAACTCCGCTAATCCAGAAATAGTACCTCGGGTTAAGAACTTTGCTTCAGGGTGAGATCAGAAATCTTGCTCCGGCAGTGCGGCAACAGCGGGAGGCCCCATTAGCTAAAGTGGTGCTTCAGGTTAAGAACAGTTTCATGTTAAGAACAGACCTCTGGAACAAATTAAGTACTTAACCCAAGGTACCACTTAGAGATCTTTTTTAAAAAAATAATAACAATAATAAGTGCTTTATAAATGTGTCAAATATCTATATGAAAGTAATATAAATGCAAAAAGACCAGGCCACCACTTTTGTCTATTTAAAAGACTTAATACAGGCGCAGGGCAGGATCCTTCCTGGAACAAACAGACCACCCCACACAACATATTCAGAATGGAGACACACACATGCACCCATGGGTGGCTTATGACCCTTGGAAAAAAGACTCCACTAGCATCAATGGGAGTAACCCCACTCCCCAAGCTCCTATCTGTGTGATCCCCATTCTGATTGTGGTGGGGAGTGGAAATAACTTTGCCCTCCCTACCCCAGAAAGAAGCATTCCCTTAGCACCTGAAATGAAGGCTAAAACAAGTTTGAGTGGGCAATCCTATGGCGATGAGCAGCATCCCAAGCATTTAGGTCCCAACCCCAGCTCAGCTGAAGACGCACTGGTGTAACTAACTCATCCTGATACATCCAGATACAGCTGAGGCTCATCCAGCTGAGTGAAGCCTGGCTGAGGTGTAAATCCCCCCAAAGGATGCTCTGGAGGCAGGACCCAAGATACTTAGACTGGATGCTAGGCCCACTCAGCTCAATCATCTGACCTGACAAGCCACCACAGAGCATTATTTTAAAAGGCTCTTTTCCTGCTGCTGGGCTTAGCAGCAGTAGCAGCCCTGTCACTGAATGGGGCTTCGATCTGGGGTAACTTTGTGCCAGCTTACATTTGACCAGCTTGCTTTACCCCAGCTTCTTGTGCTTGGATTGGTCCCCCCCTCCCTGTATACCGGTTATTAAGTGGATGCTTAGTTAATCTTCCTGAGCTCAGCTTCTCAGGATCTGCAAGCAGCATATCCTTTGATTATGACTTCACAAGTTTGCATGGAAGATCACATCTTTTGTTAAATATTTAATGAGCCCGGAAAATTTAGATATTTTAAAGCAAGCCAGTTTATGCTGTAACATAAAGCGCAGAGGTTTTGACCTCGTTGATGTGGAACTCTCAACCGGTTAAATTGGTGATCATTATCACTTAGATGTACAGGAAGAACAGGAGAACAGATTTGCCCCAGTCAGTTCTCCTGAGTTAGCTGCTTTGCTGTACGTTATTTTTTCTTCCAAACACCATAGCTAACTTCAGAGTGCTGGGTAGCGGGAATTATTATGGATTACTTCTATTTCTAACTTGATCTATTCATTCTATATAGAAATGATTCTTTTCCTTTAAAGTAAAGCCTTAAATTGTCTTCATAATGTCCTTTGTAGTACAGCATATAGATTTAATTTTTCTTTCCTATTTGAGGAGTTAACATCATCAAGCACATCAAAAATGGCCCGGAGGTGATGAGAACTAAAGAATGACACACAAAAAAGGCTTTATGGTGATTCAAGGGGGGCATACTTTGGAATAATGGATTTTTTAAAAGAAAAGAAAAAGAAGAAGACGAACAGAATAATATAATTTTCTAAATTATTTTAGATAAGCAAGGCCATTTCTTGCCCAATTCAAAATAACAGAGAAATGTGCAAATCACAAAATGTATAAATTAGAGTAGGGAAGGGGGAGGGATGAAAGAGAGATGGAAAGAAAATGGAGGGCAATAGAAATTATGTTAGGATATGACAGAAACAGGATTAGGAAAAGGGTACAAGTCATCTCAACATGGGACTGGCTGGATGGAGATGGAGACTGAAGCCCTATATAGAAACTGTATACATATGGAAAATTTGGAAATGTTTCCAAGGCAGCCTCTTCATGTCAGTAATTAGACATTATGAGCTGAGGCATGATACAGCACATACGGCACACACAGGGCTCCTGTATGAAAATGTTACTGAGTTGTGTGAGCATTCTTGTTGAAGATACCTCAGCTGAGCCTATGTTTCTCCTTTAGCCCTGTTCATGTAGTGCTCATGTGTAAGGAACTACTGTGTTTAATTTGGAAGGGGTCCCACAACTTTAGCTACACTTCCCATGGGGTCAGGGCTGCAGGCCTGTGGCTGATTATCTGCTTTGCATGCAGAAAGTCTCAGGCTCAGTTCCCAGCATCTCCAGGCAGAAGCCTCACTGTGAAACCACAGTCACTGTGGAAAACTCTGAGCTAGAAGGACCAACTGCCTGGCTCTCTGTATATGTCAGCTTCCAATATTCCTATCTTGCCTCTCCTTCCTAAACCAACCATGCATTGCACATGGAAACCCACCAAGAAGTCCCAAGGCATGAAAGTGTATTGTCTGGTCAAAATGCCCATGTGACTGTTGACATCTTGAATATTTAGTAAGAGAAGGCTTTGTCAACCTGGTGCCCTTCAGGCATTTTGGACTATAAGTGCATCGGCTTCAGTTATGGATGGCGGAGAAATTAGGTTTGGGTAGGATTTTAGTGTGAACCTATATAAATCACACATTCTGAAACAAAACACTGCTGTATTCTGAAATTCACTCTTGTACAAATATTTTGATGCAGCACCAAACCCCACACACTCAAGTGACAAAAATGCATATATGAGGAGCAAATATGCTTAAAATGCATGTATTAGTGAAAATAACATGTAAAATGCATTCCATTACAGAAAATTGCTTTAAAATGTGAATATCGGGCACAGTTGCATACAAAAATGAGTATATTAAGAGCAATTTCCACAAAAATTCATGAGAACTTTTTAAAGTTCTCTTTTTTAAAAAAAGAGAGAACTTAAAAAAAAAATCAAGCTGATGCAGAAATGTGCCAAACCGAATTTAAAGCACAAAAATTGACAGAATTGTCCATCCCCTAACCTCAGCCCAGCTAGCTGAGGCTGATGGGAGTTGTAGTCAAAAACCTATGGAGGGCACCAGGTTTGCAAAGGCTGAATTAGAGCAATCTTATGCCACCGTAGAGTCCCAAGCTCAGCAGTCCCATGCACATCTTCTCCCTTAAAAACTGAAAACCCAAACCAAACTGCAACCCTTTAACCATTTGCTCCCAAATATGTATATCCTGTCACATTTTGCCATTGATTTTTTTTTTGGGGGGGGTGCTTCTCTGCTTCATTCCAGTTAGGAACATTCATTGAGACAGAACACCCACCTGTCCTTGTCATTAAAAAGGCACCCTGTCTTAAGAACTTTAAGACGTCGGGAGCAATGCATCAAAAAGGTTAACGGCAAATGAAATGGTGCATTTCGTTGTCACTCTGGACTTCATTAAAATTTAGTATCAGTTATTGGGCGTTTAAAGATCTCAGCTCCCATTGCATCGTCCGATTTTGCCCTTGCCGTTTCGTTAATAATTCAAAAACTTTTGTTTCAAACATCTCCTGTCAGCATCTCAGTCAGCACCATGCTAATAACTCGAACAGCACCTGAATACAAAAAAGATGGGAATTTCAAGCATGGTGTGTTTGTGTGAGAGAGAAAAAGCAGAGATCATGCCTGATCCTAGGAATCTGGAGTAAGACATTAATTTTTACACTGAGCAAAAGAAAAGGTGTGATCCTTAAAATAATGTTGATGTTTGCTAAATAAAATCATATATTGATTGCCTTTGTAATACCAGCAAGCCTTTTCTGGGAAGAGAATTTTTCAAGAAGGCTTTCATGTTCAATGAGATGCCATTGCTATCAAAAGTTTCTCCAGTTTTCAGGGTGTGATCTTTTTTTCTCTTACTGAATTTGAAACCCTTTGTTAAACCATGTCTAAATATACGAGTACAACTTGGATTGCACAGCTAAGGAATCCTAGCTCAGCCTAAAACTATTCTATTTGTATGATTGGGGATATGCTTGAGAGTTCAGAGCTGTATATTCATCTCAAGAGCTTCCTCTAAAATTCAGCATTCAAAGACTGGTTCAAAACCACTGAGCACAGATAATCCCCGCTGCTTTTGGCAAATTAGTGTGTGCTGTTCCCCTAGCAGGAAAATAATACTTGTTTATTTGGAGAATTCTCCTAATGTTTGTTGCAAATGATGTTTGTTACAAAGTGGTATCCGTATAACATTACCACAACACCAGATCCGCCAAAAGCCAGCAACATTTGCTCTTTTGCTAAAGTGTGTGCAGTCACTTTGAAACCTGCTAATAATAGAATTTATTTTAATTAGTGCTGGACCATCTTCTCCCAGCCCAGATTGAGCTGCTACTCAGTATCATCTTAAAGAGTAGAAATATTCTATTTAAGGTGTGCCAAATGTGGTTTGACTATTTCTTTACGTTCCATGAAGTGTTTGTTGTTCGGGAGAGCACTCTATTACTACATGGTATATGTGTTCACTCTGATTCTTTGCTAAAAGGCTTAGCGTGTCAGAATATTTGCTTTGTGGCCTAAGTCCCAGTTAAGTGCCTGATGCAAGTTTTGCTCAGAAACACTGAAATAACTCTCTCAGGTTGAGTAAAGTTGGCAGAGACAACCCAGTACGATTTCTGTTGCACGCCACCCCAATCTCTGGGCGATGTGAGATTCCAGCGGTTCCAGATGCTTACCTAGGGTTTTGTTTCTTCGTTTCTTCAGAATGAGGGACAGCAGAGACAGCCTTTATGACATAGGGTTTATTTACACATATATAGAACCTGAGCCTATGATGTAGCAGTTTGTAGTATTAACATCCCAGAAGGCCTTGCTTCTCACAGAGCCACAGCCTTGGATTCAAGCAGAAATCAGGCATGGCTCTCTCCCTGGCTTCCCAGCCTATAGCTTTGGTTCTACCTTCTAGCTCAACTCTGATTTTGAAGGCACAAGGAGACGGGGATGACAGACGACAAGATGGTCAGACAGTGTTCTTGAAGCTACCAGCATGAGTTTGACCAAACTGTGGGAGGCAGTGGAAGACAGGAGTGCCTGGCATGCTCTGGTCCAGGGGGCCACGAAGAGTCGGACACGACTTAATAACAACAAAAAACTACCAATAACTTGAGGGAGGGGGCTTACCCCTTTGCTATCTAGCACAGAGTCACTTCCTTTGTCACCTTAATGGCCCATATTTAGAGGGCCATCACCTCACCAGGAATCCCAGGTATTCTAGCAATTGAATCTGTGCTGGATCCAGGAATTAGAAGTGGGCTCAGGCATACAGACTACCCGCTACCCAAACTCATAACAATACCTTCCTCCTGTTCCATGTGTTTGTTAGTTCATGATAGCCACTGCAGTATAGTGTTTAGAGTTTTTCACAATGAATAGTGAAACTCAGCTTCAGGTGGCCACTTGGTAAAGTTCACTGGAGGGGTGTTCACACATCACATTCAACATCTGTGTATCCATGTACATTAATAGCTGAGTTGCGCAACTCTACAAGTGTACACTCATTCACATGAACCCAACTTGCATGTGTTTTCAGTATAACATGTGAGCAAGGCTTAGGTAATCATGAACAGTTCCTATCCTGTCAGCCTAACCAATTTCACATGGTTGTTGAAGGGATAAAATAGGAGGTGTACCATGTACTTCAACTTCCTCCTCACTGGGGAAAAGGTGGGGAATACATGAATCAAGGAAGCAAAATTATACTTAGATAAAATAGATGTATAGTACTAAGTGTGCAATGTTAAAACTGAATAGGGTGCAAAAGTACAGCAATGCCTTGGGGTGTTCAAGCCCCCTGGCTATCAGTGAATGAAACTGCTTTATAAATCAGTCAGCTCTTCTTTTTCCCTGTGCAGACAACATTCAAGGTTTTTCAGATTACCCACCTTTAAAAAAAAATCGGTGTCAAGTTTTTTATTATTTATAAATTATGCTTATGACTGTTCATTTGTGGGCCATGGGCTGTGTTAAAGACACTAGCAACCATTTGCGCCTCATTAACTCAGATCCTTCAACTGGTGTACATATTGCTATTATCGCAGAAAGATAATGATTCTAAAGAGTCATTCTATCATAGTCTAGACTTTCTAATGAGACACCACCTATAAAGGTTCTTTTACTCTCATTTTGAAACACTGACCTTTGAAAGGGAAAGGTCAGAATACAATATAGGGTGGAAAGTGAACACTTTCTTTCTTTTTCCCTTTTTCTTTTTTAAAAGCACTCTTATTTACCTCTGCTTAGAAATATACTTTGAAATATATGTCCTATGTCATGGGTTACTAATGCGGCCCCTGGAGTACACATAGAATCATAGAATCATAGAGTTGGAAGAGACCACAAGGGCCATCGAGTCCAACCCCCTGCCAAGCAGGAAACACCATCAGAGCACTCCTGACATATGGTTGTCAAGTCTCTGCTTAAAGACCTCCAAAGAAGGAGGCTCCACCACACTCCTTGGCAGCAAACTGTTGAACAGCTCTTACTGTCAGGAAGTTCTTCCTAATGTTTAGGTGGAATCTTCTTTCTTGTAGTTTGGATCCATTGCTCCGTGTCCGCTTCTCTGGAGCAGCAGAAAACAACCTTTCTCCCTCCTCTATGTGACATCCTTTTATATATTTGAACATGGCTATCATATCACCCCTTAACCTCCTCTTCTCCAGGCTAAACATGCCCAGCTCCCTTAGCCGTTCCTCATAAGGCATCGTTTCCAGGCCTTTGACCATTTTGGTTGCACTCCTCTGGACACGGTCCAGTTTGTCAGTGTCCTTCTTGAACTGTGGTGCCCAGAACTGGACACAGTACTCCAGGTGAGGTCTGACCAGAGCAGAATACAGTGGCACTATTACTTCCCTTGATCTAGATGCTATGCTATACTCCTATTGATGCAGCCCAGAATTGCATTGGCTTTTTTAGCTGCCGCGTCACACTGTTGGCTCATGTCAAGTTTGTGGTCAACCAAGACTCCTAGATCCTTTTCACATGTACTGCTCTCAAGCCAGGTGTCACCCATCTTGTATTTGTGCCTCTCATTTTTTTTTGCCCAAGTGCAATACTTTACATTTCTCCCTGTTAAAATTCATCTTGTTTGTTTTGTCCCAGTTCTCTAATCTGTCAAGGTCGTTTTGAAGTGTGATCCTGTCCTCTGGGGTGTTAGCCACCCCTCCCAGTTTGGTGTCATCTGCAAATTTGATCAGGATGCCCTTGAGTCCATCATCCAAGTCGTTGATAAAGATGTTGAATAAGACCGGGCCCAAGACAGAACCCTGTGGCACCCCACTAGTCACTCTTCTCCAGGATGAAGAGGAACCATTGATGAGCACCCTTTGGGTTCGGTCAGTCAGCCAGTTACAAATCCACTGAGTGGTAGCATAGTCAAGACCGCATTTTACCAGCTTCTTTACAAGAATATCATGGGGCACCAGCGGAGTCCCTTTCTGGTGCTTGCAGAATCCCCTCTCTTCCCTTCATATAAGCATTTTGTCACCAATAGCAAGCTTTCTTCAAAGCCTAAAAGCTGGTGGTGGGAGGGATGATCATCCTGGAGAATGCAGCTGGGGAGGGGAGATTAACTCTTGTCTCTCCAATTACGCTCTCCAGGAAAATCACCCCCCCTCTCTCCCAATAGGCTTGGTGGTGGGAGGGAGAAGAAACAAAGGCTCTTTTAAATTTCAATTGCTGGAGAAGGACTTGCTGCACATTTTAAGGATAAAGTAGCTTGACTTTATGGTAACTCAACAGTTGCTGCAATTTCAGTTGAAACATCCAATGCCACACTTTGTGAATTGATGTGGGATAGGCTTCAGTTTATGCCCAACAACATGCTCTCTTGACTGCTATCTCTTTTGGCTTATTAAATCTAGCAAACTCTGGTTGCATCCAGAGCATACTTTGAAAGAGGCCACTCCTACAGAAGCTGGCTCTGGACCCATTGATTTGGGCTCACTACTAAACAGTCATAAATGTTTTCCTCCTAAGGTAGGTGATGAAGCAGGGGGACTGCAGGCATTGTTGGATGGCATGGATTATGTAGACCCATCCCAATCTAGGTTCAGATTTGTCATGTTCAGGTAGGATGCCTGATACCCCAAGGCAAGGCAGTGCAGGACCATGGATAGCTCCAACAACTCACTCCAATAAAGGTTGAGAGCAGACTGAGCCTTTGTTTGCTTCTGTCTCACAGGCTACTTTACCCAAGCTCCTTTCTCTTGTGGATAACTTCAGAATCTTAAAGGGTCAACCTTCAGGTCTGGAGCTGGTCACTCCTCTTATGTATCATAGCCTCCCTCCTGGGCAGCTCTCTTCCACTGGACTAATGTGCAGTGAGAGTCATTGGGTTCCTTAGGCTCAGGGGAAGGTGCTCTTGAGGGTCCTGGATCTGCAGACATTGGTGGTATAGGGGATTGTTCTGTGTGCTGCTGTCAGCCAGGCTCAGTGTCTCCAGGAGCAGTGTCTCCTGGTCTCATAGCTTGAGACTCTGATACCTTTGACTCTGAATTTCGATCTCTGTTGAACTCTATCATGATAGATCTGACGATGGGACAGAGTTTCGCCTCTTCAGCCTGATGGATAACCTTTTCTGAGAACAAGACAAAGGGAATGCAAACTTGAATGTGCCTCTTGATCTCCACCACTGCCATCAGTATGAATAGAATAACATACAGTACAATCCTTTGCATTTATGCTCAGAAGCAAGTCCCACTAGGTTAATCCAAGATAACTCCTATATGTACAGTGGCAGTGGTTGGTTGGCAGGCTGGCATATTCAGGGTGGCATTGCTCACCTGGTTACTGACAGAGGCACAGGGAGCTCAGTGCAGTGACAGGAGCATTCTCCACTGTAGGGCCTGTACCTTCTTTACTTCCTGCACATTGCCTCTCCCTTTTGCTAACTGGCAGTGATGCTCAGTATTGGGAAGCCAGGTGAACAACACCATCCACTTCACCCACTGCTGAGCTATAGGAGAACAGCTTCAAAAAGCCAAATCTACACCAATATCAGTATCAAATGGTGCAGCTTTTCCTAGACTATGCAACTTTTGATTGCAACTGAGGACTTGTATGTTTGAATGCTTCCCAAAAAACACAAAACTATAAGCCCACCTAGCGGTGGGAAAAGTTTGTCAAAAGAAAAGGATAGCTTTGAAGGCTTTTCTTTATGTTCTAGCTCTCCATATGCAGAACAGCTGTGTTTTCACAGGGAAAAACTGAAACATGTGCTCCCCGTCTGCAGTCTGCAGTGGCACAGTCCAGCAATGTATGTACCACATGATTCTGCTTCACGTGTCTCCGAGGATCTTAGTTCAGCATAATAGTCTAAGGAATATGGAACTGTTTCTTCTAATAGTAAGTGGCGAGGCTGCCTATAAATCTTAACAAATCATCAGCAACACCAAATAATCTCTCTCTGTTTTAACGTATTTGCCACTTAAAACTGATCTGTGAAGAAGCACCAGTCTTGTAAAGAAGAGGAGTTTGATTTTCTTGTGGGGAAAACAGTTATTTTGTCATCCGAAGGCTTTTGCTTTATCTGAAGCAATTCTTTCCCAAGCTGTATCTTCCTGTTCTCTGAGAAAAGAATCAGGGGGTACGAAAACAAGACACTCGAAACCACAAACAACAGAGAAAAGGAATGCGATTTAGTGAATCCATGAAAGCCATTTGTTGCCTGCTGTGTGCTGGCTGACTTTTATCTTGTAATTACATTGAATCGGCTCCTAAACCTTTTGTTCCTTTGGCTGCACCATCTTCTGCGCAAGGCACCATCAGTATGCCTTAACAATACATTAGCAGAATGACAGCTTCAATGGCATACTGAAGCAACATCTCATCACAGCAGCAGCACACTCTGATGATTTATCACTCCAACACATCATCGGAATGAGGCAGACTAATAATATATGATTAAAAAACCTACAGGGGCATTATGCGGGAGTAGATTCAATTTGGGCATTGCAATGAAAGGTATACCAGAAAACTACTGAAACGTCGAGGCATATACATAACTAACCTATTTGTGTCCTTGCAAGGGGGTAGCATATTTGCATCCCAGACTTGTGAGTTCAGCACTTTCCATATGTTATGGCTTTAAGACCAAAGCTGTATGGAACATCAAAGGCGGCATCTCAGTGGGGCAATCTTTTTGGATCCTCTTAGAAGGAAACAAGGGCTTTACTATGCTTCAGGGTCTGGCTTCTCTCCCATTTCAGGGCAGCTAATGGAGCCATAACTGTTCAGCCCATAACAGGCTGGCAATGTGCTTTTGAGGGATGGTCTCAAAGGACACATTTGGAAGCCTAATGCGGTTGAAGAGGATTATAGTATTTATTATTGCTAGTTGCAAGGTGAAAGTCAGGCTGTATAGGGAACACATTGATCTTGAAGGCATTTGCTACTGAGAAAGATGTAAATAAAGCCAAAAATTCATCTTTTATTGGGGGGGGGGGTGTTATGCAAATAATATAGTCTAGTGAACCACACATGCATGACTGCCAAGTTTATAAGAACAATTTTCTTTCTACTTTGCCCTTAGCACCCTTTTTCTTAGCTCCTTAAGTCAAAAGCATTTCTTTTCTTAAGAAGACTGGGATGTCTGCAGTGATTTGTTAGGTTATTTCAGGCTTTTCAGACAAACGCATGAAGGATAGGGCTATCCTTGGCTACTAGTCATCATATAGATGAATGACGTGCTGGGCTCAGAAACAGCGTGCCTCTGAATACCATTTGCTGGGGTACATCAGTGGGGAAAAGTTTACACCCACATGTCCTTCTGAGTTTCCCAAGATATTACTTATTGGCCTTTGATCTGATCCAGAAGGCCTCTTCTTTGCTTTTCTTGCAGAAATAACAACAACAGCTTTACCGAGTGACCTCAAGTTTCCTAAGGGGTGGCAAAATCTTCTCTCTGTGCTGCCTCTTTCTACAGCATTGAGTTCTATAGTCATTTATCATATCAGTCCTTCTTTCCCAAATCTAATCTGCGTCCAAATCCAACTGTAAATCTGCTTGCTCTGAACAGTAGAAGAGGAATAGACATACCAGATTCAAAGGGATTCAAATTGTGTTCTTTCCCCCCTTATTTTTATTTTGAAACAAAAACATGTTAAAATAAAATATCACAGTGTGTTCTAGTAATTGTGCTCTCGGTTTCTGTCAGTGGTTTCAAACAATGCAAATATATTGCTCAGTAAAACAGAATGATACTCTGGTTTGAAAACACACTTCTGTGAACAGCAGCTCCATGAAGGTTTGGAGGCAAAGGTGGCTTTCTTTCATAGATAAATATGTTATCTGAGAAATATCTGAAAACCTTCGCACATCTCTCTGATTTTTTAAAAATCTGATTTTTCTCATTTCCCCAATAAACTAGGAGTGCAGAACCTCAGGCCTCAGAACTATATGTGGCCCTCCAAATATCTCTGTCTGGCCCTTAGAACTGTATCCATGCCATGCCCTTCACCCCAGGCCACACCCTTCACTGGCACTGCTTCATGCCCTGAGTGCTTTTTGTCCTTAAACTCTTATATTGATTCTCCCTTGCTAGGATGTAGTCTCATTTAGGGCCATACTGTATGTGTGTGTGAAGAAATTAGCCTCCCATACAAAGGTAAACTTTACTGTTGCCTCTGGTCCACCACCAGCAGGCAGTCCTGGGGATTTGCCCTGAAGTGAATGCAGCCCAGACAGTGAAGAATGTAGCCATTGCCTTTGGCAAAGCTGTGATGCTAACCAGTGGCATGCAGTCAGTGGACTAGGGAGACTACGCTTGTCCTCTAAATGTTCCCCTGGCACCTCCTTCCCAACGGGAAGCTTCTGCTCAGCTTTGGGAGGGAGGTGTGATGCTCTTATGCATGGTGTTGTAGTGTCAGGACATCACAACGTCACACACACCTAATAAAAAATCACCCTCACAAGCTGGCACCTGTTGCCCTAACTGTTCCCCCAGGGAAAATATTCACCTCACGCCACTGTAACATGTTGGGTTCAGGGCCATTGGGAATGAATTTGTATGAAGAGTAAAGTATTAGAAGAGTAAGGACCAACTAAAACAAAATCAACAACTATCGATCCATAAATAAAATTGACACAGCACAATCCCATGCAGCTTTATTCAGAATCGAGACCCACTGAGTTCAATTAGGCTTTCTCCCATGTAAACCATTGCAAGCTCCATTGTTAACAAATATTTTACAAAAACCAAACTTGCAATTATATTGTTGTTGATAATGGTAGTGATAATATGTTATAGCCCGTCTTTCAAATAGAACATTCAAAGAAGATAAAAGCAGTAACATACACTGGCATACTTTTTAAAAACATTTTGGGGAAAATACTGGCACCATAAAGAAAATAGCATTCTCCATTCTTCTGGGAAGATGCAGGCGGTGCTTGGTGCTTGTTTTTCTGAAGAAAGTTTTCCACCTTCCAACCTTGCATCAACTAATTTGTTGTGCATAATCATTCATGCCACATAAGCATATGAATAGCCCTATTAATGTCAGCACTTAAGATCAAGCACATGTTTGGCTGGATGTGGGCCAAAATGTATTACAGCAACATTTCTTTCCTGGTTGACCTAATGTCATAATGAGCCATCTATCAATGTAATGCGGTAAAAGTAATATTTTACATTATTTAGATCATGTCTTGGTGTACTCCCCAAGGGCTCGGACCCTTCCACTGACAACCAGCCAATTTTTACATTGATTTTAAAATAGGTGTCCTGACTCACAAGACCTTGCATGTCCTTGGATTCTCTTACCTTAATAAGCTGCCTTCACTTTACATTCTGGTTGAGTGCTAAGATCTCAGGATGCCAGTCTCTTGATTGTGCCAAAATTGAAGCTGAATGAGTTAGTCAGTGCAAGCAAACTGATCTTCAAAATAATGAGAAGGGTCAGAGTTTTAAGACTCAAGGTCAATGCATGTCTTCTTCTTCTTCTTCTTCTTCTTCTTCTTCTTCTTCTTCTTCTTCTTCTTCTTGGGTGCAGGCAATATTAGGCCTATTTTTCTTGATATGTGTCTGTGCTTGTACCATCTATGCAACAGGCTGATAAACACAGAAAGAACATGGGGTGCTTCCTTATACCAAGTCAGACCACAAGGCCTATCTGCTTCAGAATTGTCTACATGCTGGTGGGAAATGGCTTTCCTCTATTGCGTTCAGCATTCTTAAATCTGGCTGGACCATGTCCTTAATTTCTAGTTTTCACAAGAATATTTCTCTTCAAATGCAATTTTCAAAAGGCCAATTCAGTCCATTATAAAGGACATTTCTCAGGATTTCTCAAGTCACATATACATTTACATAGAATGACAGAATGCAGTTCCAAGAAGCGTTTGTAGGTAAAAATTAAATTCTAAAAACATAATTATAATTCTACCAATTATCTTTCACTGCACAGTATGGTACTGTGCTATGCATGAAGGAATATGAAAGATAAGAGAATATAAAAGGGGAAATGTTTTCTGTAATGGGATTACAAAATGAAAACAGACTGTTATGTAAATTTACTAATTACTACAAGCTTTCCAAGAGTGGTATGTTAACAAAAATCAATAATTACATTTACTAAGTCACACTTTTAAGGGGTGGTGGTGGTGAGTAAAGTCATTCTACAAAATCAGATCTGTTTGTGATAACCCTAAATGTTGCTATACCAAACTATAACTTGAAATCCAAATGGATAGTATGTGTTAATAATATTCATATTCCTTTGTCTGTAGTCCCTCACTCCAGTTGTTTCTTTATGTATCAACAACTATGGGGCAAATACAACATGGTTCTCCTTCCTGCAAAATATTTCATATTCCCTTCAGTGGAGTGACAGCTCTGTGCACACAAAGGAATGTAGGGGTATGGATGCTCCCTTCACTAAAGTCAGTGGTGAGGTCCTTTGACATAAGAGCTCTGAGTCATAGAAATCATGGAACTAATCGCAAGGGATGTTCACTTTTATAAATGGAGTTCTCTTTCAGCATAGCAAATTGAAGCAACAGGATCCAAAGCAACCGACACCCCCCCTACTTTTTCTGTGGTTACACATTCTTATAAATGCATTTTTACATGATAAAAAACCATTTCACAGATGTGGAATGCAATAAACCACAGCTATATAGAGATGGCAGCTGTTGGTGGAGGGTATATCTTTTTTTGTGATGTTTCACAATCAAAATTGAGCGTGGAAGTCTATATTCTATAAACTGCAGCAGCTGAATTGAATAGTACTAAACTAAGCCCTCTACCTGGTTTGAGATTTCAGCGGTGAGGGACTCTTTTTTAAAAAAGGAAGAGTGGATTTCTCAGAAGGAGAGCTGTTTTAGAAACACCGAGTTCACGTTTTCCAAAAGAAATGCTACATTACATTAGTGGAAGACAATTTTGCTAATGTGGACAACTGAAGATTGGATCATGTAGCCTAATTCAATTCTAATATGAAAGGAGATCTCCAGAATGATTTGTTTCAAAATTCTGCCCATGTTCATTATTTTCCTGGATTTATTTTAATGCCTGCCAATGTGTGGCAGTAGAAGACTCATTAAAATGCTCAGATGATCTTTGAAGAATTAGTAGAATGTTTCAAATACATTCTTGGACTTTCTTGATGTATCTTGCCTATGGCACTTATGAGTAATGAGGCCATCTACATTCATGAAATACAAAGTTGGTTTGCAGAAAGCCATAAGATACCAACAGCATATTTACACACATATTTTAAAAGTTTTGAAAATACTTTTTTTTTTAAAAAAAGCGTTTTATGAATTTTCCATAAGGCTCACCATCATCCTCCACTGCACTTAAAACACAATCTAAAAGTTTTATTTACAGCTGTATAGCTGAGTCCATAGGTTAAGGTTGCAAACCTGTGCAATTTACCTGGGAGTAAGTCCCACTGAACACAGGAAGGGAGCAATCATCAGTGTAGGAAGCTAGTGTAATTTATGCCAGATCTAACTTTCATTCAAGAGCTGCCAGCTGAGCCATTTGAAGCCTGGCAAAGGGAGAACAAGCCTTTAAAATAGAATATGCCTTACACCACCCTTTTTGCCAGCCCATGTTTTGCTGGGTTGTGAGGTCATGTGACCAAACGGAGCAGAATTAGGATCCAAGCATAAGTCCTTCCTGCCTGGTCCCACAACTTCACTGCAAGTGCCAGGCCAATAGCGAGAACATCAGTGCTCAGGTCTGCCATCTAGGCTCCTCCCCTTTGAATGCCCCTGATTGGACAGTTTAAACTTTTTGGTTTGTCGGGCTTTCTGCCCTTAATGCATCTGGACAGGGAATTTGCAATGGTCAGTTGCTGGGATGTGACTCTTTGCTGCTCTACGAATGGAGGGCAGTAACTTCTGCCCACCCAGAGAAAACTAAGTGGTCATTCCCACCCCCCACCCCTGGAACATTCATTTTCCAGTGCTTCTGCCAGGAACATTTTTGCCAGTCCCACCTCAATCATTTTAGCCAGTATGAGGGAATCACACTAGTGTATATCTAGCTGAGTCAGTCATGGTGCTTCTGCCAGCTTAGCCGGGCTGAGCTGGGAATGTGCTGGCTGATCCAGAAACCCACCACACCTCAACTCACTCATCCTGGTAGATCAAGGGTTAGAATTGCACCTTTAGACTTACTTCTGAGTAAGCATGCACAGGATTTCATTGCATGTGTGCTACCGGCACATTGAATTGATGTGAACACTCCGTGGCCCCGACTTCATGCAATACATACTAAGATATAGTTGGTGTCATTTTCTACTAGAATAGGAAAGGTTGGGCATTTTAATGTGCCATTTCATGTTACTATTATATGGACACCATTTAGCAGGACCTTTGCAGTTTTGTTATGAATATTCTTTTTATTTAATGATTGTGTTTCCATTTATTTTGATAGCTTCTGCAGTGTTCTCAGCTTGCCTTGTTTATTTAGGAATGTTTTACATAAGTTAATTATGCATTGAATGAAACAAATGACATTTGCAGAGTGCTGTTTGTTAGGTTAAACACTTGGTGGTCAGGAAACATGGGCGATAAAGCTGCAACTCTCAAATCACATTTGTTTGGTTTTTTTGTTAGAAAACACTACCAACCCCTATTGGTAATGATGGGGTTATTTCAGTGTGCAGAGATTGTGTTTATTATAACCTAAAGCAGAATATACCAACTCTACATCAAACATTTCTCTATCTCCCCCATAATTAGTTCTCCCTGTACAATGTCTGTGTCTCTCTCCTGAGTAATTTACACTTCTGCAAAGTGATCACAAAACAACTGGGGGAAGTTCACACTTGTAAAATGAGTGAAAAACACTTTTTTCTATAAGTATTCATACATCCAAATGAACAAGAAGGTACCCCAAAGAGTCCAAACATTAAGTTAAAGGGAAACCAAATATCACTGTTTAATCACTGTTGGCTGCAAATACAGTCAGAATGCAGACGGAACAAACATGGACTCAACTCTTATTTTTAACAAAATTAGTGTCTCAATTGGGCACCCTTTCTGTTAGCTTCAGACTCCTCCTGTGCTTCCATTCACATAAACACTTTGATTTTCTCCTGCCGAACATACCCTATAGTAGCCTTGTAAATACAAATCTCCAAAAACAAGACCTGAAAATATACAAATAGCACTTGCATTGCATTCATATCCATGTAACTGTTAAACGCATCTGATTACAAAATTACAGCATAAGCAATGAATACTATGAACAACAGAATGCTAGCAGAAGTCCATTGCAACACAGGCATGGTGGCAATTCTATGCACAAGAAGCTGGTGTCAAGCAAGCCAGAGCAAATTAAGACCGTAGAAAGTGACACCAGATCAATAATAATCCCACATCAGTGCCAGATTTATGCATAGGCTAAATAGGCTGAAGCCTAGGGCCTTTAAATCTAGGGGGGCCTCGCCAGCCAGCTCACTCCCCAGTGCCACAGTCTCCCCTCTCCCACAACTGCAAACCCAAGACTTCATGCAAGGGCAGGGCAACTCAGGCCCAGCAACTATGAGACTCAGGGCCAGCCAGTTGGGCCCAATTTGAAGCAGTGGGGCCCAACTTGAATTTTTTTTGTAGGGCCCCAGTTCACAGCCAAAGTCTGCAAAATCTTATAGATATAAATAAAATCCATCTAGATTGCCCTGGTGCGGGGGCCCCCTTAGCAGCAGCCCGTAGAACCCAATTTGGCCCAATTGCTCCAATTGTCTTAAGGTCAGGCCTGATGAGACTGTGCCGGGGTTGGACAACAAAATATATGTGAAAGGAAGAGGAGCAGGTTTGCTCAAGTGTGTTGCAGGTAGAAATACTGTTTGTAATGAAGTGAGAGCAGTAGTTTACTTCCTTGAATTAACAAATAAGAAAGTTTTGAGAATTTAAATTCTAGATTAAAATTGATTACTTAATTGAGAAGGGGATTGTAACACAAACACTGGGGCCTAATTTGAATAGTAGAGTGCCTGGTATCTGGTGGGCAATCTCATCCTTTATTTCTACACTGTGTCTGCAGACCAAATCACCTGTCAGGAGTTATGAGATTCAGGTGAGGGTCAGATGCCTTGACAATCCCAGCAGGTATATAAGAGGACAACCACCCTGGACAGGCCAGGTTTTTTTAGGAATAACATTACAACTTCATTTTCCTAAAAAAAGAAAGAACGCTTATTCCAGAAAAGGTTTACAAGTTCAGTTATTGCAAAAGTTTTTCAGTGTTAATTTTGTGCATTTTTAAAAATCATTACGGTATTTAACAATAATATCTTATGTCCTTTAGAGGAGAAATTGTGAATTACAGAATTTTGAATACGCGTCATCATCCTTGGCTTCACTCAGTTTTGTTTATAACACTCTTCCATTTTCTTCTAGTTGTGAGGGTGGGAGATGGGGATGGGCCTCACAAGTGGAGTAGCCTAGGGCCTCTCTTCATCTAAATCCAGCCCTGTCCCACATCTATTAAAATTCTAAAGAATTTCTAGAGCTTGCTGAGAGTAATTCAGGGGAGGGCAGGTTTTGGCAAAGCACTTATAAAAATCCCCTCAGAAATGCCAGGTTCATAAAAAATGCAGAGGAATTTGGAAAGCTGAGATCAAATTTGATAATAGTTTTTAGTCTATGTGGGTATTTTCGATTAGACACATATATTTTCCTATTAGTCCTACTACCACCCCTAGAGCTGCTGTCATATAATTGTTCTCCCAATGTTCTGGGGAATCTGTTCTCATCTTAGTATTCCAGAGGAATAAGTGCATAAATTCTATTAATACTACAATGAATTTATCCATTAATTTTTCCACACACACTGAGAGAGGAACAAATTAATTCCTCAGCCTCAATTTAGTTTCCCCCAATTCAATATGCATTCTATTGAGATATGTGTTAGAAGAACACAGTGCCCTTGATCTAACTACTCCCCACAAGCTTGAATTGGGAGGAGGGAGCAATGAATTTTATCAGAAACTTCAACTGAGTAACATAAGGGTGTTGATTACGAAAAATATTTACAGTAGGTTATAAAGCTTAACATATGTGCTCACGCTGTATTTTTAAATGAAACAACAACACTGGAAGGAGTATTTAAAATGTTCTCTTGAGCTGCATAATTCTGGGAAGTGTGACTGGTGAATGCTTTCATACATGGTGGTAAAGAATAGTACACTTCTATGAATTCTTAGGAACCGAATAAGTTGCCTTACACTGAGTCAGGTTTCTGGTCCATCTAGGTCAGTATTGTCTGTGATCCCAGGCAGAGGCTCTCCAGGGTTTCAGGTTAGGGGTTATTCCCAGTCCTACCTGAAGATGGCCTGGGACGCAGGTGGCGCTGTGGGTTAAAGCCTCAGTGCCTAGGACTTGCCGATCGAAAGGTCGGCGGTTCGAATCCCTGCGGCGGGGTGCGCTCCCGCTGCTCGGTCCCAGCGCCTGCCAACCTAGCAGTTCGAAAGCACCTCCGGGTGCAAGTAGATAAATAGGGACCGCTTACCAGCGGGAAGGTAAACGGCATTTCCGTGTGCGGCTCTGGCTCGCCAGAGCAGCGATGTCACGCTGGCCACGTGACCCGGAAGTGTCTCCGGACAGCGCTGGCCCCTGGCCTCTTAAGTGAGATGGGCGCACAACCCCAGAGTCTGTCAAGACTGGCCCGTACGGGCAGGGGTACCTTTACCTTTACCTTACCTGAAGATGGCAATGACTGAACTGCATGCAGTGCAGGTGCTCTGCCACTGAGCTATGGCTCTTCTTTCTCCTACTGGCCAAGGCTCTTCCATCTAAATGAAGTATATACATTTGTAAATGGGATGCTCCAATCAAAGGTGGGCACTCTGAGTTGACAACGAGTCAACTTCAGTGTGTTCAGTAAATAAAATGACCTTCTGCTCTTGTGCCTTTTGTTTGCACACAGGGGCTTACTTTTGGTCTTTCTAATTTCAGCCAAAATTCAGTACCACTCACCTTCCGTTGCACTCATTTCACTATGTCATAGATGCAACTCTCTGCAGCATCTCCTTGGCTTGGTGTGCAGTGCAGCGGAACTGGTTGTGCTGCCCTAAATCCACCTCTATGCACTGATCAGGCTGTGGGAATGGGGTAGCAGTCTACCCCACTTCTATTCTGCTTGTTGAAGACTCTCCTGTCTAAATCTTAATATCTGCTTTTTCTTAGGTCCACCGTGGTACCCTGTGTGGGATAACCAGCCTCATATAATCAAAATGCTTAAATCTAATTAACACATGAAGGGGTTAATACCATAGAGTAAGTTGCCCTGCCAGGCTTAGCCCACTTTGGGAGGAACTAGGTAATCAAGATTTTGTTCTGCTTTGAGCTGGTTACTGCAGCTCATAATGCATTGCTCTTACTAGCCACTCTTGAGTTCATATACCAATAATTTAGGAACTTTCACCACTATAACTCAGCCAAGTTTTGCTGCCTGTGCAACTTTTTCTGAATGCTGTATGGAAAAGCACATGAGCTGACCTTTGCAGAGTTTGTAAGTAAACCATTTCTAACTTACCAAATGTGTGGTCTTTTTCTGTGCTAGAGGAAGAGGGAATTTTTAGCACTCACAAGGGCACATTTTAAAGGGCTAACAACCTATATTTTAATGCTTTACTTTGCTGCATATTCTGTGATTTTAAATCTTTCCTGAGGTTGTCTCACCAAAAAGTACTTGCCCCAAACTTGGATCTTGGCATCCAGGAATTCTCCTTTTATACCTAAATTTTCCCTTGCCACCAGCACTCATGAGGAGCAGTGGGGAGTGAAATAAAATCAAGTTTCAACAAATATAGGGACCATGTGTTCATTTGTGTTCCTGGGATTATATTTTGCAGAAAAGTTTCCCCCACCATGAAATCTTTAGTTGTCCATCCTTTGCATTTAAATAAGTATTTTGGTAAGTCGCCAAGATGACACCTTTTATCCAGAGCCTAGCCAGAAATTGATTAAAACAAAGAGATCCACACACTTGTAAGTATTCCTTTTTTTGCTCACCCGTAACCTAAGGCAAACAGCTCAGAACTAGGATAAAGATATGATGCTTCTGAAATATAATATCTTGCCCTTCCCCTTTTGTCTCAATGAGCCCTAAAGCATGACCAAGCCCTGGACAAAACTGCATGTATCAGTGAAATAATCAAAAGCGATGGTTTTCATAGTGCAGTGTATGTATATTTTTTCTGTCTCACTGGCTTCTTTTCACTTAGGACTCAGCAAAAGGAGAACGACTTATTGAATATTCAGGGTATGTGAGCAGCTCAGTTTCTGCTGAATCTAACTAAAACTGATTAGGCGAAATAAGGAAAGATCTTTTTTCCTATGTTTTGTTCACATTTCAATATCTCCTGGGCAGGACTTTTAAGTTATTCTAATTGCATCTATTCTTCATACATTCATTTATAATGACTAGTGATTTTGGACATATCAAGACAAGAATATGCAGCTTATATACGAAATATCCTAGCGACAGGACCACTAGGTTTTAAGAATGTGTATCAAGATTGAGGAAGTATTTTTTTACAATGGGCAAAAATAAAATAAAATAAAATAAAAATATGATCTATGCCCAAATTGTGGTTGTTATATTCAGGAACATAAGAAGCTGATGTATATTGAGTCAGTCCATTGATCCATCAAGCTAAGTATTGTCTACTCTGACAGAGAACAGCTCCCTGGGATTTCTAACAGGGTTCCCTGCCAGCCGTACCTGGATATGCTAGCAATGAAAGGTTTCTTCGTGTATTCTTGGTGTATCTAGTATTGTATATCCATCAATGGGATGTATGGGGTCTGGTGGGGGACATGTCATGCTCCTTCTGAGGTAGCTTGTGTACCTTTGGTCCCCACCTTGAATTCAGCTCTCACCCATGGCTCCTAGAAGCTGACAGTGGCCACACTGCAGGAAAAACAGGCTCTGGTGGATTGAATGGATGAGACAAATAGTGGATCCAATGGTCAAAAAGACAATTTCTACACTTGCTGTAGAGGGAAGTGAGGGGTAGATGGGGCTCATTCAACCTTGGGAGATATCTCAACTAGGAGAAGGAAAGCTCTGATCCCAAACCTCCGCTGCTTTGTGGGATATCTTTGGGAACAGAAAAGCCTAAGGAGTAAACCCTATACAAATCTGGATCATAGCAAAGATGATCCAGATCCAAAAACCATCCCTAAGATGGTTGGATGGCACCTTAAAGGGTTTACTCTTGTAGCCAAGCTGATGCCAAACGTATTGCTCTGCTTTCCTTTGGACCACAGCAGGGAGACTGAGAGGTGTGTCTTGTTATCTCGACAGCCCAGGACCTCCACACACACTGCCCAGACATGAACGCTGAGGAGGTCACCTTGCTTCTGTTAACACTGTGGTATGATTTCACCTCCAGATGCACACTCCATTGTCTCTCAAGACAGACCGAGGCCAACAACAGATATCCATCAGTGATGCATCCTGGGAGACTGTCAATTGGAAGTATCTTGCTTATGATGCTCAGTAGTAAAAAACAACTACAAAAGTTTAGCAATTATATGTGAACTATTCAAATTGGTTAAACTAAATGTGTGGATTTTTTATTTATTTTTTTAAATAGGAACCTAATCAAATCAACGGGAGAGTGAAGCACAAGCTTAAATATGTCCAACTGAAATAAATGGGACATGCAAGTGCTTAACCTTGGGTGGATATTGCCATATATTTATATTTTCCATTGTCCTGACTTAGAAAAAAACCTTACACACAGACTTTCTTTTTTGCAAGGCTCACAGATAAGTTCCCACAATGTTGAATCACATTACTAATGACACATCAGGCCACAGTACGTACATTTGCTTGTAGTTTACTTCTAATTATACTTGACATCAGTCAATTTTTTTTAAAAAAATTAGCATGTATTATTTTAAAGTTCCATTATTGAATTAAATAGGACATGACTATGTTTTCAAAGAGGAAGGGTAAAAATTAGAGAGCAAAATCTGTGCCAGGGTAGTGTAATAGTGTGCTGGATAGATACCAGGAAGACTCAGGTTCAAATTCCTCTTCAACACAAAACTTATTGAGTGACTTTCAGTTAGTCAGTGTCTTTGTGGTACACAGTGTTAGCCAGGAAATAGCTGGTTCATTTCTCTCTCTCTCTCTCTCTCTCTCTCTCTCTCTCTCTCTCTCTCTCCCTCTCTCCCTCTCTCCCTCTCTCCCTCTCTCCCTCTTCTCCTTTGCATGGATTATTTATTGAATAACATTTTAAACCAGGAGTCTTAAGGTGACTAACTTCATGAAGAGCTTGCTCTTGTCTTACATTCTAGCCATCTTGAATCCAAATTATATGCAGTGGTACCTCCAGTTGCAGACGGGATCCATTCCAGAGCTCCGGTTGGATCCCGAGGTTTCCGCAACTGGAAGGACCACTTCTGCGCACACGTGCAGCACAGTGGAGCGCTTCTGCGCATGTGTGCTTGGCAAAACCCGGAAAAATACCTCCGGGTTTGCTGCGTTCACATCTTGAGGGATACGCAACCAGAGGTGTGCATAACCAGAGGTACCACTGTACTTGCATGCGTATGGGAATTAGTAGGTTAAGTCCAGCTGATGGTGATCAGTGGGGCTGAGATTATTTCCCTTCTCATGAGAAACCCCATAACTTGGTATAACAACAACAACATACAATGGTACCTCAGTTTAAGAACAGTCCTGTTTATGAACGATTTGGTTTAAGAACTTCGCAAAACCAGAAATAGTGTCCCGGTTTGCGAACTTTACCTCGGTCTAAGAATGGAATCCAAACAGTGGAAGGGCACTGGCAGTGGAAGATAGTTGTTTATTTCCTTGACATCTAATGGGAGGGCATTCCACAGGGCAGGCGCCACCGAGAAGGCCCTCTGCCTGGTTGCCTGTAACCTCATTTCTCGCAGTAAGGGAACTGCCAGAAGGCCCTCAGAGCTGGACCTCAGTGTGCCTTCAGTCTCTAAGCTAGTGAAATGTCAAGGTGGTAGCATCAATTAAGTAAAAGGGGCAGTTTCCCCTGAGCATACATCCCTGACAAAAGTCAAAGATATTGGGGATGGGGGCTATTTGATTAGGTATGACCCAACTGCTATTTCAAATGAGCACAAAAACAACATGAGAATCATGTCTATGTAAAGTGACTTATTACAAGCATCTTATTTTATATATATATAGTGGGTTTGGGGTGGGTGTGCAAATGCTCAAAGCCTAGTAGATTACATTGTCAGGCATAGGTTACTTTGATTCAACTTATAAACAGAGAGTGATTCCCCACCACCACTAGGAAAAAGAGATTGAGGTCAAAGACCCCAATTTATTCATTTAGACCTCTCTATCACCATTCCAAACATCATATGTTAACCTCTGAGTTTAAAACTAGGAGGGAAAAATTACAAGTGTGACCTCCCTCATAGATGGTGAAGAAAACAAAAGACTTTTTGTTGTTGTTGTTGAACTGAGGTTTTTACAGCTTGCTTAACTATATGAGAGAACGAAGTGCTACCATGCCATAATTGGGGTGAGATTGGAAGCCATGTCATAATTACAGCATTGCAGACCTTTCAGATTCATTGATTGAAGCTGGAAGTGAACTTTCCCTCTTAAGGGACAGCCCTTAGACTAAAGTCATTTCCTGTTTACTGCCCTGACATCTCACCTTCACCCCCTCCCCACGGCCATCAGAAGTCACTAGAAGTGAAAGAACAAAACTTCAGATCAGTCAGATTGCAGATGATGAGGATGAGTGGAGGAAATCAGCAGAGGCTGATCTAGGCAGACATTTGACAGGCTTCTGCCTGGAGAACAAACTATTGTTATTTGGGGACTGCATTACTTTATCCTAGAAGCATTTTCCCCTCTCAGGACTGTGTGGATTTTAGGCTGACCTGAACTTAAGAAGATGCTGTCCTTCCTCTATTTATTCAACTCTCAAAGTTGTGTTTGTTTGTTTGAAAAAGTGAACATCTGTTGTTGTTGTTGTTGTTGTTGTTGTTGTTGTTGTTGTTGTCATCTTAACTTCTTTTTTCAATAGAAAGGAACATAAAAACCTGAACCTATGACCAGTGCAATGTTTTGCTTTCAAAGTACAGTTTTTGCCTGTCTGTTCATGGACAAGGCTGAATGAGAAATATTTTGCTCATTCTTACAAGCTCATGGATTATCCCAAGTCCCTTATTGTCAAAGTTAATAGGACAAATGACAGAATTATCTTCTTTCTTTTCTTTTTACAGCTACCTTCACAAGGGGTGAACAGCTCTTCAGAAAGGCTTATTTCATACTGGCCTTGCCCCAGGGCATTAAGCTAGCACCCCACTGTGCCCTCCTTCTACTTTCTACTTGTGGCAGTTATTATGCATTTCCCCACATGTAAGCAGCACGGTCTACTTTGCAGGACTCCCACTAGCTTATATTGCAAGTCTGGCTCACGCATGCATGCAGATGTTTTGATTTTGTACACACACAGTTGTTAATTTAGCGCACTGGAGAGAAAGGTTCGATCCTAGCCTCCTCTCTGTGTTCTGATAATTTTCAGGTTACAGAACATCCTTTAAGTAGGGGATAATTTAAAAGTGATACTCCAGTTTGAAACAATGCAGCAGATTCTAGTACCTCAGAACTCTTCTCATTACCATTCTGTTACATCTGTGAACCAGGCCCAAGATGTGCCTATACATGTAGCTGAGCAAAGTGGTAAAATCCTGTGGAAAGAAGGAATGTTGATAATATATCAACATTTTTTTTTTTTAATGAGCTTGACCTCCCAAACTAGGAGAGGCTTGGGTTAGAAAGTTTCTCCTTATGTATTAGTCTTCTACATGCAGTGTATCTTGGCAGTTTGTGTGTTTGTTTTCGTTTAGGAAAAGAAATAAAAAGCCCAAATGGCAAATGCTATCATAATGTGTTCTAGACCCCCCCCCTTCCTGTTAAAAGGCAATTGCCTTTTTATTTAGTTTAGGAAAAGCTGTGGACTCTCCTTCTTCAGAGCTGGAAGCCTATTTTTTGAAAACCAAAGTCAAAATATCAGTATGACCACCCATTAAAGATAATGCGTATTTCTCCTTGAGTCAGGACTTGGAGAACTATAACAGAAGAAAAATGAATTTTGATTAAAGGATACAATTCACTGGTCATTTGGATATGCCCTTGCTCTAACCAAGTTCCCATTACAGAACTGCTGCAAACTAAAGATCTTTTTTTAAATAAAGGAAAGTGATTACATCAGAAGAGTGGTCACTTAACTGCCAGTAAATTGATGGATAACACTGTTATGCAAATAGAAACCGATTGTAGTCGAGTATGGGAGGGTTTCAAGACAAAGATGTCAAGGTGTCAAGTACCCCATTAACTTTTCTTAGGATGAAGAAAGAACGTTCCCACTTTGATATAAATAAATTAATCATTAGAGTGCTCAATGTAAATGAAGTATTTCACTAGGGAAGGGAATGCATATTGGCAAATGGGCGGCTCAGGGAAATTTGCATGGAGAGGTGCTGCAGTATATGTGGATGCAGAGCAATAAAGATAAGGTAGCAAAACAGGAGAGGAATGATCCCACATGCATATCTAGAATTATAAGATTAAGGCTGGTTCATACACACATGGCAATCACTTTAGGCAGGGAGTAGCCATTCAGATGTTGCTGGAGTACAACTCCCATCATCTTTGACCACTGGACAAACTAGCTGGGGACTGACAGGAGTTGGGAGTCCAACAACATCTGGAGAACACCATGTCAGCTATTCCTGACTTAAGGGCTGTACCCCTCAGCGATGACTTTCAGGTCGACCTCTAAAGCAGATATAATATATGAGTACATGGTAAGAACCAGGAGGCAGAAGCAGCAGACCTGTAACGATACTCAGCCTGGAAGCTGATCAGGGAGGACTTGAAATTGAATAGTGGAGGGTGGACAATGGAGTTGAGAAGGGAAGGGAGCAGGGATTTTTGCTTCAAATAGATGTAGGAGGGACCATGAGGAGGTTTGCTCCCAATCTGAAAGCCATGTTTTGCAGGAACGCAACACGGCAAAGGCACCAGATCATGCAATAATTGCTCGAATTGTCTTCCTCAGCAGGTCAACCCAGCAATAGATGAGCCTCTAGGAATCTTGGTGGAACATCTTGAATGGAGCTGTCATGCTGTCAGAAGAATCACTAGTAGAAGGGGCAGGAAATTGTTTTGAGCTTGGGGATTCTGACAGGAAAAACAAATGACCTTTAGATGGTATTCAGAGTTTAAAATTATTTCAGTTCCTGTAGTTAGAAAGGATCCTCTGGTCCTTGAAAAATTATCATTTTATCCCAGTTTCATTTGGTTTCAGAAGGCTGTTTCATTATTTTTGAACGCTTGTGGGAAGAAAATGCTTAGATGTCTCCTACTCTGCATACTACCTTTAGAGAAAACATCCCTTGGTTTGGAGGATACTGAATAATAATAATAATAATAATAATAATAATAATAATAATAATAGAAATGAAATGAATATATTGAGTAAAGATTAGGATTTGGATGCAATCTATATGAAAAGAGATTTGTATAGCTTTGTTCAACTCACAGGAACACTGCAGCAGTAGCAAGGTTGTAAAAATATCCACTTACATAATGCATTTTTTATTAAAAATATATTGACATGGTATAGATTAGTAACTGAATAATAAAGGAATGTAGGAACAAGAAACCCCATATTGTAGATCAATGTTTTTTAAATAAAAAGAAATCACCTGGTAAAGAAATACACACCCCGAGCTACTAATCCACCTCCACCATTGCAATCCATCCTTAAAAAGATGAAAACTTAAATGTGAAAAATACTTGGATAATGAAACCAAAGTTATCCAAAGCTCGGGGGAAAGTCCAGAACTGAATCTGCTGCAAATGAGTGTTGCAAGCAAAACAGGAGTACTAATGAATGGAAGGCATGCTCCTATTCTATAACAAGGCAGGGAAAATTCACACATCATTCTTGCATAGTGAAATGTGGACCCCACTATTTAAATGTTCATATTTATACTTTAATGTATATTGGTATGTTTCTGTCACAGGGCCTTCAAAGCAACATGATTATAAATACATCTAAGAAAGTTCTAAAAAGAATTCACTAATAACATTTTTTTTAGCTAACCACCCACCCCAAGCTCTCATCGCAACAATATCTCAATTACAAAATTCCAAAAGATTTCCCAGGTCTCCGTAGGCATTGCAAAATGTATATATTTTCACCTGGGATTTTCAATGGAGCAAGAAATTTGAAATGATTGTTGAATCTCTGGTAAAGAGCTTGTCTGATTGCTTTGTTGCATGGGAAGATTACTGGACAGTCTGTGATGAGATGAGTGATTGGGTAATCTGATGTAAAAGTGAGGCTGAGTTTTAAACAAATTTATCTACATTGTAGACAAGAAAAGAAAAAGAAGAAGAAAATATCTATAGGAGTACTTCCAGAAGGGGACAATGTTAGAATGTACAAAGAAAGACAACAAAGTCTTGTAGCATTTTAAAAACTGAGAATTCCATACAGTGCTAGTACTGCACAGAGTAGATTCATTGAAGTGAATTTGCCTTAGAAGAAGAAATGCCTACAACCCTGTGAGATTTGATGTAGCAGAAGACCTGGGAGAGGAGTATGTTGAGATTACAAAGGGAAGCGGCCACCATTTCCATGGTTCCTGATGATGTCTATATTGAAGGACCTCTCAAGTCCTAACAGGGTACTTTTCACTCCTGTGTTGCACAGGACATGACATTCTGACACTCTATGTGCCTCCTCTGATATCTGCATGCTTAGGGCAATGATCTGTAGAAATGGCTGAACCTGGACAATGCTGGTTTCTCTCAGTTTCTCATTTTTCAGATTTTAAGTTCAGATCTCCACATTTCCAAACCAGCTTGCAATTTTAAACAAACAAACAAACAAACAAACAAACAAACAAATGTTTTCCTGACAATTCACCAGCATTTTAGTGTAAGTCTTCTAATATGCAAATTTTAGTATGCATTTTTTTTGCCTAATATACACAATTATTTTGCAAAATGATCTCCCCTAATATAATGCATTTCTGCATGTTATTTTCATGAATTTATGCATTTCTATGCACCTAGTATAGCCACATTACTTGGCTGTGGGGCTGTACTGCAAAATTCAGAGAAGTCTGAATTCCGAAGGATGGTTGTGTTTCAGTAGGGTTCACTTTAAACATGAACTGGATTGAAATTTCCCTTATTCCCACAGATTTTGTATGTGTACACAGACGGTGTGTGTGTATTTGTATGCATAGTTCTAGGTATGAAGCTCTCTTTGGCATATGCAACCCTGATAATTCAGGGTTCATTCTGAGTTGCAGATTTCGGGGAAACCTTTACACATACAACTATCTGTGCCTGCAGATGTATTGTTCAACACATGCGTGGAAAAGGACACCCAAACAGTGCTTCAGTGATGATTGCACTCCATGCTATAGCTGTAGAAAATAGGGCATTCAAGGGAAATGGAAAGAATGAAACAATTGGTGGACTGAGTCATTTTGGTAGTAAACAGAATAACCTGCTAGCAATGGTTCCTATTTCTAACACTTTTCTAGTTCTCTGTCATATGGTTTCATTTTACCCTGTCAGATACCTGCAGATTATTATTATTATTATTATTATTATTATTATTATTATTATTATTAAAGTTTTTAATAACAGCTGCAGGCTATTGTCTATTGGCTTTCAATTAGTGCTAAAACAACCTTCCTTCTAACTTTGGGCTGGAATATATTGCTATATTGTGGTTCAAATGCAAAAGAAAATTTATGAGGTGAGGGTTTCAGGACTCCGCATTTCCTTATGTTTGCCTAATTGAAGGTTATCTCCATTAGGAGTGGCTGTCCTCACTCCCACAACCAACCAACCACACAATACAACACTCCTCTCACAAATATTGGCTTGTTCTTCATCTTTCTTGCCCTAAGATTTGCCTGCTAATGATGGCATTCTTCCACAGCGTTTCCAGTGACATACATGACAGGCCCTTTGATTCTGCTTTATCAATGGCTGCTAGCTTTGGTCTGGGTGGCTTAATGGCAAATAATGACATTAAGCCTGCTCAGGAGCATCTTAGAGATTTTGACATGCTGAGTTTCTCGTTTGCCTGGCAATTTTGTTTTGATAAAGCCAAGGCTATGGACTGTTTTGTGACACTTTTTTAGGAAACCTGCAGCAATCTTTTCAAAATGCTTAGCACCAAACAAAGGATACCCTCAGAGTGGTGACTGCCTCCTCCTCCTCCTCCTCCTTCTCCTCTTCCTCTTCCTCTACCTCTTCCTCCTCCTCACCGACCCATACTGAAGGCTTGGGGAGATAATTTCAGGGACTTTAAGATAACCTTGAGGGTGGGAACCAAAGCTCTGCGAAAGGTTTGTGAGGAGGAATAGTGCCCTGCCCTAAATAGGAGCACAGTATGGGTAACTGAGGCTGCAGTCCTAATTCTAGTTACTAGGGAATATGGAGTTCAGCAGGACTTACTTTTGAGGAGACATGTTTATGTCTTTGGTCTGCAGAGTGAATTTCAGGTAGGAGAACCAAGTCAAGATTTTGGGACTAGATACAGGTTTTGTTTGTTTGTTTGTTTGTTTGAAGCTCTGGAAGGTATTAAGATCAAAGTCCCTGCTGCATTAGTGAAGGCTGTCACAGAAGCAAAGCGAGAGGGAGATCGGCGAAGCAGCGACAAGCCAAGGGTAGCTCTGAGGCTGAACTGAGATGCAGGAGGGAGAGAGAGGTGTCAGACTGAGGAGGAAGTTGAAAGCCACAAGCCTAGAGATCAGGAGGGAATATAACTGAAAGTGATGGCAAGTTACCTGTCGTCAGCTTTTGGAGACAAATGAAGAAAGGTAGGAGGAACCATGAGGGGTCGATCAAATCTAAAAGATGGAGACGTGACATTTCCAAGCCATGACAGGGCAGTGCCCCTGGCAGCAGTGAAATTTCCTGTAGCAGTGCATGCATGTGGTGGGATGAAATTGCCCTCCTGACACAGCCATCACTGCTGGGGCGGTAATATGGGCAGGGTATTTTGGCTGCATTGCTGTTAAGCCCCAACCAGGAAAGCAGCAGTGACACCCTTTTCCAGAGGGCAGCTGCCTGGATCTTAGGGAGGCAGCATGCCCAGGCAACAATGGGGGTAAGTTTCAAATCTACTGTTCTACCAAGCAGCTTCCACCAATATTAACATTAAATTATCACATTGTGGTTTTTTTAAAAAAAGAAAGAAATGCTAGGTTTAATAAAATACTGAAAGGTAGGCTAAAAGTAGGAGAGTTTGAATAAATTGAGGATATTAACAAACCCTTGTAATGAAGATGCATTAATTTTTAATGCCATTTTAAGTAAAGTATATTAATACTTTATGTATGCTTTTAAGGTTCTGGAGGCAGAAGCTCTGTACTTATGCTAATTATATTGCAAACACATTTTCCCCTGATCCTGTGGCTATATCTATGACTGTAGTACCCTGTATTTAATTTAGTAAATAATGTTTAAATTAAGTATTTATCTTCCTAATTTTACATTAAAAATAGAATATGCCAAAGGTATGGCATGTACTTTACTACTAATGAATACACAGGATGGAGCCGAGTGGAGAATACAGTGTAATAAAACTCGATAAAAGCTTATTTTACAGTGTGAGATGGCTTCCTTTTGTACCTGTGCAAATTGTAGGGTTATTACAACTTTCTACAGGAAGAGCTGCTTCAGAACTCTGATAGCACTGGTGCAACTGGGCCATTAGAAAATACTCAAAGCCACTCACACATTTGGGGCAACACATTGTCGTACACTGGGTGGAATTTGGGTGTGTACATGCCCATGCTATGGCACGGGATATGATGTGTGACCCAACACATCTCCATGAACAGTTTTCCACTGGCAGTTTTGACACCGCTTGATGGTTCAGCAATAACAACAACCCTCAAAATGGTTTACCAAAATAATAATAATAATATATATGTTCCCGGTGACCATAGTAAAAGAAAATGAGGGGAAAGCAAAAGGCTACCCATTCTGAAACAATGTGAAGAGACTGGATTGAAAATGGTATAACAACAACAGAATTTTCCTGAAGAATTCAATTTCTTGTGCACCTGGATGTCTCCTTCCTTTCTCCACTGTCATGCTTTCCTGCTCATACAATCAGACCAAGATTCTTTGCACCTATCTCAGGACTTCCCATTTCTCTTCTGTGCCTAGGCCAAAGAAACTCCAGCAAGTTGGATTGTTACTTTGGCTGATTGCACATAGTGCGTGTTTGGGAGTGGGATTAGGCACCATCTGTGCATGAATTGTAAGGCATTATCCGTGTGTTTGGCCATGGATGAACTCTTTTCATCCCCAAATTGTATCCCATTTTGGGTGAGTGGGGGTTCAATCACTTTGATAATATTCTGTTCCCATACCTGTGTAAGAGAATCATTCGTGCCAGTAGTTTCATTCAGAAATCCATCTGTTGGATTCATACTAAGAAAGTAATGTTTGACTCCCATTGAAATCAATGGAATGAAAGCTGGATCCAGCCCAGGGTGGGGAGAATGGTGTCATATTGTTAATTGTTTCATTCTAAAAAATAACGGTTCTTCTTTATCCCCTTTTCTTTTCTTTCAGTCCCCTTCAGCTGTTCAGCCTGGTCACATGAAAACAAAAGTGTGCAGAAGGAGGGAGGGGCCACGAACATGGTGCCTTGTGTGAACCAGGAAAGCCCACTCTGCCTCAGATGAAAATCTGAAGCAAATTGCAAGTATGTTTTCCTGAACATACTGCTTTGAATCAGGGAGGGGGCAGTGCAAGACACCCTAAATTCTGGATCAAGTTATTTGAATTTAAGTGTGTATTCAAGCCAGACTCATGTGCTGCTTGTGTTACAAAAGGCTGATAAGAAGAGTTGGGATTTGATATCCCGCTTTATCACTCTCCTTGAGGAGTCTCAAAGCGTCTAACATTCTCCTTTCCCTTCCTCCTCCACAACAAACACTCTGTGAGATGAGTGGGTTTGAGCGACTTAAGAGAAGTGAGACTAGCCCAAGGTCACCCAGCAGCTGCATGTGGAGGAGCGGAGATGCGAACCTGGTTCATCAAATTACCAGTCTCCCACTCTTAACCACTACACCACACAATGAATGCTTAGGAAGGACAGTGTAAAATAGCTGACGGGAGAAACTCAGAGGTTTTATGCTGCTGAACCTCCTGCACTGTAGGCTTCAGGTTGTACATCACGGTCTCTGCTGTAGCTTATTGTCCCATGGAAAACACAAACCCTGGGTTAAAGCATACCTGTCAAGTGCCCTGTTTTAAGCAGGACAGTCCCCTTTCAAGGTGCTCCAGGCTCTGCCTTCATCCTGGGGGAGAAGCGACAGGCGAGTGAGGGCACAAGAGAAGTGGTGGATCAGGTAGGCGAAGAAGAGTGGGTAGATGGGATAGTGGAGTGGGTGTGTCCCCCTGAAATGCTGAAGGGTATGTTTAAAGCACGACTGAAACCACTGGAATTTAAAACCGCTCAGTGTTAGAGATGGCATGCAAGCCACCATTGGGAGTCCTTAAAAGGCACTTACATGCCCCGTTCTGAACTTCATACTAAACACATGAAGGTTGGAGATGGAGAGGTTGTGCCCAGTGATGTTTGGGACAGGGCCACTGAATGGCATCACATGTCCAGGTTCAGTGCTTGAAGTGGGCTTTAATTTTGTTCTTTTCTGGATTTGCAACCTCATCTTAGCCAAAATATTGTTGAGGTTTATATTTGCATAACCATTTCCTGCCAATTTCTCTTCACCTTAGGGTACCTATATAGTTGTGTTTGAATCATCACATTTAAAGGATAATAGCAGCTGGGTATCCCAAACTAGTTGGCTCACATCACATGGATAAATCCTCATTTATCATGGAGACACGAACTGGAACTAGTTAGTCATCCCGTGATATATTTTGGGAATCACCCAACGTACTGAAAAGTAAATCTGTCATTTTCTGATGTCTGAATATGTTCTAACGTGTTCTTTTTAAACTGATGAGTCATCTCCAAGGAGATTTGTGTGCTACATTGAATCCAAGCCAATATCCTTCCCAATGAATTTAACCTTTTCTTCTTCGTATCTAAAGTTGGCACAGCAAACGGGTGGGGAAGTATTGCTGAGGACAGATGGTAAGGCACAATTAAAAAAAGAAAAGAAAAAAGGCTGTTCAGAGGTAATATGCAGGATCCACATTTTAAGAAGATGATGTGGTATTTAGAGTACTTACAAATATGAACCTGACCTCATTTTTATTCCCTTTAAGTTACTGCTGATCAGTTACAACTCCAAAACCACATCATGAATAGCTTTTCCTTTTTAGTTTGTTTAAAAAATTGTGTAGGCCTTTAAATATACAACACAATGCTGGGTTTTGTGTTGGGTTACCAAAGGAAGTCTTGGAATCTGCAAGGAAAGATAACACAACTGAATTTCATTTCCTCTGATGAACTTTAGACTTTAAAAACTTGTCAGACTTTAGACAAGTTAACTTTAGACGATTGAGAAATATACTTACGTGTGGGATGTATCCTCTTATGAGTGAAATAAAACCACCTAACAAAGATTTTGTAATGCCTTTATTAGGACCAACAAGTCCATGAATGAGTGAGAAGAATCTCCAGTACATGAACTTTCTTCATATGGATAGATGTAAAAAAATAAAAAATAAGGGGGTGGAGAGTTGTAGTTTTTGTGACATGTCTAAAAAGGAACAGACCTGTTCATGGCAGGCATAGTTCAGTGTTTCCCAAACTTTTTTGGGCAACGGCACACCTGTTTACTGAAAAAAAATCTCACGGCACACCACCATTAAAGCCCCGCCCCGTGACGTCAGCGCGCAGCGTCACGCCGGGAGGGACGCACGAAAGTGAAAGTTTTTTCCCTCCCCCTTGCCGGGGAACCTCCAAGCTTTGGGGGTGGGAGGAGGCAGCAGAGCGAGGGACTGAGGGACGGCGGCAACTGAGGCGGCGGCGGCTGTTGTGGTGGTGGCGGCGATAGCAGGCGGAGGAGGGGGCGGCGGCGGGGCTTGAGGAGCCGTCGCCGGGAGTTGCTGCTGCTGTTGTTGCTGCTGCTGCCCGGACATGCCGGCCTCCTCCTCCTCCGCTGTCTCGCGCTCCTCCCTTTTGCACGCGCTGCCCCGCCGCTCGGCACCACCACCGCGGAGCCGCCCCCGGCTCGACGCAGATCCTCGCCGCCGCCGCCTCTCACCGCCCGACTCGCCCGCCTCCCTCCCACGGCACACCAGCCAATGTCTGACGGCACAGTAGTGTGCCGCGGAACACCGGTTGGGAAACACTGGCATAGTTTAATGTGGAGCCATCTAGTTGCAGTTGTACAAATCCCATCACTTCTGACAAGTAGCAGTAGCTCAACACTATTTGAGGGCCGCATGTGGCCTTCAAAGCCTTTTTGGCAACCCTCAGCAACATTTGACGAACTCCCAGGCCTTCACACTGCCTTCCCAAAGCTGGGTATGGAGGTATTGGGCTTTGGAAAGGAGATGTGAGGCTTCTGACAGGATTCTAGAGTCCTCCTGCCTCCTTCCCAAAGCCTAGTTAGTACTTTCCCAGATTTGGGGAGAAACTGGGGCACTGCCAAAGCCTTGCACCTTCTTCCCAAAGTCCACTGCCTCATTTAGTTGGCTTTGGGAAAGCAACATGAGGGCTCTCTCTCTCTCTCTCTCTCTCTGTGTGTGTGTGTGTCAAGTTTTGTCCTTGCTCCCCCCACTACAGTGTGACAAGGCAGTGTGTGGTCCACAGGTTGTGTGTCAAGGTACTCTTGGTAGGAAAAGTTGGACTGCCCTGCTAGAGGGCACCATGTTGGCTATCCATTAGTCTGCAGGTCTTTTCTCCACATGCCTCTCTTGTACTCCCCCAAAACTTGAGTCTCAACTTTAATAGCCTGGAGTCAAAAAATATCAAAACGCAGGAACGCAGGTTGCATATGAACTATGGCAAACTACAAAACAATACTTCCCACCGTTAGCCTAGTTGTGTTTTTTAATAGATATTTATATATAATTTTGCTCTTTTCAATTGTTTTCCACTCTCCCCTGTGTCCTTCCATTTCTGAAGTGGAATGAGAGAAAAGGAGATGGAATAAACGAAGTCTCCACTGGGAAGCGGAATCATTTGCCATTCATAGAAAATTAAAGAGCACACACACTCTCACATGCAATTATATTAAAATGTATAATTAATTAATTATCATGGGGGTGCTTAACAATGCATTTAAAAATCAAAGTACAGTTCTAACATCGTTTTCATCAATAAAAGGACCTATTAAGCACCTGTCCTACCATTAAACACAGCAACATTTAAATGTCTGATTCCCCCATCAGTTGCACATGAAAATGTAGACCCTTTCAAAAATGGTAAATGCAATGCAGCACATTGGGTGGAGGATCAGGGCATGGGATAAATGCATCGCACTGATGCACCCCTGTTGGTGATGCAAATATTCTCTACAATATATTATTGAATTCAAGTAAGCTGAAAAAGTCAGCAGTGTTCTCTAAGTGGGGTGGTCTGTATAGTGCTTTTTTAAAGAGCTTTTATGAATAATAGAAGGATGATTTTAGAAAATTTGCTTTGCTAGCTAAACAAAATCCAAGGTTCAAATGTGAAGAATAAAGGTAGAACACAGCTGAAAATTTGTTAACTTTTCAAATGTAGGGGCTTAAACTAAGCCAAAGTTGGATGAACATTACTCAGGTTTTGCCCTCTGAACTTGTCTATTGGAAGAAAACAGTGCATTTCTATATGGATTATATAGGGGCAAATACTGACTTTCATCTATATATTTAGGGCAATGCCAGATCACCGTTATGCATGAATGAGCATGATATGCAGTCACCAAAGATGATGAAGGAAGATCTAGCACAAGCCTGAATGAGCAATGGATGGCAAACTATGAATGAAAAAATGGGGCATTAAAAAAAAAAAAGCAGACCCACAAGTTAATGTTATCCTTAGGCAACTTTCACTTATTCAACCAGCACTTACAAGACTGATAGATAATGCAGATGCTGATCTCAGCAGCACTAAATAGCTGCTCTTTTCAAAAGAGATGAACCAAATTCCTGAAGTTTGATGTCCACTCCAGAGGCATAAATACTTAATCTGTAAGGCATGTAGGGAAGCTAAATTCCAATTTCAAATTATTTCTCTTTCATATTTTGTGTTTGTGTGGGTGTACACACACACACACACAGAGAGAGAGAGAGAGAGAGAGAGAGCACATTGTAATATGTTATGTTGTGCTGTAATGTTGCTTTACTATAGTCAATGTCATTGTTAATCCACTGAGACAACCTGAAACACACTTTTGCAGCTCTGAAATATAAAACACACATTTGATATCCTTAGAGATATTGGAGTTGCAGAAGTACTGTGCTAATGCTCTGTTAATTACTCACCACCCCCTTTCTCCAAACAGTACATGATAGTATAATATAGTTCCCTTGATCATCGCTATGATCCAGGTGAGGTGGCTTACGCTGAGTGACAGTGACTAGCCAAAGATCACTTAGTAAACTTTGTACCTAAATGTTTTGAACCTTTGTTTCCCTGTCTTAACAAGCTGACTGGTCCAGAACATCTCCTGTTACCCTGCAGGCATGGGAATGAGCAATGCTGCTGCAGCTTCCACACTGCTGCTGTGACACAAGTATCAAGGTCTCCTTTTTCTGTCCTCGGAGGATTAAAAACTAGACAAGTTTTGCTAGATGCAAAATACACTTGTTTGGAAAATATTGACACACACTGATCCAAAAAGGACCCAGAGAACAAGCTGCATGGCGTTGCAGTTTTCCTACCCTTGCCCTATAGAAAAGGCTGCTTTTTATACCACCCGAGAAACTAGAATAATCTGTTCCTAATAATATAGTATGTAGGAAAGAAGACAAGTCTTCTTGCAGTGGTTTGAAGTTGGTACAGAGAGACTGCTGAAAGTACTGTGTAAAATTAAGACCCCAGTGGCTGAAGCATCGAGAATGAAGTCTCTTTCCCATTATAGCTTAATCCTTACTCTGCATTCAATTTGCCTGTTATCAACTTCTCTTCCCAAACTATCTTTAGGGGTTAAGAAGGGGTAGGGAAATAATATTTCATTTTCACTTCACTGAGATTTTCTTATTCTCGAATTGATTTCACATTTTAAAGTTCACCAGTAGTCAAGCAGAACAAAAACAATTTACAAACAGTAGAAGTCTGAATTTTCCAAAATGAGATCTATTTACTTTGGTACGTGCAGTCATTCATCCGTACTGACTTCAGTATATCAGCACTGTGTAGACCACTAGGAACAGAAATGCTGTTCATTCTACATAACACTCTTTATGAAATAAATGCTATTTCCACAACAGCTCAGATGGAAGAAACCAAATATCACCCTTTGTGAAGCAGTGTCTATTAATCCTTGTTTGTGAGATCAGGTCAGGAACACGTGATTGGGAACAGAGACACCAGCTTGCAGGGACGATTGAGGGGGGCAATGTTTTGCATGTGACATTGGGACATCGGGAAGAGCCAGGGGCAGAGCTGAATGTATTGGCCATGTCTCAATGGCCAATGGCTCCTCCTTCTTGGTGCTGCCACTTGTGGGAGGCTGCTTCAACTCTCCTTCCTGTGAAAGGGAGTGTCTACAGAACAGTGCGTGTAAGGCGTGTTCTCCATAACAGAGAGCACGTGTTGCGGTTGGGGAAACAGGCCACCCTGCAGTGACTAGGCAAATTTGGTGAGGAACCCAAGCCTTTAAGTGGTTAACACTGGGTTGCTGGGGAGTTTTGATTGTTGCCAATTTGGAGGAGGGGTCAGAGTCTTTAAATACAGGGGCCAGACGTAGGACGTCCTCTTGGCCATTTTTGCACCGGATCACCCGCCCTCCCTCCCTTTTATAGGGTGGTTTTTTCATATCGCTTGACTTTGCTATGCCTGTCATGGGGTCGTTCGCCTTGGTGCGGGGGCCTGGTAGGAATTTTGCCATCTGGCTGATTGGCTGGTGCCATTTGGTTTTTGCCTACTGCGTAGCAAATCATCACAACTTGTAAGGTTGGCGGTTAGGCATTGGTTAAATTGGTGCTTGGAGGGGTAAGTGCCTATCCCTCCAAATGATGCGAAGGGAATTCCGTTAAAGGAATCCAGGGGCTTGCCATTCTTTTCGTCCTTGTCCCCGGAGTCGGACTTGGGCCGTGCAAGCCCCACCGGAACATGAGGGTGGGAAGTGTTAGATTCCCAGCTTCATTTCTCACCCAATACTTGTTTCCCACGCTGGCTTCCGCTGGAATCCGGAAGGGCCAGCTCTGTCCCTGAGGGCAAGGACAGATAGTCATAACCAATGCCTAAGCAACCACTCACATTTTTTGTATTTTAATAAAGTTGTGGCCAAAATCATGCCAAAAACCTTAAACAAAAAATCATGTGTGAAGTGTGAATTTTTTGGTGGGTGGCACTGTGGGACTCAACACGCAAGACTCTGCCTCTGGTGCTATATAGCAACTGGAGTGAAGATAGCAGATCATGAAACCGATCTGAGAGAAAACATTTATTTAATATACATTATTACATGTGCCCTGGTTCTCCAAGTTGTTGAGAATTCTAGGGGTTATTGGAATGAGAATATTGGAGACTTGTGGCATTATGTGATGTATGGTAGTATATGCATGTGAGCATAAGTGGATATACAACTTAATATCAACAGATACTCCAAGGTTCAATTGCTAGGAGGACCCAGCCAGAGTCCTCTGGATATTCATTAGCTTCCAGTAAATAAAAGTCAATCTCTCTGTGTTTCTCAAAAAACACAAAAAACCTTTCAAGTCAATTTTTGTCTTTAACACACACACCAATGACATTGCTTCCACTATTCAGAAGCAGATTTAGGGTAGCACACAGGGTGCTGAGTCTAGGGGGCACCACAGGGCATCTCAACTAATGAATTGAGCAGAATGGAAGGCAAGAGACAAAGGGGTGCCAGATTTTGGCCTTGCACAGGTACCACTGAAATTCGAAATACTAAAGTGTGCCCCTGTGCTATTCCTACCATAATGACAAAAGTACATCCAGTTCCTGTGGTAGCATATTGTCCCTTGTTTACATTGCAAAGCAGATACTTAAGAAACCTGGGTAGGGCTTTTTATGCAACAAAATAAAGTAGTTTGATCATTTTAGCAGAATTATTTTCCAGTCCCCAATCTTGAAAATATGTAATCACGAGATTGGAGGGGATCCCACAAGTCATTTAGCCCAATCTAAATCCCAACACAGTATCAAGATTCCTGCTCTTCTGTTCAGAACTGTATCCAAAACAGCCTTTCCCCCCAAGATATATGTGTTAGGCTATCTGTAGCTAGTCCTGAAGTACTCACATCAAGAATGCTTTATAAATCTAATGTGATTTATTGATTAACTAAGAGACTATGACCACTTTTTGGTGGTTCAGCAACCACTGGTGCTTTGTAAAAGAAACATAGACACACAGAATGAATATGCAGTTCTATGGGTCTCTTTTAGGCAGGCATTCTTGCACATCATTGCTCTGCAGGGAAATGTTAGTCACTGACATATGTGGTATAAAGTGAAATATATGAGAAAGGCAATGGAAAGCCAAAGGGCAAGAGTTAGAGAGAAGTCGTATTCAGCAGCAGACAAAATGCTATGGGCAGCAAGAAACAAAGGCATGATGTAATAAACACAAGGTACATAACAGAAAAATAAATGGGAATATTTGGAATATGAATGAAATCTAGAACCAGCATGATTTTGGTGGCTCAGGCTAATAATCAATATCCGTCTCATACATTTACAATAGTATGGTCAGTGGATATAGTGAATAGGGCAAGTGGAAGAACCACCAGCTGAATTTTCTGAGTGAAAGGCAAAAAATATATATGCTCACATTTACTCCTCCCCTGGCCTCTGATATCCATCTTTAATACATTTTTTTTATCACTTTCATCCTTAAAAGAGCTCAGAATGGCATACATGTCATACTATGTAAGCTATGCCTATGTAGCTTAATGGGGGTTTAGTCCCCTCACTCCAACTAATTGGCCAATGAAAAATAGAGGCAAACCCCCTCACCCTCACATAACCAACCAACCAACCAAAACAGACAACACATTTAAAAACAAATAATTCAAGAAAATGCCCCTTTGCTCCCCCATCTACCAAACCTAGCAGGTAGTGGCAGGGTTCTTTTTCTTTTCTGAATGATTTTGGAAAGAGGTTGGAAGGCCAGAAATGGACTTCCAGCTGCTTTACCATCTTCTTTTCCTATGAAGAGCATATCTGGGCCCATGTAGAGCCCAGAGGCATTGGTGACCCCATACATACATCACAGTGATCCTTAAAATAGTATTTCATGGTAGACCAGGGTGGTTTTTCCCTGTGTGATACTAAAGTGAACCCATAATAACTATGCAATGGGATTCATGAAACAGTCTATTTTACCTCTTATTCTGGCCTCTTATTTGTTCTGTGTCTCTGTACGAATGTTGGGATGGTTGGAAGGCTGCATGAACTGCTCTGCTTAGCTGCAAGGAAGTTCTTATGTTTATAAATCTACCTGTCTCTGCTGAGTAGTGATATGAGATCAGAACCTATAGAGGCATGGAAGCCGAAGTAAGTCCTCCATTCTTAGTACTCACAGGTTAAGACTGAAGATGTAAAAGCTCGTGATGCTTATAGTTTATGGCTTAGCTGAACCAAGGACTTCTGGTTCATTGGCAGGGTGCTCAGCACTGGTGCATGAGGAGATGGAGTGGCAGCAGTTTCCTTCTGGTGGCGCTGTTCTCTGGGATGGGACAAGGTGAGGTGGTTGATGTTGGCCCTGTACCTGTGACACTCTAACGCTGCCAACCCAGAGCTCCCCCGACCTCAATACAGCCTCGTCCCGCACCATCCCTGTCCTGGTGAATCCAATGCCAGCACCTGAAGGACACCAGTGGCACTATTAGTCCCTCATGAGGTGCTGCTTCATGGTATTCTTAACCACTGTGTCTTAACCACATCTCTGAGAATGAAAGTGAAGTGATTAATCTATAATGGTGTGGGGGGGTGTGTGTTAATTGGGGTGGGGGTGGGGAAAGAGCTGTTGATCCAGGAAAGTTTCCTGAAACTTAGGGTGGTACTCAACTACATTTCACTCAGAGTACGCCCACTGAAATTAATGGGCTGAACTTACTGAAGTTAATTAATTTATATGGGTCTTCTCTGCAGAAGACATATTTGAATACTACCTTGAGATTCCAAGATGACTGGATGATTTCAACATCAATATTTCTATGATCACCAAATATATACCCACTTTAATCATAGATACCTTTGGTCTGACAGCATGCAGGCTTTCAGTCGCTCCTTCAGCAGTTAATAGACATATTGTGCTCATTTTGCTGCCCCCTGAGAAGCTTTGTCAGTGAGTTCTGACCTATAATCTATATTTAAGGTTCAGTAGCATTTCAGGAATACACACAGTGATCTTATTAATCTTTAATAAACATGACTCCATTTCATTTCATGACTGGATTTAACAGCATTAGTTTCCAAGATAAATTACAGGTGGGACTACAGAACAGACAGAAATATAATTGTTCTGGACTTTATTTTCACTTCCTGCTTTTTTCCATTATTCAGCCATGCAACTTTATTTTTGTGCTGACTGGTGAAGAAAAATACCTCTGTAAGTGAGATGACAATCACTGCCATTTTTATTTTAGGGCTTCATCGTTCTGGCTGAAAACACTTTCAAGGTGGAATATATGTGTGTGTGTGTGTGTGTGTGTGTGTGTGTGTGTGTGTGTAATATAGGTCAGATTCCAGTACCACACAGCATTCTGGGTTTTTTTTTTGGGGGGGATGCAATTCATATAAATCCCTTTCTGCATCAATGCACTGATCTCACTGGGAGTAGATGACCCATCACTGTGTAGGGTCAGCCAGGAAAAAAAGTAATGTAATGTAAATAGCTCTGCAGATTGGGGGGGGGGGGGAGGGTTGCAACCTATTATTGGTCAAAGCCTGTCCTGAAATGGTTCACAACAACAACAGTACAGACATATGGTAAAAAGTAACAGATGAACTCCCAATACATGTTTAATTTTAAATATCTGAAAAGACTGATCTTCATTAAACATCCTTTCAGTACACCTCGCTAAGGTGTTTGAGTGAGTCAGAGAAGCAGCCAGTGGACACTTGGTCTCCATAGGTATTTTTATGCACCATTTATATGCATTTCTGTACACATTACTTAGCTGAAGAAAGGCTTTGCAAAATTCAGAGATGTGTAAATCTCAAAGGATGGCTGTGTTTTGGTTTGCATATTGTTTCAAAAGCACCATGGTGCATCTACAGCAGTACAACTGGATGTCTGCAACTGCCTCAGCTGCAACAAAACATATCTTTCCTGTACTGGTCTCTACAGCCACAGCAGGTGCTGCAACCATCCAACAGTTTGACTTTACCCCCAGGCACACTCTGCCATTGTCTCTTGAGTCAGATTGATGCCAACAGCAACGCTAGCACATCTGTCCCAGGCAATTTATTCCATTTCCCAGACATTTCCCTAACTGTTAATTATATTTGAGCTTTTCCACAATGTAAAATCCACTTCCAGAAATCTAATGGAATATAGCACAAGCTTAGCGCTCATTTCCGTGTTAATTGATTCCAGAAAAAATCCATTTGCTGCCCCCCTAACCCGGAAAATCACAGGGGTAAAGTGACAAAATTTGGAGTGGTATACGACCATACAGTTCTTTCCTGCAGTTTTTCATAGGGGAACAGAAGCACATACATTCAGAAAGGGTGATGATTGTTGTTGTGTCACATCACACACACTGGTGCAAATGAAATTTAGTGCGACATGCAAGTATATGGGTCAAGCAGCTACAGTTCCATAACACAACGGGCATTGCTGCATGAAAGGAATGTTAGAAAATCTAGCAGAAGTGCTAGCAGTATAATCAGGAAAACTAACACAATATTCCCACATCTTAATGCACCTCCCATTTCTAAGGTTCCCTTTATACTGTATGACTTTTTGCATTATGGAACTGCATACCATGCTAAATTTCATTCACACTAGTGGGAGGGTGTTCACAACAGCAGACATACCTAGGCATGTTGCCATCCTTTGTACACATGTGTGCTTCTGTTATTCCATCATGTGACTCATGAAAACAGAGGGAAAGAACTGTATGTTGTAATACAATCCCAAATTATATCACATGGCATGTTCCAATTAAACTACAGTGGTACCTCAGGTTATATACACTTCAGGTTACATACGCTTCAGGTTACAGACTCCACTAACCCAGAAATAGTGCTTCAGGTTAAGAACTTTGCTTCAGGATGAGAATAGAAAACATGATCTGGCGGTGCGGCAGCAGCAGGAGGCCATTAGCTAAAGTGGTCCTCAGGTTAAAAACAATTCCAGGTTAAGAACTGACCTCCGAAGTGAATTAAGTACTTAACCCGAGGTACCACTGTACATGAAAAAAATGGCAATTTTTTTCTAGGAGTTAATGGGGCTGCAAACCTCCCCTTCACCCCCAGAAACAATTAACATGGAAACAAGTGCTAAACGCCCACCAGATTCCACTAGATTTCCAAAAGCGGCTTTTGTATCAAGTGAAAGATCACATAAAATTCAGAAATGCAGTATTTCCAGGTAAGGAAATATCAGGGGAAATGAATAAAGTGCTGTTTGAATGCCGCCTTAGTCATTAATCTCATTTCTGATCAAGAAACTGATGAATCCTACTAATGTGTGGGTTTTGACTGGAGCCTAGTATTTTTTGTGCTATACTACAAACATGGGATTTCAAATCATTTGAGGTTCTCATATACATAAACAAAAATGACATGGCTTGATTCAACGTGACACATATTTATGTCCTATTAATAGAAAATGTATTCTGGAACATATGTTCATGAATTCTCACCATGGGGCCTGGTTCCTCCTATGTCTGCTGCTAGTGGAGCAGCCAAGGTGCCTTCTGTTGAACTGGCACCTTTCCATGTGGTACTGGGAAGTTAATCAGGAGACACAGCAGGGCAGTAATAACTTTCCTATCCCAATTCTTTGAGCCCCTGCCCTGCTATGCTAGACTGCTACCACTGTGTGAAATTGTCCTTTTTTTCAGGAGGCAAGGGATATACAAAACTCCATGCATGCAAAAGTCAAGACATGGTGTCATCTGGCAAATGAAGTTCTTGCACTGAAACATCTGAATCTGCTCACAAAGGGGTGAGTTCCAACATCTCTTCTAGAAAAATAGCACTGCTGATATCATTGTTTTTGGTCTATGCTATTTGCAGTCACTGCGTTTGAGTGAATATGTACCAGGATCACACGTGGTGATGTGGTGCTCCCTACTGAAATATGAAAGGTTCCATATGTATTGGTATTCCACCGTCTTTTAAACATGCACCTGTTTACATAGGCAGTCCTTTGATCTCTTGACCTGAGTCACCTGCTTTAATGACTGTGTTGATTTAATGGGATATTTTTATTGCATATTTAAAACATGGGTATTTGTATTTTAATTTTTTCATGGGGTTGTGTTTTTTAATTCTGTATTTTAATTATGGAGGTTTATATTTTATGTTTCTGTAATCAGTTTTTATACTTGCAAACTGCTTAGAAGCTTGTTCTGGCAATAAGCAACATATTACAAAAACAGCAGCAACAACAGCTATAATAATATAACATAATCACAGCTACATTGTCAATGGGTAGAGCAGACATGAGGAACCCATACAGAGGTTGCCCTCATCCCTGACCGTTGGCCAGGCTGCCTGGGGCTGATGTGAAGATGAACTTCCTCATTACTGGGTTAGGAATACTAAGAGACCACAGTTAGGAATGGTGATAAACACCCTGAAACGCGAAAGCCCTAAAAATTCGAGCTGAACTTGAATTCCAGTGATCTCTTATTATCTGTGGCCATTCAGATATTGTTAAAGCTACTACTCCCAGGTTCTCTGAACATTTGCCTTGCTGACTGTTGGGAGTTCTAGTCCAGCAACACCTGGAGGACCAGGGGCTCCCCTTGCCTACCTGTTACAATGCAATAACTACCTTTTTGTATATGCTACATTGCCCACCTGAAAGAGCAATTCAACATCAAGCGAAGGTTCAGCTGAATCAGAGGTTCTAATGCAAAGTCTATGAGAATGTGCCTCCGATCTTGTGGGAATTGAAATCCGTCAACTAATAACAATGACATTTTCAGCTTTCTTGTATCTTTTAACTGACAATTTTTAATGAGCTTTCAAAGATGAAGCGAGCTTCAGTCCAGATTTGTGATATCCATACGGAACACCACTCCTCCTCTTTCTGAACATTCTCAATGTCTGTGATGTCTTTTTTCTTTTAAAAAAAATCACAGTAGAACTGTGCTGCTTTTTGACAAGAAATGGAGAGAGAGAAAAACATAGAAAACTGGAGGAAATATAGCTGACAGCATCCAAATGAGACAGCTGGATTTGGGCATAGAATTCTAGGATTAGTGTCCCTGGGTTTATGATGAGAAGTATTGTGAAAACACACATTGAAATAATGAATTGGAAATCTGGTTTCAGAAGAAATCCTCTTGTTTCAGCTTGATCAGGAATGATTCTCCCAAGACTGCACACCATACTTTTCTTGTTTTGGATGCTGACTGATGATTTATGTTGCCAATGGCTGCATAACTAAGCGCTGCCATTTTCTGGTATTCATGGGATCACAGATCCCTGGAGAGATTGCTATAGATCCATCCTCCTGCCTGATGAAAGTATTGCACCCTAGCTATTACATAAATTCAAGAAAAATAAGGCTAGTAACCAGACAACAGTGGTGAAAACACAACAGCTGAATAATATGGCACTCCTGCCAGTGCACCTGCACCATGCTGACCTCCCAGTCACCATCCCCTTCTCTCTCCCAGCAAGGTGCAATGAAACCAGTGACAGGAGATCAAGTAAGTGTTGCCCCCTTTCATGATGACTTATGCTACTAGCCATGGTTACTGTTAACCACATCCAGAACCAGAGGTGGCATGCTTGGGGAACAACACTGAGAGAAGTCTCCTGGACTCAGGTCCTCCTTAAGGACTTTTCATGGATATCTGCTAGGCTACTATGGATAACAGGATGCTGGAATAGGTAGGCCTTTGGTCTCATCCAACAAGGTTCTTCTTATTGTCATTGAACAGGGTAATTTAGATATAGTAATCAGCCTCAGGGCTCAGTTCAGGACCAAAGTACAGGTTATAAATTATTCTTCCCTCCATTTTTCACCCCACAGCAGGCTGGGGCATGCTGTGCCTGAGCAGAAGAACAGCACTTAGAAAGAGGATGCTTAATCCTCTTCTCTCCAGGCATTTGTCATCACAAAACTTGCTCTCTCAATCTCACCTGGGATAAATACATAGACTCCTCACAACTTCCCTGTGTCTTTCTCCTCTGTGGGTGAAAAGGTATCTAGGGAAGAGATCCCTCTTCTGCCACCCTTTTGTTCAAATGCAGCTGCCTGGAAATGACAGGATGCCATGAAACATATAATTTGGGCCTCAGTGGGCCTTCCCAGCACCCACTGGCCTCACGCAGCCACTCAGCTTTACTGTAACTGAATGACTCCCCATGCATATGTTTCTTTTGTAAATCTGCATCATGGATAAGCTAAATAGGTCTGGGTTTGGTCAGTGCTTGGATGTGTGACCACCAGGAAGCTAAGGCATATATACCACTTTGTGGTTCCATGACAGAAGAAAGCCAGGGTATAAATGTTAGAAAACAAATAGGGTTGTGATAACAGTTATAGGCTGACTATGAGAAATATTGTTAAAACTAAAAAAGGGCCTTCATTTTACTATTTAAACCACACCCTCCTTTCTAGCCAAAAGCTCTTTTGTTTAAATCGTAAAGCTCCTGCAAATTGTTTTCTTCCCAAATAGCCATTTATTTTAGAAATAAGGTAAGGTAAAGGTAAAGGACCCCTGGTCAGTTAAGTCCAATCAAAGGCGACTATGGGGTTGCGGCACTCATCTCTCTTTCAGGCCGAGGGAGCTGGCGTTTCTCCATAGACAGCTTTCCAGGTCATGTGGCCAGCATGACTAAACTGCTTCGGGTGCAACAGAAGACTGTGACACAGCGGTACCTATTTATCTACTTGCACTGCTGTGCTTTTGAACTGCTAGGCTGGCAGGAGCTGGGACAGAGCAATGGGAGGATTCGACCTGCCAACCTTCTGATTGGCAAGCCCAAGAAGCTCAGTGGTTTAGACCACAGTGCAAACTGCCTCCAGGCACACCACTATAGTGAAACAGAGTCTTCTAGCACCATAGAAGCTAACAGATGTATTACGGCATAAGCTTTCACCAACCAGAGTCCACTTTATCAGATGCATGAAGTATAATTCTCAGTAGCCAGTATGTACGGGGCTTGACAGGTGTAAGCAGTGAAGTCAAATGGAAATTAAATGCAAAGGACACAGACAGGGACAATTAAATTAGAACAAGATGCATACAAAATAAGTATACTGACTGTTTGCAACAACATTGATAAGTAATAAAACAATAAACTTGGTAATGTGGAGTTAATTAACACCCATAATGGGACAGGAAATCATTATTCCTGTTCAGATCCAAATGGAGAGAATTGAACTTCTTGATGAATTCCAAGTCAACAAACACTCTAAAGGTTCAATGATTTCTTTGAAATAAATTTAACTGCAATCCTAAAAATGTTTATCTCAAATTTTCAAACTAGGAACGGTTTTTCACAGGAGCAAAAATTGTAACTAATAACATCATTGTACACATTAGTCTTTTTGGACCTGTGTCACTTTTGCATTCCTTTGTTTGTTCGGTCCCATTTCTGCATTTTGGTTTTTTGTGCTTTTAAAAAACCTACACATTTTTTAAAATAATAATAAAAAAATTTGAAAGCATTTTGCTATATAAAAAATGTGCATATGTATCTTCTGTCAAAGTACACATTTGCAGACACAGTATATCCTAAAATATGCCCCACATTTCAGTAGAGAACTGTATCACAAAACTTGGACAAATGCAAAAACCAAAGGATAACAGTTTTGGTCGTGTATCTGAGGGTTTATAATGGGCATTGGAGTGTCAATGCAGCAGTCAAATAACAATGAAAATTGGGGTGATTCAGGGGTCTTTCTGTCCTCCCAAATAAAAGTGCAAGGTCAATAATGATACTGAGTTTAATCAGGGCCTCTGTGTCACTCTACCATTCTATTTTTCCATACCACATAGCTCTGTATTTTCCTCTCCCTCTCCATCTCTCTGATTCTCTGGGTGAGGCACCCTCAAACATGGCCATCTAGCTGTTTTGGGACTACACTTCCCATCATCCCTGACCACTGGTCCTGTTAGCTAGGGATAATGGGAGTTGTAGTCCCAAAATAGTTGGAAGGCCGAGTTTGGTGATGCCTGCTCTAGGTGCATGGGCTTTGCAAGAAGTGAGACTGTCCAAATTGCCACTTGTGAAAGAGTTCTGGATTTTTATTTTTAAAGCATACCCACTGATGGGTTGTTGTTGTTGTTTTTAAGTTAAACCCTTCATTTACTTTTTTTTAAAAAAATGTACAGTGCTGTTTTAACAAGCACACATAACCCTGAACTCTCCAGAAGTCTGCAAGCAGGGTTCTTGGTTATTTTAAGGTAAGAAAATGCATGAGACTGACCCTTACTCTTTCTCATCATGAAGGCTTATGGAGGAAAGTGAATCACTTTGACTTACCCCATTCTAGAGGGGCTCCCACTCATCCACGTTGGCCAAAATGTGTGTGTGTGTGTGGGGGGTTAATGGTGTTTCTAAATTCCCCACTATAGTGAATGGAAACTATAGAGTAGTGCTGATCCACAAGCAGAAACTGAAAGAGAGAGCACAGAACAGCCCAGAAACAGATTGGATTTACTAGATACATGATAAGATGATAGATAGACAGATGATGATAGATGATAGATAGATATAAATGATAGATGATAGATGATAGATGATAGATAGATAGATGATAGATGATAGATAGATATAGATAGATCAAGAACAAATCTTGGAGCCTGTGCATGTGCCTAATAATTCTGTGTCAATTTTCATGTTAGTCCAGGAGGTGTAGATCCATCTCATTTGTATTCAAGTTTGCTAAGACTGTAATTTTCACAGATTCTTCAAGGAAGCCCTATTGTGCTCAGGGGCACTTATTTTTGAGAAAACATGCATAGTTTTTTTTGAGAACATGCATAGTTATTTTTGAGAAAACATGCATAGTACACACTCATTTCTTAAATTGAAATCAATAGGGCATTTTTATACAAATCTTATTATAATGTTTCTATACATCCGGCAGTATCTGTAAAACCAGAAGCAACTCTTTTAATACCATATGTCTTTGAATGTTGCAGCTGCTAAATGGTGGTCTACCCTAAAGCCCAGAAAAAATACTTTTCTTCTCTATAATTAACCTTTTATTTTAATATGTTCTTACAGGCTGTGTATTCCGTTCCTTCCACTTTGATGAATACCATCATTAGCGTGTTCAACCAAATTATTATACTATATACAAGTAGCTTCTTAGTTTGTAGCTTCTTTGTATCTGTCCCCAATATGAAACTTTTTAGTTATTTAAAATACTTCCATCACACCTTTCTGGTGCTTGTGGGGACTCACAACAGTCTGGGGGGGCGGGATACAGAGTGATGATCTTCCTTCTCCTAATTAATCTTCCAAATAACATAAACTATGATCAATTGAAGTTCAAAAGCTACAAATAAATCAAAATCAATATGCTGGAATTGGTCTCTTAATTTTTTTGTTTTTTGTTAGCATCCATCTGGCTTCCATCCAATGGAAGACTGCATTGTCAGGTGTAAAGTCAAACCATTGGAGAGTTACAGTACCTGCTGTGGCTGTAGACACCAGTATGGGAGAAACATATTTTTTTGCAGCTGAGGCAATAAAAGGCATCTGGTTTCATTGTTACAGATGAACCATGGCATGTCTTCTCTCTAGTTCCCCCCAGAGGTCATTGCTCCTCTGATCACTGTTGTGGATTCACAACCTGACTGTTTGCCCCCAGGCGCTGCAGTCATCTGCAAGGGATTAATGGCAAAGAAGTCTGTAAATAAAAGAGATAAAGTTATAGTTTGGAAGCCTTATAATTTCCAGACAAACAGATGTAGAAAGGCTCCAGATAGCTAGTTGTAGCTCATCAGTTAAGAACACCATGCATTTTTACTTTATTATAATTTTTAAACATACTCTTATATATATATTTCAGTTTTTGTTTAAAATACCAGCTCTGAATATGAGAATATAGGTAGCCCAATTTGGTGATCCAGTTAATGGTAATACAAAATATTTGCATTGTGAAAGAAAAAATGTTTTACCAAAATGAAAGTGAGAACGAGTAAAGAGAATGCATTTTGGGAGTATTTCAAGCCAGTCAAAACAAAATAAATATTCTGAAACTTTCCATTAAGTCATAAGATTGTTATTCTAGCAGAATAAAAGCTTTCATTTAATAACAGGGTACGTTTACACTGCACAGTTGTGGGAATTTTATTAACAATAATCATTTCATGTGACTTGCATAGCTTTTTGTGGAAAGGAGGCGATAGAAATCGAGAAGCCACTATTGATTTTAAATCTTACTGCTAGTACTCCACCTACAACATTCAGGCATATGCATAACTGATGCCACTGGCTTGGGACTGTGCACACAAACTCAACCCGCCCATGTGACCTGTTTAGAAGAAAGGGGTGCTGCATTCAGTCCTTCTCTCCTATTCTCATCATCATCATCATCATCATCATCATTCATGTGCCACCTCCTCCATGAAAAGTTTGGAGGTGGGCAATATGAAACTGGGTATTTTCTGTGATGGCTCCTTGCTTCTGGAATACTCTCCCCAGGGAGGCTAGCCTGGCACCTTCATTACATATCTTTAGGCACCAGGCAAAAATACTCCTCTTCTCCCAAGTCTTTGTCCGATTAAACAATCTATGGTCTTTTAATTTTATTTTTTTTAATATTTATTGACATTTTTTAAATACAATGCACAAAAATAAACAATATCACATATATCTTGACATAGTTTCATAGCTTCTTTGGACTCCCTCGCGTCTCCCGCTCCCACTTTCATCCCAATAATATTTCCCAGCAATTTATCACCTTATTTCCAATCTTCGTATCTAACTTTCTCATGTTGCTTCTCTAATTTCAGATACCCTATGTTCAAATCCCAAAAATTTTGAATATGATCCGATAATTATCCAAAAAATAATAATTAAAAAAATTATGTTTTCCTAAGTCTAGCTTATCTTCATAACTCCATCTAATTTAATGGTGCCAAATTATTTATGATCTAGCATCCTTCTTAACATTCAACCAAATTACAATGTTTCTGTAGGTAAATCTTGAATTTCTTCCAATCTTCTTCAACCCTCTCATCTCCTAGGTCTCGGATTCTGCTAGTCATCTCAGCCAGTTCCATATATTCTATCAGTTGCATCTGCCATTCTTCCAGTGTGGGTAAATCTTGGGTTTTCCAGTGCTTAGCTACGAGTGTCCTTGCTGCCGTTGTTGCATACAGAAAGAAAGTTCAGTCCTAAACAATCTATGGTCTTTTAAACTGGGGGGGGGGGTATTTTTGTTTGTTAGTTACTATGTTATGCATTGTTGTGTTTTAATATTGTAAACTTCCTGGTGATTGTTGGATGAAGGCTAGTATAGAAATTTAAATAATAATAATAAATAATTAATAATTAATAATAATAATAATAATAATAATTTCTCAATCAAGAAATATGCATGGTTCCAGCTGAGAACACCAACTACCTTTAGGATAGAGCTGTATGACTATGTTACACTGCTCAGTGTGGGAATCTTTTAAGTTTGGCTGGTAATTTTGACCAGGCATATTATTTACCAACTTGGGGTTGTATCCACTTAAGTTTTGCCCAGCGTTAGGGATGGATGAATCTGCCAATTTCAGTTTCCTTTGATTTCTTTTTTTTCACTCTTAGGTTCAGTTCTCCACATGTCCACATCAGCTTGCCAGTCCTTTTAAAACAAACCCTTGTGAAAATCCAGCAGGGTCATAGTGTAAATTTATCCTAAGATATGCATCTTTGTATGCAATGTTGCCGGATAAATGCATTTTTACCAAGTAATTTCCCATTCTGCAATGCATTTTCATAAAAACATGTGTTTTTATGCACCATTTATATGCATTTCTGTAAACCTTACTTAGCTGGAGGAGTGAATTGCAAAATTCAGAGAAGTGTGAATCTCAAAGGATGGCTGTGTTCTGATTTGCATATTGTTTCAGAAGCACCATGATGCATCTGCAGAAGCACAACCAGATGCCTTCATGTGCCCCAGCTGCAATGGAACATATTTCTCCTGTATTGGTCTCTACAGCCACAGCAGGCACTGTAACCTTCCAACAATTTGACTTCACCCCCAAAGGCGGACTCTGCCATTGTCTCCTGAGACAGTTCGCCTATTAATGCAAACTTAACTGATTATCTCTCACATTCCTACCTAAGTCAGTTTTGCCCATCAGTTTTAATAAGCCTACTCTGATATGACTAAAGTTGGCTACAACTCTTTCTGTTTTAAACACCACAATGAGTTCAGACATAATGCTCTAGGTTGTGGACAGTCCCTCCACATAAACATGAGCAAACTTGCATGAGAGTTACCATACTCAGAAGTGGCAGAATTGTCCTTAAAAATATCAGCTACATTTTCCCTGGACCCTCTTGCACTGGCAGAGTAGGATTAACCATGCATTCTGTAGAGCTCACATTTGCACCACAAAAGCATCTTCCAGTTTAATAAGGCAGAGCAAGAAATCAGCATGAGCTTGTAGGACTAGATGATTTCCATGATCACATACTAGTTTCAAAATAAAAGTTGCACAGAAATATCCTAGGAGACACAGGATACAATGTGAAGAGTCATTGCTGACTTGGAAGAAGAACCAACATGCTGTTTTTTGGTTTTGGTTTTTTTAAAAAGTTCCCTGAGTGGGCGTGTTTTTCATGCTTGGACATAAAGCTTTCTGGAGTATGCAGCTGGAAAAATAGTCACCTTTTTTTGTATTGTAAGTGGATAAAAGCAACTAGCACAAGATATGGGCAAGAAGAAGAAGAAAAGTCAAGAGGAGAAATTTTGCTCAAAATAGCCACTCTAAATTTACCAGAACAAGAAAGCCAGCAATTCCATATTTTCCTTTTATTGATTCTCATGACAGTAAAAGCTATGTAGGCAAGATAGGAAATGATTGACTGAAATTTCAGTACAGGACTGATTACATTAATTTTAAAAAATCAACTGGGAGTGGAAGAGAGATCCGAAGATCTCTTCTCCCAAGAAAATAATTACTTTCAGTGTCAGAAATGTTTTCTGCTTTGTCAATAACTTTGGATGTTTCATAATCTGTATATTTACTATAATAAATTAACCTGAATAGTTCTGGGTGTGAAAAAAACAAGTACAATGAAGGGAAGTTGGGACATCCTGATTTCTGGAAATTTTGGGAAATGAAACTCATTTGCTTTTAATTATCAAAATGTAAATGAATGATACCATTTCAACCATTGTTGCTTTTTCTTTGAGATTGAAAAAAGTCTTGATTTTGCTTTTAGAAACTGTTCTTTACAAAGGTCGAAGGTTCTGCCCAGGAAACTGAGATGGGCAAAATGAAACAAACACACACACACACACACAAACACACACACAAACACACACATGTGATTAGGGAATGAGAAGGAGAGAAAAAGCATTGAAATTATGGAAAAGAGAAATTTATACAGAACCTTTCTAACAGGTCAAGGTTTGGGGAGATTGGGTGGAAGCAATGAAGCTGGCAGATAGGATTAATTAGAGTTAAGAATTAGAGCACTGTTTGTGACAGAAGAAACAGATAAGACAGAAAGGGCTACAATGGATCCAGAATCCATAAGTTAAATTGAGATAACTAGAAACTGTTTCACTGCTAATTATTGATGTGCAATGAAGTAAAGACTCCTTGAGTGAGAAGGTCTCACCCAACCTCGTCTTTATAAGCTTGGCAGGAGCAGGGTGTCAACAAGCAAGACATTTATATAGCTTCTGCTCAGTTATGAATCTCTTGCCTTGTTCTTGTACTTTGACTTTTGGACTTTGTGCTTGTTGCGGAGCCTGTATTGCTAACAGCCTGATTAAAATGAGAGTTACTCTTGTTGTGTTTTGGGATGGGAGCCTGATACTGTTAGTTGCAAGTATGCATACACACCCCGAGGCCATAGTTGAGCTCTGGATTGTTAACTATATGTGATGAACCCCAGCTGATTCCCAGAACCCCAGCTGATTCCCAGAACTCTTCTTGGTTGTACACTTCTGACCTGAAGAAGTCGGAGCTTTTACGGCTGTTGGTGTGGACTGCTATGTTTGTAGTAAGAAGATTTCAGAGTTTTAAGGTGTGATTCAAGATCAAGTCCACACAGATGATGATTTGAAGGTGCCAAGAAACCCAGCACCAAATAGTACATAGAGAGCTTTATGTAATTTAGACTTAATTTAGACTTAAACTTCCAGAGCATCAGTCTGCTGAGTCATCTTCTTTGTACTCTAGATGCAACTTCTGGCTGGTTTCTAATTTCATCCTCTCACCAGTTGCCATGGTTACACAAGAACAAGTGATCTAGTGCCTCTCCTTCAGGGTCCAAGATAGCCTTCCAATTTATCCCCAGATAAGGGCAGCAAAAAACATTTAGGAATGTTGGTTGCAGTTTTTGAAATGACATGGACTAAAGAGAGTTTTGCCTGCAAAAGCCACATGGAAGCCAACAAGATGTATGTGTATAGTTAAGCACTTAAGTTCATATTGATTGCAAGGGGATAACTTCAACTGGATTTCTGCCAAAGCTGTTTTCTAAAGACTTGGACCTGCTAATATGGCAACAGAGAACTAAGTACTGCATGGTCGAATCTGGCAGAAAGCTGCATTGGATATGTAAATAAAATACCTTATGATGTCTCATATGACATAGGAAGCTGCTTTAGACCAAATGTCTTGCTCAGTATTGCCTATGCTGATGGACCGTGGTCCTCTTGGTTCCAGGCAGGAGTCTTTTGCCATCTTCCTTGGACTTGGCAGGGATTGAATCTGGGGCCTTTTGCTCTGTCACTGAGCCATGACTACTGGAAGAAATTTACAGTTATAAACCCTCATCCAGCAAGGTCCTTTGCATATGTGTACACATGTACAGTACTGCAGATATTTGCCTTTCTGAACAGGAGTTTTCAACCATTCCTGTCCCTTTGAAAAGAGGTTTCAGTTCATTGTAGGCATCCTACTGTGAGGGGTTGAAAAACAGCACCTCAAAAGCCCATAATGTATATAAATGTGCTCTGTTGCATTGGACCATAATCTCATCTCTACCATTTCATAGTTAAAATCAGGTGAACTTTTGCTATGTGCTAGCCACTTAAAATGTTGTTGGTGTTAGCTTTAACTGCATGGGAAGCACATGGATTTCACAGAGGTTCTTGTAAGCATTTTAATATGATGTAACCAAAATGTGGGAACAATGCAATAGCATTGTTAAGAAGTAATTAAATGTGATTAATTTTGTGGTTGTGATTGTGTTGTAGTAGTAGTAGTAGTAGTAGTAGTAGTAGTTGTTGTTGTTGTTGTTGTTGTTGTTGTTGTTATTATTATTATTATTATTATTATTATTATTATTATTATTATTATTATTATCTACTGCTGCTGCTGCTGCCGCAACTTCAGCCACCTTTCTATTTCCTTCATTTGTTTTCAGGGAAAACATTCCCAATTGCTTCCTTTTTTTGGCACTCACCAATGGCAACTGAAATCAATGAAAACAGATTTATAATAAGCTTTCACATAAATCCTTTTGGTGGAAGAAGCAAAGAATTAAGTCCCAGAAAATGAGGGGAGGGGAGAGATTTCATTTGGTAAGCCCTGTTATCTTTCGTTGTAAATATTATGCATTAATTTCTTCTTTCTTTTTGAATTAATGGTCTGGTGCTAAAGAAGTCATCTGGTGGAAGCCCTTGCTAGCTTTGTGAATTGCTACCTTTCCTTCTGTTCCCTCCAGAAAATGTTTCCTTGAAGCATATTTTTCTAGCTTCGGTCTGATCTGAAAAAGTGCTTACTTTCAAACTAATTTTCACCCAAAGCATTTTCTCTTGGTTTGGGTGCTAAATGAAGTTACTGAGGGGGAAAAGCTTGCATTCCAAATTGTAACTCACAAAGTTACAGCACAGGAAATGATGAATGTACCTCTCAGTGCAGTCTTTTCTTCCCTACCAAAACCAAACAAATAAAAAGATAACATCTCGACAGATTAAAAATAAAAAGTTGTAGTAGTGCATTCCTGTAAGCAATCAGGTAAAGATCAGCCTGCATTTGTCTGCAAATTCCTAAGCCATAATGTGACACATCTTTGATATGAACCGCTCCCAATAAACAATCTTTTTAATTCGCATTTTCTGCAAATCTGCCTTGATAGAAGGAAACATGCTTACAAGGCATATAATTCCTTCTTTACACACAGTATAATTACTGAAGGAATTACTGATCTAAATCTACATAATCACTAATTGAAAAAAGCTCATCTTTCCACGTCAGACATTGAAATAACCTTCAGACACATATGGCAAATGTGTGTGTGTGTGTGTGTGTGTGTGTATAGAGCTTCATTTTGTACGTTGGGTTTCTTGGCCATATTTGCTGAATTTGCCAAGCCTTTATTTTATGATAAACTTTTATCTCTTTGTGGTAGCACACAAAGGGATTTCAAATGCAATGTTTTATTCATTTTTCAAAGTCCAAAGCTCCTTAAAAGTCTCAGAAGATTTCTTCCATTCTTCCCTCCCCTGCCTTTGTTTGTGGGTGTGAATGTGTATGTGTGCCAGTAATTGGCAACAATAGAGCCATTTTTGTTCTACGGGGAAAAACTAACCTCTCCCCTCAGTTTTCTGTGCTAAGGAGTCTGCTTTTTGCTTGACCCGCTTATTGGCTATAAAAGCTGGTTGAGAGTTCAGGGTTCTTCTGTCACTGAAATGCTCTACTCTGTTTATTTCTCCTTCAAGTGGGATCAAAAAGCCACAGTGAAGAAAGGTGCTGTGGACCATAGAAGACATGAAAGTGGCAGAACCATCTTGAAATATATGCCTTCCCAGAAAATCATGTATGAAGTGGGGCAGGGAGTTCAATTTCCAAGAGCAAAAAGAATGTATGGGTGAGTGCTGTTGAAACCTCCTCTATCAGAGTTTACATCTACACATTCTGAGGAGCTTTTCTTCACTCGGGAATTGGTTGGGTTTTTAAAACTGTTTGTGCAATACTTCAATAATCTAGCTACCCACTGAACTTTGTATGAACACCAGACTCATGTGTAAGACAGCCCCACATTCAGTGCATTGCGTGACCAGGCCGCAACAGCCCCAGCCCCCAGGGATCATAAGAAAGGAATAAATACTCTGACAATGTGTTATGGAATTAAAATTAGGCCACAACTTTATTAAACTTCCGAATGTAGGAAGACCTTGGCTTAGGCCCTGGGCTTCTAGGTAAAGGTAAAGGTACCCCTGCCCGTACGGGCCAGTCTTGACAGACTCTGGGGTTGTGCGCCCATCTCACTTAAGAGGCCAGGGGCCAGCGCTGTCCGAAGACACTTCCGGGTCACGTGGCCAGCGTGACATCGCTGCTCTGGCGAGCCAGAGCCGCACACGGAAACGCCGTTTACCTTCCCGCTGGTAAGCGGTCCCTATTTATCTACTTGCACCCGGAGGTGCTTTCGAACTGCTAGGTTGGCAGGCGCTGGGACCGAGCAGCGGGAGCGCACCCCGCCGCAGGGATTCGAACCGCCGACCTTTCGATCGGCAAGTCCTAGGCGCTGAGGCTTTAACCCACAGCGCCACCTGCGTCCCATGGGCTTCTACCCTCCCCCAAAGCTGGGGGAACTAGGGAACATCAGGGTAAATGGGATATGGCGGTGCACTGCGAGACTTATGTGTATGCAGGCAGCCCAGCCCATATCCCTGCACGCAGGGTAGTTCACTGATAACCTTTCGGTGTATGGCCAGTGACACCCATTATATAACCCGTTTTAAGAGGGGACCCTGGACTCGGTGCTGCAGGGGGGTGAGTCACCACTTCATGCCCCCCCATAAAAGGGAAGAAAAGACTAAAGGATTCCACCCAAGGAAATAAACCACAAAGTTGTGACGAATTGCTACAGGGAAGATAGAACCTGCCAATGCAGGGGGGGAAATTCCTGGTCCTTCAGCAGCAACCAGTTAAAGACCATTGCAGTGCCCGCTAAAAAGGGAGAAAAAGTTAACTTGCAAACAAGAAAACACTAAACTAAGGGAGGGGAGGGTGGGTCTGGCTACTGTTGGCTCCACCCCCCCATATATAAATGGGACTGGCCCCTCCTCCCAGCAATGAAACTTGACAACTGAGGCTGGGCGTGAACCTCCAAATAATAACACTGAGAGGCAGGTCAGTTCCTGTTTGCCATTAAGTTCCCTAAGAACTGTAGCACCGCGTGCAATCCTGCAAAGGGCACTCATAATGTAAAGTGTGAGTGCTCATTACAATAATCTAAATGAGAAGTTAACTGAGCACATATAACTGTGGCCAGGAGATATGTGTATGTGTGTATTTATATACACACACATAGTCAAGAAGTGTTGTAGTAACAAACCAGTTTCCTCTGGTGAAAGTACAGTGGAAGCTCGGTTTTCGAACATAATCCGTTCTGGAAGACAGTTCAACTTCCGAAACATTCAAAAACCAAAGCATACATTTCCGGAAGCATTTACATCTGGAAATCTCAATACGGAAGCTGCGTGGCACGTTCGGCTTCTGAAAAGCATTCAAAAACTGAAGCAGTTATTTCTGGGTTTTCGGAGTTCGAAAGTTAAAATGTTCAACTTCTGAGACACTTGAAAACCGAGGTACCACTGTACAGAGTTTGGGGCCTCTGAATGGCTCTAACTCCCCCCAGACTGCAAACCTGGTATTTTAGCAGGAATGCAACTCAAATGCATCAAAATTATGCAAAAGGATATGGTTTCTAACACATTGTGAAAACTCTTTATCAAGGGAAATGTCTCTAAAATCTCCCTAAAAGCAATGCAAAATGCACAGAAAAATCCTCTGAAGTAATAAACTAAGGACACATATGGGAGTGCAGTGTCTAACCATTGTGGTTAGATAATGCACTGTTTGATTAAAACAGTTTGCTACCTTGAGTGTGTTGTCATTTAAATCTGCTTCAGAAGATTGGAGTGCCCTCCTGAGCAAATTTCAAGGGGCGGGAGAGAGGGGAGATGGCTGAAAATTGTCTCCTTGCACCGTTCCAATGACTGATTTGCTTCTATCACAACACAGTCACTGTTGGATACCATCCCATAGCAATTTCTTTGTCCCTTTCAGAAGATGCCCAGAGGATGGCAAGGAGAAAACAGGCTTTTTCATTGGTAGCCCCCTGTTTGTATAAACAGGGAACTTTATCTTGCATTGGCACTGAGATTTTTTTGGTTCCAGGTGAAGGCATTCTTATTCAGATAAATTTGGATCAAAGCTAGAAAAAAGGTGCAGAAGACAAAGAAATCTTCTTAAGCAACTTGCACATCAAATCTCATTTAAGGTGAAAGTCAGAAGCTCTCGTTACAGGCAACTGAAAGAAGTTTTCAAATACCAATAAATACAGGGATTATACCAGTCACCCAAATCCCACAGATTTGAGTTTGTACACCTTTCTTTGTCCTGTATACATGTCCCTACAATGCTGACATATCATCAGTTGTGATGCAGTACCAGTGAAGTGGTTTATATTGCCAATCATAAGCAATAATGTGGTGTTGAATTTTTTATCTCTGAGTACTTTTGCCTACAGGGGTCATGCTAGTTGTTGATAAATTAAATTAGCACTTGGAAGGTGCTCAAGCCATGGGGTACCAAAAGCAGTCTTTGTCTGAAAACTATCTAAATCAGGGGTTGTCAACCTGGTCCATACTGCCCACTAGTGGGTGTTTCAGGATTCTAGGTGGGCGGTAGGGGGTTCTACGGCACAAGCTGAATCCTCCTTCCATCGAGCACGGGTGGGCGGTAAGGAAATTTTATCATCAAGAAAGATGCATTAGTGGACGGTAGGCATAAAAAGGTTGACTACCCCGGTTTAAATAAACTTGCCCCCTCCTTTGCATTAAATTCTGAAGCAGAAGGGGGGAAATGTATTTTTGCAATTTTTTTTTTACTAAGAATCACTTAAACAGTCAGAAATTATGTAGATCAAGCTACTATGCATATATATATATATATATATATGCTTTCGTAGATTTTCACGGGTACAGGAATGCAGGTTTTGGTGTTCTCGGGTGTCTTCCCGTGTAAAAGTTGGGGTGTCTAGGCGACGTTTCGACGAGGTCTCACTCGTCATCTTCAGGCTGGTGCTTTCGGCTTCTTGTTACTGGAACAGAGCTCTGTTCCAGTAACAAGAAGCCGAAAGCACCAGCCTGAAGATGACGAGTGAGACCTCGTCGAAACGTCGCCTAGACACCCCAACTTTTACACGGGAAGACACCCGAGAACACCAAAACCTGCATATATATATATATATATATATATATATGTACAAACTCAGCTTATAAAAGCACAAATCAAGGGGCTTATTCACCAGCCTCTCTTTTTTAAAGAGGGAAAATGTTTGAGACCAATTTTAGAAGTAGTTTAAATGGAATTTTAATTGATTTTCTTAATGTTAATTTGGAACACAGTTCTCTTTATTACAAATGAATTATGGACACAAATTCAATAATCTTAGGATAGAATAAACCTTCCCTTCAAGGCTTTTTTAACGCAAATAATTCATTTTCTTCCTCAATACTTGGTTAGCTGTTTTTAGTTTATAGTTTTACAAATCTGTCCCCGGACAAAATCTATCCCCAGAATGTCCCCGGATTTCATTTAATGTCCCCAGATTTATATTTTAAGTGTTATAGATTTATTAGTAGGGAATGACTGTTGCGTGATTGGTTTAACGGCACAAGACACATCATATGGGGACATTCCGGTGAGGCAAAATGGTGGGCGCCATGGCAGTGAACAGCTCCTGAAGCCAGCCAGAGCCAACTGTGCCACTGCCAAGGGGGAACCGGGGATCCAGTGCGTCAGCTAGAGGTACTGCTGGCCCCCCCGACCCAAATCGAGTTGGGAGTGAGAGCACCTGGCCAACTGCCCAGTGCAAACCCTGGAGCCAACACAGGGGAAAGGAGGAGAAGGAGAAGGAAGAGAGAGAAAGAGGAAGGAGAAAAAAGAGGAGAGCTGTAACCTTGCCGTGCCACTGCCACCGCTGAGGAGGAGAGGTAGGAGAGCACCGGGAGGGCAAGGACACATGGCCGAGCCCAGGCCTGACCTTAGCCTATTCCACAGTGGCCAGTGCTCCAAAAGTGCAGGCCGGGGCCCCGAGGAAGGCTGTGTAACAGAGGAGACCACAGAAGAGAAGATATTCTTTTTAAAACACACACACACACACACAAAAACCCCCACATTTTTTAATAACTTTTTTCTCTTAAAAAAAAAAAGTGTCCCCAGATTCTTTGAAAAAAATCTGGTAACCTTATTTTCATCTGAGGCTTATGCCTCATGGTTTTACTGTTTTACTATTACACTGTAAGTGTAAGAGTGTGTTATTTATGAGATTTATTGTTTTTCATTTTTTTAAATGCAAATGCCACTTTTGGTGCAGAGCTTTGTGGAAAAGTACTGTAGATTACAATAAAGATATGACTAGGAGAGAGAAAATCACTTGGGTATATAGGAGCTAATTAGGGCTTCATAGCTCAAGCCCAGTACAATTGCCCATGCACTGCTATAATAATCAAATTATGACTTTTGCATCCTTGCCATTAAAATCTATGCCTTTCTATAGCTGGATGTGCTCTGTTCTGCATTAAAAAGACTGCTGGTTTAGTTGTCCTCTCTGGATTCAGTTATGTATTATCAGTTGGTTCCTTTCTGAAGGAGACTTACAGCAGAGGTTAGCAGCATGCTCTAATGCAATGCTATGCCCAAGCCCTCTCCAAGGGAGTTTCCGTCCAAGTTCTATAATGAATGACTGCTGCTGTGCCAGCAGAGCCCTTGTGGTTTTACTGTATTAAATAAATGGCCGGCATGCCTGAAATACTAAACACAGAACTGGCAGCTGGGACAGGCATATTCCCCAAGAAATTCTTGAAGGAGTTAATGCTTCAGCTCTCCTTGTACATAATCTATGGTTATGGGTCTCTCATAAGAAAGCTCTGCTGTATAGATGATGGAAGCAAGGCAGAAAAGAAAGTGATCCTCTTCTCCAGCCCATTTGCACCAGCTCATTTTCCTGCAATCTGTCACTGAAAATGGTGCGATGATTGGGCATGTGCTAAATCCTCCCTATTATCTTACAGAATCATAGAATTGTAGAGCTGGAAGGGACCCAAGGATCATCTAGTTCAACCCCTTGCAATGCAGAAATCTTAACTAAAGCATCCTTGGCAGATGGCTATCCAACTTCTGCCTGAAAACCTCAAACGGAGAGACTGTTTCACAGTCAAACAGCTCTTACTGTCAGAAAGTGATTCCTGATGTCTAGTCAGAATCTCCTTTCTTTCAACTCGAATCCATTGATCCAAGCACTACCCTCTGGAACAGGCGAAAAGAAGCTTGCTCCATCTTCCCTGTGACAGCCCTTTAGATATTTGAAGATGGCTATCATTTCTCCTCCCAGTCTCCTCTTTTCCAGGCTAAATATAGCCAGCTCCCTCAACCATTCCTAATATGGCTTGGTTTCCAGACCCTTTATCATCTTGCTGCCCCCTCACCCCCCCCCCCACATTCCATGTTGCAGCTTGTCAATATCCAATATGCAGTTTTCACTTTGGAAAATGAAAAGCTCAGATATTCACTTTTATCCCTAGAAATGCAGTGACAACAGCCCTTACACCTTATTTGTGATTTATTCCCCATTGCTCCTGATTATCTTGCCATTTCCTTTACTTCCTGAATTTTAAACATACTTTGAATCTACTCTAATTCTTCTGCTACAGCTAAACAACCCACACTTACTAGTCTCTGGGTAGGATGAATTAGGGTGCAGGAAATCAAATATTCTAGTTCAAATAATTCCAAGGATGTAATGACCCATTTGCATTTTAATACAGATTTTGACTATCACACCTGAGACTTCCAGTAAGGCAGGGATTAAAATTTTAAAGTAATTAAGAATTGATCACCCTGTGCATTTGGTTTGCTCTATTAAATAAAGTTGCTTACTCTTGTCAGCAAGAGTGAGGCTGACCCCAACTTGTCCTAAGTTATATTGTGGTTCTAGTTGTAGTAAGCATTCAGAAAGGGAGCATATATTGTTCTATTATCCACTAGGTTTGGTTTCTGAGACAGATATTCTAATTGCAGTGGTATGGACAGTTATCACTAACCAATCTTCTTCCTGATGTTTGCAAGCACCTAGAAATCTGTCTTATACTGGGTCCAATTATTTGTCCATTTATTCCCATACTCTAACTGGCTCTCCACAGTATGAGAAAGAGATTTGCTTTTCCCCACACCTCTTTTCTAACTGAAGATGCTGTGAACTGAACCTGGGACTTTCCACATAAAACACATATGCTCTGTCACTGAGCTGTGGTTCCCTGCACTGCTGCCCACAGGTTGGCATTTCAGAATAGGGATGAGCATCCAAATGTATATGCCTGGAGTAGACAATGTGGTGTCATCCAGATGTTTTAAAGTGTGGCTGCTTTCTTGTTATCCCCCATCCATCCATTAAAAAAGTCCAGTTATATCAGATAAACAGATGGTTGAATGGGAAGGCTTGGATTCTAGTCTGTGAGTGCTCTCATCAAGGAGCAGCAACTGGCACTGCACAGGATCAAATTCTCAGTTGGTAAGCTGGAAGATTTGATCCTGTGCAGTGCTGCTTCAGGGGGTGGAAAGAACGAGAGGCCTGGTGGGAAACTAATCCACCTATCTCCCACCTTCTCCCAGAAGAATGCAGCCTCCTGGTAGGTCCCTTGTTTTCACTGCTTCTCCTTTTCCCCACCCAGCCTGTATCTCTTTCCTACATCCCCTCCTCCTGACAGCCTTGGATTGCTCTGGGCTGCATAAACTAACCTGTGGTGATCTGGGACTATCTCAACCTGACTTGACCAATGCCCCGATTCCCCCAATCAGTCCAATTTGGTTTGGGGGTTGGCTGAATGCAGTGTGGTGCTCTACAAACAATACACAACATTAAACAAATGTAAAAATGTCACACCCCCGTTCTCTCTCTCATCCCATATGGTGTTCAGATAGCTCCAGGACTTCAACATGTGAGGAGGGCAGTTTAATCCATCTACTGCACATCACAGTCCACAAATCCACCTACAGGGATTTTAGCTGTAGGACAAAAGGGTTAATATCTGTGAGACTGCTGAATGAGGAAAAGGTTATCCCCTCCTTCCCTGACTCACCTGAGTCCTGATCCTTTTTATCCCCATCCTAGCTTCTCTTGAAATAATAAATACTGTGACCATAAAATGTTTAGACGCTTACAGTGTTGTGTGTAGTTGTCCTCAAAGAAACAAGAGAGGCACTTGGTCAAGGAAACAATATTTGGTTTATATCTGGACCATTCATCAGTAAACCTTATCTAAGTACAAGTGAAAATAGGAGAGCAGAAGAATTGTCTTGCTGGATCCTACCAAGGTCATCTGAGTCCATTAGCCTGTCTTCAGCAGGAGTTGCTGTCAGCCAGATGCCGCTGCTCATCAACAAGGCTTGAAAGCCATAGTTACTTGTTGTTCTAGCATAATGCAATCGTAAGTAAGCCCCACCACACTGAATTGGGGGAAAAATAAATATATTCATTGAGAAAAAGAGGACAATTCATTTCAGTGTCATTACCATAGCCTTGATAGCTCAATATGTTACAACATTTAAATAAAAGTCCCATTTATATGGGCAGTATATATCTCAACCGAACCTCAATGGTATACTTTGGAATCTCATTTGACTATCATTAATGAGCACCAAGTGAGATATCTATTGCCTCTTCATATGGAGTCTTCATTTAAATATCATCACTGATATATACCTGGAAAACAGCTCTCTAAGGCTTTGCCTAACCAGGGATCCCCAACCAAGTGACCATGTATTATGGACTACCACTTTCAATGAGGAAGTCATTTTCATCTAAGTAAGGCATAGGATTGTGATCCTAATTTTCTGTACCTTTTTTCAGTTTCATATTTTTATTAGATGGAAATGATGGCGCTGTGGGTTAAACCACAGAGCCTAGGACTTGCCGATCAGAAGGTTGGTGGTTCGAATCCCCGCGACGGGGTGAGCACCCGTCATTCGGTCCCTGCTCCTGCCAACCTAGCAGTTCGAAAGCACGTCAAAGTGCAAGTAGATAAATAGGTACCACTCTGGCGGGAAGGTAAACGGCGTTTCCGTGCGCTGCTCTGGTTCGCCAGAAGTGGCTTAGTCATGCTGGCCACATGACCCGGAAGCTGTCTGCAGACAAACGCCGGCTTCATCAGCCAATAAAGCGAGATGAGTGCCGCAACCCCAGAGTCGGTCACAACTGGACCTAATGGTCAGGGGTCCCTTTACCTTTACCTTTAATACAGTATTCTGTATGTGGCTATGTTACAGAATTATATAAATAAATTATTCTTGCTGTTCTTTGTGTCTGCAAAAGATTGGGGGGGGGAGGAAGGAATGAACTAAAATTTATGTTTTCTGTTTCTATTGCGTGAGTCACTTAAGAAAGAAATTCAATCTGACCTCTCCTTGGGCAAATGTGATTGACAGAATTTCGGTGGATGTGGTATTAATGCATGCAAATAGCAGATTCAAAATGTAGCTTTTCGCAAGTTACATTTTATCATATTGATTTCATAGGAGTTACACTGCTATTGTACAAATTTATGGTATTAACCCAAGCAGCATCTGTATGCAGCTACAATATGTGCATGAACCTGATATCTCCACTTCTTTTCTTTTTTCACTATTCCTTCTGTACGTGCCTAGTATTGGTGCTCAGCACCAGGGTCAGCCACTAAGCTTTTTAGGTACCTTCCAAGGCCTCAAGGCTCTGGCTAGGCTCACTTCTATGCCTGCCCTGTGTTCCCCTTATTATTTTGGTCTGACACACTCACCAAACTGATGACTGGATCTAGCCATCCTTGTATTTCCTACTATGCCCTCAACCTAGGGTCACTTTGAAGATTTATGGGAAATTGAAAAGACTGCCATATCTAGCTGCCCAAAACTACTTGAAGTGCTGTCACCACAGCCAAGAAAACCCACCAAGACCTACTGACATGGGAGAAACACACCATTCTCTAGAGCCCTCTCAATCTTGTTGCCAGTCCTGTTGGTGGTAGAAGGCATCTCACTTAGTGGACAATATGAGTTTCAAATTAAAATCTTCATCTACCCCACTAGAAATGGTAGATGGGCAGAGAAAGACACCTCTTTGTGCTGTGACCCTGAAGAGTGAAATCCATCCCTGTTTAGTCTTTTATATTTTTAAAAAAGTTTTCAATTCTCTTGATTAGTGGTGGGAAACCTTTTCAGATGGGGCCAGAGGCAAAAATGGATGAAGCAATGGGTTTGACTATTACTTTTTGTGCTGTAGGTTGCGTTCAAGCCATGTAAAAGTCAGTGGTTTCCACACACACACACACACACACACACACACACACACATCTCTTGATGCTCCATCCAAGCAAGCAGGGACATTATCACAGTTGAGTAACATATTCCAGCCAAGAAAAAGTACATGAGAAAGGCATGGAGCAGGTGGGGGTATAGCTAGGTGTGGTGTGACCTGGAGAAGCATGATGTGGTGAGATTCCTGAGAACCAGACAGAGTCGGAATGGCCAAATTCATCCCTTAGGTCTGAGGTTCCTCACCCCTGCTCTAATTAATACTAAACACTAAAAAACTTTACTATTGCTAATAAAAATTTTAACACATAAATATGTTTTAATAAATATTCTGGGAAGGCTTTTTTTATAGACAATATTATCTGGTAACTGCTAAAATATATATTTTATGCCCTTTCTAAAGTATCTTTTTTTGTCACCAGTTGTTCCAGGAATACATTGTGTTTTTGCCGTCCACAGCTGGGATGTGAAGAATGAATTAAAGGTTAGCAATGAAGGTTAGCAATTGATCCATAAGCAGACCAGCCTTTGAGTGATCAGTCCTTTCTGTAGTGTAGATGCGGGTGGCAACTCAATTCTTGACCCAATGCACATTTTTCTAGCAACCTAATCCATGAACCGGTTAATCTGCAATTCTTGACTTTCAGCCAGTTTAGTGTTGTAATGTTGAATGGTAGATTGATCAGCCTTTCCTCTCTTCTATCTTTAAAAAAATATGTAGAGTTAAGTTTTTTTCATTCATCAAGATATGTTCATTTGCTCAAGCATCTTGAGACTGAATAGGCTGGTTCACACATTGCCTTTCACATTTATTGCATTTTGCCACATGGTGCTTGCATCCATTCAATCTCTTCTTGCATAATGTAACAATGAGTCATAAAGAGGTTATGTGTGCCTGCTCATACATACTTAGGTTTGTTAGCCAGTAAAGGTTTTGTTGGGACGCGGGTGGCGCTGTGGGTTAAAGCCTCAGCGCCTAGGGCTTGCCGATCAAAAGGTCAGCGGTTCGAATCCCCGCGGCGGGGTGCGCTCCCGCTGCTCGGTCCCAGCGCCGGCCAACCTAGCAGTTCGAAAGCACCCTCGGGTGCAAGTAGATAAATAGGGACCGCTTTCTAGCGGGAAGGTAAACGGCGTTTCCATGTGCAGCTCTGGCTCGCCAGAGCAGCGATGTCACGCTGGCCACGTGACCCAGAAGTGTCTTCGGACAGCGCTGGCCCCTGGCCTCTTGAGTGAGATGGGCGCACAACCCCAGAGTCTGGCAAGAATGGCCCGTACGGGCAGGGGTACCTTTACCTTTAAAGGTTTTGTTGCTCTTACTCATCACACTAGGATGCTTGAACTAAAGGTGTGTGGGGGGGGAGGTTAGAGCAGTGTTTCCCAACCTTTTTTGGGCAAAGGCACACTTGTTTGATGAAAAAAATATCGAGGCACACCACCATTACAGCCCCGTGACGTCAGCGCGCAGCGTCACGCCGGGAGGGACGCACGAAAGTGTAACTTTCAATTTTTTTCCCTCCCCCTTGCCGGGGAACCTCCAAGCTTTGGGGGGTGGGGGGGGAGGAGGCAGCAAAGCGAGGGACTGAGGGACCCTAACCCTAACCCTAACCCTCACCGATCACCCGGGAAAGCATGCGAACGAGGAGCCCCCGTGTCCTGCTCCCGGCAGCGGACGGCACAAAGCGAGGAGGCCTGGACAAGGCAGCACGCTCCCCGCTCTCGCTGCATCGGGGCTTTTCTCCTCCAGGCCGCTTTCGAAGTCCCCTTCTCCGCTCCCAAGAGCCGGAGCCGCTGCTTCCAGGCCCTGTCCGAGCCCCGACTTGTGGCCTCACTTCGAGGAGCGCTTGTTGCTGGGGACGGGGCTGCATCCCCCTCAGCCGCCGCCTCGCTTCCTTCCAGGAGACCCGATGGCTCCCCCTCTCCCGCTCGCCCTCCTGCGCCCGCAGCAGACCGAGACCTCCCCGCCCCCGCCCGGCTCGGCCCTACCTGGGCGCCTCCAAGCCCGGCCGGCTCCGCGTCGCGCTCCACGCCGGGCAGCTGCAGCAGGGGCTGCGCAGCGGCGCGCGGCGGCCCGGCTGAGCGCGCCCCGGAGCCGCCGCGCCGTCGCTCGCGAGTCCCTCCGAGAGCCCGCGGGACTGACTCCGGAGTCGCGAGGCGGCGCGTCGCCCAGGGAAGGGGCGGCTTCCCACAAGCACGACGACCGAAAAGAGCCCAGCAGAGCGCGCGCCCCGGAGGACTTGGGGGGGGTCTGTAGGGCATCAGTGGCCCCCAGAATTCTGCCCGCCCCTCGCCCCATTTGATCCAGATTTACCCTCTGGGGAGAGCGAGCCCCGGCCCAGCAGGGGGCGCCCTCGCTCCGTCCTCCGGGAAGCAAACGCCCTCGCCCGCCTCCCTCCAGGCAACATCTCGCGGCACACCAGGCAACATCTCGCGGCACACTAGTGTGTCGCGGAACACCGGTTGGGAAACACTGGGTTAGAGTAGGATAAATGTTGGTTGAAGCCACCTTGAAGTGCAGACAATTTCCATCTGAAATTCTAATGTGGGTTTACTGATTTGCTGGCTAGTTAGTAGAGGGGCCACGTGTTACATTTATAAAGAAAACATGACAAATGTGTCATATACCTTCAGTGCTCTTTGTTCCCAAGGAAAGCAAAACCTAGGCACTTCCATTGAGCAGGGAACCATGCGACACTGTTTTGCATCTTATATTCCAGGGGTGAAGGGGAGCAGGGGCTTTTCTTATGAGGACAGCACTCTCAGGTTCCTGTTGATCTAAGCAATCCCTCGTGGCATCTACTGATGCATCCAAATGTGAAGCTTGTTTGCAAAACTGAACTCAGTGGCAGCAAAGTCAACAACTGCAATTCTTGTTAATATTGAATCTATCCTTGGATAGAACGCGTGATTTCATTCATTACATAGACCCTGTTTCACCACAAGGGGGACATTCCCTTTGGGGCATCCATCATTGGGCCACATGCCACTGATGGAAGGTGCCAGAGGCAAGAATGGGTAGATCAATAAATGTAAATTTTATTTTTGTGTAGGTTCATTTCTAGACACACATACCTGTGTCCTCCATCCAAGATCCATTATCAGAGTTCAAGGCATTCCAGTCAGGCAAAAGTACTCAGAGGGCACACCAGGGCCAGTGAGAGGTATTGCCTGAGGAGAGTTCCAAGGGCTACATAGGAAGGAGTGGAGGGTCCTGACACAAAAGAACAGGAGCCAACTTCTCTCTGTAACTTGTCTCTCCAGTTTTCAACTTTTCTCTGTGTACAATAATTGTGCACAGCCATTTTCATTTATTATTTCTTTATTTTGCTTCCCTCCAGAAGCACTGTTTCCAAATATACAATAAGCTTCCAGTACATGGAGGTGATTACCACATCTGCATTCTTAATCATGTGCTTGCCAGCATCAGCACAAATCGCTTTCTTATTGTTGGGGAATTCTTTCCTTGCTGAAGAATTCAGAGTCTCAAAGTACAGCAGCAAAGCTTAGTGGCTGAGGCCTATAATGAATAGGAGTCGGGGATCATATTTCCCTTTTCTGAATTCTGTAAGATAATCTGAAGCTAAGGCTATTGCCAGTTCCCTTCTCACACATTTGTCATGAAAATCTGCTTCTTGAGCTGATGTTGGGGGCAGACTTTTTTCCATAGCTCGGCAAAGTTTTTTCTGAGTCTGATTTAAGCAGCAAAAAATCCTCATTATCCAATAGCAGATATAAATACAAAATACATATACACATGCATGCAGCAGCTTTTGCCAGTGACCTTAAATAGCACATACATTACACTATGTCTATAAAAGTACATTGGCACACATATTTTAGTGCTGGGTGAAAATTGCCTCCATTCTGCGCGGCAAAATAACAGGGATACTGGATTTCCTCTGCAGGGTAACAGAAATTCTCCAATGTTTCGGGATGGCTGAAAAAGAAAATCTCTTCTGATAAATTTTGGTGTAGTTAATATTGAATGAAATTATATTCATGTGGAATACAGGAAGTAGTGGACTAAGAGAGGATGATCAGAAGGCTTAGGGGCCAAGGCCCACTGCTTCCTTCAATCACTTTTAAACAATAACAACCAATAAATAAATCTGGAATCACAGCTGCAATACTTTATTCATTGCAGAGACGTTGGAGGGCACTTCAGCAAATATTCTCCGGTTTGTCCCAATGAATTTCTCCAACAGTTTGGAGGGAACAAAAAACAAAACAAAAAAAGACACCCACCCACCCAAAATACTTTTTTGAGAAATTTCAGCCCAACCCAATTTTTTTTTTGGTAACACAATATACTTAGGATTCTCAGGGGAAGCACATGTTATACAGAAGATACAGTAAATTTATTCTTTGTTGCTGATGGATCATATGTTACATGTGTTACATGTATGAACCACATGTGTGTCCAGCATGGATATAACCCCAACATGTACCTTCTATGAGAAGAATGAAGACTGGAACATAGAGACTGATGGATGTTTAAAAGATTTTCAAATATTTAATCTTTTACCCAATAAATAACTTTTCACTCTAAGAAACTCTCAAAAATGTGTGTTGTTACAAAGAAAATACGGAGAGTACATGGCTTTATGTATGGGCAATCTATCTGGAGATATTTGTATTTTGAGCAGTTAGTGATCTGACATGTTTATCCTTCCTGCCCCTGTTCCTTCTTTTTCCCTATCTCTTGTTCAGCTCTTTGATGGCTGCGAACAGCCTTTAATGCCCTAATCTGTGGAAGGAAATGATTGTGCTGAGTTCCTTCACCTTCTTTGATGTTAGACATTTTTTGCAGAATGTGAGGCATTGGGAGAAGTGGCTAATGAATAATCTGTACGTAGTCAGTCGAGCAAGCCATGCAGGCTAACAGGCTAGCTATCTATAAATCAGATGGTGTTGGGCAGAGTCTGAGAAGCTCATGCATGGACTGATGACCATGAGGCTGTGCAAACTGAGGCTACCTGGGGAAGTCACTTCGCCACTTCTTGAGGGCTTCCAGATTGAGGTGCTTGCTTGGTATGTATATATCACTTGCTGTTTACAATAAAATCTTTAACCTTCTCACTCACTTGCATTTGTCACGACACTTTAACCACCTTGCATTTGTCACGACACTTTAACAGTAGGTTTTGTTGTTGTTTAGTCGTTTAGTCATGTCCGACTCTTTGTGACCCCATGGACCAGAGCACACCAAGCACTCCTGTCTTCCACTGCCTCCTGCAGTTTGGTCAAACTCATGGTAGCTTTGAGAACACTATCCAACCATCTCGTCCTCTGTCATCCCCTTCTCCTTGTGCCCTCCATCTTTCCCAACATCAGGGTCTTTTCCAGGGAGTCTGCTCTTCTTATGAGGTGGCCAAAGTATTGGAGCCTCAGCTTCACGATCTGTCTTTCCAGTGAGCACTCAGGGCTGATTTCCTTAAGAATGGATAGGTTTGATCTTCTTGCAGTCCATGGGACTCTCAAGAGTCTCCTCCAGCACCATACAAAGTGATAATATGCAGGCAGCACCCAGTCATAATACACTGACACACTCTTAGCCCTAAAGAATAAAGATATCCTAAATTCCCTTAAGGTATGCAAAAGGAAGTAGGTGTAACCAGCAGTACAGACCAACAGGAAATAATGACAGGAGCAAAGCGTATACTTTTCCAAAAGACAGCCAAGATGCATGGTCAGGATCAAGATTCTAATCACTGCTTAAGCCTTGCATTTTAGTCAGGTCAAGAACATCCTTACCCACTCGGGTCAGAGCTTCATAGCATTGTCAATTTGGAAGTGTGGGGTGGAACAGTGCATTGCCAATTTGCCATTGAAAGTGCTATCACTTAAATTCTTTTGGTTGTGTGTCCTGTATGTCTTGGTGTTCTTTGTGCACATCCTGCAACTCCTGTACATTTGGTTGGGTGTGCGTGTACAAGACTGTGGGGAGCCAAACCCATTTTTGATGCACCAGCATCAAAGAAGCCCCCTAAGGGTTGGCCAAGAATAGATGTGGTCCTTGGGCAAAAAAAGTGGGAGTTAGCTATTCCTATGAAAAACATAGCCTCTCATCACTTAAGGAAAAGGAATAATAAAAGATACGATCTTATCATTTTGAATAAAGAAGTGAAAAGGGCAGCATTCAGGTGGCTATAGAAAAATAACAAATTTTGATTAACTTTTCTATGCTCTTAATCCAAACCATTCCACATTTTGTTATTCACATTCAGAATGCTTTCGACTTGCATTTCTCGCAAAGCAGCTTTAAGTACCACATGGCAAACTACTTTTAAAACACATGGAACTTCCAAGAGTTACATGCTTTTCCAAGAAATATAAATAAATGAGCCACAATGAGCCTAAAGTACATTTTTGGATTGTGACATCCACCTAATAAATATCTCTTTCCATCTATCTGTATTGTAAAGTGGTTCAAATGTGCTGTTGAATTTTCATTAAGAATGAGTTTTTAATGAAAATAGACTTTTGCAGAGTGCAGTTAGCACCAGATTTATATAATCTGGCTGGCCCATCGTGGTTGTAATGGTTCTTTACCTATGTGCTGCTTTCTCAAAGCATGCAAATCTCCCTAAGTTTTCATTTTTTATCTCCTATTGAATTCAGCAATATATCCATTGTATCAATGGCATCTTAAATCTATGTAGCATATGCTTAATCAGCAATGTGACCAAGAAAGATTATGGATGTCATTCCTGCAAGGAAAAGCAATATTTCAAGCATAATATATAAGTGTTGTCAGAGACTTGCAATGGTGATTTAGTTTGTACACACGACTTTATTCAAAATGTAGGAGGCACCTACAAAGAATATATGAAAAAGCACACTCAAGGGTTGGAATTTTGTTTTATTTTTATTTTTTATTTTTACAGCATAGTCTCCTGACAAATACTAGTCTAGTGCAGTTAAGGAGTGGTTGAACATTAAGTGAATGTACAGATGATCACATGTGACTATACCAAAGAAATCCATTGGAACGTCAGATAATCAAATAGGAGCATAAAACCACCTGCATAGTAGCAACTAGAACATAGAGTCATGCAGATTTTCCAGTTACATTCTGTTATAGTTGTATGGGTTTGATGTTCATATTTTGCTTCACTCATCTTCCAGTTCAACTTGCATATTTTCTAAAATTTTACAGTTGGCACAAACTTTGCAGTTGATGGCTCCCTCCACTTGCATCTCTTTATTCACCTTCTGTCCTCTCCACTACCTGCAGCTGGACAAAGCCCAGTGACGAGGGAAAAGAAAGATGTTAAACAGAAACCATGGCAAGCTGTGCATGTGTAATCTCAGCAAAGCCTTAGGATCAAGATCCAATGAATGACAGGTTACTAGCTCAGTGATGCTACTCCAGAAGCAGGATCAAGTTATTCCGAGCCCCAAACTTGGGTAACAAATTAATCCCATTCATGCAAGGGTGGATTTAGGGCCGTTGGAATGGTGCACATACATTGGATGCTGAGCCAAGGGTCTCAAAGTCTGGTAAGCAAGGTGCTGGGCTTTGGGGAGGAGGCATGAGGCTCTAACAGGCAGGGCTGTCTTCAGCATATGTGGTGCCGGGGTGCAAAGATCCGCTCGGTGCCCCCCCCCAGGTTGCCCAGTTCCAGGAGGGCAGAGCCAACTGGTCACCTCAGCGTCTCGCTGGCTCAGTCACCCCCAAACTTGCACAGCAGAAGAGCCTACCACAGTGCTCCGACCGATGGGCAGGCTCTTCCCTGGACTCAACTCTCGGGCCCTGGAATCTCGGCCTCGTGCCCGGGTGCCCTACTACACCCCTAGCACCTATGGGTAAGATGGCCCTGCTAACAGGGTCCTGTAGTCTTCCATCCTCCTTTCCTTACCCTAGTTTGTACTGTCCCAGCTTTGGGAAGGAGGTAGGAGAGTGCTAGGACCCTACCAAAGCCCTAACACCTCATTTCCAAAGCTGGGTACCTCCTTACCTGTCTTTGGGAAGGCAGTGTGAGGATGGGGGGGGGGGAGGTTTGTCTCCAAACTTTGGCCTTGCACAGGGCACCATAGTACCCTCGTCCACCACTGTATTCAGGCATTCCCCCTCATGCAGTTAGGATCACATGAGCAGGGAGAATGGGCTATGCTACCTTTCTCTTCTGCTCTGTCATTGTTAGGGCACGTCTGAAGACTTTCAGAATGGAACAAATGTTAGTGCTTCTAGTCTTTGGGTTGTGAGATAACATGCTATAATACAGAGGAGAGACAAAAACAGAGTCATGGTTTGTAAATCAATTAAGAGGGGGGGAAAGTCACATTCATTTGGAGGCATAAAATTGATTATTTTCTGGTGCTTATTTCTGTTTGTAAACTTCATATTTTCTTTCAGCTTGCTCAATATTGCTATATGGTCCATTCTGTTATGTCAGTAGTTTTGCTGATTCTTGTCTCTTCCTATAAAATTACAGCATTCGAGACAGAAGATGTGATGAAAGAGGCTTAGTCTTAAGAATCAAGCTTCTGGAATGGAAGAGAAAAGAATAGTGATGCTGAACATTAATAACACATTCTGAAATGAAATCTCTGCACAATAGGAAGAGTGTCAATCCAATAGACAATTCAGAGGGAAGAGCTGTAGCTCAGTGGTGGAGAACATGTTTTGCATGTGAAAGTGTTCAGATCTATCTCTGACATCCTGGGACCATGCAGGACCTCTACTAGCAGAACTGAGATAGGAGGACCAATGGTCTGACTCAGCATAAGGCAGCTTTCTGTATTCCAAAGATAGTTGGTTAATAAAGAAAGGACCAACAAATGGTATTCTGGCAACCAAAAGTCCTGATCTACTGCTTATCATTAAGAAAGCCTCTTTCACCTTTTTTCACCAGCTGTATGGCGTTGGATCCAAAGATGCTTGCCGAAAAGAAAGGCACTTCTGCTCAGGTAAGTTAGCTCTTCTAAATTCTGCAGCACCTTTCAAAAAATGAAATGGAAGCCTTCAACAGAGTAGCTGGAATACCCTTATTAGCAGCAAGAAAACAAAAACGTGTTGTGGTGTGTTTATTGGCTTACCAATTCGTAGCCCAATGTCTAGTACAGGTGTATAACCATAGGACTCAACTCCTACGGGCTGAGGTCCCTTTGACCCACCCAATAAACTTTTTGAGGGGGCCAGGGACCCCAAAAGTTCTCAAATGGTGCATGTAGACTGTAGAGACACTCCTGCTTATAACAATTTGTGACAAACCAGGTGCAGTGGTCTGCCAGGACATCCTATTTTGTACCTCTCTCAAGGCAGCAAAAATAGGGATGTTGTTGAGCATCTGGCAAGGTAGTCAGCTGGGTTTAGCTTGGTGAGTTGCAAGCTGTGCACATTTTGGGCACATTCACACCATACGTTAAGGCCACAATGATACTACTCTAAGCAGCCATGGCTTCCCAAAGGAATTCTGGGAGCTGCAGTTTGTTAAGGCTTCTAAGAATTGTCAGGCAGCCCCTAATCCCTTCACAGAGCTACAATTCTCAGAGTGATTTAACAATCAATCCCTCTTCACAGGGAACTGCAGGGATTGTAGCTCTGGGAGTAGTATAGTGGTCTCTAAACAACTTTCACTCCCCTGAACAAACTACAGCTCCCAGCTTTGAAGCCATGCCTGTTTAAAGTGGTATCATAATGTGTTACATGTATGGTGTGAATGTGGCCCAAGTGGTCTACTTTATCAGATGCTTGAAGAAGTCTGGGAAAGTGATAATAAGCTGACTAGATATTCCAATGATTTAGGGCACACTAGAAAACAATTTAGTTCTGCAAGATGAAAACCAAATACTAATCACATTTGTACTCAAGCATACAGAATGCAATTCAGCATGGTCTTGGAAAGGGGTTCCCTGAGTCTTACCTACCAAATTTCCAGAGTAGTGCTGGGCCTGCCTGTCATGTTGACCATTGGAAGTTTTCCGTTGGGAAATGACAAGATGTAACTCATATCAATATAAGAAACCAATGTTTCTCTCCTTTTCCTCCTCCTGTGCTTTCTAGTCTCCCTGCCCTTGCACTCTTCTTCCTTAGCGTTTCAGGCAGCTTCAAACTCCATCCCACCACTAGAACTTAAAGCATTCTAGAGCCTGCTCTGCTAGGAAAAGATGGAGATTGGAGACGTGGCCTCATGCTGTTTGTTTGTAATATTTATTACAAGGTAGTTTCAGAAATAGCGCTCATTTACATATATATTTTCTTCAGAACTTGTTACAGGTTTTCTCACAAGTTTTCCCCCTTGTCCTTTTAAGCTTAGTTTTATTAGCTTGTAATTATTCATTTTTTAAAAAAATATATATAGTAGTAAGTCTCAACCTGGCAAATGACGTTCTGAGCATCTGTCTGAGTCCACCCCTGCCAACACATTTTTAAAAAGAACACAAAGGGATTTAGTTTTAAATTTCATTTTGCAAACTGCCGCTCTTCTTGTGGTACCAGATGCAAAACTAGACCCAGCTAGAGAGCCGGTTTCTCTTTCCATCCCAAGAAACCTACTATTGTTCCGTTTCATCCACTGTTTGAGAACCTTTTCAAGGAATCAATGTTGAATTTAACCCCTTGACTTTAGGTGAAAGTAAATGGATTTCAGTGTGCCTAATTCTGGTGGATTGTGACCACAACACATAGCCAAACATTTAAATCCTAAGAAATACTGCACTTTTTCAGGGGGAAAACCCAGTTCTTACATGCTAGAATTTCAGAACTTCTTTGGGGTTGGATGTTATTTTTAAACACACTTAATCCTGAGATATAAATTGTTGGAAGTGCAACAGCACAGATCATTCACTGTGCAATTTTAGAGTTAATGCTGTTATTAGTAAATCAGCTAACCAAGTTGTGGTGTTGCTTAGCAACCAGGCAGAGTCAGTTGTGGAGGAAGGGAGTGTCACCACTGAGAGGGGTGACAAAATGCCAGGTGGCACTCAGCGTGGGGCCTGCAGTGACGCGGTGACTTGGGCGCCTGCAGGCTCCGCGGTGCCCCAAATGGTCCGCCCGCCGCCTCCCCCTCAGCTGTAGGGTGGCTGAGTGGGAGGAGGCTGGCAGACTCCTTGGAGGCCCCATGGAGTGTCCTGCCCCAGCTGGCCCTGCCCCATGCGTGGCTGGCCCTGCCCCTGGGCACAGGGCATGCGCGCCGCCCCAGGCATCCAATCGGCTTGCTCCGTCGCTGGGCAGAGTGGAATGAACTTTATTGAGGTGGCATGTGCTCTGATTAACTGTGAAATTTTCCTCTATGTTTGGTTGAATGTCTCCTTGCTAAGAACAAGGTCTCAAGGAAGAAAGACATAATCTCTGTGTTTCTTCCTTCTCAAATTATACATTTTTTTTGTTTCTTCAGTTTGCATAGTAAAGTATTGTCAGCATTTCCTTTCTCTCTGTGTTAGTTAAGTGACTTTGCAAACATAAATCACTCCTCCTTCTGAATCTTGCATTTAAATGAAATGAGTAATGTGAGCTGTCCTGGATCTTGTTCGCTGTGATATACACGAGCTCAAAAAGGGATCTGGAACACATACTTATTCATTTAAATTATTATTATTATCCCAACTTTCAATTTCAAATTTTGAAGGCAGCATGCAATATCACACTGAAGCGTCTGTTATAAAAATAAAATATACAAAGCATAAAAACACACACCAAAAAATCAGCAGCAGTAGTAAAAAAGTGGCAATAAATCATATAATCACCAATCATATCCAAAGCCTGGGAAAGTAAAAAAGTTTTTACAGGTGCCTAAAAGCCATCTGGTTTGGTACCAGGTAAACAGATAAGGGGAAGTGGTGTAGTACAGATCTTACTATAACGAGGGTTTTTTTCTCATATATATATATATATATATATATATATATATATATATATATCAGTGATTTAAAATCATGAATCTTCCTGATGAAAAATAAGAGCTGAGCCAGAGGCTGCAGGGAGCAGTGAGGTCACTTGTAGGCAGCAAATCACAGACAGAGAACTTAACAGAATAAAAAACAAGAACTGGGATTTATTTAACAAGCAGGGGAGAGCAAACAAAAGGGGTAAGTCAGACAGTATGTTGTTTAAATTAAATATTTCAATAAAAATAGAAGGAGATGGAGTCTAATAAAATAGTGATCTGCAGATGAATGATTAGACCTGTTCACCAGATGAGTCACTGGCTGGCTGGGATGCAGCCATATGCCTCTGTTTTGGTCATAAATGTGGATCGGCTTTTGTTGCTGAACAAATGTTACATGTTCTCTCCTCATCAAGGCCAGCACCATGATGGGGGGCGGGGCTTACTTGGGTGGGCCCCTACCACTATTGGTTCCTGGCAGCTGCCTTGCGTACCATTTGATGGAAGGGCAGGGTGAATTTTAACAAAATAAAAATTCACCATCACTGTGGCCTTCTTCACCTCTTCTTCTAGCAATGTTCAGCTATGCATCTCTGAATTTCCTCCACCAAGACTTCCCAGCTCTCCCAATCTCCACTGGCAGAACTTTTCCAAGATCTTCTCAGTCGTGGTGGGTCCTACTAGTGCTGTGCTCCAGCATCCCACAGACCGGGTGACTTCCTTCCTTCCTTCCTTCCTTCCTTCCTTCCTTCCTTCCTTCCTTCCTTCCTTCCTTCCTTCCTTCCTTCCCTCCTTCCTATGTCTATAACCCACCTTTCCCACTTGGTATGCATGGCTCTCCTGCTCTTCATTTATTCTCACAAAAGTAGGTTAGGTTGATAAACTATGACTAAGCAAGGTTAGCCAGGAAACTTTATAGCTGAATGTGGATTTGAACCCTGGTCTCCCAAGTACTAGTGCAACACTCTAACCAGTACACCATGTTAGCCTTATATAGCAGTTTGTTTAATGTAGCATGTTCAACTGATGCATTTTTTAAAAAGTCTGTTATACAATATATACATTAATTAGGTTTTAGGCTGCAATCCTATGCACATTGTCTTAGGAGTAAACCATAATGGACAGTGTTTGACTTCTTTCTGAGTAAACATGCAAAGGACTGCCCATAAGATAGCCCCACTGAACACAGCAGAACTTACTTCTGAGTAAACATGGATGGGATAGCACTGTATGTTACTTCTCTGCAGTATTCTCTTCTTTTTGCTTCACTTCCGCAACCTCTGTTGTTATTCAAAACTATATGTAAATTCAATATGAACATTTATTTATGTGCATGATCCAACGATTTGTGCTTGAACCAGTAATAAACATAATGGCATTATTAGAATTATCTGTAATTTCAGTAGAGGCATAGTCTTGCATTCTGTAATGATACAAATACATTTCTGTAGAGAGGAGATAATGACAATAAGTGCTGAATAAAATATAACATAATTTTATTTTAATTTTCCTGTGGTTGTTTATAATTCTGACCTAGAAATAGCCCCTACCAGAATAACATGGTAAACTGTACAAGGAGCATTATATTTTAGAAATTGCAAAATGTGTATTCGTAAACGTTGTGATAAAAATAAATATCAGACTGTCTATATACCAAAGACATGTTTAGAATGCAGCACATTTTTTTAACGAATGATCGTATCTATCAACTACATTTGCAAATGTAAAAAATATTTGCATTCATCTACCTATCTTAGTAAGAGTAGAAATGGATTATGGCTCCATGAAGCTTGATCTGAAAGAACATATCCTTAATTCATTTGCCCGTGTCATCTCATCTTAGATGCAAAACTTTAGATGTAACTAAAGTAATGGCATGGTAAACATCCTACATATGCATAGCATAGATGAAGAAAAACATATGCAGGAAGTGAACAATTTATAGCTGCCATTTAAGATCAGATATTGCTCATGAATAACCACAGCAAATTCATCACATAACTACAGATAATAACAAACAGTGTAAATGGTGTCAACATGCAGAATCAATAGATCACTTCATGGCAAGTTTCCCTGTACTGTCAAATACTGATTGCCTAGCAGCCAGGAAACATGGGAGAGAATAAGCTTGCAAAAATATCCACAACGAATTAGCTCAAGAATTTCAGAGTGGGTGCCGTGATAGCCTCCTGCAATGAAACAACAAAATATGTTTTAACAATAAACCATCAACATTTGGTTTTAATATGTTCTGTTATGGGCTTTCCACATTCATTCTAAAGGTCCAAAAATGCCAGGAAATTACAGCTATGAAAGGCTGCACCCTTAACAGAAGTGTTATTTCAGCAATATTGATGGGCTACAATCTCCTATGTTGTGATTAATAACAGCTTCACAACTGCAATGGAGCTGAATCAGAGACTTCTCTGATTCAGTGGGACTGACTGTCATTGTGATGGACTGAAGTCCCAGATTTGTCTGTTCATTGGAACAGATATGTGGAGTCTAGGCAACTGAAGCTATTCTGTAACTGAAGCTACCATTGCATGTTGCAAGTACATGGAACCAGGAACCACTAGCATACATATAGAATGATATAGCTGGGAGAAGCCTTGAAGCTCAACTAGGCCAACTCCCTCTTAGTGCTTGATGGTAGTAATAATAATAATAATAATAATAATAATAATAATAATAATAATAATAATTTTATTATTAATACCCCACACATATGGCTGGATTTCCCCAGCCACTCTGGGTGGCTTATAGCATATTAAAACAAACAAACAAACAAAACAACAGACATAAAAAACTTCCCTAAACAGGACTGTCTTCAAATGTATTCTAAATGTCAGATTTCCTTGACATCTGGTGGGAGAGTGTACCACCAGGTGGGTGCCACTGCCGAGAAGGCCCTCTACCTGGTTCTCTGTAACTTCACTTCTCGCAGTGAGGGAACCACCAGAAGGCTTTCGGAGCTGGACCTCAGTGTCTGGGTTGGATGATGGGGGTGGAGACGCTCCTTCAGGTATACTGGGCCGAGGCCGTTTAGGGCTTTAAAGGTGAGCACCAACACTTGAATTGTGCTCAGAAACATTCTGGGAGCCAATGTAGGTCTTTCAGGACTGGTGTTATATGGTCTTGGTGGCTGCTCCCAGGCACCAGTCTAGCTGCCACATTCTAGATTAGTTGTAGTTTACAGGTCACCATCACATAGAGCACATTGGTGAAGTATTGTTCCTAATGCCTCCTATGCATCTCTCACACAGGCTTTTGTTTACATGTGTAATCCAGAAACATCCTATAAGGCAGATTAATATTGTCCCGTAGTGTAGAACCTGCAGAAGAGATGAAGAAAAGAGAATAGTGCCTTACTTTTAAGCACTTTGTGAGTTTGTGGTACAAGATTTGGACCACGTAGGTTATGGAGCTGCATTGTAACTATGTGCAACCTTAGTCAAATGGAAACCATATGTAAGGTATAGGGTTAAGGCTTGGTAGTTCTCCATAATATTGCTGTGTGAGTGACCATTTTGTTGAAACTCTTGCCTTTTAAGTCATTAGATAAAGCAATGTACATAAGGGACTGTGAACAGACACAAATCCTTATGTAAGTAGTAAATTTCTCTTCTTAAATTCTCAGTGGTCATACTGATCTTTACCATAACCACTTCCTCAAAGAATTTGGTGCAGTATATCAGCACACTGCTGTTTTCAAGGTAGAATCGTGTGGGGAAAGAAGTGAAAAGAGCATTAGAAAATGGGTCAGAAATGCTAGCAATATAATGAGTAAAGCTAACACAATATTACCATGTCTGAATTCACACATAGAAACCTTCTGGACCATACAACAACTTCATATGGAATGTGAACTTCCTTCCACTACTTAACTGTCTAGATTTTCAGTTACAACACTCATGGCCTACAATGCAAAGGGCAAGGAACGGCATGTCTTTCACTGTAAAGTCTCAATTCGATGATTATTTTTTATGCACTACAAAGGAGAGATCTTTCATCAGAAAATGGGATTGTGACATACACACAACACATACTTTTGGCTCTCCTTTGTGCAATGAAAATGGATCTAAATAGAAAGATAATTGGAAGACCGATTTTTAAAGAAATCAAATAGCTTACAGTTGACTTTGCTTTAATATTTCTCAAGTTCCAAGATAAAAGGTAGTCTTTGTCTGACAGCAATCATTGTTTGGGCTGTCATCACCCAGGTCAGCAATTTCATCACTTTACAGATTTTTTTTTTAATGGAATACCCAAACAAACTGCTAAAATTCATCAAAACTCTGAGAGAAAAGATGTATTTTTCCAAGTGACATTCTAAGGCTGCAACTCTATAGTCACTTATTAGTGAATGAACACCATTGATAGATTTTTGACTTACTTACAAGCAGACATGCAAAGGATTGCATTGTTAGGCTGCAGCACTGTACCTAACAGTAAGCCTATTGAACTAAATAGACCTACCCCTAAGTACACATTTACAGGATCGTGATACTAGTCTCCTGTTTCTATATATTATAGTAAATGACAAGAAATCGAACCACAGCTAGCTAGACCACTGAACTGTCCTCACACTCCTGGGATAAAACCATCAAATGAAGTAAATCATTAAAATTATGGGATATGCTGTTCATATATTTATGTTCTGTGACATTTTTATTTATTTCTTTAACCTTTTCACACTCAGTGCAGGTATATTTGATATCAAGGTGAGACCTAAAAAGTTCATTAGATGGGTGACACCACCAAACATTAGACCAAATGCATAACAATTTTTTTTCCAGCACCATTACAAAATGCCTTTCAGATTGCACTAGCACCATTGCAATCACTGAACTCATTGCACCAGTCCCACTCCCAGTCACATACACCTTGCTGGATGTATTTATTATTCCCACCCCGTTAAAAGAAGCACAAAAGTCTTCTGCTTTATTTTAATGCTAGCATTGTTTACAATAGTGTTAGTGTCCCTGTTTGCTTTGGAAGATGTTAATACTGTATTTAAATCACACAAATTATGAATTTATGCAAGCATGAAATATCTAAGTTGTCACGACTATAATAAGGGGATCATCCATTTATATCACAAAGCATTTTCAAAGTACTAGGAGCACTTAGTTGATATTGCAGACGCTAAAAGGAGAATGACCTGATGGGTCACAAATTGTATTCCATTAACAGCAAAGGATATATTTTCAAGACTTAATAATACTCTACTTCTATTAGCCACTGCAAAAATAATTCTCACAAAGCCAGATGCCACATATTAGCCTCTCTCTTTTTATTTTCCACATGGAATTTTAACTTTGGAAAGATACTCCATAAACCATTATTTTAATTCTATACAAAATACAATACAATGCATTTACATTTTATTGTATAATAGCATGTATTGTCCCAAATCATTTTTTATTATTTTTTGCTATCTGGATGCATCCTTTTGTCTTTTATCTGTCCATTAGAACTGCACTCCCTCCAGCCCAGCAAACAGCTGTGTTTTTGATGAGTAGGGTAGCACCAGGAAGCAAAATTGAGTAGTGGGAATAATCTCTGTGTGTGTGAGAGAGAGAGAGAGAGAGAAAGAGAGAGAGAGAACGAGAGAGAGAGAGAACGAGAGAGAGAGAGAGAACGAGAGAGAGAGAGAACAAGAGAGAGAGAGAGAGAGAGAGAAAGAGAGAGAGAGAGAGAGCTACCCTACTCATCAAAAACAGAGAGTGAGAGAACAGAGCATGGCTTGTAAGAGCCTTATGCAGCCAGTGGACCAGAGGTTGCTCAAATGTGTCTTGTACATCAGGTTGCAAATGGTATCAAGTTTATGCACACTGCAGTTATGTGGAGAACAAGGATGGACAGATCTGTCCAACTTGAGCCTCTCAGTTTCTCATTTTCTCATTTTCTCAGTTTCTCTCTAGCCCAATGGTTGCCATTAATTTGATTTGAATTAATTTTATAATGAAATGATTTTAGAATGTTGTATTATTTTATTGCTGTTAGCTGCCCTGAGCCCAGCTTCGGCTGGGGAGGGTGGGATATAAATAAAATTTATTGTTATTGTTATTATTATTTTCTCATCTTAAATTCAGTTCTGCAGAAATTTGCTTTTTAAAAAAGAAGGGAGAAATTCTCATGCAACTTCACCAGCATTTTAGTGATAATTTCTCCTAATACAATTTTATATATGATTTTGAAACTGGGCAAAAACAATTTGTAATGCATTTCTGTCATTTTCACTAAGATATGCATTTTGTAAACATTACTTGGCTAGAGAACTGCATTGCAAAATTCATTGGTCCATTGTGGTGCAAGGGGAGCACCTGGCGGGAGGCTACTGAATGGAGGAGGAGTGCCTATCTTCAGGAAAGAAGGTTGGCATTTTAAGACTCTAAAGTTAGCCACAAGAGGGGCAGAAGCTTACAGTGGTTCAGTCTAATCTCAGCCTTTGCTGAAGCAAGCTGCTTTCTAGAAGCTATGTGGACCTTGCTGCTTTCTCCATGGGATTTGGCATCAGCTCTGAACATGAGTCAAGGCCACAATCTCCCACTGATCTGAGTGTATTTGTGTAAGCAATAATACCTGAAGAGGCACCCTGCTAGCTTTTGGTGAGTGGTATTTCTTGACCACAGGACAAAAGCTTTCCAAAAGCCTTTGACTTGGAGTCAAGTTTTGTATGTGTGCCATTGTTTATGGTTTTACAAAATGCTTTCCAAAGCATTCTTGAAGGGAACTGTAAAAATAAATTTTAAAATGTCACCATTCTCTAAGCAGCCTGGCTAAATCACAGCATTCTAGAATCCCAGGGATGCACCTTAAATAATGTCACACCATTCTTTATTGCTGCATGGCTGGTACATAACATTAACATTTTATGATCCTAAGTACTTTTAATTAAACCGAAGCTGTTAGTTAGAATGGAGATTACAGCATGCCATACTTTACTCTGACACAATTACTTATCTTTTAATTAATAATTCTTTTATTTGTTACAAGTGCAATTGCCTTTAATATTCCACTTACAGTCTTGTATGTATGAGCAATTTTTTTTATATAAAAAATCCACCCCGGAATAATGCTGCCTTGTAAGTGAATTCCATTTATTCACAAGGCAAAAGAGTTCAGAGACATATATTTTGTCTGAAAGAGTCACCGAAATAATGAGCCTCTGAACTGTATTGCGAGCAGAATTAAGGGGGGAAGCTAACTTTAATTAATATGTGCATGGAGAAGAGCTAATACATGAATGGAAAAGTTACAGAGACTGAAGGACTTGGGCATGGCATAAGCTTCTGAAGCAATGTTTGGGATTTACCTGCACTAGAATTAGACACCAAAGAGCACAAGGATTCCTTCCAAGTAAAATAAAGTAAGGTTAAGAATCCCACCAGCAGAGATGTACTGTAATCCAAGGACTGTTTTAAACTCTGCAGCTGAAGTTCTGTTACCTTGAAATGCCACACATAACTATGATAGACATAGCTCAAACATACAACAAAATGAAGATGGTTGGCAGTGTCATGGGTCAGCAAAGCTGGGTATCTGCTGAGGCCCACATCCAAGTAGGGGAATTCTGCCAGTTCTTGAGCTCTCCATTGCTTATACATGCCTTCTTTGAATGATGGAGCAGTGAAAGGAGGATGAACAGAAACAGCGGAGAGGAAGAGATAAATCCACACAGGGAGCATTTTGACTAAGGGTACCACAAAACCTGAGAACCGTCATGGTGTTTATGTGCAGAATAATCCATAACATATGAACTTACATGTGCAATATATAAAGCTGGTTTATAATTCAGTTGTGCAGACCAGGGCCACCACAACCCCACTTCACATAAGTAGCTGGCTTTCTATGCTACTGGGGGTGATTTTCTTAGGGTTATGGCTACAGAGATGAATGCTAAACTATGGACGGATGTTGTTCTGATGAAAATCAAAGGTGTCCATACATGGTGTTAAACTGAAAAATCTTCTGATGTGGTTGCCAACTAGGCATTAGGATTAACATCTAGTATGGCCCACAGTATTCCAGCTGCTAGAAAATTGGAAGAGAGGAAGAAGAGATAGAAGGGCAGAAGAACCAATTTTTCTGCTGCTGCCACTGACAAATCCCTGTTACATAGAAGCCACTTGGTGAGAGGGGTCCTGGGGTTCATTGTCAATGAGATATAGGGCTGGATATACTAGTGAATTTAGAAACTGAGCAAAAATGACTATATTTCTACTATTCTCAGAATCAGTCATCGCAAAAAATTCCTGGGGAAGTTTGGTCATTGCTAAAGAACAAGTTTCAAAGTCTGGTTCTTGGATAAATTCAATTGTAAATTACAAAAAAGAGCATTATGTCGGACCATTTGTACAGGCTACTTTCTTACATCTCATAAAACACAGTGATAAGGGTTATTGATGAGTGACCAAAGTTAATATGCAGGAGCGAAGTGCTGTACACATTTCAAATGGTACCTTTATTGTCCTGTGTGATGGGACTGTGTTCACCATGTATAGCAGATGTGTGGGTGTTTTAAATGTCTACCACCTACTGCTGCAGTTGCTACAACACATAAACAAACAAACAAACAAACAAACAAACAGAAAGAGTGTGAGAGAGAGAGAGAGAGAGAGAGAGAGAGAGAGAGAGAGAGAAAGAAAGAAAGAAAGAAAGAAAGAAAGAAAGAAAGAAAGAAAGAAAGAAAGAAAGAAAGAAAGAAGTGCTATTAACACAAATGGAATACAAATGGATCTTAAGCACTTCTGGATGAAAAGCAACTTATGAAAACATGTTGACTTTGCTTCAGTTAAACTTGTAATATCTGTGACACTAACAACAATGAAGCTTGAGCTCCAAATGAAATTTGCAGACTACTGAAAAATGTACTGCAATTTCTCTTGTCACGAAAGAATATAATACACAAATAATGTTCCATAAAGAAGGGAGCCAGTAATTTCATAAATAGAACATGATGAATTTCTGTGAAACAAGTTCAGAATTTATAGGCAGCTAAAATGAAATGTTTTCAGTTTAACATTCATTTCTGCTACAATTTTCATAAGAAATCTTTCAAAAGTATATGGTTTATGGATGCATGTGAACGCAATCTTGGGCATATGAGCTATGTCATATAAATACTAAGTGAAAGTGTAATTAGAAATATAGAACACCTTAATACTTTCTGAATTGAGTCTCAAACCTACAGAAGACAAGCAATAGATTATATTTCACCTATGGCGTATGCTTAAAAACCACAATGCATGGATCCATTGTAGAAATCACTTCTTATACAGTGCAATCCTCCACGTATAAAGTTAAATGAGACTTACAACCAGGGAAGTAGGTATAGGGTATAGGGTTACAGTCCCTATACTATGCTGAGTTTAAGGTTTGGTTCACAATGGGATGGTTTCCCCCCTCCCCCCATGAAATCTTATACTACTCAGAAGTAAGTCCCACTGAGTTCAATGGGATTTATTCCCAGATATATGTATAGAATTGCAGGCCTTTGCAGAGTTTGTGCAATTTCTTCCTCTTTATATTCCATTTGCACCTTATTCTAGGATACACCACATGGATAGCTCATTTGGTTAGAGTGTGGTGCTGGTAATGCCAAGGTTGCAGGTTTGATCCCAGTATGGGGCAGCTGTAGATTCCTGCATTGCAGAGGGTTGGACTAGATGGAAGGCACTTTTGTTTCGACAAGCTTTCCCAGTGTGAGTGGGGATTAGGTCTCTGCCTTGGGTGTTTATCTATATAAACTTACATTTTGCTGTTTTTATTGTATAATTGCAAATCTCATTGCAATTTATATGGAAAGCGATTCCTTCATTATATTATTAATGTACTAAAAATTAATTTTAAATGACACAAGATAGAATAAAGAAAAGAATGGAGCAATAGGTATGCAATTTTGCAGCCAGTTCTATGCCGCTGTCCATAGCATTTGACAAAATGATAGTATATGAACACCAAGGGAACACATTGACCCCTCTAGAAGAGGAGTAGAGGTGCAGTGGTAGCCATTGGGAGCTGTTGGCTCCCCTATATAAGAGCTGGAGTAGCAATTCTTTCCACAGCAGAATATTGCTCTTCAACAGTGCTGTAGTAAGATATTTATTTATTTATTTATTTATTTATTTATTTATTTATTTATTTAAATGTACATTGAAAGGTAAGCAAGAGCAGACATGTACCCACTTCCAGGGCAGAAGCCACCTCTTTTGATATGGCTGCAGCAGCTCAAGCCAAAAAATACAGCCACTCCATTGGGCTGTTGTAAGAAATAAAACGATGCCTATTCAAAAGGATGCCTATTCAAAAGTCAAGACAAAGTGAAACCTTTTTTGTTTGTTTGTTACATACTTCATTTGCCTTTTCTCCCTGGTCCTGTTATGTCTTCACATGAGTTATTGTTCGGCTAGATAGCAAAGCCATTATACAAAATATGCAAAATCTCAAGATGAATATTTTGAATAAAAGGAACTCGAAGCTATTACAGGGAATAAGATTATGGCAATACAGCCTTGAGAGCACACTAGAGGTGCCCTGGGTGAACGAAATAAAAGGGAAATAAATAAAAATAACTTCTAAGCATCACCGTTTCTTTTGCCTGACGTATTGAACATTGCGCTCTCTGGATAGTCAACAGTCACCAATCATTTGCAGGAATGGAACTGCTCTGGAAAGGATAATGCTATAAAGTTCATGACCCACTTCCCGAACTAACTTCAATGATACTAATATGAGCAAAAAGTAAGTGTACATTTTTAATCTTCTAGGTTTATGAGCAGGGCAGCAGGAGGTTATCCATTGTTTAACATTTTGATTTAGACACACCTCAGTGGTTTGGTTGGAGATTGTTTTGAAATGAAAAGTATTAAGTTACAGGCTGCCAGAGGAACTCCATCACTGTGAGAGTAATATGTCACAGGAGCCTTTTAGTATTAATGCTACAGTAGACACAGTAGTCAATCTTGCCTTTGGATTCCGGGGAAAGGAATTGCACATAAAAGAAGCAGCTACATGAGATGTAACTTGTAAAACTTGTCACTGTATATATGTAGACATGACTTCTGTCTAGCCGTGCTGGAAATGTTGAAATTAAGCAAATGTGCATTGTAGCCAGCATTGCAAGTGAGCGATGTGATGAGACAAAAAGAGCAAAATGAAGCCTCCCCGCTCTTCATAAAATCTCTTGCAAACAGCAGTAAGCAGAACAATTTAAAGTGAGTCCGAAGTAACAGAGGAACAATCCAGACACATGGTAGAATTTCAGATCAAAGCAGCAGCCAGGATTAATGCTAACTTTTAAATTAGAAGAAGTGTCATGCTTGCCAGGTTAAGGTCTGAATGGCCTATCTGCTACCAAGTAGCTGTCTCTCAGCTGAATTATAAGCTCTTTGATTTACTATTCATTTCCCCTCTCTCATGATAGTGTGCAATCACACATTTGCTCCTATGAGAGAGGAAGAATTTAGTTGAATACATTTTTTAAAAACTAGAAGAACTACGTTCAAAGCAAACATGATATGTATTTTGTCAACCCCACAGTGCCAAAAGAGACATCTCAATCTTCAATTAGCAATTTACTCGTACACAGGGACAGTTTTATAACACCACCACACTGCTTTGAACTTCTATGAACCAAGGCTGTTTCTGAAATATGAGCCTCTTATTCTTTACTGCCTTTTTTGAATCGGAAAACAGAGATGGCCATTTCCTGTATTCCCAGGTGTCACTCTCTTCAGTCAGTGGCCCAGTGGCCAAAATTATATTTACAAGTGGCCAGGTCCCTCCTAACACCAGCAGCTTTTCCTGGCTTGGGATGGGGGTGTGACAAAGCAGGAGCAAGGTCAGGACTGTGTGGACACACTGGGGAGAGTGCTGGATTGGCTCTGCCATGCATCAATGCAACCCTGACATCACCACCCTGCCCAGGTATGATGCAGTGAGGTCCATGTTGATAGGGTGGCTTTGCAGCGTCATGCCTTCACAATGGCCATTACCATCAGGGTATATAATAAAGCCAGCACAAAAAAGGTAAAGGTAAAGGACCCATGACAGTTAGGTCCAGTCGCGAACGACTCTGGGGTTGTGGCGCTCATCTCGCTTTACAGGCTGAGGGAGCCGATGTTTGTCCACAGACAGTTTTTCCGGGTCATGTGGCCAGCATGACTAAGCCACCTCTGGTGAAACCAAAGCAGCTCATAGAAACGCCGTTAACCTTCCCTATTTATCTACGGTACTTGAACTTTGATGAGCTTTCAAACTGCTAGGTTGGCAGGAGCTGGGACTGAGCAATGGGAGCTAATCCCATCGTGGGGATTCGAACCGCCGACCTTCCGATCGGCAAGCCCTAGGCTCAGTGGTTTAGACCACAGCGCCAGCCGTGTCCCTTCACAACTTAACAGCAAAGGCTTCACAATTATGGTGCACTGGCATAGCCTGGACATTACATGCAAAATCCAGAGCAAGTTAACATTAAAGAGCAGGAGATTTCCAGCATATAGAACTTTCTGTTGCTTATGACAAATTCCTTTTTGTTTTGGGAGCTGCACTTGGGCTATAATTCAATCCAATTAAAAACTTTTCAGTTTTAACATGTTCTGTTCAGGATTTTCCATATCCACAGCACCAAAATTCCTGGAAATTGAAGCTGTTTAGGGTCACACCATTAACAGACTTGTTATTTAAGCAAAATGGATTTGGGATACTATTATGTGGTTAGGAAAGTAAGTTGTCAGAGAAGCCAATAGCTGGAGACCCTATGGAAAGTGAGCAGAAGTGGGCAGGTATTCCAGCTTGCTCACCTGAAAGTGGTGTCAGTAAGGTGTGAAATAATTAAACAAATAAAACAAGAGAACAAAGTGAAATTTTGTCTTTGGTATTGAGCTGAATGAAAAGAGGCCTGACTAGTCCTGTATGCTGAATCCAGTGCTAGTCCAATGGGATGCTCCCTCAGAAACGAAAGGGGGGAGCAGGATCTATGGGAGTGTTCATGCACTATTTTATGCTCAGCCTGTATATGTGATCATTTAGATTGTGCAATTTATGTTCTCATTTTGCCCTGGGGAGAAAATAATATGAAGAAGGGGGTTGGGATATGAAATTGAAGTGCATGAAGTCAACTAGACCATATGGACAATCCATGCCCCAGTACACTCAGAGGCATATTGTTTCCTTCTGCGACAAATGGAAAACAAATCTGTTAGCATTTTTATAGCCTTGAAGCTGCACCTGGAAGCAGGGCATGACATATCAAATTGACAACAAGTTAGCGGCTCACGAAGCACAAAGCATCACATTTAGTCACTGGAAGCTTAAAATAACATTGCTCCGAAAGGGAGCAATTTACTAAGCACTGCCAGTCACACGGGCTTCATTCATTTCAGTTGTGCTTCTAGCATGATCCCCTTCCTCCTGCCTATGAAAATGAATGGCAGCTATACAGAAGGAAAGATTTGGTGGTTTGCGCACAAACTATTATTGTTTATTGAAGATAAGTGAGGCAGGGATTATAAATGATTGTGGAATAACAGAATGTTTAAGTGAAGATTTAAGCAAAAACTCATTATCTGAAACAATTATCATTAAGAGTTAAAACCAGGTGCCTACCCCTAGGCTGTTTTCAGTTAGATTTGCCCTGAACAGTTATTCCCCTCTGCTGACAACAGCCACAATGAAGGTTCAGTAATGCCCTCTCAATATTTGATTTGCTTATTTAATTTCTACACTGTTTAATATATTAAAACTATCTCTAAGAAACCAAGGCACCAACAGACAACTTAAAGAAAATATTGTTACATATACACAGTTACATAGACAAATGTTACATTAATACAAAGTTACTAACAGGGCTTTTATCAGCTGGAACTCAGTTCCAGTACCTCTCAGGTGGGTGCCATTACCTTTATAATAGAAGAAGTGAGGCATTCATGGTGAGTTCTGGCACCTCTTTTTCTAGAAAAATAACACTGGTTATATATATATATATATATATATATATATATATATATATATATAGTGGTACCTTGGGTTACAGATGCTTCAGGTTACACACGCTTCAGGTTACAGACTCCGCTAACCCAGAAATAGTACCTCAGGATAAGAACTTTGCTTCAGGATGAGAACAGAAATCGCGTGATGGTGGCAGTGGGAGGCCCCATGAGCTAAGTGGTACCTCAGGTTAAGAACAGTTTCAGGTTAAGAACAGACCTCCGGAACGAATTAAGTTCTTAACCCAAGGTACCACTGTAGATCAATATCCATTCATTTTCCTTCTGACACACCTTCCCTCTCAGTCTCCAGGTTCTCATCCAGGGTCCAAACAAGCTTTCTGCTCACTCATAAGAGTCTCACAACAAGAAGAGTTCCTGAAAACAGTGTACATCACCCTAATTTCTCACTCTAGTCTTGCTTTTATGGGCAGCTCCAAGGTGGCTGGTACTCCCTCAGGCTGCCCACAGTTGTGTTGCATTCAGTGGCACATTCCACACACAGTTCTAGGTGCAAAAGATTTGTTGGTTTCCCAGGGGGTCCAGAGGATGGGGAACGGACCTGCTCCATTCACAGCTCTTTCTTCACCCCCCTTTTTTTTGGGGGGGGGGTTTCCGTTCCTGACACCAGCACACATATAAGTGTGCCCCTACCCATCACGCTCCAGCCCTAGTTTCTCTCAGGACCAAAAGGACACGAGCATCAGTGATCGTGCATCAATTGGACATGCCTAAAATGGTCACCACCTGTATCCCCCCCCCCCAACACAGATAAGTGCCGACACTCCACTATTTTATGCTTACACTTATTTTATCTTAATTTAGGCATCAAATTTGGTAAAATAATATTTATTGATGCTTCAGTGGTTAATCTGTGATATGTTAGTTTCCCTTCTGACCGTTTATGATTTCTGGCTGCAATTTGGTTTTGTTGTATTTTTCTGTAATTTTATAATTGTATGCTGTATTTGTTGAATATCAGCTCACAAGAATTCTAAACAAGATAAAATGAATAAAAGGTTCAGAGAGCTCTTTCTCTGACTGACACTGGAATCCTGTACATGCTTACCCAGAAGAAAATTCTACTTCGATCAGGTAACTTAGTGGACTACACAGATTTACTTGGGAGGAAGACCCATTGAACTAACTGGGGCATCCTTCTAAATTGATGCAATTAGGATTGTTAATGTATTTGGATGTGAATAACTATTTTATTTGTTATGATCTGCTTTGATGGTGCAAAATGCAAGACAGTCATACAAGAAAAAAAAAACAAATCAATAGTGGATTTATGCTCTTATTCCAGATTGAAGTATATATTTCGTCAAAGGATAGCGCCACCATTTGAGCAGTATTCCTGGCACCGGAAGCTGTTCTATTAGGACATTGCCCCACCAAGCTCAGTTTGTCCTCAGCCAGCCCCCATCTGCCTGCCTTTTTACACTAGTCCAGGTGGGCCTGATTGTCTGACTACACCTATGGTTGACCTCCTTGCCTTCCACGCTGCCAGTCTCAATGGGCACCAGCCACCATTGATTCCTGGTTTTTATAGTAGTAGTAGTAGTAGTAGTAGAAGAAGAAGAAGAAGAAGAAGAAGAAGTGTTCAGTAAGACTAAATTTTATTCAGAATATACCTATTGAAATTAATAGACATGACTAACTTAATTTAATGGGTCCATGGAGTAAAACTTAGTTGGACACAACCCAAAGTTTATAAATAATATGCTTTCTTTTTACTGATCAAAATTAAAAGATTTTCACAATAAACTGTTTTCTATTTTCCCCAATAGGTCCTTTAACTTTATAAACATCATATATATTATTAATTGCTGCTTTCAATGCTTGAATGTCTGTTATTTTGTCATGTGTAACATTTGATGCTATTACAATGTATTTTTTGAGAAAGATTTTGAACAAGCTAATTATAGTGGATGACAGATGTATTAAATACTGAAAATGAGAATGCTGGCCATCCACATATCCAGTTTATCCCTATGTGGTAATTTCCTTCCATGAAACAAAGAAAATCTCTCTTGCCTTTATTATCTGCCAGCTAAATTTAGTTTCTCATATTCTGCAATATATGAACATAGCTGTCAGGGACTGAAAAGTGCAAATATATCTTTCAGAGTACTGTCACAGGAAATTGGGACGTGCTATTATCAAGATCGGCAAATATACATTTTTGGCTGATGATGGAGCTAATTAGCAATGATGAGGAAAGGGTTAGGAGGCTGCAGTTCTCAATCTGTAAATGATCATTCTTCCCCATGAGTGAAATTGCTTTCAACCCCCACCCCATACTCCAAATGTCCCTTCTGTACTTTTTTTGCCCATCCATCATCTAGCTCAACAGTCTGTCCCCATGAATAAAATTGAGCTATTTTTGAACAAATAGTGGTTTGTACTTACCAGTTGGGAAAGAGACATCCCATTCTGCCCTGTGAAAAAGTAGAGGGGTACCCCCCAAATAAATCAAAATCAGTAATATGGATGTGCTTAAACTGCCAGCAGCAGAACTGTACCTGGAAATTCCTGTGCCACCATGAGGTCACGTCTTGGTGGCAGAGAAGCGTAGACCAGTGCTGTGTGGAACCCTCTATTTCCATGAAAATCTTACCTCCCTATGGAAAAGAAAATCTTTCATCTGGCCTTCCACAAGGTGAGAACGTCAGAGAATATTCTCGGTGAGGTGGCAATGGGTGGTGTTCTTAACTTACATATTACAAGAGGTGACCGGAGGCTGTGCAACTTGTTTGAAACACTCTGCACGTGCTCACAGCTTCACAGAACACTTTACAGAGATGACCTTTTGCCTCACAGCACTTCCTATGATGCCTATGTTACCACACAACATCCGAGGAAAACAAGGTGGGGGAAGTGCAGTAAGAATTGGAAAGCTTGCCAGAGAGAGGGGGAGAGAGGGTGTGTGTGAGAGAGAGGGTTGTGCTCTGTCCAAAATGCAAGAAAGACACTGCAGAGATTCTTAGTGTCAGGGTAACAGTTTACTTCCCACAATGCCCTGGATAGACATGACATTGGGAAACCAAAATGATGGCTTGTCAGCTGTCCTGTACTGCTCACAGAGCTTATACTTCCTGCCACCACCTAAGGCTGTAAGCACTTCCTAAAGAAAGAGGATGCCTGCCAGAATGCCCTTTTATTCAGGGTCCTCTCAAACCTGAAGGCAGCACTGCTAGGCAGTGGCGTAGCGTGGGGGGTGCAGGGGGGGCCGGCCGCACCGGGTGCAACATCTGGGGGTTAGGGTTAGGAGGCACAAATCCATGGGTTAGGGGGCGCAAATCCATGGGTTAGGGGGCGCAAATTACTTGCCTTGCCCCGGGTGCTGACAACCCACGCTACGCCACTGCTGCTAGGGGTGTTGCATTTCCAAGGCAACCAAATAACATTTCCTTTCTCACAAGATGCTTAAATCACTCCACTGTAAGGGAACAAAAGCCAACCAGTTGCTTCTATAACTGGGATATTTTCCCCTATGTTCCTGAACTATACTGTAAGTCTCCATGAAGGGTGTTTTGCCCAGTCGCCTAGGTAACACAGGAATGCTGTGATCCTTGCAGCCATATTTGCAGGTTTCACTAAATAATCAAGGGTAGTTCTCCTCTGGAGTCCACAAATATCACTATGAAGTTGGGAATAATGTTTCACCTCAGCCCTGGTTCTACTCCCTTCCCCCATTGGATTTTTCCCAATCATCTTAGTTTGAATATACTGGGGTTAAACTGTTTTCTGGCTCGCCTGTGATTGTCACACACTGAAACCTACAGAAAGGCCCAAATAATATATGAATATCAAATGAGAGTATTAAGTCTTTCCCTACCCTCTCACCAACTACATTATCTTCATCCTTTTAGGAAAAGCTGACTGCACTCTGCATGCGGGGAATTAAAGACAAGAATTATTATCCCTAAATTTTATTCTATGTCGGGGCTTATACTGCAGCTGACACCATTAGATCAGTATTGACTTTCTTGGCTAAGTTTCAGTTTTTACACTACAATGAAAATCCTGAAAGCACTTTTAAAAAAAAATGAAAGCTCCATATGTGGGGAATTAAAGACAAGTGTTATTATCCCTAAGTTTTATTCTACATAGGGGCTTATACTGTGCCTAACACCATTAGATCTGAATTGACTTGCTCGGCTATGTTTCAGGTTTTTACAGTGCAATGGAGGCATAGAATTAAAATAAAAACTGCTTGAAGGTGGGGAACCTTGAAGGTTAATTTAGCACCATTTCACCTGTTATTAATTTATATTTAAGGTATACACTGACTTGAGAGGAAGCCCACTGAACTTGGTGGGACTTATTTTCAAGTAAGCATTTGTAATATTGGACTACACAAATGTATTTCTGAACTACCTTAATTAACACCTCTTTCACAAATATATTTCATTCCCCCCCCCCGATAACTTCTTACAAATTTCTAAACCTTATTTCACACATTCGTATGCAATATGTTTTGAGTTGTTGTTTTTTAACAGAGGTCAAAAGCTGAAATGGATGAAAGGCACTTTGCATTTAGAAAAGCAACTTCAGAGTTCTATAAGAATGCTGTTGGAATGGTTGCAGATGCATTCTGGGTAAATACTAACTATGACTGTATGCATTATTTTTCAGCTTTGGCCGCAGGCCTGCTCCATATTTTGGGATCCAGCTGCATGTGAGCTCATATAAATGTAAATCCCTTGTCAAGAAAAAGCAACTAACTGCATTTCATATTCCATCCTTGGTACAATTATGGCTTGTCCTGTTGGTATATGACACCTTGCATTAGGAAGAAGCAGGAGTTATGTCACTGAACAAATGTTGCAAACTGACAATCAAGATAGTTGGTTATAGGCTCATTCGGGGGATTAAAAACACCAGCACACAGGCACATAAGTACCCTATTAAAAAGTTGTAAAAAGCCCATTTTAAGAGCTACTTGTCAAATAACTAAAAGTAGGGAATTTAATGATATTGTGCATTTGCTTCAGATTATTCACTTGTTTTATGTAGTTACTAGCTGTTTCATTTTCATATTCATAGCAGAACTTGAGTCATCATCTGGAAAGTTCTTCATTTATTTCCCCCATTTGCCACCCAAACCCATTATAAACTTTGATTATGCTCAAACCAATCATAAAGAACTGCTGAAACAATAGCATTAGGAATTACATTGAGTCAAATATCAAACACTTGATGCAATTTCATGGTTAATTCCAAAAGCATTATGAACCATAAATAGTTGCAGTGAAACTGGCTTATGTAAGATTTTTGGCTGGATGGTTTCATTCTGACGAATACATAATCACTTATGAATATTCATGATCAACATTTCAACATTATGGGAACACCTCTGATTGTCAAGAGCAGAAGTAACACAAAAAAAAACCCTTATTAACAACAAGAAGAAGCACTGAATACCCTTCTTGCTTCTAATTTTTTTCCACCAGAAGAACCACTGGGATTTTATAAGAGTAAATATAAAATGCCTAATCAAAATAACAGGAAGTTGAAAAATGAGCATCTTTTAACAACAACAACATTATAGCATAGTTGTTTTCATGCCATAGGCATGTACGTATTTGTGATAGAGATCTGACAGAGAAGACATTTCCTCACATATCTACATGGGAATTTAAACCGTGTGATTTCCTCATGAATCCTTTTCTAAGTAAGCCACATGCCATCATCATTATTATTATTATGATCTCTGCAGCTTAGAACTAGGGCTCTTAAGCACCACACAGCCATATGGACCACTACCAGTTTTGTCTGCGAACTTGAATACATGAGTTTCTAAATCTTATACAGTACTATAAACAATATGAGGAACATAAGTGCATCACAGTTACAGTTAAGAAATGAGGGTTTATTTTTGCTGGGCCACCAGGAATAGCAAAACAGCATATATTACTCATGATTCCGATGCCTAGCATCCTATCGAGTCATTGTTTTTCTCAAAACTGTTTCATTAGCATTTGATATCTAAAGTGTTTTTCTTCATACAAAGTTTAAAAATATCACCTCTAGTTTAGAAAATATTTTAACAAAAGACCTTTAAAAATTGTTCTTCATTGCTGACAGTTTCTCAGATATGCCATTGTTTACCAGACGTAATAGTTTTGGATGCTAAAATTCTGGATAAACATGGCTCACCTGAGAATAAACTGCCATGGACAGTAAGGGTAATCTAAAAATGCAATATTAAATTTAGAAAATGTGTAAAAATGGGAAAATATGGATGATTGGCAGAGAAGCTGAGGGAAATCCAAAAAGTTGAAATTTGTGAAAATTGTTTGATATGGCAAATTTGTATAATGGCAAATTTAATAAAAATTATTTTTAAAAAGAGAGAATAAACTGCCGTGTGAATGTAGCCTAAGACTCCAATTGGTTCATTCTTAGCTATGGAGGGAACTGTGAAGAGATGTGTGTGAACTGGAACTTACAATATGGTTTATCTCTGTAGATCACAGTCCAATATGTCAATCTTATGATGAACTTTGGTGACTCTGGACCTACCCGCCTCAGAAAAAAACTCAGACATATCCTGAGTTCAGGCACATCTGACCTAAATATTAACACATGCACATTTAGTTGCTAAGTACAGGATACTCAACTTCTCAATGGGAAACATCCATGCAATGATAAGGCAATTTGAAGGCAGATGGCAGACAGAGATGGCCAGGTTCAGAATATGGCCCCCAATCAAAGTCTCTTTTTTAAATAATAAAATTTTCATTAATTTTCAATTACAGTCCAAAAATAGCCTCATTATAATGATACCAATTTATAATACAAATATTAATACCAATCATTCAAATACCGAATTATAGTTATATTTTAGTTAAAGTGGCCCCTCACGTGCTTGATTTGATTATTTTCTTTATTTCTGCTTTCCAAAATCTTATTAGTTTCAATTTATTCCAGTCAAAAAAATAATAATCCCTTATACAACAACTGCAATATTTATAACTTCTAATTGTGTTGACAGGTTAAATGATTTACAAAACGTCAAGTGAGGAATTTGAACTATATCCTTGTTCTTCCTGTGTGTGACAATTATACTGTCCGTGGTGTTTATTCCTGTCCTAGTAAGATTTTATGTCTCTCCCCCCCCCCCCCGAATTGTTGCTGTTATCCTTGGGCCTTGGGCAGAGCCAATATCCCATTGTTGTTCCAGAAATTTCTCCATTGCTCCATCCCGTGCTTTGTTGTTTTGCATCAAGAACTTTAACAACAGCTGCAAAAGTCACTCTGTCCCAGTAAATAAACTATTTTCATCATTTTTCCTCTTAGCTTGGGAAGAAGAGTGATCTGCCAAACTGCAGATGACTCAATAAAGAACCTTATCAGGTCACAGCAGCTCACAGACTCCTTTCATCCTTCCTTCCAGCTGAAGATATATAACCAAATATTCTCCCAATTAAATTACTTACTTACTTATCAAACCTTTATTAGGCATTATGCGAATAAAACCATAGAAGAGAAAATAGCATATAAAGGCCTTGAAATATATGTAAAAGGGCAGCAGTTGGCTACATACATATATATATATATACATATAGAATCAATGGTTTTCTTTGTTAACCTGCTCCTTGGAGGACTGCTACCAAAAACTCGGCTACCCCCGCCGTTACCCTTTGGTCAACGTCGGATAGGTAGAGTCCCACACATTCACCTTGCTGGGGTTCCAGACCACCCAAGAGAGGGGACAGCACGCGTTGACGGAGCGTACTGTACAATGGGCAATGAAAGAGAATATGCTCTACAGTGTCCAGGACATTCATAGAACATCTGCAGAATCTCTTGTTTCTAGGAATGTTTTGATATCTTCCCCTGACAAATGCTGAGGGAAAAACATTCAAACGGGCCAGCATAAAAGCCCTACGTTGGGCTGGGATTATTAAGTTAGTGACGTAATTGGCTCTGCTATCTAAGATATTTAAATCATAGAATATGGGGGAGCAAATTTTGTTTACAGCTGCCATAATATTTTGTCTCTCGACATCCTTTAGTCTAGTTAGGATATTATGGAAAATGTATTGCTCATTAGAATTGTACAGGGGCTCCAGCTCGATGCCTAAAGATTCAATCTTTTTTTCGAGGTGCTGATACCATCTTGATTTATAGGAGTCATTGAGCAAATCAGCGAGCAGACTTGATGGAGGGCAGCGAAAATGGCAGCGTAACCAGTACTTTATTGAGGTGGACCATGCCCAATATTCCATTGTGTGTATGCCTATTTCTGCACACATTGTTTCATATTTGATCATAGCTGGGAGTCCAAGAATACGTCTCAGAAAGCTGGAGTGGATCTTTTTTAAATCACTGTTATATGCTTGGACCCATAGCGGGATTCCATAGAATATCTGGGATTGCACTTTTGTTTGAAATATCTGATTGGCCGCAGGAATAAATTGATTACCTTTCTGATAATAAAAACGGGCAACTGCTGATGAGGTGCATTTTGCCTGTTTTATGGCATTTGTGCGGTGGGTTGCCCACCCTAAATTGCTCTGGAATAAAATTCCCAGATACCTATAGATTTTCACTTGTTGGATTTCTTGCCCTCTTATTTTCCATTTCTCTAATTTCCAACCATTCGAGAAGACCAAATTTTTTGTCTTCTCATAATTTATAGAGAGTTTGTTGCATTCGCAGTAAAGGATCAGTGAAGATATAAGACGTTTCAGACCCAAGCTCGTTAATGATAGTAGGACAGCATCGTCTGCGTATAATAAGAGAGGAACTGGTTTCTGATTAAGTTTAGGGGCATGTGGTTCTATTTTTTGAAGGTAATCTGGCAAGTCTGATAGAAATAAATTAAATAGGAAGGGGGCAAGAATACACCCTTGTTTTACCCCTTTCGAGTTAGGGATGTCTGATGAAAGGTGACCTTTGGTGTTAAGTTTGACTTGACAGGTATTAGAAGAGTGCAGATTTTGCATTAGAATCAATAAGCGCTGATCAATTTTTAATTCTGCGAGTTTCCTCCACAACTTTGGGCGGTCAATTGAGTCGAATGCACCACGAAAATCTACAAAAGCAGCATATATCTTAGATTGCCTTTGGGATCTGTATTTTTCAACCAAATGCATAAGTATAAGACAGTGGTCTAGTGTAGAGCAACCTTTGGAGAAACCTATTTGTTCTTTCCCTGGTAAATTTAGATTTTTCATCCAGGTAAGGAGTTTAGATAAGAGGTGCTTGGCGTAGATTTTCCCTATCACTGATAATAGGCTTATCGGTCTATAATTCCTTGGTTCTTTTGGGTCGCCATTTTTAAAGATTGGAATAATTATTGATCTTAACCATATCTCAGGTATGATCCCATATTTATCTATGAGAGTAAACAGTTGAGCTAAGGGTTCTGCCCACCAATCTATATAGGTCTTAAATAATTCTATTGGTAGACCGTCTGGCCCAGGAGATTTCCCCGATTTGAAATTTTTAACTATCTCTCTAATTTCCTCTTCCTTTACCCTTGGCCACTCCTGGAGTTTATTAATTTTATTTTTAGTGGTTTCATTTCCTTTAAGTTCACTGTGTAGATTGTTAAATACAGATGTAAAATATTGGGACCATTTGGATTCTGCAATTGGTGGTAGAGTTAGTTGATTTTCGGCTTTCAATCCTCCGTACACTAAGTTCCAGAACGCTTTGTTGTTTTTACTCTGAATTGAGTCGAATAATTGTAGCCATTTTTGGGTTGCGTATTTCTGTTTCTTTTCGGCCAGAATGTAATGATATTTTCTTTTTTCATCAAGATAAGAGGGCTCTAGTTTAGTGCGATTATTTTTAAATGTTTGGCGCAGTTTTCTTTTTAGCTGGAAACATTCATCATCAAACCAAGGGCTAGCGCTATGTTTAAGTACCCAAACTTTAGGTGGAGTACTAAGCTCTACGAACATTTGGAAGATTTCATTGTAAATTTTCGGTATATCACTGTAGAAATTAGTGGTCTTTAAGTTGGATAATACATTCCAAGTCCTCTTATCATTACTCAGTTCACTTCATAGATATTAAAAGATGGGGAAGAGTCAGCTCCAAGTTTCCATTGTAAACCTTTTGCAAAATAGAGCTTCCCTCTCTTTTTCCTTTTTTTGACGCACACAGTTTTGTTTGATGTTATATTCCATATTTATAATTCAGTTTCTTCCATCATCACTTGTACAAATATAATTTGAACTAACATCCAGAGGAGGATTGCCGAATCATATAGGCAGAGAAGAAAACTTTAAATAAAGAAACCACAGGCTCCTGTCCCCCCACCGTCTTTTGCAACAAATGAAGTTTTATTCAAACCTTAAAGTCCTTGCAGTTGGTTTGTTCTGCAGATTGTGATCTCATCTCTTCTAGCACATGCCTGTACTTTACTCCAATTGAGCTCTAATTAACAGGAGAACCTCTGCTTATTAATGGTGGCGTTGGAGGGTTTTCACCAGGCGAAGTGCTTTTGCACCCAGCGCCTCCCTGCCATCATTCCATGCCAGAGCAAGAGCCAGGTACCGAAATGAACTGCAAGTGAAGCCCCCCCCACTGCCCTGAGGGGAAATTGCATAGATGTTTTACCCTCAATCATCCTTGTTTTTCCTTCACCTATGATCTCCTGCTGTCATGGGGGCTACCTCCATTAAGGCAAAGTGGAACTGGAAGCCCCCTATCAAAGTATTTTACCCTTTTACATACCCTTCAACTGTCCTGGTTGAATTGGGAAATCCCAATTTGTGACTCATGCAGGAGCATGGACCCAGAAGAAGGGCGTCCCAGTTTTCCACTGCAACATGTTGGAGGGTATGATTTGTTACGCAAACTGGATGGCCAGTTTTTAGTCCTTTTCTCATTAGGGTGGGCACGGTGAGAAATGAGCAGGAACTCAGGGGGAAAGACAGGAATGGCTCATCTCAAACCCCCTCCCTTTGCTATGAGGACAAGTATACTTTCCTCCCCACCCCTCTCAACTTCTAGTGTGGGTTTATGGCTAACTTATCATGCCCACATTTCTGGAACCTTTTAAAAATAGGGAATTGTTTTCTCTTTAATCAAGGTGTGTATGTATTGTAGAAATTGCTACTTGCTTAGATTTTAACTTTGCTGTCTGAAGCAGCGTTTATATATATATACTGTCGTGCCTATTTTATATAATAAACCAAGCTTTCTTTATTTCTCTGTGTCAGAGCATTTTGTGGGCATAAGGTTAAGGGTTAACACCCATTTATAACAAGCCCACCTCATAACTGCAGCAAAAGATCCTAAACCTCTCAGCACTGTGTATACATGAGTGCCAGGTGCACACATGTGAGTCCAGGTACACAACCAGACAGGGGAGGGGAGTTTCTTTTACAGAGTAGGCATGTCTCTTAAAGAGACTAGCCACACACATTATGGACTGGAGACAAGGAAAGCAGGGCAACTCTAGTGATAGCAAGTGAATCTACATTTTGTGGGTTTGGGTGGGATGGGACTGAGCAGTTCCTGACACTGCCTTCAGTTGTGCATATGGTTTATCACTGCAATCAAAATTGCCTGTATTGATTAAGAATACAGCTCAGTACTGCTATTATTCTGAAAGCCCCATCCTTTCATCCAGAATCCTTTGCCCTCTGGTTACAGATTATAATGGCTGGGTTATTATTTTTCCTTGCTGAAAGAAGTGCAATCTGTCGAAATTCAGAGGCAACCACCTCTCTTTATGATATTCCAGAGCTGTGGCCTGTCATTCAAAACAGCCCTTTGTCACATTAACTCTGTGCAAAACCTTCATTTTCTTTTATCATACTGTATTCCAGATATGGACTATTTGCCAGAGATAGCTCATACTAATCATTACTAGCAATATCACCTGTAGCTGATAGCTTGAGCCTAAAAGCAAACATCAAACCATTGATTGTTTTTTACTCTTTTTTAGTTGCAGGTGGGGGGGAAACCCTGTTTTCTTACAAACATCTATTGAATGAATCAGTGTGTAGATGTTTTTGCACCTGAAAAAAATAAAGATCAAGGGAAGACATGTTAAAGGTAAAGAGACCCCTGACCCTTAAGTCCAGTCATGAACGACTGTGGGGTTGCGGTGCTCATCTCGCTCTATAGGCCGAGGGAACTGGCGTTTTGTCCACAGACAGCTTCTGGGTCATGGGAAGACATGTTAGGAGTCTTCAAATACATGAATGGCTGCTACCTAGAAAATGGAGCAGGGTTGTTCTCTCTTGCTCCATTAGCACTAGAACCAATGGATGAAAATGAGTCCTACAGTTTTGGCTAAACAGCAGGAGAATCCTTTTAAAAAGACTGCCATGGGATCTACTGAATTCTCCTACTCTGGGGTTATGTAATCACAGTCCAAGGATGCTATGCTATGTGCAAGATCCTGGTGTCCAGCATGCTGGTACAAGGCTGCATTCAAAAGGCAGTTTATTCAATTTCCCTGAAATTTCTCTTACTGTCAATTTGTGCATTATATTTGAGTGTTCACACAACATAAAAAGCTGCTTCCAGAAAACTAACGGAATACGGTGCATGCTTTGCTCTCATCCTTGTGTGTTACGATTCCAGAAATAATCTGTTTACATTCCCATGGACCTGGAAAATACACAAGAGCTTTACACTTCAATTCTCCTGTGGTAGGCACAGGTCTTGCTCAAGTGTTCTTGTGTCACTGTTGTTGTCCAACTTGTGCCAAGTGATGTCCACAGAAAACACGGTCAGTCCCAAAGTGAATAAGCACCCTGATCCAGCCACTCTTTATCTCCCTCGCCTGCTTCCAGGATCCTGCAGGGTTCAGAGCCCCACTCCACCCACCCTGGATCCTGCAGGTTGTATGTGAGACTATATAAACAGCTTTCACACATCTGGATCATAGGGTTAAGTCATTTGCAGAGTCTCACTCCCCCTGCCACAAATAGGATTGCTTTCTCCTCTCAACAGCTGTTGAGCAGAAGGGACAATTATAACAGCAGTGATTCTGTCCCGATTTCTAATATTCATTTTTCACTGCAGCAGCTACTGGTGTGAATGAACTTTAGCACAACATGTTGGTATGTAGGCACTGCAATGTGAAAGGAACGTTAGAAATCAGGACAGAAGGACTACCATTGTAATCAGCAAAACAAAATCAATAAACCCCAAGTCTGAATGCAGCCTGAGTTTCAAATCTCTTTCAGCATTGGGACTGCTGCTTTGCTGAAGCCTGACTGTGGTGGGGAACAAAGCATTAAAAATAGTGTGTTTTTGCTGGGTTGCCAGTTTGTGTGACCAAACTGAATGGTCTTAGGATCCAACCTAAGTCACCCCTTCTCAAGTCCTTCCCCCACCATACTTATTTTGGCTTCAGCTCAGCCAGCTTTTCCTCAGCCAGCTAATCCAAAATGAGAAATTTATGCAAAGCTGGGAATCATCTGGCTGAGTCAGAGTTCCACTGCATCCTAAGGTAGTCATCCCAGTGGATCTTGCCATAGGATTGTGTTAGAATTCCTGCTCCGTGGTTGCAGTCATGGGATTGTTGTCTATCACATGATGGTGTATGTTTTGACTCCACAGAGTGGAAAGTGACAGACAGGATGTTTGTGTTACTGTGTTCTGTGAAGTGGGACTATTGTCCTTTGTTCTTTCTCTTTGCTGTCTGATGCTAAAGAGAGAGGGAACCATGTTGCAGTACTCTGTGTGTGTTTATATGTAAATAAAAGTAGATTAGCCAAAATGCTGAGTTGCTGAGGTCTGTCACGCAAACTGTGAAGACTCTGTGGATCCCTGAGTGTGCCGATGTCTGTTAGCATCAGTCACTGTGATGTTTGGGCAGAAGAAAGCTAATGAAGCTCCCGAACGATTGACCAGGAGGGAGAGAACATGCCAGTCGGGCATGTGTCTCTACCAGGGTCCTACTCAATTGTAGGATGAGCTCCTGACAGATTGTTTCCTAAATAGCTTTTTCTCTGAAGTGGTGCAACTGCAGTGTTCCCGAACTGAGCAGGGATTGGACTAATTCAAAATTGTATGAAGTGGCAGGAGTCACCACGTTGTGGTTTAGAATGCAACACATGCACACAGTGTTCCATTTCAGCAATTTTTAGAATACATATCCTTTTGAAAATTTGTGAAAAGAGTCATATACTGTGCTGTAGGCAGCTGAGTTTCCTTTATTAATAATAATAATAATAATAATAATAATAATAATAATAATAATAATAATAATAATATCATCCCAATCTTGTATGTAATGAACATTGCCTGGGTTTAATTGTATGTTCACACAAATAGAGAAAGCATCCATATGGTTCTTTTGTTCTTAACCCTGCTATTTGTCTAATTGTCTGGGGAGGTCTTGTAGAGAATTTGGAGATAAGTTCCTTGAAATGTCTTTAGAGAGCATCCACGGATGGCTGACTTATTATTATGTTAATGTTTTCGTTCTTTCGTGCCCATTGATGAAAAAAATGTGAGCATGGTAATTGTGTTATGTGTCAGAGGGCAGTTTTTTAAATCTAGACTGCCCTGCTCTCTGTAGAGAAAAGAAAGTAGAGAATTATTATATTATTTACAGGGATCTATTCACCATTATTCATGCCTGGAGGCAAGTGAAAGGAGAACTGAATCATTTCTTTAAAAAGATGGCTGAAGTGGTGGAAGCCTACACCTGTAATAAGAGGCAAGACTCGTGTTATTGGTTTAAACCAGGCTTCACAACTTTATTACCTCTTAGCATAGGGGATCCTCAACAAATTGGACACAGCACAAACCAGCACTAGGGTTGCAGCAGGAGATGCCAAGCACTCTCTTCCCTCTGAATAATTTCAGTTAAACTTAACCTTGGCTTAGAATCTGAGCAGCTATATCAGGAGAATTCTCATTCTTTCTGGCAAGACTTCAGAAAGACTTGCCTGCACTACTGCTCCCCTTATCTTACAGCTCTGTGTATGTTGCACCCACAAGTCACAAAGTGCTAGTGTTGATATTATTCTAGTGGACTGGTAGTAACTTATTTGCCTTGTTTCTTAGTACTTGTGTTATTTATCATGTTTTGTAACCTTCAGGTTGGGTAAACTACCCATATCTGGTCACAGTTGGCAGGTCGGGGAGAGCGAGAGAGGGAGGAGAATGAATCATCACTGACTAGCACTTAGGGGTACTGCTGTAATATTTAAAGGCCTTACATGGTCTGAGACCCAACTGCACATTTGTTCCCATGGAATTATTGCCCACTGAGGATTGGATGTGGTGCTCGGATTTTAAACATTACAACAATAACAACAATAATAATTTATTTACACCCCACCCTTCCCAGTTCAGAAAACCGGGCTCAGGGCGGCTAACAACAAATTTAAAACACTTAATTGATGCAACAAAAAATAGCATAAAATACAGTATAAAACGTGAATAACAATAAATTCAGAATTCAAAAATCAATTTAGGGGGAAATCCATCCCATAAACATTAGATGATCACCAGGGCTAGCTGGCTAAATTAGTCCTATTTGGGCCAGCGAGGAGACCAGGGGAGAATTAGCTGTGGGATCCCAGAGCGGGTAATCTTCATAAAAAGGGGAGAGGGAGGGAAGGAAGGGGAATAAAAGATCAGGCTAAGTTCAAATTGAAAGCCAGGCAGAGTAGCTCTGTCTTACAGGCCATGCGGAAGGAAGTTAAATTCTGCAGGGCCCTGGTCTCATGGAACAGAGCATTCCACCATGTCGGAGCCATCACTGAGAAGGCCCTGGTGGAGGATAATCTGACTTCCTTAGGGCCCAGGACCTCTAAACTGTGATTATTCATGGACCTTAAGGTCCTCTGTAGGGCATACCAGGAGAGGCAGTCCCATAAATACGAGGGCCCTAAGACACAAAGGGATTTAAAGGTCAAAACCAGCACCTTAAACCTGACCTGATACTCCACTGGGAGCCAGTGCAATTGGTAAAATACTGAGTGAAAATGCTCCCATGGCAGGGACCCCGTGAGGAGCCTCGCTGCAGCATTCTGCACCCGCTGGAGTTTGTGGGACAGTTTCAAGGGCAGCCCTGCGTAGAGTGAATTATAGTAGTCAAGCCTGGAGGTGACCGTCACATGGATCACTATACTTGATGCGGCGAAGGTGGAAAAATGTCGCCTTGGCTGTTGCTGTAACCTGCACCTCCATGAAAAGGGAGGCATCAGGGATTACACCCAAACTCTTAACAGAAGGCACTGGCACTAATTGGGGCCCCGCAAGAGAAGGGAGTTGGTCCCTCATCCCCATGCCATCCCGACCCAGCCAGGGTCAAGTGTGTCAAAGAATGAATATTTGAGATAATACAAAAGCAGTTCCCATGTCACAGGTCTAACATAAAGGGAACCATGGTCTCAGACTTTTAGCTTTCATAGATTGCTGCTGCTGTTGATGATTATGGAATTTGTATCCTGTCTTTCACCATGAATGGTCTCACAGAAGCTTGCAAGACTAGTGCAGCAATGAAATACAGTAACATTTACCCAATAGTGATTAATCATTTGGTTACTGATTAACAATATTAAGTACTGTAAGGTTCTTCACCAAAATACTTTTTAGAAGAAACTCCTTCAAGAGGCTATTACAAAAACACTGCATTGGCCAAGTTCAAATTCATTCTTCTTCTTGTGACCATATTTTTATAAAAAGCACGATTTTTTATTCCTCCTCTAGCTTGCAAATGTTACAATGTTACTCCTGCTGAAAGGGACAATTTGTATTTTTATTGGTAATCATTTATTTGGTGAGACACTAATTATGCTGAAACCACTATAAAACAAAACTATAACTCCCTGGTGATAGTTTCTTGCTGCCATGGTGTAATATATTGCTTCATGTTTTGCATCTCCTTTTGGTACAAGTTACAGTATATAGCATAAATGTGTATGAGATAATAATTAGGTTTTAAAATGTACAAATCCACAATTATCATACTTCAAGTAAGCCATAAAAACAGCTATTCTCTTTGTTAGTCATGTGTGATATAAACTGGAGATTGATTACAATGATACACCAGGTCACATTTATATTTTGTATGATGAACTGGTAGCACATTAATATTAGACATGACAACTTCCATAAGCTGTGGTGCTGGAAGATGTGCATCATTAAGGATGCCTGCAGAGGGTAAGTATTTTGCAGGAAACACATTCCAATAAATGTAGATTTGCACAAGTAAAGTGGTTGAAAGGGTTCTGCTGTCCTAGCACAACAAATCTACATTTATTTATTTATTTATTTTGTTGTTAGGAAAGTGAGGCAAAAATGAATGCAATGAAACACGTGGAATGAATGGTTAGAAGTATAAATATCCCACAAGGAATTCAGGAAGAATGTTCACTGTTATATGGCTTCCTCACAAACAAATCAGAATGAATGCTCAGTACAGACCTGATATTATCTAACTTCCATGTAAACTTTGTGCAAGGAAATCAGGACGAATGCTCAGTAAATAGATTGTCTGCATAAGGCCCAAATTTACCACATGCTCTCCTACCACAGTTACATATTTTCAGTGGTATCCAACAGAGCTTTTCAAGTACTTAGTAGCTTTTCACAGCTTCTCCTTCAAGAGCCCATGGTGGAACACTGTGACCACGTTGCAAACTTTACAGCTGCTTAGGTTCTATAAGTTCAGTTTTGTTACTGGATGTGCCTATGACTCCTTCTTATGTTTCTATAGGGTTGGGTTTTTTTACTTGTGAAGGCTGAGGATATAGAGAGGATTCTTGGAAAAGTGAACCATATCATGTGCACGCTTAACTTTTGTTCTTCTTGACTAACTTATTAGAAGAGTTAGAGTGACTTGCTGAATGAGTCGTGGAAATTGCTAATGCTTCATGACAATTAAAAAATGAACAGGGTGGTGATACAAAATGACTACTGCAATCGACAGAAGGTAAGTTTTTGCATAATTTGGTATTGTTCTTAGTGGTTTATATCATAGAATATTTAGCCACCATGGGTCTTCTTAAGGTGGATAATTGGGATAGAATATTTGTAATCAATAAAATTTGTTAATTATATGTCCTTACCCACCCGCCCCTTGCATTGCTCCAATGAAGGCAGATTCAAACCTCACACCTTATTCAAAAGGTCTGCACCACCTCATAATTCAAAATACCTCTTAATAAAGTCACCAGAGTTGGAGTCACATGTCTGTCTTTATGTTTTAAACAACATATATCCATGTCTTCATGTTTTAATATATGTATGCTGGGCATATGATATTTTGATTTCATTCTGCAACAATGGTTGTGAAAGAACTTCTTACTTTTGTCAGGTTAAATCCTGCATTGACAAAATATAGATTAGAAGCCTTCATTTCCCTTTCACATACATATGCCTATATTGAGATCATCATTTCTTGATACAGGAGCCAATTAAAAAGCTAATTTACCTATTTTAGAGGTTCCTGATTCAAAAGTCACAGTGCTCTTTAATTAACGCAAGAGCTGTGCACATTAATAAAGGTTTTTATATGCTTTTATGGTAACCTGAGCAATGTATCTAAGCTGTGACTCAACTGTATATGAAAGCAAGGAATTTTCAGTGCCCCCCACCCCCGCTTCATATTTAGCTGCACAGGTTATAAGCAAAAGAAAAGAAGACTATAATTATGCAGATTGAAGGGTATGTCTCAAACGAAGATGTTGCAGGGAAATTATTTAAAGAGCTAAATTGAAGTATGCTTAAATTTTCAGTTTCCATGAATTGCTCATAGTAATTCTATTACTGTATTCCACTTATCTTTTACAATTCTTTTCAAGTGGCTTACTGTATCCATTCTAAGATGAGTTTAGGTCCTAGATGAGGATGACATTATATACATGGTGTGTGTGTGTGTGTGTGAAAATATTGTTATTATCTAGTCACTTTTTCTCACAGAATAATCTAAAGCAACTTACACTGAAACCAGTTAACAGCACCCAACAAAATTCTGAAAAAAACAGTCACACAGATTAAAGGCAGGATCTACAGATTCCACCCCACTAAAAGAGGCCATAACTTTCAAATTAAGGACCAAAAGTCCAGCTAAAAGAAAATCCTTTGCCTGGGACCTAAAAATAATGATGTTGCCAGGTATGCCTCCCTGGAAAGAGCATTCCACAAGTAGGGGCCACCACTGAAAAGGCCCGTTCTTGTGTTATCACCCTTCTAATCTCTCTTGGCAGAAACTCATGGGGAATGGCATCAGTTGCTGATTGCAGGGTCTGGGTGGGTTGCTGTGGCGAGAATTGGTCTTTGAGCTACTGGGGTCCTGAGTTACATAAGGCTTTACATGTCAAATCTGGCACTTTTGAATTGAATTTGGAAGCTAATTGGTAGCCAGTGCACTCATGCTAGAATAGATTACATATGTTCAGACCACCCTCCCATGGTCAGCAATCTGGCTGCTGAATTCAGCACCAGCTGCAGTTTCTGGACCATCTTCAAATACAGCCCAACGTATAAACACACTGCAGTAGTCCAAACTAGATGTTATCAGAGCAGAGACACCAGAAGTTAGGTGGTCCATGTTGAAGTAGGGGTGGAGCTGGGCCACCAGTCAAAGCTCATGGAATGCACTCTATATCACCAAGGCTGCTTGAGCCTTGAGCAACAGTAATGGATACAGAAGCACCCTCAAACTATGTACCTGCTCCTTCAGAAGGGAGTGTAAAAACATCCAGAGCAGGCCAGCTCCCATCCCTATATTCTTGGGAGCCACTCACTAACTGTGCCTCAGTTTTGTCTGTCTTCAGTTTGTTGGCCAGACACTGAGGCCAAACACTGGTCTAGCACATCCACTGCCAGACCTGCAGATGTGAAGGAGAAGTAGAGCCATGTGTAGTCAGCATCCAGAACACCTGATGACTCTAAGCTGAGGCCTGGCATCCTACATAACTAGCACTAGCACAGCTAGCCACAGGTGAATGAGTGTGTCTGGGCAAAGTTCCATTCCGAGATTTATTCAACCTACCAGGTTTGCTGTTCCATTTGGGGGGGGGGGGTGAATTAAGAACAGAGGGTGAATCCAGCATTCCAAATCTGGAATAAGGTTTTGTCCAACTGGACTATCTTTCTGTGAAATGTTCATTTTATTATATTATTAAATTACTGGCAAAACTAATCCATTTCCTGAGCAAATCTTTATCTCTTTCCAGCCTGACAATGTATAATAATTAAGAGGTTTTTAACAACAGCACTAATCAGTGCATCTATTCAATGCCTATCTTTGTTTTATGTTCTGTTCCATTGGATTGCAGTGTTTGATAATGCAGCTGAGTTTAAAGAAATGTTAGTTAGCAGGATAACATTTTCGTGTGTGTGTGTGTGTGTGTGTGTGTGGAGGGGGAGGGGAGGGGGAGGGAAGGGAACAGAGATAGTAAGGCTACATATCTTTCATACATGTTTCCCTCTGTATAGTTTATAAAGTCTAGATGTAATCCTTTATACAGAATACAGACATGGTGGTATAAATATGATAATTCTCTTGAAGCAACTATGTTGCAGAAACAATTCCATATATTGCACATTTCTTTAGGAACTAAATGGCACTGGTTAATAGAAATGATGTCAGTGTTGGTAGCATTTAAATTATGGGAATCACAGTTTGAATGTGCATTGATTTTTCAAGTGCCTTGCAATTATTAAACCAATAGCACAATTTTATTTTTGATAGACACACCAAGTAATCTCTCCCAAAACTCATCTTTAATTTCTTCAGCATTTTAGAATGCTGATGTTAAAAATAATTGAAATATGTCAGAAAAGGAGAGACATGGGGGAAAGAAGGTTAATGCAGGTGGTCTTCATATAGGGATAATTTTTTTTATTATTTCTCTGGAGGTTGCAGACTATTAAACTACACTGATTATACCTGTTACATTAATGCATTATTCATGAAATTGGCGCCAGAGCATCTTCAACCAGCCTGCCATTTCCCATTAAGCTTCCATCAATGAAACCATATGCTGTTCTCACGGTATATTGCTGTGAGGTCATATACAAAGCAGGCGTGCAGGCATTATTTGTTTCCAGGTGAGCATTGCTTTTCAAACAATTATCCTTAAATACCAATGTTATGGTTTGTTTGATTATTCAGCAGTTAAACTATGACATTGCAGCAAATGGGGAGACTGGTGCCTGCTTTTGAAAGAGTGGAAATGATGTTCTTCCCATGCAAACAAGCAGAAATACATTGAAAAGATTCTTAAGTAATGGTTAATTTTGCTTCCATAGATGGTTCCTTGGATATACCCAAACCCAAATGTGTTTGAAAGATTTGAATATGTCTTTCTGAGTCTTAGATGTATCTTCTCTTACGCATCTGAAGTCATTCAAATGATTGTCAAGTAAGTTCATTAGTTCTTAGGACAGAATCTTCTGGTTTCTTGCATTTGTAGCAAAGCAGGGACTCAGAGGGATAGTTAAGGAGATTCTTCCATTTTCTGACTCATCAGGCAAGCAGCCTGTTTGTTACCTACAATTATTTAGCCTTTGGGGAGGGCTGAACAGCAACAAAAAAGCTGCCGCTATAACACATTTTAATGGGGAATGAGCTTTCATACACATGAGCCTAGCTTTCCCATATGCTGTTCAAGATGGAAGCAAGGAGATGATGAAATGTGAGTGTTGTATTGACACATTCATCCAGTGCTTTTTTCTTTTAGAATAAAAGGTGCCAGTTCTCACCATGAAGTTGTTACAGTAAGTGCCACACATTTAGCCTTTTAGAAAAAAGATGCCAATATTTCGTAGCCTTGAGTACCCCCAGAAAAAAATGCTGCATTAACCTTTTCTGATGTGTTGGGAGTTTTGTGTGTGTGTGTTTTGGCATCCAGCTGGTATAATTCCCTGCCCTGGCACATTGTTCAAAACTTTACCAGTGCTGTACTGCATTCTGAAAGCACATCTTTCCTCTCCAAGCTTCTAATTCATCTGTTTCATAGGATCCTCCTTATTTTTAATTTTGGGCAATTTCAGTATTTAATTAGGTAGTTAAATTCCTAACAGATGAAGTCTGTTTTTCTTTTTATTCATTTTCTTTTTTTGTTTAGGTGTTATTGGTGTGTCATTTTTTTATTTGTGTGTTTGAGCTGGGCTAGAAGCAAGCTGCAGGCAGGAGCTGGAGAGGGAGAGACATGCTTGATTTCTGCTTGAATCCTAGGCTGTGGAAATGGGAGGCCTTCTTGGGATGTTGATGCTATGGACCTCTCGATTGTAGACTCAGGTTGAATGAATAAGCCATATTTCATAAAGACACCATAGTCTCCAGTGTCTCTCATTCCAAGCAAACAGAACCCTGGGTAAGCATCTGGAACCCCTGAAATCTCACGCCACTTTGACATTGGTTGTGTGTGCAACGTTTAATTACATCTCCATTTTCCTGAACATGAGACATTACAATATGCTATTTTATAGAAAAAATGCTCATAGTGGTTTGACTTGGTCAAGCTGCTCAGTGAAGCTAGAAGTAAAGATACCAATATTAAGATAATTTAAGTCTCAAGTATAGGCGTCTTAGTTTAAAATGCCCTTACTTCAAATGTTTAATTTATGGGTTTTCAAAACACTCCACTTCTCAAATACATCTTTATTGAAAATAAGTTTGATTGTGAAATTATCTTTACCAAAGAGAGAACCTCTGGTGACACTGCCTGGTTCATATATTTCCATGGGCTTTGGGTCTTCTTTGCATCATAAAGCTGTCCAAGTGATCTATCATCACCAGATTTTTTTTGGGGGGGGAGGAAATGCAAATTGCTTTTAAAGGCAAAAATTCATTAAGGGTGGTTCTTCCGGATTATGTATTTATTTAGAAGTTTTTCTCTTCTTTGCCAGACTCACGAAGGGTTAAATGGTGGTTACAATAATTTATGGCATGTTTTGCATGTGCAAACTATTGCAAGTGCACTAACTTAATTAATGTCATAATAAATGACTGTCTTCATTTTCTACTTGCAGAGTACACATAATTGAAATGTAGATAGCTATATTATCCTTGTGGCTTTGTAAAGAATTTCCCATTGATCCATGAAAACAGGATTTTATTGCCTATTAAATATTTTAAAACAAATAATGTACAGGCATATGTAACTGATGGCCTATGCTTGTCACATAAAACAAGTGCCTCGGTGTTTGCTATTTCTCAGCTGTGGTAACAATATAAAATGTTGTAGTTCCATTGAGATATGCATATATAGATGAGACTTGTTATAAAGTATGCATCTTGTAATTTTTTTTTTTTTGCAGAAGACTGATTTCCAGAGTGTTGTGATGCATTTCTACATAAGCATTTCTGTACAGTGATGGCACAACAGTTTGCTGGGGGCTATCAACTACCATTGGTTATTGCTGCATGGATATGGTAATCTGTCACTCTTACTAGAGGAATCAACATAGTGGCAACTGAGACATGGAGGGCAGTATCAAATGCTGCACAAGTAAAATTCTGTTCATGCAATGGGACTTCCCCTTCCTACTTGCACCCTCTCTCCAGTCTTCTCAGGTGGATCCCCCAACCATGCTGAAGGGGAGAGGAGGAGGAAATTCCTTAGCATAAGCAGATATTTGCTGTGGAAGCAGAATAGCAGCCTTGGATACAAGATGGATTCTGCTGTCTCACCATTCTGTAGGGCCAAGGGAACTGAGGATGTAGAGTTGTCATGAAATGTGTATGTCATAGCTGATGGTGGCAACTGTCTCCAGACACAGGGGTGGACCATTCATGGGCAAGTGCCCATGCTGAGTGATGCTGAAGCAGGAGTGAAAGAAGACATCATTTCCCATTCTTCCCTGTATTTGCTGCATGCAGCACTGCTTCCCTTCCGCTGCATTAGTGTTCTGAGCACACCCAGCCCAAGGATTGCAAACAGTTGGTAATTTCTTTATTGACAAAGCACACACTTGCACTAGCTCCTAAGGTGCACTGAACACACACACACACAGGCAACTAAGTAGGTGGCATCCCCTCTTCCAAGCTGGACTGTTGCAGCAACAGTGTGACCACACTTCTGCCCAAATTTGAGTACCGTTGCCTAATGGGTCAAGAAGGCGGTTTCTGCACATGTTGTAGGGGGCTTGTCAGCCTGGGAAGGTAGCCCGTCTAGGAGAAGGAAAATCTCCTCTCCCTTGCAGGATATCTTTAGGTGACCCTACATAAATCCAAGTGGAGTCCCTAAAATGATTGGAATGATTGGATAGCGCCTTCTATGCTTCCTTCTGGCAACCCCTGCAGCCAAGCTGGTGCCAAATGTACTGCTTTCCTTTCTTTGGATCATATAAGCAAGGCCAAGAAGGGGAATTTGTTGTCCAGGCAGCCCAGGACCTCCATACACACTGCCCAGACTTGTGCTTCAGGGAGGTCCCTTCAGTGCTGCTAACACAGAGGTTTGACTTCACCCCAGGAGGTTGAATCTATTGTCTCACAAGACAGGCAGCTGCCAACAATACAGTTATATGAAATGACCAAGTTCTTCAGCAGATTCAATGAACAAAGTGGGAACTGTGTTTTATTAAGAGGAAGATACAATACACATTTCATAGTTAATCATTTGCAATTCCCCCACCCCATCTCCTTAGGAGTGCTTTAAAGCTATATTCATGAAGATAGCTTGTTACTTTAATTCAATTTAGGGGGAAAGAGAGCAGTTAAAGGATGAAACACAGCAGAGTAGCAGAATATGTTCCCATGAATTTTACAGAATGCAGCGCATATGTACCCAGTTAGGGGCATCGAACCCAATTATGATTTAAAGTTCCAATCCATTAGTGGTCCCATAATTGAAATAATCCTCCCTAATAATAAGCAGGGAACTTTAAAAGGCAGTGCGTGTATAACCAGGAAATTCCTTTCATTTGAAATATCATACTGTCAGCTTTGACAAAAAGACACTAGACAAGAGAATACACCCATGATGCTTGAAGATTTAGCAGAAACATCTTTTCTCAATGAAACAGAAGCAGCTAAGTGCACTGTCTGCTGTTACTGTAGTTGGCTATTTTAAAACTGTGGAGCTTCCCCAACTTAAGAAAAAACTTCAGCCTTAATTATGGCCACAGTTTCATTAACCCCTGAAGAACACAACATAGCACATATGGGGAAAACAACATGGTTCAAAAAAAATGTAGTTTATTCTGCAGCGTCAGACAATGTTTCCAATCTTTCATGTTTCTTGCCTTTCAGGATAGGATGCAGAAGTTGTCAGATTAGTAGAACAATTTTGACAAGAGAGATGCTCAGGATGGAGTGTATATACATTTTAGGAAGGTAATCTTGCCATTTCTGTTCTGATCCTTAATCTGTCCTCATGAAACCAGGGAGGTGTTTCCAACCCCTGCCCCTGGTGGAAATGACCTTTCAGGGATTCTTCTGACTTTTATCCATTGGGGCATCAGGGACTTTTCCAAGCAGAGACAGTAGATATGTTAGGTATGGGGATGGACAAGCATCCCACTCAACCAGAAACACTTGTAGGCCTAGAAGCTTACTTTGGGGTACAGGAAGGTAGAGATGGCAGCATCTTCCCACAGGGTAATGGGACTGAAACTCCCAGTTCCAGAATTCCCAATGGCAATCTAATTCCATATACTGGAGAAATTATTCATTATTATATGAAGTTTCTGTTATCTAGTAAAGATCTAAGAGCAAGGAGACGTGAACATTTTCAGACCAAACCTTGTATTGTAATGGTGGAGTGTGCTGTGCCAACACCCCCTACACACAGTTGTGGGACTCAGAGTCCCAGCTTTGAGCAGCAGCAGTATGTGAGTGGATGGAGCTTAAGTGGCACCCTCAGGGCTGGATTTAGGTTTGAGGAGGCCCAAAGCTACTGAAGCTAATGGGGCCCTTTATATGTCCAACTGTCCTTTGTCAACAACAAATTGTCGCTGTTTTTTGTTGAGTATATGTTATATGGTAATTTATGGACCTAATAGGTATCTAAAGCCATTTGCACTTGCAGAATGTAGGCACCCTATATATAGAAATGAGCAAAGCAGTGATATTTTAGGGAGCAGGCTAGCAGGCAGGGCCGATTACTTGCATCATAGGAGCCTACATAACACAAAACACTGTTGTTGTATGTAGGAATTATTTTATTTGTTTTTTTTAATCTTATATTTTGGAAATGTACACCCATTTTTTTTCTTTATATTTTTTGGGGGGCCCCCAAGAGAGTGGGGCCCTAAGCTATAACTTGTTTAGCTTATACGTAAATCTGGCACTGGGCACCCTCATAGTAGTGACACAGTCACTTACCAGGGCAAGGATGGGCAGGGCGATGGCGATCGCAGGAGAGCTCCAGGTCAATTGCAGTAGCTCTGTTTCAGGGTAACCACTGCCAACTCAAAGATCCCCTGACCTTATTCCTATCTTAGGTAAAGGTAAAGGGACCCCTGACCATTAGTTCCAGTCGTGGCCGACTCTGGGGTTGCGGCGCTCATCTCGCTTTATTGGCCGAGGGAGCCGGTGTACAGCTTCCGGGTAATGTGGCCAGCATGACTAAGCCGCTTCTGGCGAACCAGAGCAGCACACGGAAACGCCGTTTACCTTCCCGCCAGAGTGGTACCTATTTATCTACTTACACTTTGATGTGCTTTTGAGCTGCTAGGTTGGCAGGAGCAGGGACCAAGCAACGGGAGCTCACCCTGTCGCAGGGATTCGAACCGCGACCATCTGATCAGCAAGTCCTAGGCTCTGTGCTTTATTTTTTTAAAAATTTATTTATAAGATATTTATTCAAGATTTTCTTAATACAATATAAAAAACAAACAAAATGACATATAACTTTACAATAACCATACTTTCTTCACTTCATTGGACTTCCTCACATCTCTCGTTCCTGCGTTCCAAGTTTATCAAACTTTATCCAGCAATTTATCACCTTATTTCAATTCTTATTTTATAACTTTCAGATATTATGTCCCTAATATTAAATAATTTTACCCAAATCTTAAAAGCTTAATTTTAACATATTATTTAACCAAAGTTTAACTTTTCATATATTTTCACTTATCTTCATATTCCTTTCAACTAATTTAATGGTGCCATATTATTTATAATCTTGCATCTTTCTCAACACTCATACAGTTTACAATATTTTTGTAAATAGTCCTTGAATTTCTTCCAGTCCTCCTCCACGACCTCTTCTCCCAGGTCTCGGATTCTGCCGGTCATTTCTGCTAACTCCATATAGTCTATCAGTTGCATCTGCCATTCTTCCAGTGTGGGTAAATCTTGGGGTTTCCAGTACTTGGCGACTAGTATCCTTGCTGCTGTTGTTGCATACATAAAAAATGTTCGGTCCTTCTTTAACACCCTCTGGCCGACGATGCCTAAAAGAAAGGCCTCTGGTTTCTTAGGGAAGGTTTACTTAAATACCTTTTTCAACTCATTATATATCATTTCCCAGAAAGCCTTGACTCTAGGGCAGGTCTACCAGAGGTGAAAAAATGTTCCTTCTGTTTCTTTACATTTCCAACATTTATTATCAGACAAATGGTATATTTTTGCAAGCTTGACTGGGGTCATGTACCACCTATATATCATTTTCATAATATTTTCTTTCAAGGCATTACATGCCGTGAATTTCAGACCGGTGGTCCATAACCTTTCCCAGTCAGCAAACATAATATTGTACCCAATGTCCTGTGCCCATTTTATCATAACCGATTTGACCGTTTCATCTTGTGTATTCCATTTTAACAGCAAATTATACATTCTCGAAAGTACCTTAGTCTTAGGTTCTAACAATTCCGTTTCCAACTTTGATTTTTCCACCTGGAATCCTATCTTTTTGTCCAACTTAAAAACCTCTTTGATCTGAGCATAATGTAGCCAATCTCGCACTTTGTCTTTTAGTTTCTCCAAACTATGCAGCCTCCAATTATCTCCATCTTTTTCTAGAGGGGGCTTTGCCCTGCCAGACCTAAAATTGTATTATGAAGCCGCAGCTTTCTGCTGGCTAAAAGACTGGCTACTTCTCGAAGACACTGACGTACTGGACCTGGAAGGTTTTAACAATGCTTTTGGTTGGCATGCATACTTATGGTATGACAAAGTTAAGATTAATAAGGCCTTTAAGAACCATATTGTCAGGAAAGCTGTGTTTAATGTCTGGACAAAATATAAAGACTTATTGGAAAATAAAACTCCAAGGTGGCTTTTACCTCTGGAAGCTAAGGCCCGAAAAACACCCAATATGGAGGCTAAATGGCCAAAGTATTCGGAAATCCTAGAAAAAGATGGAGACAATTGGAAACTGCAGAGTTTGGAGAAAATGAAGGATAAAGTGCGAGACTGGTTACATTACGCTCAGATTAAGGAAGTTTTTAAAAATGATAGAAAGTTAGGGTTCCAGGTGGAGAAATTGAAGTTGGAAACAGAACTGTTAGAACCTAAGACTAAGGTACTTTCAAGAATGTATAACTTGCTGTTGAAATGGAATACACAAGACGAAATGGTTAAATCGGCTATGATAAAATGGGCTCAGGATATCGGGCATAATATTATGTTTGAAGACTGGGAAAGGTTGTGGACCACTGGGTTGAACTTCACTGCATGTAATGCTCTGAAGGAAAATATAATGAAAATGATATATAGATGGTACATGACCCCAGTTAAACTTGCCAAAATATACCATTTGTCTGACAATAAATGTTGGAAATGTAAGGAAAATGAAGGAACATTCTTTCACCTCTGGTGGCCTTGTCCTAAAGTGAAGGCCTTCTGGGAAATGATATATAATGAGTTGAAAAAGGTATTTAAGTATACCTTTACCAAGAAACCAGAGGCCTTCCTTCTGGGCATTGTCGGCCAGAATGTGTTAAAGAAGGATCGAACATTTTTTATGTATGCAACAACGGCAGCAAGGATACTTATTGCTAAGAATTGGAAGACTCAAGATCTACCCACACTGGAAGAATGGCAGATGCAGCTGATGGACTATATGCAACTAGCTGAGATGACTGGCAGAATCCGAGACCTGGGAGAAGAGAGGGTTGAAGAAGATTGGAAGAAATTTAAGACATACCTACAGAAACATTGTAATTTGGTTGAAGGTTAAGAAAGATGCTGATCATAAATAACTGTCCACCACTAAATTAGATTTTAATTTGACGATAAGTGAGATCAAGAAGATTACATATTCTCTTTTGTTAGAGAACTGTTAGATTGCATTAAAATGAAGGGACATAAGATTCTAAATAAGATGATAATTTGTTTGGAAAAAATTTATTCGATGAAAGTGGATGCGGGAGACGTGAGGGAGTCCAAATAAGTGATGAAAGTATGTTATGTAATGGAAGTTGGTTGTTATTTATGCATTTGTATTTTAAAAAAACCTTAATAAATTTTCTTTAAAAAAAAAATCTCCATCTTTTTCTAATATTTCCCAATATTTCGGCCATTTGGCCTCCATATTGAGTCTTTTCCGGGCCTTAGCTTCCATTGGTGATAACCACCTTGGGGTCTTGTTTTCCAGCAAGTCTTTATATTTTATCCAGACATTAAACACTGCTTTCCTGACAATATGGTTCTTGAAAGCCTTGTGACTTTTAACCTTGTCATACCACAAATATGCATGCCATCCATGAGCATTGTTAAAACCTTCCAAATCCAAAACATCAGTGTTTTCAAGAAGCAGCCAATCTTTCAGCCAGCAAAAAGCTGCTGATTCGTAGTACAACTTTAAGTCTGGCAGGGCAAAGCCCCCTCTTTCTTTAGCATCAGTTAATATCTTAAACTTAATTCTGGGCTTTTTGCCCTGCCAGACAAATTTAGAAATATCTCTTTGCCACCTCCCAAAACACTCCATTTTATCCACAATCTGTAAAGTCTGGAACAAAAACAACATTTTTGGCAATACATTCATCTTTATAGCAGCAATTCGGCCCAACAAGGAAAGTTTCAATCTTGACCAACCTTCTAAATCCCTTTTAATTTCTAACCAACACTTTTCATAGTTGTCCTTGAATAGGCTCAAGTTCTTAGCTGTTATGTTAGGCTCTGTGCTTTAACCCACAGCGCCACCCGCGTCCCCAATTCCTATCTTACCCAGTCCCATCTCACTCTACTTCCTTACATTCTGCCTTTTCCTGCACTCTCATATCCAATGGTCTCTGCCGGATAAAGCCTTGCTGCGGCTGAGGAAAGACTTCCTACCTTCTTTTTTTATTTAACCCGATTCTAAGAACTCCCATGCCCCCTACCCACATTTTTGGATGGAGCATTAAGAAGGAAAGACCTATCTTTTGTTCCCTTTCTCTTTTTATTTTTTTTTGTCTCACCAGTGTTTCAATTCACTCTGCAGTTCTTCTCTTCCCTCAGAGCAATCCACCACACAGCATCACTGCATCATCAATTCTCATCTCCATTTCTTCGGGACAGCCTTCACGGTTAACCACTGAATTGCCATTTTGATACACTTTCCCAAGAAAACTCAATTTCTGGGAAAGTTCTTGTCTCGTTCCTCTTGCTTCTTAAGTACCTTACGTTGGCTCTCCGTTACTTCCACTAAATGACAAGAAGTTTCTTGTACGGTGCTCTTTTATATTAGTAAACATGTTAGTTTCCAAGCCAGCTCAACAAGACAGATAGCAAATTGCCCTCCCATGGAATAGAGCCAGGGTAAAAGAGAGAAATGATTCTTCAGTACATTTGAGCGAAATTATATCTCCCCCAGTCATTCATGTTTCAGGAAGGCTTACTCCCTGAACAGGGAGGATTAGACATTTATAGAAATGTGTCCCAAGCAAGTGGGGGCAACAGTAATGGTCTGATATATTTGTTAGCAACTTGAATGCCTAAAAGGGTATGTATTTGATAGAAAAATACATAAAAATAAATAAAACCTGTTCTTGTAAGAGTGAGAGTTGTGCTGCTTGAATGTCCACTAAACAACGTGTATCTCTTATGAAGCCTAGTGCCAGTGAATGCAAGATGATGATTTGCTAGAAGTGTAAGTCACTGTTTCTAAGCCCAAGATGGCACATACTATGTGTGAGATTTGCTCTGGCTCCCACCATCAAACACAGAACTAGGACTCTTGGCTCGGTTATTCCAGAAGGCTTTATTCCACAAGTCAGTACACAGTTTAAACATGGATCAAGTTACAGGATACACTGTTCATAAATTCAAAGCAGAGCTCGAAGATACATGACTAGACACAAACTAAGACACTGTTACAACACCTGGCATGCCCCCTTGGCTCCCCTTTGGAAGAGGGGCAGTAGGCACTGGACAAGAAAGAAGTCACTATTGTGAGTCTGCTTGTGCTAGCACATATGACAAGACATCCTGCTTGCTTGGATCCCTGTCTGAATCAGGTTCAAGTGCCTCCGAAGTTGCTTGGACAGTCATGCAGACATTAAGTCAGGATAGGGGCTGGTTCAAGGGGTGCTGCCTCCTCTGCCAGGGTGTCCAACGTTAACTGGGTGGGAATGTCTCCTAACAAACCATTAGGCCTCTCCCCGACATCATACTCAGTAGTTTCATGTCAAATCTCCTCCCTCTCTGACCACCCCTGCCAAGACATCTCCATGGCGTTGATATAAAGAAATTCTGATACACATGTCTGAAATGTGAATATATGCCAATATCAATAGAGCAACTCAAAAATATTTATAATCTGTGAGCATCAGTCATATTTTTACATTACAGCATATTTCAAATTTTCCTAGAAAAATTTCAAGTGGTCATGTAAATGACATACAGAAAGTAATCACAGGCAATATACTACCCACAAGTTGCAGCTATATAACAGTATAAAAAATGTACTCAAATTCATATGATTTCAAAATATATACAAGTCAAATCATGACATTTCACCTTGAAAGAGACAAACTGAAATTGTAATAGCTTCTGTCCTGAAATTACAATGCCATAAAAAGAAAACTAGATTTGCCAAGGAAGTCTGAATTATGCAACCCAAACTTTATGTGAGGTGAGAGCCTGTGTTCAAATGTTGTAGTAACCAATGGATTCTATTTCAGCAATGATTTTTATGCAGCTTTATAAGGATAAGCATATTATAGGAAAGAGCACTGCCCCCGATCATTGAAAATCTGGAAATGACAGTCCTGTATAATAGAATCAGGAACCTTTGTTAATTTATATTTATGCACTATTAGCAAGACATAAAGTGTCACAATATATAATTGTTATATCTCATTATTTAAAGAATCACCCCCATGAAGCCAATCTCTAATTCATAATTCTTATATGTCTTCAGTCAAAGTTATTTTTCAATGAGGATGAATTACAACCTACTCAGATATTTGCCCACTGTATTTCTGTGCTGACCCATTTTTGCTGCTCCCTTTGAAGTGGAGTAAAATGGATAGCGTTTGGGAAAAAAGCTAAGAGATAATTAGCTTTTCTTCATATAGAGAATACCTCTTAATGTCTTCAGGGTTATAGAGCTACTCTGTGGCATAAAAAAATAAAATATTAGGCCTTTTTTCCTGTGAGACAAAATGAAGTTAGCAGTACAAAAATATACACTTAAGTTCATTATAGCATTGGGGTCTCTTGATCTCCAGCTCTGTCATCTGAGATCTGGTTGTGGATATATTATTTCCTTGCATGTGAGTTTAAAACTTTTTCCTGGTGGCTTGTGGCACTGATAACTGCTATAATAGAGCACCAAACACCACTCCCATTATTATTTTTTAAATGACACTGCAAATGCCTCTGAGCAAATACACACACATATGTGTGTGTGTGTATCTTTCATCCCAAAGAAGTCCAGGACAGCAAACAACACAGAAAAACAGCACAACAAAAACATTCATTCATTCATTTAAAATTACAACTACATATCCTCACAGCTAATATCTCCAATGTTGCCCAGAACAGTTTCATTCAGCCATCAAGAGTTTCAAAATAGCACCTAAAAGTCAATTATGAGGGAGACAAGTGTGCATCACAAGGGAGGGCATTCCACAAATGGGGAATCACCACTGAGAAGATCCTGTCATGGGACAGGACCAGTTAGGCAGTGCTCAGCAGCATCACCAGTAGGGCTTTTATGATGATATTACATAATTCCCAGGACATTAAAATAGATGCTGAACACCATTTTGAAAGTATGTGTGGGCTGTGCTCTGGGCAATATTATAGCTGTTATCAATGTAATCTCCAAGGCACATGGGCTGGCACTGCTCTGTTAACTGTACAACCACAGTTAAAGGTTAGAAAGGGGTAGCAATGTAGATGTTCTCAGGCTACAGAGTAATTTAAAATGTAAGTACCATTGTGGTGTAGCGGTTAAGAGCGGTAGTCTTGTAATCTGGGGAACCTGGTTCGCGTCTCCGCTCCTCCACATGCAGCTGCTGGGTGACCTTGGGCTAGTCACACTTCTTTGAAGTCTCTCAGCCCCACTCACCTCACAGAGTGTTTGTTGTGGGGGAGGAAGGGAAAGGAGAATGTTAGCCGCTTTGAGACTCCTGAAGGGGAGTGAAAGGCGGGATATCAAATCCAAACTCTTCTTCTTCTTCATTGCTCTTTCATCCAAACTTTTGCCACTCAAAGGTCCTCTAACGGTCTTCAGAATGGTTCGCCCCACCTTGAAGTTTCCTTCAAATGTGGAAAGCTCCTTTTTTTTCTTTAAAATGCCTCAAATTATCACAGCAGAAGCTGGAGTTCATAATAACTTAAATTAAGGAAGAGAGATGGCAAGAAACATTTTTTAATTAGAAACATTTTTTAAAAAAAAAACAACAAACACAATGCACATCTTATTGAACATACATTTATGATGCAAGTTGTCTTTTACAGTATGGCAACATACTGAATCACTTAATTTGGTGAACAAAGGACAAGGAGCTGGTGCCAAAATGTTGAAGTAATGTGTGGTGAGATGGAACAAACATTTCACCTGCAGAATGAAATAGGCGTGTGTTGTGGGAAACAAGAATCAGAATTGTGAAATGGTTAGAATGTTGGACTTAGACTAGAAAGACTTGGATTCCAATCCTGACTTGAACCGGAAACTCACTTGGTGACCTTGGGCTAGTCATACTACCCCAACAGAATTGCTGTGATTGTAAAGGGAAAAGTCATAGAAGTTGCCTTGAGCAATTTGGACACAGGACGGGATAAAAAAAAATGTAACAATGCAAAAATCAGCAGGAATGGAATGAAGCACATCTAATCTAACCAAGATTGCCTGTTTTTAATAGACCATTGGTCCATAAAGTTCAGTACTGTATGCTGACAGAGAGCAGCTCTCCAGCATTTTGGAGAGGAACCCTTTCCCTGCCCTACCTGGAGATACTGGGGTTTGAACCTGGGACATTCTGCATGCAAAACAGATGCTCATCTGCTGAGTTATGTTCCTTCCCTATTTTATTACACATGTTTAAAAACAACAAGCATGCAATCATGCATTAACTCCATAGAAAGTATGTGGGATGGTACATCAGTCTCATATCCCAGTGTCAGTTCCTTGTATATTTCTACACCTCTCTTAATTTAGGATCACTTGCAGGCGCCTGTAGAATTGCAGAGATAAATGGCTTTGCATGCAAATGAAAGGAATAAATCATCTCTTCCCACATGCCATTTTATTGATGGGAGTTTTGGGCTTTACTTATACAAGTGGAAATTACTTGATGAGATGTTTGCTCAGTGATTACCTCTGTATAATTTATAAGCACAATTTAAATAAATGCATTTCACGATTGTTTGCCAGTAGTAAAAAGCTCCCTTTATGTGTAATTAAACCTGCGGACCTTCAGTTCTAAAGAAAGGAGCATGTGAATCGTTGTAGCGATTGATAGCCTGAAGACCAGAGCAAAGTTGATAAGGGGAATTCTTTCTTCCACTTTTGCACCTAACATGATTTTGAAAAATGGGACTCCTAATGCTTGGAAACCACAGAGATATTTAATGAGAGAGAGAGAGAGAGAGAGAGAGAGAGAGAGAGAGAGAGAGAGAGAGAGAGAGCGCAATAACTGGGAAGTAGAAGGACAGGAGAAATAGACAAATGATGTTAGGGTTTCTTATGGCTCAAGTTCCCAGAAGTTTTAAAGCAAAGGCTGTAATTTCCACAATTACAGTAAGCCATTTATATATTTTTAAAGAAAAACAAGAGGAAAGAGAGTATCTATCATTGCATTATTTTAAGCTCTCTCATCTAATATGTTCCTGATAGATGAAGCAATTCACCATGAGGCTACAATTGGCAAGAGATTCAAATACAGAAAGCGCCATTGTCATTGTTCTGGCTTTCATCTCAAACTATAGGTTCCCAGAGAGCCTTTACTCTTTGAAGGGCAGGGGCGAGAAAAGATCTCTATCAGTATGGTAGCTGCAGAAATGCATTCTCCCGCCTGCCACCCAACACACAGCCCATACACTCAAAGAGGCATTCATAGAAGCAATTATCAAAGTGAAGAGACATTGACCTACTGTTCCTTTACCATGTCACCAATATTCAGTCAACACTCTGAGCAATTTAAAGAAAAATGTTTCTAACTGCAAGCCATGAAGATGATCATAGCATTCAAGGACCGATCTGTCATGTGCTGAGAGGTCTGAAGAGGGCAATATGTGACACAAGGACACACAGTGAATGGTCAGGTCAAGGATCATAAGCTATTAAAAGTAGCATTTGAAAGTCTTATGTAAGTAACCCAGATGGGAAAAGAGGGTTGAACTCTGTCATTCATTAATAAGGAATGAGAATTCAGAATAGGAATTTGACACTCAGTCACAGAAATCCAGGCAAAACACACAACTATGATGAACCGGCATGTTCTTTTAGGGAGTATCTCTTCTATTGAGAACATAGATAGGAGGGCAACCCCCAAGGGCAGCTGACACTGAAGCAACAATCTGTAGTGAGCATGCTCAGATGCAGCCAACCCACAAGGCCAATCACCACTGCAGCATCAACATGCAGTGAGTGCACTGAGATGCAATGAGCAAGATGTCCTCCCACTGGAGCTCATTTGGCCAGAAGGCACCATAAAAAGCCACCAAGGCCACGGCAGGGAACAAAACAGTCTCGCCAGCTGAAACTCTCCACTCAAACTGGCAATAGGCCAAACTGGCACCTGTCCAAAGTGGCTGGTAGTGAGCAGGCCCATCCATTAAGATCCCTCAGGCATTCTCCATACCCTAACTTTGGGTGTGGAAGCTGGAAACAAGCAGAAATGGGCCATAAAGTTGAACATTGTCCACCATACTCCTGTCGCCCCTCAAGGACACCAGAAATTGTAAGTAATGCCCAATTGCGATGGACCATAAAGATGTAAGGACTGAACGCAAGAAAAACCTATTGAACTCATGGCAGCATTGATTATATGCTCACCTGGTGTTTGGCACACTAGCAGTGGAGATGGTTGGTAGTGCAGCCAACCTGTATAGGACCACACACTACTGGAGAGGCAACTCCCCAAAATCACTCGCTCTAAGAGCAAGAGAGGACAGCAGGAACATTATGCTGCTAAGTTGGGACAAAAGGAAACTTGAATGGCGTTACTTGCAATGTAATGTTATCATCAACTAGAAATAGGGCATACAAATGGAAGATGACACCTTCACCCTGGTATGGCTCTCCTTTATCACATACACAGCCTGAAAAGACAATGACAAGAATCCACCAACAGCATACATGTCAATATGGCTAACCTGATTAAAAAATACCCATACCCACCCCACTCAAACATGAAAAAAAGTTCACCACAGCCAATCACAAACAAACAATCACACCCTAGGGCAACCCAAACCCCTCTCACCACCAAAGGAACACAAGCAAATAGTAAAGAGAATCCACACAAGCAACACTGACACAAACCCCACACATACATTAAGTAAAATTGAAACATTGCCACCCAACTCCAACCCCACTCACCATGGCCCCCTCCACCTCTTTCCCTCTTTTCTTCCTAATGTAACATTAATCTCTCAACAAATGAAACTGATCTGTAGAAAATGTAACTTGAAAAAAGAGACATAGCACATACTTTTGTAAGCCAAGATATCTTTAATAAAAATACATTAAAACAACAACAACAACTAGAAATAGAGCATTCAGTGTGGTGGCACCAAGATTGTGGATTTTTTGCCCTCCGTGATTGCATCTGTTAGGTGTTTTAGGTGCTATCTTAAGATTTTTTAATTCCAGCAAAGCATCTCTTGAAGATGACTCATATTTCTGTGAACTTTTGTAAATATACTGTATTTTTATGTGTTTTTGATGCTGGTTTGTTTTATTTTTGTATTGGTTTCCAATTTTGTGCACTGCATGGATATAATTATGTGGTGCAAAAATATAATAAATAATAATTTACAGTTTTCCTTTCATTTTTTCCCAGTGAGGAAGTGGATAATCACTCACCAAAGTTTCCAGCTTTGCCAACTAAACTTTAATCAGAACTACTTAATTTATTCATTAAATCAATCTTTCACCTTAGATATCAAAAGCTCATTTTACCTTTTTTTTTTGCTTTTCTTTCATGTATTCTGATTTAATGTACACATAGAAACTATATCAAAGTAATCTTGCATTGTAATTCTTTTGAATAAAAAATTATGTACATTATCACAAATCACATTTTCCAGTGGTACTTACACTTATATAAAAATTCATGAATATACCATGAATGAGTTTCAATGAATACAAAATAAGACCAGTGTGTATTTTGAAGAAGTTGATGAACTTGTCAGAAATATTGCAAAAATATTCATGCTGGGGAAATTTATAGTCTTTATAAGCGGTTCATAAATACTTAAAACCGGGTCTCCAATAAAGTAGCTGGGAAGTACCAGGAAGAGGTATTGCATCGTCACTGTGCTGTAATCTGTGTACTGTGGTCCTAAAGCTGCAATCCTGTGAACAGTTACCTGAGATTGATCCCCACTGATCTCAGCTAGACTTACATCAGAGTAAACATGCATAATATTGGTTGCATGAAGCTTTTTCAGGAGGAAGCAATCTCCTCTCATCACACAGTACTTATTTATCCGGTCGAGTGTCTATGTCATACACGATGTTAAATAGGTGGCAAGTGGAGAAAGGAAAGTATACGCCACAGTATACACAGTATATAAAATAAAACTTTAATTACAGAGGATGGGACTGAACCTCTACATGTGTAGATGCCACTAAATTAAAAATTGATAACTTATTATGTATGTAACTACAGCAGCAAGAATTCTTCTGGCAAAGTATTGGAAGATGCAAGAACTACCTACTCTGGAAGAATGGCAGACAAAGGTGACAGACTTTATGGGATTGGCAGAGATGACTGGCAGAATCCGCGACCAGGGGAAAGAGACAGTGGAAGAGGACTGGAAGAAATTCAAAATATATCTAAAAAATTGTTGTAAAATTGAGGAGTGTTAAGATGTCAAGGGGTAAGAATTAGAGAATTACAGCTGTAACTAATAAGTTTAAGGATAATTAATAGAAGGGAACCAGTAGATAAACTGACCAATGGGTTGCTAAAGAACTGTAAAACAAGGATGCAGTGAAAGGGAGGTATGGGGAAGTCAGAGGAAAGAAGGTGTATGAGAATAACATTATGATTTAAATGTTGTGTATGTATTTGTCTTTTGTTTTGTTTGTGTGTTTTTATTATGTGTTTAAAAAATGAATAAAAATTATTTTAAAAAAAATAAATAAATAAAAATTGATAACTTAAACACTCTAATAACTAATTTTCCCCAAAACCCTGAAGTTGTGGTGACAGACAGCCCATAGCAGAGGAATGGCCACCTGCTAAGCCTGGATGGTGGAAGGCTGATTTTTGTGTCTGTTTTGAAGGGAATATTGTCTGTTTTGAAGGGAATATTGTCTGTTTTGATGGGAATATTGCTATGCCAGCACTAGGGCTGACAGTTTCCCCTCTTTTGGGGGGAACCTGCCAGGTGTATGAGGGCGAATTAGATCCTGTGGCTACCAGGCCTCCTATGATCCATCCCAAGCATGTCCTGACATACTCCCTTTCTATCCCTATTGGTAGTGACCAGGGATTGGGAGTAATTTGATTGTATTTAAAGGTGAACTTACCTAATTTGCACATTCCAAAACAATATAACCGGGCCATCCTTCAACATTCACACAGTGTTGAATTTTGCAATGCCCTTCTCTAGCCAAGCAACGTGCACAAAAAAGCCATATACTAGTTTAAGTCTGCATATAAATGCATAGAGTATACTGTGCATTATACAAGGAAAATTGCTTTGCAAAAATGTACATTGGCAAAAATGCGTACAAAAAGCGTGTCTGTTAGGAGAAAGTCACACTGAAATGCTGATGAATTTTCATGAGAAATTGAGAAAAACCAAAACCGACAAGTTTGCCCAATCACTAGTCACTACACACTGCCACTGGTACATTCTGTTGGCATATGGAGGAGCTTGTCTAGAGTTAGTGCTCCTAAGTGGTGCCGCAACCACAGGGCTCCACAGTGCAGTGGTACTTGCACCATCTAGACTTTGGCCAGCTTTAGGACTGTGGCCTTGTGAAGTTTATGCATGCTTATCTATTACATAGGGAATAATGCTATGCATAAGAAGCTGATGTAAAGCAAGCCAGTGTGAAGTTACAGCAGATCAAAATCCTGTTCAGCAGCAGGGTTGCTGCTGCCTAAACGTGGCAGAGTGAAAACAAGCCTTCATATTAGTGTTCAATTTGACTTACCAAATCACGTCACCCATCTGAATGGGCTTAGGATGTTGCCTATATCCCTGGAAAGCCCACTTTTTGAGACTTACACTGACCTCAGCTCAGCTAGTTGAACCCAGGCTGAGCTGGGATAAGCAAGTTACACCAACATATCTTTGACTCAGCTGCAGCTGGGGACTTAACCCTGGCTGAGCTATAGGAATCAGCCAACTGAGCTAGGGATCTGCTATATCCTAAGCTGCTCATCCCAGAGGATCTTGCTACGGGATTGCCCTCCTAAAGATGGATCAGCATAATGAACGTAAACGTCCTACAGTGCACTGCCAGCCATCATAAACTGGGATAGCTGGTAATAAAACAAGATAGAAATTGCACATTGGTTTTGGAAAGAGTAAAGTAAACAATTGCTTCATATGATGTTTATTCTGAGAGGCCAGAAGTTGTAGTATGACACACATTTCTGCCGCTAAGGTGATTGAAACATATTGGGATTTGTTTACCACATATGGTTTGCCTGAAGAGATCGTTTTGGATAAAGAGCCTTTTGTTTGTTTGTGCAAAATTTCCCATTTTCCTCAAGGGAAAAAAAAGCCAGTAAAATACACTCGATCAGGTACTTACTTACCAGCTTTAAATGGGCTCACAGAATGCTTCCACTAAGTGCTAAAAAGGCATTAGAGAATTTAAAAGAAGCGGAACCCAGAAACATACCACTTCCATTTTTATTTTAGCATAAAACCATATTGCTCTAGGCCACAGCACACACCATTGTCACTGAGTTATTTCTTTAAGCCTTAATGGCCTAGTCTTATAATAGCAGCAGCGCAGGGCCCTGGCAGCTCCTACTGATGGCTTCTGGGAATATTTTTTACCCTTGATCTCTAAACTACTACTGTGCAGCACTGAGCCAGCAACGATAGCAGTGCTAGTATTGTGGAAAGCCCCATTTGTGGTGCAGGTGGGCATGAAATGGGCTGTCAGGCAATGAAGGAGATGTAGATAAGACAGAGTAGTGTGGTCAATGTTTCACAACATAAGGTAGGGGTAAGGAACCTTCTTCGGTCCATCGCTATTGAGAAAGTGCAGAGGGCCAGGTCCATCTCAAGTGTCAGAAGTAGTGGTGGACAGCTGGAGGGGGAAGTGGAGGAAAGAAGAGGCGGCAAGTGTCGATTGTTTTTACATGGCAGGCAGCATAAAGGGGCCTTCTCTGGAGCTGGTCAGGATGGTAGATTGCAACATACAGGGGCAGGTAGAAGGTACCTTTGTAAATGCGCCCTCACCTGTTACTTCATGGGGGTAGATGGGAATGCAGGGCAGTTGGTCCAGCAGTTTTTGAAAGTTGTAGGTTCTCTGTGGAGCACAGAGAAGGGGCGGGGTCTATCACAGCCTTGTATTTTAAGGGGGTCACATCTCCTGGTCCTAGCTTAAATGCACCCACTGGTCTCACCCAAACCTTGAAGAATTTGGTAGAACATGAGACCACAATTGTCCATGCATTGGATCTATATTTGCAATTGGGAAGGGTTCCTGATCATGAGTACAGTCCATAAATCTGTGGAGTTGTATGCATTTAGAGTCTTGTCTCATGTCCCACCCTACTCATGGAGGCCAGTCCAGTAGGTGTGATCTAGTGTCCTTCTACACAATGGATTCAACATACCATATCATACTTCAAACCATCATCTGAATACAGGACTCATGTGATGCACCTGTTCTTTCTCAGACTTTTTTTAAAACTTACATTACATAGCAGTTGTCAGGCTAATGAAGATGCATTCATTTATTTGTTCTTTGTTTTTTAATGCACACAATTATGCACACAATGGAACTGAAAATAAAATGCAGATTACTGAAGAGTGATCACAGGGAGTGGTTCTGTTTAGTCCTCAATGTTAAGTACATCAAGTCTGAAGCAAGTTCCTTTGATTTCACTGCAGCAGACTTACAAGCAAATGGTGTTGGATTTAAGCCACAACCTCAGCTCCTGACAGATGGTTCCACATGAGTCTTAAAGGGAGAGGATTTCTATAAAAGTAATTGTTCTGGAAATTGAATTGTACAATTCACCACTCCTCTTTTTGTATTCCGAGGTATCGACTGGGATTTCCCTATTTTAAGAGCAAATGTACTCAACTAAAACAGTTGCCAATTCACATTCTGGATAAGATGGGAGCTTATCACATATTGGTTCTCAAACAGCATATACTGGCCTTCCTGGAGTCAATGAAGCTAAGCCAATTTATATTAGACTCCTCATTTTATATTGATATTTTATACAGTTTGAAAATGATCTAAACAGATTTTCAATGTATGCAGTAATTTCCCAGAGCATTCCACTTCTGGGCTGTATTAGAGCTCACAAAATTTAGAAGCCCCAGAATGCTAATACTTAAAATGAAAATATAATCTTAGCTCTTCCTAACAACCATGCTTATCAAGTAGATTCAGTGCCAAACATTAACTGATTCAAAAGCTTATTGTCACATTTTGCTTTTTGGTTTTATATTATTTTAAAGGGAAATAATAATTCTTTCAGAAGACTTTGGAGCTTGTAGCAATTTGGTGTTGATTGTAGTGGACAAAATTAATTATCTTGTGTCAGTCATATTCCTCTGTTTTCCTTTGGACCACATCAGCAATGCCAAGGGGGGGCATGTCATATTGGGAGCCCAGGACCTCCATACACATTGGACAGGCTTGCGCCCCAGGGAGGTAACTTTGGTGCTGCTAATGCAGTGGTTTGACTTAACCCAGAGGTGCAATATGTGATTGTCTTTTGAGACAGACAGACAGACAGACAGACAAATAATAATAATAATAATAATAATAATAATAATAATAATAATAATAATAATAATAATAATAATAATAATAATTTATTTATACCCCGCCTACCTGGCTGGGTTTCCCCAGCCACTCTGGGCAGCTTCCAGCTGTGAGATTAAAATACAATAGAGTGTCAAACATTAAAAGCTTCCCTAAACAGGGCTGCCTTCAGAGGTCTTATAAAAGTCTGGTAGTTGTTTTTCTCTTTGACATCTGGTGGGAGGGTGTTCCACAGGGCGGGTGCCACTACCGAGAAGGCCCTCTGCCTGGTTCCCTGTAGCTTGGCTTCTCACAGTGAGGGAAATGCCAGAAGGCCCTTGGTGCTGGACCTCAGTGTCTGGGCTGAACGACGGGGTGGAGACACTCCTACAGGTATACTGGACCGAGGCCATTTAGGGCTTTAAAGGTCAGCACCAACTTTGAATTGTGCTCGGAATCGTACTGGGAGCCAGTGTAGGTCTTTCAATACCAGTGTTATATGGTCTCGATGGTAGCTCCCAGTCACCAGTCTAGCTACCTCATTCAGGATTAGTTGTAGTTTCTGGGTCACCTTCAAAGGTAGCCCCACATAGAGCTCATTGCAGTAGTCCAAGCGAGTGATAACTAGAGCATGCACCACTCTGATGAGATAGTCCAAGGGCAGATAGGGTCTCAGCCTGCGTACAAGATGGAATTGATAAACAGCTGCCCTGGACACAGAATTGACCTCCATGGACAGCTGCAAGTCCAAAATGACTCCCAGGTTGCACACCTGATCCTTCAGGGGCACAGTTAACCCATTCAGGACCAGGGAGTCCTCCACACCTGCCCGCTTCCTGTCCTCCCAAAATAGTACTTCTGTCTTATCAGGATTCACCCTCAATCTGTTAGCCGCCATCCATCCTCCAACCACCTCCAGACACTCACACAGGAAGGCCCTTCACCACCTTCACTGGTTCTAATTTGATAGAGACGTAGAGCTGGGTATCATCTGCATATTGATGAACACATCCCAAACCCCCTGATGATCTCTCCCAGCAGCTGCATGTAGATGTTAAAAAGCATGGGGGAGAGGACAGAACCCTGAGGCACCTCACAAGTGAGAGCCCAAGGGTCTGAACACTCATCCCCCACCACCACTTTCTGAACACAGCCCAGGAGGAAGGAGCGGAACCACTGTATAACAGTGCCCCCAGCTCCCAGCCCCCTAGGCAGTCCAGAAGGAAGTTATGGTCAATGGCCGCTGAGAGATCCAGCAGAACTAAGAAACAACTCTCACCTTTGTCCCTAGCCCACCAGAGATCAACCAGTGCCAACAAATTCTAAGCATGACTAAGTCTGAATCCAATCCAGGGTACTGATCCTACTATTGCGAGCCATGTTCTCTGGCCCTTCAATAAGCAATGCCAGGCTGATGGTTTGCAGTAATAATAACTTTTTCAGTGATGGCCTTCTAGTTAAGGACACCCTCCTTCTGAATGAAATACATATGAGGTGGAATTCAATGTAGCAATAAGGGGGGTATCTGCAAGCAGAACAAGATTCATGCACACAATGTGATGTCCACCTCTTGTCTCCTCCTGTGCACCCCCTAAACCTGTTCCAGAGTAGATTTTTGCCCCCTTTTTATTTATTTATTTTTTAAAATGGTCAAGTGCATAAAGCTGAATGCACACAAATTAATTGTGTGTAAGCTGTGGGCTTACTGTACTCAAATGTATGAGCTGAGTATACAACTCTAACAATCTTCTTAATGCAATTGAAAACCAAACATGGCCGGGGTTTTTTGCTTACTTTTTGAAACTAATTATCTGGTGATAACAGAATGATCTCGGCACCACCCACAGCTCAGCTAATTTCAATGTTTTCCCCCGCTATATTGTGAGGGATTTACAGGAAAGCAGCAGCACTTTGTCTTCTTGACAGCAAAGGTTAGGCTGACCATTAGAATAGCAGCCAAGAGATGTTCCAGGAACAACTTTAACATTTTCCCCTCTAAGACCAAGAGACAAAAAAACTCAGCACTGACTTGAAATGCATTGCCTTGGATTTCTGTAGCATGCATGGGAGCAATTTCCTGAGTGACATTAATTTGGAAGGGACTCCAAATCTAGAAAGAAATACACACAGAAAACACACACACTGTAGATTCATTGAATCTTGACTGCTTAAATTCTTGCCAGACTGATCCCACGGATATGGCAGGATTGGTGTGGGGGCAGAAATTTGGTTCAGTTTGCATTTAGTGTGAACCTACTTAGGTGCACTTTGCTTTGCACAGGGTTTGGCAGGGGCTGACACCCACCAAATGTCCTGGTAGTCCAAATGGGGAGGCTGAGGGGCCAAGTTTGACCCATAGATCAGAGGTTCCCCACCCCTGCTCTATAGCATCAGGAAACCTCCTAAGGCAAATGTTTCATTCAAGTGGTCCTTAATGGCTTCCAAATTTCTATATGTCTACTTCAGTCCAAGTAGATGGACATGATTCGAGATAAACTGTGTCTTGGGCCAAATGGGGAGGGCTAGTCACCCAAATGAGATCAGAGGATCTGCAACACTGCCTTACAAATTGGAACTGGGATTGTGCAGCAGCAACAGTCAGTTGGAAGCAGTGGTGGAGCCAATCTGACACTCCTACTGGTGCATCCACACAGCCCCAAACTCACCTCTGCCCTGTTCTACCCTAGCACCAACCAGGTAAGGTGCAGCAATGCCAGTGTTGGGAGTGTGGCTCCGCTCTACTACACCAGCTACTACTGCATATGCTACACACATGAAATTGGTATATTCACAGCTAGTTCAGACAGCAAAAACTATGCTCAGCCACACCCAGATTGGGTTTAGGGTTGTTACAAGCCCGACTGATACATTATGCACTAATAGGCAACTTAGCTCTAAATGTTTGTTCTCATATATCTGCCTGAAACACAGTTATTGCATCCTCACAATGCTGGAAGTATGGCATGATTTATAAGGCTGCTTTTTGCATTTGATAAATTGGGCCTTAATCCTTTTTTGCTGGTACAAATTTGAAAAAAAACCACACCAACCCTCTTCATGATTTGCTTACGAGTTCAGAATTTCCTTGCTGAGGATAAAAGCAAACAAACAGATCTCCCAGTCCTTTCCTTAGCTTGCATTGATTTTTGACTAATTTAATATGATGTAAGCTGTTGTTTGTAAATAATTGGCAGCTAATGAACTTCATTATTTCTTACATTGTGCTGCAGAGGATGCAACCTTTAAGAATGGTGTCAGAAGTGGCAAATAGCTGCTATTTTAAATACTAATCCACCATAAGCTTTAAAAACCTGGCAGATATTTGAAATACACTTCAACAAAGAGCTATAATTGTCTGTTTCTTTTCTCTAGGTGTTCATTACTGCCTATGATTTTAATCCACGGTATGTGGGAGATGATAGTGTCCAAGATTTAAATTGCATACATACCTTTTCTGAGTGAGATCTGTTCCTGGACAGAATGCAATGCATCGCTTCATCCACTGCAATTCTCACATAATGCTGAGGTCAAAATCTGAAAGAGATTTTTCAGCTCACAGCTCATGCTAAAATCTAAGCTATGCCACAGAGGGGAAATTGTTGGCTTTCTTTTAAATCTTAGCTACAAATAGAGAGTAACAACTTCAAAAGTTACTGGTGTAGAAATTATTTATTTATTTCTTCTTCTCTTAAAAAACAAAACAAAAACCCTTCTAAATGTACCAGAAGGAATTAAGCTTGAATGGTTGGGATGGCTGCAACTAGAGCTGTGCATAGCCCCAGTGATCCAAGCCAGAGCCCAGTCTGAGACTTCAGATTAGTCCCAATCTGGGCCGATCCAACCCAGATCAGAGTGCTGAATTGATTCAAGGGCCAGTCCTAATATTTTATTAGAGTTTGAAACCTCTCCCTTCCCAACTGCACTGCAAAGAGCAGAACTGAACCTTCTGTTCACCAGCTGGGAACATGCTGGTGAAGTAGACCCCAGCAGAATTCAACTCTCCTCCCATTAGCTGGCTGCAGGGGTATTCTTTGCCAGTGTGTTCCCCACAGGGAGCACCCAGCAAGACTAAGCTCAGGATTAAATCTTAAATCCTGCTGTCTGCAGTAGAGTCAAAGACAAGGGGAAGAGAAGGAAACACATCATCTCCTTATTCTCCCACCCCTCTACTGACCATATATATGTTTGATTGTTTTGTGAAGGAATTAGGGGATCTCCAAGCAACTATTAGCATCCTTAACAAAGTACAGTTCCCTGGATTAGGTTCGGGGAGCCATGGCTGTTAAAGTGGTGTAATAGTGCTTCAAATGTAAGGTGCAGATGTGGCCAAAGGCGGAGCTCATACAAGAATCCAAATTGCTGTGCAACTAGTTCCATACATCCAATATGACTTCAGACTTGGGTTTCTTAAACAGAAAACTGCCTTTGTAGCTAAGGAAAGTTTCAAAAGCAGTGCATGATAATTCAATACACCTTGAGAATTCAAGAGCGGATGAAACCCAGCTCTACCTCTCTTTCAAATCAGAACTGGTGAAGGTCCTCTCTGGGGGCAGTTGGAGGATGGATGGTGGCTAACGGATTGAGGGTGAATTCTGAGAAGACAGAAGTACTGTTCTTTGGGGACAGGGGGCAGGCTGGTGTGGAGGACTCCCTTGTCCTGAATGGGGTAACTGTGCCCCTGAAGGACCAGGTGCGCAGCCTGGGAGTCATTTTGGATTCACAGCTGTCCATGGAGGCACAGGTCAATTTTGTTTCCAGGGCAGCTGTCTACCAGCTCCATCTGGTATGCAGGCTGAGACCCTACCTGCCCGCAGACTGTCTTGCCAGAGTGGTGCATGCTCTAGTTATCTCCCATTTGGACCACTGCAATGTGCTGTGTGTGGGGCTACCTATGAAGGTGACTCAGAAACTGCATTTAATCCAGAATGCGACAGCTAGACTGGTGACTGGGAGTGACTGCCAAAACCATATAACACTGGTCCTGAGAGATCTGCATTGGCTCCCAGTACATTTCCATACTGACCTTTAAGTGTTGGTGCTGACCTTTAAAGCCCTAAATGACCTTGGTCCTGTATACTTGAAGGAATGTCTCCACCCCCATCATTCAGCCTAGACACTGAGGTCCAGCGCTGAGGGCCTTCTGGTGGTTCCTTCACTGCAAGAAGTGAGGTTAAAGGGAACCAGGAAGAGGGCCTTCTCGGTAGTGGTGCCTGCCCTGTGGAATGCCCTCCCAGTTGATGTCAAGGCAATAAGCAACTATCTTACTTTTAGAAGACATCTGAAGGCAGCCCTGTTTAGGGAAGTTTTTAATGTTTGATGCTGTATTGTGTTTTTAGTATTTGGTTGGAAGCCGCCCAGAGTTGCTGGGGAAACCCAGCCAGATGGGCGGGGTATAAATAATTTATTACTACTACCACTACTACCTGCTGTTGAAGAAAAAAAGGAGTAAAAAATCCCTCTAAAACAGCATTAGGCAGAATCAGTAGTAACTATTTACAATAAGCTGAAAAAAATTAAAAAGCGCTGAAAACCATCAAAATATAATGGAACTCATAGTTTATTCATAGTTGCAGATCCTATTTTCAATTCATGGTGGGAAGAAAAGGTATTTGCCTAGCTGTATGGTGATTAACTGGTTGTAGCGATTTACAATTTACCCTACACCACCTTGTCAGTTAGGTTACTGCTCTGAAACCTCAACTGATGGCTGGATGGATCATAACTGGAGTAGTCAATGTGGCACCCTCCAAATGCTGGACTACAATTCCCATTACTCCCGACGATTGACTATGCTAGCTGGGGCTGATCAGCAGTTGCAGTCAAACAAAATCTGGAGGGCACCAGGTTGCCTACCCTTCAACTAGACAATGGTTGGGCAATTTTATCTGAAGCAGACGAAAAGAATTGCCTGACAAAAGTATGGGCTGCGTGTTTCAAATATGAAATGAATGGTATGTGTCAAAAATGACAAATAAGGTCATTAAAATATATTTTCAGACTGATTAAAATATACTGTTTAATGCACTGTTACTACTTGCCCTCAGGGAATATCTACCAAAATTTTGAACAAGGAGAAATAAGTATCTGGCTTTTAAATCGAAATAGAAGAGAGATGCAAATTATGAATAATTTGTTTCTGCTATAAGTCTTGTTCCCTTGGAGCAGCTTGGCCAAATGTTTGTGTGGCGGTGTGTGTGTGTGGATTTTGCATCCAGGACTTAAAAAGCACTGACCTTACAACTGTTTCTTATTTTCCCCATTTATCATGTTAGTGAAACCAATCATTTAACTACCTGGATCATGTTTGGAACACTCAACCATATCCAAGTCATGTCCAGGTTTTCATCTGAATGGAATTTACAGGTAACAAGCAAAAACCACCTTAACCAGTTATACAGATTTATAATTACATAGTACATAATTATGTTATTATTAATGATTACATTTCTACCCCACCTTTCCTCAAAGAGCTCAAGATGGTGCACAAAGCTCTTCTCCCAATTTTAACACCACAACACCCTTGGGAGATAGCTAAAGGTGAGAGATGGTGACTGACCCAGGATCACCTAGTGAGCAGAGAGGAGATTCCAACCCTGGTCTCAGAAGCCTAGGACAATGCTCCAAGCACTACACCACATTGGCTCTGTAGCAGAGTATGCAGTATTTAGCTTGTAGCATTGTTTCTCTATATAGGGGCAATCAAAGGAAGATGCTCAACCTTTAGTTTTAATCTGATTCCAGTGGACAAATTTCATGCCAAATTATTACATAATTTAGTTCTTTTCAGTCTTGAAATACCGTAAACAGATTTGGAGTCTACTAAGAACAAATATACAGAGTAGAGAAGCATCAGAAAGTTGAGGTTTCCTTCCCAGTTTTGTTTCCTATCAAGCGATCTACCGGTACTTCTCTCTTTTTTTTTTACAAGGTGTGGAAAGGTTTCTCTTAAAATGACTTATTGACTGCCGCAGGGAATGCCTGAGGCAGGGAAACATAAATAAGAAAAGAAAAAGAAAGAAAACAAAACAATTACTAAAAGCTTTAGAGCACTTTCAAGCTTATGCAATGGGGGATTTTTTATTTTATTTTTTGCTTGCTCTCTACAGGTCTTTCTAACACTACCCCGGTAGGCCATTGCATTGCATTTCCACATTTCAGACAGTTCTTCCAGGAAGATATTGACATATGGAATTTTAGAATGGCATTGCAGTGAAACACAACTGCCAAAGAATAAAGATCCCAGAAGCTTCAATTTTAGATGGTAAGGGTTGAGTGAAAATCACAGTATTCCGTAGTGTGTATGATATTCAAAGTATTGTTATGAGTTGGGGAGCCAGTCTGCACAGTGCCTTGAGTCCTTTCTAGTTCTTCAGATCCTGTACCCGTGGGGGTAGAATGTATAAGAGCAAGTTTGCCAAAGCAGTTCCTTTATTAAGTCAATGACATTGACTAGCTAGTTAAGCACCACAATTAGGATAAACAAATAACTTGCTATGTGCCACAGAACAAATGGATGAGTCTCTCCCACCCTCCTCATCTAGCTGTTATGTAGGAGTTGTGTGAAGCAGAAGCAAGGGAGAGAGACATGTTTGCTCTGTACTGGGCTTTGAGGATCACACAGAAACCAAATGGGGATGCAAGATCTTTGGAGATATTAATATTGTGAGCCCCTTCATCCTATGGCCCAGTTATATATGTGTATGTAAATAAAACCATATATCCTAAAGACACCATAATCTCCACTGACCTTTATTCCAAGGAAACTGAATCCTGGGTAAATGCCAGAACACCTACATTCTATCATCGATTGGAGTGAGATTCGGGTGGTGTATACCAATATGTTCTGATTTACAATAAACCATGGACTAGAACAGGAATAGGACTTACTGTACTACAAATAATGGAGTAGAACAGGGATTTTCATTGGACTCCAACTCCCATCAACCCCAGCCAGCAAAGCCATATCATCAGGGATGATGGAAGCTGTAATCTAGAAACATGTGAAGAGCTACCGGAACAGAACATGTCCCTGGAACAGTAGAAAGAATAGTGAAATGTGTATGTCATTGAGTTGTATGCAGCCTTGACTCAGCCTTAGGAAAGTCAGGTTGCTAGTTCACAACAACAGCAACAGCAGAAAGAACAAATATAAAACTATTTTTGAATCCAAGAGGAAGGGGACATCTGCCTAGCCAACCAAAGCAGCCGAATCAACCCTAGCGGCCAATGGGGTGACAGATGTCACAACCAGATTGCCCTCACATCAAGCTCAAATGGTCTCAACTTCAAGCAAACTGAAGGGAAATGAAATTAATGGACATGGAGCCTCTATTGCAGACCACTGTGTGTCCCTGAAGATTACAAGAAGCAACCTGAGAATTTGATTTAGCTCAAATATTTTTAGATGGTTTGGGGACTACCACACAAGAATGACTACAGGGAAAGCATTATCCCCCAATGAACAAGTCAGCAAATACTGTAACCAGGCTTTCCTCAGGGATTGCTTTCAAGGCCTTGTTATGTTGAAATACCTGTATCAAATGTTCTTGGCTTGCAGTTACAGCATACTCAGGTGCATTTTTTATGTGTCTGATACCACTGGGATGCCAGTAAGTCCTATTTAGAGGAGTTCAAGGACACACATCAGCAGAGTTTTATATATCTTCAGCGTGTCTCTAAATACCAGTTGCTGGGAATCATCGGGGACTTGGGCATGCATCTTTGGCCAGCTTTGTTATGCAGCGTTGGAAACTTTGTTTGGCAAAGCTCTCATATTCTCTGTTGCGTCTTACCTGGTCTCAGTATATTCTTTTCTAAGCTAAGCATCCATTCCTCACTCACACCATTCACAGCTGATTCATTGTGTTAAAGACTGGTATACATTTGGGGACAATATTGTAGGAATGTAAATGCAGTATATAAAGAAAAGGTGTAGAGTTATCCTTAGAAGCTTGACTGGAAGCATTAAAAGTCTCTTATAAAGAACATATTGCAGCAACAGAAATCATTCACTTTGTAATTTAAGGTTAAATATGATGTTCATAGATCAGTTGACCAAAAGGGGTGGTAGAAGTGGAGGAGATGTTGATAGCAAGCAAGCTGAGTGGCACAATTATTATTTATTAAAATATTTATAGACTGCACTTTTTGTAAAAACAGCAAGCAAAATTACAATAAGATAAATAAAAAAGCATCAGTAGAAACCTCAATAAATACTGGTTGCTAAAAGAAATTCACACTGCAAAGGCCTATCTGAATAACACCACTTTTAGGAGACATCTTAAAGAAAGCAGGAACAACTCCTACCCGACCTCTGCTTGGAAGACGTTTCACAGGGCAGGGCCCTCATTCCTGAAACCTTGTTCCTGGTAAAAACTGACTGAACCTCATGGGCATGAGGAACCACAAGCAGTGCCCCATCAGAGGCTCTCAATGATGGAGGCAGAGCATAAGGAATCAAGCAATCCATAAGGTACTTCAGGCCCAAGTTCTGCCTAACAGCTGCCTCACAAGAGGAAGCACCCAATGGGCATCCTACTCATGCCACCAGCAGCAATGGCGCTGGCCTCTGGAAAGATCTCACCAAAATCTTGCAACACCAGAAGCTGCTGTTGTTGATGCCAGTTCACAGGCAGTGCCATGCAACCCACTAAGGGAGGCAGTAGCAGCAGCAGCATGGCAGCATGACCCCTCAGGAGCATCACCCCACCCCACAGCAGTCTTCCACCTCATTTTGTTGAATTTATAGATGATACCTGATTTTTTAAAAAAGTGAATGCAAGAGAAGAAAAATGAACACACATACAGTCCATCATACCTTGCTGCATTCTATTCTTATGGGCACTTCCCATTCTCCTTGACCAGCTGATGTCTAATATCAAAGCCAGAATATGAAAAAGATTCCTTCAACCATGGAGAATAATGGGAAACAAATTGGTCAAGTGCTGTTACCATGATAGTTACAATTTTCAGATGATGATGCTTGCCTATCCAGATCATGGAATAAATGGGACATATTGGATATTAAGTCCATATTAACTGTACACACTCTTAGATGTGTATTATAAAATGTAATTTCAGCACAATTCTGTGGAATCTGGCCATTAGAACCAGATTCACGATCGCTGTTTTAGAATGCATGTATGAATACTAATGCAGAATAAAATCTGACTGATGTTTAGACTTCTATGCAGATTGATTTTTCCCCCAAAGCAGTTTTTCTTCTGAAACACAGGAACATAAACGCTTCAGAGCAAATTAAGCTCAGGCTAATGTAACTTAGCTATTGATGTAGCCCTAAGCTGTGACACATTCAGCAGTCCAATTATCTTGAGTTGCTATTGTAAGGGTAAAGTTATGCATACATTTGAGATCTTGGGTGTATGGGGTGTTATAGGAGGGGCAGTACTTCTGGTGTGCTCCTTCTGGGGTAGTTTGTCCACCTTTGGTTACCACCATGCACTCAGCTCTCACCCGTGGCTCCTGGCAGCTGACTGGCCACACTCTGGGAAATGGCTTTGACTGGCTGGTTAAACCAGGTGGTGGTAGCCAATGGGTCTTAAACCCTCAATGAGTTAGGGACTTGTGCTTTTTGTTTTAGCTGTAAGTTGTTCAGTAAAAATATGGCACATCAATCCTACAAGAAACAGGTTCAAAAGACTGGAAGAACATTGCAGCAGTTCTGTCTTCATATGAAAAAAAATACTGACCATTTAAGAAATTATTAGACCTTGAGAGAACTTGAATTGCACTTATCTAAAGGAAAAAACTATTGATAATATTAACCAGCAGAAAATTAGGCAAGAAGAACAATATTGGCAATAAATCTTGGAACCTCAAGCACCTAATAAATATTCCCCTAATATAAAGCATCTTAATGTCATTTTCACAAATATGTGCAAACCTGCATTTATTTTTATTTTTTTTGCCCATTACTTAGCTGGCACAATTTGTAGAAATTCAAATTTCAAAGGCTGCATTTCAGTGCAAATTAAGCAAGTTCTCCTTTAAATGTAAACTGAATTGAATTTGTCCCCTATCTATAGTGAAGTCCTCTAGTGGTGCAGAAAAAGAAAAGCATTCTATAGGAGGGATATATAAAGAGGAAAGTGGGGGGACTAGCAAATAGAACTGTAGATACATCTATGGATGGCCAAATGGGTAGGGACAGCCAGATACTGAATGCTGAGAACAGAATGTGCTGGAAAGAAAGTATTTGGAAAAGCTAGTAATAGCCCAGAGGAAAGACTCTCCTCCCTGAAAGAGAGGGGAGTGGTTGTGGGCGGGAGCCCGAGCACTGCCCAGCAGGGGGCGTTGCCCCCTGCCTCCAGCTCACCTGGCTGGCACTCACACACCCCCGGTGGCCACCCAACCAGGTGCTGCGGTGGGGGCGTGTTCAGCAGCCTTTTGCTGCAGTGCCAGCCTTCCCTGGCCTCATTCCTCATCGTCGTCCCGTCACGAGTCAACTCATCAGGATCTCCTCTTCCACGTGCACAGCTGAGCGACCACATGGAGCCTGTACTTTGAAGAGGACTTTTTAAAAGGGAGGTTTCGCCATGTGGTTGCTGTTGTCCAAGCTAACCCCCTTGCCTGTACCTTGCATTTCCCTAATGCTTCCCCCTCATTCTTCCTTATTTTCTCATTTAGATTTCCAAAGCCTATTCTCATTGTTTCCATCTGCTGAGCTTATTTAGTTCCGGAAATTCTACGTTACCCTTTAAGACTTTACTTCTAGTGTTCTCTGCCTCCCAACTATACTGCCTAAAGTCCTCCTTTTCTTTTGGGTACTTGTTGCTGGGTTAGCGACTTTGTTTTTTGCCACAGTGCAGTTTTCTTCACTGCCTGGTTACTTTCCTTTTATTTGTATTATTTAGCTGTCTCCTCCGACCTGTGGATAGCCAGAGGAAGTACACGTTATGGGGCACAGATAGAAAGGGATTAGAGAGACAGATGTTAGGAAAACACTGATGTAATTGAAAGGGGAGAAGTGCTTCTCTGTTACAACCTTCTTAATCTAGAAGGACAGACACTCCAAGCGTCCAAGCGTATTTTCCAGGGACAGTCCCGGATTTACAGAAGCCATCCCAGTTTCTGCTTTGATCCTGGAATGTCCTGCTATTCGTTGGGATGTCCATATTTTCATTGGAGAAATGTCAGAGTGTATGGAGTTATTCAACCCCCGAGCCATCTGAAGGTAACCCTGTCTAGGGAATTTCTTTATGTTCAATGTTCTATTGTGTTTTTATATATGTTGTAAGCCACCCAGAATGGCTAGGACAACCCAATAAGATGGGCAGGGTATAAATAGTAAAATCATTACTATAGAATAAAAAAGGTAAAGGACCCCTGACAGTTAACAACTCTGGGGTTGCGGCACTCATCTCGCTTTATTGGCTGAGGGAGCCGACATTTGTCCACAGTTTTTCCGGGTCATGTGGCCAGCATGACTAAGCCTCTTCTGGCAAAACTAGAGCAGTGCACGGAAACGCCGTTTACCTTCCCACCGGAGCAGTACCTATTTATCTACTTGCATTTTGACGTGCTTTCGAACTGCTAGGTTGGCAGGAGCTGGGACCGAGCAACAGGAGCTCACCTCGTCATGGGGATTCGAACTGCCACCTTCTGATCGGCAAGCCCAAGGCTCAGTGGTTTAGACCACAACGCCGCCCGCGTCCCTCTACTATAGAATAGGAAGTCCCAATTTTCATCGGATAAAAGTTGGAGGGTACGGAAGGAATGAAATGTGAGATCAAAGGTGATCTCAGCTGTTCCCCTCCCCAATTTGATCACACCTTTGGACTACATCATACATCCCCCAAATATGAAGATAATGAAGGCTTGGATCCCCCCCCCGATTATTGGTGAATATTGGTGTCAGTTCAGCAACACAGATAATGAGATAGGAATCTCTATTTTAGTGCTATCCAGTATATCCTTGCATCATGTTCCTTTAGTTTTCCTAGTGAAGAAAGGTTCAAACGCACAGCCTGCTCTCTGTACACACACTGGCACACGCTAAAGTGCTTGAGCAAATAATTGGCTGAATAGGGACCTCCAGTATTATTCTAAATGTCATAGGCCTTGCGATCTGAAATAAGTGCCGTTAGTCCAAAGAGTTCTTTGCAACGATCAAACAACAAGCCTTTTGGACTGTTGTGAACAGCCCAAACGTAACACAGGCAGCATATTAGGATGGTCAAACATCATTGTGCACAGGAAGAGATGATGCAGTCATTTTAAACTGAGTTTTTTGAACTAAATAGCTGATGGCAATGAAGTTGCTCATCTTTTGAAAGCGGGAAGGCGTGTGTATAAATAACACCATATCTTCACCATTTATTATGCCTGTTTGACATATGCACACTGGAAGACTAATTGCACGTTCAACTCCCCTATGGCAACATCTGAAAGTGTTATAAATTAATAACTCACAAATTGTCATACAAATTAAAAGCAATCATACACGTTAGTCTCTTGACTTATAGCTGGACTTTGCAAGCTCTACTCATTGTCAGTTATGATAATCCTCAGTAAGTCTTCCTGTTTAATTACTAACCCTCTTGTATGCATATGATTTATAATTCATGCAAACTACCATGCTGTTTGCTGTGATAAAATTTTTATCTGTGCACACTGGGAGCAGATGAGGAGAAGTATTCCTGCTCAGTTTATTCTTCCCCAATAGTTCATGACATTTACATCAGTCTCCTGTGATCATTAATATGCCAATCCAATTGCTATTTTCTACCACAGTTTGGATGATTGGCATGCTTTCTATAATAACCTGGTTTTTTATAATAAACAGCAGCTGACAATAGCTCCATTCATCACCATCCAGTAGGGGAGTCCAACTTACTGGTCAGCTGCTTGGAGTTCTTCTTTGATCATGCTTTATTAGGTGACAAGTGTAGGATTCATCACCAAACCAGAATTATTTGCATACTGATGCTAAATAAGCAGTCTTTATCATAAAAGCACAGGAGGAATACATTAAATGTTAAGTAGAAAACAGGTCCATTCATTCCAAAGTTGGCTTTCGAAAGATTCAGCTTTCTTTTGACTAGAGTGCTTGTACCTTGGCCATCTTCATTCCCTGGGTTCAAACATGAATGGTTGGTTGTACCCTCTACCACTTGAGTGATAAGATTGTTTGGAAATTAAATGGGATGTGAATGTCATGTTTACAAAGTTGAACATATTTGCAATGTTGGAACCCAAGATCTACCGGGATGAGAGAGTTTGAATGAAATGTATCTTGGGCTTTCCTGGCAGAGCGAGGGCTCAGCCAGTATAAATCAGTCCAACTAAACTGGAGCTCAGACATCAGAACGTAAAATAGAGGAATTTATGCGGTGCTATTTCCCAAACCCAGTTATGTTGCCTAGGGCCCAATTATCAACACCCAAATTCATATTCACCTGCTGGCTTCAGCCATCAGTAACTCCTCCCAAAGGCCCCTGAAATGGAGGGAACTTGCACCAGCCTGGCTTCCTATAATTGGTTGCTTGTGGCCCACGAACCAGATCAGAATCATGAAACCACCAGCCCTCTGCCAAAATCAGAACCCTCTTTTTTCCTACCTTGGAAAAAATGCCCTATTGTGTGGCAGAATTGCAAAAAGGGTTTAGAGGTTCAGGAAACAGGAGGAAGTCCTTGTTCCTCTTCCCTGAATACCTTTTTGCAATGGTACAACAAAAGAAGAAGTTACACTTTTTTGAGGTCAGAAGTTTTCCTGCCATGAGGGGGGGGAAACAGACTTGGGAGGGTAGAACCCCTCTTCTGGGGGTCTCAGGCTTAGATGGTGGCTTATCTGGGACTCTCCAGCCCACAACTCACATACTCAGCTAAATACTCAACTCTTGAGGCAAAGGATCCTGGATTTGCAAATTACAGCATATTACCACTACACTTTTTGGCTCTTTCCCCTCTTTCCCCTCACCACTGAACCTGAGATAACTCAGGGGCATGCTATTTTACGACTCACTCAGCACATGCAGCCCACTAAGCTGTATTTTGGATGCCCACTTTGAACACTGCAATTACATTTTGCTCAGCCTGAGAAGGCGAGTGCTGCTGCTTTCTCATGGAATCATGATAACTTTTGGAGCACCAAACATCAATCTGCTATCTCGGTGTTTAAGGGAGAAATAAGACACAAATAAAAAGATAATGCCAACCTAATGGGCAAGTAAAATCTAAGGCCCTGCTTTGCTGAGTAAAATCACCAGGAGAAAAAGCTATTTACACGTTGTCATGCCACTTCTTCCATAGGATTTTTAACAGAAGAGCCCGATCCCTCTAGGATATTACTCCAGATCAGAATACACTAATCTTAATTGCCCATGGATGTTCTTGTACCAAGAGACCACTTTGTTATATGCTTATAAGGTAGCAGATGGTAGATGTAATATATCTCAATGTGCTGAAACTGGAGTTACCGTTCCCTGGCTACATGGCCTTGTTGAATCTTATTTTCTATGATGCATCTCATAATCTGCTGAGGTGTTTGGCTGTTAAAGAGATCTTAATCCACATTTTTTAGCTCTATGTATATGATTGTGGTCCCAAATAATGCCTTTATTTTGGGGGGGGGGGTGGAGGGATGCTTTACATGTACAAAGTTCACCTGACATATTTAGGATACTTACCTGTTTTTTAAATTGCGATCAGTAGCCATGGTAAGATGAAGGCAGGCTTTGTGGCAGCAGTGTTCTAGAAAGTTCTCTGTAATATGAAAGGCCCCGACAGTAATGGCATTATGCCAGCTCATAAAGACATGCCTGCTTAGGTAAGCATTCCTCTGGCTTTCAACCTCCTGCTGTGTTTTAATTGCTGAGCCTTTTAATGGTTATGCTGTTTTAGTGAGCATTCTAATTGTGGGTGTTTATTTCAATGTGTGTTTATATTTTTTCTTATTAGTTTTATATTTGTAAACAGCTTGGAAACAACTTTGGCAATTAAGCGGTATATAAATTAAGTAAACAATAGGAACACTTATTGAATACTTATTGAATTCAGCTGATTTGTGTCAGCCATGTATCTAAACTGGAGCTACTTAGGAACAAGAGGGAGGTTCGTGCTCAGGAAAACCCCAAGATTCTGGTGGTGGTATCAGCATGAAGCTCATGGACCAGATACAAAAAGTGTTTATCTACGTTAGTGTCACTTAGCTTGCACAATAAGCAGTTTCCATCTACCAAATCAAATACTGAAGCAGGTGAAAGGAGCAAATTGCCCTGTCTATGATCACTCTAATCCTGTTAATTATCAACATTCTCTTGCTGATGCAATTTGCATTTAGAAGAAAAATACTGCAGGTTAGATGCAAAGACACATCTAGCATCATGGCACATTTAACATATCTAGTTTGACCCCAATGTGACTAACTCAATGGAACACACATTAAAGTTAGTGATAATGTGGCTTTGTTTGAGGGATGTACAAAACAGAAGTACCCTTAGAGCCAAGTGTGGTGTCAGCATGACAGCTTTTATCTGCTAGCTCCTCTTTCCCCATTGGTCATGTCACGCCACGGAGAGATTGTTGTGCTCCACTTACGCTTTCTAAAACCGTTTTTTATATTTGCTCTTATTTACTGCTGTTCTAATTGTTCATCAATTGTTTTATGACTTCAATAGAAGACAGTCAACTGCCGCTTATCCTAGACTCATGGGGTTTTCTTTGTATTTTCTAAAGCCAGCTCTCTCACCAGGTGGTTTCCAGAAAGAAACAGCATTACAATTAAGAGATTCAAATAAAACTTTTGGGGATCACACAGGCAAATTAGGCCAGTAACCTAAGGCTAAATTCTTTCTTCGATTGCCTTGTAATGATCTAGATATGGCTCAATATTAAATTAATGATATGGGTGAAGTAATATATAAGTAAATGGATCAATAAATGCCTAGTCTAAACATAAGTGGACACCGGAGCCTTTTAGTCAGCCAGTTCAATGAATAGCAGTTGTTTCAGAAAGTCAAGATATTGTGAGGAGTGGTTGTGCAATGCCCAGACATGAACTGTGGCCTGCCAAATACTTGAATTAAGGCAGTCTGTAATAAAAATCATAATGAGCACCTGTTGGCCCATCCTGCTAGTGGACTGCTTGGTGTGGTCAGCCATTGTGCATGACTGTTCGCTTGGGCAAAAACAGTGGAGGCTGGTCCATTAGGGCAAATAGGTCTACCAACCTCAGTCTGCCCTCACCTGCCTACCTTCTTACAACCTGTACGGGTATGTGTGTGTGTGTGTCACAGCCTTCCTCCTCTTTAGTGTCACTATTCTCCCCTATAGAACGCAGCAGGGAGGAGACTGCAAACAAAACTAGAATGAGTTGACTTTGCTTGTCATTGTCTCTTGCTTCAGCTGACATTGGCTCTGACTTTGCTGTCTGTTTGGCTATCTGCCTTTCATTCCACCAGTTCCCACAGAAACCATCCACCATTGGGCAAAGAAAAGCACAAATAATGCCAGTCATGTAACAGCATCAGCTGCCTGTTCCTTTTAGGCCACTGAATAAAATACATGATTTTCCAATGGAGACTTAGTAAATCTACTATTTTTCTCCCTGACATATAACCAACATGTGTAACTCTAATGACTGAAAGGGTTAAGACCATAGAGTAAGCTATCTTGCCAGAAATAACTAGTCACCCTCCTCTAAACACTTTGCTTTCTTTTTCTTTCCAAGCTAACAATTAATTATGTCTAATCTGGATGCTCCAAGCTTAGACTGTGGACTTTAGAAAAGTCTTCTTTGTGTTTCTAAACAAATAATTTAGAAACTCTTACCATTTTTTTTGAAGCTAAGTATACAACTGCCTGTCTTTTCTTGCTGCTGTATGGAAAAACACAGACCTTTAAAGAGTTTGTCAGTAAACTACCATATTTTTCGCTCTATAAGATGCACCAGACCACAAGACGCACCTAGTTTTTGGAGAAGGAAAACAAGAAAAAAAATTCTGCATCTCAGAAGCCAGAACAGCAAGAGGGATCGCTGCACAGTGAAAGCAGCAATCCCTCTTGCTGTTCTGGCTTCTGGGATAGCTGTGAAGCCTGCATTCGCTCCATAAGACGCACACACATTTCCCCTTACTTTTTAGGAGGGAAAAAGTGAGTCTTATAGAGCAAAAAATACGGTATTTTAAATGTACCAAATGTGTGGTCTCTTTCTATGCTAAGAGGAAGTGGGGAGCTTTGGAAGCAACTTAGAAGGGGGTATTGTAAAGGTCTAACAGTCTGTATTTCTACACTTCACTTTGCTGCATGTTTCAAAGAGTACTTGCTCAATCCTGGATCTAAGTATCCAGGGAATTCTTGTTTTATTCTTTAACCAAATAACAAAAACCAATATTTTCATAATGTTCGGCCATTTAAGTGTAATCATGCATACATGGAAGTTTCTCTTTGTTTAGCTTTATTTCTTCCCCATGCTTTCAACAAAGAGACTGTTTGCTATATCTAATCTCAGCCTTTTTAATACAAATAAACCAATTTACAAAAGTTTCTTTAATATACCCCAGGTATAATTTGAACAATGGAAGATAACATTTGACTGCTGCTGATGGGGCTTAGACATAATCAATTATCCTAGTAACAGATTAACAAGCAACAGTTTTTAAAAAGTCTTATGGCTCTCCAATCATTGGATTTCCTCTCTTTTCTCCATAGCTCTATGCCTTAGGGTTTCTCTCTCTCCATGTATTCTATTTTCCCGCTTGCTCTTTTCTATATTACAGTGTCATCGTTTCTCGTTATTACACTATTATACTTCATTACTTTGTCTTTCTCTTTTTAATCCTTCTTATTATATTGTGAAACTACACTTTTACCATGCCGTGTCAAATTCTCTTTTGATACATGCTGTTCTTTTATCACTCTTCCATATTGTGAATCTGAGCTCTGGGTTCCTTTTTATTGTACTTCAACATACTTTCCTCCTTTCTATATCCCAGAATTACAAGCGAAACCCTATGAGCTTAATTTGGTGTTGAGTGCCATCTCCCCTTAAATACTTTGCTTTAAAATGTATAATCCAAGAACAAAGGAAGGCTTTCCACCAAAGAAAGAAAAAGCCAGTCATAACAGTAGATTATCACATCATCAGACATTATTTTAGAGAAAGCTGTTACACAAAGGCCAACCTATTGGGTTTCTTTCTTCTCCATGTAGCATATCATCTAGAGGCATTTGTCTTAATGAAGTGGTTCCTTGCAGCTATGGAAACTCTATTGTGGAGCTCCATTGTGCTCCTACAAAACAGATTGTTTTCCTCATTCGCTTAAATGGAAAGAACAACCCCATGTGGATATGGGTGGTGTGCTGTTCTCCCCAGTTAAAGTAAATAAGTTAGTATAGTCATTCCTCATTCAGTAGTGCATATAGAGCTCTTGGTTGAGGACACTGGAACCACTTTTTCTTAAATAAGCTGATCATTCAGTTCCAATGAGCAACCAGATCCGAACCAAAGCCAATCATTAAACTTGCTGCAGCTGTAATTAAATAATTAGGAGGTTAAAGGAACATGGTATGCTAATATATTATCAGAAACAGAGGCTTAATCTCAGGACTAGTGCACTGATTCTCAGTGAAGACTCGGGAGGTTTGGGGCAGTTCTGACTGATATTACTTTTGTTATTGTCTACATGCAATAACACACACACATACATATATAGAGAGATACATGCTCAAGTGTCATTCGAGCATGCTTCCTTGAAGCTAAGGATGGGGAATAAATTTGATTCAGTTGGCATTTTATGGTTAATCTACCCAATTTACGCTTAACGGAACAATACCTGAACTAAAACAGAAAACCATTCTTCAAAGTTCACCTTTTTCTGAATTTTGCAGTGCAGCTTTCCAGTCAAGTAATGTGTAGAAAATACATATACTAGGGTAGAATGTGCATCAAAAAAATAATATATCACTGAAAGTAATATGCAAAAATATATAACCTTGTATATTAGGCAAAATTGCATATAAGCATACATATGGTAGGAGCAAATTGCACTAAAATGCTGGTGAAATCTCATGAGGAATTTTTAAAAAAAATAAAAGCAGATGTGGAAATATGGAGAACTGAAATTAATGTTAAGAAAATGAAAAACTGAGAAAAATGAAAACCAACAGATTCACCATCCTTGCTTGCTTGCTTGCAGTCATATTCTGGTTTTGCTTCAAACAGGTAGTTTGTGAAACAATTTGGGTGTTTGGTGGCTCTGATTATGACATCTTCATATGTCTATTTAGCCCATGCAATACTACCATGTAGATGGTGGAAAGTGGTAGTGTGAATTAGTTCTCAGTTGGTATGTGTTTCTTTAGCATTTCTGCTTCTCTATCTATCTCCCTTGCTCCTTCAATCTGTCTGGTGAGGGAACATAGAAAGGCATGAACATACTGTACTTTCTGTGTCCGCACACCTGGAAAATAATCTCAGACAATTATGAAGATGAGGCAGGGGGAGGTCCTAAAGGTGGATTGACACTGCCAGATTTGGAACAGGTGTATTTACTAAATCAAACAACTGACATTTCATATTGGAATAGAGAATTATGGGGATGGGCTTTTTGACTGCATTCACCTGGGGAAATCAGCATACAGTACATACTCAAACTTTGCAATGTACAGTGGTACCTCAGGTTACAGTCACTTCAGGTTACGGACGCTTCAGGTTACAGACTCCACTAACCCAGAAATAGTACCTCAGGTTAAGAACTTTGTTTCAGGATGCAAACAGAAATCGTGTGGTGGTGGCATGACGGCAGTGGGAGACCCCATTAGCTAAAGTGGTACCTCAGGTTAAGAACAGATTCAGGTTAAGAATGGACCTCCAGAACGAATTAAGTTCATAACCTGAGGTACTACTGTATATGGCCAGAAGACTATAATCCATCTTTTTCAGCACCCCCATCTTCTTTGTTAGTTATCTGCTCTGTTTTTTGGTCTGAAAGTCATTTTATTTGTGTTCAAAAAATGGAGGGGGGGATTACTTTGAATAATCTTATCTCTTATACAGCAGTGATGTGTTGATTGCAATACAAATATCAAATAATAGACATGTACCTAGCAAGCCATTCTTAAGCAGTTCTGAAAATAGGAGCAGTGTGCACACCTGGAAAAGAAACCTGTCTTCAGCCTCAAGTCCTCATACAAACATGAACAATTATGGTCATCACCCTAATTCTGTTGTCTAAAATTGAAAGGGTAATTTTGAAAAAGCAGTTCTGTGGATGAATATGGGCTTTGATGGTGTTTCTGGCACTCTCCAAGTTGTTCATTGATATTGTCAGGGTTTCTGGGAGAGAGGAGGAGATGACAGAGGAGACGGAGAGCGAGTGGGAGGAGGGGCAGAAGGATGAGGAAGAAGATGACGGAATTCTAAGGGAATCCACGAGTCTGAGCAGCGAGTCAGAGGATTCTCAAAAGGGGGTTACCTTAATCAAGCAAAAGGGAGGAGAAGGGAGAAGCGGAGAGGAGCCCAGTGGAAGACAGACGCAGCAAGAGGCGTCTCAGCCGGAACGGAGTAAAGGGGGTGGAGTCGTCAGCCTCTCGGAGGGAGCAGGATTAGGAGAGAACAGAGAGAGGGGGTTGGAGCAAGGTGTTCAGCCGGAAAGGGTGGAGAGCAGAACAAGGGGTGGTGTAGCGGTCGAAAGAAAGGTCAGCAGCAACGTACGCGCGCCAAGTTCAAACGTAGAGGCGCGCGGAAGTGGAGAGAGCTCAGGGGAGGAGCCCGGCCCTAAAGCCAGAAAGAGGGGGGAAGAGGCGGCAGAGGATTCAGCCTCGGGCGAGTCACGGAGAGAGGGAACCCAGGGGGGCAGGAAGACCCTGCGGAAAAGAAAGGAGAGGAAGAGGTGGTCTAGAGCCAGGCTATTAAGTTGGTGCGGAAGAGGGGAGGAGTCAGAGGGGACTTCAGCGGTCTAACGTGACAGACGTACGGCCACAATGCTGAACTGTATGAGAAGCAGAAATCTTCAATAAACTTTTCCTGTAAATAAACTGCAACGGAGTAAGGTCTCTTGTGAGCTGGGACCCGTCCTGGGTGGTCGTGACAGTAAGTCCCCTCTCAGAAAGCAAAAATTTTTTTTTGCGAAGCTCACGAACGGGAGCAGCCATGAGCGCTGAGGAGCAGCTGGTTGCACTGCAGAATCAGGTTACCGCTCTCACATCGGCAGTCATTGCTTCGCAGAAGAAGAATGACGACTTGGAGAAGACGTGCCAGGATTTGCAGGCAAGGTGGGAGCACGCGGACAAGGCGGGGGCCCCAGGATCCAGAGCGGAGGGCATTGCGCTTGGACGGAGGGGGGGTGCCCTAGTTCCGCATTTTAATGGCAACTTGCAAGATTATCCCAATTTCAGAGCGGACGTCGTATATGCACTGCATTTACTCCGTCACGATTTTAAAGATGAGGAGGAGAAAGTGGGGTTCATTGTTTCGCACCTGCATGGGGAGGCCAGGGCTTGGCTACGCAATCTGTGGCGCGAAGATGGACCGGCCCGTCGCAATTCAACTGCGTTCTACTCCCGGAAGCTCAGCAAGACGGAGCGCAATTATACCATATGGGACAGGGAGTTGTTGGCCATTCATGCAGCTTTCAAAGCGTGGCGACACTTCTTAATAGGAGCCAAGCACACGGTGCAGGTCCGCACGGATCACAAGAACTTAGAGTATTGGCGGACGGCTAAGTTGCAGACCCAGCGACACATGCGCTGGGCGGAGTTCTTTGCGGACTTCGACTTCAAAATAGAATACATCCCAGGAGACTCCAATGTTATTGCAGACGCGCTGTCCCGAAAGCCGCAATACTTGGAGGAAGCAGCTCCAATCGCAGCAAAGCACATTTTCGCACCGCAGGCGTGGACGTGCGCTACCATCGCAGTCGACCTGGACGCGGTGCGACGCGCGTTGCAAAGGGATCAGTTTGCACAGTCTAAGATGGAGGAGCTACGCGGAGGGTCGCGACACAACGATGAGTTTCAATTGCATGATGGACTTTTGACTCGTAAGGGTGCCCTTTACGTGCCCACCGACGATCTTCGAGCCAAGGTTCTGCAACAGTTGCATGACGCCCCTAGTGCAGGCCATTTCGGCAAAGAGAAGACGATGGAGTTGGTGGCTAGAGACTTTTGGTGGCCCCAGATGAGAGGAGAGGTGGCGGACTACGTCGCCAGGTGTGATATCTGCCAGAGGTCCAAACCAGTGCACCAGAAGCAGGCGGGATTGCTAGAACCGCTGGAGACACCGCAGCAACCGTGGGAGAGGGTAGCGTTGGACTTTGTTACAGACCTGCCCAGCTCCAGAGGTAAGACGGCGGTGTTAGTGGTGGTGGACTTGTTCACCAAGATGGCGCACTTCATCCCTTGTGCCAAGGTGGCGACGGCAGAACAGACCGCAAAGCTCTTCATTGATCACGTCTTCAGAGTGCATGGACTTCCGCAGTCCGTCTTGTCCGACAGGGGGCGCCAGTTTGTTTCCACTTTCTGGCGAAAGCTTCTGGGCATCTTGCACGTCAAAATCAACCTGACATCGGCGAGGCATCCACAAACCAACGGTCAAGCGGAGAGGGTCAACGCGATCATGCAGCAGTACCTGCGGTGCTACGCCAACCAGCGACCTGCGGCGTGGGTGGACTATCTGCCGATGGCTGAATTCGCCTACAACAACACGAAACACGCATCCACCGGGGTGACGCCTTTCTTCGCGAACAATGGCCGTCATCCCAGAACCTTCCCGAGATTTGCGGCACCAGGAGGGGGGGGGCCTCAAGATGCCGACCAGTTTGCAGCGGAGTTGCAAGAGGTGCACGAGGAGCTGCGGAGACATTTGGAGCTGGCAAAACAGGCGTATAAGGTGCAGGCCGATAAGCACAGGAGGGCGGGAGAGGACATCCAGGTTGGGGACTGGGTGTGGTTAGCAGCCCACGCGATGCCGGCCAGGTCATTGGCCAAGAAGAAGTTAGGACACAGGCAGCTAGGGCCATATCAAGTTGAGGCTAAGATCAATCCGGTGGCTTTTCGTCTAGCCCTTCCGGAAGGTTCCAGGGTGCACCCGGTCTTTCATAGGTCGGTGCTCACTCCCTACAAAACCCCACACAGGTTTCAAGAGTCAGGAGCACCCCCAGAGCCACGTAGGAGGGCACCTGAGAGGGGGGAATCGCCAAGACCAGGACCTCTTAACGAGGTCACAGAGATACTGGACTCGAGATGGGGGGAGGAGGGAGTTGAATATTTTCTCGCCAAGGAAGGCACTCCGGCCTCTGCCAATAGCTGGGTGCCGGGTTACGCGTTGGACGAACCCCTGTTGAAGGAGGAGTTCCATGCACTTTTTCCGCACAAGCCCATGCCCGAGGAGTATTTTGATGATTGGCTTTTCACGCCCACTTTGTCAGACAGCACGTTCGAGGGTTTCTCCTCGCCCGAGGGCCATACGCCCGAAACAAGCCCGACCAGGGATCCGAGACTGGGGGGGGAGGAGACAGGCCCTTGTTGGTGGGTGGATCAGCCAAGGGAGGCATGGAGTCAGAGATGGATGGTAGGTCCTTGGCAGGCAGCGCCAGGAGAAACAGTGATGGAGGAAGAGACTGTGATGTCTTTGGGTGGGGAACCCGAGTTCGAACACACATATACGGAGCTGCCAGAGGAGAACGTTGAAGTGGACAACCTGTATCCTGAACCAACCCCGGAAGAACCACGTTTTCCTCAACCTGCACCCGGCGAGTGGGAGGGGGGAAGGGGGGGCTTCGAGGGGGGGATGGATGTCAGGGTTTCTGGGAGAGAGGAGGAGATGACAGAGGAGACGGAGAGCGAGTGGGAGGAGGGGCAGAAGGATGAGGAAGAAGATGACGGAATTCTAAGGGAATCCACGAGTCTGAGCAGCGAGTCAGAGGATTCTCAAAAGGGGGTTACCTTAATCAAGCAAAAGGGAGGAGAAGGGAGAAGCGGAGAGGAGCCCAGTGGAAGACAGACGCAGCAAGAGGCGTCTCAGCCGGAACGGAGTAAAGGGGGTGGAGTCGTCAGCCTCTCGGAGGGAGCAGGATTAGGAGAGAACAGAGAGAGGGGGTTGGAGCAAGGTGTTCAGCCGGAAAGGGTGGAGAGCAGAACAAGGGGTGGTGTAGCGGTCGAAAGAAAGGTCAGCAGCAACGTACGCGCGCCAAGTTCAAACGTAGAGGCGCGCGGAAGTGGAGAGAGCTCAGGGGAGGAGCCCGGCCCTAAAGCCAGAAAGAGGGGGGAAGAGGCGGCAGAGGATTCAGCCTCGGGCGAGTCACGGAGAGAGGGAACCCAGGGGGGCAGGAAGACCCTGCGGAAAAGAAAGGAGAGGAAGAGGTGGTCTAGAGCCAGGCTATTAAGTTGGTGCGGAAGAGGGGAGGAGTCAGAGGGGACTTCAGCGGTCTAACGTGACAGACGTACGGCCACAATGCTGAACTGTATGAGAAGCAGAAATCTTCAATAAACTTTTCCTGTAAATAAACTGCAACGGAGTAAGGTCTCTTGTGAGCTGGGACCCGTCCTGGGTGGTCGTGACAGATATGTTTGATCTTCTTTCTGGGCACAAAAACAAGAATGAAATTGAGCTTAATGGTTGGCAATTGAGCAATTTAATATTTCTGAAACATCTGACCTGTGAATATCTCCCTTTTGGGCCCTATTCCATTTTTTAATAATTTTAATGTCTATTTTTTGCAATCACCACTACAATGCTTAGTGATACTACAAATCTATACATTTGTCAGAGTGTTCATCAATCACCAGGGTGCATACATTTCTTGAGATAAAAGTCCTTTCAGGAAAAATGCATGATATTAACCTGGCATGAAAATTGCTTTGTACAGGTTTCTCATGAAATTGGGTGGTGTGTTTTTTAAGCTGTGCTTGAAGAAAACTTTGGTTTTAAATAGTTAGTCGATCCATGTGCTGTACACCTCATTCTTAAATTAGGCAGATGTCTTGCTTTTAAGTAGGGTCAGATAGAGTATTCCTATTAAGAAAAGGAGTAAGGATTGAAGAGTATGGCAGATAGCCATGAACCAATTTAACTGCCTTAGTAGCATTTATATTGTCTTACACTGGCAACAAGTTCAATTGAACTAGCATCTCAGTTCTATCGAATACTGTTATCTTCTACAGAAAATGAGTAGTAGCCAAAGAAAATACACAACATATGCCTAGAGTGAAATACAGTTCATTCTTTTGTATCATAAACTGTCAAAATATCTCTTCTGTCTGTCCCACATTTCTCCTCTGGATTCTGAACCATGGAGCTAATCCAACTGCAGAGGGAAACTACAGATATCTAGGCTGCTGGAATCTTTGAATGTGAACAGTCATTGATCCCTTATGATCATAAACATGCATCTGCTTATAGCAGAGAATCTGATTTGCCTGCGTAAGGTGTCAGGTTCAAAACCTGGCACCTCCAGGTAGAGCAAATCCTGTCTACTGTCTGAAACCCTGGAGAGAAATCACCAGTCAGTTTAATAATATTGACACAATAGATTAAACTCAGCTAGTTGGACCAGTGTTTGCAATGGGTATGATTGCAGGTTCCTATGTTCCTATACATAATAATAAATCTACAGTTGTGATGCAGCAGTCAGGCAGATTGTTGGCATCCGTCTGTCTAGAAAAAATGGAAGAGTGTGCCTTTGAGGGTAAAATCAAACCATTGGAAAGTTAGACATATCACCACACAGAAGTTCTTTTCAAAGCCACCATGTAGGGGGGTATATAATTTGTATTGGAAGTCAATAAGTATTGGAAGTCAATAAGTTTTGGAAGTCAGTACAAATTAGCCGAGATTCTTTCCAGAGATTTTTTACCACTTCCCACTGACCCATCCATATAGGTAAAAGTAAAAGGTAAAGGACCTTTGGACAGTTAAGTCCAGTCAAAGATGTAGCGCTCATCTTGCTTTTCAGGCCAAGAGAGCTGGCATTTGTCCACATGTGGCCAGCATGACTAAACCGCTTCTGGTGTATGAAAGACTGTGACAAGCGCCAGAGCACACAAAAACACTGTTTACCTTCCCACTGGTGTGCTTTTGAACTGTAGGTTGGCAAAAACTGGGACAGAGCAACGGGAGCTCACCCTGTTGTGCAGATTTGAACTGCTGACCTTCCGATTGGCAAGCCCCAGAGGCTCAGTGGTTTAGACCACGGCAGTACCTGCGTCCCACCCATCTGTATACACACATTTCTCTAAACTTTGTTATGTCTTTTAATTAGAAAACTACTTCTTAAAAGGTGCTAGTTCAAGAATGTAATCCTGAAGAACTGATTCACACAGAAAGGAAGAGCACATCAATCGGGCTTATCATGTGTAAGGAACTTTTCGTGGACCACCTGAGCCATATGTGAATAAGCAATAGTTTGGGCTCGTGTCCGATCACCTTTTGTGAGCTGCAGCTCTGGCCCAGGAATGATCTGAACTCAGAATGAGGAAGGTCTCTATAATGGACTATCCCAGGGACTTCCGGGTCGGCGCCATCGCCGAATGGCGGGCTCCCTCCGAGCTCCGGAGGGAGCCGGCTCGGCAGGGGCTGGGTCCTACCGCACCGGCGATGCGGGGACCCGTAAAAACCACGGCCACGGAGGCCGTGGACATGGAGACTCGGCTGGCACCGTTAGCGCCCTCCCGACTCGTGAAGAGCCTTTTTAAAGGCTGTGGATCGGGTGCCGGGGAGGAGCGTGGTGCTTTGAGTCCTCTGCTATCCCTGCTGAGCGTAGCCGCGAGCCATCCGGCGGAGAGCGCTGACTTCTTCTATTGAAAATTTGGACCTAAAAGAAGAACCCGTGAGTAATTGGAATATGGACTAAAAAGAGAGCAAATTTTTTTAAAAATTGGGAGCGAACGGGGGAGGTGGAAAAAAGGAAGTCAGCCCCCCCTAAATTGTAGAAGAGCCAAAACAAAGGACTGGATAACTAAGATCGAGTGGAACCTTATCTTGCCGAACTAGCAACTTCGCGAGGGAAAATTATAAGATTGAGCTGGAGGAGAAAGTGGAATTTGTATCAAAAAGCAACCCCCCCCCGGAACCCCTGGAGCGATCCGTGAAAGTGCCTGGAGAAGAGAAACGGAGGTTTTGACAGCTGCCAAGAGCTGTCAAAACGGAATAATAAAACTGAGACTTTGTTATGAGGACTTTGCCGGCTACATTTGCTATAAATTGAAGATAAATTGTTTCAAATAAGGATTTATAAGTAATTTGGACTGGTGGATGTGATCCGGAAGGGAACATTGTTACTGTAATCCATCTAGAGGAGCAGAGGGATATTGCATGTGTTTTCGACGGGAAACATGAACAGTTGAAGGGAACTTTTAATCTCCTGGGAAACTGCAGAAATGGGGCATTATTTCGTCTACAGAGAGCTTCACTCTACCGGGAACAATGGATTTATCTGTTCAAAACTGAAAGGAACATGACGCAATGTTTTGCTCAACAAGAATGGGACAGAGTTGGGGTGGGAACATTTGGGATATCCAGATTTGACAAGCTTATGGTTACAAATTTGGAGTTTTTACTCCTGGTTACAAAAATCTGGATAGAAGAAATGGGCCCCTTTTTGATAGACTCCTTCTATGATTGGACTGACAAGAACAAGGAAACAACAAGAATGGGACAGAACTGGGGTTGGAACATTTGGGATATCCAGATTTGACAAGCTTATGGATATAAATTCGGAGTTATTACTCCTGGTTATAAAAGTCTGGATAGAGGAAATGGGCCCCTTTTTTGATAGACTCCTTTTAAGATTGGACTGGTAAGAATAAGGAAATAACGAGAATAGGACAGAATTGGGGTGGGAACATTTGGGATATCCAGATTTGACAAGCTTATGGATATAAATTTGGGGTTTTTACTCCTGGTTATAAAAATCTGGATAGAAGAAATGGGCCCCCTTTTTATTGATAGACCCCTTTTATGATTGGACACTTGTAATTTAAAAAGGCCGGTAAAGGACCAGAGGGATGTGGACTTATTGAAATGTGGGATCTTCAGGAAGAGGTTAGAAGTGGAGGGATAGGAGGAATGCAACAGGGAAAGAGGGGAGGGAAATTTGGAATCCAAAGGTTGTAAAACTATTATTTGTTTTTATTTTATGATTATTTGTATTATATTTGAAAGGGGGGAACTCGGGGAAGGGAATAGATCGATCTTAGGGGATGGAAATTTGGATAAATTAAGTTAATGAGGATGAGTGTATTTTGGGAATAAGAATTTGTTGAATTTTATTGCTTTTTTTGGAAGATTTGGAACACAAGAGGGGGTGGGGAGGGGAAGTCCTAGATATTGGAAAAAGTTTATGAATTGGATGTTATTCGTTTTAATTTGGAAAATCTTAATAAAAAATTATTTAAAAAAAAAATATAATGGACTATCCCAGGAACACAGGGAGCTGAAGGTGTTGTTTCTAAATTTGACAAACTTGTTTCTCTGTAAGCACATTGTCAAAATGATGTTTCACCTCCATAATGAATATTTAGCACTTTGTTTCTTGGTGCAATACCTCTGGATGAAATTCTCAATGTAGCATCATTCAGTTTCAACCAATTCTTTTTGTTTTGTTGTTGTAGACTGTAAATGATATTATCTCTTTTTTACTTGTGGTAGTATTGTATCCCATCACTTCTTATGCCCTCATCACAGAAGACCAGAAACCAAGATGGCAGCATTGCATAAGATTCTCAATTAGCTTGTGGGCATGTAGGCAGCTTAAAACCTAAGTATTGGATGCTACACATAGAATTGATAGAAGTAAACATGTTTGCTACTGATCTTATGTGAAGTAATTATTGGGGGGTTATTGTGGTAAGTTGACTGATGAACTAATTTTCAACCTTTGGCAGGCTCAGTGTAGGTAGGATGGAATCATGTGAAAGGTATTCTTCCAGATCTCACTTGACATGGAGCATCCAACACTGAAGGGTTTTTTAGCTTGTTGGTAATATGTTCATTGAATATTGTGTCCACTTATTCCCACATTGCTTCATTTCTTCATTCCTGGGAGTGGACAATATACTATTACTACTAATCCTACTAAATGTATTTTTATCCAATTTTTTCTCAGGTTTGGATTCAATATTTTAAAAACAACATTATAAAATACAAAGCAATAAAAACAAACTAGTTAAAAACTAATTAAAAGCCATCAAAATGCATTTGGAACCAGCAATTGAAATTAGCTAGCCCTCACAACAACCCAGTGATTGGCATTTTAGTATCCTAAAATAATTGATATATACAGTGGTACCTCGGGTTACATACGCTTCAGGTTACAGACACCGCTAACCCAGAAATAGTACCTCGGGTTAAGAACTTTGCTTCAGGATGAGAACAGAAATTGTGCTCCAGCGGAGCAGCGGCAGCAGGAGGCCCCATTAGCTAAAGTGGTGCTTCAGGTTAAGAACAGTTTCAGGTTAAGAACGGACCTCTGGAACGAATTAAGTATTTAACCCGAGGTACCACTGTATTGATTTCTGCAATGAATCTAATATAAGATTGTCTAGGAAGGTAAAAGTAAAGTCATGAAATCTTTGGCAATATAAACATTTTTTTATACAGAATGAGCTCAAAAGTTTTGTAATTGCCAGGCTCCTTTTCTATGCAAATATATAATACACTAAGGAGTACATTTGATATACTTGTCTGTAATTTTCTCCCAACTTGCAGAAATCACATATTTTTTTCCAGCAATTATGTGAAAAAGAAAAGAAATGGAAACATTACCTATGAGAATTTAGTGGATAATTGCTAATTTAATTTGTGTGATGGTATGAACCCAAATGTTGAAGAATTCTTGGCTCATATGGGAAAAATATATTTTAATACAGATAATAGCCATCATTGACGGCAACTGAATTCATAATGTCTAATACATCTTGTCACAGTGGATGGCAAATTCTACTGAAATTGACTAATGAGACCATTGTTTTCAGTCTAGATTTCTTACCTAAGTGTGTAATTGCAGCTGACAAAAAATCTTAAAACACTTTCAGCACAGGTGTCAAGGCAATTTCCATGCCATTTATTCGCAACAGGTCTCTCTTGCAGGAGTGAAGGGGGAACTCTGTACTTAAAATGAGCACTAACTAAAATCTATAACTTTGTCGGAAAGTTAAAGTTTAATATTTTCAGTTAATGAACTGAAAACAGTTTAGAATGAGCTCGATTGACAGAGACATATTTTTCCAATTAACAAATGTATTACAGGTAGAAGTGATTTGTCAGCTTGCTTCACAATATGCCTTCAAGCTAATGACACACTTTAATATAGCATGCTATGTGCTCGGTAAATGATTGGGGGGGAACCCATCAAATATGTGGAACCTTAAGAAGAAGAAAGATCATCCCAAATCTTTTAGAGAAATGTTCCCTATACTTTTTTTCCCCAGAAAAGAATGAGAGGTAATAAAATAAATACATAATTTTTATGCTTGTCTACTCCACATATAGTGTAACCTGTGTGTGAACTTTGTAGAAGCAAACAAGGATGAAAATACAATAAACAGGTTGCCTGGAAGAGTCCAATATGTGTGGATAAGTGTAAGTCAGCTCAACCCAAACACAGTTTTCAGGTGTTTCCTCCATATACAATTCCATACCAAAACACACTTCCATGGCCAAAACCACATAGAAACGGAGTCAGACAATGTATACTCTGGAAACAGCTGGAGCTGAATTACCTACCCACACTCAAGCAGTTGGCTCGGAGGAGTTGTTCCTGAGTTCATTCATGTACTATGTTATCTTGATCTGTATCTACCTACGTATCTCTATCTTATTCTCACTGCTAGTTAGCACTAACTTAGCAGTACCAACCAAATGCATCAAAGCAGTTCTTAAACTACTTTGAATATTTTCAGGAAATAAAAATATTTTATTAATATTTGGATAACTTACCAAATGGAACTTATCTATTTCTAATGGAAATAAAAGAAAATGAATGGTGTGTATACTGCAAAACATCTTGCTTCATTTGTCTATATGTGAATGGCAACTTATTAAAGTGTGTTAGAGTTCAGTGGAATGTGAACCAAATATTAAGAAACCTCAGGCTTCTAAACTGAATCTTCTAGGGATATGTTAATTCTCTCCTCTTTAGTCCCTTGCTCCAACATCATTATGTCCACATCATAATTTATGATATTTTATAATTTATAAATCTGTAAAACCTGGAAAAAATGTATAATTTATCCTTCAGATCAGAGCTGTGTATGTAAACTCAAGAGATCTATGATGTATCCTTCAAATATTTTATATTTTCCTGAATATCTAATTTTGAAATAGCATTGTGCACTGAACACAAGATTGGGTTCAGTCCATGCTTCAGTGCTTCAGGAAGTGGGTCAATTTGGCTCAGACTGTTTCAGAGGGCAGATGTACTACTTCAGGTTCAAATAAGAATTATGCCTTTTAAAAAACCCAAAACTTTGTGTCTTCCTATTTATCATGGGGAACCATTTGTTCCCTAGCAAATGACATGCAAACAGAGGCATATGGCCTCCAAAACCTGGAGGTTGCACATAAACCTCATTATGTGTAGGACTTTAGGAACAGAGGGTTTTGTTGTATACCAAGTCAGGCAAATAGGTCATCTAGCTCAGTACTGTCTGTGCTGACTTTCCTGGGTTTCAGAATGGGAACATTCCCTGTCCTACCTGGATATGCTGTGGGTTAAACCTTGGACTTACTTCATGCAAAGCTACTGAACCATGGACCTTACCCCAAAGGAACCAAATCTGCTGGCACCCAGTATAAGGCAAATCTGTTCTGAATCTTATGCTATAGTGTCAAGTCAAAGTTTAATAGCATTAGAGCATCAGTGCTTTTCTACCTTTTCTTAAGAGGGCTAAGGGACGCGGGTGGCACTGTGGGTTAAACCACAGAGTCTAGGATTTGCCAATCAGAAGGTCGGCGGTTCGAACCCCCGCGACGGGGTGAGCTCCGGTTGCTCGGTCCCAGCGCCTGCCAACCTAGCAGTTCGAAAGCACATCAAAGTGCAAGTAGATAAATAGGTACTGCTCTGGCGGGAAGGTAAATGGCGTTTCCGTGTGCTGCTCTGGTTCGCCAGAAGTGGCTTAGTCATGCTGGCCACATGACATGGAAGCTGTCTGCAGACAAACGCCGGCTCCCTTGGCCTATAGAGCGGGATGAGCGCACAACCCCAGAGTCGGTCACGACTGGATCTAATGGTCAGGGGTCCTTTACCTTTACCTTTTAAGAACGCAAAGAATAAGGCACTATCGCCCGGCCAACCTACCCCTACATTTAAAAATCCCATTGTGCAAGACTCTTGCATTGCACTGCAATGGTTTCTCCATTCTAATGCATGAAGAAAGGGGTTGTTGTCCCAGCACTAAAAACTTTGAACCCTTCACAGACATTTTCTACAGCACACTTTAGAGAGTAGCAGACATATTGACATTCTTTACCGGTACTTGGAACAGCTGACCTTCTAACAGTGCAAGGTTTGCATAAATTAAAACAGGCTTCTTCTTTATAAAAATGAGCAAATCTATGGAAATTAAGTCCAGTATCATACTTGATAATTTGCACAGTAAAGCACTTGGCGTCAATCATTTTAAATTATGTTTGGTCTGCCTACAGTTCATGAACCTTGGAGAAATATCATTCACAGGACACAGGAATTCGATTGCCAAAACATTTGTGCTCTAAAATATTGAAATCAGTGTCAACGACTAATGTGAATTCACAAAAATGCCAGAAACCTTAGATACAGTTTTAAATTATCTAAATTTTGCTCTGTACGGGTTAATGTGTTAACCTTGAAATGATACTTTGGTTTTACTGGCAGAAATACAGAGATTCTCATTCTTAATGCTTTGCTTTTGAACTTTTGAATTACTCACTTCCAGTCCTCTGAATAGTTTGTAGTACAAGGATTAATGAGGGCAGACCTGATAACATTAGGTCAACTTTTTTATTTGATCAATGAGTCCCAAAGTCAAATACTATCCACCCAGCAATTTCTTAGTGCACACCCATCCCATTTAATGTTATGGAGCTGTACAAAAAAACCTAAGTTGCTCCTTGAAATAAGCATTATTTGTGAGTTCCTGTTCATCTTTTTTCACCCCTATTTTTGACGTTACTTTCCTAAGTTATGGTTCTGCTTTAGCCCACAGCACTGTAATTACTTGCTGGAAAGAGACAGCAAGCCAAGGACAATGTAGTGCTTAAACTGATTGGCTGCATTTGGATGTTCATCCATGTCTTCATAAACCATGGTTTATAAAGTTCATTCATGGTTCATAAACCATGGTTTATGAAGCCATTAGCAAGTGTCATAGCATCATGCTCCTTCCCTCCTCCCATCACACACAGACTTTGGCATGAATATCTTTGTTTGCATTAAGCCAGCATCCCCTGTTACGTCTCAGCCAAGGGACCAATTGGCTTAAGAAACCAGGATAATAAGTCAGGACCGAGCTTATTATTCCGGTTAGTTAACTGATATTAAATCTGAGTTCCCTAGTTCAGAAGTTACAGGTAACTCTGGCTTAATATATGCCAGAATTTCTTTGCCAGAGCTGGCATGTGATAAGTTGAAGGGAGGAGTCTGGAGGAGCATGTGGCTATGATGCTTTTTCAGTGCTTCATGAACAGACTTCTGATTCCAGACACAGTTACTGCAAGCTAAAACCTTAAGCAAGCAGGATTGCTAATTCTATAAAATTATTATTTATTAAATTTATTAAATTTCTATAAAGCCCTTCATCTGACAATGACAGGGCTGTTTACAATATAAAAACACAAAAATACATAACATAGTAAGTAATAATTAGCTTGGTTAACTGGTTAATTAGCCAAAGGCCTGGGAGAAAAGGAATGTTCTTGCCTTGCACCTAAACATATGTAATGAGGGTACCTCACCACCTTATTTCTCAACTAAAAAAATCTCAGATATTGTAAAAGTTCCTCTCAGGGGAGGTGTCCCAGTCCCTTGATCATTTTGGTTGCTCTTTTGTGCACCTTTTCCAGCTTTCCATATTCTCCTTGAGATCCAGAGAATCATTTACCATATTGTCCTCAGAATAATTTACTCTACCCCCCCCCCATATATATATAAATGAGGGCAGGGTTCTTCCTCATCTGCAGAAACAAACTCAGATGGCTCCTGACACCAACCTGTTTCTAAACCTTGCCTGAGCAGTTTCTACTAAAGGCTGTCAGGACAGAATCCCATAGTGCTGTGGAAGGGAGCTGGAAGCAAACCCCTTTCTCCGATCAGCATTTTTCAAAGATAATTTATGTCAGCCTGATTCCCAAAGATTGGCTTCGAGATTGCACATATTTGTCTGGCTATTTCTTCAAGTTCCTGTCAGAAAATTGCATGGCTCCTCAGTTCTTCGTCTTCTTTCTTTTTTCTTTTTTTTTCTTTTCAAAGAGAGGAGGACTGCGCTGCTTCTCTATCAAATTAATTGAAGTCTCCCCCCACCAATGTACTTTCATGTCTGCCAGTTTCCCAAAGGCGGTCTCGTCTGTCACATAATGACTCTGCTGCTGTTCCTCAATTGACCTGATTCAGGCACTTGGAAGGAGCAGGGAGGGGGGAGGGGGGAAGCACTCCTGTGCAATGAAATGGAGTCCAAGGTGTACCAAAGACACCTTGATAAATTCGTTTAATGCAAGTGACAGAAGAGACAACATATAGTAATGCAAAATGCATTGATGGGATCAAGCTGTTTTGCAACATATTTATCAAGGAAGAAGAGGCTTAAATATGGGGGGGGGGAGTAATGTCTGTATGCATACAGGACATATATGCATACAGACATTACTCCCTCCCCATATTTAATAAGCTCCATTTGGAAGGAGTGGGGAGATATTGCTGACTTTGAGATAAGTGCTGGATATAGGCTAATTTGGGAAACTGGAATATCAGCTTTGTTGAAACCTGACATAGACCACAAGGGAATAGCTGAAGGATACTTTGGCGTGAGTAGAAATTTTAACCGATCTAATCCAGACATTGAAAGGGATTAGTTTCTCAAAGTAACATATAATTTTTGCCTTGCTAATGTGCAATTCATTGACAAGCAAGTTAGCAAATGGCTACCCTTGTGAACAGTTTTTGAACTGTCATTTTTCTGCTTCCCGAGAAGCACATTGTTATTAAATATCCCCAATTGCAATGGCATTGTCAGCTATGTTTTCAATATGGTATGAAAAAGATTGATTTAAACCATGGACAACACAGCTTATGAAAAGCGTTCTGTATCCTCTGACCAAGGTTATCCAAGCTGGAAGTAAAAAAATACTGGGCTCAGCAGCATCATTGGTCACTACAGTCTGCCTATGTTTATGTGTACCACACTGCGATGGACTGCCAGAGCTTGTTTGTCTTTTGCTGGCACCCTGCCCTTTAAGTAGGCTCAATCAAAGTGCCAACTAGGCATTGGCTTCTGAGAAGACCATGTTTGGACATTGCCTGGAGGCTCTACCTGTGGGGAAAGGAGTAGAGTGGGCACCCTTATTCTTTAGCCTAATGGGAGGGATGGAACCCAACTGCAGGACATCAGACAGAATGAATGTTGGGGAAACCTGCAGGATATAGCAGCCCTAGAAAGGGGGACAGAGGCCCAGTAGAGACAAAGGAAACAGGCTGTAAAGCATAGGGAACCTCCAAGCTGTTACAGGCTAAAATAACTCCTCAGGAATCAGTAACCGGTACATTTATTTTGGAGCATGCTCAATTAAACCCAATGAGAATGCCAGGTTAAGATCAGTTGAATACTTGGAGCTGCACTCATTTGATGGGAGGGAGCAGAGAAACATGGTAAAAGGATGCATCACTCTGGTTAAAGGAACCAAAATTTGATCCCTGCAAGCAGTACATCCAAATTGGTAGCCATTTTATACTTCCCTGTACATCTTCACAACAACCATATGAGGTAGGCAAGGCTTAGGGTAGAATATTGGCCCAAGGTAGGAAGAAAGTATAGTGTAGTGCTGGGATGGGCAACACTTTTCAGTCTGAGGGCCAAATTCCCTCATGGTTAACTTTCTGGGGAGCCCATTTCAGTGGTGGCCTAGGCTAGAGACAAAAGTGGAACAGAGCAATGGCTATGACTCTTGCCTTCATTCTTACATTCCAGCCCTGCAAGAATCAGGTATTTCTGTGAGCAAATACTATAGAAATCTACACACATACATTTCTTCATTGAGGAAAGCCAGAGGCATTGTCATAGTTGAAGGACATATTTCAGTCATGCAAAAGTCTTCAAGGGAGACATGGAACAGAGCCAGTGAGGGGTGCAGCTAGGGGAGCTCTGAGTACTGACTAGAGAGGCCTGGAAACGTTTGCTTCATTGTGTTGAAAGGCAATGCACAAAACTGATGGGCCTCAAGTCTATTGAGCTGCCATAAGTAGTCAGATAATACAGTTCTTGGTGGGAAAAAAGTGTGATTGCAGCTTTTAAGTTGAGCAAAACTTTGAGACTGTGATAAAATGAAGGGATTACTTTATTAAAAATAAAGTATGTCCTATGCCCCTTTAAAATGTGTGGGGGGTGTTGGGGGTGTTATTGGGTTGTTCTATTCATTATATACTTCTGGGTATAGGACACTATTTAAATTCAAATAAAATAAAAATATGATATGCCTGGAGCCACCTCATTTCCAATGGGGTTTTAGCACAGAGGAGAAAGAGTTAATGCTGGGTGTTTCTGCTCCTTCTCTTAAAGAGTAAAACATTTGTGAAGCCTATGCAACTTTCCAAAGATTGAAATACTGTATCCATATATTTCCCCATACATGGAGAAATATATGAGACACCGAGGTCCAGCTCTGAGGGCCTTTGGGTGGTTCCCTCACTGCGAGAAGTGAGGTTACAGGGAACCAGAGGCAGAAGGCCTTCTCGGTAGTGGTGCCCGCCCTGTGGAATGCCCTCTCATCAGATATCAAGGCAATAAGCAACTATCTTACTTTTAAAAGACATCTGAAGGCAGCCATGTTTAGGGAAGTTTTTAATGTTTAATGCTGTATTGTGTTCTTAATATTTGGTTGGAAGCCGCACAGAGTGGCTGTGGAAGCCCAGCCAGATGGGCGGAGTGTAAAATAAATAATAATAATAATAATAATAATAATAATAATAATAATAATAATATAAATAAATAAATAAATAAATTATTGAAACAAACCAAATCCTTCCAGGCGATCCTGAACATCAAATGGCTCAGGTATCTCTCAGGTGAATCTTCATGGAAATGTGATGGAGGGGTTATACAAGTGTAGTCCAGCCACATCATGGCACATTAACCCAATAGGAGGTTCTAAGAGAAAGCGCTCTTAGGTTTGACACAAGGGAAGAGACGCTTCGGAATGCATTGCTAAATGTAAGATGGCTTATAACCATTCTGCAGAATGGTTCTTTGAAAATACCAGAAGAATTATCTACCACCAATATGGTAGATAAAGTGTCTGCAGAAGAAAGCAAATGCACTTTATGGCTGTGTGTACACACCCAGTATTAGAATGTCATGAGGACTGAAAACCGCCAAGGTGTTAGCTCTTGGTTGAATATCATTCCACCCCCACACCTTCTGACTTGTTAACTGCGCACCTTTGCTTCGAATTCACTTTTTATCTGACAATTGCAAAGGAAAGAAGGGAGAAAGAAAAGTGCCTTCTCATTTCCGCTCTGGAAAGATGCTAATCCTCCACAGACGTATTCAAATCAGGAGAGCTGTGAAATATTCAATAATCTGAGGGGAAGAGATGACAGTCAAACCTTCTTGACCTTTCCTTGAAGCCCATTAACACAGTCCACTAACACCTGCTTCATAATGAATGTACTAATCAAGATAGCAAGGTTCACCAGTTACACTCTTTCAGGAAAGCATTTCAGAGACGCTGCCACATTTCTCTCTCAATTAGTTGCCAGCAGTTTGTAAGGCAGTCTCGGACGGCAGCAAGAAAATTGCCTGCAAATTTGGAATGCATGAAAGCAAGGCAATCCTTCAAATGTATAGGGAATTTATTATGTATTATACTGGAGCTCATTTGCTTTTTTCACCAGAGTCACATATGTTTCAAATCAGGCACGCCACAAACTCATTTAGTTGCAAGAAACTTTTGGGCTACACTGTAGAACTGGTGACTGAACTTTCATAAGTTACAGTTAAAAAGATGAAAAGTCAGACTTGGCTTCTTTTAACACATGCACACATACATACACACACAATTGCATCTCACAAATTTCAGGTCCACTTGCAATATTAATACCTTTGGAATTGCTAAAATGTCACCAGGAAAGCAATGATTTCTTCTTCTTTTTTAAGCCTGTCATGTGCATAAGGTTTCCATGGAAATCAGTTCCTTCTATATAGAACTACATGTATTTCTGCCCAGTTATTGGTGCTTAATAAAAGACAAAAAAACAATTTTTGAATCAGGTTTAAACTGTTGAAATAACAATTTATTTATTTGTTAAAACCTTGTTTTGTTGCATCCTGTGGTCATGAACCAACAACCTTTTTCTAGCATTCTCAGTATCTCTAGTTTTACCTTGTTCATTTATTCAAGAGAAAGAGAGCTTAAAATAATTTTGAATTTTGACTCATATAGAATAGGCTGGTTTGGACATATTATCTGGCAATTTCAGTTAAAATGGAAGTGAATGTAGGAAACTGTCTTATACTGAGTTGGACCAATGATCCATACAGCTCAGCATTGTCTACACTGAACTAGCAGTGATTTTTTTAGGGTTTTATGTAGGTGTCTCTCCTAGCCCTGCCTGGAGATGATGGGGGTTAAATTTGGGGTCTTCTGCAAGCAACAGTGAGCATTGGTTTCGCACACTCTGTCTTCTCTTCTGCAAAGAGGAGGTTGGAAGCTTTCATTTTTGCTCCACATTAACCACAGTTTATTATGTCATTTGATCAAATGGTTTGGCTAATCCTTAATCTTATTATGGCTTTAATTCAGTTCATATTAACTGCATGTAGCTGATGAACTAACTTCAAGCCCAAATGTATGAAGCTGGCCTGTTTCAACCAACCATAGTTAAGATTAACCATGGTTTAGCTACAATGTGAGATACTGTCTGATTCCCAATCTAAAACAGAAGCTTCTAATGTCCTCCTCATGGCCATGGTGGGGAAAGACAGGGGAGAGGGGGACTTGAAGCTCATTAAGGCTCTTTCTTATACAGTGGTACCTCGGGTTAAGTACTTAATTCGTTTTGGAGGTCCATTCTTAACCTGAAACTGTTCTTAACCTGAAGCATCACTTTAGCTAATGGGGCCTCCCACTGCCGCCATGCCGCCAGAGCACGATTTCTGTTCTTATCCTGAAACAAAGTTCTTAACATGAAGCACTATTTCTGGGTTAGTGGAGTCTGTAACCTGAAGCATATGTAACCTGAAGCGTATGTAACCTGAGGTACCACTGTAATACTAAACCATGGTTGTGTTTGAATGCAGCCAGTTTGTCAGCAATAACTGAAAGCTTTCCAGATTAGATGACTGGAGTTTCTCATTTCCTAATATAAACTCACAGTCTTGATGGGGTTTCTTGACCTACCTGTTTGACAAATTATAGCATGTTCAGACCTGTTTTCTTATGTCTCCATGACACATGCTGAAGGAATGGCTCACAGCCTCACATGTGGAACAGATTGTATGGGTCTTTAACATTAAATTGTCAACTTGGACCCATTACAATGTGATTGCAGGCCTTTAAACTAACATTAGCACAATGGGATAACCCGCAGAAAAGTGTCTCACAATATGATAATGTATAACATCAAATTAATGTATATCTGGGTTCTCTTCTGGGAAATTATGAGTTACCTGATGGTCGGTTCAGCAGGTGACTGTTGTGCCTGTGAGATTCCCTGGGAAAACATCTACATCAGTGGTGGGGAATCTCTGACTCTCCAGATGTCATTGTACTCCAGCTCCCATCAGCCCCAGCCAGCATGGTAACTGGTAAGGAATGAGGGAAGATGGATTCCTGCAACATCTCCCTCCACCTCATACCCAACCAATCACTGGGTTCTGCAGGAGAGGATATCCTGCAGATACAATCCTATAATGTGGTCATTTCCACATGATGTTGGAATCAGGCCATTAGTGTGGCAGTACCTACCCTTTGGAAAATCCTCCCATTGAATATCAGACAAGCATCTCCACCCTTGTCTTTTTTGAGACTGCTAAAGCTTTCTTCTTTCAAAAAGCCTTCTAAAATCTTTATCACGGTTGGTATCTGTCTCGTATTTCAATTGATGTGAAGTATGTAGTGTTGTTACTTTAAACTCTTTTTATATTTACAGGCACAATATACTGAAAAAATAGGAGTGGTGGAGTTGTAGCAGGATGGGACCATCCCAGCCTCTGCATGTTCAGCTGAACCTGCACAAGGCTAACATAACAATGATTTTTGCTAGAAACAGGGTTCCATCTTGTTCTGCTATTCATTTAACCTGCTGGGAATTGGTATTAGGGTATCTGGAGTAAAGTGTCACCAGTAGTGACCTCTTTTCTTCTTCTTTTGCATTAAACAGATTAAGGCAAAGAGTGGCATCAGAGGACACTGCTGAAAGGATCTTGTTCCCAAATAAGCACCCAATACATTTTGTAACACAGGGGAAGCCAAATCTGGACCGATGCCAATGATCTCAGCAGCTGGATAGATTCCTCTGGGATCTTTAAGGTTATCTTTGCTCTAATTTGTGTAATGAATACATTTAATTTATTTTATTTCCATGACGCTTTTGTATTTTTTTAAAAATAAAATAAAACATGAAACATCTTGGAATTGATTGGCTGCTGATACATAAAATGGAATAAAATTATCACACTTGCAATAATACATCACATATTGTGCCCTTAGGCTGCAGTCTTGTATTCATTAACCTGGAAATAAGCCCCATTGAACACAGGGGAACATGCATAGAATCAAACTATGAAACATAATTCCTGGCAAAACAGGTAAACAAATTCCATCTGTAACAGGTTTTTCAATCCATAAAAATAATGTACTGGTGGAAATTCTAAGCCTTACACTAACAATTATGTAAACAAAACGGGAAGATGTTTGCATTTATATTTTCTGTTCCATTGTGAAGCTCATTGACATCTCCCCCCCCCTTATTATTTCCTTCTCCCTCTTATGATGTCAAGCCAAGAGCTGAGGGTTTGGTTTTATTTTATTTTTTCATTTTTCATTTTTCGTTTTCGTTTTTTGCTTTTACTCTGTAATAGCCTACTAATTACTTGGTATATAATTGCATGTTTCAGTATCTACTATAATTATATCTGAAGTACACTGACATTTGTGACTTGTGGGAGCCTGCTAATGTTTTTATTTCCGTTGAAAGCTAATCAAGCAGTAGTGAATATTCAGCTTCTACAGCTACACAAATAAGTATTGTAATTTCTTTGGTCATGATTCAGAGTAGAGCAAAACAAATGTGAAAACAAACAAACCTCTGATGCACTAATTAAACAATTCATGAAGTATGTTACTTGTGTTATCCCTGTATAAAGCAGCTCTGAAGCAATATCTGCCTGGGGAAATAAATAAATAAAAGCCCTACAGTGGCCTTCACAGTCATTATTGATCAACACCTTTTTGTGTTCTTATCTGAAATACTCAGACCGTTCCCAAATGTCAATTTCTTTTTGAATCACAATGATACAAAATGGCAGAATTGTACCTTTTCAAATAGGCACCTTAAAAAAATATCAAGGTATATTATTTATTATTTGCTTGATGTATGTACTAATTATCCTTTTGGACCCAAAGCTTTGAAAATGAGGTTCTAAGAATTCTGTATTGATGCAACCAGGTGATCAGCTGACAGAAGCATCATGTAATTAGGTTTTTCTGTGTGGTCAGAGGCAGGGCAGTATAAGTCAGCGAATGGGAACCTGTGGCCCTCCAGAGATTGTAGGACTCCATCTCCCATCAGCGCTTGCCAGCATGCACAATGGTCAGGGATGACAGGAGCTAGTGCTCAGCTGTATCTGGAGGCCCATAATTTTTCCATTGGATTCCCTGGGGTAAAGTAGAGGGGAAAACCCTTTACGAAGCCTGTTGTGTTCCAAGGTAGACTTGTGTCTTCAGTCAAGCAAAGAGGGGAATGCCTTTGTAGTAATTTAGCACTTACCCTAAGGGTCTTTGTTACACAACTCCATAAGCCAAGGGTGGGGGGCCCTCAGGATGATGTGCCAAATGCATTCCTCCAGGCCTCTCGACCTGCACCTCTCTCCCCACCCATCACCAACCCTGTTTCACATCCTTTGTTTTTGCCTGTTTGAAATGGATCGATGAAGTCTAATAAATGGCCCTTCTTTATCTGGATGGAGGATAGAAAAGAATGTGTGAGTGTGTGTACAAACTAGCTTAACACAGTAAAGTAAAATTTACACTTGCTTCTCTAACTTAATCTTATTTTGTACTGTGTCTTTTGTCTTCTGGCCATATACAGTAGTACCTCGGGTTAAGAACTTAATTCGTTCTGGAGGTCCATTCTTAACCCAAAACTGTTCTTAACCTGAAGCACCAGTTTAGCTAATGGGGCCTCCTGCTGCTGCTGTGCCGCCGGAGCCCGATTTCTGTTCTCATCCTGAAGCAAAGTTCATAACCTGAAGCACTATTTCTGGGTTAGCGGAGTCTGTAACCTGAAGCGTATGTAACCTGAGGTACCACTGTAATGTTGTAGCTAGATTAGGGAAAGTATTATGAATAATAATAATACCTTTAACTGACTAATAATATATAAATAAATAAATAACAATTTCAGTCAATATAAATGAAAACCAGGTTGTTCTCTCTCTTGTGAGTGAGGTGGAGCAGGGAACATAAGCCATTACTAAACAAATATCAACAATTCAATAGGAAAAAGTCTCCACATAGTGATGAACCAAACCACTCTCTGAAGTGGCTCCCACACTCTGTTAAACACCCGCTCCCCCAGTTATGTAATGGAGGCGGGAGGTGCTTCAGAGGGCAGTTTGCTGAAGTACCCCCCACCCTGCTTTAAACAGCTTGCTTGGCTGCCTGTCACCCATGCTGCTTGCTCGCTCACCTGCCTGCCACTGTGTTATCGTGCTGGAGTTGGCATGACAACTGCATCATGACAACAGCCTTACAATTTTAGTATATATTAAGAAATTAAAGTAAGCTTAATTATAAAATTATAAATTCATTTCCTTCAGTATTTGTTTCCCCCCTGTGCAATTCTTCGTTATTTTTTTCTTGACACAACCTACAGGTGACTTTGCTTCTCACCTGAAGTACATAGAAATAAATAACTTAGCTGGTTTAATTAGCATTCCCGGCACATGTTTCAAACATACTGCAAGAACATTAACACTTTAGTAAGTCCATATATCTTATAAGGTGAGATTAAAAGAACTTGGCTTGTTTAGCATAGGGAAAAAAGATGCTGGGGTGGTATGATAGTATTCTGCCAATATTTTAGAGAGGGTTGCATAGCAGATGACAGGGAGAAATGAGTTGGTTAGGTTGAATAGCAACTAATAACTACTAATTGGCAATTAAGACATTTCAGTGGGGGGTATACTTATATATGAGTACAGTTTTGAAACAATTGTCCTTTGACTGTCATAATGACCCATACAGCTTAAACAGCCCAGTCCTATGTTCAACAAATGGGTATAGGCATATCTAAGGAGTGAGCTGCAGGAATTACCATACATTCAATGGAAAATACCACCCACCGTGAGTGGTTTCTTCTGTCGTTGCAAAACTGCGATAGAGCAACCATTGCCTGATGAAATTTTGCCTAATATGCAACTCTCACAGACTAATCTTAGCCACAATCTTCAAAAGGTCTAATCCCTGGTATGTCTAGTGTGGGGAAGGGTAGACTAGGACCACTACCACCCTGCTACATTGTGGAAATTCGTCCCCACAGAGCGTTGCACAACTTTCAGTGTATGTTGAAGATACACTTCTTTAGCTTGTTCTTTGTCAGTTATTTTGTTCTGTGGGACCACCACCATGGTCTTCTGCTGCTTCTGCTTCCTTTTCTATTCCATCTGGAATGGCTTTCTCTGTTTTATCACTGTCTGTTTTCATAGTTGCATATTATATTGTTGTAAACAACCCTGGGGCCTTATGGTGAAGGATGGGCAATAAATGTAATTAATTAATAAATTAAATAAATAAATAGCAATGAGAGATACTCAGGCACTGAAAGGCCTCTACTTGAGACTGCCAAACTAGACATTACTGAGCTACGCAGATCAATGGTCTGAGTCAGTATAGTAAAGAACAGCATGTCTCGTTTGACTACTTGAGGAGAAACGGCAAGCACCATCGTGCCCTGCCACTGCTGCTACTCCCACCACCACCTATCTGCTCCAGCAGCTGCCTACTCTGCCAGCACTGCACACCCTGTTGTATCTACTGCTGGCAGAGAAGCACCACTGCCATTGGTGGCAATTCTGGGCAAGGTCTCATCCATTTAGGGCAAGATCTCCCCCCGGATTGGTGTGATCTCACCCAAAATTGGTATGGATGATGGCAGCACTTCTCTGCCACCACTGGTGGAGGTGGTGGGGCGGGCAGGGCACCCACAGGCATGCCACCTGGGTGTCTTCTGTCGCCTGAGGCAGTGGCCTCACCCTGCCTAATGGCTTGCCCAGGTCTGAGTATAGTGCATGTCCCCGGCACACACATATACCACTGGTTTGTCTTCACAAGAGCATTGTGCAACAGCTTAGGGCTACAAAGTAGCAACAGCCACAAGACTGAAGTCCATGGCTAAGGATGCTAATGTTCTTATGTGTAAGCTGCATTGAATCAAGGGAGATAACTTCAAAATAGACCTGGATAGATTTGGCCTGTGAGTCAGAGGACCTTCAACCTGAATACTATTGATGTTTTCCCATGTGTGCATAATGACTGCTGAATCGCTTTCCTTGATTCTTCATACAGTCCCTACACACAGACGGAGTTTCCTAGACTGCACACTTGCACAGAGTTTACCTGTAATGTATAAGTGCTGCACACACCCCGTAATTTTTGCAGGTGATCTAGTGACATGTATAGTACATATGACTGTAAAGCCAAACATATAGTCAAGTGATGGCACTTGGGTTGGAGAAGAGTGTGTATATGTTCAATTTTGAAGGTGAGAAGTGAGACAGGCACATTCTGCTACTCACTCCATGTTATCTGACATCCCATCCCTGCCCCCCCCCAGGAGTATACACTCAGCTTTGGAGGGGAAGGCAGGGGAGGCAGCTCCCTTGAAGCTAGGAGCCTTGCAGGACCTTCTGTCCCCAAATGTATTGTAAAGTGAACATATTGCTAGTGTAGTGTTGTTGCCTATGTCTTCTCCTACTACACATCATGAGTGTTGAACTACCATCTAGGTATCCCTGGTGGATTTTTTGGTTCCCACTCTACAACATCAACAAAAATAGGAAACACCTAGGGAGAAATAACATTTCTTAAATTTGAAACAAGTAGTTCTCTTTCCCAGGAGATGAAAATTCATGCACATAGGACAAATAATCTCTGCTTTTACATGGATCAGGATTTCTGTTGTTTTAACAGAATGCAACCTGCATTACATAATAATCATGCAATTTTGCAGTACCTCTCTTTCTAAAAATCAGCTCTTAAATTACATAGAAACCATTTAGATTTGTAGTTTCGTTTTCTTTCCTTTTTTACACATACACACACCTCTGTGTAGTTTCTGTATTTTTTGTAAAGCCTCATTTCAGCATTCCTGTGTTAATAGTTTATAACCCATAATGAGCTAGATGTAACAAGAAAGTGGATAACGCAAGAGAAGGATGTCCACATTCACTCTTTTGTGTCCCACCCAACACAATTTAAACTCCATCTCAAGTGACATGCTAGCTATTGCTTTAGCCATTATTGGAGTCTGACTATGATGAATCAAAAGTACATCTCCAGTCAGACAGAAAGCTGTCACTACTGTGGGCTGTTATTAAAAGAAAATAGAATGGAATCAAAATAGTCTCTCATCTTTCTTCTTCTTCTTCCAGTTGATAAAGGGAAACTGACTTAAAAGCATTATTGGAACTTAATAAGGAAGAACTAGTGGAGAGGTTAGTGTACAGGCTGTCACAGAAGTGCAGTGGAAGGTGACCTATTGCAGGGGGGAAAGTTGCCCCTGGACTTGTCTGCCTGTCACCACATCAGACCTGTCAGCTTAAATATTCCATAATTCAGGGGGATGTGGATGGGTAGCACAATGTCACATTTGAGTCAAGAGTACACAAGTGCATAACATTGCTCATCATGGGTCCATACTTTTTTTCCAGCTGAAGACAGGTTGTGCTGGAGTTCCAAATAAATCATAGTGAATCTGAAATCTGGTCTAGAATCATCCAGTGTAAAAAGCATACAGAAATCCAGAAAGCTTTTGAGGAGCACAAATACTTTGTGGTAACGTTCAACTCTGGACCATGCAGCTACAATGACCAACCCATTTACAGCACAATAGTTCCCATGGATGTGAAGGAATATGAAAAAGTGGTGCAATAAAATATGTGACTGAAACATCAAAGAATGGGACAAAATAATTTTCAATCTTTTTAGGCTTAATTAAGTGTTGCATCTAGGGGATCTATAAGCTGTTATATTGTTGTGAATTGTTCTGAAATAAATTTTACTTGATTAACTCTCCCCTCTGTTGTATTCTCGTTTAGTATGGCTAGTTGGACCTGTGCCCAACTTAAGATCACTCTGAATTATGAGTTTTGCAAACACAATATTTATACCTTAAAATGTTTCTAAAGCACTCTTCATTCTTGCATATTATTGGGTGTCTTAGAAATATATTTTAAACAAATAAATACTACATTTGCAGACCTCATTGTGGATACAGTTAATTGAGGTGAATAGCACTAGCACCATGTTGTCAAAGAGAATTGTTTCCCATGATCCTCCTGTCCATTGTTGGTGGGGTGATGGGTAGTTCTGTAACATGTTTCAAAAGTATGACCAAGGCTGAACAGAAATTTAAAACAAATTAATAATCCATCCTATAACAATGACAAAGATGATGTGATGAGCATGGTTTTATGAGTGCATCATAGCTGAGTGGCATCCAATTTAAAATGTTACAGAAGTTGATTTATAGGAGTTCTAAGTTATTGTACTTTGCCCACATATGGCTGGTGAGTATGGAGTAAGATAAAATATTGAGTTTATAGAAAAGGAGAAAACAAGTAATATAGTACATGAGTTTAGATTGGAAAGGGACACAGAAATCAGAACTGGAGCAATGTCATAATATAAATGCATGTATAAATCCCTTTCTGTCTTGTTTATGATGTAAATTAGACAGCCCTTGCAAACTGCATGGGTTGTAGCTAACATTACTTCTACTCTGAGTAAACACACAGTCATTAATGAGCATGTGGGGATTATTTTGTTAGTTTTTCTCTCTATAATACGAGTGCTAATTATAATGCGAGTTTCGAATTTAATTTGCACATCGCCCTTCATCCAAAGATCACAGGGTGGTTCATAACATAAAAATACAAAATGAAAACACAAAATACATGATAAAAGGAAACCAAGCCAATAACTCATCTCCCACAAACATAATATTCTTATTTATTAAATTTTACCCTGCGTTATCTGTTGTGCTGTAGAACTGTGACTTTTGATAGATATACCACTATTTCACACTAAATTTCATTCACACTGAAGGGTGTGGTTCCTATGCAATATTTTTCTTTACAGCATTGGACTTTCCTTTCGCTTCCATGCATATCTGCAACTGAGCGACCTTTCGGCTTTGGCCCAGCCGCTTCATCAGCTCTGAATCTACTTGTACTTGTTCTCCGCTCTTCCTCAGTAGCATGTTGGATGCCTTCCGACCTGAGGGGCCCACCTTCCAGCATCATAACATTTATATGCCTGTCTTTGTCCATGGAGTTTTCTTGGCAGGGATACTGGAGTGGCTTGCCGGTTCCTCCTCCAGGTGGATCACGTTTGGTCAAAACTCTCCACTATGACCTGTTCATCTTGGGTGCCCTGCTTGGCATAGTTCATAGCTTCTCTGAGTTATTCAAGCCCCTTCGCCATGGCAAGGCAGTGATCCATGAAGGGGCAAAAGCTATGGTTTTCCCAGTAGTAATGTATGGAAGTGAGAGCGGGACCATTAAAGAAGGCTGATCTCCAAAGAATTGATGCTTTTGAATTATGGTGCTGGAGGAGACCTATGGTGCAAGAAGATCAAACCTATCCATTCTTAAGGAAATCAGCCCTGAGTGCTCACTGGAAGGACAGATTGTGAAGCTGAGGCTCCAATACTTTGGCCACCTCAAGAGAAGAGAAGACTCCCTGGAAAAGACCCGGATGCTGGGAAAGATTGAGGGCACAAGGAGAAGGGGACGACAGAGGATGAGATGGTTGGATAGTGTTCTCGAGGCTACCAGCATGAGTTTGACTAAACTGCGGGAGACAGTGGAAGACAGAAGTGCCTGGCGTGCTCTGGTCCATGGGGTCACAAAGAGTCGGACATGACTAAACAACTAAACAACAACAAAGGGTGTGGTGTGACACAACAGCAGACATCACCAGACACATGACCACACTTATGAGCATGTTCACTCATGAAGATAACTATGCTGGAATACCACCCCAAATTTCACTACATGATCAGCAGTGGTGTGATCCATGAAAACAACAGGAACATTATAATCCAAAACTCCCATGATCTTCTGGGTTGATAGGGCTGCATTTTTTTTTCCTGGGGGAAATTTACATGGAAATGAGTGCTAAGCTTCCATTAGATTTCCAGAAGTGGCTTTTAAGTTGTGTGAAAGATCACAAAAATGTGAAAATTATCATGTAAGTAAATGGCAGAGAAATGGAATAGAGTGCTTTCCAAATGCAGCCTGCCTTACGTATATTAACTTCAATGGATCTACTCTGAGTAGAATTTAGTTAGAACCTTATGAAATTCAGATAAAGTACTCAAAACATTGTGAGTTCAAATTCAAGCATTTGGCCAAAGAAACAAATAGTGCACATGCCGTTGAAGAAGTGACTCCGATTTAGATTCCATTGAGGGTAAACAGAATTGTTTCTCGGATTTTAAAAAGTATTTTTTTCCTGTCCTTTAAAGGTATGAACCAGATGTTATTTTATTACATTAACATTCCTTTCTCTATTGGTTATTGTTTTCCATACAGCCTGTGTTTCAATTCGCCAGCTGAGGCTTTGTCTATACATCCATTAACTTTCTAAGCTGGAGGGCTTGGAACCAGACCTGTGACAAGTTCATATTTTTGTGTTGTTGGCAGAGAAAATCACAACCATAACATCGTTCTGAAATATTTTCTGTTGACAAGTATTTAGTACTCTTTTGAACTTCAGTGCCATCTACTGAAGCTTACTTTGGCTTCTTGTGGTCCTAAACATATTCTTGTGTAATGTTATTGAAGGTGAGCAGGAACTCTTTTGAAGTCCTGCAGCAACATATGAATCTACTCTGTGAATAGTCTCCCAGACAACAACACAAAAGAATATAACCTTTATGAAGGACTCAGCAAAACATGCCATTATCCCATTAAAGTAAATCAACAAGCAATTACAGGCATTCTTTGTGACAGCATGCCAGTCAGCCAACCAAAAATAATGGTTTTGATAAATCAGCCAATCAACAGATAATGATGGTGCCAATTTCAGGGAAAAGGAAATTGTTTCTTAGGACCAGATATTTGAAGCATACGGCATCAGAAGGTCAGGAAAAATCAAAGAAATGTGGACTTTGATGTGAAGAATGAATAAGAGGCAATTTTAAATAAGAACCAGAATTTGCTGTAATGCAAAATTTTATGGCTCAGGATCAATAGTTCATCCATATATATTTCTTTTTTAGTCCTACAAATGTTTTGAATGACATTAGATTTCAAAACACAGCTGATCTACTGGAAGAAACACTAGCAGTTCATTAGCACTTTAAAATAAGCCCTACAATGTAATTGCTCTTCATAATATTTTAAGTTAATCTATTGCCCTTATTACTAAAGAAGCAGCTTTAAATTAAGCAACACTAACTATTGTAGATTCCTTCTTTTAAATAATTTGATTTAAAGTTTCAATTATCTCTACAAAGGAATTCCACAGACTGGCCAGAGTAAGAAACTGTTAATTGTCCAAGGAAGAAATATGCAATTATTTAAACATTTATATATTGGTGTGAAAAATGACAATTCTAAAAATAATATGAATTGAAGATACTAAAAATTCTCTACTGAAATTCTCTTCACTTGGCAATCTCTCTCTCGTACATTTTTTTCCTTATGGTGGAGGCTGCTATCTTCTTCCTACTTACTGTTAAGAATAACTGTCCTTGATGAACAATCGGTTGGAGCCACTGTCCTTGAAGACAATGAGTTGAATTTTACATGCAATGTGTTGTGTCCCTAGTGCACAAATCCAGGATGTGATGGAGAGATTGCCAAGCATATTAAGCCTACTGATCATTATCCCTCCTCATTCATCCATATGGGAACCAGTGACACCATCAGGCACAATTATGAACTTAGCATATCTGACTCTAAAAGACTAGACCAAAAGGTGAAGGCCTAGGGACTTGTTAATTCTTGCTATAAAAGGAAGAGGAGTACAAAGAGAGAGATGAGCACATCTGGTGACTGAATGGCTACATAGATGATGTCAAAGGGAGAGGTTCGGTTTTCGGGACTACAGTCAAATCTTTATTTGTAATAGACTGCTGGCAAGAAATGAAGGTTATGTCTACTGTTTTTTAAAAAAAACAACCACCACAAACTTCATGTTGCTCTTCCAAAAAATATAGACAATATGGATCATTGCATCTCAGACATACTGATGGCACAATAAATTCCGTTGCATACTGGCTCTTTACGATCAACACACAGGGTTCTACATTAGAGATAGGTGTAATTGCACCATTACATTGTACCCTGTGCTAAACATCAATGACAGCATGGAGTCCATTTGGACTTGAAACATGGTGCTGAGAAATGTAGGAGTGAAGTGATAAACAATAGAATGGGAGTGAAGAAGAATTAAGTTATGCCTTATACAATTAGAACATTACTAAATCATCCTGAAAAGTTCTAATGTTGCATACATTGTCGATTGGCCGGAAGAGTTTATATGCCTTTCTGTCCCTGAATATTATTATTTCTTTGTGAACTCAAGGCTAACCTACCCCAATAGTTTGGGGTCACAATTTTTGCACTTCAATAAATTGAAACTAAAATGTAAAAATATTGTATTCTTTTTAAAACACACACACACATATAAAATCATGAAGAAGCAATATTCTAATGCACTCATGGGATCTGGAAAAGAAGCTGACAGGTAAAATTGCCTGTAGTGATGGAGTAAGCTCAGATAAGATGTTGGGGGGTGGGGACTGTTGGAGAACAAATTTATTTATTTATTTATAAAAATATTTAAATCAATCAATCTTTATTACGGTCCAGAGACCCAACAAATCATTACAAATCAATACACAATTCATACAGCCTACCTCCAGGACGGGGGACACTTCCAAGCCATAAAAAACATCAGTAGCACAAAAGCTTTTTGTTGTTGTTGCATTGTTGAGGATTTTGGGGTTCACATGGGTCCCCTTTGTGTCCATCCCTCTCAATGTGAAACGGGACAGGGCTGCGATCTTCCCTTGGTGCTCACACAATTCTGGAAACGAGCAGATTTAATATGAGCAGGTTTCCTGTCCATCTGTTGTTCCTGGTGATGTCTTCCCTCCCCCCCTTCTTCCTTGGGGGGAAAAGAACACACATACCTGTCTATCTCTACCCCAATCCAGGCATCATCCTGCTCACCTGTTCTAGGGGGTGGGGAGTAAGAATTGAGATGAGACAATGGGAACCTTGTTCTGGAGATGTGTGATTGTCGTTGAAATGTACTTACATTTGTCATGAAGCCTGGATTCTTGGAATCTACCACTGTCTTCTTTCAGAAATCACAGTTGAAAGTGGGGTGCACCCCAGGCTTTGGATAGAGCGGAAGACTGTTCCTCTCGTGTTCCAGATGTTATGCATACGATATCGAATAGTGTAACAATGCAGTGCTGTCTTTTCTGAGAAGGAAAAATGAAAGATCAGGATAAATTCTTTTGAAAACCCACGGCGATTCTCATTTCTGTCTTGCAAAACTCAGCCATTGTTTGCCAAAGCGCAAGGATTGATTTCCTGGCGTCCCAAAAATATGGCACCAACCACTTTGAGATTTAAAAGCAACAATAACTTTTTAGTAAGGACTGCAGAATTCAGCATCTGGATAATTTCTAATTCTCCCCCCCCTTTTTTGTACTTTTTAAAAAATCAAGTTTCTAGCCCTCGTGATGAAGAGGACCAGCTTGATGATGTCTGTGGGCCCATATCTCAGAAGCATTTTACTGTTTTTCGTGTCGGCCTTTTGTCCCTTGCCCTGGCTTAACAGAGCAATCATGCAAAATATTTATATACCGCTATCTCATAAAAGATATTGAAGTAGTTTGCAATAATATCTCTATATAACAAAAACACATAAAAATTAAAATCGGAGACTATCAGCTAACTATTATGGAAAGATGTATTCTTGATTGCCTGCATAAGCCTGGCAGAGTGCAAGAGATTTCAGGAGGGGTTTGAAGGTTGAAGGAGGAGGAGGTGCCGGCTGAATCTCTATTGGCAGAGCATTCCACAGGACTGGAGCAATAACACTAAAGGCTGCATTTGGGGTCGATGCCCAGGGCTTTGCATATTAATATGAAGGGCTTTGAACCTGGCTCAGCAACGGACGGGGAAGCAGTAAATATGCTTTATCACTGGTGTCCAATGTTGCCAGCCAGGTGCCCACACCAGCTGTCTGGCTGCTGCATCCTGCACTAGCTGGAGCTTCTAAACTAAGCCAAGGACAGGCCCACACAGAGAGCATTGCAGTAATCTAGTATCAAGGTTATCAACACATGGGCTATGGCAGGCTATTTAGAATTTAGGAACAGCCATAGTGGGTGAAACAGACAAAGCTGGTAAAAGGCATACCTCACCTAGGCCTCTAATGACAAACATGTGTCCAGAAGTAGCCCCAATCTATGTACTTGCTCCTTCAGAGGAAGTGAAACCTCATCAAGGATAGCTGACCTACCTATCTCCCCAACCCCCACAAGGGGGTTCAAGCACAGTTATGGACCCTCATCCAGTCCACCAGTCCATCTATGCACTGATCCAGAACATTTACAGTCTCTCATAATTCAAAAGTTAACGAAAAAGTAGAGCTGATGCCTTACTCCAAATTGCTGGATTACTGCTCCAATGACTTCATTTGGTATTGAGTAGCCCTAAGTTGCCCTGAGGGAACTTTTTGGCCAAATGGCAGCTCATAAGCAAGCTAAAATATAACACAATTTGTGAATAATTTCAGTATGCAGAAGTGGCATCCCTGGCGAATTAATTGAGCAGCATGTTCTCAGAAGATCCCCCTTTTCATAACATTCTTTAAATATGTCAAACCTGAAGTGAACATAGCTATTTGCAGAGGAGTATACAACACAATCTGGGACTTCATATGAATGTTCTAGAAAACAAATCAATCTCCATAGCTGAATCATTTCTAAGGGGTAAAAAACCGCAACCATCTACTAGCCTGGAATTTCTTTACATATACAGTATGCAAGTTTCCTTGAGGCTTTCAATTGATTTGATATTTCTGTGGTTCATTTAACTTGCATTTCAAGGTTTTCTGCTTATTTATTGCATGGTCCTTTTTTACTGATGCTGGCAATGCCAAACATTATATTGAGATACCTTGCTTTGAGAGTCAGCGAAAACTACACCAGGCAGAGAGGTGTGTCCTCATGTGTCCTCAACCTTTCCTTTGTGGGCTTAGGCTGGATCTACACAAATATTTTTTAAAAAAACTATTAAAAATGCTATAAGAATACAGCTCCCAATGGAAATTTTCATCCGCTTAAGATTGCTGCTCTACAGCACCATCTGGTGTCACATTATTAGAATGCATTTATAATATTATAAATTGCCCTGTGTAGCTGAGTCATTAGTGAAGACAAGGAAGCTGGTAAATGAGTGTTTTAGCTTAATTTAAAAGATGAGCAAGAATATGGAAACCAATACTTTAATAAAAATAATTTTATTATTAATATGGCACCTGACTGAGTTGCTCAAGCCACTCTGGGCAGCTCCTAACAAAATATTATGAACACAATAAAACATCAAACATTAAAAACTTCCCTATAGCCTTATGAGGAACGGTTGTGGGCATTGGGTATGTTTAGCCTGCCTAAGAGGAGACTGAGAGGATATATGATAGCCATCTTCAAATATCTAAAGGGCTGTCACATGGAAAATGGAGCAAACTGGTTTTATCCTGTTCTAGAGGGTAGGACCTGTGACCTGTGACTAAACATCTGGAAAAAGCTTTCTGAAATAAGAGCTGTTTGAGAGTGGAATGGACTCCCTTGGAAAGTGGTGGACTCTCCTTCATTGGAGGTATTTGAACAAAGGTTATGTGGTCATCTGTCAAGGATGCTTTAGCTGAGATTCCTGCATTGCAGGGAGTTGAACTAGATGACCTTCAGAGTCCACTCTAACCCAAAATTCTATGATTCTCTGAATTGTGAAGGGAGTGGAATAGGGAAAAAAGGAGGCTTATAGCAATTTACCATGGATTGGTTTATCCCCACTTATTCACTGACAGTTCATTTTAAAAATGTATGCTTGACAATGGATGTTTAAGGAGTTAAAGAAGCCTCATTTGCTCCCCATATAAAGGTAAAGGGACCCCTGACCATTAGGTCCAGTCACAGACGACTCTGGGGCTGCGGCGCTCCTCTTTCTTTACTGACCGAGGGAGCCGGTATACAGCTTCCAGGTCATGTGGCCAGCATGACAAAGCCGCTTCTGGCGAACCAGAGTAGTGCACAGAAATGCCGTTTACCTTCCCGCCGGAGTGGTACCTATTTATCTACTTTCACTTTGACGTGCTTTTGAACTGCTAGGTTGGCAGGAGCTGGGACCGAACAACAGGAGCTCACCCCGTCGCAGGGATTCGAACCGCCCACCTTTTGATCGGCAAGCCCTAGGCTCAGTGGTTAAACTTCTCCAACTACAATTCACTGGGTGCAAATTGGGAATTCTACAACTGCCAGCTGCTTAGCCCCAGCACTGATCCCTGAGGGTGGGAGCTAGTCGTGATTGGCCGCAACAGTCGCCCACTCCGGGACCGGTAAGCAACCATTCTCTTTACAGTTTTGAAGCAAGGATGGGAAAATAGCAGCCCTCCATATGTTTTTGCAGTCCAACTCCCATCAGGTCATTGCCAGCATGGCCAATGGTCAGATATTATGCACTTCCAGTGACAATGCTAGATCCAAAAGCAGAACCTTACTGCATGGTTGCTCTTTCAGGGGAAGAAGAACCCTATCCATTATAGGCAGTGGGTCAATTTCTCAAACATGGGACCCACTCACCTAAAGTAACTCCATCTTGCCAGGATTCAAGCTTCAATAAACACACCCATTGCTAAGATAACAAATTATGCAATTGCTGAATTGCATTAAAATTAAGATGAAGATGACTGGCATCTCTAAGAACAGGTTCTTTTAGAGGGAGGTGGTTTAAAGGCAAGATTATAAATTTGCTGATATACCCTAGGAAAGCTCAGCTAGATGCTAAATCTCTCTATATTATATAAGACAATTTCACACCTGCTCCCTTTTGTCACTCCATATGTTTGTCATCAATGAAAAATCCTCTCCAGAAGTGCCTTTTCAGTGAGAATGATTATGACACATCTGATTATCTTCTGCAAATTGGACGGTTCAGTCTTTGAACCGTTGAATAGTACCCTGCACAGATCTTGCCTGCAATGCAGACTTGGCTGGGCATTGGCGTAATTGAGCTGAACTCATGACACAGAGTTTGCTCTCTAAGCTCCGCTGTGAGCAGGAGCTTTTGAGCTGTAATGGAGAGTGCGCAAGCAGGTATTCCTCCTTAATTCAAAGGCCATGGATCTTTTAAACAATTTTAAACTAAAGCTGACCAGTTTTCATAAGCAATGAATGGTTGTCCTGACATTAGACATTCTGTATGTGATTTCAGCTGGGCGGGAAAGAATTTCCTAAGGCTGCACACTGGTTCTAAAACCTTTCTGCAAAGCAGGTCAGTGCCAGTTCTGATACTGTATCACTGTTACTACTTCATTAATTTCCTTTTAAAGAGGAGAGGAGAATGAATTATGTCGTAAGACATTTAGCAAATCAAAGCACCTGTGAAAAACTCTTGGAGTAAGGGCGCCAGCTATAGGTTTGCTGGATTTTTATAAAAATCTAGAATTTCTATAAGGCTAACACACCAGATTATGTATTTGCAAACACACACACACACACAACTTAAAAAAATACTTTCAAAATTGAAAAGGTTACTTTTTCTGTAGCTTCATTCTAAGCACACTTACTGCACTGTAATGTCTAGCATTCCTAAAATAACAGGATTTTTTTATAAAAACAACAAGCTAGCAGGCCCTGTAGGCTTGCTTCTGTATATCAAGAAACAGAGGTGCTTGAGGAATTTGATCATTGTAAATTCTGATATGAGCTGATCTGATCTGCACCCCCTGGACGAATAGGCGGGTTGGAACTTAATTATCCTCTAGCTTTCACATGTCTTGAATGTTCTGGCACAGTTCTTAGCTCAAGAAGCATAACAAAACACTTTTTTAAAAATGACTATTTGAGTATGTTTAGAAAAAACACACATTTTAATATATCTAGAAATAAATATGCATTTTCAATGCACATTTTAACCATAATTTAATAACTAAATGCATTGGCAGATTATGGTTGAAGCACAGTGGAATAATAATAATAATAATAATAATAATAATAATAATAATAATAATTTATTTATACCCCACCCATCTGGCTGGGTTTCCCCCAGCCACCCTGGGCGGCTCCCAACAGAATACCAACAACAACAATAAAACAGCAATAAAATATGAATTTATAACTGGATTTATAAACCAGCAGATGAGAGACATGGGCTAGTAATGAAATGATTCCTCCATCCCTACAATGAAATGGCAACTGTGACAGGTAATACATAACAATTTATATCTGTTTTTGACCTTCAAAGCTTTTAAATACCTTTGTCCAGAATAACCTCAATAATTCTTTCTCATAATCCCTCCACTTCCCAGTGAATTCAAAGAAACATTTTTACGGGCACCACTCCTATACTGGGAGTATTTGCCCTACTTTCTTCTGATAATGTTAATGAATACACTGTAACATAATTAGCGGATTCTTAAAATGTGTATCAGTGATGTTCAACCATCTATGATTTGCTCAGTTGTAAACCACACCAAAGGTGGAAAAGCAGTATGTAAAATTAAATATACACTAATAAATATTTGAGGTGTGGAGCCTGAGGCAAACAGGGCTGACAGCCAGGTTTTCACATGCCTCAGTTGGACTGCAATGTAAAGGAAGCAGGATCTACCAGGTTGAGCAGTTTAGACTACAGCTGATCACTGGCTCAGCAGGTGTCAAGTCCCCAACCCTGGCTTACCTGAAGATATGCCAATGCAACATGCTCATCTCAGCACAGCCAGGGCTCAGCCATCTCAACCAAAGCTGGCTTTGTTGTTGTTTAGTCATTTAATCGTGTCCGACTCTTCGTGACCCCATGGACCACAGCACACCAGGTACTCCTGTCATCCACTGCCTCCCGCAGTTTGGTCAAACTCATATTAGTAGCTTTGAAAACACTGTCCAACCATCTCGTCCTCTGTCGTCCCCTTGTGCCCTCCATCTTTCCCAACACCAGGGTCTTTTCCAGGGAGTTTTCTCTCCTCATGAGGTGGCCAAAGTATTGGAGCCTCAGCTTCAGGATCTGTCCTTCCAGTGAGCACTCAGGGCTGATTTCCTTCAGAAAAGCTGGCTTAGTCAAAGGCAATGTAACCCCCATTTCCCAAGGGGGTGCTAGGGTCAGGGCCAGAGGGGAGAGACTGGAACCTAAGCCTGTTCAGCTTAGACACATGACCTGGCAACCTGTTTTAGAACACTATTTCAAAGGCTTGTTTTCCCTCTGCCAGCCTTTGGCTCAGCAGCTAACAGCAGTCCCTCTGCTGAACAGGGCCTGGATCTGGTATAGCTTTACCCCAGGCTATCTTATAGCACCTCAGTTTATGCCAGCTTCTTATGCATAGGATTGCTCCCTAATATTCACTGCAGATCAAAACTTAACTCTGCACTTACTAAATGCCACAACACTGTTCTTAGCAGTTCAAACCGATCAAAATGCATCTTGCAATAAGTATTTTGAAATAAAATAAGAGCGCATTGTGCATTATGAGAAAAAATATGTTTATAACTGTGTATTTTGAAAGTGATATGTATTTTAATGGGGGGTTTTGGTACAGATTATTATTTTATTTTTGGTGCAGAACCACTAATGAATGCAGCAGCAACACATGATGAACAGATATGAAATTGACATGCTGCAGAAATAAATTGATTTGCCCGACGGATTCCTGTTGGGAGTTGTGCCCTCACATTTCAGAGCTGAATTGGCAAAATGTGATGTCAAAGTGCAACTTTTGCTCCGTTTCAAAATGTGATGATGTCATAGTAAGAGAAAATATATAAATGCATATTTTACATTAGAAATGTCTCATCGTTCTCTGTATAATTCCATGAAGTAGTGCTAAAGAATTATGCTCTTATCTGAAGCTTCAGAAACTTGAGTAGAACATGGGGCTTTGTGTGAAAACATGACATTTCTTCAGAAGGCCAAATTTCCATTGATGGGTTTTATTTGTACACCAATAGGCACAGCGGCACTTTCATCTTCTATTTTTAGCTCCCAAAGCAACAAAATATACAGAAACCACAGGAAGCCATTCAAACGAGAAAAATTGGACATATTGAATTGAGGGTAAAAATAATAAAATCATCTGGAATGGGCATCTTTTTATGTGCCAAAAAAAAAATGAGGGGAAAAATGTTTACTTTTTAACAAGAGACCTATAAATACCCACACAATTGTCAATATTTGAACCAGGCTCTAAAATAACATTGTTAGGTTCATTAACAAAACAGTACATATATCTGCTCAGCCATAGTGAACAGTCTGTATGGATGGTTTAATTAATATATTTTTTAAACTTTCAGGGGACGAGGATTGTTGACTTTATTCATGTGATCTTATATCATGTATACAGTGACTTCTTTTCATTTTGAAATCCTTGAGAGCACAAACACAGATCATGGCTTTCCTCCTGGCAATACTGACATTTCTACTGCAGAGCTGACCTAACGTGTTGCTTACTTTCTACATTGCATAGGGGGAAAATATTCTCTTTCTTCCAGTTCTCCCCTAATACCACAGTATTTGACACCTACTTAGTTTTATAAATCAATGGACTGAAGAGGCAAAATGACTGGATGGGGGAAATGGGATGCTTCTGAAATGCAGAAAATGAAGAGATGAAACTGAACTGACATGAAGGAAGGAAGAGGTGTGGGAGGAGCCAGTCATAGCAAAAATGTTAGGGTTATGCAGAAGAACAGAAGCTCCTGCAGTTATCATAACCTCAGAGCAGTGATGGGTAGAAGGTCATTCTGGATCTTCTGGTAGATCTCTGGGTGATTTGAAAGTGTCTGCCATTTTCAGACACATTACACACAAATACTAGTGAAGATTAAACCAAACCCAGTATTCACCAGGATGCACATGTGAGGAGCCGGCAGACCTCTGACTCAGCTGGCTGATTCTCAGTGCAACTGAACTACACCCAAACAAGCCCCATATCCTGGCTCAGCCAGAGATATGCTGGCACAAGTACCTCATCCAACATTAACTGGGGCTTAGATGGCTAGACTGAGACTGGTGGATTTGATGTTGCTGTAGGCCATGAAAAATGGGGTACTGGGGTGGGGGCATGACCAAGCAAGGGGTACTTATGCTGGTCCCTAATTTAGTTCAACATTGTCCCCCTCCATCGGACTTAGGCCAGCTCAGGTAGTGATAGCTCCTGAATGGAATTTGGAAAAGGCGTAATTTACACTGATTTAAATTAAGCCAGTATGAATTTCACCACTTCCTTTATTTAGGATTACTTTTTAAGCTCACCCTAAGACTGTAATGGACGTGGGTGGTGCTGTGGTCTAAACCAATGAGCCTCTTGGGCTTGCCGATCAGAAGGTTGGTGGTTTGAATCCCTGCGACAGGGTGAGCGCATGTTGCTCGGTCTCAGCTCCTGCCAACCTAGCAGTTCAAAAGCACACCTGTGCAAGTAGATAAATAGGTACCACTCTGGTGGGAAGGTAAACGGCGTTTCCGTGTGCTGCTCTGGTTTTGCCAGAAGTGGCTTAGTTTTGCTGGCCACATGACCTGGGAAAACTGTCTGCAGACAAACGCCAGCTCCCTCAGCCTGTAAAGTGTGATGAGTGGCCGCAACCCCAGAGTTGTCTGCGACTGGACTTAACTGTCAGGGGTCCTTTACCTTTACCTTTTTAAAGACTGTAATGGTAATCCTTGCAAGAGAACCAGTACAGACATCTGTCTGAAACCGGGCTGGATTCAAGTCTTCCAAAAAAGACTTTCCTACAATTTATTACCAAATTCAGCCCACAAATATTATATTCCCCCCCCAAGGTTTTTCAGCATTCTGAGGTCTATGCAAATGATAATTCTGAGAAACTCAGCCATGAGAAAGCAACATAACTCAGTTTCAGTTTTAATATGTAGGCCAAATTCCCCATTTGGGAAGGGAAGGGAAAAATATTCCAAATCCTAAATTAAGTTACATGGATGAAGAATCATTGCCTAGTACCAGACTCAATAGACAAGGAAGACTTTTATGGAGAGAAGGGAAAATGTTCACGTGAACTGCTACCACTGAAGGAAATGCTATGTGAAGCAACACATTTTCAGACGCTGCGTAACACTGAACGTAAAATTCAGTGGCATGCTACTACAATCATTCCATCATCATAAGCTTCTTTGGTTGCCAGATAAGCCCCCTAGGACACATTGGGACTTTCTTCTGAGTAATAATGCATACACTTGTACTGCATGCCCCAGATACACAGCCCATTTTCTTCCAGTCCCATGCCATCTCCATTGGGAATTAATACTGCTACATGTTCTTTCTATGATTCTGTGATAAAACATCTACACACATTTGCGTGGTGCATTTTAAATGCAAATAGCATGTGGACTGTGGATCGGAAATATGGAAGACATAAAGTTCCGTTTTCCTGGTTGCTCTTCTTTATCCACCTATTCCTTCAACTTGATCATTTATCTAAATGCAAAGGCACAGGCTGGATAGGTTAAACAGGCATAGTTTTCAGATCTATCATCTTGTTTGGCTGTTTGGTTGTAAGTCGCTATTGGTTGCCTTGGGCAAGATAAAGTGACTAAAAAAATTAATAAATTAGCACCATAATCATCAACTACCATGTTCCTAATTTTGTTTTTCTCCAAAATGATAGCTAGCAGTAATGTTTCCCAGTGCATTAAAACTGTGTTCCTTAACACCATAGCATAATTTTTGAAACATGATTGATTCAATACGTCATAATTTTACTGCAATAACTATGATAGATTTCACTTGGCAATATGGACAGCTTTCCTAACTGCATTTACAGCATTTTTCTCTTTATAATGCAACATTAATTATTGTAAAATTGTATTCTGGGCAGCAAGGCTAGGTATCAGTACTAAGAACATATTTGAGAATTATCAATGATCAATAATTACATCATTTCCTTATCTCCCCCCCCCCCCGCTTCTTGAGAAATGACATTTCTATAAGAAAGCACACACACCAAAAAGTATATCTCTTGCTTATAACTTGCTTGAACAAAACCATTGTAATAGCATACAATGATTTGGGTCTTTGGCCTGGTCTTTATTGGAACAGGGCTAAGTGGCTTTCCTTTCTTGTTCCGTGGCTTTGGTTTGTGCTACGTTTCATAACACAGGGGTGAAGGGATGTATTGGCATCTAATGGATAACAATCCACTGCTTCCTAAAATTCTATCCCCTCCCCCCAGTTAATAATGGATATAAACCTTGTAGACTTTCTCACATTGTCTTCCTCCCATGATTTCAGCATAAAATGAATATATCAGATGAAGATTAGTTAGCAGTGGAAACTATTATGTCTTCCAAGCTTCGGGTTTTGCACAAAAGGACCACAAAAGAGAGTGGGGAGGACCAGATGCTGACTGATGTCTGTGCTCAGCTCAGTCCAAAATGTAGGAACAACATTTAACAACATCCCTAAAGGACCTCTGCTCACATACATGGTGGGGGACCACAATATTACTTATAGGTTAGTCTGCTGTTATATAACATTGGGATCAATCCTAAATATGACGAGTCAGCTTAATTTATGTCACCTCAAATTTAACCAGTATTAAAGTATTCCAGATCCAAACTCCATGTGGAGTGGGGCTGTTGCTGGTTGAGCCAGCCTAAGCCTGGCAAATGGAGAGCAAAATTTTAAAATAGAGTGTGACTTTCATCACCCTTGTTGCCATTGTAAATTCCACCAGCTTGCCAGGTCACATTAATAGAGCTCAATGGAGTATGAATCCAGCGTAAATCCTTCATCCTCCGATCCTGTTCCTGCTATTCCTGTAGAATGCCTCCCCCCCTCAACTCACTGGCTTAGCCCTAACCTAGCCAGGATGAAGGAGTTACACCAGTGTATCTCCAGCTGAGTCATGGTTGGGGACGCACACAGGCCTAGCCTGGTTGAGCTGAGAACCTGCTGCCTGAGCCAGAGATTTGCCCAATCCTAAATTGCTCATTCCCAGCAGATCTAGAGTTAGGACAGCACCCTAATTCAATATTTTATGTTATTCCACATATCTAGCATTTATTGCATATATTTATTCTATACTACTGTATGTATATATTGTTTTCTACTCTAAACTCTGAAATCCCAAAATTTTCTTCTGTGTATACCTGCATCGGTTGGAACAGGACTTTCCCTCCTTTGTGAGTCTAGCTGGAATGATACCTTTCATTAAATTTCAGTGTTCACTTACCTTCAAACAATTTTCACTTGAATCTGTTGTTAATAAATAAAGGGAAGCAGGTCTGATCTGAAGCCAATTTACTGTTTATTGCATTCTGTTAGCCATTCTCAGCCTGTATTGAAAAACACAATCAAATTTCCCATACATTAAGAATTCAAAAGGAACAAAGCAAGAAAAGAAAATCAGGAAACAATTGGCTTGTCTTTCAACATCTCATTAAATAATGCCAATTAATTAATACACGTTGCACACCAAGCTTCTTAGCCAGTGTGTTCACATTTCCACTCACACTTCTTTGTGTTGTGTTGTTTGTTACTCCTTCCCAGTTCAGTCCATACCAATATGGAGAAGGGTGTCTTGTCAGACAGAAAATCAGAGTCAATGCAGAAAACCATTTTACATAGTTTTTTTAAAGCTCTTATTGCTTTTCTAAGCTTCTCATTTATATTTATATTTTCATCTTTCCTTAAAAAGGCAAGCAAAACATACTAGCCCCAGTCCCAATATCCTCCTGATCTCTCTATTTGGCCCTCAAGACTTTCCACAGGACACACCTTGGCCCTGACCCTACTCTGCACACTCCTCAAATGCTCAAGGAATGTGTCCTTGAGCTATGATAATGCTTGCCTAGATAGAGGAGAATTCCTGTAACAACTAAGCAGACACCTTGCATTCTATAAAGAAGCACTCCACCAAAGCCTGCTAAAAACCAGTTTGTTGATATCCCACCTTTTCCTGCTCCTGCACTGAAAATCAACACAATGGGAAAACACACATCTTAGAGCTGGGCTGCACAGTCACTACATGGGGCCTGTTTAAAAGCACCTTCGTGATGCAACTGCTCTTCAGCATTAACCCCTCCAACTGAACAGACTGTGAGCTGATTTATATGTGACTGGAGCAAAAGAGCAAAGAGGAAATGCTCACATCATTGACTCAGACTGCATGGCTCTAAGTCCAAGCATTACTGTAGCAGCATGGGTAGAGTACAGAGAAGATACTCTTACATTGCTCTAGGAACAAATGAATCTACCATCTCTCCATGCCAGCAATGGATGTGCTGTGGAAAGGCTCCTTGCAGTCCAGCTGATTCACAGCATGTCAACCAACATCTCTGGTGAGAAGTGGATTGGCAGCCTGCCTCCAACCCCAAGAACACATTCATAAGGAAGGACAGGTGAAGCCCCTGCTTCAATTCCCAAGCTTCCACTGCTCCCTGGATAGGCCCATGCCATCCTCAAATATGTATAGCATTGTTCCATTTTTCATTCCCATTGGGGCTTTGGCGGGGAAAATGGATTCATCTTGTCCTCTCTTTGCTTCCTTGTTAGAATTTGACAACAAGAAATGAAAAAGGAAGGGGTGCACATTCTGCGCATTAGATTACATGTAAAAGGTCACCATCAATTGGTTTAGTAGTATCTGTCAAACAGCCAGAGATAAATGTATGCCAGATTTCTTAGAAATCATGTCGCTGATGCTTAAATCACTGTAGGGCCTATTTTCAGCTGCTGACCTTTTCTAGTTAGGAAAGATGTCACAGCAGATCTCATACACAGAAGCCCTGAAACAAAAATCTTTAAAGAGGAATTTCAGTTCAGCGTGGGCACGTAATATGGTAAACTGTTTAATCAAACCAAGCTTTATGTGGTATCTATGGTCTGTGGCATTCTGTGTGCTGCGCTGGCTCGCCAGATGCAGCTTGTCACGCTGGCCACGTGACCCGGAAGTGTCTGCGGACAGCGCTGGCTCCCGGCCTATAGAGTGAGATGAGCGCACAACCCTTGAGTCTGGCAAGACTGGCCCGTACGGGCAGGGGTACCTTTACCTTTACCTTTATGGTCTGTGGTAACTTTCGCATAATCAAGAAATGTGATCTAGCTGAAGTATGATGGGAAAGCAGAAGGGACCATAATAAAAGCTGTGGCAACAGGTTCCACCACTTACCCATGTGGTACCATTTCTTTTGCTCAAACCCACGTATTTGTCCCATGGCCCTTGGACACACACAGAATAAAACTCTGTTGCCAAGTGTGGAATATTTATTATCTGATGGTTAGATTTACATTACAGTGAACATGAGGCCAGCCCTGAAACTAATAAGCCAACACTGAATTATTCCTTTTGTAACATGTAGGTAAACTTATTCACATCCTGATACCACAAACTAGGGGAAGAGCTACAGCTCAGGTAGAGCAACTGCTTTGCACTCAGGAAGGGCTGAGAATATCTGCTAGATACCAGATGTACATCTGGAGGACTTCATATTGGCTACTCTTGATTTAGACTTAAATTCAAGAGCTACCCAAAGCCTTCTGAAATTTTGATGCCTGAACATGAGATTTTGGCATTAGTACTGCATCAAGCTTGTTAGGGGGTGAAAAGGCACTGGCATACACAAAGTATACCAAAAACTCCACTTGGTAGCAGAGAAACTTGTTATTAACTAGAGATGGGAGAATCTCTTAATTTTGATTCTCTCACTTATTCATTTTTCCATTCTTAAGCTCATTTGTCCACATTTCCACATCAATTTGAATTTTCTTAAATGGTTTTCATGAAAATTCACCTACATTTTAGTGCAAAATTCTCCTAACAGACACATTTTTGTATGACATTTTGCCCAACATACACATTTTTGCAAGCAATTTATCCTCATAAAATACGTTGTTGTATGCTATGGTACTCATAAATGCATTTTATGGACACACAATGATTTGGCTGAAGAAGTGCACTGCAAAATTCAAAGAAATGTGAATTCTGATAGATGGCTAGGTGCGGTTCACATAATGTTTTGGAAACTGTAAAGCAGATAAGTTCACCTTTAAATGCAAATTGAATAAAATTTCTCTCCATTCCTCCTTAGAGATAAACACCCACTTTTCTGTACTACTGTTGTTCATGCACCAAATTTGATATCATGGGTGCATAAAGCACAGGTTTCTCATGTCAGTATCAGTTGTTTTTCCTACTGGTTTCTTTCACCTGAAGGTATTTATGCAGTTGAGTTTCAATGATGAAACTAGATTTAAGTGCATATTTAGAAGGATGGCTGTGTGTGAATTAGGTAGCCTTGCCCTGAAATGCTAAGTGAATTGCATCCTATCCTCGGTCCCCATTCGTCACTCATCACTCACTGCTCTTCCTCGTAGCTTAGCGGGTATCCCTTGTCTTAAGCATCTTGAAATGGGGTGAGAGAGTGTAGAGAAAGATAGTACACTTCTTTGCATGCCCTACTTGCTGCTTTCAGCTTCTACATAGTTCATAAAGGTGAAGACATATAACTCCTGGGAACTGAATGTTTAGGCCTAGATGCCTGATGCATAAAAATCTGCACTGTACACATATTACCAGTCAGGAGCCGGAATGTTTTCCTACTGAAGTTGTTATTAGCTTACTCCACCCTTGTGAATTCTCTGAACTCGAATATCTCAGCTTGTCTGACATTTATTAGTAAAGTCCACATTTTATCTACAGTCATGTGAGGAAAGATATACATTTTTATTACAGTTAACTCAGGCAAATTTATCAAAGCCACCCAGAGTTCTGAATATCAAACAGCCATTTGAAAAGAACCAGGAAGTCAGTCAAGGAGAACCATAATGTTATTCCCAAATAAAGCCAAATATATCACCTGCTATGAGTGTAAGACATGAGGTGCTGTGGTCTTCCAGATGCTTTTGGACTCCAGCTCTCATCAGCCCCAGTCAGTATGACCAATGATTATGGATGATGGGAATTGTAGTCCAACAACATTTGAAAATCCACAGGTTCCTCTATCTCTGGTATAAGGAAGCAGTAAAATAAATTGCTTGGGCATAGTAAATATCTTTAATTATTTACTCTAGAGACTATATTACAAGTAAGTTGGAGGAAAGATGAGTGTGAGGAGAGAGAAGGTTTGGAAAATATGCTTTGGTTTTTGTTTGATATGAAAACCTTTCAATAAAACATTGAACACAAAAGATATTGACTAAATTAGGATGCCTGTGTGATGACTCTCGGTGAAGCTATACTTCAGCTTAGCAAACACCTTTGATACTCCTTGATACTTGTTTAAATCTTGTAATTAAAATATTACAATCCCACATAGAGCCTGCCATAAAATATATCCTTGTGAGAGTGTTCCCCCTGGGATTCATAACATTTATATTATTCTAACTAGGTGGATGACCCCAGTTGAATGTAGAGTCTGAAAAGTCAGTATATGGCATAAAGAGCCATCCATTTTATTATATATTTTTATATTTGTTGTGCTGTGATGGTTAAGGACTTGGATTTTCATAAATGTAGTGGGTTCTATCTAAGTTTTACTCAGATTAGACCCATTGAAATGAATTAACTTAACTCAGTGTCTCCTCAGAGAATGACATGCTGGAATCAACTGAATTATTCTTATTATTCTTATTCTTATTTAAATTTATATACCACCCTTCATCCAAAGATCTCAGAGCCGTTCACAAGATAAAAATACAGTAATATGTTGAAAGCTGCATATTCTAGGGTGTGCATAGAAATGTATGCTGTGAATACAGCATACAAATATGCAATCTACCTGGGGAAATTGCTGTCTAAAATTGTGCAGATTAAGGAAAATTGCATACAAAAATGGTGCATTAGGAGAAAAGTGCATTATAATGCTGACAAATCATGATATTTCTTTTTTTAAAAAAAATACAAGCTGATGTGGAAATGTGGAAAATTGAACTTAATATTGGAAAAATGAAAAACAGAGGGACTGTCAGATTTTGCCATCTCTAAGTGGCATCAGCTGGTAACACCAGTAGTGTGCTCATATCCTGTGGTGAAAGAATAAGATCCAAATGAATTTCTTTTTTTCCTCCTGGTTCCCCCGGGCTCAATGCACTCACAGAAATGAGTGTGGGGGTGGCTGTTGGATCCGGTGCTTCCTAATAGTTTTGCATATTAATTCTAACCATTTTCCTCTTCTAGAAGCATCCCTCCAAAAAGGATACAAAGGAAATTGGCATGTGCTGTGTAACAGATGGATTGTCTCTCTGCCTCCTCCCAACACATACTCAGGCTGCAATCCTGCCAGCCACACTTCCTTTTGGATTTGTTCGCTAGTGTTTTAATAGCCACTTTGGCATTTACACCACTGCCCACTCCAAGATCAGGGAGGGAGGGGCAGCAATAACTAGTTTTTATAGATTAAAACAGAACACAATATCACAGTCTTAAACCAAACTGTAGGAAAGGTTCTGTATAAGACCATCACATGTCTGCTTGAAATGTGTCTAGTTGCAGGTGAAAATAAAATGCCTTCATGCATTACCTGTGCAAATGGGGCTATGTTGATGAAAGGGACATGGAGCTGAGCTCTGCTGACCCAGACAACAATGTATAGTTATTCCTCTCAGTTACCTGACTTTCAAATTATGTATAGGGCTCATTGCTATGTACTAAAATTGCATCCTAAATTTTAATCTAACATCGCAGCTTACCTGCCATGCTTGCCCTCCTCAAACTAATCATCAGCACTGAGACCTATATATTGTCATAAATCTGGGGGTGCAAGACACCCTAAATTCCAGATTAAGCTAGTGTTAGAATTTAATCAAGGTTTGGTTTATTAAAACCGAGAAAGAGCCAGACCCATGTGTATTTGAGATTGACCCAAGTGTGTATTTGAGCCGTGCTAGACCTTGCTAATCCTTTAATTAAGCCATGTGTTACAGCTAATTAAGGTGGCCAGTGGATTAGCAGGTCAATGTTAGGAGTGATATGACAAGCAGAAAGCAAACGGGCAGAGAAAATCACCAATATCTTCTTTGAATCCAATGCTGCTCTTATGGAGGAGGCAAGACCTTCTTGGAGTGTAACTCTGGAGACCCCTCCATCATACACTCAAGTTTTATATGTGTGTAAATAAGCCATATATCATAAAGACACCACAGTCTCCACTGTGCCTCATTTCTCAAAGGAAACACAGACCCTGGTGGGTAAAACATACCTGGAATTCCCTGGAATCTCGTACTGTTGTGATTGTGTAACAATGTTCAACACTGGTAAGAAAGAGTAATCACTGCTCTACATCATGAGGACTATTAAGGTGGTCAGAAATCTTGATCATTTCGAAATGCCTTTCGCATGGTCCACTATATACTCAGACATTAAGGGGACTGAGGTCAGTGGGTAAGTGATTCTTTCTCCTCACCACACACATCGGGTATATGATTTGGAAGAGGAACACAAGTGTACCATCATGGCCTGCCTTCTTGAGCTCTGTCCACCCCTCCATATAATGTTAGACTATAACTCCCCAATAAGTGGCCATGCCGGCTGGGGTTGATGAGACTTACAGTCTGATAACCTTTGGAGGGCACCATGTGGGCTAATCATGCCTTAGTGATCCAGATTTAGATTCAGATGTGCTGTGAACATCTTTTTAAACACACACACTCTTTAAAAGGCACAATAATGTATTGAAGGTTGAATGTAACTTTTGCCCCTCTTCTTAGGCACTTCTGTTGCTACGAGCCTTGTGCTTTAAAGTCCTTACAATTGAATTTACCATTCCCCAGACTTCTACAATCTATGCTGGGTTATGCTGAAGTCAAAATTCTACTCAGTAATTACTCCACTATAATTACAAGCTTACCTTTGGTAAAAGTATATGCCAAAATAATAGAATAGATTGACACCAACAGTCATCAGAGAGAGAGATCTTCACCCAAATTAACACAAGCACTGAAAAGCCATTAGTATGTAACACAAAGACCAAAAGGTGAGAGCAGCTAGTTCAGCAGGATTTGCTAAAGGAATAATTTAATTTGCAGTCTAATTTTGGGCCATGTTACTATGACAGTAGAGGATGGCTGGAAGAAAAATATGCAAAGGAAACTTTTATTTATTCAGGCTGCCTACACCCTTTAGGATACATATGCAGATATTTTTAGTTATATCATACATAGCCTCCCCCCGCCCCGATAAAATTGCCTGAAGTGACACTCTCTCTCACACACATATCCACTTATCATCATCACATGCCCTAAAGGGAACACAAAGGGGAAGTAATTGTATGTTTGTATTTTGCTTCTTCAAAACAAAATAAAAATATCCCATGATACATCCAAACAGTTCCATAAGATCATGTGCAATGTCCACTACAGGATCAGCTTCTTAGAAATAACTTTAACTTATAAAAAGAGCTGACAAACATACCTCGCTTGCTCTCATGCTCCATTTTGCCTGCATCCCATCCCCAAAACTATGTGCTCCTGGACAGCCATTGACATGTCCTCACTCTCAAAGAGTCTAGGAACAAAGACTCAAAGGCAACTCCCTTCAAAATGGTGATTTGCAATTCAATACCTTTGTCACTTGATCTAAGGTTAAACCCCCAGGACTTAGCTAGCAGAAAACAACAATAGTTAATTATCAACTCAGTTAAAGCTTAGAGTCCCGTTCTTGGCTTCAATGTAGCCATGGAAAATCTCCATATTAAAGCCTTCAGTAATACATATTTAGGCATTCATCATTTCAGTGTTACGTATAAACCAATTATATTTAAAATCCTATGTGCAGAAACAGCCTACTGTACAAAGGTGAATTTTACATTAATTACTCCACCTACTTTTGCCTCTGGCTCTGACTCACACGGGCACATGACCCTTGGGCTGAAAACCATTCCCCACTACTGCTGTATAATATGTCTGGATAGAGACCATTGTTTACAAAGGTCTCTGGGAGGCATGTTTGTCCCAGACTGGTAGCTCCATAGCCCAGCCCAGCAATGGGATCCTTCTTCAATACAATGATTTTCCCATGTTCTCATTTATTTCAGCTGCAGAAACTCTACACTTTTGTGTTCATATGCAAACTAGTGGGGAAGAAGACAAAAGCACAAAAAATCCATGATCAGATGAGGCAAATGAATCCAGTTCCGAAGAAGCAGAAATTATATTTACGTCAACTGCTATCAGCCATGACCCTATCATACAATAAGGAAAAATGAATGGGATGGAAAACCATGGGATTGGTCCTTTAGATAATGGACTGAAACAGGAAGGATTTCCCTTGAGTCTAAACCTTTGTTACAGTTCTGGAAACAAATTGAAACCATTATTTCCGTTCAATAAAACATGTGCCTTATGAGCTTGGCCACTTTGCTGGCATGCTGTGTGTGCCTTTTTACTTTGCTCTTTTGGGTCATCAGACTGAGGCTGTAGGCAAGAATCCATAATGCAGCTATGTGGGAATGTGACCTGAAGATACTGCTATGGTGACAGTCGCCAGATGGTGTGATTTGGGTGGGTGGGAAAAATCTCACCAGCTCTTCTTCTTTGAGTCAGAACAAATATTCAATCTGAGGCAAGTTATCTGAAATAAAATCTGATCAAGCGGCATAATTTACAGTACTTTCTGAAAAACCTACAGCTGCTTGTACATATTGGAAATGCTGTTGATCCAGTGGGATGAATGGCCTCCCATACCTGCCCTCTTCCAGGGAATGACCCTCTTCATCCTCTCCCAAATAAGGAGAAGATGAAAGTTGGATTTAGACAGCTAGTTACATAATTTCTTGCATTTATTCTGAAAGAGACAGTTGGTACAATCAACATATGAGATGGCTCTTTCAGAATAAATGAAATCATCATGTCACTGATTATGTGGATTTTGAACTGATTGTTGTTTGATAAGGCTATAGACACAATCACTTCTAAACAACCACAGGCAAAATAAGTGTTCTCGGCTTCTCTGCTGTGTTTCACAATTAATGACAATTAAATGGCAAGTTTAACATCTAAAGTGTAGATGGTGGAAAACTTGACTATGACTGGGCACAGGTTAAAGCCCAGACCTTCTCTCTGGTAGTGAAGGTGGTGGTGGGAAAAAGTATTTCTCCATCAATATTGTTGTTGTTGTTCAGTCATTTAGTCATGTCTGACTCTTCATGACCCCATGGACCACAGCACACCAGACACTCCTGTCTTCTACTGCCTTCTGCAGCTTGGTCAAACTCATGTTGGTAGCTTCGAGAACACTGTCCAACCATCTGGTCCTCTGTTGTCACCTTCTCCTTGTGCCTTCAATCCTTCCCAACATCAGGGTCTTCTCTTCTCATGAGGTAGCCAGAGTATTGGAGCCTCAGCTTCAGGATCTGTCCTTCCACTAAGCACTCAGGGCTGATTTCCTTAAGAATGGATAGGTCTGATCTTCTTGCAGTCCATGGGACTCTCAAGAGTCTCCTCCAACACCATAATTCAAAAGCATCGATTCTTCGGCAAGCAGCCTTCTTTATGGTCCAGCTCTCACTTCCATACATCACTACTGGGGAAACCATAGATTTAACTATATGGACCTTTGTTGGCAAGGTGATGTCTCTGCTTTTTAAGATGCTGTCTAGGTTTGTCATTGCTTTTCTCCCAAGAAGCAGCCATCTTTTAATTTCGTGACTGCTGTCACCATCTGCAGTGATCATGGAGCCCAAGAAAATAAAATCTCTCATTGCCTCCATTTCCCCCCCTTCTATTTGCCAGGAGGTGATGGGACCAGTGGCCATGATCTTCGTTTTTTTGATGTTGAGCTTCAGACCATATTTTGCACTCTCCTCTTTCACCCTCATTAAAAGGTTCTTTAATTCCTCCTCACTTTCTGCCATCAAGGTTGTGTCATCTGCATATCTGAGGTTGTTGATATTTCTTCTGGCAATCTTAATTCCTGTTTGGGATTCATCCAGCCTGGCCTTTCGCATGATGAATTCTGCATATAAGTTAAATAAGCAGGGAGACAGTATACAGCCTTGTTGTACTCCTTTCCCAATTTTGAACCAATCAGTTGTTCTATATCCAGTTCTACCTATAGCTTCTTGTCCCACATAGAGATTTCTCAGGAGACAGATGAGGTGATCAGGCTCTCCCATGTCTTTAAGAACTTGCCATAGTTTACAGTGGTCGACAGAGTCAAAGGCTTTTACATAGTCAATGAAGCAGAAGTAGATGTTTTTCTGGAACTCTCTAGCTTTCTCCATAATCCAGCACATGTTTGCAATTTGGTCTCTGGTTCCTCTGCCCCTTCATAATCCAGCTTGCACTTCTGGGAGTTCTCGGTCCACATACTACCTAAGCCTGCCTTGTAGAATTTTAAGCATAGCCTTGCTAGCGTGTGAAATGAGCACAATTGTGTGATAGTTGGAGCATTCGTTGGCACTGCCCTTCTTTGGGATTGGGATGTAGACTGATCTTCTCCAATCCTCTGGCAACTGCTGAGTTTTCCAAACTTGCTGGCATATTAAGTGTAGCACCTTAACAGCAGCATCTTTTAAAATTTTAAATCAACATTACACCTGTTCAAAGTTGGCCAGTTGATCTGTTTGAGATCCTGCCAGGCCTGGTGAAACATCATCAGGTTGATCCTTCAAAGGACTGTTGTGACCCATTTGCTTTACATTTTGCAGGAAAAAAAATGCTTGTCTCTGCTTTGCCTTAGGTGACCTACTTTTGACTGAATCAGAGGTGGAGGCAGCCAAGGTTCTGCTTGGTCATGTTGTTATGGATACTTTTGAGCTTCTGCAGCCTGAGGATGTAAACAAGCAGCTTGGCTGGATGAAGCCAGCCACCTGTGTTCTGCCTCCCTTGGAGGCACAGCTGGTGGGGAGAAAACAGTGGCCATTTTCATTTGCAGCACCCAGACTTTGGACTCCTACTCCAGAAACACTTTGATGGCCCCTTCCCTGATGAACATCAGGCATGCTGTTAAGATTTTTCCCCCAAGACAGTTTGTCTGTACTGATTTTCTCCTCCTGCATGGTTTTAATGTGCTGGCTCCTGTTTTACTGCTTATGTCATTCTTATGCTTTGACTACATTGGCATGCCTTTAATAGGAAGCCTTATTTGTGATGCAATGGTTTCTTATCATGCTCAACATGGGGTGAGCTTACTTGCTCAGGTTGCATTCCACATCTTAGCTCGGCTCTCCAGGCAACACACAACAGACTGGTATCATAACAGACTCATTTATTACTGCTGTACATAAGAAGACATTAACTGCTGAGGAGCCACTTGGCTTCAGTTCCAAGGCCTGCTCTAAGACAGGTCTCTGGGAAGAAAAAACTAAAACCTATATGATATCTTAATGCTATATATACACACTCCTAAAAATTAGGGCTGTGGTGTTGGTGTTTTTTTTAAAAAATCTTATAATCTATTAAGAAGCATCCCTTTGTAATGACAAAAGCTAAAACTGTCAAATGTTGCTGTCAAATTATAACAGTGACACCCACATTTCAACATCAAAATGTTAAAATTTGGAATGAGGATGGCATAGTGAAAGCCTGCATGGTCTTCAGGAGTTCTCTTCCATCATGATTTTCATCTGAACTTCCCTCTTTTCTTTCCCCTACCCTAGGATGTCTGTATTGTGGCTGGTAAGAGGCAAAAAAATATTCTGCCTATGTATCAACTAAAGTCAGCAACTATTTATGCATAAATAATGGGCAATGCTTTGAACTTTCACCCCTAGGTTAGACAATCACATACTTTGTTTTTTGGGTATTCTGGGAGGGGGGGAGGCCTTCAAACTGGACAAAATGCTGTTGTCAGAATTTTACTCACACTAAGTGGCCTCAGCATGTTGCAAGTATCCTGAGGGAGCTACATTGGCTCTCTGTCAAACATAAAATTGATTTTCAAATTGCTGTGATGGTTTATAAGGCAGGGCAGTTTGGGCACTGTGAATTTATTTGAGGCACTGCCTCAGCATGTGCTCAGTCTCTCTTTGAGATCATATGAAGCAAGTAAATTGGCCATTCCAAACACCACAGTAAGGTTAAAAATCTAAGGTTCTCACACTGAGCCAGTTTGTAGTATTGCAATACGACTCTAGTATGTGTTCAGTGAACAAGCTTTTCATTGTGTACTTCACTGACCCATCCCTATAGTACTATATAACGAAGTTCAGATACTTGTGGGAAGCAACTGATGGACATATTTTTTTCTAGACCTGTGCAGTCCATGTCTACTTGGAGGTAAGTCCCAAGTTAGTGTGCATTAGACTGAAGACTTATAACATAGAAGGCCATTATTTTTTCTGTATAAAGGTTGTTGTGACACCCATAACTCTTTACTTTCAGAAAAGGAAGATGCCTCTCCTTTTAGTCATTCCTGTAGTGGGGTTTTCCTAGCACTCAGATTTGAATTTAAAACAACTTTGTCTGTAGTTCTGTCTGCTTGCATGCTCTCTGATATCTATGGCAAGGCTGTATGTCTGCAAAGGGATCCCTGCAGGAAAGAGGATACAACCTACCGTAAATTTGTCATGAACTAATTGTTGGGGATAAGCAGTGTCCAGTGCACAGCGGAATGATGAAAAGTATGAGCCAACATGCTCTATACTACTTTATTTACAGTTCAAAGCTGGTAAGTTACAGAAAAACATTTTCCCTCTGCCAGAGCAGAGAAAGCGTCATCTCTCCTCTAAAGCACGGAGAGAATCACAAAAGTGAAACTGCAAAGAACAGTGAAAAACAGGAAACCAGTGTACGTCATATCCAGTCTCCCGTTCCCGTGGGAAAAACCACCAACAGTACAGACTCTGTGGAATGTAAACAACCTGTCTCGTGACAAGCACTTCGCTGCACAGAGAAGAAAGCAGAAACCAACATCCTCCCCCTTTCTGTGAACATCTCTGGGCAGCGTGTTCGTACAATATCAGTACAAACCCAACTTCTGCACATAGGTACAGTGTTGATCCCTTGATACAATCTTGGACAATACATCAGCAGGAATTTCATTACCTGGCATATAGGACACCTTTACGAGTCCCTTCTGAATACGTTCCCTAGCATGTTGCAACTTCAATTGCAAGTGCTTCGTGCTTTGCTTACAACCTTCAGAATTCAGCAAAGCCAAACATGCTTTGTTGTCCTGGTAAACCTGGATTGGACATTTGACAGGAATTTTCATGTCTTTGCACAATTGTAACAACCATTCACAATCCTTAAGTGAATAAGACAGTGCATTCAGTTCAGCTTCACAAGTACTTAAGCTAACTGTTGTTTGCTTCTTGCATGACCAATCAAATAGACCCTGATTGTACTTATAGCAAACTCCAGACGTACTTTTCCTGTCTGTAGTGTCACTTCCAAAACTTGCATCTGCAAATATCTCAAGACCACCAGACTTCTGATTGTTAAATCTCAGTCTGTAATGCATAGTGCCTTTCAAATACCGCGCTATGCGTTTCAGAGCTTTCCAATCCTTAACAGTAGGATTGTTGACTTGTCTGCTTAGCAAATTACAGCTAACAGTAATGTCTGGTCTTGAACATCTGGCAATGAAGTTTAGCTTGCCTAGCACACTTCTGTACAGTGTAGTGTCAGAAAATGCTTCTTCAGTGTCATCTACCTGATAACCTGTTGTCATCGGTGTGTCTACAGGGTTAGCATCCATCAGGTTTAGCTTGCTTAACACATCAGTAATTTTCCGTGACTGGTGTACTAGAATGTTACCATCTTGATCTCTCTCTATTTCCAGAGATAGGTAGTTGTTTACCTCACCAAGATCTTTCATGTCAAAGTGCTCTTTCAGTTGAGCTAGGGCGTTATTGTACATTGTGACATCTTTCCAAAAGAATAAAAGATCATCAACATAAAACAAACAATACAGTTTCTTTTGCCCCTCCTCTTTGACAAATACACATGGATCAGATTTCCCTTGCTTAAAACCTAGAGAAAACAATACTTCAGTGAGTTTTGTGTGCCAACACCGTGCACTTTGTTTGAGACCATAAAGGGATTTTTTCAGAGCACAAACAAATCCCTGTTTTACCTGTACGCCATCAGGTGGAAGCATATAAAGTGATTCACCTAGAGATCCGTACAGAAAAGCTGTATTAACATCATGGAGACTAATGTGTAGATTTTCTTCTGCAGCTAGCTTGAGCATAAGCCTAATGCTCTCATACCTCACTGTGGGTGAGTAGGTCTCGTGATAATCTTCACCTGGTACCTGAGCAAATCCTCTGGCTACCAATCTGGCTTTGTGTCTGACTATCTTGCCATTTTGATCAGTCTTCGCTTTGAAGACCCATTTGCTTCCAAGCAATTTCATTCCTGGAACTACTGGAACAAGTTCCCACGTTTTGTTCCTTTCCAAGGAATCAAGCTCAGCCTTCATGGCATTTAACCATGGCTCAGCTTCCTTTGAATCCAAATCCTGGATTTCTTGGAAACTTGAAGGTTCAAAAACCTTCTTGGAGCTTTTAACAGCTGTTACTGCTATCTTAGCAAACTCATCAGCAAATCTCTTTGGAGGTCTGCCTTTTGTGGCTCTCTGTGACCTGCGAATTAGCCTTAAGTCTTCAACACTCTCCTCTTCCTTCTTAGGAGAAAAGTGACCTATTGTGAACAATGGTTCCTCCAATTCTTGATCAGAGCTTTCAGAGGGTCGCATAGAGGCTTTCGCACTCTTGAAATCCTCTGAATCATCTGATTCAGTTTCAGACTCAGAATCAGAACCTTCATCAGTGGGTGTGGGTTGTTGTGGTTGCTTTTGACTATCCTCAGTCTCATCACTGTCATCAGGATAACATTGGAAAATTCCCACATTCTCCCCCCACTTGGCATTGTACTCAACACTTCTTGTGAGCTTAATTTCCTTAGAGTCAGTCATCATTATTCTGTAAGACCCTTTCTGATAACCTAGAAAGATACCATGCAATCCACGCTTGTCTAATTTGGAGTTTTGTGGTGAGTGAACCCACATGTCCGAACCAAAAATTTTCATGTGTTTGATGTATGGCTTCTTGCCAAACATCTTCTCATAGGGGGTACAACCAATCGCTGAAGATAACCTGCGATTATAACTGTAAGTGAAACATGAGAGAGCTTCGGCCCAATAACTCTCTGGAAGATTTGCATCATGCAGCAAGGTTTTTAACCCTTGAAGCAATGTCTGATTTGCCCGTTCCGCAAGTCCATTCTGCCATGGCGAGCGAGGACTAGACAAATTGTGTTGAATTCCTTTCTCAGTCAGAAAAGCTTCAAACTGCTGAGAAGTGAATTCTCCCCCCCCCCGGTCAGTGAAAAGAATCTTTATCTTCTTACCATGCACATTTCCCAACCAAGCACAGAATTCCTTGAACCTAGGAAAAGCCTCTGATTTCTGCTTGAGATTATACACAAAAATATACCTGGAAAATGCATCAATGAGAACCATGAAGTACCTATTCCCACCCAAAGAGGGCGCTAGTGGTCCAACCAAATCAGCATGAACAATCTGGTATGGTTCTGTAGCTTGCCTACTAGACACCTTACCTTTCGCAGCCATTTTCACCTTGTTTGCTGCGCATGCCTTGCACTTCATGTGGTACCTGCAGGGTTTAATAGTCATACCTTCAACCAAGGCAGGCATTTTTGATACTGCCTCAAAATGCAAATGTCCAAATTTTCGATGAAAATCGTGAATGCATTCTGCATGCAAACTTTTGTTAGAACCTGCAATGCAACAAGTGTCATCCTGCACAACATCATCATAATACAAAAGAAACAAACGACCAACAAATTCAGCATACAATTGATAATCATTTTTCTTGGTGATGATGCATCTATTGTTTTTAAAGGAAACGTCAATCTTCTTCTCAATCAGCTGTCCAACGCTGAGCAGATTATGTTTCGCATCCGGCACATAAAGAACATCCTGTATCGATAAGTCCAAACTGTGAAGAACAACAGTTCCGTAGCCTTTACTGGGAATTGTGTGGTCATCCGCCTGGTGAATCGCACCTTCCTGCGGTGTAAAAGACACGAACAGTCGCTTATCGTTGCACATGTGATGCGTTGCCGCTGAATCAACAACGAAGAAAAATCTAGACGTCTTCTGGACCTCTGCAACCTCTGCAACCTCTGCAACCTTTGGAGCGTAGCGTGAGACCATTGCCTTGTGCTGCGTTGTCCTGGACACCGGACCTTTGCCTTTGCCTCGGCCTTTTCCACGCGATGAGCTTCCGCTGCGCGGCCCTGGGATATTTGCATTCCCTCTTCATATGGCCTAGACGTCCACACGAGTAGCATTTCACTGCCTTCAAAGCTTTGGCGCCATCTGGTGGTTCCACTGCACTATGGGATGACGTCTGTGAAGTCTCCCCATTTCCCATGCAGCTATCACCCCGCCGATCTGCTTCATTCTGAATCATGGCAGTATCACAAGCTACTGTGAGTTGAGCATTTGGCTGACCAGTGGTATCAAATTCCCCACTTGCCTCATCCAGCCTTCTGCAGCTAGCCATCACTGCTGCTTTAAATCAGACTGCTTTATACAAGCTGTGTCTGTGTACAGCTGCTTCAATCCAAAAGCAAAATCAAAACAGCCTCTGCATGTGAGCCTGTGCCGCTCTGCTTATCTGCAGCTGCTTCAAACTGCATTCCAAAGGCAAATTCAAAGTTACTTTCACTTTCCCAGCCATCCAAGCCACTACGCTTGTGCCGTGGAAAACGGCTTTAAAAGTTCAAAGTCCAGCCATAAAGCCATTAATTAGAAGCTGGCAGGCTTCCCGGAGCAGTAGCACATACCTTCATCAATCATTTTGACGCGCAGAGCAGATACCGTGCGTTCCGTCTCTCTGCCGCTGTTCCGATCCTCCGTTTCTTTGCTCCTTTATTCTTCTGCCAGGAGCCCGACTTTTGGAGTCCATTCTCAAAACACTGCATTTTTCTGGGCCCATAACCAAATGTTGGGGATAAGCAGTGTCCAGTGCACAGCGGAATGATGAAAAGTATGAGCCAACATGCTCTATACTACTTTATTTACAGTTCAAAGCTGGTAAGTTACAGAAAAACATTTTCCCTCTGCCGGAGCAGAGAAAGCGTCATCTCTCCTCTAAAGCACGGAGAGAATCACAAAAGTGAAACTGCAAAGAACAGTGAAAAACAGGAAACCAGTGTACGTCATATCCAGTCTCCCGTTCCCGTGGGAAAAACCACCAACAGTACAGACTCTGTGGAATGTAAACAACCTGTCTCGTGACAAGCACTTCGCTGCACAGAGAAGAAAGCAGAAACCAACACTAATATGCCCCTCCCTTTATCCCAGATTTCCAGAATTTGTGGTTATAAATGGTGATGTCAGTTATTTCCATTTTGACTATCTGTGAGGATCTAGATGAGTGGTACCACATGATGCAGTTTTGTATCAAACCATGCCTCTCTGCCTTGCTGACTTGTCTTTCTAAAATGATGTACCTAATTATGATTTTCCAAAGCCACATTTTGCTGTTGCTTTGAGAGACATTGTTTAAGGCCCTTGCTTTTCTGCACATTTGGATGCAGACATGAGATAATATATGGGATGAACAATATAATCTGTCCCATCTCTATCTGCAAGGTAATAACAAATAATTATCTCTTTAACACGATGGCTACATTTTGACTCCATCCCTATCAGCCTGATATCAGCCCTATTTCTTGTAGGTGATCCTCTCAAGGAGCTGAGGCAACTACTGACAGCAACATTAACCTCAAGGTGTTTCATCTTTGAGGGCAATGAAACTTTCTGTGCCCCAGGGAGGTTCCCATTCCACTTCTTTCCCACCACACAGGCTTGAAGGTTGATTCTGGCATCTTCACCAGGAACAGGTCTCACCAACATTATCCTACTTACTATTTTCCTTTCTACCTCAGTCACACTGTACTTATCCAGCGCAGACATTTTATTGACCTCATCTTCAAGATGAAGAAACATTTTTCTTTAAATCCCATTAAAATTCTCTGTTTCAATAATGGAGAATCTGTGGCCCTAAATATGTTGTTGGGTTCCACTCCCATGATCCAAAGCTAGCATGATCAATGGTCAAGAATGATGGGAGTTATTGTTCAGTAACACTTCTAAGGCCAACCTTTTCCCCACACCACATCTTTTTAATGTACTCCCCCCCCTCAAAACATATTTATCCCTCTCTTCTTTAGGCAATTCAGGCCTAGCTTTACTGAAGTGGTAAACTTGGGTTGAAGATGGGAGCCTAAGAATGCTGCTCGAAACAAAAATATCATTCACATAGGGAAACAAGCAATGCTAGGAAGGTAACCAGAATATGTACTTGTAGAGTCTAGTTTTCTATGTGTGGTAGGTTTTTGAAAAACAAAGAAACCCAGCCACATTAAATCAGCTTCACTCTGAAATGAAACAGTCCAGACACAGGTTTACTACCTTTGTGAGATCAAGGCCTCCAAATACATCTTTAAAGTAATAGTTTTCATATTACCATAGCTCACATTAAATCTATTAAAGTCTTGGGAGATTTCAGGTAGGTATTGCAATACTAATTGTGAACAGATTATGATAAATCACAAAAGGCTGCCACAGCATTTCAAAGAAAGGGTGTATTGTGGGTTTTTTTTTGCTTATTCAATTAAGTTGTGATTTTATTGTGCATTTTTACAACAGATATCAACAATCCTGATGACATTTTCAATATGACTATCAATGTCTCTCATTACAATTACTTCAAGAGCTTTGAACTTTATGCTTTGACAGGGAGGAAAGAAACGCTGATGACATTAGATTTTATGTTTTCTTAACAAGCCTCTGTAGACTATGCTTTAAAAAGTAAAAGTGTTCCAGAACATAAAAATCAATTATAATTATGTGAGAAGAAAAGACGAGAAGTACAATTTCATCAACTTTCTGGAAGTTATCTTGACTGTGTGAAGAAGAGTTAAAATAAAAGTAAAGTACCTTCATGAAATTTGGTATGATCAGACACTTTTCCTGGTGCTATGGCCACTCTATGGACCGCTGTGAATATTATAAATTTTCTACTTTGAAAATTAAAATGAATGTTTTGCATTTAACTTTTTTTAAAAAAAGTTTACACTGTAAGCAGCAAAGCAAGCTTATTTCTGATGAGATACCATATCTTGATGCTACTATAAGAAAAAAGGCCTCATCTTTACTGAGCAAGTCCTGGGGAAGATAGCTGTGGAGGTTCATATGAGAGGAGCTGGTTCTTCAGAAACCTTCTTCTAGGTAAGCAAGAAGAAAACTTACTTCTCAAAATAAATTAAATAACTCCAAGAAAATGTTTAGAGTTAGAAGTGGCATAAATATTTTCTCCTAAAAATAAAATAGTATTTGCTATAGAATGCCCTAGCGAAGCAATGCTAGAACTAAATCTAAGCTAATCTAAATGCAAATTCTTTGCACGTCAAGGCCTCGAGCCCGCCCCCATTCTTGAGAATAAATCACACAGGCACCAGAATTTGGGTTAATGGGTGATGCAGGAGGAGGAAGAGAGAGCTTCCCCGGCCCTGGGGCCATTTAAATTGCCCTAGCCATGCCCTCCTGGATGACTGAATTGGTCAGCCAGGGGCCGTGATGCTGCCGTGGACTCCCTGTGATCTGGGGGCATCACCACGCCCCCCCCCCGCTGTACAAAGGGAGAGTGCACAGCCAGACTGCAACCCCGCCCCCCTGGGATGGGGAGCAGATTAGTGTTTTCCTTGTTAGCATGCAAGAGGGGAAGTGGTGACCCCCTCAGTATTTCCCTAGTGGATGGAAAAGATGCTCAAATTAAGTTTCGAAACAGTATCCTACATGGTCTAAGGCTGTACTTGTAGTAAAATCCCCATGTCCTCTTTGCAGTTGTCATTTTGCAGGATGCCATTTTGAACCAAGATGGTCAGCAGAACCTTTCAAAACTAAAATGATTTGGGGGGGGGGTTCTTAGAATTCCTGAGCAATGCTGGGTGTGAGGCTGCTAGTCCTTTGTAATTAATTAAAATATATATTTAGTGTTTTGAACTGTTATGTAATATCAACAAATCTGTATGTGTTTGGATATTATTGTCAAAGCTGAGCTCATTATAAGCAATCTTTTTAGTAACCTTAACCAAAATATTTTCAAACTTATAATATTGCAGGTATTTCTTATTATTTTTTAAAGCCTACCTCTCTTTAGTTCATCTTCTTTTGCAAAAAAAAGTAATTTTATTTATTTAAAAGACTATGCATATTGAAAATAAAGTTGTTGGTAAATATTTCTAAGTTACATAGGTAAAATATAAAAAGTTTTGTCCCAAATGAAAACAAAATATAATAGAATTTAATATTCAATATTCCTCAGGCATTCTGAATTAATTCAGCACTGAAATATAAAAAAGACCCAAAGAAAAGGACTCATGAATGAAGTCAAATACATTGTTTTAGCATCCATTATTATTTTTCTCGCTGAAACCCAGGAGGAGGGGGAATATTGATTTACTACATTTGTAGCCGTTAGTTATCATTGATTTATTATTTCTCTTTCTGCTATGAATCTACACCATCAGACTAAAAAATAGCTTAACTACACAAATTCTCAATTTGTATTTCCCAAACTAACCCTTCTAAAATATCAGAACAATTGGCCCTTTTGACACAAGCTTGAGACAGCACTATTCAAATATCAAGAGTTTAATAGTGATTTTCAAATGTTTCAGGAACACAATTTGGCAATTAACTATTATCTGAAATAGTCATATATTTATTTCACTCGGCAAATGTTTTAGAACTTGAGCCTCGGTCAATATAACATACTTTTTTTACAGACTGCCTGAAGAAAAATGCTTAAACAAGGCATGCAATCCCATACATGTATAATTTATACTAGAGATTGATGGTTGCTTTAAAGGATTTTTATGTAAGCAATGCCCTTAATTTCAGCATCAGAAATAAAGGAAAATAGTTCAGGCAAAGAAGACCGATACAGTCGTGGGAGTAAAGTTAGATAACTGGGAGATGATGGAATGGCATTGGCTGAGGTGAATATAGATTTATAAATTGTTCTCTGCCCTGTGGCTACTGCAGGGTGTAAAAATGGTTTCTCACATTGTCAACATGAGATTATATTAGGTTACAAACAGAGTACTTGATTAGTCAGACCAAAGTATTAAAATGGAGGGAAGCCTATTTTGAGGAAAGCGCTGCATTGATATGTTGTCAGAATAAGGAACATCTACATTTTTCTAATAGAAATAGTTCACCATTATACTAAACATAAGAGATCACACTCAGACAAGATCTATCAGGTCCAGCTTCCTGAGCTCACTGTGGCCAGCCAGATGACCATGGAAAGTCCCCAGTCTCAATAGCACTTTCCCACTTGTTATCACCAGCAACTGGTCTTCAGAAGCTTACTGCCACGACTACTGGAAGTAATATAACTATTGCGACTAGTAGCCATCAATTGTCTTATCTTCCATGAACCAACCCTGATCATCTGAGGCCCATCTCATGTGCCTTCTCTGCCAGAGGTCTGGAGGCAACACAAAAAAGGGCCTTTTTCCTTGGTGGCTCTAGTTTGTGGAATACTCTCCCCAGGGAGGCTCACCTGGTGCCTCCATTACATATCTTTAGGTGCCAGACAAAAACATTCTTCTTATCCCAGGCCTTTAGCTAATTAAGCAATCTATGGCCTTTTAAACTGTGTGTGTTGGGTGTGTGTGTGTTTTTGTTTATTATTAAGATATGTATTATGCCCCGTGATCTTATGACCTTGATGCTTCTATCATTAAACTTTAGATTGTTAAATAAGAATTTGTTTAGATTGCATGAAACTATCATGAAAGAGATGACATATATTGAACAATGGCTTAATGGTTTATTGGAAAAATTCTTAAATCCAGTTCAACTAAAGCTCAGTCTTAAATTTCATCTAATTCTTTCTCTTCTCTACAATAGCCTGAAACAAGTATAAGATTGGCTCACTTAGCTAAGTTCATGGTTGTATTAATAAATAGTCCTTTCTCCCAGGCAAGCAGAATTAGACAGACTGAAGAGAATCTCATAGGGCTTTATAATTCAGCACCTTGAATTATGGCTAAAACCAATGCACCAGAGATCTTGTAGCACATGAAATAATAAAAGCTGTCTAATGGCACAAAAAAAGCTTTGCATTTTCTTAATGACTTGTTAAATCTATTAATATCTATTAGGGAGTGGGGGGGGATGCAACTCCTTAAAGCATTGTAACTGTTACTTGGAATATGCTCTATAGGTACACCAATTATCCTTACCTATGGAAGGTTGTTATTCTTTCCAGTCCAGCTGGACATCATCTGCTCATTAATTCAGATTAACAAAGAGAGGTTCACAGCATTCTAGACAGGGGTGACATATCTAGGACACTGTGGAAACCCACAGCACTACCAATGGGACAGACGTATGTTAAATGTTCTTATTATGAATACAGAAATTTCCTGAACTGTGACAATAATAGGACTATGGTTCCATGTAATAATGAGACGGGCCATTTCCTCTTTAAATATACATGGGGTGTGTTGTTTTTTTGCTTCTGATATATTTGTCTGCCCTTGAAAAATGACATTATTTGCCCATGAACTGTGTTCTTGTGTATAGCACACTTTGTCCATGTAGCAGGCTGGATAGCTCAGCTGGTTAGAGTGTGGTGCTCATAATGACAAGGTTGCAGGTTTGAGCCACTGTATATTTGAAAGGATCATAGAATTGGAAGTGACCCTGAATATCATCTATGTGCAGGAATTATAGGTTTTTGTTTTACAAAAAAAAACGATGGGAGGCGTGAAATAAGCTTTATTTTCTTGGCTAAAACAAGGCAGATAATACACAAATGTGGGAATGCTGGGAAGCATAGCTTGTTCCACCAGCTCTGCTGCAACAGGCCAGCTTCATGAGGGCTCCTCTCCTTCGACATTCACCTGGGGCAGCCATTCCATCAGGCTGCCACAGTGGGAAAGATAGGTAGTAGGGCTCATTTCTCCAAATTGGCTGGAAGCCCAACTCCATCAGGGACTTCCTGTCCCTGAACAGTGCCAGCTGGTCATTATAGTAAAAACTGTTGAAAAAATTGTGCCTGAGTTTTGATTTTGATTTTCCTCTTCCCTCCCTGTCCCCTTTCCCTGGCATTTATTTATTTAGTTGTCAGATTGTTAGCCTGTGGGTAGGGACTGCTGTCTTATTTTGATTATATCTTAGCCACTGTGGAAGGCTTTTTTTGCCTGAAGAATGGGGTACAAATGTAGGTATGGTAAGTAAATACAACACTATCATATTCATAATCCAGTCTTACCCCCAGAAATGCAATTAATTTTGACACATTTATACTTCTTAAAAGTTTAATAAACTGCCTAGGCTCTCCTGCCACCTGCAGTCCCCCACCTGCCTTCAAAATTTTCTCCAGTGGTTTGGGGTACCCTTTGGTGCAGATATAGGGGGCACCCAGGAAGAGGAGAAAAAGAGAAAGCTACTTTGTGCAAGCAGAAATCCACTTGCACAACGTTGATACACCATAACACTCTTCAATGACTGCTTATGCACATAGGTCAGAATGGGGTAGGGTGGGGGCTAAAGCCAGAGCACTGAGGGACTCCTATGGAAAAAGGAGACAAGAAGATTTCTCTTGAGGAAACATTGAAACAACAATTAGTCATGCAGGAGGAGAAGTCACTACAGAAAACATCACAGAGACTTAGAGTCAAAAGGGAGTCTAACAAGAGATACAAAGAACTGTATCAAAGGTAGAAAGTTATATTTTATTAAAACTATCAGGGTTCACAAAGGCTAAATATATCATTTGGCATGCTGGAAATTGTATTTTCAAATGTTCTCACACTTTGTTTAGAAAGATAAATAAATAAATGAAAAACTGTTGATATACCTTTTTAAAATGCGGGGAGAGAAAAGAATTTCACAGCGTACCATAGCTGCTGCGTGTGGGAGGCTAGCCATCGCTGTTTAACTAAGTAATTAAAGCAATCATAAAATTCTACCACATATGCTTGGCTTTCATTAGAATAGTGCTATATAACTGGAAAGGAGTGTTCCAAGTAAAAGCAGATGCAGACACTTATAAAATGTCCATAGGTATCTGGCATTCTCATCCACATTTGCCTTACTGTTATTATTCTATCCCATACTAGTTTTCTGACACATACACAAAATCAAGTTGGCATACAGAAGCATTCTTGGATGAAATTTTATAATTGACAGATTGGAGCAGTGGCCAGAGGGGGTGAGAGTTTCTGCATTTCCTGCTTTGAAATGATGCTGGTTTGTCAGCATTGGAAATTAGTGGCAATAATTGTCCCTGTCTAGCAGCTGAAAGAATGAGGTGCCAACTGGTGGCAAAGCTTCAATAGGCCGAGGAATACAGACAAACCAACCCTCCATTTTTTTTTAGTGCTCCAAAGTGCTGAGAGGCAACAGTGAATGATTTCATACAACTATTCAGAAAATAAGTAAATGCAGGATTTGGGGGATAGCGATCTGCTCTTATTGACTATTTCCACTTGAAGAGACAGGAGTTTGAAAATACTTATTGCTCTTATTGCTCAAACTGTGTTTTCACTGGCTGGATCAGGCCAATGGCCCATCTAGTCCAGGATCCTGTTCTCACAGGAGCCAACCAGATGCTTATCTCCTAATAATTTCTGAGAGCCAGTGTGGTGTAGTGGTTAAGAGCGGTAGTCTCGTAATCTGGGGAACCAGGTTTGTGTCTCCGCTCCTCCACATGCAGCTGCTGGGTGACCTTGGGCCAGTCACACTTCTCTGAAGTCTCTCAGCCCCACTCACCTCACAGAGTGTTTGTTGTGGGGGAGGAAGGGAAAGGAGAATGTTAGCCGCTTTGAGACTCCTGAAGGGGAGTGAAAGGCAGGATATCAAATCCAAACTCCTCCTCCTCTTCTTCTTCTTCTTCTTCTTCTTCTTCTTCTTCTTCTTCTTCTTCTTCTTCTTCTGACAGCTCTACTGCTCTGACCTTCTGGAGAAGGACAAGTACACACAGAAAGGTTGTCATCTATTATCCTCCATTCCAGAAAAATAGCCAAATGTCCCTCTCTGTTTCATCACTGCTCCATTCAATAGCTGATAGTTCTAGAAATTCATTTTTATATATATGAAAAATGAGATGGATCCAGGTTTCTTATTCACCTGAAAGTTAACAGTCATGGCAAAGGTCTCCCTGACTGAAATATTTTAAGGTCTTCTTTTTCGAGATGAGGGGAGAAACATTAAAGGGTGTGTATTTTCATGTGTTCTAAGAGCAGACAGTACAATGTCTTCCAAGCAAGGCAAGCTAAAGAATTAGAACAGTTAATGTCATTCTTCATAGCAGGAGGTCAATAGGATTGTTATTATTATCAAGAAAAGAGTTATTTTAGGTAATTTACTGCTGTAGCTAACACAAAAGCATGCTGATAGGCATGAAAGGAAGTAGGCTCATTATCAGCCAAGAGTGGACAGGCTAGTAAGTGTTAGGTAATAAGGGTGAGGAAAGATACTGCTATATCAAATCACAGCTCAAAGTTCAGAGCCACATTATTGAATATGGTTGATGCAAGATGTGGCCTTTCATGCCAAGAGTGCAATATGATGGGAAAGTTTCCTCCTTTCTCAGATTCTCAACAGTAAGAAATTAAACACTAAAACTGACCAGACTCTTTCAAACACTGTGATGACGCTCCAATAAAATGTCAGGCACTTATTTAATTTACAGTGCAGCGCTAAGAACTTCACTAGACGCAAGCCCCATTGAACATAGTCACTTGCTTCCAAGTAAACTGTATTGTTAGTTAAACTACTTTTGCTAGTCTCCCACTTTATACTGTCGTTAGATTATTCTTTTTCTAGTCACACCTACCACCAAAATCATGTCCTTGCAACATGTTACTGTACCCATGGTGACAAGCTAAAAATAATTTCTCAGCACCTTCTCATAGATTAACTAATATACTTGTAGGTTATACCTGAGGTCTTCCAATAACTAGATTACTAAAATATCACACACACACACACACACACACACAGCATTCCCCTATCTCCTTCTCCTTCTGTACTTTCATATTTATCCCTACCATTTTTAATTAAGATAAGTGTTTTAAACAAAAACATTAACATTATCTCACAAGAAGCTGAAGTACCTTGAATCCATTCTCCTAGCCAAGGATCTCTTCAGGAATTATTGTGGTACAGTCGTACCTCAGAAGTCGAACGCTTTGCAAGTCAAACATTTAGGCTCCTGAATGTCACAAACCCGGAAGTGATTGTTCTGGTTTGCAAACGTTATTTGGAACCCAAATGTCCGTTGAGGCTTCCAATTGGCTGCAGGAGCTTTTTGCAGCCAATTGGAAGCTGCACCTTGTTTCCTAAACATTTTAGAAGTCCAACGGACTTCTGGAATGGATTCCGTTCGACTTCCAAGGTACCACTGTATACTGGTCTGTGACATCCCTCTTGCATTCTCAACACCTTTACCTTATGATAAAATAATCTGCAAAGAATTTAATCTATTTTGCAGTCCCATTTTTCCTTGCCTTTTGAAGCTGGACAAGCTTTGGAAAGAAGAGAGAGAGATACAGAAATGTCCTCTCTAACCTGCTCCCCTGCTTTTATAATAAAGAGGATGAAGAAGATCCATCAGCCTTGGTGCCTGCCCGTCAAAGCAAGCCCAACCATTGGACATTTCTTCTCATCTGTTTTACCTTTATAGCAAAACTGAGTGATTTCACAATAACAAATGGGAAATAAGGGTGGGGTGAGGGTGGGAAGAGAAGCAACTTGTAATGAAGGCATCCCCCCCCCACTCCCAGTGACTCTCATTAAAGAACAATTTGGAAGCTAGTCACAGGGCAATTCAAAGGTTATTCACTAGTATTATCACATTATCCTCAACTAGAAGCAATAAAAAGGAGACAGACTGGAGGAACCTTTTAATTAAAGGCTCATTAGACCTGAGAGGTCTCTATATATCTTGGCCAGTCCATACTGGATATTTTGCACTGACACTGCATTGTATTACACACACACACACACACACACACGCACACAGAGAGAGCGAGAAAGCGCAAAACAGGTTTGAAATTTTTTGAAAAGCAATATAGAGACATCTAGAAAATAATGGGCTAGCAGTAATATTGTATGGATCCTAGGTAAAAAGTGAGAGGCAAGTTCCAGACTAACGTTATAGTATGCAAAAGCTACCTACACAGTTCACCTAGAAGATCTTGCTGCTCCTTTCATTTACCCAGGCAGTTGCATTATGTGATGCATGAGAGCAGCAAATAACCAGACTGTACACTGCTGATGGAATAAATTATTATTATTATTTTAAAAATATTTTTTATTAACAGGCCAATCAAATCACATTAATTCCAAATCACATTAATTCCAAATTACACAGCCAAATTTTAAAATTTTGTTGGGGGTATCCATACTTTGAGCTCCAAACGGGATCCAAACATCTCTCTTGCTGCTGCTTTAATATACACAGTTCTATCCAAATAGTATTCACAGTTCTATTCCATCTTCTCTTTGTTGTTTTCCTCATCTTCTTGTTTTCTTTATGATCTCTGATAGTCTCCACAAGCAGGTTGAAAACAAACGTTGTTATATCCGGTGTGGATTTTACACTCATCCAAGAGCCATATCAAAATAGACAGACATAATTTCAGCACCTCCGTACAAAACGTTTCCCACCGTCTGTCCTGGTTTCCACAGGCCTGCCGCTCTCATAAATTTTCTTAGGGGGCCCTGCCAGGCCGATCTCACATTCCGATATAGTAACGGCCATAGTCCTCCTCCCCCTCAGTCCTCCTGTGGGCAGGCCTGCCATAACAGTCTCTTTTTATGACAGCGTCACAGAGAACTTTCTTGATGTTCCCACACGCCATATCTTTGATTAGTAATTAATTTCCACACAGTTCTTACTCATCCTGCTTGTGATCAGTAATCGCGACGATTCTTTTTTAGGGGGAAGGGTTATTGGGTACTCACATAAGAAAAGAAAAGAAAAGTCCCCCCCCCCCTTTTCAGTCTCGCTCCGACATACCAATCCTTTGATGATTCTTCTTCTTGATTTATTGTTGAATCCAGCCCGTCGCTCCACATCCCAGAGATCCCTTTAATTAGCAGTCTTTACTCCTGATCTTCACTTGAAGTATGTTCATTTGCTTCTTTTCTAATTGTTTATTTCGAGCTAATGCAGCCAGCGCGCGATCAGAGACAGCGTCCGGGAGAGCCGGACCCACACAAGGGCTTTGTGCCTAGTGCCCTCACCCCCTTCTTTCAAATCCGGGGGTGATTTATGGCCACAGCAGGCAAGGCAGTGTTCCCCATTCCCTTGGGCAACAAGGGAGGCTGCATACTCCCATATCAGCCTCTTAATTACCTTGTGTGAGCCGGAGAGATGTTATTGTCGGCCATCTTCCAATGTGCCCCTCGTGCCCCCCCCCCCGCTGATAGAATAAATTAGGCCAGATTGTTATTGACAACAACAATCATGGTAAGGGTTGGCATGGCATTGGGACCAGGACCAGTTCATCATTCCACAACCATATATTGATAGAATGGGTCTGTTGGGTTTGGGCCACCCCAAACCTGTTCCATGGGAGTTGGCCAGTGTTGAACCTTGTTGTGGTGCAAGCAAACAAGCAAAGGTCTCATTGGGCAATCAGGGTGCAGATTCCAACCAGGCAGACACCCTAACCCAAGCTTGTGAAGTTCCATGGTCAACCTTCCCCCTTAGCTCTCCCCACATGCTATGTTGGTCCTGCCCAATGCCATTTCTGCCCTCATACAAACAATGTACTTCTGTTTAACAAAAGTAGGCCATAATTTCACTAAGGGGAAGGTGAGAAAACCCCAGAACCAAGTGCCAATCATGCTGAGAGACAACATTACTTTCTGGCTTGTCAACCAGCACCCCAAAAGTGATCAGCGAAGGCTCTAACCTGAGGGTGGGTGGGAAGCACTCAAGGCAAAATGCCTCTGAGCTCCTTGTCTAGTATTTTGCTGCAGTCTATGGGCCACAGCGCTTCGTCTTCTCAAAATATCTATAGCATAACAAAATCCCACCTCTTTCTCATTTCTATCAGCCTGAAATAAACCATAACCTACTTTTGCATCCACCCACTGTATTTACTTATTTTGTCTTAAACGTGCATCTTGCTTTTTTGCTGGCATCAATTTGCTGCTCTTAATGACATGTATGTGACAGTGATTGGTTTCTGTCAAGTTCTGCAGCTATGTCTCCCAAGCAACTTTTCCAGAACTCATTTTGAACAACAGATAAGGTGTGACTATGAATATGCTAGAGTGAATATGCCAGTTGAGCATCTGCTCAGCATCGTATAAACACATTTTCCACTGAAATTCCTGATTTGCTATGAAATAAATTGTTTTTATGTTCAACATCATCCACAAATTTTTGGTTCGCTTCCAACTTTTCCAGGTCATCCCCTAAGAAAGCCTGCCTTTTCACTACTGGTAATTCAAAGAGACTTGTAGAAGGTGGTGGTGGTAGGAGCAAGGACAAAACTCCTAGCACAGATTTGTGGGTGATGTTGCTCTGGTGTAGTTTTAAGTCAGGCTAACACTCTTTAGTCCATTAAAATTCCAGCACCCTGAACAACAGTGTATTTTCTTTACTGGAGAAAAATACTTTGCATGTTGGAAAGCATATATTTGATTCTTGATGAAATATAGAACAGCATGAGAAATGAAAGATCATTGCAAATATCTTTCCCCATCATCATTATTTTTCTCATAATAGGAGCAATAAAAATGAATTTACCAAGAAAAATACATTTTTTAAAAAAATCCTAAGGCAATAATATGGATAATTGCAAATATTATTACTTTAGCTTGAATTATACAGACAAGGTATTTCAACAATTTATAGTACAACCGTCTACACAGAAGCAAATCCCAATAATTTCAGTGGGGCTTACTCCTACATAAATAGACATAGGATTTCAAGTTTGGGCTGCAAGCCTAACCCCACTTAGTACTTGGGAGTAAACCCCACTGAATTAAACAGAGCTTACTTCTGAGTAGATGTCTTTAGTACTACATTGTTGCGATTGCCTTCCAGTTCTAGGTGAGAAGACAAAAATGCAATCATCCAGAGAGAGAAACGGCATAGAAAAATTGACAGAGTTGTGCATTTGATAAAGGAAAAATAAATACACAAAGTTACACATAAATAAGCAATGACAGAGAAGAGATTGATTATTTGGGGCTTTAATAATAAATGTCTGCAGCACAAGCTGAAAAAGAAAGTATAATAAACAGAAAGAACATTCAAGATTAATAAGAATTATGATGAGCTGTGATGATTGCAGGATTTTGAAAATAATGGTTTTCCACTAGTCTTTTCAGCCATCATTATATGGACATAAACCCTGTAATTTCTTCTTCTTCTTTTCATTAGACTGGTAGTAAGCAAGAGTTTTGGCTGTGTTTGGCAGTAGGTTATGAAATGGGGAAAACACCCAACTCAGAATGATTATAGATCAGGATAAAAACTTGAATGATTATACTTCCTAGTTTTGAGGTCACTTGGCTGGGACACACAAATAAAATAGCCACTTTATCAGTGTTTGAAAACAGTTATTACTTTGCCATTCTCAGAAGCCACTGTTATGAAATGCACTTTCCTTTCCAGGATACAAATTGCCATGAAGCATTGACTAAGAAGGGGATGGTTTGAGGTTTGGATAGCTGTTTTCACTGCAGCTGAACATGACCTTAAGTTTGAGTCTGTGCAGTTTAAATTTGAGTCTGAGCAGTTTACATAAAATAAAATTAGGAAAAAATAAAGTATTATTATTATTAATTACTACTACTACTAAGGGACACAGATGGCGCTGTGGGTTAAACCACAAGCCTAGGGCTTGCCAATCAGAAGGTCGGCGGTTTGAATCCCCACGACGGGGTGAGCTCCCATTGCTCAGTCCTGGCTCCTGCCATTCTAGCAGTTTGAAAGCAAGTAGATAAATAGGTACCACTCTAGTGGGAAGGTAAACGGCGTTTCCGTGTGCTGCTCTGGTTCACCAGAAGCGGCTTAGTCATGCTAGCCACATAACCCGGAAGCTGTACGCCAGCTCCCTCAGTAAAGCGAGATGAGTGCCACAACCCCAGAGTCGGTCACGACTGGACCTAATGGTCAGGGGCCCCTTTACCTTTACTACTACTACTACTATTAATAGCTTCCCATGAGGCATACCAAAGTGATTTAGGGTCCAAGATATAAAATGCAACAATGACAACAAAACTTTTAAAAACATATATAAAACCATAGATAAAACTGAGCAGTCTTATTCAGTGGGAGGGGCAGAGGTTTGTTTCTTTATGGTTTTGATATTTTTCTGTTGAATCTTTTGAGAACTCTGTTGCTGACTTCATGGGATCTGGAACTTGATCCTTATTGTATGCCCAAAACTGTATTAGGGAAAGAGCTTGTTACTAGGAAAGGGGCCATAGCCTGTGGTAGAACATCTGCTTTTTTTCTTTGCATGCAACAAGGTCCCTGGTTCTTTCACCAGTATTTCCAGGTAGGTTTGCTTAAAACCACTTTTGAAACCCTGGAGAGCCACTGCTAGATGGATCAATGGACTGATTCAGTAGGCAGTTTCCTATGTTCCTGTATCTTTTGGGGACTGCAAATCTAATACAGTGGTACCTCGAGTTACAAATGCCTCAGGTTACAAACACTTCAGGTTACAAACTCCGCAAACCTGGAAGAGTTACCTCGAGTTGAGAACTTTGTCCCAGGATGAGAATGGAAATCGTGTGCCGGCGGCCCAGCAGCAGCAGCAAGAGGCCCCATTAGCGAAAGCACGCCTCTAGTGAAGAACAGTTTCAGGTTAAGAACGGACGACCGGAACGAATTACGGTAAGTTTGTAACTAGGGGTACCACTGTACCACCATACATTTGAACAATGCCACTTGACACAGCCTGAATCAAACAATAAAAGAAAGACACAAATCTGACATTATTGGGTCAGTTCTCCTACAATGCCTTATCACCACTTCTGATCCAAGTGACTTGAAGATTAAGCTAAGTTTGAAATTAACCTACATGGTTTTTCTATCACAGTCCTTTTAACAAAATAAGCTTGTTTCATTCTTCTTGAGCAGACTGGTTTTTATGGTGGCATACATGGTTCTCCCCTTCCTCATGAGGAAGGCTAGGCCAAGAGGCAGCAACTGGCCCAAGGTCATCCAATGAGCTTAATGGCTGACTAGGGATTCTGGTCTCCCAGTCCTACACACTAACCACTATGCCACACTGTCTCTCCGACTTTGCCCAAGGCTTTCAGAGGGATCTGGAGTGTTAAGAGATATATGTATCTCATACTAGGTAGGAGAAATAACAGGTAGCTGAATATTTTGTCCCAGAGAGTAAATATTATCTACACACACAAACTCTCTCTCTCTCTCTCTCTCTCTCTCTCTCTCTCTCTCTCTCTCTCTCTCTCTCTCTCTCTCTCTCTCTTCCACTTCCACTCTCTATTTCTTTCCTTCTGAGTCTCACTTCATTCACTTTTTATGTTTTTTATGTCGCAATAAAAATACTATTAATGAACTTTATGCAGGTTTATGGACTTGAGAGCTAAGCAGGATGGCAGAAAATACATTATGGCATGTATGCCACCTTCCTTGATCTACTTACCTTGCTGTTACCATCTTTGTACTACCTTGTTCCCTGCATGACTCTGCATATCTTTGCTGGGATGTCAAATAGGGTCCCAGTATTTTAAGAAATTAGTGAAGTTATAACAGAATGAGAGATTATAGGTAGTTCTAGTTAGAAAGAATCCATAGCTAATCTACATTAGCTTTCAACATCATGCTTCCTCTCAAAACAGCTACACTACAGCTAGCTCTACAGATAAGCATCTCTCTCTCTCTCTCTCTCTCTCTCTCTCACACACACACACAGAGAGAGAGAGAGAGAGAGAGAGAGAGAGAGAGAGAGCAGTACAAAAAGTATTCCTAATTTGCCTGCCCTTCACTCTAATGTTTTGGGACAGGTTACAATCACAGAAATAAGGTGGGTTCTAAAAATATACAGCTCAAGTGTCAAAAGCCAGGGTAAGCAGGTGAATCTTCACCATTCACCAAAAGCTGAAACTCCCTTCCAGAGGCTTCTAGGGCTTGAAGTGTAGGGCAAGACAGGTGAAGAAAGCCGTCCCCCGATGGCCAATTTAAAGTCTCTCACCCCATCATATTTAGGCAGAAGTACATAAAAAAAGAAAAGCAATGCCTTTTTAGATCCACTTTGGATATGTTTTGTTGGTTTTTACAGAAGGCTACAACTATGAAACATGCTCGGAAGAGCAAGCAGGTTTGCATGCTCCCCCCCTTGGGAAATGTTAGCAGTGGCCACTGGCCAGTACACAAATAAGATTTGTGTCTTATAAATGTCTTGTACATGCTAATTACCCTGCTGAAAATGTTCAGTCAAATAAACTGTTGCAGTGGGGGAAATTAGAGGAGAAATGTAGCTGTACGCAACAGATCTAGGTTATTTCAAAGACATACAAGCTGCCATTGTGGGAAATTAAGAATGAATGGGGCCCAACAATGAAACAATGTTCAAGGTTACCCATGTATGCTTACAATTAATTAACAGAAATGAGTGCATTAGTGCTACTTAAAAATATTGACGCTGTGGCATGATGTAATGGCATGGGGGAAACAAGTCAAGTAAGTCTGAAATATTTGCATTCGATCTCATCTAGTCTCACCGACTCACAGGTTGCTAATACAGTTTAACTTTGAGATTGCTTTCCCACATTGCTTCTCTATATAATACAACTACTAATAATTTATTTTTCTATGCCACCCATCTGACTGGGTTGTCCCAACCACTCTGAGCAGCAATGCGAGAGTTCTAAAGCCATATGGGAGGAGCCCACAACTATGGCCCCTTCCTAATGTCAGATAGTGGGACAATACTGGTATGGGAAGGAGCCAGCAATGATTTTGGAGGTATTGACAGAAAGTGTGCCTACAAATGCATGTATTAATTAAAATGAACATACAAATGCATTGTATTGGGGGAAATTGCTCTGCAAAGAAGTCTGTATTAGGCAAAGTTGCATACAAAACTTCTGTTGTCTCTGCTCTGGTAACCTCCATGCTAGATTACTGCAATATGTTATATGTGGGGCTGCCTTTGAAGATGGTGTAGAAACTGAAACTAGTGCAGAATTCAGTGGCCAAATGGCTGACCAGAGTAGGGCGGTCTGAAAAATAAAACCGCTTCTGGCACAACTGCACTGGCTACCAATTAGTTTCTGGGCTCAACTCAAAGTTCTGGTTTTCAGCTAAAAAGCCTTATGCAGTTCAGGACCCCAGTAGCTCAAGAACCAACTTTCCCCATGTGAACCAACTCAAACCCTGCTTTCATCATCTGAGGCCCTTCTCTCTGTGTGTCCCCACCCAATAAGGTGTGGAAGGAGGCAACAGAAGGGCCTTTTCAGTGGTATATTTTCCTGAACCTTGCACATGTCAAACTGTGTAAAAAACAGCTTGTCTAATTAGTCTACTTTATTTTTGCTGCCTCTTACATAACATATATAAAGATGAGAGTTGTTCTAATATTCAGCATGATTCAGTCTCATGATTTCCCCCTCCCCAATTTTCTGAGCTTTTCATTTTTAAATAAGAATTACAGTGGTACCTCTAGTTACAAACTTAATTCGTTCCGGAGGCCCATTCTTAACCTGAAACTGTTCTTAACTAGAGGTGTGCTTTTGCCTAATGGGGCCTCTTGCTGCTGCTGTGCCTCTGGCATACGTTTTCCATTCTAATCCTGGGGCAAAGTTCTCAACTTGAGGTAGTTCTTCCAGGTTAGCGGAGTTTGTAACCTGAAGCATTTGTAACTCGAGGTACCACTGTACATCAGTTCAGCCAGAGTTTTGGAGTCATAAAACATTAGAACTTTTGTTTCAATAGCCTTGTAGCACATTCTTAAACCCGGGGGGGGCGGTACAGGGTTCAGATAGATGAATCAGAAGATAAATCAGAAAAAGACTATTTGCTTAGTTAGTACAGCATTCTTAGTAGGGCTCAGGTCATAAATTAATAAAAATATAAGAAGAAATTATTCTGATCCTAGTCCTCAGTGACAATTGTATTCTTAATAGATGATACAAGTGTTTATTAAAACTAATGGATGATAGACACAGTGGACAATTTAGTTTTCCATTTAGTATACTGCAGTAGTAATATGTGGATTATTTTACCCAAACCACATACTGTATTTCTGACTATCAATAATAATAAGGCAGAATACAACATCCCCCGTGCCCCCCATCTGCACCAGAGGATCCCACAGATCACTCCCCAGAGAAGATGTTGAGGAATGACATGAGGCTTCAGGGATGGGGGGAAGAAGAAGGTGAAGTCCCATTGCATTAGCACACAGTTTTGGATACAACCCATAATCATTAAAACGGTGTGTGTTTCCTATTTAGAGTTTTAAGGGAACCAGCTGGAAATGATCACTCTGAAAACTCCTGTTTACTTTAGTGGTACAATTCATATTGGCTCTAAACTATCTCCTTCATAAGATGTCTGATGTATTTTTGCACTATGAAATCATGGGAACTGAATTCTATTATGTGTAGGCCATTTAAGGTGCATCTAAGCAGTCACTATAACTAATGGATAAAGTCTGCTGAAAGCCAGTTCTCAAGATTTTCATTCTGCACCCTTTTTAACCTTGAAAATGTGTGGCTTTCTGTTTCTGGGTCCTCAGAACAAATTCTTCTTTGTACTTTATAGGTGGACATATGTGATGGATGATTTCCTTAGCTAGTCTGTGGCCCTGAAAACAGTGCAGCTAAAGAATATTCATGGTAACAGGTCTTAGTGCTATGGGCCCACCTGTGCTAAAGTTGCTTGACTTGGATCTAGTTCTGTTTATAGTATATTGGCTGCAGAACTGCCTAGTTGTAGTGTTTTTGCTGTATGGCTTTGTTTATCTGATCCCTTTGGGAAAAATCTAAAACATTAAAGCCTTGGGTTCTAATAAAATATACATATATGCCTTATATTCTATATAACAGCAGATTTTATTCTGTTTTAGCAACTAACCACCATACAATTTCAATGAAAATGTACACTCACCTTTAGCGTCACTGTGACATTAATCCAGAATCATACAGGCTGAAAGATATAGAACTACAGTGAAGTAAAGTGCAAGTGAGCAGCCTGGTTCACATTTCATAGAATCATAGAGTTGGAAGAGACCACAAGGGCCATCGAGTCCAACCCCCTGCCAAGCAGGAAACACCATCAGAGCACTCCTGACATATGGTTGTCAAGCCTCTGCTTAAAGACCCCCAAAGAAGGAGACTCCACCACTCCTTGGCAGCAAATTCCACTGACGAACAGCTCTTACTGTCAGGAAGTTCTTCCTAATTTTTAGGTGAAATCTTCTTTCTTGTAGTTTGGATCCATTGCTCCGTGTCCGCTTCTCTGGAGCAGCAGAAAACAACCTTTCTCCCTCCTCTATGTGACATCCTTTTATATATTAGAACATGGCTATCATATCACCCCTTAACCTCCTCTTCTCCAGGCTAAACATGCCCAGCTCCCTTAGCCGTTCCTCATAGGGCATCGTTTCCAGGCCTTTGAGCATTTTGGTTGCCCTCCTCTGGACACGTTCCAGTTTGTCAGTGTCCTTCTTGAACTGTGGTGCCCAGAACTGGACACAGTACTCCAGGTGAGGTCTGACCAGAGCAGAATACAGTGGCACTATTACTTCCCTTGATCTAGATGCTATACTCCTATTGATGCAGCCCAGAATTGCATTGGCTTTTTTAGCTGCCGCGTCACACTGTTGGCTCATGTCAAGTTTGTGGTCAACCAAGACTCCTAGATCCTTTTCACATGTACTGCTCTCAAGCCAGGTGTCACCCATCTTGTATTTGTGCCTCTCATTTTTTTTTGCCCAAGTGCAGTACTTTACATTTCTCCCTGTTAAAATTCATCTTGTTTGTTTTGGCCCAGTTCTCTAATCTGTCAAGGTCGTTTTGAAGTGTGATCCTGTCCTCTGGGGTGTTAGCCACCCCTCCCAGTTTGGTGTCATCTGCAAATTTGATCAGGATGCCCTTGAGTCCATCATCCAAGTCATTGATAAAGATGTTGAATAAGACCGGGCCCAAGACAGAACCCTGTGGCACCCCACTAGTCACTCTTCTCCAGGATGAAGAGGAACCATTGATGAGCACCCTTTGAGTTCGGTCAGTCAGCCAGTTACAAATCCACTGAGTGGTAGCATAGTCAAGACCGCATTTGTAGCACTTTTATCTGGGGTGAATCCCTGCTAGACATTTTACAACAGCATCCTTATGTAGATCCATTCAAATCCAAGCACTTTTTCAAAGCTACTGTTATGAATTTTCCTATCTTTAATGTGCCGTACCTACACAAATCAGATAGTAAATCTTCTAATTTATCCTGGCTTTCTTCTGAATTTCAGAAATAGCAGTTACACATTTCTAGTTTCCCACTCCAGTAAAAGATGCGAAAGAACCTATATTCTACATAGTCTATATACAAGGCACACATATTGCGGAGCCATTGTGGTATACTTAGGGAGCAATCTTATGCACAAGAAGATGGCATAAAGCATACCGCTGTTAAATTAAGTAGGCGTGAAGTTACACCAGATCCAAACACCACTCAGCAGCACAGCTGCTGTTGCTGCTCTGCCTAAGCCTGGTAGAAGCAGGGGGACAACCTTTTAAAATAGTATTTGATGCTGGGTTGCTAGGTCTTGTGACAGAGCTGAACTCGGTCCTATATCCCCCCCTCTGGACCTGCCTACCCATCCACCTTGGGGGACTGAGCCCCAGCTGAGCCAGGATGAGCAAGTTATGCTAGTTCATCTTCAGCTGAGCAGGGGCTCGGCTTTAACACTGGCCAAGCCCAGCTGATCTTGCCACAATATTGCCTCCCTTAGTGACATATTTGACTAAGTGAAACTAGAATGCCACACCTGATAAAATGCTTATTTTAGGAATGTCATTTGCTTACATCATATTTTGATTCCCAAACACCACATTTGCCTTGATCCCTTGGTCTATTGGGGAGGGTGATGAATGCAAGGCTATCAATGAATGCAAGGGTGACCTATCCTTGCACCTTTTGATGTAATGCTTTGAACTGTATGTCTTAAAAAAACTTCTCCCATAGGTTGTGTGACACCAAATAGGAAGTAAATGCAGAAACATCCATTAATTTTCAATCTAGTCACTCAGTGGTCTTGGTTAACTCATGTTTGTTTCAAATACCCAAATAATTTAGGAATTATTTAGAAAGGAACACTGATAGCATGACATTTTTGACAGTGCCCTCACAGCTACAGGTTTCCCTCCTCAGGTAAATACCCACATACTGACTTTTAAAAGAATGTTGACATTGATTTCTAAAAGAGCCATGAACTTTATTTTTTAAAGATCTATGTTTGTTTGATGTGCTCGTTCTTGAATTTTATTTGTTGCTGCTCATATAGGGTTATTTGGAAAGTTTGTTTTATGTGGTTTTATGTTTGTTTGTTTTTATAAAAAAATCCTTCTGAACCACCTTGGGAGAGCTGTGCTCTGAAAGGGAGGTTAGGAATAAATAAGCCACAAATAAATAATACCTACACCATAGTTCACCAGGGACAGCTACCAGGAAAAGTGGGATTTTTCTTGGGTCATTTGGCTCAGAAATCAGCATATGTAGTACTAGCCGCAGCATAATGGTGACTGTGATAAAACTAGTCAGGTGAATAAAATTTAGACCTTAGGCATTTCCCTTCATTATTTTTGTAGACTGAAGAGCTTCAAATTCTTTGGATTTCTGAGAAACCTGAACGCATTATGTGAGAGAAAATCCAGAAATCGCAATCTATTCAGCTGAAGCGCTCCTCTAACAGACATAAGTTTATTAAAGCCCTTTATGAAATACTCTATCTGACTACCACTGAAAAGTTAATCACAATATGAAGCTGTGACTGGATATCAGGATTTCCTCCAATAAGCTCTGTGATCTGCACAGAAGGCTCCACTGTAGCGCTTCTGTGCTTTACATGTTCAGGCTTGGACCCACAAAAACCACTTTAAGCTGAAAAGAAAGGCAAGAAACACAGTAATCAGAATTTAACCTAATGCAGGAGCATGAAAGGATCTATATAATCATGTGCTTAGTGAAAGCTGCTTGTGCGGTAATTCTCACTAAGCACTCGTTCCTAACGTCCTTAGTAAAGGCACTGCTTAAAAAGATGGCAAAACTATTCTTGTCAGCAACTAAAATTACTGCAAGGACAGCAATTCTTAAAATACTTTTTGGGTTTTTTAAAAAAAACACATTTCAAAGCTCAGTGCAGTTGCTTTACACTAATCTAGCAGTTTGGAGAAAACTGCTGGAATGACGATAGAGGTATTCCACATTTAATGACATGGCTTATTAACTTCTTTCATCTATTTCCAGAAACTGTATCTTGTGTTGTGTGGACCATAGGGTAAAAATGCATCCTGCTAGATTTAGGCTGCAATTCTGTAGCCACTTTCAGGCTACAGTGGGATTTGTTACTGAGTAGACATGTGCAGGGTTGCATTGTTGTGACTCATTGCAAGCAGAGAGGACACACATTTCCAGCTTCAGAGAGGCAGTAGCCATAATCTCTGTGTATGGGAAATGCAGACATTTAGCAGTCTGGCCCCTATAAAACAGAAATACGCTCCTGCAGATTTTAGGGGTGGGCTGAATGAGGTGAAAAGGAACAACATACTGGATACTTTTGTTTGTGCTCACTTTTGTTAATAAATATTGGTAAAATAGAAAAGAGAATCTACATAATATGAGGCCTAGACAGTGCCCCCTAGAAAAATAGGTCCTGGTACTCACCATGAAGTTGTTACAGCAAGTGCCACACTTTTTAACAACCAAAAAGAGGCATGCATACCATTGAGTAACCCCTGATATAAAAAGCACTGTGCCTGGATGATATTATATGGACCAAATATCCATATTTACCAGGGATTGTCTGGTTTTTCTGGGGCTATGCTGAACATTTCTCCTTTTCCTACTCAGCCATTCCCCTTTCACTTAACAAGATAATAAAATGTATTTGAAAATTATCAAAAGGCAGATATTATAGGTGTTATGTCACACTTATTTTTATTTTCAAGGTGTCTGTTGGATGTTTTCAAGTGGCCTTCCTTTACTTCAACAAATCACCTCTCCAGTGGTCTGCATTCTGTAGCCCTCCCAGGGGTCTTTGTTTCAATCAAAGCCCAGAGAAAGACATCATGAAGTAACTTCCTTCAGGAATTGCTGATAGCCAGGGACGCTGCGGACTGCTAAAGGAAATGTTTACTGGCAAGAAAACACCCACACACCCACACCCACCCACACCCACCCACACACCCCACCCCAGGCCACCTTATAGTGATAACGCAAAACCCAACACTGCAAGAAATTATCAAGTGCCCTGAGAATGAGAAAAATGGAAGCATGTTTCACAGGGCAAGAAAACTTATGAGAAATTGGAGGGTGGATGTTGGTATTGAACTAGAATTTTCTAGTAACTGTCCTGGGAGAATGACTGTCCTTTTGCCTTTGATGGCAGAGATATTCAAGTTTCACTCTCCAAACTCTAGAGCCTGAATGGGAGGGAGGAATGAATCCTAACTCCCATGCAAATAGATGCAAATTTCAAAACACTAGTGCACTATTTTCCTACCACCTCCCCATAACTCTCAAACATCCTTATGCATTGCTTCTTTCCACATATACTTTTATTAGTTTAGGATATTAATAAAATACTAATGAAAGGATGGAGCAGCTCTAAAGCCTTACTATGACCTAAAGAGGGCATGGGAACTGCAACTCCCTTCTGTCCCAGACATAATGGTCAAAAGTCCAGAATGACGGAAATCATAGTTCAACATTTGCGCTTCGAGGACCTCAGGTAACCCCCCAGAAATAAATTAAACACAGACTCAAATTTTAGTTTAAAATTAATGGGAAAATTTAGGGCACAACTTTATTGATTACACAATGTGAGCAGTAATGGCTTAGGCATTGACAAACTAAAACTGACCCCTTCCAGGAGGTCTGGATGGGTAGACCAAACGAGGGAGCTAAATCGATGCAAATCAGCTGTAGCTCACCCCAGGTTTCCTGTGGTCCTGGCATGCCCCTAGCCCCTCAAGCAGACTTCAGACAAGATCCAGAACCCCCAGATTCCTTTAACGGAATACCCTTTTTTAAGGAGGAGCAGGTGATGGCCACACCTCCCCTCCCCCAACCACACTAAGTCAATGCCTAACCGCCAAACCTTACAAAGTTGTGATGATTGCTGGGAGATAGGCGAGAAGCCAAATGGCCAGTGCCAATCTGCCAAGTGGACAAAATTCCTACCAGGCCCCTGCCACAAAACAGGTGACCAAATGAAGTCCCAAGCAAGGCCAGAGCACAGAAACCAAAGAGGGCGGGTGGGCAGGTGTTTGGCAGTGTGAAGCAACTGGCTCTGACCCTCACCCTCCCCAACTTGCAAAACAACCTGATTGGGTGCTGGAAATGGGGTGATCGAGAGACCACCCCAGGAATGCCCGGGCTAAGCCCTGCTTCCGGATGCCATGGGGCCCCCAAGGTCCTGAGTGCAATTAGGACCCTCTTTGAAGAGGATCCCATATCCAGGACTGCAACTTCCTTCCTCCAGGCAAGAGGTGGATCTAGCTAGAGCATGGAAGCTTTACCAGCTTGGGTTAGGAGCTGCATTTTTAAAGAGTGGGAAGATTTTTTGGGTGGGGGGCGGGTTGCAGTTTCTTTTTCCCAAAGGTTAAATAATATGAAAAGGATTCCCTGAAGGTATCCTTTTCTGCAGGTTGGTAAACTGACAATAGTGTCTTCAGCAACAAGGAAAAGCTCTGTATCACCCTTCATGTGTTAATAATTAGAGAGACAACAGCGACTCCCTGTGCAAATTGAAGCTTTTTATCTCCAAATATTATGAGATGCAAAAGGAAATGAAATGTATCTACAGAACACACACATCCTTTTAGGGGGTGTTTTTAAATGTGTTTGTTTCTTGTCCTGCTTTGACCATTTGCTTTGTGGAGGCGCAATATTCATTCTTTGTCAGTGTTTAATGTTGCAGAAGCCATTTCACTTTGCTTTCCAAAGGCAGAGGTTTCCTATCAAAAGAATGTACCATAAATGATGTTAATGCATAATGATGAACTTTTTTTTCTAGCACACATTCCTTTTTATTGACATAGTTCTCTGCTACTTTCCCTTCACATATAAAATGCATTAGAAAGGCTGTATTGCCAATCCAAATAATTAAAAAAACTCAGCCAGCAATGTAAATGAATTTCACAAAACCACTATGCAAAGACACTTGAATAAAGTGTCAAGTAGCCTACATAATATGAAATTCAAATACAGCCTTTCCTCAGGTTGGGATTCCTTTGTCAGGAGAGAGCCGCCGGACTCTTATGGTGTTATATATCCTTTTTTAAAAACACACACACACAAATATATAAGTAGAGTTTAGGTAGAGGAAAAATTAAAACAAAGATAAAGCACTATTTCTTTTTTCTTTGCCTGTTGAATATAGTGTTTTCCGGTTTCCTTCTCACATTTATTATGTATATATGGCAACTTGTATTTCTCCAAGGGAATCCTTCCCTCACCCCAATTCTGTCAATATTTCCAGCCTTATTTCCACACTATCTTTTTTATTTCATTTTGTAGCTTATCTCGGCTCTCCCTAGTGTTGCAATATATCCCATTTTTATCATTGGCAAATGCCATTAAAATGCTGTTTATCTCCTCTTCCTGATCATTAATGTAGGTGTTATAAACAACGTGGATCCTGTTTTTTGCCCCAGGGAACATTTCCTTCCATTTGATGTGTTGAAGTTTATCATATTCCTTTATTTATGATCCTTCAGTTACTTTCCAATTCTCTTGACAAACTAGGTAGGTATAATTGTCAAGAATATGGAGTATCTGGCTGCTGACTTATTTACCTTGAGGCTTTGACTGTTTACTTTCTTCTTCTTCTTCTTCTTCTTCTTCTTCTTCTTCTTCTTCTTCTTCTTCTTCTTCTTCTTCTTCTTCTGTGCTAGGCTTTCTTTAGGTGTCATATAAACTGCTAGTTAGCTAGTACAATTTGTATACTTTCAAATGCCATCAAAATTATAGGCTCCTCTTTTCTTTACTGTAGTATTACTCTGGCTGATTCTGTGATGTCTTGAAGCACCTGTTCCTTCAAATATATAAAGCATGACTCAGTTGGTGTCAGGCAAACAATCTAGGAAAAATGAGGGACATCTGCTGCCACCTTATTGAGGATCCACTCTGTATTTATCAAGAGTTGCTTCGTCATATTTATCAAACACCAAGTGCTTACATCTTGTTGGCATGTAGTGAATCATGGGGCAACAGAAGTGTGCATGTCTGGAGCGGGTAGGAGAACAGCAACCGTCAGATGATGGTAATTGTTGTGCTACACACCCTCCAACATTTCTCCAATAAAAATAGGGACATCCAAAGATACCCTTCAACATTTCTCAGATGAAAATAGGGGTATCCTTAGGAAAAGCAGGACATTCCAGAATCAAATAGGAAACCGGGACAGCTTCTGTAAATCCAGGATTGTCCCTGGAAAATAGGGACATTTTGGGGGTCTGGTGCTATACCATGTCAACTAGTGTAAATGAAATTTAGCATGCCATGATGGTATAACAGTCAAATAGCCACAGCTGTATAAGGCAATGGGTGCTGCTGTTTAAAAGGAACGTTAGCAATTGGGACAGTTTGTATCCATTAAAATAACACAATAAACCCCTGTCTGAATGCAGTCTTCATGGCTACATTGAGCTGGACTGCCTTTAAATAACATAACCAATTCAATATTAATGGCAAACAACTGGTTTGTTAATTGTGCATCCAGCACGTGCAGTTCATGAACACAGGAGTACTAGAGCTTGTGTTAGAAAAGGAGTGTTTAATAGGACATCTGAAATAGGGATGTTTGTGGAACTGGATTCTTTGTGAATTCTGGCATCAAGGGAGCTAATTCGAGCCACCTGGATTAATGTACAGAATTGAATTAGTTATCCATTGGCTTTCGCCCTTCCCAAACATTGCATTTCAATCACAGTTTTTGACACACACACACACACACACACACAGAGAGAGATAGAGAGAGAGAGTATATACACATTTTTAAATTAAGTTTTAGATAAAACACATTTAGAAATCTATTTCTTTGAGAAAGCATATCATTGGAATACATGTTTTCATATGGACATTTTCATATGGACTTAAAAATAATAATTACAATTGGCACAGAAAAAGGGCTGAAAATGTATTGAAAGATTTATTCATCCATTCCCTAGTCTGAAAGGGGTTAGCTATGCATATAGAGCTGTAATTGTACAGAGGCTACATGTGATCAGGAATTCTGACCGTGCTGGATTTTTTATCAACTGGAGGGCCTCAATATTTAGATTGTATGCATACATGTTGACTGTATGCACTCAGTCTCAGCTATTTCACTGAATATGTGGACATCAAGTGGGATGACAGATGGATCTCTTATTGTTATAAGAAATAAGAACAAAGCCTCCTTTACTTAAGAGAGAGGAATGTGGGTGATTATCATGTGCTCACAGGTATCCTTGCGTGTCTCTGCCAATAAGCGCATTGAAGAACTATATTTAGTTTTCATAGCCACGTTCACTCCCAGTTATGTATCTCTGAGACAAAGTTTCATTCTTCACTTTTAAGGAGATCTGTAAAACTTCAGGAACTCCTTGGTGCTACACCACATAAAAGTAATTTAACGAAGTGTAGTAAGGAAACTCTCAAACTGTAGTGTCCATTGCTTTTACTTTGACACCTCCACATAAAAGAGGACGCATGCCCTGAAAACTCAAAGTACCATGTTATATGGAGTTTTGTGTGCTGTTATTCTATATCCTCCAGCTAAAGGGAGAACAGCATAGCCTGTGCTTTCAAATATCAAATCCACTGAATTTCATATTTCATCAGATCCCTAAAGGCAGAAGGTGTACACATGCTGTTATGTCCTACATTCTGGCTTTCCAAGACAGCCCAGAAAATGTCCTCAAGCCACACACACACACACACACCACACACACACACACACACACACACACACACACACACACATATATATATATATATATATATATATATATATATATATATGGGATGTGGGTGGAACTGTGGGTTAAAGCACAGAGCCTAGGGATTGTTGATCAGAAGATCAGTGGTTTGAATCCCCATGACAGGGTGAGCTCCTGTTGCTCGGTCCCTGTTCCTGCCAACCTAGCAGCTCGAAAGCACAAAGTGCAAGTAAATAGGTACCGCTCCGGTGGGAAGGTAAATGGCATTTCCATGCGCTGCTCTGGTTTGCCAGAAGCGGCTTTGTCATGCTGGCCACATAACCTGGAAGCTGTACGCCAGCTCCCTCGGCCAATAAAGCGAGATGAGCGCTGCAACCCCAGAATTGTTCGCGACTGGACGTAATGGTCAGGGGTCCCTTTAACTTTACACACACATACAGTGGTACTTCGGGTTACAGATGCTTCAGGTTACAGACGCTTCAGGTTACAAACTCTGCCTAACCAGAAGTAGTACCTCAGGTTAAGAACTTTACTTCAGGATGAGAACAGAAATCATGCGGTGGCAGCGGGAGGTCCCATTAGCTAAAGTGGTGCCTCAGGTTAAGAACAGTTTCAGGTTAAGAATGGACCTCCAGAACGAATTAAGTTATTAACCTAAGGTACCGCTGTATATAAAATTTCATTTCATTATTATAACAACCAAATGCGGTAGATTAGGCTGAGAGAGTAAGAAATCCCTGAAACCTTTTAAGCAACTAAGCAACTTTCATTGTGGGGCAAAGATTGAGTCTGTGGCTACCCAGTACTTAAACTTACCTCTTTAGTATCTCCGGACTGGGTGAATTGACCTAAAGTTGCTGGTGAACTGTCCTGTCTGGGGACTGCAGTAGATATTATGGACAGCAGAGGTGGCTAACTGAGGCTCTCCAGATTTTGTTGTACTCCAACTCCCATCAGCCCTAATCAGCATGACCGATGGTCAGTTATCATGGAAGCTGTAGTCAAACATCATCTATGCCACATCCAACCTCCAAGAGACTGTGATCTACTCCCACTATAAATAATGGCAGTGATCTACCCATTGGATTGACCAGAGTGGCTAAGCTTTTTTTTTTGGGGGGGGAGACTTCTTCATAGTTGTTGAGCTTTTTTCTTCTTCATCAGATCAGTTGGACATACCTGAGGGTCAGAGGATATTCACCCCTGACATAGGTGACATATGGCTAGATGTACTGTACCTATAGGGACGTGGATGGCGCTGTGGGTTAAACCACAGAGCCTAGGACTTCCCGATTAGAAGGTTGGCGGTTCGAATCCCCACGACGGGATGAGCTCCCGTTGCTTGGTCCCTGCTCCTGCCAACCTAGCAGTTCGAAAGCACGTCAAAGTGCAAGTAGATAAATAGGTACCCCTCTGGCAGGAAGGTAAATGACGTTTCTCTGCGCTGCTCTGGTTTGCCAGAAGTGGCTTAGTCATGCTGGTCACATGACCCGGAAGCTGTACGCCGGCTCCCTCGGCCAATAAAGCGAGATGAGCGCCGCAACCCCAGGATCGGTCACGACTGGACCTAATGGTCAGGGGTCCCTTTACTTTTACCTCTTACTGTACCTATGCAGTTCTATTATTCAAATAGGAACTATTGAGAAAAGGATTTAGGTCAGGACTGCAGTATGGGGAAGGAGAGTTGAATACTTTCCTTATCCAAATGACTTCCTCACACCGTTGTTAGTCAAAAAGAGGGATGCATAATAGCTCATATCTCTTGCTCCCTGCATATGCTTTACAGGAGAAGAAATTATGTGGGTGGAAAGATCCCCCTCTCTCTCTCTCTCTCTCTCTCTCTCTCTCTCTCTCTCTCTCCACCTTCACATGAATATTCATTCTCCTCTACCCCCGGCAAAAGAGAAAACAAAACAAAACCCTACACAGCCTTCAGGAAAGTTCTAGAACATTAGTTGGTGAGATCCAGTCACAGAACAAATAATTTTGGCCCTAAGAAACTCAAGCTATAGAACAAATTGGCGGAAAAGGGCTGTGGAGGATTTGTAGAGGAAGCCTGGGTACAAAACTGTCAGAGACGCTTTAAGTGAAGGTTATTTTGTTTTAAATAAAGATTGAATTAAATTACCAATATTGTCTCTTACCAATTCTACTACACTATAGTTAAGATGGCAGGCAAATTGTCCCTTTACCAGCAGCTTTCCACTTAGCCTATACTCTTCAGGTTTCTGTTTCTGTCTAACAAGCAAGTATAATAGTACAAACACTGATATTTGCAATTCCGTTTGCTTTTTGCTTCTCCATTTTTGCCTCAATAGTAATCCATTTGAGATTTCCTGTCTGGTGTTTCTTTTGCTTTTGTTCTTAAAAACAAAGTAGCTGATGGACTTGTTTTCCTTATCACAATGCCAGCTTTCGGGTATTGAAATGTTTCAATTGATTAAACGATGCGGAGGCCATAAAATAAACACCTAATAGAAACATGGTAAATAAATAAGAGGCAGTGCTCTCTTTGCACCGGATGCCATTTGAATGCATTTGATGCCTTTTAGATCACTACATTTTGTGCTGATCAGCCAGATGGATAAAGTGACAGAGAATAATAGTTCTGAGCCAATTTTATACTGGCTGTAGATTGTGCAAACAAAAATACAGCAGGGGAATTTAATTTGGAAGACTGACTCTATTCCTGAAAGATGAAATGGAATGGGATCATTTTCTGAAGAGCTGGATTAACATTAAAGTGTTTTACTATCTTATTATCTAATGTTATACATAAAGTTTTATGTCCACCAGCTTAGCATTTTAAAGATCTTTAATACTGTGACAATAAAATTGAGTGCTGCAGCTAATTTTATATTCCATAATAAAAAAAATAAATCTGTGCTGGGAAATCAGTCATTTTTTAAGCTCTTAATAAAAAGGGGAAATGCCCAGATGTGAATAGTATTTGGTTTTTTGCAACATGCTTGATTACCATAGTTAAGTTGAATATTGATTCACACTTGAACCTGCTATATTTTTACTTTTTCAGGTTCTACCAGTGAGAAAATTAATTAGGAGTTTAACAAGAAGTCACACTTAATTATGAATAGATATCGGCTGTTACAGAGATCTATGTTTTAACGCAGATAAATTAGGTTTATTTCAATTTGCTATTTCAAAATAAATACTTTTGCTGAGAGTAAAGTATATGTACAGCCACAACAAAGACAAATCACAAATTATGTGCACCTATTAATTTGTCTGAGGAAATGTAGGTGAAAGTATCAGAGAGAGAAAAATGTGAAAAATAAAATGTCTGTCACAACCGAGTTTCAGATTTCTCTAGATAATTCTAGAATTGGCAGTGAAACACATTGGTTTTTTTTTCTTTCTCTCCAAGATTTCAGGTGTTTCTGTATTCACTATAAACTGTACAAAATTCCATACTGTATGAAAGACATATACATTTTTGAATGTGATTATTAAATTGTAGCCAGCAGAATTTTGTAAATAGCTGAAAAGCTTAAATTGCACAGAATACTGAAAGAAAATTAAGTTTTTCTGTACTTGTAATGTTGAATGTCTTTTTCTGAAGAGGAAAAAATAGCACATACTGATAATCTGAGATGATCATTTTAAGCAAGGATGTCTTTTCAAATGCAATATCCCTGTGCACAGAAAATAATGTCTCAACAACAGGTGCACCAACTCACAATTTGCTTATATCAGAATCTTCCATTTTTGAAGGGAAGGTGGGTAGCCTTTATTCTAGCATCGTTTCTGCAAGATCCTGCCAGTACACAAATATATTTCTAACAACCATATGCCAAAAATACAATTTAAATAATAAGACTTGTGCTGTATTTCAAAACGGCTTAGCTTTGCCATCTGTGTTGATATTTCCAACTTTCTTTGATACAATAAGAGAGTTGCAGTCTTTTGTAACTATTGCCACAGTCATGTCTGCTGGACTTTCCCATAATGTCACAATTAGCAGTGCCTATGGCTTTGCCCTCTTTGCAGAGCCCCAGGGGCTTCTTACATACTTGAAGCGAGATCCCAGTTCAGGAACATAGTCATAACTTTCATCCTGTTCGGAAGAACTTGATCCCAGGGAGCTAAGCGATCCAGCCACTGACCCAGTACCTTCAAAAGCATATATCTGAAGGGAATCATAAGGAGGAACATCGGGATCAGAGTTGGCTTCTTCTAACTTCATTGTAATGAATTCCCGGAAAACAGCACTCTCGGGGCCAACCTGCAGAGATTGCCTGTAAAGGCTCTGGATCTGTGTTGTGATATTTCTTCGAGGTTTGTGTTCTCTGAGGACAGTTTGGTTCCTCAGGGCTGAAATATCAAAAGCCTCCGTGTCCTGCTCCCCACCTCCTTCGTCGTCATACTTCACAATGTTTTCTCTGAACGCTTCTCCTCCTTTCTTGTGAAATAGAGATTGCTTTGTCTGCTGCTTCAAGGCCACAATTGCTAGAATAAAAACTGCCAAGCAAACAAATAAAAGCGTGGTGCTGGTGAAATACTTGAGAAATTCACACACATACACACATTTTTACTAATCTTGATGCTACTGCAGTATGACCAGTTTTATAGACTCTGGTTTCATGGGTGAGATAGGAAGAGTGTGGATCATGAGCATGCTAGTATTATGAGCACATATATGTGTATAGAACTGGGGTAGATAAATGGGGTCTATGAGTTATTGTAAATGGGGTTTTGTGTCTGGTGCTTTTTTAGTTTTTTAAAAAAATGAGGTGTTGGTACTCTTATCTTGATAAAAGTGCTATAAGCACCAGCACAAAATCGTTGTCATCGTAGCAAAGGAAAGTGATGATGGCACCCTGTACCAGTGAGTACTATCACAGATACAAAAGCACAGGTTGCGTCCAGGATATAATCACCATGAAGGTGTTGGAAATTAGGGTAAGGGAAACTCAGGGCTGGGAGTCAAGTGTAGTCCTCCAGGCACGTCTATCTGGACCTTGGAACTCTCCCCAGGCTATGCGTTATCTCATCAGCCCACACCCCTCACTGGTTCTACTTTGTACACCAGCTGTCTGGCTATAATGCATTCTTTAACTCTAATCATTTCTCTTCCTTGTCTGGACAAGGATAGTGAGGATGTATTTCTGTGCATGTGTGTAGAAACTAGCCTATTATACAATGATAAAAGTTACATTCATTCCTCTGGGCTATTTTTGCCTCTGGCCTTGTCCACCACTGGCATCTTGCTCTAAGGAGATTGCCCAGAAGTGAATACAGTGGTACCTCGGTTTTTTAACGTAATCTGTTCCGGAAGTTTCTGAAATGTTCGAAAACCAAAAACTCAATAGCCAACAGCTAGGCCTCAGGATCTTGCACTCAGCGGGTGCTGCGTGGCACATTCAACTTCTGAGGTGTGTTCAAAAACTGAAGCATTTACTTCTGGGTATACGGCATTCAAAAACTGAAATGTTAATCAACGGAGACATTCAAAACCTGAGGTACCACTGTATGGTCCTCTGTCTAAAAAAAGGGTGCCATTGACTCATATATGAGTTCTGTCAGGTTTTAATTTGGGTAATACAGACCATGTTCTGGGCAACAAATCCATGGAACCAAGAAGACATAATATGAAATGAAGAAAGGATTGTTTTTCTTACCTAATATTATTAGTAGGCAAGCTACAACAGCAACTAAAGCTTGTACACTGATGCCCATTGAGAAGAGCATTGCTCCATATCTGCATGACTGGAGACTAGGTTCGTGGTCACAATCGCACACAGTGACTGTCAAAGTGTTTGTGCCGGTGAGGGGTGGACTTCCGTTGTCAGCAATTAGGATTGGTAAGGTAAAAATAAACTGTTCTCGACGATGAAATCCCCCTCGTGTGGTGATAATTCTAGCAGTATTATCTTTAAAAAATAATAACAAAAAAGATGATTTTGTTTCATGACATTGCTTATGGGTTTCCAAGTCCAACAATTCACGTTCAGTTAGAATATCTTATTTATGAGAAACACTGTGCCATATTTTGTGCAGATAAAGAGGTGTGAGGGAAGGAAAGTTGGAAATCATGATGCTAAGGGGACAATTTACCGTATTTTTTGCTCTATAAGACTCACTTTTTCCCTCCTAAAAAGTAAGGGGAAATGTTGGTGCGTCTTATGGAGTGAATGCAGGCTGCGCAGCTATCCCAGAAGTCAGAACAGCAAGAGGGATTGCTTCTGGCTTCTGAAATTCAGAATGTTTTTTTCTTCTTGTTTTCCTCCTCCAAAAACTAGGTGCACCATGTGGTCTGGTGCGTCTTATAGAGCAAAAAATATGGTAGTCCCACTCAGATCAGTGGAGCTTGCCTCCTCATAAGTGTGTTTAGGATTATGCTGCACATTGGCTAAAATCTGAATAGTTCAGATGCACCGCTATCATCATAATCCCTACATAATCTCAGCAACCCTTGCAGTACTAACTCAATAAGGTAGACTCGTATTATGTGCACCTGGGTGGTATGAGGCTGAGAGGCAGTGGTTAGTCTAAGGCCACATATTTTGTGGGCCAGGCAGCATCTGAACCAAGCAATTTCTTATTCAGAATACAGTGAACTTTCCAAAACTTAGCTGTATTGATTTATTCACCTAGCCAGAACATTCAAATAATTAGCAAAGTCAATATGAGCAATGTATACTTTAGTTGAATTTGAAATAGCTCTTCTTCTAAGTCTCAGAAGGCTGCCTTTAAGTGGTCTCCTTTCCTGCAATTTCATCAGCTGTTGAACTTAGGTTTTCCCCTCAGATTAGTTTCGATTGGTGTCCCCCCTTTACGATTCTTTCTCAGCCTAAGGGATCAATACAAATGCTGCATAACATCGCAGCACAGAAAAGTCATTCATATGATGTCATCTGTCTATCGATGAAAACAGTGTAATGGGGGAACAAGAAACAAAGTTAAATAATTGTGAACTGTGCCTTTGTCTTTAACTGTGTTTTAGCAGAACTAAATACAAAGCAGAAGCTTTTATTAATATTAAATCTTCACTTCATTTTAAAAACCTGCTCTCTCCCTTGCACGCTCTTCCCTTTTCTAATACTACCAGTGTTTGGCAGTTTAAGAGATAATGGGGAAGTTATTACTCCTACAATCTGCCATATTTAGAAAGCAATTATTAAGAGATAAAATTGGCTTTTGAGATTTTGTTCTGAGGGTTTTTTATTATTTCAGAGCACTATATCTGCAGATCTGTGAAAGAGCTGCTGAAATAAGAATCTGCCAGCGGTGCTCTACATAAGAGGGAAAGAATTTAGTATCCTACTACCTAATCCAGCTTCCTGTTTTCAGCGATAGCCAGTCCATATTTATCAGGGACAATCAAGAAGAGCATGAAGGCACTAGGCCACCCTCAGTTATTTACTGTCCCTGAACTTGGAAGTTCTACTTAAATGTCATCTACATCAGCCTCCCCAACCATGTGCCCTCCAGGTGTTGTTTGATTATAATCAGGGTGGAGGAAAGGGGTGTGGTAGGGGCTGACCACCCCAGTTGTCACCACTGAGGGGGTGACAAAATGCCAGGCGGCACTCACTGGGGGGCCTGCAGTGTGCCTGAGCCACACATCTCTCCTGTGAGTGATGCAGTGGCTTGGGCGCCCACAGGCTCCGCACTGCCCCAAAAGGTCTGCCCACCACCTCCTCCTCAGCTGTTGGGTGAGGAGGAAGGTAGACACCTTGGAGGCCCCGTGGAGTGCCCTGCTCCCACTTGCCCTGCCCTCATGGGCGGCTGGCCCCACCCCTGGGTATAGGGTATGCACGCCTCCCTAGGCATTTGCTCCGCTGCTGATTATAATCCCCATCATTTCTGACCAGTGGCTATGCTGGCTGGGCCTGATGGAAATTGGAGTCCAAAACATGTGGAGGGCACTGGGTTGGGCAAGGCTGAACTTTATACAACAGGAGCTCTGCACTCTGCAACAGTTTGTTGTAGAGCCCACTTGTCCTGGCTAACAGCTACTGTTCACCCTATCCTTAATTTTATCTAACATTTTGCAACGTTGTCAAAGCTAGTAGTCATAGTGTACCATTTCACCATTGATTCTGCACATTTTGTTATGTATTGTATGAAGCGGTGCTTCCTTTTGAATCAATTTTATTGGTTGACTCCTAGTACTGTGAGATCACCTCATGAGAAGAGAAGACTCCCTGGAAAAGACCCTGATGTTGGGAAAGATGGAGGGCACAAGGCGAAGGGGACGACAGAGAACAAGATGGTTGGCCACTGTTCTCGAAGCTACTAACATGAGTTTGACCAAACTGTGGGAGGCAGAGGAAATCAGGAGTGCCTGGAGTGCTCTGGTCCATGGGGTCACGAAGAGTCGGACACGACTAAACAACTAAACAACAAACAACTATAAGATGAGGAACATCTCCTCTTTCTCCTCATGCTATTCTTACTTTCTATAAACAACCCTACCATTCCCACCAACCCCACCAAGCTAAAGATGTTGCTACTGAACTGTGTGCAGTCTCCCAGTGCCCTGGACTATTGGCATAGAAGAGGCTGCAATCTGCCTTGCTACTTCTCTATAGGCTTTCTAAGTCAGAATGCAGTTTCTTTTGCTGCAGAGAAGGACCCCTGAGGAGAAACCTCATGAAATTCAGCATCACCTTAGTCCTTAGTCATCTCCCCCACCCCCTCTAAATCAGAAGTCAACAATTCCTAACAATCTGCTACAACTGCCCAGATAGTTGCTTATTTGAGTAAGTGCTTAATAGACTTTTTTTTTTTTACACCAAGAATAGTGACTCTGGTAGGACACAGACTTAGGTGACTACAGCTGGCAAGAATTAAACACAAATGTTATTAGGGACAAAATATTCTGTCCCTGGGTGGGGGCAAATATACCCACCCTTGATAGGAGACTTGCAGATGGTAAGATCAAGCAGGGTGTGGAAGGCTTAAGGTAATGGTGTGGAGAAGCAGGCCAAGAGAAGTTTTTCTAATAGTAGAACTCAGGGCCACCCATTGAAGCTGAATGTTGGAAAGATTCAAGACAGACAAAAGAAAGTTGCATAGTGAAACTATTGTATTAGCTCCTCCAAGAGGTAGTGATAACAACCAACTTTAAAAGAACTGTAGAAAAATTCATAGAGTTGGAGGCCATCAATGGTTACCGGCCATGTTGGCTGTGTTCTGTCTCCACTGTTTGAGGCAATATGCCTCTGAGTATCAGTTCCTAGGAATCACAACTGAGAAGAACACTGTTGTACTCAGGTCCTGCTTGCAGGCTTCCTATAAGCATATGGTTGCCTCCTGTGAGCAGAATGTTTGACTGGATGTGCCTTTGCTCTGATCCAGCAGAACTCCTATAATGGTCTCAAGCTACACAGTAAGAAAAAGAGGAGACTGAATATGATAGTAGAAATGCTTGTGGGGATCTATGTCCCATTCAGCAAAAAGCAGCACTATATTTTATCATTAAGATATGGAAAAGAGGTGTAATTAATTTGCCAGAAGATAAATGATAGATATGCCATAAATACAAACCCAATTTCTTCCACATTTGGTGGAGGAATTCAGGAACTGAAAAATCTTGGAAGCAATAACTTATCAACTTCCTGCACCTTAAATAGAATATTTCTTTGATCTATGAGTTATTTTATTTGCATTCTTATAATTAGATAAAAGCCAAGCATGCCAGATTAATTTTTGCTTATTAGCTGTAGCTCAATTATAAATAGCTAAATTGGGGAGGGGATGACATCATGAGATCACTGCCTAATAAAGGTTTCAGAAACAGCAGACATAGCGGAATTCTTAAAGCAATGCTTTCCTGGCCTGACGACAAGTATTTAAGATTTGTGTCTTGTGGAATGTGTGCCTGACTGTTGAGTATGCTGTCTTCAGTATTGTGCTTTACAACAGCTCAGTAAAAACACATTTTTAAAAAGGAAATGGCTCCAACACTCTATAGTTATTCTGCTCAACACATGAAATAACCAATGATCACAAACATCCTTATTCATTTTAATATATGTGTGTGTGTGTGTGTGTGTGTGTGTGAGAGAGAGAGAGAGAGAGAGAGAGAGAGAGAGAGGTGTTGTTTTTAGTGTGTTTATACACCATACTTCTAGTGTAAATACATCTCTCAGGACAGTTTGCAACATATAAAAATTATAATTTCATTAAAAACCTCAAAGAGACAGCATCATCAGTTGTTGTTTTTTTTAAAAAAATAATAAAAGTGTTGCCTATTTCAAAAATTAAAAGACTGCTAGAATAAAACTTTCTTTGATGCCTTGCAAAAAGCAGCAAGTGTGGGGTGGGACAGTATTGCACTACACTTCATTGGTTTTTCATATTATGGGACCAGTCTGGAGAAGGCTGTATCCTCACTGACTATGCCTCTACCAGATGAGACACTTCTTCTAATCAAAGGAAATGGGCAGGATAATAAGGGATGCGATGCTCCCTAAATTGTCTTGGGCTAAGCTGTTTAGGACTTTAACGGTAAACACCATCTCTACGAATTGTGCCTGTAAGCAAACTGGTACATAGTTCAGATGTATTGGTGCAAAGTGACCCTATTTGCTAGTATTCACCAACAGCTACAGAGGTAATACCATGTGGAGTGCATTACACAGACCAGGTTTAATTCCTAAGGTATGTGCACTGCTGGTACAGCAGCCTCAGCTGACCAAAGGGACAGCAAAGCACAGACACCACTTGATTATCCAGGTGTAAAACCAAAACCAGGATGACTGAAAGGGACTGTTCCTGACAACTTTGACATAATCAACTGTGAGAGTATGCTGCAGATTCATTTTAGATGAAGACACCAGCCCAGGTTCTAAACACTAGGATATAATTATGTATGTGGTATGTTTTTATTCATTGGATAACTATCCAGCCATATCAGCAAGAAATTTACAGACAGCAAATTAATCTCATTAATATTCCTGTGAGGTAATAAAAGAGAATGACATCTTTGATGTTCATAGCTGAGCTCTGAGTTGAGCCTGGCATTCTAAATCCTGAAAATTAAGCCGTTGTGTGGCCCACAGTGATTCTCAGCTATACACCACAATTTGTACTATTTACCAGATGAACAATAGACTTGCTCAGATGTTAGCTTTCAAGAGTTCTCAGAACATATGGAGAGAGGACCACATGCACTGCCCCCACCCCCAGTGTCTACATGTGAATAAAATCTCCACCCTCGATTGTAGAAGAAGAGAAGAGTTTGGATTTGATATCCCACTTTATCACTACCCAAAGGAGTCTCAAAGTGCCTAACAATCTCCTTTCCCTTCCTCCCTCCCACAACAAACACTCTGTGAGGTGAGTGGGGCTGAGAGACTTCAAAGAAGTGTGACTAGCCCAAGGTCACCCAGCAGCTGCATGTGGAGGAGTGGAGACACAAACCCAGTTCACCAGATTACAAGTCTACTGCTTTTAACCACTACACCACACTGGCTCTTACTATTGCAACTGAGTGGGAAGGTCAGCAGGGAGAAACTTTGCACATTCAGCTGAACATGCTTAGAATTTTCTGTGTGAACAGGAACCACAATTGCTCAGGGTTTCCAGCTGCATAAAGGCTTCTAGGGGCTTTCTAAGTTCATTCTGAGTTCATTCAAATGAACACATGAAAATTCCATCTTTAGATTCAAGATCTAAGGGTGCAGTCCACACAAACAGGGTATGTACAACTAGTTCCTCCTTCCACAATTTCTGAGAACACATGAAGGTGAATGTTTGAACAGGTCTAGTGAAAGTTTCATAATTAAAGTGGCAAATTGAGCATTAATTCTTCGCAGAAATATTTCAAGGGCTGTGCACACAATACCTACTTTGATTATCTTTGACTGCAAAACCAGAACTGTTTGTGGCCTCCTCATTCAAATAGTAGAAGAAATGATGGTCCTCCACAGAATTGTCTTTGTCCACTGCACTGATGGTCTGAATAACCTAAAAGCAAACAATGGCAAACAATATGCTTAGCACCAAATATTATTGGCTGCCTTTGAAAGCAATGCAACAAAATTGCGTGCAAGACATTCCATTCAATTAGTAAGGTTGAAATCCCCCTGCCTTGTCTCTGAAGGGCAGGAAATGTATTAGCTGCAGCAGCAAATACACATCACTTAACACAAGCCTGTTGAGCTTGTTGATTTTCTAATGTCCTACAATTATGCCACTTGATTTTGTATTGATTGGGAGGAGATAAGCACTAAAGTCGTGGGCTAATGCAAATGGCTTCTGGAATTGAAAATGCAAAGGTTAAATAAAGTTTCCATAAGGGGGGAAAAAAGGAATAATGTATAAAGTATTCTGCCCTTCCTTTGTTCTCCAAGGTGAAAAGTATATCATTCTATATTTGAACACATCCTTCAATACAAAAACCTATTTCCTTCCAGCCCACAAACATCATAGGCATCACTCAAGTGATGTATTATAGTTGCCGTGACCGCAAGATTGTGACAAGTTCATGTGCTGAATTGTTGATTCTTTGAGATAGTAACAGATTGATTATGGGAACCCTTGGTTGTGTTTTCAAAGAAACAAAATAGCCTAAATTTCCAAACCTATTGAACCAGATTGTCATTTGCAGGAAAACAGAGTCAAAATTAGCGTCTTTGCATTCAGAAATCATAGATTCCATCACCTCAAATAAACAAGCCATGTTGCAGTTGTTATAATGAACAGTTGCTCTGCTTGCTAAGAGTAAATATTTGTTACCATTATCGGTTGATACCATTGGGCAAATCGTACATTATCAGTGACAACATTTTTTATCTTGCTATTTCAGCTCCACATTATCTTGCCATTTCAATGCACTACCAGTTCATTTCTTTCATTAAGAGGGTAAGTCTTCTAAAATGCTGTTTAATGGCTAATTGGGGCTTAAAAACCCAGCCTTGCCAAGTACAGGGTCAGAGAAGCCAACAGACAGCCACAGAAATTACTTTGTGATTATGATTATGGCACAACCATAGTTCAATGCAATGATGGGCTAATAGAGTTTTTTAAAGAAATGATTTTTAAATGTTTATTTTCATTGATAACAGCCTGATTCTATCATCTGCTGCTTTAGTTCTTAGGATGAGATGCAAGCTTCTGCATCAACCTGACATAAAAACAAACTGTTTCACATTACACCTATGACACCCTAAGTTACTGATCTAATCATAACAGGATTGCAACAGCAGGTCCTCTAACTCTAGCTACTACAAGTTGTCAGCTGACTCTTCAAGCAGTAGCAGCAGCTCCTTGTAATGACTTAACTTTACATTAGATACAACTCCATGGTGGCAGAATACTCATGGACAAATTGGGCAGGCAAACTCCCCTTGCTCCCTCTTCCCCTTCAGAAACAATAGTGGGTGCGGTTTAAGAATGGACCATCTGTCAGTGTCATCCACCCCACCCAGTTTCTCATTTTTCAAGACTCAAGTTAAGTGTTCTGCATCAGTTTGCATTTAAAAAAAAATCCTCTTGAAAATTCACCAGCAGTTTAATGCAAATTTTCCCTGTGCACATTTCCGAAAGCAATTTTGCATGACAAATACATTTTTACAAGCCATTTCCTCTAACATGCATGGTATATTATTTTCTGTAATATATGGGGTTTTGTGAACAATTTCCCCTGAATATGTGCATTTTTGTAAGCATTTATTTGGTTAGAGAATTGTCTCACAAGATTCAGAGGAGTGTAAATTTAAGACAATTAATGATCTCCCACATCGTTTCTACTTTGGTCCGAAACTACCTGATAGACGGCAGTTCAGTAGTTAAACCATCATCTCCTTTAAAAATAAAAATAAAACAGTGCACTAATTGTTTCTGGACCAGGGTCTAATATGACTTCATGCTTTATGTTAAAACAAAGGTAACATAGTTGGATATTACTTTGGAAAGCTTGCATGGGTTGGTTTATTGATTGTGCTGAAATCTAATTGCCAAGAATTGTGTCATATCAAGGCTCATTAATCTGAAAACTGTAACAATCTACAAGTCAGTGGGGAAGACTACTAACTGGTTAACTTGCCTGGTCGTTGTTTAAAAATGAAATTGGTTTGAGTAAAAATCCAGGCTTCAGAGAAGGGTCAGCCCTAGCATTAGACATAGTGAAGCAACTGCTTCAGGCAGCTGCATTGGCTATCATGAATGGGGAGCAAATTGTTGGTTACAGCCTTTATCATGATTATATTTGTACTGCCATAGATGGTGGGGATCTTCCAGCGTAACTTGACTAGATATTCTGCATCTTGACTCGGGGATGAGGATTTTAATGCTCAACCTTAGGCAGCAGCAAAGTGCCTTAGGTCAGCCTTTGAATGGAAGCAGCTCTACCTCCTAAAAACCTTGAAAGCAAACTGAATCTTTACAGCTTGAAGTCTGCCTGATACAACCAGAAGGCCTTGAAATTAATGTGGCAAGGGATGGAGGAAATGGTCAACTACAGTTTCTTTCAGTTTCATATTTTTCCAGTCTTGGGATCAAATTGCCACATTTATGCAGCTAGGCATAATGCATTTCTTTTTTATAAGGAGTCTTCATAAAAAAAATTGCCAGCATTTTAGTGTTCATTCCTAATATGCACATTTTATCATGCAGTATATATTTTCCAGAAATATATGCTATTTTGAGCACAGTATATATGTGTGTGTGTGCACATTTCCTGGTTGGAAAAGATCATCACAAAATTCAAAGAACTGCACATTTTAAAGTTGTGCTTTGGTTCGTAAATGCAAATAAGGTATGTCTGTGTTAAAATGCAAACTCTTTCCCATCACAATTTGTAGCAAATCTGGCATTCATTTCAGATGAGTAATCCAATTTCTTCCCCATTCCATCCTTAACACTACTAACCTTCTCTACCAGTTGGAAGGGAAGGAGAGAAGAGTATATAAACTTCATGGGTATTGAGAGAAAAATCATTCTCCAGCCTTGCACATACATTTTTCAGTGGGTGATCCTCTCACTTCCCCACTTTTCATTTTCCACTTTCTTTCTCAGCACCGGAGCCAAAGGTAAAGATAAAATCAGTAGCTACCACACAAAATGAATTTCCAAACTGGGAAGAGAAGCTGTGCACTACTCCAACAGGAACTTGAACCCTTCTTAGGCATTATGTCATCTCATTGGAAGGCAAAAAATGCAGGGGAGGTTTCTGTGGGCAAGTGTGGTGCATGTGCCCCTTGTCTTCATCCTTGCATGGTCAAGCTGAATAGTTGTAGAGGGCTTTGACTTCTTATTCCTTCTGTCTCTGCCAGGGTCTGTTTTGCTGATTTGTCAGTGGCTGATTTTCACTGAAAAAAGCCCTGTTCATCTGAGCTGTCTCCTTTTCATTAGTATTACATGGGAGCTTCAAACACACTTCATTTTTCTTTTCAAGGATGGTTAGTGATGTTCAAGGATTTCATTTGACTTGAAGATTTTTACTTGATTCACATCTCAGGCTCAAACTGCCATTTTCTTGCACTTCAAATTTTGCATTATACTTCACAGCTCAAAGAACATACCAAAATGTGTACAGAATATATACTTTAGGTTAAAACAGAAACTGATATACTCTGAAACAATACATTCATGGTTTGTTTTTGTATTTTAATGCAGATGGATGCAAAAATGGAATGGAACAGAAATATTAACACATGTGAAACTGACACAAATCAGAAACAGAATGATCTATCCATCTCTTTTAATCAACCCCACATAAGAACTTCTTTAAATACAAGATGGCTGCCAATATACTGTCACAAACAATTATCAGATGCCATCCTGTGGCCCCGAGGTTCCACCAATCAGATTATTGTAGCATGTCCCTCAGACCTTGTGGGGGGCTAGACTATATGTTGCCATGATTGTGGCCCACATTTTTCGTAAAAACCCTTATTGGGACCAACCCCCACATTGCCCAAATGTTATTTTTTTTGGGGGGGTGCCTCATACACCCATGCTGCTTCCTTTGCATTTTTCGTGTTGACAGTTATTATTTCATGTTGACGTAAGCATGTCATTCCTGTCAGCCCTGGAGAGCATGTGTGGATGCGTGGGTGAAGAGAAAAGCCATTGGCCATGCTAAGTCAGGCTGGTGCTGCTCAAGCTAAAACGTTCTTTTCCCCATGTGAGGGAAGATGAGGCGGCGGCTATTTACCTTTCCATGGCTTGCACTGTGTAGATAATGAGCGGCCTCCTCAGCAGAGCGCATAATTGTTTTGGAGTGCAGCTGCCCAGGTGCTCCCCGCTTCCTCCGGTAGGGAGCACTGCCACTACAGACACTGGCAGGCATCGCTCCTGAGACGCCTCCGAGCCCCTGCTGCCACAACTGCCCTTTCTGAGGTCAGTCACTGGCAGCTCCATGGTGGAAATCTGAACTGTGGCTCCTTTCCCCTCTTCCCCACCCTCCACCCCGGAAGAAAAGATTGCTGTGCGCATGTGATAGACAGAGAAGGGACTTGTCTTGAGCAGCCGCCCGTCTCACTTTTGACCCCCAAGCCTGGCTGAGTCACAAAAACCACTGTGCATGTGCACTCTGCTGGCTGCCTGGATCTAGGAGGCAATTGGGCTGATCTGACCGGAGGGGCTTAGTTTGCCAACCCATGCTTTAGATGAATACAGCTCCCACACCTTTTGGGGAACCTGTTAAGCAGGCTTCCTTATACTTGTCCCTCCAGGTGTTTTGAGAGTACAGTTCCCACCATCCCTAACCACTGGTCCTGCTAGCTAGGGGTCATGGGAGTTGTAGGCCAAAAACTTCTGGAGGGCTGAGTTTGAGGAAGCCTGCTGTTAAGGGTTCTCAGAACAGAATCTCTGTAGGGTCCCTTCCTCACTAAACCTAAATGCAAAGCCACTGGCGGCAGGGCCAGAAGGTACGTTCACACTGGGGGCAGGGTGGGTGAGGAAACTTGGCCCGAAGCCATAGGACTCCAGTTGCCCCTCACATATTCAAATGAGCACCCTCCTTAAATGGCTTGTTGTCTTCTGGCAAATCCTATAAAGTCTTAGTGAAGCCAGTTGCAATGTGTAGATCTTCCAATAGCCAAAGATGCAACATCCACACACAAGAGAGTGGTATTAGCAGGTCTGGGGGAAATTCCAAACCTTGCAGAAAAACAAGAGCAATAGCGATCTTTAGAAAAACACTAAGGTGTGCAGGAGGGGGAAATCCCCAAAAGGGGAAGAACAGTGGAATGGCAAAAATGGTTGTGACATCCCCTACAGTGACCAAACTGGTTACACTCCCCTAAATCTATCCCTGCTCTGAATAATAGCACTTCAGTCTGCAGCATTTTGTTTCATGTTCCACTTGTTCATATGGACCCTTGCTTGTCTTATAAAATATTATCTTCATTCTCATCTTCCTACATAAAAACAGGTAGGAATTTCACAATTAGGGATCAAATTTGCCATGGTCTAGAAGTGGATGTAAATAAAACAAGTGGTCTCTGCTGACATTTTCCAAGACTTTTCACTTATTGTTTCTTTTTTTCTTGATCCACTACATATAGATTATCAATATTGTTTTAATTTATACAGAATGCCTCCCTAGTTATATATTTTTTAAAAAATGGTTGAATTATATTCAAGCTGTTATTTTTCCTGACATTTGTAGCATTATCTCTCTTTTATAGAGAACTAATGTCAAGTAAGTAGCTTTCACTTTGACTGTAATTGCTGACTATTTTATTTTATGCTAAGTGCTGGGCAAATATGTATTGCCTTGCTATCTCTGTTTCAAAGTGCAAAATACACATTCATCCACTTTACGAGCTAATAAGTAAATGGTCAAGTAAATTGCTGCATCAAAGTCAATTCACAGATGATACACAAATTGCAGGTATTTGTGCCAGAATAAATATGTATTAGAGAGGACAGTATTATTTCAGAAAGATACAAGTAAGCATAGTATCTCACCCTCAGAAAAAAAATATTATTCTTCCTTCATGCAAAGCAACTGTAATGTCCACGAGATAGCAGGGATACATTACTATTATTGTTGGTATTATTTTCTTTTGTTGGTTATTAAAAGAATTATTTAGTAGCCACTCATTTTAATGATTCTTCCGTAATACTTCTAAAGGGGTTTTTTAAAGGTTTTTGTACTGATATGCACCACCCTGATATTTTTTGAGAGGATAATATATAAATGCTTTTATAAAAAAAACATTTTCATGGATTTCATGCTCTCCAAGGGTGTGTGAACATTGAATACTGTCTTCAAGCTGGGTTTTTAAAAAATACACTGTACATAAAAGTACAAGATCTGAAATAGCAGTAAGAATGATTAAAATACAGCAGCAGATAAACCAGTTATTAGATGAAACAACTACAAAATCATCCCAATGCAAACTAATTTTTTAAAAAAGTTTTTACGAAAACCGTAAAAGGCAATGGAGAGAGTGGAGGGCACTCTGGCAAAACAGAGCCACCACGAAGAAGGCTTGATCCATGTTACTTACAAACTGAATCATTTTCACTAGTAAACTAGCAACATATGGTGATAAACAAGTTTGGTCAGGTACATATGGATGTAAGCAGTTCTTCCAATAATGACCGCTCTCCACATCAAACGGAGGACACCTTTTGTGTGCCCGCGCCCAGTGCCCCTGATCCTATGTGACTTCTGGCAGAGCACTCCTTGACCACCTCCCCAAGTCGCGAACCTTGAGGTTCCCGCCAAACCTCAGTTCAAATAACCAATCACGACTGGGGAGACGGAGCCAGGGGAGCGGACCAAGTGAGGGCAGGGTCCGCTCTTTAAGCATAAAAAAGGGTGGAGCCTACCTGGGAGCTCTCAGTCGGCTCCAGAGCTTCACCCACCCTATCCTCCCTTCATTTAGGCCTTTTATTGCAGGTTGGCTTCTTCTTTACAGGTATGCGAGCGCTGCTGCAGTCTTACAATGGTTCCCGTTAAAGGATCGGGAAGGAATTTCCTCTGCATTGGCAGGTTTTGCCTTCCCCGTAGCAAAATGTCACAACTTTGGCAGTTTTAGGCCTTGGCCGGAATCCTTTAATCTATCTTCCCTAAATGGTGTGTGTGTGAAGCGGTGACATACACGCCGCCGCCCCCCCCCCCGTGGTGGCAATCCCAGGGTCCCCATTAAAGGGGTTGTGTTGAGGGGATTCACTGGCCATACGCTGAAAGGTTGTCAGTGCACTCCCCTGTGTTGCGGTGAAATGGGGGGGGGGCCTCTCTGCTTAAACATACGTCTTCCAAAGCCAGCCCAATCCCCAGACAGATTGGTTAACCCTGATGTGCCCCAGATCCCCGGACGGGGACTGGGAGGGATAAACACCCAGTGCCAAAGCCAAGGTCTTCCAACATCTGAAAGTTTTATAAAGTTGCGGCCAATTTTAATCCCATAACACGTTGTCACGAGTCATTATTCCACCCAAGTGTCGCATGGGGTCAGGGGGTCTCAGCCTGGGCACACAAACTGCTTACAAGCCATTGGTAGCTTTACAGAGCAATAACATAATGCTTAAATTGGCCCTGAAATCAAACAGTTATAAAATGTGACTGGTAACAGCAACAGCAGCAACAACAACAGGTGTCCCTCATGTTTCTTTTTCAGCTTGAAAGCCATGGTTTGAGGACCAATGCCCCACATAATCTGTGTTCCCTTTTTATTGGCTAATCAAAACATTCACCTCAGCATTCCACTTTGCAGCTTATTTGCTGCCCATATCTCTCCCCCCCACACACACATTTCATTCCAGTGCAAGTAATCCAAGCCATCTGGGATCATGTATTGAATGCCAAAATACTAGGCAGCCAACCTTTTTGGGTTATTGTCTGACATCCCTAAGGGCAAATGAAGGTCATTTAAGCAATGCTCACTGTACAAATCATTTGCACAATCCTAAACAGTCAGGGATCACAAACTATCAGGGATCAAAAATGAAACTTTTTTTATTTATCCTGAACAAATGATGAAAGTGTATTACTTCTTCCAATTCTAGCAAAGTTGTGTGTGTGTGTGTGTGTGTGAGAGAGAGAGAGAGAAAGAGAGAGAGAGAGCGAGAGCGAGAGAGAGACTCCCTTCTGGCTCAGCCCTACATATAATACACAATAACAAATGTTGCTCGGCTTGCTTACTTACTTTTCTACAAACACATTTGAAGCAGAACGTTTCAATCTTCTTTAGGTCAGAACCAGGTTGTGGTAATTCTGACTGAGTCAGATTAATTCTGCTGTAGCGTCTAAGATAAATTTGGTCCCCTTTTATATTGCTGGATATATTGCCGCCATTCTGGCACCCTTGTTTGGAAGTAAGCACAACTCAAAGCAATAGGATTTATTTGCAAACTGACAACTGCTCTGTCCTGAACGTTTATGCTTTACTGCAGCAAGTCTTATCCCAGAATGGACTAGAGAGCCAAAGACAGGTGTCTCCAAATAACAGCAGACTCAAACCTACCTTGATCATGTTAAAGGAAAGGGCAAGTGATAATTTAGTCCACCCCAGAGTCATTTTTACCCTCGTTCTGGTCAGATATGAGACATTTTACTAGAAAAAAAGTAACCTGGGAAAGGAAAGTACATAGTAAAATGGTGTGTTTTGTGTGCATGTTCCTTCACTCTGTCTCACCCATTTCTCCACTTGGTACTTTAAATCACACACTCTGCCACTTAGGCAGATCCAAGTTTGTGACCCCGCATGTAGTTTGAACCTTAGGAGCAGTTTATAAGCGATAAATACTCTACAGGTTGTTTGGATGTTAATTCAAAGTTCTGCTGCACAAGGACTTGGGAAAGACATTCTGTCAGCCTAAACCCTGCATCTATCAAATGAGAATCTTAGCAACCAGCATAATTTATAAAATGGGAGTCTTACATGTGTGTGTTGTGTAGGTGAATGGCATAATTACTTTGCACTTTAAGAACTATAGAAATGACAGGGAATAATAAATCAGTTAAAGTACAGTGTGGAGCTAATTAAAAAAGATCTTTGTTTTGTCAGGTTTTAATCTGATCATATTGCCCAGGCTTTTATAGTTTGCTCTGAGAGCTGAAGAGAGGGAGTGTAAATTCATGTAAATGTAACACACAATTTACTGGTATTATTCTGTTACATCTGATGGCTATCAAAGGATTAGACTTTCATTTTATTGAGTTCCTTTCATGCACATCCTGTTTTGAAGTGTTTTACAGACCAATGAATCCAACTCTAGGAGTGCACTGGACTTGGTTTGTGTAAGAAAAAGTCAGCTATTGTGCAGCTGATGCCTGGGTTTGTGGAAGGTGTGGAGCACTGACATGAAAAGTATAATGGAAATCTATTTAAAGTGTCTGGTAAGCATGATGGATAGAGTTATGGAAAAATCAATCTCCTTTTACATTTAGTTTTTATTACCAAGTTATGTTTTCATATGATAGTCCCAAGGACTTACATATAGAGAGAGACCCATTGCCAGAGGGTAAATCAAAAAGTTCAAGAGCACCCAAAAGTCACAATAAAGGCAAAAAGAGGATGCAATCACTTTACTAAATGCAGCTTTCCTTCCAGAATCTTGATAAACACTAAACAAAATTTCTATGGAAGTGATTTTTATTAGAAATTTTACAAATGGACTCTCCTACATTGGATTGAACAGATGTAAGCCACATTAACAAATAATCTCTTTTTACTTTTAAGGTAAGTTGGATCCTCCTAACAGAGGGTCCATGTTGTGCTCGGCCCTGAAACTCTTCCCTAACCAGCTTGTGGTCAGGGCTTGCCCCGCTCCAAGCCAGTGGTGCCACAGTTATGCCAATGGCCTTTATCCAATTAGCAGCGTGGCAAAGTTGGGAGTTGGGGGTATGTATTTGGCAGCACGACATAGGGACCTCCTTTTGCTTTGCGCTGCTGAACACCCACCCACCCGTTAATTAGGTCGTGTTCGGCCTTGCTTTGGACTTCGGTTGGTTGCCTGTTTTTGGAATGGGGGCCAGGTAGGATTTTTTTTCCAATGTGGCAGATTGGCTGTGGCCACTTGGTTTTTGCCTGCCTCTTTGCAATAGTCACAACTTTGTAAGGTTTGGCAGTTAGGCATTGGTTTAGGGGAATGTGGGGAGGGGAGGTGTGGCCATCACCTGCCCCTCCAATGAATAGGGTATTCCATTAAAGGAATCTGGGGGTCTGGATCTCGTCCGAAGCCTGGAGAGGGGCTAGGGCCAGGACCCCCAGAAACCCCAGGGGTGAGCACCAGTGAATATACACTGACGGAGATCCCCCTGCTGGTTGTTTACCCTTCCAGACTTCCTGCAGGGTGGGGCAGGAGCCAGATATAGTTTGATACCAATGCCTAAGCCAATGCCAGTCACATGTGTGTATTTTAATAAAGTTGTGGCCAAAATTTGCCCATTCACATTTAAACTAAATTCTGTCTCTACTGTGTCTTTATTTCCATTCGAGATGGGTTTTGGGGCTCGAAGCACAACTATGTAGAGGGCTTTATGAAATCTTAGCCCTGGTTCATATATTTGGTCAGGATTAGTGCTGAGATATTGTTGGAGAAATATCAGTAGATGTTGTTCCATTAGGTAGGGCAACCAGGGCTTAGTCTGACCAAACTAAATTCTGAAAAATATACCAGTATATGACATTTTTCCGTTTGATTAGGTGCTGCCTATTTATAAACAGCAATGCTTAAGTGTCTGGAATATATTTGCAAGGGAGGAAGCTAAGGACCTGGCTATGTCCCTGTGACCTCTCACTTGCCACACCACATGATCTCTTAGAAGTCCCAACAGATCTAGTGCACGTCAGTTGCCACTGGGCGTGAGTCTATCCCCTTCAATAGGGAATTAGTTTTCAGTGTGAAACAAACCCTCTATTTGAGCACACAGCCTATGAAGGCCCAGTTCACATTATTTCTCCTCTTCAGAAATTGGTCAGGAAGATCATACATGAAATGGGACATGCTCCTGGCTGTTCATAAGGCCCAATTTCACATTATTTGGACACTAGGAGAGGATTTGCTTGAAAGAAACTGGCACAGTGACTGAAAATATACGTGCTACCCGTTTAAAAGGGAGAACGCTAGACAGTCTAAAACCTGCAGTTTTCTGGCCCACCTGCTGCGTGTCTGGCAATGTTGATGTATTGTGTGGTGACCTTGGCATTTATGATTCACCTGAATAGCATTGTTATTGGTTTCTAGGGCCCCCACAATTCTTGTTTTCATCACGATGGCACTCGCATGAGGTTTGTGCCCTTATAGAGTGATCAATACACATTCCCTGCTCATTGTACATCAGCTTTCAATACCATGGGTTATTATGAGATGCTGGTGATGTTTCTGTGGAAGCTAACAGGCATTTGAGAGATCTTATCATGTCCCTCTTTGCAGACAAGATAAACATGAGGCTGCTAAGTGGTGTCTTTAATATACTGCTCTTACTTCTTTCTTTAAAAAGTCTGACCCAGATGTAGTCTGGATACAGCTGGTGAACCAATAGAAGCTGGCGTACAGAATTAGTACACAGGACATTATATGTTTAAATCAAAATATTTATATACCACGTTTCATTAAAAAAATCCCAAGGTGGCATGCACCAGGATTAACAAAAGGAGGTAAATAACTGGTATAGAATGATCATAAAAGTGACTGGCTCATCTTAAAAGTTTAAACCACTGAATATTGGACTCCCCCCCCCCCCAGGATTCCGGTCAAAATAGAAGGGTTAAACCTCCCCTTTCTATGTACTGTGGTCTCAATCCTGATTCCAATTCCAATTTTTTAAAAAACCTGACATTCCTGCAAGCCACCCCTTTAACATCCTGAGTAGCTAGTCCTAAGTTTGAGTGAATCATAAGCAGAAGATATACAGAAGATAGGAGGATTCATGTTAGTGATTAGATTCAACCTCCTCTAGATATCTGGTGAGTAGTCTAGGGTACTCTTGGATTCAGTGACAGTAATTGGAATGGTAGCCGGTGATGGTGGACGTGAACTATTCTCATCAACTGTATCTGATTAAAATGAGCTATGACATTATATTTCAGTTTCACAGCTGATGAATGTCAACCACAACTTTGAACCTGCACGGTAATATTGTGCTTGCAGGAGAGAATACGAGAGGAGGGAAGCAAGCAGACACACAGAAAGAAAAGGACTACAGCTCTTATTAACAACACAAGCAAGCATTATGGAAACCTGGCACTGAGAGGACAGGGAATGAAGCAGGTAGAAGGTAAGAAGATCAATTACAGTCAGTTGTTTCTGTTTTTGTCTCATTTCACAGTTTTACCAGTTCCATTTCTTCTTCAAAATTTATATACCTGCCCCAATATATCAGTTCCAGTTTCAACGGTGGACAGTGAAACACCTGTTCAGAGCAATGACCCATCTAAAGGGATGCCAAGCACTGATGAAAAACCCAGGATCATATGACTGATTTTTTATCTCATGGCCATCCAAAGAAGCAGTCAACAAACACCCACAGTGATAACAAAAGTGAAACAGAAAGCAATGCAGATGAGGAGATGCAACAAGACTGAGGTCAAAGCAAGGCTTCACTCTCCATTTACCTCCTGTGGTGGACTGGAAAGGAGAAGTACTCCAATGATATGAACCACTAAAATCAGCTGCCACTGAAAGAAATAATTCATCCCAGAGTACCTGTCCAAATAAGAAAATCTTACACGATTTCAGGCAGCCAAGAAAGGATGAGCACTGGCAGATCTCAGCAGGGAGGAAAAGAGATCAACAAGACTTTTTCATCTTACCTGTCCAGAACCTGCATTCTCACACACATATGTCTCATAGTAATCCGAAAATTCTGGCGAATGTTCATTAACATCACGAACATGTATATAAACATTCACTTTCGATATTTGTTTTGGGTTCACTGAAGCAAAGGAAACAAAAGTAAGTATAAATAAAAGGCAAAATTGGCAGCTCATAGTCTACTGTGCAACCCTGTAGTATGATATATAATTTTGTCATTAAAATGCTTTGTTCAGCTCTAGAAGACGTGACTATTGTAAAAAAGAGAACACCTCTCCTGTGAGACATACTGTGCCTTTGATTTCAGGAATAAATAGTATGACTGTTACATATTATTATATGTCACAATGAAATAATAATAAAAATAATAGTCATTTTGCATAGCATTATCCACTGTGCTGATACGGTGTTTTCAATAGGGGTAACCACTTAGCATTCCATGACTACCTGTGACTGAGTCACATACAGTACAACATTCTAGAGCATGTGACGAATTCATTTAGGCAAATTCCTCCTTTGATCAGCGCAAGTGGCAAATTGCCTATTTGAAAGAGCCACGAAAGAATACACCCCAAACAAATATTCCCTGATGTGACTTAAGACAAATGTTGTAGGTAAGTGAACTGAGTAGGCAATAACTGAGATATGGACAAATGTGAAAGAAAATAACTGAAAACCAGAACCACTAAAGGAAGGAATTTACTGTCTTACTTTCCTTCTTTCTAGCAATTCTTTTACAGAAGATATGATAATTTTAAATGCTTTTGAACAAATGAATCTTTTGCTTAAGACAGGTATGACAGAGTATTCGCAATCCTACACTTAAATAAGCTTAATTTTCAAGAACTACTTGATAAAGCCATTTTTTTGTCTTTACTTGTACAAGTAAATGAAATCTAAAATTCTCTCCATTGGCTATCTTCAACAGTTTTATTTATTCATGGGATTTTCTTAGTCTTTGTATATTGTTTCACAAGTCAACATATCATTGCTTAGAAAAAGCAGAAAAGGTTAATTTTCTCTTATGTTGAAAAGAGGAAAGGGATTGCAGGAACTGGTTGTAAAACTTCGACATGTTAACAAGGTCAGTCATGCCAATGGAAATCTGCTATAATGACAAAATGAATAAAATTTATAATGAATAAAATTAAAAGCAAAAATAAAACCCATATTTTGAATAAAGGCCTTTGTGACATTTTTTGACAAACAAATAATGCCAAATAGTTCTGTTTTGTTGTTTTGAACAAAATGTTTTAGGCTCTTTTATCATAACACCTGCTGTTCCAAAGAGGAATTTTCTTCTTCTCCCCAATTAGCTGTGCCAGTGTTTGATAACAACTAACGTGACTTGCTTTTAAGAAATGAGGGTAGGATTACAGAAATTAATTCAAATTTTTTTGAAAAACCTCTTGAGAACAAAAATGTCAAACTAGATTTTCTATCTTATGTAATGCATTTTTTTATATTGACCAAATTAATATGGCAACTATCACTTCCCAGCTGAACAACAAAATAAAAGCTAGCATACAGGTATAGAACTTCTTTCTGGATAGTTTATCTCTAGATAGTTTCAGACAACCAGGCTTTTCTCAGTAATCTGTAGCTTTCCTGGTCAGCAAGGGATGAAAATTGTATGCATGCTGCACAACCAACTTTCCTAATATCCTAATTCTGCCACAGGTATCAGGAAACTGTACTTATTAAATATGTCTGTCACTAATGGGGCAATCCTGTATCAAGATCCTCTGGGATGAGCAGTTTAGCATGCAGTGGTTAAGTCCCCAACCCTGGTTTAGCCAAAGATACACCACTGTAACTTGCTCATCCTATTCAGGACTCAGTAAGTCCTCCAAAAGGGATGTTCCAGGGGCATGGTGGGGTGGGACCAGAAAGGGAGGATTTCGGCTGCAACCTAAGCTCGTTCAGCTCAGTCACAAGACCGAGCAACCCAGCACAGAATGCTATCTGGAAGTCTCTCACCTCTGCTAGGCTTAGGCAGAGCAGCAGCAGCAGCCCCACTGCTGAATGGGGTCTGGATCTGGTGTAAATTTACGCTGGCTCCCTTTTCTTGTCCACAGGATTGCTCCCTAAATCTATTCTGATTTTCAGTTCCTATAAATCATTGCATACAGCAATCCGAGATTTTCTAAAATTGGAATTTTGTGAGAATTTGTGATTTCAGAAAAAAGATGAGAGATATGTAGAGACAGATAACAGACTAATGAATACTATTTGGGATATTGCACAAAGAAGATCTCTTTATTGTCATTCTGCGTTGTTGTTTTAAAGGAAACAGAACAAAAGTGAAAATGAAGATTCGAAATTTCACGTGATATGTTGGAATGCTGCAAGGTGGAAGGGGGAAAAACGAGCCATACTATTTTGAGTTAAACTGAACTCAGTATAATCTGTATAGTTTTTCCATGCTGTAAGTAATTTTTATTTTGGTATAATTTAATTTGTGTGTGCATTATCCTTTATAATGAAAAGCCCATAGCTCATCTTTTTGACAAGACAATCTCCAGTTATCTGAAATTGTTCCCTTGTGGTTTTCATTTACTCTTTTTATTGCTAGGCACTAAGTTTCTGGCACACTGTTTCAGATTTACATTTTTGATTTTTTGGAATTACCTCCCTAAGGCAAGGTGACCTGTAAGTGAGAGCACAAACGAGGCAATTTGCATTTGATTTTGAGACAAAACTGACAGGTGATATCTATATAAGGTATGCTTTCCTGATTTAATTGCAACTGTATGGAAGTCTAGCTGATTAAAGCCCTGCTTTCACAATTAATTTGAGACACAGGTTTCTGACTGGTGTTAAATTAAACCCTGGCTAATTTCATACCAGTCAAAAAATCTGCTGTGAAATTAACTGGGGTCTAATTTAACATAAGATCTTGTACCAGGAGAGCAGTTTTATATGCTTCGGTGTAACTTAAAACTGTTTTAGTTTCCATTATTTTATTTTATTTAAAAATGGTATAATATTTTATTAGAATCCAAGACTTGGGAGATCAAACATTATTTGGCTTCCAACTCATCATTTTAGCAATGCTACATAATGTTAGCTAGCAATGGTGAAATAATGAAAAAGTAGCTTATTTTCTCAGTTCAGAAAGAAGAGATATACTGAAGATAATTGCAAGGAATTCATGCCATCGCTCAAGCATAGGGTTCCTTAAAGTCTTACTCACTTGATTCTGTGGCTGAGACGGTTATGTTGTGCCAAGCCGCTATCTCTCGGTCCAGAGGTTTGGTTATACTGATTGTTCCATTGTGTGCATTGATGCTGAAAAATCCCTTTAAATGCTTGCTGTGGACAATAGAATACCTGTACATCAAAGTAGGGAAGGGGGAGATGGAGACTTTCTTAAGAACTGAACAAAAATGGTACTTCTGAAACAAGGCTATATAAGCTATTGTCAGTGAAGAAAGGAGAGTGGTGTAGATATGAATATGGATGTGTTCTCCAGCTGCTCAGAAATCATGAAAAATGTACACTGATAAACATTTAAAATTCACTGCTACCAAGATCAAAGCGCTTCTTTCTATGAAACTAAATATGCCTCAGACCTATATTAATGTGAACCAAATCTAAAATGCATTATTCATTCTCATTGCGCAGGCAGACTCACAGCAGGTGAGTGACTCAATTCAAAAGAAACAGCAAAGTGCCACTTGTGAAATGAGTAACACTGGCAACTTAGTTGGGATATAACCGTACATTTATTTCATCATGGTTGGCTTGATGCAGTGTCAAAGAAGCAGAGCAAAGGAGGAAGAGCTGAAAAGAGCCCCTTTGATAGTATGTATCCCATTTCCATAAAATAAAAAGAAAAGGTCAGAAAATGGTGTTGCCGGGAAGTGGGGCGAAAGACCTTTGGGCTTACTTTTCACAAATTGTTTTGTAAGGCAGAATAAGGTTTTCCTACTTAAAAGAACTCCTTCTTAGCTTCCCTACAGTCTTCCAGCACCCCCTCCCAAAAAACAAAAACTGGATATTTTATAGATGGAATTTTTATATTTTTTTAAATATATACTTATTCTGTACCCTTGGAAAAGGGTAACTCAAAGATCTTTTTTTAAAAAAATGGCTTACTTTAAAGCAGGCGTCACCAAACATGGAGTCATTTTGAGAAAATGCTGTTGTTTGCAGAGAGGGCAAAGCGTAACACAAAATGGCTGCCATGGGGACATGGAATAATGCCACAACTAAAACAACCGAAAAAAATGGAACAAGACCATAAATGGTGTGGGCATGCACCTCAGCAATGAAGAAAAGGCACGTACACCAGCCACCACAATTCATCTCAGACACTGAGATAAATTATTGGGACTTCTCTGTTCAGATGACATGTTCATTGCCACAGAGGCTGGGCCAGTGCAAACAGGAACTGAGCAGGAACGGCAAACAGTCTCATATGTTGTGGATTTTTGAGGAAATATTTACTGAGATCCTTTGCAGATACTATTGGAAATGCTGACAGGTCCCATGATAGGGGCCCCTACAATGAGATTTTGCAGAGTGCATGAGATCTCATGAAATTTGGGTGAGATCTTTTCAAAATCAGTGCCGCTGCTGGTGGTGCTTCTCTGCCAATGGGGTGGGCAGGGCAGCAGCAGGGCAGCACTTCCCATTTTACCTAAATTGGATGGCAAAATGGGATATGCTACTCCTGATTAGATAACCCATTAAAAGCAGCTGCTATTGAAAGAAATCCTACATCCCAGAATACCTGTCCAAATAAGTAATTCTTATCAGATTTGTGGCAGCCAAGAAAACATGAGAAGGAGCTCTGTTTTGAAATGTTTGCATTGTTTAATAACCCCATTTTCTTTCCCAGGATTCACTTTACTTCACAAACTATAAAAGCAGTTATATTTATAAATCAGCAGTTCTTTCCAAACAGCAAGTGTGCAACTAAACACTGAATGTGCAGAGTCTGGGTATGCACACAGAGGTCCCTCTATTGCAAGGCTTTGCCATTGTATTTAAGGGAAACAAAGCTCCATAAATGTACCATTTTAAACACAAACAGGAGAGCCTCAACTGAATTAATTGGGAAGTGCAATACACCTCTCAGATGGAACATACAGGTCTAGATTTGAGCTGTTGTCTTCAGTGTTACTCAAGAATCTATGACAATCTCAGCTGTAGAAGGATCTCTTGAAGCTGCACCTGATTGAACTGTTGACACTGTCTGGATCTCTGGAACTCACAACTCCTACAAATGAATCATTCAGATCCCCTTCATCAATCTCCATCACAAATTCATCTAACGTGAAAATGGGAGGCTCATCGACATCCTTCACTCTGATCCTAAGAGAAGTTGTGTCTTCAAATGGCCCATCTTTCAGGAAGCGCTCATCTATGTGCCTGTTGAAACCTTTCACTTTCATATTATATATGCTTTGATTCTCATAATCCAATATCTGTATGTAAGAAAAGGAAGGAGGGGAAGTAGAATGTTTTCCATTCAGCATTAGGAAACCAATAATAAGTGTAGAATTAAAGACAATAAACATATTAATTGTTCATCTTTGCCTTACCTCTCTTTGCTTTTACTATTAAGTTTACACCTTTAGTTTCCTGGTGTTTTTGATGATCAATCATTGGGCTGGAGCCTGGCTTTAGGAGTCTGCTCCTCCCCTGAGCTCTTCCTCTTGGCATTTTGCTGTATGCTCCCTCCCTATATGCAGTGTGGGCTTTGGCTAGGTGCCTTTTAGAAGAGGCTGAGCAGGATTTTTTTTGGGGGGGGGTCCTTCATTGCCCATTAAGGTACCTCCTTGTTTGCCTACTCCACACTGGGAACAATTTGGCTGGCATTCTGGGGAGTGGCATAGATTAGCTGCTCATGGAGCATTGAGCCTGGGCATGTGAGGAAGCTGAGGGAAAAAATCTTAGGTATATTGAGGCATTACCAGGTTAAGGGCCCACTTTAGGGATCCACCAGTGTTTTAGGTGTGGTGGCATTAGGGAGGTGCCCTGTATACCTGACATACATATTGTGGATGGACACTGGGCAACAGGGCCTGGGTACACATGGGGAGCTCATACTCAAGACTCACCCAGGAAAAAAAGGCATTGTTTCCTCCTTATCCTTTGCTGGGGAACCACAACCTGCAGCTGTATCATGTGCCCAGGAGTCTGGAGGGATGCTTCCCTACCATAGACAAAATTCTCAGCTGATCACAGTTTCTGAATGTGGTTAATTTGGTTTGTCGTTCCTGCAAGGTGTTGTATTAATTAAAATGCCATTGTCCCATGTTTGGTCTCATGAATTTGTGTGGGTCTAGGGCCATACTTTTCTGCATATAGCCAATCTATCCTGAATCATGCCAGAGTTTGGCATACGTCTGAGAGAAGATTTTCTTCTTCAAAACAGCCCTTTATATTGCAGTGATATTTTATCATGACCAACAACACAAGGCTATAACAAGCAAACGTACTTAATCTTGTCTGTTTCAATGATTTCTGTGATATTTCTTTGTCAAGTAATGGCTGACGTCTCACCTTGCTTAATATGACAGTTCCTTCTTGAGTCTCATTGTTCGTAATGATGCGAACAATGTGAGGAGTGTCTCCTTCTATTACATAGTCCATGGCAGCATTCTCTCCCAGGTCACTGTCATCTGCCTTGATTTTGCCTAGGATGGTGCCCACAGGTGCTGCCTCAGATGCATACATTTCATAACGCTCTTAAAGAAACAACCAAATATCAGAGAAAGTTGCCAACACAATCTTGATTGTCGACATAACAACTAAATGTAGACCACTTTTTATTCTGAAAATTGCCCAGTTACACAAGATGTATGGCTTGGGGGTGGGGGAGCTTATGTCATAAGCTCATTTTCTTTTGTTAAGCTTGGCGGCCTTGACTTGGATCATCCATTCATGAGTTTCAACATTCATGAGCCAATTCAACATTCCAGTTGTTTATAAGTTCACTTGCTTGCTTGTATGCAATACAAAAACTCAATTGAACAATGAGATATCAATTGTCCAACCACCAATTTCAAAGAGGGGAGATGAAAAATACAACTAATTGTGACTGAAACATCCAAGACTGACTTCATTTTTAAGGGAGACTGGAAGTATGTATGATGCTTTTCAACACAATACCTCAATATATTTCATTAGCTAAGCATCCAGAAACTGTCCCTAAGCAGTTGTAGGTTGTTTTGTATTGAAAGCCATGCATTCTACATCCTCTAATGATGTGTTCAGTGTAAACTCTACAGGAAAACACTGGGAGAGGTCATTAGGTCACTTTATGATGCTCATGTCTAGCATGTTTTTCCTTGTGCTTTCATTACACAGTAGCAACCTAGTACCCACTAAAATTAAAGTTTTCCCCTAAAGCAATGGGGGTTTCAAACATTCCACCTTCTGAGGCTCATTCCAGATCACTTTGTCTTTTGAGGAACCTGTGGAGAAGGTTTGAAGGAAATGTCATTACATGTGCACACAATTCACTGATCAGGACTGCTGGACCTCACCATTGCTCTACTTGAACTCAAAGTGCACCCAAAATTATACTCAGCACCACCCTGCACATGAGAAAAATGTTTGCAGCATTGTAGGAGAGGAGAGAAAATTGCAGGCTGTCTGTCTTTTAGGGAAACACATTTGCCATGACTGCTTTTTTTAACTGAGGAACACCTGATAAGTTTTTAGAGAATCCAAGTAGTGGAAACCACTACCATAAATTACAGATTTTCTGTTATTAAAAATCCAAGGTGTACTATGCCTTGCCTGCTAGATTGCACTGAGATGTGTTGGTCCCAAGTTACTCAGTTTATATTTATCACTTAATTAGTTGGTCCTCAGAGGATTTTTGTCCTTAGCAAAACCTCATTTTATCCTTGTCGGTATAACAACAGTATTACAAAAATATAGGCTGCTATCCCCAAGAGAGGTGGAAATTGTATTAGGTGTTCAAAGGAAGAGTTTCTTTCTATTTTAAATATCTGTATAGAAAGTGATAAGGCTGAGACAAAATGGCAGGGAACATGTTTTGTGTGAGTTTTACCTTCTCCAAAAAGAGATGCTCCCTCTTTCAGCAATGGGAAATACCAATATGGGAAAAAAGTATTTGTAGCATGGTTCTCTCTCTAACACCCATTCAAGATAAAAGTGATGCTCCTGGACCTTATTCTGAATTGCCTTTGTGATGCAGTAAAATTTAAGTGGCTCTGTGGTATTTTTACATAATTAGATGTGTTAGGCCAGTGTTTTTCAACCTTTTTTGGGCAAAGGCACACCTGTTTCATGAAAAAAATCATGAGGCACACCACCATTAGAAAAATTTTTAGTATTTTTTTCTTTAATGGCAAACAAAAACGTTGCGGACCGTTCTCTGCTCAGCGGGGATCGATCCGCTGATCCCCGCTGAGCCGGCGGATGACAGCTCCGTCTCCGCACTGTGTGTCACAGATGTCAGAGCCCCGCTGCTCTCTATGGGGACTGCCTGTCCGCTCTCATCCGATCCCATCCGATCTGATCCCCACCCAGGACGGATGGAAAATAGGGTGGATACAGTCCGGCGCCCGCCTAGTGGGCGAAAATGTGACTTTTTTTAAAAAAAAAAGTCTTTCAAATTTTTTGAATTTTTAATTTTTTTCCACGGCACACCAGGCAACATCTAATGTGCCGCGGAACAGTGGCTGAAAAACACTGTATTAGGCGATCCCTGTTTGGTTAGGATCATTCAAGGAAGGGGAAGACATAGTGGAGAGGTACATGGCACTAAAGCAACAGGGAAGAAAAATATTTTTTCAGGATTCTCCATGTACACTCAAATTTAAAGTAGTGAGAAAAGACTGAATTTGTAGCAGTAGTAGAGTTCTAGATGCCTCAGATAAGAATTCACAGAAGTACATTTCTCATAGTTCCTTTATCTAAATTATAAATGTTCCAACGAAATGGATTATGGAGTCTGGACACATTGGGTTTACCTTCTATTGGCATTAATTATACTATCAATGCAATGTTTCTTTGAATGGGTTATAAAGAGACAATGACATTTAATCAAGGAACATATGCAATATAAAAGCATTATTTTTTAAGTTTTGTAAAAAGTATTTCATGTATAACGTATGTTTTATTTATCAGAATTAGTTGGTCTGAATTTGCTCCCAACATTAAAAAAAAAAAGAACCAGGAGACATTTTACTCACTCTGCTGAAATCGAGGAGGATTGTCATTAACATCCGAGAGGTTGATAGTTACAGTTGTGGTAGCAGTAGGGACACCTGCTTCACCAACTCTGGCTTGAATGACAACAAAGCACTGATCCTGTGTTTCTCTATCCATTGGGTAAGCTGTTCTTACTACCCCTAAAAAATATACAATATTTACAGCATAGTTAGATATCAGTGAGACCTGCAGCCTGGCAAGCATGTATAGCACTGGAGTCTTAAAGTTCAAACTATTTTTCTCACACCAACACATGAGAATATTTTATCATACCATTGCCCCAGTCTAGAAAGGACACTTTCCATGCACAGAGGGTTTCCATGATTGGATAGCCTCTGGCCCTGCCTTTTTTATGGACAAAAAGGAAAGGAAACCTACAGGACAGTATTCTGATGGCCCCAGCTGTTTTGAAATCTGAAGGTACTTCTGAATTAGTACTGTGACCTGTAAGGTAAGGCTAAGGAACTTGTGACACACACACACCCCAGAGATTATTGAACTACAACTCCCATCATCCCTGAACACATAGACTTGTGTTGATGGGACCTGGAATCCAATAACATCTGGAGGACCACAAGTTACCCTTCCCTGTTCTAAGAGCCCAGTTGCCTGTTTGGGAAAGACAGTCACTCTCTGCCTGCAGCTGGTGAGAAGTGCAGTCAAAGCAATCCGGGTCAGTGTTTGTTGATTTAGAAGCTGTGCACCACACACAGCTGGGTACATTTTGAAGAGCAATTCATATATGGAAGCTGATGTGGGTTGAAAACGACCACAACTTTACTTGTTACAGCTGGGATCATTGGGTGGGCTGCAACTATGGGCCCTGTAAACAAACACACAAAGTCCCAAAATGGAGGAACCAATATGAAGAAGAAGAAAAGTCATTCTTCTTCCCACCTTCATTTTCATCAATGGAGCATGGGAGCGGGGGCCACCATTGGGAAAAGGCAGCATCTTCCTGCAGCTCCATTATGTGCATTTAATCTTAGATGAAATCTGGATTCAACCCATTTCTTTTAATTTAATATAATACAGATATAACATCAAAGGGAAATTATTGGTTATACAGGTTTTTCACACTCATGTTGTGCATTACTGATACTCAAGAGTCTTATATCCATAACCAGCAATACCTGTTGTTGGCTCCACAGAAAAATAGGGTTGTTCGGAAGGGATACTGTAAAGCAGGCGGGCATCTGTTGGAGCTGTAGCTGTAACCTGAATCACCGAAGTACCTGTGGAAGTGTTGAGTGAAAAGCACAGTTCTTATGGGAGCATTTACTATAGCTAGCCATGTAGAAAAGTTACTCAATGTTTGTTAATGATTCTATATGTATATAGACATATAGGCAACATAAAGATACTTTCTTATCAAGATCCTGTTAGGGAAAGTGAGGGTTAGGGTTAGGGTTAGTTTACATGCTTTATTCAATATATAAATAAATACCATATTCCTTTAAAGTGTAGATGAAATCCTCTTTTGTGTGTGACCCTTTATTTACCGAAGTATAGTGGATCTCTTTACAGAGACACCAGCTTTTGGAAATATTCATCTGAAAAGCTACCTGTCTCATTTTTAATGAGATTGCAAAGCCTAGCAGAATCTAAATCTTCTCCTCCTTTTTACTGAATTTCACTGTGAATGCCTTCCATATCACTGCAAGGACAGCTACTTTTGGATTACATTTTACCCATGGTAACAATGTGTAAACTAACCATTTTATGTATTGCATTTTTAGATTTCTACTATGGCCTTTAGACAAAATGGAAATAAAACTCAACTGACAGCACAATCCTATGCATTTCTGTGGAATTTAAGTAAGGTAAGTAACAATGTAATCCAGACCCATGATCTGGTTGGATTAGAGTTTGGATCTGATGGATCTTGGGCTTTCCTGGCTGAGCCTTGCCTCAACCAGGGCTCAGCAGTTTTAAGACCCTCTCAAAATATACATCTCAAAACCCAGTCTAAAGAGACACATCCACCAAAAGCTATGTAATGAAGATGCACCTGTTTGGGAAGGGAGTTTCACATTATAGGGGCTGCCACAGGAAATGCCCTCCCCAGGGCCACCCCCAAGCTTCTGAGGGTGGTTGGGCAGCCAAGAGTACTCCCTATGCCAGGCTTCCTCAAACTCAGCCCTCCAGATATTTTTGGCCTACAACTCCCATGATCCCTACCTAGCAAGACCAGTTGTAAGGGATGATGGGAATTATAGTCTCAAAACATCTGTAGGGCCGAGTTTGAGGAAGCCTGCCTATGCTGATCTGAACAGGGGTCTGTAGAGAATGATGTGGTCTTCAGCTATTCAGGGCCTGAGTCATTTAGGGCTTGAAACACTAATTTGAGCACCTTAAATCCATTCCAGAAATGAAATGGCAACCAGTGCAGTTGTTTTTAATTGGCCATACTTTTAAAACAGGAGTATGGGGCCTGTGGCGCTCTAGATGTTGCTCAGCTACAACTCCCATCATTCCTGGCCTTTGACTATGCTGGTTGTTGTTGAATGGAGCTGAAGTCCAGCAACATATTGAGAGCCACAGTTCCCCCATTCCTGTTTTACACTTTGTTTTCTGCACACATGTGTGCATATGCGAGATGCTCTCTTAATTTTCCACTGCTACAGGTTTAAGAGATAATAAAAGACTCCATATTAAAAAAACACACACAAAAAACCCCACCAAACCAGGAGCACTGCATCAGTCCTTAATTTAATTCCTGTGGTGCGGCTTAAAAGAAATAAACTCAAAACAAGCAATGCAGGCAAGACACACAACAGGATTCTGATAGCTTTTTATATCCTTGAGGTTGGTAATGAGCATTTTCCACTGAATAACAGATAGTGCAATCCATCTAGAGAAGACAATTTTGTCTCTGGTTGGGAGCTGGCTATATCCTAGATCTAAATCTGACACCATCCCCACGGGTCTTTCATAAGATTATACCCATGAAGGAAATATTCGTCAGAGCTTCTCATTTTATAATGCAGTGTTTATGTCTAACTCATTTCTTTCCTAACTCCTAAATACAAATACAAATCGACCTCTCTTGGGACACGCAAGACCTCCAGTCACTTTCTATCATAGAATCACATTATCGCATCTTATCCCAAGACATTTCACTACAACGGCATGTTTCTCTGATAAATTAGTCAGCAGCACCCTGAGGACTTTTAGATGCCTATATAAAGCTGTAACATTATCTGTAAATATGTTGATAGGGAATCTGGCTGTTTTCATGGCATCAAAAGAAATGTCCCAAACTAATGGCTTGTGTGTTGTATCTCACCTGCAAACTTATTTTTATACTATTACTTAAGAAAGCAGCACAGAGTATTAAATTTATCTGCTTGGAAGCTTCTTTCAGACCACATCATTTAAGTCAATTATGTCTACCCTGTGGGCCTTCAGAGGTTGTTGGACTACAACTTTCATCATCACTGACCAATGGCCATGATGGTTGGGGCTGATGGGAATTGGAGTCCAATAACTTCAGGAAGGCTGCAGTTTTCCCATTCCTAATATATTTCAGTTGTGACTTGGTTTAAGTAAAAAGGAAGTCACTACTAAGAAGATAATCCTTAGTTAACACCCACTACTATAATCTTTTTATTGTGTGGCTTCAATCATGTGATTTTTTTGAATGGCCCATGAGGCACTGAATAGCTCATGAGGCTAGACATATGGCACATAAACTGGATTGCTACATATATATGTTTATATGCTCCTGAGGTAATACGAGAAGAACAACTCTGAAATCTGCATTACAATAACCAGATGGATATTCAGGTTTTTGCAGACTTATAAGGCCATTCAGGAAAATGCTAGAAATGTGGCAACATAATAATTTCAAAAAGTTGGCAAAGATGAATCAGTTGTGCCATGGAATTTGTTCCTTCAGTAGCTTCCACATATTACATTTAATAGTTTCCAAATACTATAGGACTTCAAGATTGTGTACTCAAAAATGATTTCAACTAATTAAAAATGATTTCACGTGTGACTATTAGGCTACAGTGTTTAAACTGAAATGTAACTCTCACAAGTACAACAACTTGTCAGAGTTGATGGAAGGCAAGAACCATGGAAGCAATGAATGGAATAAGAATGCAATAATAATACAATGTGTCCTGAATTTGCTACTAGACAGAGGTATAAACAATAATACCAAGGAAACTGCAGAAAAACTATATGGATAAAGTTTTAAATCAGATCTCAAACCCACTGAAATATAAAGTATGACCACTGCACTCAAATCTTGCTCATTTTTATAAATGTATTGTGTCTATAGACATTTAAACTATATGACAGAGATCATAGCATTGTATTTGCGGAAGAGTCTACAGTGGTACCTCGGTTTTCGAAAGTCTCAGTTGATAAACATTTCGGTTTTTGAATGCCGTAAACTTGGAAGTAAATGCTTCAGTTTTCAAACACACCTTGGAAGTCGAACATGCCACACAGCTTCTACTGAGTGCAAGATCCTGAGACCTAGCTGTCGACTATTGAGTTTTTGGTTTTCAATCATTTTAGAACTCGAACGGTCTTCCAGAATGGATTATGTTCGAAAACCGAGGTACCACTACATTTCCTGTTACACTTTAATTTAGTATAACACTTGTATTTAAAACCTGAAGAAAATGTAAATGCTATCTTTAGTGGGTAAGTAAGAAAGTGTACTAAATAATAAATTTATGTGCATTCATGTTAATACAGATATTGATTCTTGAATCTCACTTCGAGCTAAATATTCTGCTGAAGAAACTATATAATTTGAAGAGCCCTGAAGAGACTGTGTGAATGTGAGATAGCAACTGAATGCTAGGAAGGAAGTGTTTAAAAAAGAAGTTAAAACTTAATTTAACCAGTTAAACCAGATTTAAATTGGTATATCTCCTATCCTTTTGCAGAACCCCCAAAAAGAAGGATGTGATCTAGACAAGCTACAATTTAGATCTCAGGAAGCAAGCTAGTCCAAAAGAGATGTTCAGATGGAGAAAACAGAAAAATAAAACCAAATCAGAGATTAAAGACTCGTGCAGACAATGTGTTTATTGTGCATTCATACTGATTTGCTTACTCAAGGATTATACAATGTCCACTCTTCTTGAGCATTTGTTCTGATTTGGTTGTGGGAAGTTTATGTGGCAAAGAGCCTTTTCTGCAGTGGCTCCCCATTTGTGGAATGCTCTTCTGGCACTTTCATTACATATTGTTTCTCTATAACCTTGTCTTTGGTTGATCAAATATTGTATGGCCTTTTAAATATGTTTGGGGGAGGAGGGTAATTGGTTTGTTTTTTGTTATTGTGTGTTTTGTGTTCTCATTTGGTATTTTTATGTAACTTTGCCTAGCATTTTGCTGCAATCTATAGGCCACAGCATCACTGGGCAAAGGCATCCCATGATTATTGGGCATGGTACGAGGTTTATAGGAATGAGAGGGATGTGATGATTAGAAATGCTGGTTTAGAGAAACCCCATTGGTTTGTACATATTTAAAGTCCTGAATCTTTTCAAATTTTGATTCTTTGGGAAAATGAAATAATCTAGCTGCAACAGCCTACTTCATAAACACAAACATATAGAATCAATACAAGGTCAAAGTACAGCACACAGTACCTCTCATAGACATTTCGGGAACAGTGGCTTCATAGGGCTCATCCAAGAAATGTGGTCCATTATCAGCCAGGGAATTGTCTTGTTTATCTACATCAGATTTCAGCTGCGAGAATAATGAATAACAAGCTGATTTCAAGATAGGATTCAAACAAACAAACCTTATCAAATTTAATGTCAAGTCGGTTTCTCCCCAATAAGGTCAGCAATCTCTTTCATTGTATTGATTTATACCAAATTGAATGAGATTGTAGTATGTCATTCTGATTGCAAAGCAAATGGAGTCAATTTATTTTCGTAATTAGCAGAATTTTCTCCTTGTAATAGAAACAAACAGTTGCGGAATTTCACGAATGCCCCATGATTCAGCAGTTGAGATACAAAAGGTGCCCAATATCTGGAAATAACTAAAGGCATTTTTGATCTGACAGACAGATGAATAAATGGGTCTTTGCCATGAATGTCTATTTTGTAAGATTTTAGTTTTGTTTTAAATGTATTTGCTGTTTTGGTTGTCTTTATTGTAAATCATCTAGAAATGCTTGTTTGGAGTGTGATTGATTGATTGATTGATTGATTGATTAATTAATTGATAATTCTTGCAAGGACTAAATGACAAATATTTGGATCTGGCATGAGGTGCTAATGAGGTGCTAATGAAAATTCAAATATTTATCAAACAATCTTGATATATTCAACTCCAGTTCCCAAAGTTGAGAAACACCAGCCATCTTGATTAATAATCAATCACTCTTCCCAGGGAATTCTAGGAACTGTAAAAGGAACAGTGGTCTCCTAACAACTCTCAGCACCGTTAGCAAACTACAGTTCCCATGAATCTTTGGAGGAAGCTATATCTGTTTAAAGTGCTACATTACTGCTTTAAATCTATAGTGCACATGACGCCTCAATAAGCAGTTTCTAAATGCATTGATGACAAAAGGATGGGCAAAGGTACCCAGGAAATGCTTCCTAGAAACATAATGCATCACATTACATTCTGCAAATTAAATCCATATTTGCTTTTGGTGTTTTGTTTTGTTTTTAAAACGCAAACTTTCTGAAAGCTGATCACATTTTTGTGACCTTTCTGTTAAAAAAAAGTGACCCATATTTGCAGATTCACAAAATATAAAGGGATTGTCTTGTTGTATCCTTTTGAAATGAGACATCATACTTCCAGAGTTTTTGCTTTGAAAGGCTGTAAAAAGTAATTAATGAATTTTGAGCACTTCACCCTTTGGGCCCAATTAAATTTTAGTGCTAGTTAATTAGTGGTTAAACTTTTTTTGCCATTCATTCATTCAGCTCAAAAGTTGCCTTACAGGAAAAGGATGCAAGATGGAGAGATTAAAAATGGCTTTAGCATTGTGTGTGTTTTTTCTTCTCTTGTTTTGATTTGGTGTTGTTGTTTTTTAAGTAACTAAATAACAGCAATAAAGAAGAAGGGGGAAGAATCATTAAGAAAATTACTGGGCATCGTATGCATTTTCAAACAGGGTGGAAAATAATTGCTTATTGTGCCCAAGTCACGTTAACGTAATGAACTGTGCCGGTTCCTGGTGCTTTCTTACTGGTAAAAAGGATTTAGTATTAATCTGCTTCATTAAAAATTAATGAGGGGTAAATCAAATGCCACTTAACGTAACAGAATATCAATCTAAATAGTGTTGGTAAACTGCATTGCTGCTCAGTGTGTCTGTTCTGATGCAATGCCAAAAAAAGAAAAAGCCTAAGCAAGTTGCCAGATGTTGATAAATGAGCCCTTTCTTTCTTTTCGGAAGATGGAAGGGAATTTCAAAACACTTTTGTCAATACAGCATGATACTATTTTTTAATTGCACAGTGCCTTTCCCTGTGCTCTAACCCAGATAAAAGTCCAGAAATATGTACATACCAATCCTCAAGTTAAACTACTATGATTGGATACCTCAGCCCATAGGGAATTTGGTTCTGAGTTTGTAAGTTCCTTCAAGGAGCCAGGGAAATCTGAGAAGTGGCCTAAACCAAATACAGTTTTAAGTTTATGATAGCAACTTTAGTGTCAAACATGTACTTGTGGTTGAGGGTGGTGCCAACCCAAGAACCCCTTAGAGATGACACAGAGGAAGAAGACTTAGACCAGGACAGTGGTGGTGGGACACTGAGGAAGAAAGCTGGGAGGTGGTAGAAACAGGAGGCTTGAGTGAACACAGAGAGTCAGAAGAAGGAAGCTGTCCACAGACAAGGTGGGATGCCAAGTATGTCAGTTTGAGTGCAGACTCTGACAGAGAGGAGCCAGACGCTGCCTCAGTTTCATATCAGTAGGCAAGTCCTCCTACAGTGGCCTGTCCTCCTCCACTGACACCAAGATCATGAAGAGCCTTGCACATTGCTGAGCAACAGGCCAGACAGGCCCAGAGGAGGGGTCCCTCCTCCTCACCATAGTTTATGTCTGCTTGGGAAGAGTCCAGAGGCAACGGGCTAAAGAGGGATGCCAGCCACAACAACGTCTTCAACTTGGGCAGTTGAGCCTGAGTGAACTCTGCTGTGTTTTCCTTTTCTGAATGAAAAAGCTGACTGCACATTGAGTCTTAGAAGTCATTCTGACCTGTGGATGATCCTGCCTGTCTGACAGTCCTAACACAGAATCTTACATGGCTCTCTGACCAAGTCCTCCAGTCCCAAGTAAAACCTGGACAGGAGATCTTTCAGATTCTTTGATGCTAAAGCAGCTTTGAAAACATGGAACAGATTCTTAAACAGTGCAAGAAGGGCAAAGATGGTGCTTATTCTTTGGGCATTGCTGTATATTGCTGCACATCTCAGAAGAAAGGCTTCAAGGAGACTGTTCTTTCAGTCAGAAGAACAGATTGAGGGAAGATTTAGAAAAGGCCAGATTGAGGGAAGATTTAGAAAAGCAAGCAGGTACTAATCAACACCTCAACGAGATGTTAAACCTCCCACAGAAAGAGTTACTGTACCTGGCCCGATTTCAAAGGATGTGTTAACATCAGTTCTTCCTGTACAACCAGCAGGTTCCGAACCCCGCCATGTTTCACTCTCTGACGTCTCACAAATGCTTGCTCCAAGTCATCGGGGTTACACTTGTGCGTACAGGGAAAACAGGGCCCAAGCTGAGCCAGGGTCAGTGCGAGTGAGAGCCATTTGTAACAATGCATGCTGAAATTTCCTTTTCAATCAATATGCATCTGTGGGAAGACAAAAAGTAACTCTTACAAAGCAGAACAAATATTGATTCTCCGTCAAACTGAAGGCTCAATTTTCGCCATTAGAAAGACTTTTTACTCTTGAAAGAAAGGAAGTAGAATAAAGCCACAGGTTTTTGATTAGAAACACAAAACGCATAAAGTCAACCTCCCCCTGCCTTTCTTTGTTTGGGAAATGTGTAAACGCCACACAGACACATTTGCCACATAAAGGAAAATAATCTTACGTATTAAGCTTGGTAATGCCTATTGTGCAACCAAGCCATTATGCTTTAAGTAGATTCCATTGTCACATTCTACCTACCCAAAATTCATTTTGAGATGCAGGTGCCTAGGACATGAATGATTTGCTGATTCTAATGAGTGCAACAAGAAACAGGAATCCTAAAAATTGTGGTTGGAATGCACATTCTCTGTTCTGAAAAGAAATACTTCAGAAGTCTCATTTATGTGTTGCACGTGGGAAAAGACTAAACATGAAGCCAGGAGGTGTGGAGTCCTGTCTCCACATCCACATGCCTCCCACTGCTCCTGATTTCTCAGTCACTGTATTCACCATAACTTATTCAGCAGAACTACTACATGATTTAGAACCTTGATCCTTTAGGGTTCAACAATGGGCAAGGAGACTTCATGCAAACAGCAGGCTCCCTATTGGCAGAGGTTATGATGGGCACAATGATGTCAGTGGAGGCAGTCATGTAGTCCCTGGCACCATGATTATATCAGAAACATGTGAAGAATATTACCCACATGTTTGAGTAAAGATGGATGTACCTTCCAATTTCAGGTCCTCATTTTTCTGATCTTAAATTCGGTTCTCCACATTTCCATCGAAATTTTTGATCTGTTTTGGGGAAAGAAAGGAAAAAACCAACCTACAGCATTAGTGAATTTCTCCTAATAAATAGTTTTGTATTTGGTTTTGACAAATACACATATTTTTGCAAGTAATTTTTACCCAGGCGCATTTCTGTTTTGGTTTTTTCATCAATGCATGCATTTATTGGACCCTTCCCCAGCTCTTTCCCAGGGCAAAACCATTCTGAGTCTTCTTCCCAGGGGAGTTGGGTTGTGGCAAATTCACCTCTACTCTAAGGTGGTAGTAGCTGTTTCTCATTAAAGTGCAATTTCTCCTAATAAATAGTTTTGTATTTGGTTTTGACAAATACACATATTTTTGCAAGTAATTTTTACCCAGGCGCATTTCTGTTTTGGTTTTTTCATCAATGCATGCATTTATTGGACCCTTCCCCAGCTCTTTCCCAGGGCAAAACCATTCTGAGTCTTCTTCCCAGGGGAGTTGGGTTGTGGCAAATTCACCTCTACTCTAAGGTGGTAGTAGCTGTTTCTCATTAAAGTGCAACCAGAATGAGATCTTCCCCACAGCCCTATGTGTGAGTCACATGGTTTCCAGGATCTTTTTGCCTCCTCAGAAACAGAGTATAATAGAATTAGGATGAACTTCATTTTCACATGTCTTCCCTCAAAAAATCATGGGAACTATAGCTTACCTCTCACAGTGCTACAATTGCATCCTTAACAAATAATAATTCTTGGGATTCTTTGGGGAAAGTCATGTGCTTTATATGTGTGTATATGCATCCCGAGTTTCAGGAACATGATAGAATCACAGCAAGTCTTTTTTCTGAAAACATAACAGCATCTTGTGTGATTTTAGAGGAAGAGACTAGCATGTGGAAGAGACTAGCTCCCTAACAAAAGATACAGTACTTCTCTCTCTGTTTTTCTTTTTAACCTTTTTATGTCCTTTCATGCTATCAGTTCGTCTGACAAAAGGAAAATGTGACCCTCAAGTTCCTGGTTTAAAATGCATGAATGATAAATTGATGATGCAAACGATGCACTTGGTGAGCCAAGCATTTTTGGAAGATGTACACAATCAGCATTTGTTCTGAATGGTTTCTTTATAGACAAGGTTAATAAGCCTGAGTATCAGAGGGAAAGCTTCAAATGACTGAGCACGGCTTCCCACCTCCCATGATGTAAATAAAATATTTCATAATACCCAGCCACTCACACATTTTTATTTTATTACAAGGAACAGCTAAATCTAATAGTGGTAGGCATTTAGAGTTTTACAGTTCTTAGAAGGAAAGATCTGCCTTGTATACATGTGGCAAACCTCTCTGCTCCCCATTTACAAAGTGTGTTTGTGGGCTGCATGTGTGTTTGTTCCAGGAGCTACAAGCTTGCATGAATATAGGCCTCTCTAGGCTAGACCTCACAGACCCTTCTAAAGGCACCCTCTGAAATCCTCAGAGCTTGAAATCCCAGGGCCTAGAAAAGGCAAATGGTTGTATTGCCCCTCAACAGGCAGATACAACATTCATGGTTTGAGGTCTTTAGTCAATGGATAACAAGTCTAGGCTATAAAGCTCAGTTGCTTCAGGACACCATTGAGGCAACTTGTATGTTTTGCTGTCAGTGATAGTATAATCAGCTGTGGTACTAAAGTCCACACCACTTTCCAAGGTGTTGATCTTCCTTCCACAATGAAACCCCACCAGGATTGTGCTGCCAGGGGTGGTGCGCTCCCCCGCCCCCTTCTTCCTCCACCAGTGGGTCCCCAGGTTCAATTCGTAGACTCTCCAGGTAGAATAAGGGATTTCCTTGCCTGAAATTGTAGCCAGTACTGAGTGACATGGTCTGACTCAATCTAAGACAGCTTCTTGTGTTTCTGCATACATGTCTTGCCATGGGCAGTTATGTAGGGGTCACCAACTTCAGACTTGAGAAAAACGTCATCAATGAACTGGGGAGGGGGAGGATTTCTCATCCATAAATACAGAGCACCCCCATCACAAAACACCACTCCATCAACAATAAATCCAATGTATCAACTAAAATAGCACAGACATTTGGATCACACTTCATACATTTTCTAGCAATTTTTAAAAACTTAATGGAACAGCATTAAGTCTCATTTTTTTAAAAAAGCTTTCGCACTGCAGGGGGTGGAACTCACCTATTATCTAGCAACACCTGCAGATGATTTAAGATGCTTATATTTATGCTGTAAATGTCATATTCATTATCTCAATAATACCCAAGGGGAGACACCAGCATAAATCAAAGCATGTCATTAATGCATTTGTTAAGCGGGTTTTCTTTGCAACATGCTTAGGAGAAGCTACAGATCAATGAGGAAATCTGGAAGTGCATGCCAGGCAGTGACTATAACATTATTCTTACTAAAATTGTATGGTGAATTCCACAAGGATAGTACACACCAATTACTGAATTTGTGGTGCTGATTAATTATCCATCTGATTGCTTTTCAAACACACTGTTTGTTTTTTGCAGTCACTGTGAAGGAAAGACTGATGTACTATTGTCTTCTCAGTTTAGATTAAGAATATTCTGCACAGTGAGCTGGATAAATGCATATTAGAAAGTAGTGTCATTTTGAATGAGTTTCTTTATTCGTGTCATGCTGGTAAGTCACTCTGCTGTTGTTGTTTGTTAGGGAAGCAAATTTAGGGCAAAGCTATCAGTATGAGCCCTATAAATAGTTTTCTTTTACATGATATTACTTGTACTTTTTCCTATGCTATGGCGCTTATACTTAAAAATGGTTCAACAGATTGATTTGAAACATCATGAGAAGAAAGCTTGTACATGGAGCATGCTGCATTTGAGGTATAAAGGATAAGAAACAGCTTACTTTGAATGAGTTAACTTGTTTGACAAGACACACTGGCACTAGTTTGAGAAAAAATGGGGAATATAAAATACTCAGGCAAAAATTCTACACGTGCTGCTTTTCCAAATACTTGATGTCTAAGTAAACTAAGAATTTCTGCCTGATAATCCATAAAATGCAAGGTTCTCTCACCACAGCAATGTGTACTGGATATCCAGTAACTAATCCTACAGGTTCAGCCTCCTCAAACACTTGCTGTATATGCATCTGATGGCCACATTTCTCACTCTCACACATGTACACCAACACCCACCCACCCATGTTGTGTGGAAAATCAGCATGAATGACATTTGGCTGGATCACAGAATCACAGAGTTGGAAGGAACCCCCATAGTAATCTAGTCCAACTCCCTGCAATGCAGGAAATCTCAACACATGGTCCCCCATCCAATTTGAAACCAGACCCTGCTTAGCTTTGAAAATGTGCTAGCCATTTTATTGCCAATTTCATACTGACACAAAACGTGGTTTCAATTGAAAATACAATTTATAAAGAAGGCCAATATGGTATAGTGGTTAAGAGTGTTGGAGTAGGACCTGAGATAACAGGGTTCAAATCACCATTCAGCCACATATGTCACTGGGTGATCCTGGACCAGTCACCATCTCTTAGCCTAACCTACCTCACAGGGCTGTTGAAAAGATAAACTGGGAAGGAGGAGACCCATGTATACCACCTTGAGCATCAATCAATCAATCAATCAATCAATAAAGTATTTTTATTAAATGAATGAATGAATGAATGAATGAATGAATGTACTTTTAGCTTGCATTTCAGATGCATGGTGGATGTATTCCACTGAGCAGATAAATGTGGTCCACCTCTCTGTAACTGACAGCCATCCACCCCCCAGTAGTCCTGAAACATGAATCAACCACAATATAGGATACCATACTATATTTATATTTTGTGAATAACCATCTATTAAGCGCATAACCCTGCTGCTATTTGCTAGCATTTTAGAGCCTCGGTGAACAGAGAAAGCCTTTAACACAACTTGGCAGAACTAAAAGTGTTGTTGTTGTTGCTGCTGCTGCTGTTCATTAAACTGCAGAAGATGGTTGCACAAATCATTAATATCATCAGAAGAAAGGGGTTTTTAGAGTACTGGTTTTGTGACCAAGCTCTATTTTTTAAAATCCTCTTTTTTTAAGAGAAGGAAGATGCTTCATCACAGCAGGGGGAAATATATTTATTTCATAAAATTTATACGCCACTTAATCGTAAAACACAAAAACAAAACTCAAAGTAGTTTACAAAAAAAGTAAGGTATTTTTATGTTGATGTGATTCTTTTGCTTTGCTCTGTAACCACAAGACCCTACAGCTAGTTCCAAGAGAGATGAGAGACATCACACTACAAAGTGCTTCAATTCAGCTGAAGATTTCACAAGACTATTGAGCAATTTAGTATTAAAATGGCGGTTGGCAGCAGAAAACCTGCTGACTGCAATTCTGTAAGGGCTTATCTGTCATATTGCACTACACCAGGAGTGGGAAATCTTGGGCCTTCCATATATTGATGAACTCCCATCAGCTCTAACAAACCTGGTCAATGGCCAGAGATGATGGGTGTTGTGTAGGTTCCCCATATTGAATTACCTGGTTCCTTTATGCTCACTCTTGTGTCATTCTGGGTAATCTCTAGTGCTTCTGCTCATTTGATTGAGGCACATTGCATGACCCCAACACACGGTTGACACTTGCCTGGAATACATAACCCTGTACCTCAGTAATCTCAGCTTCAGAGATGTGCTGATCAGAAATAAAGGCCCTGCAGTGGTGGTGCTTCAGTTCTGGAATGAGGAAGATACAGCATTCATTCATACTGTGCACCTTTTCACTCTAGGGCTGTGCACAAACTACACATTTAAAGCACATCAAAGCACATTCTTTCTCTCACAGAATGCTGGGCACTCTCATTTGTTAACGTTTGCTGAGGTTTGGAACTTTGTGAAGGGTGAACTACAGTGCCCAGAATTCTTTGAGGGAAAGAATAATGTGTTTTGAATGTGCTTTAATATTGTAGTGTGTACACAGCCTAGCTTCCCATAGAGAGATGCTAAAACAGTAATGGGCAGCCTATGGCCTTCTATTAACCTTGACCATTGGCCATGTGGGCTTGGGCTACTGGAGTCTGACAAGATGCCTTTGTTCTCTGCACCATGATATCGGTTGAACGAACTTCAACCTGGGAACCAGGTGAGATGGGTAAGATCTCAGAGACGTCCTTCTTTGCTGTGGCGCCTGTTCTGTCTCTGCACCGCCTCGCCCCCTTTCAACACCAAAAATGGCACGCGTGTCAGCGGTCACATGTGTGCTGATTGCGTACAAGTGGGGAGGTATTAAGTTCAGTGAAAACAAATCACAGACAAGAGAGTAAGGACAAATCCATACCATACATCCGCAGTGCATTCAATACACATGTAAAGCACTTGGCTTCTCCTAAAGAATCTTGAGAACTGTGGCTATAGCTACTATTACCAGCATCAGTATGGAACTACAGTTCCCAGGATTTGGGGAGGGGAAGTCACGTGTTATAAAAGTGTGTTGGATACACTTTACTTGTATAACATGCATCTGTCCCAGGAATAAAAATGGGAGTACAGTGGTACCTCGGTTAAGAACTTAATTCGTTCTGGAGATCCATTCTTAACCTGAAACTATTCTTAACCTGAAGCACCACTTTAGCTAATGGGGCCTCCCGCTGCACTGCTGCGTGATTTCTGTTCTCATCCTGAAGCAAAGTTCTTAACAAGAGATACTATTTCTGGGTTAGCGGAGTTTGTAACCTGAGGTGTCTGTAACCTGAAGCATCTGTAACCTGAGGTAAAGGTAAAGGGACCCCTGACCATTAGGTCCAGTCGTGACCAACTCTGGGGTTGCAGCGATCATCTCGCTTTATTAGCCGAGGGAGCCGGCGTACAGCTTCCGGGTCATGTGGCCAGCATGACTAAGCCGCTTCTGGTGAACCAGAGCAGTGCACAGAAACACCGTTTACCTTCCCACCGGAGCGGTACCTATTTATCTACTTGCACTTTGATGTGCTTTCGAACTGCTAGGTTGGCAGGAGCAGGGACCGAGCAACAGGAGCTCACCCCGGCGCGGGGATTCGAACCGCCTACCTTCTGATCGGCAAGCCCTAGGCTCTGTGGTTTAACACACAGCGCCACCCGCATGCCGTAACCTGAGGTACCATTGTACTAATGCTGCTATTGTGGGACTGGCACTCAACTTAGTCATAATCATTATTTTCAACAGAACTGCTATGAGTTGAATGCCATCCTTAATGTTTAAACACCAGTTTTGAAGAAATGGGATGCTTACAACATTTGCTTGCCAAGTCAGCACTGTGACTGATGCAGTGCCTCACAAAAGCTACACAAAGGAGCTTATGCACAGACCTTATAACTGCAGCTTTATACCTAGGAAAGTGCTCAGGGCCAAATCCCTCCTGGTTTACACTGCTCTTGTCAGCAGCCATTCAAATCTGGGGAGGAAAGAAGCAGCTTAATGTATTTGATTATGCTTCTGATTTAGAAGCGTTCTTGTTTGATTCATGAATAATTATCACTTTCTCTTCCATGCAGATTATGCTCGAACACAGCAAAATTCTTTCCCAGTCAAATTGCATCTGAATGCAACCACTAAGCTAAGCAGGGAAAGGGTGTAGGGGGTGGAATATTTGTCTGAAAATTGGATATTATGCCAAATTGCATTCATTTTGTAGGTATTTAATAACTGTGGCAAATGTGTTTTATTTATGTGTCTCAGTCCTTGTACTCAATTGAACAAATATATCGACAGAGTCATTGTGCTGGGACTTATAAAATGGGAGTGCATGCCAATTTTTGCTTCTGGTGCCCTTACTATTTTTTGATATTGAGTTAATGTTGAGAGTCAGGTGTTCCTACCATGGGAATTTGCTCTTCCTAAGCAATAATATGTCTCAATAATATGAGATAAAAAGAACTCTGGCAGACTTAGTTGTTCCAAGTAACTAGAATGTGAGTCACACCCATATTTATGCAAGGCGTAACAGAGTAAGGACTCCATCCAATGACCTGTTCACCCAGCATTCATTCTGATTTGCTTGCAAAAAGCTGATGAGTGCTTAGACTATGTCCTGTCTTTACTGAGCATTCATACTTATTTGTTGATGGGCTGGTTATATGACAATAATCATTGATCCTGATTTGCTTGCAAGGTCTTGATCTGACTTCCAGCTAATCAATTGTCCACCCCACATTTTTCAAAACTTTTCCCTGTCATTTTTCAAAATCCGAAAAAAATAAAAATCCATTTTATTTTTTAAGTGAATTTGTTGCATGAGTGCAAGAAGAAGTGTTGGGTGTGCTACACGGCCTGTTTTGCAATCATCAGGCTTTCCTCAGCTGCAGCAGAGGACACTCTCTTTGCTGCTGTTGGAAAAATATTTAGTTGCTAGTCCAGTCAACTTCTGTGCATGAGAATTAGGGGAGAGGGGGCTATCTTGTCCATTGCTTTCTGCAACCACATGGCTTAACCCAGCCCTAGCAGTCAGGGGGTTTCATCATGTCACTCCTTTTTGTCACAACATTCAAACTGTTGGTGCTGAGCTTTAAAGCCCTAAATGCCTCAGCCCAGTATACCTGAAAGAGCGTCTCCACCCCCATTGTTCAGCCCAGACACTGAGGTCCATCGCCGAGGGCCTTCTGGCAGTTCCCTCACTGCGAGAAGCCATGTTACAGGGAACCAGGCAGAGGGCCTTCTTGGTGGTGCACCCACCCTGTGGAACACCTTCCCACCAGATGTCAAAGAGAACAGCAACTACCAGACTTTTAGAAGACATCTGAAGGCAGCCCTCTTTAGGGAAGCTTTTAATGTTTGATGGATTACTGTATTTTTAATATTTTGTTGGAAGCCATCCAAAGTGGCTGGGAAAACCCAGCCAGAAGGGTGGGGTATAAATAATGTTGTTGTTGTTGTTACTCACAGCCGTTAACAAGGTAAAGGGACCCCTGACCGTTAGGTCTAGTCATGACCGACTCTGGGGTTGCGGTGCTCATCTCGCTTTATTGGCTGAGGCTGCTGGCGTACAGCTCCCAGGTCATGTGACCAGCATGACTAAGCCACTTCTGGCGAACCAGAGCAGCACATGGAAATGCTGTTTACCTTCCCGCCGGAGCGGTACCTATTTATCTACTTGCACTTTGACATGCTTTCGAACTGCTAGGTTGGCAGGAGCAGGGACCGAGCAACGGGAGCTCACCCCGTCACAGGGATTCGAACCGTCGACCTTCCGATCGGCAAGTCCTAAGAGTAAGTTGTCAATAGGAAAACCCTGCTGAGCACCCACATGCAGAACCTCATTTAACATTCCAAGTCAGGAAACAACGTCCGGGGGGGGCGGGGGGCGGGGGGGGGAATAGAAACCTGCAATTCCTAATGCAGCTGAGCACTTTGAGCTGGACAAATTTGTGCAGCAAACCAGGCAATTATGAATTTTGTCAACATCACTAATCATTTTCTTAGTTCCAAGTCAAGGCATTTGACTCTCGGAGACTAGAGCAATACTATTTCTGACTGCTCCTGAATGGCAATGTGGTTATTAACTGCTGGAAGAATGCCAAGATTCCACTGTCCCTTGCTACTTCCTCATCACTATTCATGATTTAATCAGGATGCTGAATATGGTTTGCATCCTTATGCAGATTTATTTACATGGGCATTATTTTCTTAGCTGTTTTGAATTGCTTCTTCCCTTTGAAGAGATATTCAGCCACGGTTGTTCAGAAGTGCCAGAGCCATTTGGCTGTGTTTGCTATCACTTAGCATTGTCTATGTGTCAGTGATTATCAATCCATAGTCCACATAATTACAGCAAGAGGTGTGGAGTGGGCAGGATACAATTCCACCCTATATTAGGTTTAGGAAGGATTTTCCTTTAATTCTGTGAATTCAGTTTATTGGCAAAAAATAAAAATTAAAAATTAAAAAAATGGTAGGGAGCAGATGGCAATAGAAGGTTAGTCATGGTTTTGGGGTCAGGTACCTTAAATTCTCTCAAACTTCAACCTAGCCCCTTCTCTCTGATGCCCTGCTAGCACTCTTTCCAGTGGATAGTTCAACAAACCCCACAATCCCTCACAAATGCCATTCCTCTCAAACATTGTATTGGCAGAAGTTGCTCAAGCTGGAAAACCCAAAATGGGCCTTCTAAGAGCTAGCAGTGGTGTTGAGTGTGGGACATAGCACTTTATGAACACTTAAGCTGTCATCATAGAGTAAAGGGAATGGTAAAACATGAGAAGTTTGACAAAATTTGGTTCCCATTTATCAGCTCTGTTTACATAATGTAAAACCATCACCCTCCAGACACTTACACTTCATGCCAGAGAGGTTGCCTTATGTTCCAACAGTTATGAATGAGAATGAGCTTTTCTCCCCTTGGCTACTTCAATATGATATTGTGCTTGTATGTTTATGAACTGTGGTACCTGTGATATGTTTACATGTTTTCTTGAACTATTATATACAGTGGTACCTTGGATTAAGAACAGTCCGGTTTAAGAACGATTCGGTTTACAAACTCCACAAAATCGGAAACAGTGTCCCGGTTTGAGAACTTTACCTTGGTCTAAGAACGGAATCCAAATGGTGGAAGGGCACCGGCGGTGGGAGGCCTCATTAGGGAAAGCACACCTTGGTTAAAGAATGGTTTCGGTTTAAGAACGGACTTCCGGAACAGATTAAGTTTGTAAACCGAGGTACCACTGTATAAATATATGAGTGGCAAAGAGACAGAGATGGGGAAATACTAGGCATTGCATCACACCCATATTTTATTGGCTTCCAATACCACATCTTACCATGCTTATTCAGGGTACATATCTCAATACAGGCCCTTGGGAACAGCAGATGTCTGGGGCTTTCACTCTGGAGTCTTCTTCCTTCTGCAGCCCAGAAGGAAAAGGATAGAGAGAAGTTTCTACTTCTCTATAATCTGCTGAGCCAGTGGCGTAGCGTGGGTTGTCAGCACCCGGGGCACGGCAAGTAATTTGTGTCCCCTAACCCATGGATTTGTGCCCCCTAACCCGTGGATTTGCGCCCCCTAACCCTAACCCCCAGATGTTGCGCCCAGTGCAGCTGGCCCCCCTGCATCCCCCACGCTACGCCACTGTGCTGAGCTGGCCAGAGTCCATATGCAATGGAATAACAACAATGAGAGTCCTTGAAAGCTTCCGCAAGAGACACGGAGAGAGTCTATAGGGGTCACGATACTAATATCACTTTAAAAATTCATGCTGCCTCTGCATTTGCTTCCCCGCCCCCTTGATAACTCTCTCAATCTGTATATGCATATATAACATATTTTTATGAAACAGTGCTAAGTGTTTCTGCCTTCTTTCTCTCAGTGATAAAATTCAGTTGAGATAAAGCCCCTGTGGAGCAGTCTGCATTCTTAGTATGTGGTAAAGAATATATTGATTGTCCTGTGCCACTGGATATACAATATATACCCATCAAAAGGATGAATAGATGTAGAGACACTATGTTGTTATGAAACAAGAAGTAAATCAGGATATGCATAAAGAAACACACACACACACATACACAATGAAATGTGCACGGAGTGAAAAAGTATTAGTGAATGAACTCTTGTATGAACTTGATTAATACTGTATTGGCTCAAATATAAGCCACACTTTTTTCCAAATTAAAACAGTAAAAAGTTTAAAAGTGTGGCTTAAATTCACGACCTTACAAAAATTGCTGTGGACAAACCACAGCAGCCCATGAAGTAGAGGGTGGCAGGGAAGAAGCGGGGTCACAAGTGAGTGGGGCAGGGCGGACGTTGTATGAGAGGGGAGAGAGAAACTTCCCTGCACGGGCGGCTCAAGTTTGTTCTCCTCTTTGGGGAGCACTCCCGCTTCTCCCGTCAACGGTGGGCTCCTTTATTTCCCCATCCTTCAGTCTTTCTCTCCAGTGATGCCTGGATGCCTTGAGCTGAGAGGGAAGACAAGAAGCCAAGGCAGGAGCAGGAGCGGTGGTGGTGGGAGAGTGTGTGCCTGTGCTGCTTGCTAGGAGGAACCGGCCTGGGGGGGGGGTGAAGAGCGTGCATGAGAAAGCACCTCAGACAGACACACACGGCGAGCGGCTTATATTCAGGTATTTTCTTTTCTTTTTTTTTCTTGAATTTTAAAGGTGCAACTTATCTGCAGGTGCAGCTTATATTCGGGCCAATACGGTACATGGAGACAGATTTCATCCGGTGCTTTGTTCGCAAGATCCTCATGACAAAAACAAAACTACTGACTGTTCTTTCCCCCACACACCCTCTCTCACTTTTCAAAAACATGCATAATGAAAGTGACTTGTTCACTGAAGCCAGATCCCTTGACTCATAGATCCCAGCCCAGCAGGCCAAAGGTTTACCATTGTAAGTATTATGATTTATTTCACTGGGTTGCTTCCATATTGGGTGGTATTAAACTAAATAACTGCAGAAGTGGAACGGCATCCCCTTGTGCAACAGGACTTCTCCCATCCTCCCCCTGCACATGTCCTGCACCATCCTTAGATCTCCTTTGGAAGGCAGTGGGAACCCAAAGAACAGATTTAGGAGGAATGGGAGGGGTTAGAGCAGGCATAGGCAAACTCGGCCCTCCAAATGTTTTGGGACTAAAACTCCTATCATCCCTAGCTAACAGGACCAGTGGTCAGGGATGATGGGAGCTGTAGTCCCAAAACATCTGGAGGGCTGAGTTTGCCTATGCCCGGGGTAGAGGCAGAAGTCCCATTGCACAAGGGGAAGTTCTTCCACTCACACAATTACTTGGTTGACTACCAGCCAGTGTTCTTGATTCCAGAGATTATAGCAACTTTAAAACAAATTTGATGCTAATGGAGCCACTGCATTTTCAGGATTAAAATATTAATAAATCCTAAATAGATTTCTGTTCTTTAAAAGGGTTAACATTTTGATTGCTCTGTGCTGGCTGGGATAGAGGTTGGAGTTTGACAGGCAATCAAGAAGTCATGATAGATGAACCGGAAAAAAACAATTCAGAACTCTCTCTTTTCTATCTGGCAGAGTTGGAGAACACAGTGCATTTTTCATTCATTATGGCTTTATGTTTATAATTAACCAACCCCTTCCACAAACCCCTTTCACACAGTAGACATGCTCACTTTGAAACTCTGCACACAGAAAAAAAGGTTGGAAAGGGCAATAACAGCAAGGCTAATGCTGGTGCTTCCAGTTTTTAATGCTAATGAGGCTATGTAACCTGATTCTCTCTGCTTCAGTTCACAAATACAATTTTTGGAGACCAAATAAATGAAAAAGTGGTATGACAGAGAGGAAAATTTGCTTGAAAAATATTTGATGCATCACATTTGTGTGTCATGAAATGTCCCATTTATTTTGATGCATTTTATTCTCTTATGTTGAAATGTGCATGATGTGAAACAGTCTGAATTATACAATGCGATATTTGGAAGGGAAAGTGTCAGAACTAAATAACAGAAAATAATGGTATTTTCTTGACTCAGACAAACAGCTAACCTTGGACTTGGCTTCTGGAAACAAGGAAAGTGGAAATAGAGCCTGATGACCAAGTTCTCGCCTAGGTGAGGGATTGTGATAAGCACTGTATGGTAATTCTTGCAAGTAAGGCTGATTTTGTTAGTAAAATAAATATAATGAGCTCGAATTGAGCACATATCACTTTACAGATGATGATAAAACTAGAAGAGTAACAATACTCTTGCAGAAAGAAAGAAAGAAAGAAAGAAAGAAAGAAAGAAAGAAAGAAAGAAAGAAAGAAAGAAAGAAATGATCCCCTAGGCAGAGATGTAAAAGGACTAGGAAAAAGAAAAAGTACAATTCATCATTTGGCAGAATGTTAATACATCTAAATAGAAATATTCTCAAATAACTTTAAAGAATTGGAATGCCCATAAAATGGAACTACTTTTCTAAAATATAAAGTGTTTATGGTTAGTCACACTTTTGTAGTGACTGATCATTCCCCTATCCATAACAATAATATTACAGGGATTAGGCCATCAGATTCCTTATGATAAAGTAAGCTTATCCCCACCCCACATGGAAATTATTAAGGAACTCCCAAGTGCGCTGCAAACAATGCAGAGAAATGGAAGCCTCTTTTGCAACAAAAGAAAGCTTCTGAGAAATGTAGAACAAGTTTCAGCCCAGGGCTAATATAATAAATAAAGTCAGTAGATGTGGTGGTGTCCCTATGACAAAAGTATGATGTATCTCCAATAGTGTTCTTCAGCCTTGGTTTCCTAATGCTATTAGACTACAACTCCTATAATCTCTCACTATTGAATAAACTGGTCAGGGATGATGGGCAACATCTGGAGACAACTGTTGAAGAACCCTGTTGAACTGTTGAAGAACCCTACAGTCCAACTCATATTCCTGCTCATGGATGTCATTCATTTATTTCATGCTCTCCAACATTTCTCCAATGAACATAGGCACATCCCATTCCATAACAATAATTTTACTGTTCATACCCACACATCTTACTGAGTTGTCCTAGCCACTCTGGGCAGCTTCTAACATATATATATATAAAATTATAAAACATTAAACATTAAAAAAAATCTTCCTATACAGGGCTGCTTTCAGACAGCTCAGGGATCAGATAACTCCATACCCTCCAACATTTCTCCAATGAAAATAGGGATGTCCTATGGAAAAGTGGGACATTCCGGGATCAATCAGAAACTGGGACAGCTTCTCAAAATCAGGGATGTCCCTGGAAAATAGGGACACTTGGAGGGCCTGTTATTTTAAATTTAGATCTCTGACTCTATTTGGCTTGTAATAAGCAGAATAAAATAGCTCAAAGCTTGGTCACAATTAGCCCATTGATTCTCCCTAGTAGGATCAGGCAAGCTCCCATGGATTCAGATTGTAATGGGCCTAACTCCAAACATGCAATTTAGACTGAGTTAGACTTGATCCTTGGTCCTCAATTCAGAACTGGCCTGGAGAAGCTTATTTCTGTTTCTGTTGGACCATTCTGTAAGACCTCCCCACAAACATCTCCTGTCAAAGGTTATGGCAATTGAGACTTCAGATTAAATCTAGGTGCACCTGTGAACATTGTCATTCTAAGTCTTTAATGGAAGATGCTGTTTGCCTATGAGCACACCTGTGTGAATTCATCTTTGGTTCAGAGGTAGACAGAGGAGATTTCTTGCCTGCCTGAACAGATTGTATCTGCCTACATTTGTTTGGTTTGGTTTGGTTTTATTTATTTATATAGCAAATAATAATTTCTGACAATGTGTTACCCAAATGCTTGATTTTCCAATTCTTCATTCCTGGTGTGAGGTATGTACTGGACTGTTTCACATAAGTCAAGTGGAACTAACCCAAGACAAGTAGCTTTATGATTGCTATGTAACACATAAAAACACTGCACTTTGCAGTGCATACTCTAAATGCTATTTGTTCATGGTGAATTTTAGGAGACATTGTCTTTTATGTGTTTTGTTATATTGTTTTATAGTTTAAGTATGGCTCACACTTAAATAGCTTCGTAATAGTTTTATGCTATTTTATGCAGAAGAGAACAAAGAAGGATAGGAAAAAATAAAATATTATTAGTGGAAACCAATTATACTTGCATTCAGAATAGCCTTAAATTGAGTTGAATGCCAAGGTAGTTTGGAACAATGTAGATTTAACCCTGAGTTTATGAAAGAAGGCAGTGCTTTATACAGACTTATAGTTTGGGTAAGAGCAATCTGTTGTGACCATTTTATTGCATGAACAAAGGGGGAAATTAGTTCATGCATATGAGCTTCAAAATTAAAATTACAAATTAAAAAGCAGTCATTAATTAGATAAATAGATAAAAGATAGATGATATAGATGTATAAAAATTAAGATAAAAGGTTGATTAAAATATTCATTCTATTTCATTCAGCATTTAATTTATTTATTTTTACAAGAAAGAAAATATAGTGGCATTCATCTCAATCTGAAACTTGAAATTTTATGTTGGGGTGGAACTAAACTTTTCTCTGGCAGAAGCTGTTGTTCTCACATTTTCTACATGCATTATCTTCTGTCATTTGACTGGAAAGCAAATGAGAATAGTTTTGTGTGTCATAATTGAAGTCATTAAGGGTCCCAGGCCAATTCTTAAATAATACAGATACATAGGTTTCTATATGATATGGCAAGATGCCATTTGGAAAATGAAAAAAGAAAAGAAAAGATGGTAAGCAAATATAAATAGAGGCACTAGCAGAGGAAGGGGTGTGTGGTGGGTGCGGTCCGACCTGGATGTCATCCCAGAGGGGGGTGACATCACCGTGCCTCCCCCCCCCAGGACGTTCACCATGGGCGGCGCTCCCTTGGATGCTCATCCCACCCCGTGGGCGACAAGGTGGGTGGCTAGCCCCACCCCCCGGGCAGCTAGCCCCGCCCCTGGGCACACAGCTAGCTCCACCTCTGAATAGAGGGGTCCTTAACAGACCACCTCACGGTTCCTTACAACACATTTAACATATAAATTGAATTGGATTCAAATGCTACATCATTAGATAGCTGGAATACCTGATCATTTTCCTTAAAAAAGTGACTCCTGAAATCCATGAGGAGCTTTTGGAAATGCTATGCAGATGTAAACTGTGTCGATTGCTCAGCTTTCTGTGTCTACACGCACAAATATGTTAATGACAGAAAATAAGATGCTTTTGAACTATCTAATTGATGATGCATGTATATATTGCAGTCCTCAGAAAGATGAAGATGCAAAACCTTACGTTTGCTTCTACTGAAATTCATTTTGTTAGTTTAGGGGCAGTGCTCTAAGCTGCTAAATTCATCTTGTATCCTGGTTCTGTTTTCTGTGGCATTGGCTACCCTCTACCAGTTGTGTCATCTGCAAATTTGATTAACATCCCCTCAGTTCCTTTATCCAAGTTGCTTATAATTATATTAAACAACAGTGGGCCCAGGACAGAATCCTGTGGCACCCCACTTGTCACTTATTTCCGGGATGACAAGGAACCACTGGTAAACACACTTTGTGTTCAGTTCTCTGAGTATGATTTTTGCTTCCTGTACAACAGCATTGGTCAGTTTTTGGTTTGTTTTCTGATGCTGTTATTCTGAGTCTTGTTGGGTTTTCCACATAATTTTATCAGCTATTCTCTGCTTGAGGAGTATCATCTATCTGATTAATTACAAGATGGCTTTCTCTAATTCAGTGGCAGCAGCAATAGTGTCAGCTGAAGAGCACTTGGCACAAAAACCTTGCTAATGCATAACATTAGGGAATTTACAATGGCATAAATTCTGTCGGTTTAAGTTCCACCAGCATAGCTCCAGTTCAGCCAAGATGACTTGAGCCAGGACAGACCAAGATCTGCTTATTCCAAACTTTCTCATTGAAGCAGATCTTAAATTTGGATTGCACTGTTAATCTCACAACTCTCACACTTCATACCTAGATTCCTTATCTCACAATTACCTAGATTCCTTAATCTCACATACCTATCTCACATCCTTATCTCACATACCTAGATTCCTTAATCTCACAATTCATACCTATATTCCTTACCTATCGCACAGCGTAAGCTATCAAAGATGTGTTTGCTTGCACTTCAATTGTCTCTTGCTTTCCAGCAAAAGCTTCATGTTGGCCTTTAGTATATCAATGTATGGAACTAAATAAAGGGGTTAGGACAGCAAACAGGTTATGTAAGGACTTCTTCTAATTGGTGTGACACAGGGAACTCTCAAAAAACTGGTTGACTGATGGCAATGCCACCATAATCCAGATAGCAACTCACTCACCATTCTGTAGCTAAAGTGAATTTAGAAAGACAGCTAAACAAAGAAAATAAACCAGTCATACACTCTGTGGCCTTGTGGATTGGCCCTAATTTAAGACATGGCTACCTGTAGCCAACGGAAAGAATGTAAAAATGTCCTGATTCATACAAACACATTGATCACTTGATGCCTGAAAAGGCATTGCATACATGTGTGGCTGATGCAGAATGCCTGCCCACAATACTCCGCCTGGTCACATGTTTGTCCCCAATGCCATATCCTGGCCACATGCCCTGTGGAAGAGTGAAGAGTACAGATGTACACTCAGAAGCCTCCTCTAACACAGCTACCATTGGATTAGTAAAGGCCTGCACATCTACATATGTACAGTACATATATAGGAGCCCTTCACACTTCGGCTGAAGGGATGGCTGTCAATGAATGGCCATGTCAAACATGGCAGGACAGAGTCTCAAAACAAAGATGTACTCTCCCAAGTGCACATTCCCAGCATGTGCTCTCCAGGGAGCTGGCTTCAGGCACCAGGCCCATTGACAGACCAGCTCTCTGCATTACAAAGCTGTCTATGTGAAATGAATGCTGACAACATTATCCTTGCCATGTGGGAATTCCTTGTGGATGATCGCAGTGCCTGGAGACAGACAGGTCATGTATCAACAGCAGTGAGAAGAAGAGGAATGACTGCTGGGAGAAGCACAGAGAGAAGAAACACCATGGCACACCTATAGCAGCAAAATCAGACACCTTCATCTGCCCCGCCTGCAATAAAACCTGTCTCCCCCATATCAGTCTCTACAGCCCCAGCAGCTGCTGTAACTCACCAGCAGTTTGAGTTTACCCTAAAGGCACACTCTTACATTGTCCACTGAGACAGATGGATGACAACAGCAGCAATGGATGCAGCAGGAAGGCCTATTTGTGCTTAAGGTTGTGGCCAATATGTGCATTTTCACTCCTTCCTCATTTGTCTGGTAAATGCAAGAGAAGTACAATGGAATATTCTTACACTGACATCTGATCATTTTGAGCTAGTTCACCCATATAGGTCCATATATTCATTTATGGCCAGCAAGATTTGGTACAACAGCTTAATTTCTTGACATTTCATTGCTTTATACCGGATTGATGGTGTGTGGCTGATTGTGAGAACTGACGCCATTGTAAGACACTGCATTCAGCATTATGTGAAGCAATATTATTCTGTCCTTGGCTTTATATTTGCAGTGGGCCATTCATAATTCCTATTCAGGAGCTAAGGATCCAAGTTTACTGAAATAATGTTAGGTTCTGCTCTCAGTTTATGCATGATAATTTGAACATTTATCAATGTCTCCCACTCATACAGCTACGTATGTGGGAGCTATGGACAGATATAATAATATATGCAAGCAATACAGAGCTTTCCCTCCCTTGATCGATGTGCATTGAGAATAGAGGTATTTGGGCATGTCAATATGTGATGTTGTAGTAATTAAGAAGCAAACATGCATATGTGAACCTGCTTCAATAACTGAGTATTCAAGTGATGAGAAAAACAAGCTATGTTCATGAATGTGTGAAATAGTCTTCAGAGACACACAAGAGCTACAATTCTTTTCTTTCTCTCTTTCATTGGCATTGGTAAAATTAGGACACAATTCAGCTCCAAATTGGTTCTCTCAAATGGTACGAATATTGTATGCTTTACTTGAAGTGTTTAAAGACAGAAACTGTCAGTATCTTTTTAAAATAAAACACAGCATCCACCATGCCTTAAAATGTAGAAGAGTTTTCAAACAGAAAAGAAGTTTCAAGAGAGGAAAAGTTGGTTTTTTAACTGCTGGTGTTTTCATCTTTCTCAACATAAAAGTAATTTTGTTTGATGGAGCTATGACCATTTTTTCCGCTTTAGACACCTTGAGAAACAGGAATCTATTTTCAACCTACCTAAAAACATACTGTAGCTGAAATAATCTCACAGTGTCAAAGAGATAAAATAAAAACCCTTCATCTTTCAAAATTTAAAGGAAAACTATTTGTGTGTGGGTGTAGAGTAAAGAGCTAGCATTTTAGGGTGAAACATTCTGTTTGTATGGCCAGGGTTAAGCTGAATTTTGGCCTATAACTCCATTCACAGTGTCTTCCTGCCTCTTATTTTGAAGAGTTCCAGTTATTTGTGATATTTGGGTTAACTAAAATCCATCAAAATGACCACTTGCTTAGTTCTCTCCCTCATTGAAATAAATGGAACACATTGAACTTTGGCTGAATTATGTCTTTGTCTTCAAGGTTTTAATGTTCCACTTGTCTTCAGTATAAGGTTAGTCTTTTCTTGAACTTCTCAGTCTATTCAATTTATCTACAAGTTCAAGAAAAGACAGTAAAAGACATATTTGAAAACAACAACAACTGCTCCTTGTTAAACCATTTAAAATATACAATGAACTTCAAACTTCTGAGTAACTATAGCTACAGTTTTCCCATCACAATTTTTAAAAATTAAATTATTAAAACAGGTTCTTTGCTCATAAGCAAAACATTTTGAACCTGTGAATTATAATGCTGTAGATGAAAAAAAAACATTTTAAAAAAACTGAACAGTATATTCAGCATGATCAAAAATTGATTTTCATAAAAAATATATATTCCAAAATGCATATATTTCTTTACTCTAGAGCAAGCCATATTTACATTAATTTATAGACTTCCGGTCATTGTGTATACACATAGAACTTTTTCTCCTGTTACATTTCTGCCTCCTCCCATGCAAAATACCAACTTTTGCATATAAATAAATCCAGAACTATCCCCGCAGATTTAATTTGGGTAGGATTTTCAATAGTTCTTTCCTAAAGGAAAGTGTTAGTGGTAATATTTTCATGGCATACTACAATTTCAAATCTGCCGTTCAATAAACTCATAGCAATTTGTCTCAGATGTCTTGGCTATCTGAGCACGTTGTTTGAAACTATAAACCAAAATGAAAGAGAAATATGAATTGCTGAGGTTGACCGCTGTTGTAGTAAGGTGCTGAATTATGGAACAAATTAGTTATGAAACTGTTTCTGAAGGAATCAGGGAACTATACACTCTGCAGTACCACAAAATCAAATGAAGGTACTCTGAATGAAAACAAATCTATTGTTTCGATGTATTTTTGGATCAAATTTTGGTGCCTTCTATGACCAGAGATAGATAACTGTTTTAACAAATATTTGGCATAAAAGTAGAAACTTTTCCCTCATGAAACAGCTTAATGGAATGGACTTCTGAGTTGATTTGCTTAGGACTGCAGCTTTAGTTAAGGAAAACTAATCCTAAACACATACTCAGTGACTAAAAATTAATTCCCACTGAAATCAATTGGACTTCTTTGGACTAAATATGCTTAGGATTGCATTGTTGGTGATATATTCAACATTTACCAAACTTTTAAAATAATATCTGAACAAGTTTGCACAAAATAATATATTTATATTGGAGAAATTACAGAAAAGTCCCATTCTCTATCTCTCCTGAGCAGGAAAGAAACCATTTGTTTTATTGCTGTGATAATGATGATATGATCATGAAATGTGGGGTTTTTTTTGTCCCATTACTGTATTTGCTTCAAAGATGTTTCGCAGATTTTTTTATGCTGCTTCCAAAACCTAAAAACACTTCATAGATTTCAAATGACAATGAGGCCAAAGAAATATATGTACAACTTTATCACACCTGGCTCCACCTTGATGGATCCCTTTAGACAAAGCACTACTTCTCTGTATAACCGAGTTTACCAGGTTGCTTAGAGAGAAAATAAATAGCAGTATGATTGTAAGCTACTATTGTTGTAAACAAGAAGAAGATTTGCACTCTGATCCAAAACACATTTCTTGAAGTGTAAAGTGTCCACCTCAATCAAAAGATGTCAATTCCAAGTAAACGTATTCAGAACTAGAGTGTTGGTCTTTCCAAAACTCCCATTTGAAGTCGTTTTAGATTTTATTCTTTTATTAAAACCAGTACAAATATTTCTTTTTTAAAAAAAGGTATTGAAAACTTACCTGTGCAGCACCAAGCCCTCCTAGCTTTTGAAGAATGAATAATACAAAAAAATTGGCTTAAACGTCTGATGAAAGAAAGGAGAAGTTCTTTTGACTTCAGAGCCTTCTGAAAGCTTTGGGAAGAAACAATTTCCTGCCAGTAAAAGGCACTTATGCTTTGGGATTTGAAAACTCACAGTATGTCACTGCTTACTGCTTGCTATTTTGGGTGTTCCTAGTAAAACATAGACTCTTTTGTGCAAAACATCATAATGCTTCTCTGAAGTTCAGGCTGAACCCAGCATTGAAATGAAGCAAGACGGATGTAGTGAGCAAAATGAAAACGGATTTTCTTTCTTTTTCTTTCTTTCTCTCTTCTGGAAAAAGGACTTACTGGCAAGTACCAGATGTGTTAAAGAGAAGAGTCATTTTCTGTGTGAGTGTTTTGCAAATGAAATAGACATGCCCTCCACTTAGATGTTAAGAAAACAATCAATCATTTTACAGGAGCTACAAAGTAATATGAAGTAAAGGACTGGTTTTGCAGCACTCCCCTTTTGCTTCCTTAAATATATTTTTCTATAAATTCTTAAATAATCCTTCCTGTTCCCAGTCTCTGAGTGGATCATGCCTACCTTATTCTTTTCATAGAGCTCTGTACCCTAATTTCTGCCAGCTTTTGACACTTGTAATGTATATTTTAAGGACCCACCTTATTTTTATGGTTCTACGTTGTAATAAGCTGTTTTCAATATTGTGTTGTAATTGTTCAAAAGCACACCAATGTAAGTAAATAAATAGGTACCGCTGCAGCGGGAAGGTAAATGGCATTTCCATGCGCTCTGACTTCCATCACAGTGTTCTGTTGCACCAGAAGCAGTTTAGTCATGCTGACTACATGACCCGGAAAGCTGTCTGTGGACAAATGCCGGCTCCCTCGGCCTGAAAGCGAGATGACCGCCGTACCCCATAGTCGCCTTTGACTGGATATAACTGTCCAGGGGTCCTTTACCTTAACCCTTTTACCTGTAATTGTTGTAACCTGCCCTGGAACATTAGTAGTTATTGTTACTATCATTACTATCTCTATTTCCAATTTCCTGAAATTATTCTCCCACTGTGACAACAAAGACAGATTTTCTGCTACTTTCTGGCATGTGGAAAGAGAAATTCTTTCAACATGTTGGGAAGGCAGTTTCCACTTACCTTCCAGAAGTGTGGTCCATGGGAAGCTATGAAATGAGCCCAAACTACATCAGCTGGCTATGTTTCCTGGAACAAATTGGGATTGATGCAATGCAACCTGCAGGGGTGGGAGGAGGGTTTGCAGATGGTTAGATTATTTGACCCTTCGTGTCACTTCCAACTCTACAGTTTTATGATACTATGATGTGGCATTGCTTTCAAGGCATTCCAGGAAGTGTGGCTCATAGCAAGCTGGGGCTTGGGGAGTCTTGCAACACAGTAAGTGGTATGGTTGGTTTTTTGTTTTGTTTTTGTTTTAAGTTACTAAAGCAATAAAAATGGAAAGTCATTGGCTTCTTCCTAAGATAAGCATCTACCGCCCAAATTGGAGAAATTTATTCCCCTTATAGTTCTTCGGGGAGGGTTTCATTTTGTCCCACCCATCCCATGAACTTTTAATGAATTTAGGATCATGGATCACATAACAGTTTGAGAAGAGGATATCCAGAGCTATAGACCAGAGGTTGGCAACCTTAATTGGAGGATGGGCTGGTCAACGCTCCGTCTGTCAGAGAATGGGCCAGAGCGTGTGGGCATGCGCATTCTTCCAGGTTGGAGGAGTGCCTGTGCACGTGCGCACACACTATTTCTGGTGCTCTTCCGACCCAGAAGTGCACCAGAAATAGCGTGTGTGCATGCGCTTCTCTGTCCCGTATACATGCGCACATGCTATTTCCGGTGCACATCCAGGTCGTAGGAGCGCCCATGCACATGGGCCGGTTAGACAAGCCTTGTGGGCCACTACTGGCCCATGAGCCTTAGGTTGCCGACCCCTGCTATAGGCGATCAGTTGTGCAGTACATTTTTCTTCCTTTATATTTTATTGGATTTCAGTGACATGCTCATTGTAGTTTCCTAAATAAAATGAAGATGCAAGTGTGGTACATATACAAGGTTTTACTAGTAGCACAAAACACATGGACAAGCACAAATATTTTAAAAACAACAAAGATCCTTGTGGCACCTTAAAGAGAAATAAATTTACTATGGCATAAGCTTTGTGAGCTCGAGTCTGCTTCATCAGATGCATTGCCTACGTCAGGTGCACAAATGTCTTATTTTAAGGTTGTACAAGATTTTTTTGCTGTTTTTTCTTCAGCAGACTACCATGGCTACCTCTTTGGAAAATATCACAGTGGAATCTTGTTGCTAGATGTGGAGTACGACAAGGAACTGCTTGACCTTTCAGTGGACTGCAGAAATTAGTTATTTCTGATACACTTTTGGTCTTTACTCCTTCATCTATTATTTCAATTTAGTTTTCTTGGAAAAGATCATTGTGACCAAAGTTCACTCAATGGTGCAATACTGGCCATGAGAAAAGAGGAAGGAGAAAGGCAATTGACACCGGCGGGCAGCCTGATAGCTTTTAGCAAAATTTTGTAACATAAAAACTGTATAGAATGCAGTGTGCAAGGAAATTTAGCTCTTGTACTTTACAGTACAAGATGCATTCAGGAGCTTGGATCAGCACAAAACTGCTTCAAGCAATCACCAGAAAGCCCTTTGCCAGTTCCCTCATAAAACAAGGCCAAATTTATGTTTGTGACTTTAATCACAGATACTTGTGGCAAAGATGCCGTGCTGTATCAGGATGAAATTTATTGTGACATGGGAAGTCAGTGATGATATCTCCCAATGTTTTGTTTGTTTGTTTGTTTGTTTGTTTTTGGTTAAAAACAGCTGGGCAGGGTGTCTCATTTGAATTTTAGCTGTGGGACAGGAGAAAGGAGCAATGCAAAAGAAGGACATTCCACACACCAGGACAGTCACCTCATTGTGTCTTATTACTGATGCACAAAAACACTAAGGCAGCTCTTCACAACATATGTTGTGCAACGTATGCCCAAATAGTGCATCAGCATTCACTAAAGTTATCATTATAAGAGCTATGTTTCAAATTAGGCTTCAGAAGTTAACATTTGCTCTTGGCACCTGACATGAGAAATAGGGGCTTTTACATGGTAGTGCTGATCCTCATGAAATGTTCCCCCAGTCAAGATTTGTCAGGGTCCCTCTTTTTATTTCTTTTGCTAGGCAACACTTTAATTTCAATGGGCTTTTAATGTGTTAGCACCTCATATTATTGCTCCCAATTTTAATGTGTAATACCATTTACCCTGGCTGCTGTTAAGCTTTTGCTTTGTTTCATTTGTAAGTGTTGATTGTGCTATGTTCTTTGTTATTGCTTTTCAAAATTGGTTGTTGCATTTGAATTTTTTATTTTGTAATTATGTTGCACATGGTTCTGTGGACTTTTAGTGTAAGAGTGGGGTGTATACTAATGAAGATGATGATAATAATAATGAAAAATCACACCTATTCAAGGATGTGTGTTTCAGCGTAACTGATCTTTCATCGCAACTCACAAAACATGGACCATTGCAAACTTTTTATTACTGGATTCCCCCCCCCCCATAAAATGTCTCCTTCAGCAACTATCATAATCACATTTGACAGATTGCACTCTCTGAAAAGTTAACCCAGAATGTTTGGCTATTTAAGGAGCTTCCTAAACCAGACTCATTTGAGGCCATATGGTTTTCCTTTCTGTTTATTAACTCTTCTGTTGAAGGTAAAAAACAACAAAAAAACCCTCCTGGGTCTCAAGCCTAATTCCAGGAGAACTTGTTAAGTATAATTGTTTAATTGCACATTGAAATGGAGAATGACTTTGTGTATGTTGCTAAGGGTTCAACACTGGAAAATTTCATTAGAGTATTCTAAGTTAGAAAGAGGTCTCTGAGCTTCCAGCTAAGTTGATAATTAACTGTTAATGTTGTCCGCTAGCCTTCACATGGGTGTTTAACCTTAGATCACATGATTAAGGTATTCAATTGCAAATTTTCCATTTGAAAGGGAATTGCCCCTTTTGGTCTTTTGATTCCCCAGGCAATGAGAAAAGGATGTGAAAATTATTCTCTCCAGGAGCTGCTAATGTAAGCTGTGGAACAGACAGAGCTTGATTTTAGCCTGGATCATAATTATGTTATACATTTAAGAAGAAGAACCTATACCTGGTTATGCTTATACTTTATACAACTTTCTGGGTGTATCACTGATTGTTTTGTACTTGTTTTGATGATGTTCTGGTTAGTAAAGTTCTGAATCATATTTATGGTCTGGACAATTTTATTCCAAAAGGAGTCAGCTTTTGTGCATCCAGTTGCTTCATGTTGCACAATATTTGCAATAGGACTCTATGCTTTAATAGTTGCTCTTACTTTTCCCTTTGCCCCTCCCCCTCTTCCCACTCCCCCAGTTCTGAATGTGTACGGCTGCAATGAATAGTCACATCCACACCATACATTTAAAAGTCATTCAATGCACATGGCTCAATAATAATAATAATAATAATAATAATAATAATAATAATAATTGTGGTAACTGTTATTTGTTAAGGGTGCTGGGAATTATATCAATGTGAGGGACGAATTACAGTTCATGGCACCCCACATGTTTTACATATGCATTAAATGGTATTTAATTATATGGTGTGGATTTGACCATATATTCTTTAAGCTTGGGTTACAAAAAGAAACAAAGTTTATATTTCATCATTTGCTCTGTTAATGTAAATCTTTGTTATTCATATTGAAAACCACATTAAATACAGTTTAAAAATTATCAGCATATAGAATGTACACAAACATTACAAACTATCACATCAATTCAGTTGTTTGTTGCCAAAGACTTTATCACTATCTCACAGTATTTCTTAATGCATTACAGTATAGAACTAGCTGCCTCTGTACTCTAAGTAGGTCTGTTATGGAATGCAAAGGAATAAAAATGATGTGCACAGCACAAGGAAAGTGTGGCAATGAAGATAAAGAAAGCAGAACATTACTGAGAGCTACAGGTGTTGAGCACAGGAGGTTATATCACAAGACTCAGGCTCTGCATTTAGGAAGGGATTAAGGCAGTGCACAGTAGATGGAGGATATATGTAAAAAGGGCTGAGAATGAAAGAGTTATAATTGAGAAGCAACATCAGTTGATGTTTCCAAGAATAAACCAGATGGAAAAGCTGCAACTGGGTTAGTTTGGCGAGACGCCAGCTGAAGAACTAGCTTACCCAGCAGACAAGAGGAAAAGAAATTATCCTAGAGGCAAAACAGCAAAGTCCCAGTTAGATCAAGTGTTGGCAAGCCCAGCAGCAAGGTCAATCATTTCTGGAACCAGCTACCCACTGGCCAGATGGAGACACCATTTGGGTGTCAGCCTGGGCCAGGCAATTGCTAGAACAGCTTGACCACTGAGCAAAATAACAAGCAAAATGGTAGAATTTCAAACTCCAAAGGTGCCTAAAGGTACAGTAGGTTATAATTATGATTTAATGAGCAAATTAAGACATTTTGGAAGGTATTAGCAGTGCAAGCAGATTGTTAGACCAGAAGCAGTCATTTTCAAATATAGTACCTGCTAGCTTATATATCTTACCCAACTAGTGTTAATGAGTGAAGGCACTAGCTGCATCCTGCATTGTGACTCAGAGAAGAGGCATGCAAACTGGTTAACCAACCCAACCCCTCTTTCTTTCCTTTACTTATGATCCTTAGCTTGGGATTTGCCTTTTCCCACAACTGGCACTCACTCTCAACACAAGGAAGGTTTCATCACCAAAAGTGCAAGTCAATGTGCATGAGAACTTGGAGAGAGGGCTTGTATGCCCACAGCTGTTTCCCATTCACAAATACAGTTTAAGAGTGTTCAGGTAAACACCTGAAAATGCCACACTAAGGAGTGTATCTGGTCATGGTTCCAGCTATTCAGCCATGCCATCTTTCAGGAAATTCAGTTCTGTTGTTGTGAGGGAAGGGGAAGGCTTGCTTCCAACCAGCAAATAAATAAACAAACGTTCAGACATCACTGTCAAAACAGTCTCTTCAGTGGCAATAATGCATTTGCTGTGAAATATCTTATAGGAACCTATGAAGGAGAGTGTCTGATGAGTGCTGAAATAGCTTAGTTTGTTTAAAATAAAAGGATGTGAAAAGTAGCTCAGCCCCAGAAGACTATTTCTAGAATGGCTGTAAAAACGTCATATACAATGTATGGCTTTGACCGGCTAAATTCAGTTCACACAGTAAAGAATAGAAAGAAGGTCACTATTGCCCCCCTTCATTCATACACTATCACATCTTCTCATTACTTGAGCTAAAAGGAGCCTTCTGACTCAATTCTGGGGCATTAAATTTCTCGACATTCCTAAAATTCATTTAGCATTTAACTTCCTAGTGAAATCAGCTGGACATAATTCCACAAAATGTGCTTAGGATAAAAATTCCCCTTAGCTTATATATAAGTATTACAGTTTAATTAAATTGTAGATTGTACAATTAAGACTAGATACAGTTGCACCGAAGTGTGGTGCAATAAATAAAATGCAAGAATGGAAGAAAACATGTCTCTACATTTTAATTATCTTTGTTCATAGTGATGTTTCCTGGAAGAGCCAGCTCAGAAATCAAATGAGGAATGGCAGTTTGTGATTTCAAAACCAGAAACTCATCAAAAACAGCTCAGGTTTTAACTGAGGAAGTAATTCTGTGCCTGGGCTGGGCCACTTTTGACTGCAGCTGAAGGGTCATGTGGCAATAGACCCTCTTGTGTAGTACCCTTCTTGCAATGTTGTGGTGCTGGTTGCCATCTTAACAACTGTTATTTGTATTATTTTAAAACTGTATTGTGGAACTGTACTTGCCCTTTCCTGGGACTTTGTGGTGAAAAGCAGGTTATAAATTCAAAGAAATAAAAAATAAATTGTGTTTATTCATTTAAAACTTTAACTTATTTAATCTTATTTATACTGGACTGTATCTAATGTGGCATGAGCAGTGCTTCACTCATGCTACAAGACTTCCCTTCCCTTCCCTTTCCTCTCCTCGTGGAACCCCAAAATTTACTCTAGTCTCCCAACCCTCTGGAACAGATTTTGAGATTGCCTGGCAGGTTCCATGAGAAACAAGGGGAAAGTACCATTATGCAAGTGGAAGTCTGCTGTGCAGCTCACCTGCAGCACTAGATACAACCCATTATTTATTCCACCATTTGTAAGCCATTTTTCACCACTGGGTGATCAAAGTGGTTTCTAATAACACTCAATAAAGCAAACCATCAATCAAAGCAATGCCGTATTTCAAACCGCTAGGCTGGCTGAGTTATAATGCTGCCCTTTGCCTCCTGCCTTCAAGGAGGAAGGTGAGTCTGGAGTTCCTATCCACTTCATCATTGGCGGGAGCTGCTGCAGCAGAAGCTACAGGTGCATGGACTCTGGGGCATCCATGGGTGCTTTGCAAAGCTTTTGGTTTTCATCACCCAATGTCAATCAACTCATGCTATTGGAACTCACATTACTAGGTCAAATGGATCATTACAGCAATTTGCTCTATCTTTCTAGTGGTTAAATAATTGCAAAGGTTTACAGTCATTCACATCTCAATAAGGTAACGATCATAACCCAGAAATAAGTTCTGATATAGAATTTTTGTTGCCATCCATCTGTCTCAAGAGGATGAAATCAAACTGCTGGAGCTGCAGAGATTGGTAACTCGTAGCTGCTGCCTCCTACATTGCTAGCACTCTAGTAACCACTACAGGGCACAAACCTGGGCAGTGTGTATGGAGGGCCTGGGCTGCTCAGATGACAAGACCTCACACTCAGCCTCACTGAAGTGGTCCAAAGGAAAGCAAGGCAATACATTTGGCACCATCTTGGCCTACAAGACACCATCCAACAATCTTAGGGTCCCCACTCTGAATTTGTTTAGGTTTTACTCCTTAGCCTTTTCTTCTCCCAAAGATGTCCTGCAAGACAGTGGGTACAGATTTTAACTCAGAGTTTATACCTGAAGGCTTTCCAACAAATGATTATAGCCATAAGACAGTGGAGGTTTAGCATCAGAGTTTTCCTTTTCCTTATAGAACTTCCTAATAAATAGATTAAGGGTGTGCAGCAATCAACAGGATCTGCCTTGCATCTGCAACATTTGGAAGAAGCCCAATTTGTTCAGTTTATTTTTTTGTCCTGCTTCTGATGTGCTGCAGTCCCACCAGACGGGACGTGGGTGGCGCTGTGGGTTAAACCAAAGAGCCTAGGACTTGCCGATCAGAAGGTCGGCGGTTCGAATCCCCACGACAGGGTGAGCTCCCGTTGCTCGGTCCCTGCTCCTGCCAACCTAGCAGTACAAAAGCATGTCAAAGTGCAAGGAGATAAATAGGTGCCGCTCCGGCGGGAAGGTAAACGGCGTTTCCATGCACTGCTCTGGTTCACCAGAAGCGGCTTAGTCATGCTGGCCACATGACCCAGAAGCTGTACGCTGGCTCCCTCGGCCAATAAAGTGACATGAGCGCCGCAACCCCAGAGTCGGTCACGACTGGACCTAATGGTCAGCGGTCCCTTTACCTTTACCTTAGTCCCTCCAGACAGCAATAATTTTGTAGCACTAAAGAAGCATCACAGAAACTAAAGCAGAATAAATCCATCACTGGTGCACTATTAATGTATTAACAACATTTTGCCCTCGAACACCTGTCTGGAGAGGCCCTTAGAACAAGTTGCGTTTAGGAGTGGCATATCCCATTAGCCATAGTAATCTGTCTGTGGATCAGGACATTTTCCTATACATAAACTGCACTCTTGGTGGCATTGCAAGGACTGGTACCTTGATCATTATTTTTATTTTATACATTGTTCCTTTTTATGCATATGTTGGATATTTTGAAGAGTTTTCATATAAGCCACTGTCTTCTCAGCTGAATAAAGGAGATACCAATTGTCATTGGTATCAGCACTTCGGCTTGAGTGAGTTGTGGTGAGGAGTCTGAAGTACTATACTGGCTCAATCAAGTGCATTTTTGATGTATGGACTAAATTAACGTTCTAAATAGTACAATTCATCTTTTAATTCAAAAGAAACTGTGGAAATGAGAACTCTATTAACAGGAAGGAAATATACAGACGACATTCTGAAAGCGCTGTGAATGGCCCAATAAAATAGCCTGACGAATTAGTAGATAACAGCTCTTGTAAATCAGTGTCATGTTCCTCTTAACTATGACTGCATGGACACACACCAAATCACACCCCAGCCTTTTGCATTGTTGTTAAAGTTGTTGGCATAAAATGAGTGGTGAGTCAGTGTTCGTGATGTCAATTAGAAAGTTGAGTTTTCTTCCCCCCTTTTCTTTGAAAATGGGAAAATTAAGAGAATATCAGTACCATACTGCAGAAATGGTGATTCCTTTCAGTTTTGCAAAAGCACGCCTCCGTGCCTCTCTCCCACTGAAATGGCTGGCAGCCATTCATCAGAATAAATCCTGTACAGTGAGCTGGCATTGCCCCCTCCTGCTATAAAGGCTGACTGCCTCTCAATTTAAAGCTAGTGAAAGAGGCGTCTGCTGGTGGACAGCTGAACAATTGTCAAACCAGACAGCTGAACAGTGGGGTGGTGAAGGCCACAGTGGAGAGGGAAAGAGGGTCAGTTTCTGTCAAAAAAGGAACAATGACAGTTTGACAAATTTCATAGTGGCACTTTTAACTTCTCCCACAATTAGTGGCGCTTTAATCCAAAGGTAGCAAAATTGCATAATTAATGATCTGTTTAAGCACAAATGTTAAAAGAATATTAGAAGCATCAGCCTTACCTTTAAGTCTCTGCTCCACCTTATCACTTCAGCTGTCTATTTTGTTCCCTGGTAATTGTAGCTGAATTAAAAGGGAAACATCGTAAAGGGAAGGGAACCCTGACCATTAGGTCCAGTCGTGGCCGACTCTGGGGTTGCGGCGCTCATCTCGCTTTATTGGCTGAGGGAGCCGGCATACAGCTTCCAGGACATGTGGCCAGCATGACTAAGCTGCTTCTGGCGAACCAGAGCTGCACACAGAAACGCCGTTTACCTTCCCGCCAGAGCAGTACCTATTTATCTACTTGCACCTTTATGTGCTTTCAAACTGCTAGGTTGGCAGGAGCAGGGACCGAACAACGGGAGCTCACCCCGTCACAGGGATTCGAACTGCTGACCTTCTGATCAGCAAGTCCTAGGCTCTGTGGTTTAACCTACAGCACCACCCACATCCCTAAAAGGGAAACAGTAAGTTTTAATAGGTAATCTTACCATTGAACTTAATGTTATCACAACATGTCACTGGGCAACTTAATCTTACCTCTGGCTATAAGATGCTTTGTATTCCAGGTGTGATTCCAGCATACATTTTGCTCCAGAACAAAAATAAATAGACATTTCAGCTGTTGTCCAAATTATAAAAGAAGAAGAGTTTGGATTTGATATGCCGCTTTATCACTATCCAAGGGAGTCTCAAAGCGGCTAACATTCTCCTTTCCCTTCCTCCCCCACAACAAACACTCTGTGAGGTGAGTGGGGCTGAGAGACTTCAAAGAAGTGTGACTGGCCCAAGGTCACCCAGCAGCTGCATGTGGAGGAGCGGAGACGCGAACCCAGTTCCCCAGATTACGAGACTACCGCTCTTAACCACTACACCACACTGGCTCCCAATATACTCCCAATATTAATTTTACTGGGCATTTCAGCCTCAAAACAAATCCTCCATTAAACATGTTTCACTAGGGCACTTTCCACATTAATGACTGAAGATGTTATACTAAGCAAGTCACTATTAAATTAAGCGTTTTATTAGAAATATGGTTCTGGTGCATTTAAGTTACTTGTAAATGGCAACTGTTTTCATTGGCAGAACCAACATAATTGCTCAAAGATATTCAGCTCTAGTAGTCAAAGAAGAGTCTGGAAATATATTACATTTGGCAATAGGCATTTGTAGTTGTGTCTCCTTCCCAAGGGGCGGCTTTCCTACTGAAGATAAAGGTCCAGAGTTTACTGAGATGACGCTAGCTACCCTTCACTTCCCCAAAAGCTTATAATTACATCAACAGAATCCCTGTCATGTGGATTCACAGGATTTTTTTTCCAAGGGAGGAGGCAATGTAAAGCACTGAAAGGCAAACATGTTAGCTCCTAACAACAATATAAGGAGAATATAAATGTATGTTTCACCTTTCATCCAAGGATCACAGGATTATTTACAGCATAAAAAGAAGAAGAATACCAGATGGGGAGGGAAGGAGATCTTGAAATTATGGTTTGGGGGTGTCAACTGCCCCCAGCCGCCCGTGGATTACTATGACCCCAGTATACACATGGTTTGTATACATCCAGCTTCCACAGGTTCAAACATACCCAGAGAGGTAGTCAATATTCTTGCAAAATAAACCGAGTTAAGGATTTCAAAAGCTCTCTCTATATGCATTGTGTGTGTCTATTAATGAAGGCTGGCTCTGTTGATAGCTGCTAGCCATGGTACCTAGAATTAAAACGTCCATGATCAAAACCAGCACATTTCTCATTGTCAGATACCGAGGCCAGACGATCACAGACTGGTCTGCTCATTTTTGCGCTGCCTTGCAATCATATTTCGGACATCTGGCTGACCATTGTCTGAGAACAAGAGTACTTGACTGTTCTTTGATCTCACCCGTTGTATTATTATATTCTGATGATGCTCTACATAAAAACAATAACTGACAACGACTTCATTGGACCTCATTTTTCAACTGCCAGAATGGAAATGGTATCCAAATGTGTCGACTGTTTACGTGATCTGTCAGACAGCGATGAACTGCCATTATTTATGTACAGATTCTACCATATATCAAGTTGGAAATAGAAAGAATTATTTGCTCTTAAGCATTCCCTTAAATGTGCAAATGTGTAAACACGGATGCATTTGCATGAAATACTTCTGGGTGAAAAACAAATTGAATGCTCAGGAGCTCGATGTAATCTAAAGTACAGGTTCATTGGATTTAAATGAGAAATGTTCCCTACGTCCCCCACCTTTTACATATTTTGGCTTGAAGATAAATAGCCTAGTGCCACTTATTGAATATCCTAAAGTGCTATGCATCAAGAAAAATTACTATCAGAGATATCAGAGCAAATTTGCGCATCACATTAGATTATTTTTTATGTCATCCCTAAAGATGTATGACTCCTCCACAACATATCTTCATGAAGATTTAATGGGTTATTTTTAATGAGTAAGCTTTTCTCCTCCTTCTGGTATTTCTCTGTCATGTTAATTGTTACAAGATAAAGCTGATAAAGCTCTTTCCCTCCCTCCCCAGTGTTTCTTTAAAAGTTGCAATAATTTCTTTGATTCTTTGGGAAACTACAGTTTTTCGGAAGTATCTTTTGAAGTTGGGCATTCTCTTTTGTTTGCTGGTAGGGCTAGATATAGAGTCTTGAAGAAATGAACGTGAACATATTTTCTGTGGTATTTTCACTAATACATTCGCTTAAATGACACTTTCCCCTTCATGTAAACATTAGTTGGTTGGAGAACTGCATCACAATATTTGTGCAATTGTGAATTTTGAAAGACAGCTGTGTTTTGGTTAAGGTACTATTTTGGAAAGTTGTGACAGATTCACCTTGAAGTGAAAACAAATGAATTTCTGCCCCCATCCTTACTTGCAATATTAAGAGAGTGGGGAATTGGGATGATATCTCTCTTCATCTGTGCTACCATTCTTCCTGGCTCTGCTTTTGTCTCTTCCCCACTCTATGTCACAGGTCCCCCAAATCTGGAGATGGTTGCAGTATCAAAACTTCATCTAAAATATGCAGCAGCATCCCATTGACCAAAAAAGCTAACCAGGAAATTCATATCCCTTCTCTTACTTTTGGAATATTTTATGGTATTTATATCAGGGGTTGGGCATCTCAAACCCAGGAGCCAAATGAAGTCCTCCAGGCCTTTCTGTTCAGTCCTTGGGACTCTTCCCAGGCCACAACCTGCACTAGCCCTGCTTCACACAATCCTTGAGTGTTTTTGCCTGGCTGGAATGTGACCTGGAACTGTGATACTGTCTGTTGCTTGTCTGGAGGGAGGTCATAAGAACCTCTGGCTTTTGTGTGGCTGGAGCATGGCATATTGCCAACAGGCTTTATCAGCAGTTTAAATTTATTACCCAGTCACTTTACTGATTATCTCTGTTGGTTTTAGTGGTGTTTTATGCTTTAAGGTTGTACACTGAACTGATATTTTATGATATGGTGGCACTGAAATATTTTTATACAAATAAATGAATAAATATCACATCCCTTCCCCTGTCTACTTTTGCCTCTGGCTACACTGGTATGTGATCCTAAGAAGGTTGCCTCACAAGGGAATTGTTATGTACTAAGCTTGGATCCTAGAACAATAGGCAGGTAAGATCCTGGAATGCAACAACCTGATTGGCCTGCAGGAGCAGCCCTTTCAGGCCCCAGGAGGAAGTTAATCAGCCTGTTAGGCAGGTAGGATCCTAGTATGCAACAACTGATTCGCCTGCAGGAGCAGCCCAATCAGGCTCCAGGAGGGAATCAGAATCAGCCAATCAGATGGGACCCATTGTGTAAATAATGTATATAAAGCCAGAGGGTTGGGCGGGGGGGGGGGGGTATTCATTCACTGTTTTACGAGTTGCAAAGCGTGTTCTCCCTGAAATGAGAACACGTGTTGCGGTTGGGACTACAAGCCACGCTACAGTTATTGATTGGGGAAAGTCTGACCCTTAAAGGGTTAATGGTGTTACCAGGGTATTTTGTATGTTGCCAATAGGGGAGGAGGAGTCAGAGGCTATAAATACAGGTCGCTTCTCCCAGGGCGTCCTCTTGGCTTCTGCACTGGATCACCCGCCCACCCTCCCTTTAATAGGTTGGGTTCTCTGGTTCAATTGACCTTCCTATGCCTGTCATGGGGTCGTCCGCCTTGGTGCGGGGGCCTGGTAGGAATTTACCATTTGGCTGATTGGCTGATGCCATCTGGGTTTCGCCTACTGCGTAGCAAATAAGTCACAACTTGTAAGGTTGGCGGTTAGGCATTGGTTAAAATTGGTTGTAGAGGGGTAAGTGCCTACCCCTCCAATGGTGGTGTGGAAAGGGAATTCCGTTAAAGGAATCCAGGGGCTTGCCATTCATTTCGTCCTTGTCCCCGGAGTCGGACCTGGGCCGTGCAAGCCCCACAGGAACATGAGGGTGAGAGGTGTGAGACTGATACCCGGCTTCATTTTCTCAACCAATACTTGTTTCCCACGCTGGCTTCCGCTGGAATCCGGAAGGCCAGCTCTGTCCATGGGCGAGGACAGATAGTCATAACCAATGCCTAAGCAACCACTCACGTATTTGTATTTTAATAAAGTTGTGGCCAAAATTATGCCAAAAACCTTAAACAAAAATGATGTGTGAAGTGTGATTTATTGGTGAGGGTGGCATTGTGGGACTCAGCACGCAATAAAGAGCTATGTATATTTCAGGAATACTGCCCTTTGTTTGCAAAAAGTTTCCTATAGGAGGCTGCACAACAAAGTGGGATAAATACTGTTACCACACAATGGCCTTTGATCTGCACAGACAGTGGAGTTTGCCAGACAGTTATCTGATGACCCCCTTGTGCTGCACATAGAAGAAGTGTCAACCATACCTATGATGGTTACGTATGAAGCCACTCTTGCCTCTTTGACAACACAGAAGAAAAGAAAACAGACAAATCATTTCAATATACTGTAGATTGATACAGATAAGCAAATTGTAACAGAAGCGCAAGCCTTCCAATTTTCATCACTGGATGTGCAAGTGCAGTCACAATTCCTGTGTGAAATGTCCATACAGTAAGCTATTCTTCTTAAATTGCTAAAAAGGAACATGGCACAATTGTCTTTAACTTAAACCTTGGCTTCCTGTGTTGTTTTTCATTCTCCTTAACAGGAGGCAGAAAAATCAATATTTTATTTATACAGAAGGAACAAAAGACTTCTTTTCACTTTGAGTTCTGTGCATGAAAGAGCATCAGTTACCCACTCCCCTCCCTGCCCCGAAAGTCTTCTTTTTGACCTATCAGTGATCCTACTTTGGAATCCCTGATTGCCTATTCAAACCAATGATGACTAGCCAATGAGACTTGAGGGCAAACAACTGGTAGGAGGTTATGCAGCAAATACTTTTTGACATGCTGCATAATTTAACATGAAATCTATTACTGCAATGCGTGGTGGCCTCTAGGCCTTCTTAAGGAGGGCTTGGGGAAGTTTAAAGCAGTAGATTCTCTGCCATATCCAAAGCTTTGCCAGTTTGTGCTGGGCAGGGTGGAAGGTGGGATTACTTTTTTCTGTCATTTTCATGAGAACAGCTCTAGACAACCATAGATGATGGGAACCATGGGACTTTAGATCCATCTATTCCAAAGCCTTTGGTGTCTCACTCCCACCCAAAGTGCCCTCTTGCCATGTCTACCACAGGCAACTGTCACTGAGAGAAGCAGCCATGGCTGCATTCCAGTTGCTAGGGTGAAACTGAAACCCAGTGGTGCACCTCTCTGTCAATGGAGACCGACTAACATAAACCTATGTGCCATCCTAACCCTGCTCCATACCCAGGGGCTGGGTATGGATTGCACTCTGGATTTCTTTTAAAAATGAAACAAACCTTATTTCTAGAGAACCGATCTACAAATGGCTATTAACTATCACATCAAAAACAAAGCTTCTACATAATGATTGCTGGATTTTTGCACAAGTAACAGGAGAGTGATTAATAGAAAAAAAATATCATGCTGGGCCATTGGTCTGATCTAGCAAGGCAATATCTATGTTACTTTATTCCTACAGTCACTATAAAATTCCTGATAACATTGTTGATACACATCTCAGACAAATAGAGCCTTCTACTATATTCTTTTTGGTTAAGCCACTATCTATCATTGCTATTTTGGTTGAACTGCTGCCCATTGCCACATTCTTTGGTCAGATGACCCTGATACATTGCAAAATACAACCTAATAACATGAAAACTCATTGTCAGTCTACTTTTATTTCATGCAACTGCTGAAGACGACAACTACCTAGCATGGGCTCAAATAACCAGGTACTAACTATCCAATGGGTCACAACACTTTCTGTTTTCAAACTTTTTCTCTATTCTACTATTTTCTACTATTATTCTCCTATTTAAACTCTACAGTGAGGTGTTGTAATGGAAACAATGTGAAAAGCAACCGAGAAATAATCATAATAATAAAATCCTTCTATTCTAAACCTTATCTCTATCCACAAACAGAAATATATAGTCCTGCATAGATTTCCTTGCACACATCAGAGATCTATTATCCCAAAAATGTGGTGAAAAGGCTAAAAGACATAAATTGTGTGGGAGCTGATTGACTTTATCATGAGGCAGGGTTGTTATCAATGCTAGCAGGCATCTGGCTGTATTCACTTTGATTTACTCTGCTGAGCGTTTTTACAGATGTAAACCTGCTTTGCCAAGACAAATGGAGTGGTAAATAAACTAAATGCTCATTGTATAAGAAGAGGAATTGTGTCAAGGCTCTAGCCATAGCAGAAGGGAGGTTAGAGGCGGGGGAACCAGGTTCCTAAGACACAGCCTTCATCTTTCCTAAAGGATAGTCTGAAGCCAAAATAAAAACCATTCCAGAGAGGGATAAAACAGCTCTAAAGGCAAAGGGGGAAAACAGGCCTGCTGAGGTTAATCTTTTTATTTATCTGCCCACCTCCCCACCCGCCCACAAAAGACATCTCAGCAAACAGTGGCAGATGTCACCCTGACAGGAAAAGTGGCAAACGGCCATCTCTTTGTGACTTCTTTCACCAAAGTCAAGCTGTTTTTTCCACTCCATTCAGCATGTTTGTGCATGCTTGATTTGGTTGGAAGAAACAGGGGAGAAAAAACCCAAAAAATAAAAAGGGCAAGAGTTCTGGAATTCAATAGAAGGTCAAAATGGCAATCTTTTTGCCGGGTCCAGCTTCCTTTTATGCTTTGACATCTGGTGCCCATTACCAGGACAAACTGGAGCAATTCAAATAGTTGGAGTGAGGAGGGGGAATGAGGGTTTTTCTCCTTTTTATATACCGCACCAGCTACAAATTTGAGGACAGGAACCGGGGCTCTGCGTGATGCAGCACAGCAATAGATTGGCCACACTTGTTTCACAGGCATGGATGACTACAGATGTAATCAGTGATCACACTAGAGAGGGCCACCCTGCAGGACACTCCTCTCACACAAAGAAGAAAAGAAATAATTATCCTGATGAGTTTGCGCTGGATTTTCAGCCTGTTATAGCATGAAGCTCAAGCATGAAGTTGATTCACATCATGAGGAGCCTATTACATGGTATCTCTCTCCTCACCAGTTGAGCAATTGAATAAATCTAGCAATGGAACATTTTCTACAATGTTCCGACTTTGGGGCATCACATAACATCATAGAATTTGTAAAAGCAAAAATGTATCTTCTGCATTAAACAACACACCAAAACAAAACAGCTTCACAGAATCTCTCTCATTTATTTGCATTCTAATGGGCTTCACTTTCATATTTGGCATCAATTCACAAAGAGGAGGAAACATACTGTACTTCTGAAGGCCCATGGTACACAGTTAACAACCATACTCATGGCTACAGGCAAAAACAGGTCTTGAACATAGAATCTATAAGTGTGATTTGCTTCAGAGAAAAGGCAATACATTATGTCCAATTGAGTTGCACCAGGGAGGTGATAACTTATCCATTTAGAGTCTTTCCATTGAAACACATATGCTGTATCTGGGGCTGAGATTTGCTTTTCAGTTAAGATAGGTCATTCTTATAAATACAGTATCTTGCCCCCATGGCTCTTTATTCCACTGACAAAGTCAAGTCTTAAGTATAAATAAGGGAGGGGAAATCAGAGTCTAAAAAAAGAATCCCTCCTGTTCCAAAGGAGATAAAGGGCTTTTCACACAAAGTTGGTTGAGTCCCAGCTGCACAGCATGACTGATGTAATACTTAGCAAGACATCAGGCATATAACTGATAGTATTTATGGCATCATAATATATATATATTGAAGATCCTTAACTTACTAGGGAGCATGGAAGGTCTCTGCACAATAGTCAAAGAGTTCCCCCCCTCACAGCATTTTTGTAATGATGTTTGACAAAGTTTAATATAGTCTTACTGATGTAAGGACACTGCTGCAAAGACAAATTAATGGCTGGCTTTCGATACACATTGTCATGCTTTAAACCTGACCACTACCCTCTGGCTTCTGACTATTACTATAAAGACCTGCAGGAAGATCAAACCTATCCATTCTTAAGGAAATTAGCCCTGAGTGCTCACTGGAAGGATAGATCGTGAAACTGAGGCTCCAATACTTTGGCCACCTCATGAGAAGAGAAGACTCCCTGGAAAAGACCCTGATGTTGGGAAAGATGGAGGGCACAAGGAGAAGGGGACGACAGAGAACGAAATGGTTGGATAGTGTTCTCGAAGCTACCAGCATGAGTTTGACCAAACTGCGGGAAGTAGTGGAAGACAGGAGTGCCTGGCGTGCTCTGGTCCATGGGGTCACGAAGAGTCGGACATGACTAAACGTCTAAATAACAACAACAAATAAAGAAAAAATAATGCTGCCCTTTGCATTATTAGGGCAGATATAGTATTGCTGACAAAGAACAGATGCTGCAGCCACGGAAAAGTTATAAAGCAAAATGAATGAACCAAATTGTGGACCAGAATGAAACACACACACATTAAATCTCCCATTGGACATTCTTAATGTGGCTTAAAAACAAAATGGAGAACACTGGAGATGAGCATGCTATCTACACACACACACACACCATACTATTTGCGCACAAACTTGGAAGGGCGTCTTGTAGTTGTTGAAAATTGAGGCCTTAAAAGATGTGGGGAGGCTGCACAAGTACAGGAAGCTCCCTGCTTCACAAATGCAGCTTTCAACTTGTGGGGATGGGGGTGTGACGAAATCAGTAAACGTGTGTGGAGTACTTTCAATGAAGGGGTTGAACTAGATGACGCTTGTGGTCCCTTCCAATTCTACAATTCTATGAAACACAGCTACCGTTCAAAAGTCACACTTTGCTGAAATCTGTGATAGTTCTCCAACCAATGCAAGCAAAATGTGCAAGTTAGTGGGGAGAATAAAATAAAATGCATTATATTAGGGAAACTTACCTGCAAAAGACATGTATATGAGGCAAAAATGCAAACTAGTATGTTAAAATTAGGAGATATGTGCACTAAAATGCTGACAAATTTTCCTGATTAAAACAATAAATAACTCGCCATCTGATGCAGAAATGTAGGGAACTGAACTTCTTTAAAAAATGAGAAACAGAGAAACCAAAATTGACAGATTCATGCAGCCCGTCCCCTCTTAGAAAGTGTTAGGTGAAGACAAGGGAAGAGGGGGTTCTTCTATCCGAGGATTTGGTTACTAATCATCTTATTTGGTTACTAATCATCTCTCATGGATTTGGTTACTAATCATCTCAACCAAACATTCTCAGAGGAGATCTCTCTCTCTCTCTCTCTCTCTCTCTCTCTCACACACACACACACACACAAAAGCATTTTCCAATGGGGGGGGGGAGGGAGAGATCTAAAACACTTCTGCCCAAACTGACAATCACCCTGTCCTAGTTGAAGGCATCTGATACAAAAAGCTTTGCTGTGGGCTGGAAGCCAAGTACTTTATGATGCAGGCTAACAATAGCAAATGATTTCATTAGCATGGGCCCCACTCTTGAGTTCTGCCAGTGGCCTTGACTCATTTACCCCATCATTTCCCTTCCCACTCAGCCCCTTCCCTGTTGTCCCTCCTCAGCTGGGATCACAACATTGCCTTGCTTTGCTGAATTCTATTTTTGTCCAAACCAATCAGAGTCTTCCACATAATGTATTCCCAAGCATTTTTTTTTCCTGAACAACATCTCAAGTGCCAAATACCAGACTTCATTAACTCTCCAGGACCCCCCTATCCCCACCCCCAGCTGCTTCTTAGGACACAGATATCTAATGACTGCAGAAACCTACCATCCCTAGATTAGTCTTCACCCAACCAAACATACTTCCTCCCATTACGGTAACCATTTCTATCAGCAGCAATAGCAAAATGTAACAGCTATGTTCAGAGGCATTATTTGTCTGAAGAGAAGATCTTGGAGACAAGCAACAAAGGGACACATTTGTTCATTCTTTACTGCTTGTCAGCTTCCCAGAAGTTTTTTGTGTTGCCACTGTTGAAAGCAGTGGGCTAAACAAAGACAAGTGATTTCCCCCGAGAAAACCACAAACTGATTTCAAGGCAGGGGTAGGGTCTAAGCTGAATCACGTCTTTCATCCCAAATTTGCTGGTACACAGAATGCAAAACAGTGAAGTTGAGTGATAAGAGATTTGCCTGTTACCAGAGAAGGATAGGAAAATGCCCTGATCCAGCATTTAAGCATCTATGCACCCTGAATTCCAAGATTTCAATTTATTCCTCCAAATCCAGAGAACAGCTTATCCCCTTGTGGCAATGTCAAACTCCTGATTTGATTGAACAAAGCTTGCATGGAGGATGAACTATGCTTGGTCTGTATTGAGCATTTATTCTGATTTGCTTATGGTGAGGTTGAGGTTATATGGCAATCAACACTCATACTGATTTGCTTCTATGGTGTTTACACTTCTTCCCATTAATCAGTTGCTCCTCCCACATTTTTCAGTTCATTTCCCTATCACTTTCTTAACAGGAAAAAGTCAGATCCTTTCTTAAAGTGAATTTGTTGTGCAAGGGCACCCAAATATCTAATTGCATGTTTTTAACTTTTAGTGTAAGGTAAAGGTAACGGGACCCCTGACCATTAGGTCCAGTCATGCCCGACTCTGGGGTTGCGGTGCTCATCTTGCTTTATTGGCCGAGGGAGCCGGCGTACAACTTCCGGGTCATGTGGCCAGCATAACTAAGCCGCTTCTGGTAAACCAGAACAGTGCACGGAAACACCGTTTACCTTCCTGCTGGAGTGGTACCTATTTATCTATGTGCACTTTGGCGTGCTTTCGAACTGCTAGGTTGGCAGGAGCAGGGACCGAGCAACAGGAGCTCACCCCGTCGCAGGGATTCAAACCGCCAACCTTCTGATCAGCAAGTCCTAGGCTCTGTGGTTTAACCCGCAGTGCCACCCGCGTCCCTCTAACTTTTAGTGTAGAATATGCTTATTGTTGCTATTATTATTATTTTACAGAATATTGCAGGATTCAGAGAAGTGCAAATTTCAAGACACAGTTGTTTCAGTACATATATTGTTTTGGAAAATGACTGGTAACTTTGCCTTTAAATGCAAATTGAATTTCTCCCTCCTGTCCCTAGAGTGATGGCATGTCATCAGGCCACAGCTCTCCTGGAGCAATTGCATCTGCATTTCAGCAAGAGCGAAAGACAACAGAGTATGTTGACATGAGACTCGATTTTAGTGTCAAACCATGGTTTGGTGTTGTATCTAAATCAACTAAGAAACAAAACGTGTTTGATTTGATATTAATTCTGCCAAGAAAGAAGTTGCAGTAAAACATCAGGAAGGAACTATGGATGAAATGTTACGTCTAGGAAGCAGAATAGCAGTTATTAAATCCGGCGATGACAATGATTTGTCAAAATATGTCAAAACTAAAATCTGCCTATAAATTGTAATATTCCATTTTTTGTGACATTAACTACAAAATGAAATGGGACTGCTGACACACTGGATGTTTCAATAGCTGTTCAGTGTTTCCAGCTTTTGGGCCATTGCAATGCAAATTAAAACCCACATAGTAACATGTTGCTTTAGGCATATAGCACACGGTTCTACAAAAGCTTAGTGCTATGTAATGGAATTAATGTCATTGCTGATTTCACCCTATGGATGCTATATACCAAGAGTGCTGGAATGGGGCCTTACTGTCCTGAGCAGCCTGTGTAGGCCGTAGGAATGCATATGTTTCTGTGTATATATATTGTATGCATTGTTGCATCTGGCAAAAGCATGGATATTTTTGAGGAGCATAGAGTTAACTTGAAGAAAGGCAAATGAAGGAAGAAAGTAGATCAAGGGATCTCAGCATGAAAATAGAAGTTTGGAAGTCTGAGAAGGCTTCGGGGGACCAAGTAGGGATTTTGCTAAGAGACCAGTGAGTTTTAGAGTCTGTGTAGACCAGGCATAGAGGGTTGTGCTTATCTATCTTCGGATGACTTTAAAGATGACTTAGACAAATTCATGGAAAATAAGGCTATCAATGTCTATTAGCCATGATGGCTTATTTTGCTTCCACTGCCGGAGGCAGTATGCCTCGGACTAGTAGTTATGGGGTGTACAAGTGGGGAGAGTTCTGTTGCACTCTGGTCCTGCTTGTGGTTTCCTACAGGAAACTGGCTGGCCATTGTGAATAAAAGATGTTGGACTGGATGTGCCTTTGGTCTGATCTTCTTCTTGTGTTCTTATAGAAGCATACCCTGGAAATGTCAGAAATGGCTACAAAACCGAACAAAACATCATAGTTGGAAAAGTGGAGGAAGGAGCTCAGTAGTAGTGAGAGTAACACAAGTCGATAACTGGTAAAACATAAGACTGTACCTCTGTCTTTTACAGAGTCCCTTAAGAAGCTAGCACATATTACAACATGCAATATGCCTCATTTTTTCCACAGTGAGAGCCAGCTGGTGAGAGCCAACATTCAAATCCATTTTGGTAGCGAGAGAAAAGTGACAGAAAAGCATTCTGCATATGCTCAAAGTCTCTCTGCCTCCCTCCCTCTTGATTTCAGACAGACACTTTTCTATAGAGCATCATGACAGCTGACAATTACTCAGGGCATAATTAGGAGCCTGCTTTAGAGGAAGTCCTACATAGGTTACACTTTTGCAGATATCCATAAATTTGGCCATTTTTTTTCTGTCCTAGCATGGATTCTGGAACTGTACAATCTTAAGAAATCTATTTTTACTGAACGTCCACCTGGAAAGACATTTCCCTGTGTGCTGTGTACATGTCAAAATTGTGGATATTTGCCAGGTCAGTAAAGAATACATGTTGCCACCATCAAGTATGTGGGGCAATGATTCATGCACCTGCCAAAGAGAACTACAGGAAGCAAAGTCCCTTTCAAGCTAGCCTGTCAATGCTCACATCTAAAAGGCATCTAACAAATCCCTTTCTCTGAGCTTTTTCTATCTTTCTCCATTCTACTTGCTCAAATAAAACTGACTTCATTTGAAGTGTAACACTTCCCTGCAACTTAAAATGCAGTAGCATTCCTGCTGATTCTGGTGCCAGCAATCTGCCATCTCTGAGCTGAGCAAGGTTGTTTCAGATCTAAGTGGGATGACATTGTCCCTTTAAGGGATCATTTTTTTCCCCTCCCATAGCTTTCAACCTCCTAGAGAAACTCTTTCAACAGATAAGGACATCATAAAATATTTTCCAGGTTTCTCAATTTTATTTTCTTTGACAGCATCTGGGGTTTTTTATTTAAAGAGATTATCTGGAAAAAAATATTGTTCTTCACTGTGTCACCTGTATCTCCTTTGCTTGCTTTTTTAAAAAAGTGAAGATTAAAATGGGTAACATCATGATCAGATATGTAGTTCTACTATGTTATTAGAAGATTAGAATTTCATCTTTAAAAGTAAATACATTTTAGAGTCTTTTTACATGAGCACCTTGGTAGACTGTAGGTGTAGCATGGTGAAATCTAGTTTCCAGAGCCATTGCAAATAGTTGTTCATCTCTGTATAATGGTCTCACTTTCATGTGTTGAAACACCTACTTTCACACAGCTGCCAGTTAAGGGATATTTTATTCTACCTGCCAGCCAGCAAACATTTATGTGCAGGGCTGATTTGTGATAACCAGCCATTGTGAGACGTTCTCTTTTTTGAAGTCCTCATATCATCTTAATTTTAAGTCCTCCATTGTTTTCTCACCTTATATTTGATTTGGGGACTGGATATCTTGGCTATCAGTTAAGAGGAGGTTTCAATGGAAAAATTAACATCTCCTCTTGTGTTCAACCTTGGTGAAATTACAGACAATGGCTTTAAGGAGGGTGGGGGAAGATTTGTTACCTGAAGGCAGTGTCTCCGCATTACAATGAAATTAAGCCACATTCTGATACTGTCAGAACTGGAGTTCAGTAATTCATGTATGGCTTATGGACTAGTCCTACTTTCCAACAGCATGCCTCCCAGCTACATCTCTGACCTTTATGCCTTCAGTTGGGAGGTCTTAAGGGGCCTTTTATCTGTGTTGAGCTACAGGTGGTCAAATGTCTCCCTGTGATCAGGAACCCTGGTTACCAAAGGTTTCCATTTGATGTATGTTCAGCTGAGCATGGTTAGAAGACCTTTCCTTACCTTTGTACTAAACACCTGAAGGTCAGAAGTGGAGCCCAGTGTGGGTGTAAATGTTGGTGGCAGCCAATTCTTATTAAGTCTGAAACAAGCTACAGGTAGGGTGACATTCTGTTTATTTAGAACAATAGGAAATACTAGAATGTGGTGGGAAGGATAGGATTTTGTTATTGTGTGTGCATGTAACATCTATCATTTCCTTTGTGTATTCTTTCCCCCCACTTTTGGTCTAGAGTCTATTGACAGATATAGTTTTTATTCATTCCATGACCACTTCCAGCCATATCCACTGAAAGTTCACCCAGTGCAAGGTTGTGCATATGCTCCTTTGTGACCACAAATGACTTGGAGGGTTTCAGGAGAGCCCTAGAGCAGCATGCAGCAGGGAGGAGCTTCCATCTGGGAAGCTGCTATGCTTGCAAAGCTGGAACATTTGTAACAATGCAATTTTGAATTCCACTCAACATGTTGAGCTGTTGATTCCTTCAGATTGATTAACTATGACCAAATCACCTCCATGTCAATAGTATGTCCCCCAGGGTCCACTTTAGGAACTAAGTAATGGACATTCAGCATGGTATAATTTGATGGGCCCTGGCTGCAGCTGCTACCTTAGATGCTCCAGGATGTGTTGTCCTAGCTGTTCTGTAACCACACGACCTTGTGAGGGTGGTGAAGTCTCCACCAGAAAGAAACAGTGGGGACCACCAGGTAGCACAGAATTATAGGATGTTTGGGGCCACTGCATTTGGAGAAAATTAAGATGGTGGCTGCCCAGAGCCTCACTAGCAGGCGTCATCATTGGTTGTGGGTCTTGACAGATGTCCAGGAATATTAGGTGGTGATGTTGGGTCTGAGCTGTCAGATATTTGGAGCAACTTTCTTTGTTAGTGTGGCATTTGGCCCTGAATGTCATTACAACCATTGATGGCAATGCCCCATTTTTCTGACCCAACTGCCAGTTTAAGAAAGGAATCCCATTTTTCCTATGCAGCATTAACATACAATACTATAAAAATACTATAGGGACGCAGGTGGCGCTGTGGGTTAAAGCCTCAGTGCCTAGGGCTTGCTGATCGAAAGGTCGGCGGTTCGAATCCCCGCGGCGGGGTGCGCTCCCGTCTTTCGGTCCCAGCGCCTGCCAACCTAGCAGTTCGAAAGCACCTCCGGGTGCAAGTAGATAAATAGGGACCGCTTACCAGCGGGAAGGTAAACGGCGTTTCCGTGTGCGGCTCTGGCTCACCAGAGCAGCGATGTCACGCTGGCCACGTGACCTGGAAGTGTCTCCGGACAGCGCTGGCCCCTGGCCTCTTAAGTGAGATGGGCGCACAACCCCAGAGTCTGTCAAGACTGGCCCGTACGGGCAGGGGTACCTTTACCTTTACCTTACTATAAAAATCTGGCTGTTAATCATTATCTTTCAGCAGTTATTTTCTTATTTTTTTAAATATAAAGTTCTTTTTCCATGCTGATGATAAAAACTTGTTTTACTGCCTGCAGTGTACCTTGTGCTTTAGATTTTTATGCCTTCATATTTTGTATCCTTATCTGTTCTTCCATTTTCTGCAAAAGACTTTAGTACTCAAAGAGTAGAGGGATGCTACCTGCCACGATTTCTGCCAGTACAGTGATGTATTTGCAGTATGAGACACAGACCATTTTCTCCCTCTGGAATTAGAGTGAGGAGAAGTGTTGGGTACGCATGCCTGTGTAGTATTATTATTTTCCATTGAACTGGGGCACTTTAAACTGTTCTGAGAGACTATGTCCCTAGTCCCTGACTTAATACAGAAAAATAATAATGTAAGAATAGCAGTGAATCGTATACAGGAAGGCTCCAGCTGTGATTGCTGGCTTTTTAGTCTACAAAGCAGCACTAGGAAACTCAACTCAATTTAAGGGCTATGGCAGGCTCTATTTCACAAATGAGAAGTTTAGGCCACAAGGGAAGGGGAGAACAAGAATTGTATGCATGTGTTCATCATTAGAGTTGAGTGAACCATTCACTACATAGCTTAGCTTTAAGCAAATGGGTATAAGAAATCTTTATATACACTGATTGATTATTAGACTGATCAGTAACAATAGAACCCTTGGGAAAGAATTGGACTGATTGGGTCAGTCAATTGTTCTTTCTTACCTCACAGAGGGTATAATCACACCAGGGCTGACTCTACCATAGAGCAGTGCTGTACCACTCACAAAGCCTCTCCAGAAGCAGGCTACATCACAACATAACATCATCCAAGAGGCACAACTGGGGAAAAGGAACACAGAACAGTCATACAAATGTTCATCTCTCCCAATAGAGCTCTGTGTGATGAAGTCGCCATCCCAAGGCCTATTCACACTGCAGGCAAATGGGATGCATCATGTGGGCAGGATATATCCATGTATTAATAGAAGTGTTAATTGCATGGTATTATCTTCATAGTGACATGTATGAAGCCGACTTACACATCCCACTCATTTATGGCAACTTATTTTTTTGTGTATTGTACTGCTGGTTTTGTATACTGCTTTTGTGTATTTCAGTTAAAAAAAATGTGGTGGTAACAACAACAGCCCATATAAATGATTCTGCTATATGAAACCATTATTGCTGATGTGACTCTAGGAAAATTGCATTGCCACTATAAGCTATATGAAAGCTATCCAGAATTTTATCCAGAGGGGTTACTCAAAATGCATGGGCCAGCTTCATCATCCAGATACTAATGCATATGCCAGCCATGTCCCCCAGCCTACTTGTGACCAACATCAGTTTGAAGGAGGACTATGTGCAGGGATACACAAGTATGAACACCAACTTTGTTGATGTCACATCAGCCAGCAGGATGCAGACAGTGGAGGTTACTCTATCAAGGCAAATGAGGTATTTCCTCACCATTCTCAGTTCTTCCAATTCCAATTATGCACACCTTCCTATTTAAAAGTGGCCAGCTTCTAGTGTGGGCACTAGCTTCTGTGTTATGGATAGCCTCTTCATACTTGAATATGTGTTATGGGAGAGGTTTGTAAGGTTGTGTGAGAAATCCCATTGAATCCTGAGCGAATGCTACAAATGTGAACACTATAACATGAAAAGACCATATTTTCAGTCCATAAGACGCCCCCTATTTTGGGGGACTCTGATTTAAGAAAATGGGGCGAGATGGCCCCGTGTATAAGATGCCCCCTAATTTTGGAGATACTTTTTAAGGGAAAAAACCTAGACTTAAACACGGAAAAATACAGTGAATGATGTACTCCGAAGCTGATGAAAAATCTCAGGGCAGGTGAGGAGGCGTAAGTGAGCAGAAAAAGCACACAGGCTAACTTCCAGTGTTACTAACACTTTAGTTATACAGACAAGCAGCTTTTATTCCTCAGATGTTTGTTATAGACCTTGACCTGTAGTGAGCCACAGATGATTTATTTTGTATTAGTGGTAGTTCTTCCTTGCTCTCAACAAGCCTGACTGATATGTTGGATTAGCCGTTGTGCACTCATGTTTTCTGCCTCATTTTCCAGGGTAAGGGTTTGTTTGTTGGTAATCCTCTTTATAGCTCTCTTTCTTCCATCGCCCTTATTCAGAAAAAAGCATTGGACAAGGTATACTGTTTCTTGCTCCTGGGTTTGGTAGATATTGACAAATCTCTGTGGGGAGGAATATAAGGCCCAGGGTTAAAAGTGAAGAGGTATATCCAGGCAAACTTAGTTGTGCTTACTTCCAGTTGAAATCAATGGGACTTAAATCATTACTAGCATGTCCCACTGATTTCAGTGGGCAGGAGAAACAAATGGTAAGGCACAGGTTCCATATATTACAACACCAATCACAGTAAGAAAAAGCAAGATGACCTTAAATAGCTCTGGAAAAGGTTTATTAGGCCCAACACATTTCATGATAAATCCTACGTCATTGATGTAGAGATAAATAATATAAAACTATGAAATACTTATATGAACCAGTACTTAATGGTAAGACTTTACACGGTCTCAAAATATCAACAACAACCAGGAACAGGACAAACAACTAATCAATTGTTTGGAAAGTTCTGACTGGATTAAACTGGATTCAGCCCAATTTCTTTCTTTCTCATCAGCAGATGAAGCACACCACAGTGAGATCTGATTGGGATAGACGTGGTTTAACTTCATGATATTTTGCATGTAGCTTGTACACAGTTTTCTTTGGGATCTGAACATATGGAAGAGCAGTCAGTGCTTTCCTTGCTCATTGCAAGCACACTCTGTGCCCTATTTGCCATACACACCATCTGTTGTTAGGGCATATGGATTGGGCCGTTGTCATGTGCTGAGCAGATAGTTGTACCACCAGAGATTAAGCAAGTAAAGGAGGAGAAAAGCAGCAATGACTGGATGCAGTCAGGGGTGAATGATGCGCTACTTCTAATACTGCTAATTTATTTAGTATTCAGACTTCACTGAAGAACCTTTTGTCACATCATCCATCACAGAATGGCACTGGAGAGATGGAGTTTAGAAAAATTAAAAACCTGTTTGTTACTGTAAACCAAAGAGCATGAACAACATCCATCAAACACAGACAGAGGTGGAAGATAAACAAGAGTTGGTTGGAACCAATTGATGTGCACTGATTTTTTCGTAACTCCAATTTATTAAAATGCTTCTGCTAGAGATTAACTATCTGTAGTGCAATATTTATCTTCTCTCCCTTTCCATCTGCATGGCTGCACATAGCAATTTCAAACACTTAAAAAAATTAATTGGGGGAAAAAACATGTTTCTTCTTATTTTTTATAGTTTTACAGCTTGTGCTAACGCCTGTATTTAGAAGACACACCACAGCTACATTTTTCAGTATGTTATAGCACATGGCAGGCATAAAAGGTATGCCTCCTACAGTAATGCTAAAAGCTGCTTGGCTTAATTCCCCCTAGTGTGTGCACAAGTAAATGAGCTCATCCAGTGAATGGAACAGGCAGCCTTGGGGAGGTTCTATCTCAGCTTCCATTTTATTTTATTTAAACATTTTATATACTGCTTAACACAGTAGTCTCTAAGAGGTATACAGTGAGATTTAAACAAGCACAATAATGATAAAATCAGTCCAAACCATAAATAAAAGAAGTATTTGCTCCAATACTTCCTGTTGTGAAACCTGTTGCATGATAAACTTCTACTAGTGCAGCTGTTGGATTTCATATGGCACAGCCATCATTCTTGCTCTTATGTTAGCACAACAGTCCTTGCATTGGTGATCAGAGAACATTGAATCTGGATTCATGGCCAGTACCAGATGGTTCCAGGCTGGTGTGCAATGGGTGTTGCACAACCTAGGAAGGTATGATCCTACCTTGGGAAAAATTGCCACTCTTTTCAAAATTATTTTGATTTCCTTTGGAGGTTCTCAAATGTTTTAACTGTTTAAGAACCTTAAAAATTGCTTTTGATTCTACACTAGATAAAGATTTTGCTGCTGCTTGAAGCATTCTTAAAATCTGGATGCTTAGATGACACTAAGCCACCTTATGCACTTTTGAAATAATAATAATAATAATAATAATAATAATAATAATAATAATAATATGCAGTAATTATGACAAATGGTGATTCATTCTTTCCTGTTTGGCATCTCTAGTATCCTGCAGAACAACTTTTAGATTTACTGGAAATGACTCTGAGCTTCACTTCAGTTTGAACACCTCTAAACTTCAACCATTCCCATGTATCATCCAGACTCTGTACTCATAACACTGGGAAGTAGATGCAATTTTCTTTTAAGGCAAACTTAATTATATTTATGCCTTTTCAAAATGACTGCTGCCAAATTTATATCTGAACTCATCATATCAGTGGATTAGACATTCCGTATCATTCCCTGCTGCTGACTTCTGAGCATTATTTACTTGATTATAAAGCCTGGTTTGATGGGACACAATCACATTTCTGTTCTCAATTATCAGCCCAAACTGTGTTAGTCAGAGATCCCTTTGAATAAAGAAAATGACCTAATGGGTTAGTTCTCTGCCATGGAATTCAAATGTCTCTATTCAAATGTCAAACCAAACTCAATTTTGCTCCCCCTAACCTTTTAAAGTTAGCTAAAAGTATGGAAGCAACAAGCAATTTGATTTGCAACTTAGGGGCAGTTCAAGCATTATTGAAACTGGCATTCCTGTATATGCAGTGGAGCACAGGCTACATGTCTGCTGCCTATTACATATCAATTATAATGTGATTCATATATCTGCACAAGTACACATAACCTCTGCAATCCATCTTCCTTGAAGAAGGAGGAATGGACGCTTTAGAAATTATGAACCGTATATCAAAGCACCCAAATCCATGCTGTGTGTGCACCAGTAATCACTACTATCCCAAACATGCTTTTTTTTTTTTTTAATTCACAAGCTATATATATATAACTGTCACTATAAATAGCATTTATAAGTGGCACCAGGATGACTGTGAACCTCTTGTAGTATTTTGAATGTGAGTGCATTATACTGTACAGAGTCAAACGAAAGCCAAACCGATTAATTATTGCTTTTTGCATTCATATTCCTTGGACATGATTCTCTTGTTTCCAGTCTTCCTTTTCTTTTCTCTCTGTTAAATATGAAATGGGAGTAATTAATTTTAGACTCCCTAGAGCCTATTGCAACAACCTTGGGAATTGGATAACAGTCTGCACCAGGCAAACCATGTTGTCAAGATAATTTTTACTGCAGCTTGATGTTTCTTGTGCTGTTCTAATAAAGACCACTCCATTTCACGCACATAAAACTATATTGACAATCAATCCTCCACACTCTGGCTATTCCAACCATTTGCGCTCTTCCTTTAATGCCCTAGGACACCTCTGTGTTAACTTAAAGTGTGGTAACATCAGCTGCTTGCATGCCTAAGAACTTAGACGGCTGCAAATTTTATTGCAGCTGTTTATCAATTGAGGGAAGGGCAAGTAAGCATTCTTCCCCCATCCCTTTAAATTGCACAGCAGAAAACACTTGGTAAGTTTTCAGCCTATGTTTTCATTGACTCCCACGTAGCACCAGCTCTATTTACTCAGATTACTACCCATTGGTAGAACCAGGTTATCACCACAAAGATAGGAAGACACATGGGAAATAGGAAGCTGAATCAGACAACTCATCCATTTGTATTACCTGCACTGACTGGCAGTGGCTCTCCAAAGTTTCAGACTTGGGACTTTCTCGGCCCTAACTGGAGATGCCAAAGAATGAACCTGCATCTCACATTAATTTCTCATTCTAATTCCAGGTTCTCAGCTTGTGGAGTCCTTGAGTTTCTATTCTTCTCTAGCTGAGCTTCTAGTTAAGCACTTTCACATCAGCTGGCTAACAGCTCTAAGATGGCTAATTAAGTTAATTGGCTTATCTTAATGATTTAGGACTATCTACAAAGGATCCATACAATGACCAAAACATGGAAATACACCTCAGCTTCCATTTTATCATGATGACCAAAACATGGAAATACACCTCAGCTTCCATTTTATCATGATGGTGATTAGAAGAACACAAAGCTGATTTTACAGAAGTGACCTGCTTGCTAAACAGAGCTCTTTAATATCAGCTGCAAAAGATCTGAAAACTACCAGTTTGGAATAATAAAACTTGCCATTAAACAACGTTATCCAGTGGTCTTGCTGCCTGCCGAACAGAGAGCATGTGAGAGACATAGCAGGGTTCTGCAGTCTGTTTTGTACTGTTTCTGCATCTTGTCTTGCATGTTCAAGGATGAGGTTGTATGCATTTTTCAGCACATATCCTGCCCAGCTCTGGAAGCTCAGAGCAAGTGGTTCAGAACAACAGATGATCTCAACAACTACTTAAAAAAGAACAGATGACCTGGGTGAGGCAGGTATCACTGAGATCTTGACCCTCAAGAGGCTGGATGTGGGGAAAGCCTTCATGCCTCAAGGGGCATAAAATGGCTTTGGCTGTAACTAGTTCTCTGTGGAAGGGCTCTTGATCCAGCAGATGTTCCCACATGAGTTGAGGTGACATTTCCTCTGATCTGCCCTTCCCACTATAGGCCCCTGCACTGCCTCTCGTGATGCTCTGGAGGGTCCACCAACCTTCTAGAACAGTTCAGGGAGCAACAAGGCTGCAGAGAAGATGTATCTTGTGAATGTCCCTTTGTTCATCAGACCCTTCCTGTTGCATCATTTAGACAGCATTGGGATATTTTTTCACCCAGGCATTTGTTACTTGAAAGGTGGCAGGTTTCAGCAGAAAGTGTTACAGGATTCAAATTGGTTTATTTAATTGCTTAACTTTTTGTAATTGTTTAGTTATTTCCTTGTAGAACTACTAAAAATATAAACTCTGTTATGTTGTTTGTTTAATATTTCGTATTTTGGGCAACATTTAATTACCGGCATACATATTTATTTATTTATTTATTTATTTTAAAAAGAAAATTACCTATTTAATTGGAAGCAGAATGATGATTAGAACAGACCATTGGCCTGATCCAGTCATCCTTCTTATGCCTTCAGAGGCAGAAGTAGTCTCCTGACTGCTACTTGTTACCTGTAGGGCAGGTGTGGGCAACTTTGGGCCTGCCATAAGTCAGACCAAGTGTTGCTATTTTCCAGAGACAGTCCCTGATTTACACAAACCATCCTGGTTCCTGATTTGATCTGAAAATGTCCCACTTTTCCTTAGGGTGCCCCTATTTTCATCAGAGAAATGTTGGAAGGTATGGTAGGAAGTCCCTATTTTCATTGGAGGATGTTGGAGGGTATGGAGTTCTCTGACCCCAGAGCTGTCTGAAAGCAGCCCTATATAGGGAAGTTTTTTATGTTTTTATATATGTTGGAAGCTACCCAGAGTGGCTGAAATAACCCAGTCAGATGGGTGGGGTATAAATGGTAAAATTATTAATATGGAATGGGACATCCCTATTTTCATCAAAGAAATGTTGGAGGGTTTGACATAAGTTGTCAAACTACAGCTCCCATTGGCTATGGTTGCTGGAGCTGATGGTGTGGCAACATCATGAGGGCTAAACATTTCTCATACCTGCTGTAAGGAATGCTGCTGTTCCTAGAAGCATCTAACTGACCACTGTTGAAAACAGAATGCTGAACTAGGTCAGTCCCTGGATTGGAGCAGCTTTCTTCTTATAACCCTTCTTTAATAAGGGTTTTTTATTCAAATGTTCATAGAGTTTCCATTGCTTGCTAAATATAAAAAATTAGACCATGTCACAGTAACTTTCTGGTGCATTTTATCCTTTAGATGTCCTTTGAGAAATCTTGATGTACAACCTAGTCACTTTCAAGTGCTTTTATTCATTGAGCAAAATGGGACAAAGGCCTTCATCAGCTGAAATACTGACAGGGACTAGCCTGAGAATGCGATTTTAAATGCCTGTTATTATTTTTCAGAGAGACCAGGGTGTGTGGGGGGAAGTCTGCATAACATCAGCACTTCAGTAAAGTGTAAAGCAGAGTGCATTATGTAATAGCCAAGGTTGTATCTGATTTTTTTGATTTTTTTTCAGAGCTGCTAATTGGAAGATGAAACGAGCAGAGCAAAATGCACAGGCGGTGTTTTCCACCATGTACCATATGATTAAAAGATCACCTTTTTTGCTTCGTACCCGCCATCTGACTCAGTTTTTTTTCTGATGGATTCAGCATCTTCCTGAACTGTATCCAACAGAGAGAGGGAGAGAGATAAAGTAAAATAAAAAAGTAGAGCTTGTTAAGTTTTGGGGGCAAAAAGCAAGCAAGCAAACCAACAAACAAAAACCCTCTATCACGAATTGTTTATGTCACCCACAGTTCACCAAAGAGATTTTCCAGAGAACTACACTACGTAGTTTTGACCGTTGAAGTGAAAATCTTCGTAGAGCTTACATTTTCTGGAATAGTTTGTCGCTTTCCAATTGCTTTAGGATTTTCAAAGTTCACTGTTCATTTTGGCTCCTGGTTGCTTTTAAAATTTATGTTACCAGATGAAGGAGCTAATCTCTTTTGATTCAGATCCATTCACTCTGGGAGTTCAATTTAAAAAGTTAGTATGTCCTCAGAAAAAAATAGGGGGGGGGGAGCCCCAGCAACATGAAATTGGATTACTTTCTTTGGAGGAAGAAAAGGTGACTGGCAGCCCCATCTGTAACTAGTTATGCTGATTTAGTTCTATTGATTCCAGAAGGAGAAGGGACCAAACAACTTAAATCTATGCATTTAATTGTGTTATTTCTTCCTGACCATTAGAGAGGATAAAAGAGAAGAACAAGATAAGGAAAACAAAAAGTGGCATTAAGCTATGAAACTGACACCCAAATCTTATGGATCGCCTCAGACTGCAGTTGCTGCGGAAACCTAATCACATATTATGGCAAAACCTCCCTCCTGCTTTTCTGCCTGGCCCATTTCCACCTGTGCTGGCTGGCTGAGCCCTGTCTGACTCCACTTAGCAATGCTGCTCCATTTACTAAGGGTGACTAGAGATCCCATATGTTATGGGTAGAATCATGGTCATGTATGTTTTTCTGGCCCCTTGCGGGAGACAGAGGAATTGATGGTGGATGCTGCCTTAGAGTTTAGAACTAAAGGGTGACATGAGACAAACTGCTCAGCCATTGTTTGGCATGCTGTCAACATGTTTTCTGCTACTTTTCATTATTGATTGTTAATACTGCACTTTTCAACTGCCTCATCGTAATGAAGTGAATTGCTTTGAAACCTTCTGAGACACCTTACTGATTTAGCATGGCTGGGGAAAGATTTCTTAGCTAAAAGTGGTTACAGTGGTACCTTGGGTTAAGTACATAATTTGTTCTGGAGGTCCGTTCTTAAGCTGAAACTGTTCTTAACCTGAGGTACCAGTTTAGCTAATGGGGCCTTCCACTGCCGCCGTGCGATTTCTGTTCTTATCCTGAAGCAAAGTTCTTAACCCGAGGTACTATTTCTGGGTTAATGGAGCGTCTCCTCCCCCATCGTTCTGCCCAGACACTGAGGTCCAGCTCCGAGGGCCTTCTGGCAGTTCCCTCACTGCGAGAGGCCAAGTTACAGGGAACCAGGCAGAGGGCCTTCTCGGTAGTGGCGCCCACCCTGTGGAATGCCCTCCCATCAGATGTCAAAGCGATAAACATCTACCTGACATTCAGAAGACATCTGAAGGCAGCCCTGTTCAGGGAAGTTTTTAATATGTGACATTTCAGTGTATCTTTTATCTTTGTTGGAAGCCGCCCAGAGTGGCTGGGGAAACCCAACCAGATGGGCGGGGTACAAATAAATTATTATTATTATTATTATTATTATTATTATTATTATTATTATTATTATGAAGCGTGTGTAACCTGAAGCGTCTGTAACCCGAGGTACCACTGTATTAATTTTGTGATAATTGGGACATACCCAACTAAGTCACGCACAGAGCAGTCCCAGACTTAAGCCTGTTGATTTCAGTGGGTCTGTTCCCTGTTGGATACATATTGTTTGTGTTCTTTTCCTTTGGATATAATTATTGTTTGCTCCCACAAGTTCACAGAGGAGGGTGGTCCATTATGCAGCATGACTCTGAATACAAGCTGCTGAGAATCAGAGGTGCGTAGGATGGTGTTGCACTCATGCCATGTTTGCGGGCTTCCCATGGGCATCTGGTTGGCCACTGTAAGAAAAGGATGCTGAACTAGACGGACCTCTGGCCTGATTCCATAGGTTATTCATATGTTCATTAGGGGGATTGCCACCAGCATCAAAATGCCAACTCCCACCTGCTTACCTTCTTACTTATCTCCAGTCCATGAGATGGAGCTACCCATAAACTCCTTTCCCCACTTAGAAACAGTGCTGTGCTTGAATAATGTTGTAGAGAGGATGAGGAGCACAAAACTAGACTCAGTTCACTCTGCTTGTTATTGGGCCTGGTTTCACCTACTCCCTGATTTCTGCCCTGCTAGTGCCAATGGGCACTAACCACCAATAGGCATGTAAAACCAAAATATCTTCAGTTCGTTACAGCAACAGACGAAACCAAAATATAGCTGGTACAGGATGCAAGAAAAAACTGGGAGGGTCACACCACCATGCATAACTCATTCTGTAGATAGAAGATGCTGCAAAGGTTTTAGTAAAACACAGCCCTTTACAGTTCAACCATAGATTGCAGTCAAGTAGACTAATCCTATGAATGTTTATTCAGGAGTCTTAAACTTTAAAGGAGACTTTCCCCCAATTTGCATAGATATGCAAACTTAATCAAATATAAATTCTGATTTTGAAATTCAGATGGTTTTTATTCAAGAAATTTAAGACTTATTCTGAGATCTTTTTATGACTCTTGGGTTTTACTTTCAGCTTATTTCCATTCCCAGTCATTTTTATTTATATTATCCAATTTTTGTTTTTGTTTTTTCCTGTTAACTTTTGCATTTTGATACTTTTCTTCAGCTACCTATGCCTTAATGGTAAATGACAAGTCTGGGGCAGTCCATCATCTGGTGACCTGTTTATAATCTATCTTCCTCATTTCTTGATTTTAAAATGGCATTTTTTAAACAAATAAAAAGCAGTCCCTTTTCTCACTGCAATGACTAATGGTGCTATGCTTAATATGATGCAATGTTTAATATTCAAGGCTAGTTTTACTGCAGTGCTTTTGGTACAGTAAACCTTTATGCTTTTATGTTTCTCTTTTTTCCTTCAGATTTATTTTATATCAAACATTTTTGTACCCAGCTTTGTTCTTTCTGGATTTCAAGAAGTGTAAAATCAATAGCCATAGCAAGAATACAATGATAAAACAAGAAATAAGATTCCTAAATTAACTTCCAACACTTTAAAGGACCCAGGATGCCTAACAGCAATTAAAAAAATTATACAAGTGTCATAACAACATACAAATATCATAAAAATACATTTAAATGACAACAAATTTATAACCACTTTTAAAGATACAGTAGCATAAACAATAAACTCTTCCTGTTAATCTTGACCAGCATCACCAAGTGCTGGCAAGATTAATGTGTTCTTAAGCAACATCAAAACTTCAGCAGTAGGGAGGACAATCCTATCTCAGTGATGGAGGAGTTCCATAGACAGAGGCCCTGCCCCCATGCCACCACCCTATGAGTCTCAACCAGGGCTGATCCATCCATGTGTCAAGGTGAGGTGACCACCTTGGGGACAGCAGATTCTGCCTCCAACAAATATATCACCCACTGCTGCTGCTGCTATGGTAAAAGCTCCTTGGAAGTCATATCTGCCATCTCCTTGGCTGTCTCCCCATGCCTCCTCTGCAACATCCCACCCCTAGGGAGGAAATGGCAGAAGTTGCCTTCTCCTGGGTTCTGCGCCTGCCCAGCATGATTCAGAGTGTGACCTACCCTGTGTTAAAATTAAAAGCAACAATATTTTAATTCCCACTTCAGTTGTCAGGTAAGGTTGATTTGACACCCACCCCTTGTTCCCTAAACAGCCGTACCTTGGAAGTCAAAAGGAATCTGTTCCAGAAGTCTGTTCAACTTCCAAAATGTTCGGAAACCAAAGTGTGGCTTCTGATTGGCTGCAGGAAGCTCCTGCAGCCAATCGGAAGCAGCAAGAGCCCCGTCGGACGTTCAGCTTCCAAAAGAATGTTCACTTCCAGATTTTGATATTTCGGGAGCAGATGGGTGCATTTTGTGGTTTACCTCAGGTGCCAAAATGTCTTGGGCCAGCCCTGCTCTCACCTCTTGGTTTCTGTTGCCCTGTAAACAATGGCAACAGAAACACCACACTGAACATGTGTCACTCCCCGCTGGAAATAAAGGGCAATTCCCCAGCTTTGCACATGCTCATTGGCTAAGAACATTGTTCAGTGACTTGGTTCTGCCCTAATGAGGAAAAAAGTGCAAATTATAGGTAATATTTTAAACTGGGAAATAATAAAATTAAATGAAAAAGAAATACTGCAGGGCAAGTTGACTTATCAAGCAAAAACAGCTAAGAACAACAGAGCACTGGAAATTAATTCAGTACATGTAGGTTGGCTCCATATCATTCTGACAGGTCTTGCACCTACCAGTCCTTGAAACAAATAATAAAAATTCTTCCTCACCGCTCCCCATCTTCTCCCATATCTATATATACTTAAAAGTCGTTTTCCCAAGAGAACAATTTACTGTTTCCTTGAATTGGGCATCACAGTTGTAGACAGAAGGAATGCAATGACCCCAATAAAGCAAGTTGCCTTGCCCCCAAAAAACTGTCAAAGCTTTCTTCCTTATTGTTTTCTAGGTTAAGGAGTTAGCAAAGTGGGAAACTTACTTATTATACAGAATCTGTCTAACTCCTCGCAAACTTTAAACAGACACACTAAGCAATGATGACAACTTTGGCCAAGATTTCTGTTTGTGTTTGTAAAGAAATGTACTGCTTTAGGAAGAATGTTCCTTCTGTGTTTGTGCTCTCTCTTTCTCTCTCTCTCTCCTGCTTTCTCCTTTTAAATGTACATTAAAATACACAGGACTCTTGCAAATGTGATTCTTCTAAATGGTAGTGTGGGAGAAATCAAGGTGCCATAGCATAATCTAAACTTTCCAGGATAGTTTCCTGTGGGTTTAAGTGGTGTGCAGACGAGAACTTTCTGTGAAAGTTCACAGAAAATAGCAGAGCCATATATAATAATATATTGATTTTGTAAAAGTTCAGCATGGATGCATGTTACCCAGCTACAAGTGGGACCTATAACAAAATGTTACCAAACAGAGTGTTGAAAGCTAGTTGTGCCAGCACTCAGCCATACCCTTTTCAAGAATGCTCCATTCCATCATCACTCCTCAAAAACAGTCAAAATTCCATGAGCTCTGAGCATGCTCAGGCATCATTGTGCAGTTTGGATGTTTCCCCTTTATTTTTATTTTATTTTTGTTCTGCAAACTTCAAGGTTCACGAAAGCCTGCTGATTCCTTTCCATGTGTGTGGTGTGACATTTTGGCTATATAAGTATCTTCATTCAGATAATGAGTCTGGTAGTGGTATATAGGATAATAAATATATAGCATTTTTCATTCTTAAAAAAAAAAAAGATTCTGATCTCCTTAAGAGTTAATTTGCATAACCAGCTTTCCCATTAGAGGATATATTCAGTGCTGAACAGAACTTTTACAGCTGAACTTTTTAAGAGCTTTTTTTTGGTTTGGTTTGTTCTGGGTAGTGCCACCAGCTTTGCTGAATGCCTTTCCCAGAGAGTTGTACTAATTGCTACACTGTGTTCCTTTAGGTGTTTCTGAGGTACGAGGCTGCCTATACATTTTGTAATTGTGGTTTCGCATTTTCTATTTGCATTACAACTTGTGATTTGATTGTTTAGAGTTGTTTTGGTTCCATCTTTTATGGCAAAGAGCAGGAGATAAATGATGAAACTGAACTTACTACCAATGTTTATCAGTAGTTCAGGTCCATTAAAAATAAGTAACAAATGGATGAGGGGGGCATTTTTATACCTCAAGCTAAACTCCAGTGTATCTCATGATAGTAAAATGTCTCAATACCAAACCAAGAGTATGATATCAGAAGATATCTTCTTCCCTTTGTTATGAGGAAGAAGGAATAAAAACAATATCCTGTGGCATTTTATTTCACTTTATATGTCAACATTGGCTGGGACAAAAAAAAAAAGTAAAATCTGTATACAGTGGTACCTCTAGCTGTGGACACGATCCGTTCCGGGGTGCCGTTCGCATCCTAAAAAGTCTGCAACTAGTGCGGCGCTTCTGCGCAAGCGCAGAGTGCAATAGAGCGCTTCTACGAATGTGCGAAGTGCGCAGAACACTTCTGCGCACACGCATGTGGCAAAACATGGAAGTATACACGTGTTTGCAAGCCAAAAAGACACAACATGAACCTAATGCAACACGGGGTATGACTGTAGTATAAAATACCTAAAATGTTCATTCAATAGCATAATAATTGCATCACTAACTTAAGTCTAATTGAGTTCATTGAGACCTTTGTATAACTAGAATCTGGTTTAGAACCACACCCACACCCACACACCCCTTGAAAAAATATGCAGGAGTGCAGCATTCATGGTTGTGATCTTTCTGTAAGAAAACCATCCCCTTAATTTAAGAAATGGCATTATTGCCTAAAACTGTGCTGATTTTTTCACTGAACTAAATTACTTAATTCTAGATTTTGAAAGATCCTTGTTGAAGGGAGCACTGGAGCTGTGTCCATGATTCATGTTTTTAGCATTATTATTCCATTCTTTATCCTGCCTAATAGTCTACCAAAATATCTGAAATCTGAAACTGCCAGCTTTTCAAGGACTGTTTGGGCTTGGATGGTATGTAAAACAGTTTGGGTGCGTGTTTTTTCTGAGTCAGGTGTGCTATTTTTGCTCATATTACTCATTTGAATTTCTAAGGGATCAGCAGCCTGCTTGTCATTGTATAATCCAGGAACGTTAATTAAATAGATCAGCACATAAAAGCAACAATTTTCACCTCAAAAACCAGCATTACACTGAGTAGGTCATGTTTCTTATCTTTAGAGATTGCCAAGAACACTTAAGATGACTATAATTGGGGAGGGGAGGGGAAGGTTGTAAGAATCTTTAAAGTTCATCTCAGTGTTCAGCTTTCCATGGTTTATCATTGTGTTATGCATTCTTTTTCAGTATCTCGTCTTTTAATCACATTTCCTCCAGTTGGAGAAAAAAGAGGATAAAAGCATCCTGAAAGAAGAACGTAAGCGAAGGGTTGATTTTTGCCCTCAGTCATATTTAATATTTGTTTGCTCACTAGTGATCAGAGGTTTATTTTCAGTTGGCCACAGATTTCTCTTCACAGTCTGGACAGAAAGAAGGTAGAGTAAGAACATGGACTGACTCTGTAAACGACTGCCATGGAATTCAGGGAGACTTCTCCCCCAATGCATTTTCCTGAGTTTTTCAGCCAGTGACTGATCACTGCATGCATATCAGTTAATATCTTGACCCTACTCCACTGAATTGAAATTTCAGCCTTCACGGCATAGGAAAATGGTCAAGTACATAGCTATTTTCGTGGAGGAGGGTCAAGATATTAACTGATATGCATGAAATTTCATATATAGATATATAATCCCTAGTGCCTTTGGAGCAGGCATTTTCAAAAAAGAGTTTTTTATGAACCGCCCTAGTAGGGCAGTAATTGTTCCTTGATAATTTGTCACCCGCCTCCATGATGGCACCTGGGACAACCCGCCCCCACACCCCTTTCCTACGCCCCTGGCCTGGAGTTGCCTGTGAGGCTCTGATTGATTGCCTGTGTGTAGGTGCTAATTTCAATCATTTGTAATACAGTCAGAGGCCTATTAAAGGGTCTGATTTTGATGCATTCCAAGTTTGCTAGCATAGTGTTTTTGTATCTGACTCACCTTAAAACAAATTGCCTGATTTTGACAAACATTTGAAAAATAACCATTCATAATAACAGTGCCAAATATTAGTGATCAAAACCACAAGAGGACTGATTGACTGACATTTAGAATTTTGCTATTGCTAGCTAGCATATGGAGGAAGAAAAACTAGCTCAAACCAAAGCGTTTATGAATAAAACTGTCATTTGGACATATGTTGCTTCTATTTAAAACTGCTCTTTCCATGTTTATATACAGTCTGGAAAAAGAGAGAAAGAGAGGATCAGGAAGAAGTCAGGCGTTTTTGAGTGTTTTAAAAACAAGTTAAATTTCACTTCATCTACAGAACACTTCAGATTCTTCTGTTTCTGCATTATGCTATTTGTATGTTTCAGCAATGGATAGAAGCAGGAGTCTCTCTCTTTTTTGTTCACTGAAAATGCCATTAGTCATAAATATCAAGATAAGCTTCTGAATTGAGCTTTGTACCATTTAACATGTCAAATCTGAAGATAAGATTGGAGTACACAGACAATTAGGGGTGCCAGTTATCTTCCATATATTCAAAGCCAAAAAGTAAAGTAATATGATTGTTCTTTATGTAATACATCAAAGAGAATTTTACAGCAAAGTCATGAAGCAGTGGTTAACTCTTCCTCCTTTGGAAATTAGTGGCAAGAAACTCTTCAGGTTTTTCCATAAAATTGACTTTATTCAATCAGTTTAAGAAAAAAACAAACTACAGTGCAATATAGATCCCTATACCCCAGATATACTCAGCCCCCCAAGGAGGACATGCAATTAAAATCATAGTTCTTTATTGGCAAGGCACTCAATGACATCAGCTCCTAAGTTGCAAGAGTCACATGTACTGCTCCTGTGAAATAGCAAGGCATCTCCTTCTGCGGTATTCACCGACTCAACAGCTGGAGCAACAGCATGACCATGCCTCCATCAGCACATTTAAACCCCCTCTTCTGACGCAGTGTGTTCAAGCCACCAGCAACTTTTCCTGTGTGTCATCTCCAGCTACTCCTGTTGCTTTAAGCCCCTTCTCACCATTGGAAACTGTGAGGGACTCTCTCTTCCACCTCTGTACCTTCTTGCAGCTCTTCTGCACCTAGTTGTCTTCTCCTGTCTCTGACTGCCCAGCCTCTTTCTCTTTTCCCACCTCAGAACCCCATAAATCACTGGCCCCTTCCCATTGCTGCCTGCCCCTGACACACTAGCATGACAAATACACCAGTGGAGATTCTGCCAGTGGAGCTATTACGCAGCAAGGATGTACAGAGGACCGCCTGAAATGGGGTGGAAATGTGGGCAGCATAGGGAAGGAATGGACTTATGCTGCATCCTGTACTCTTTTCATCGTCACTATCCAATCTCTCCAAAAGAAGCATGCATGCCATGGGCATGGCCGAAAAGCATGAGTGCCTTTTCCATCAGGGGAATTAATTCTTAATTCTAGAATTTCTCATTGCTGAATTCAACGGCATAATGGAAAAAAGAACCAACCAAAAATTTAAAGCTGCAAGCAGAAATTGATCTTTTCCCACTATATATATATATATGTATAAGATTGGGTGGCCAACCTGTATAAATCAAGCTCTAAGAAGATTGAGCCTTCCTTCTCTTAGAAATGTTTCATTTTCCCCACTTCAGTGTGGTGCAATCCATCTACACCAAATAGTATACCATAGAAGATATCAATAGACTGCCGTGGAATCAAATGGCTTTATAATCTGGTGAATTTAAGAAGGTTCCCAGCAGGATTCATATCACTATCATTTTGAAGTCCAGATCCAAACCTCATTGGTTATGACTGATGAACTATGATTGCACTGATGTTGTATCATATAAATATTTGTCACCCTATTTTTGATGTAAACATGTACTGACTGACATGCTTTGCTTTCCAAAGTGCCCACTGGAGAAAAGTAATAATGCTCTCACCAGTCATATTCTAGGGGGAAAGGCACATGGTACAAAGTTTAGAATATTATTATATATCTAGTTAAAAGTGCTCAGTCTAAAACCCAGAAGAATTCTGTCATTGTCACCTTTCATAGATTCCAGTTTTCTTCACAGCTCGGATTAAAGTGACACTTTCTGATGAAAGCTGAGTTATTAAGAATACTCTCATGGAAGTCTATTCTACCGAATTCAGCTAAATGGGTTTAGAAATGAGGCAAAGTATGTGAGGTTACAACCTTTTACTGGGCAACCTTCATCGCTCAAATTAGAGGCATACCTGTGCACATTTGATTATGAATAAAGTCCACTAAAAGTACTTTGTGAGACTGGAGTCAGCATTGTCACCCAGGGGGATGAAGCAACTTCAGGCAGCCCTACAGAATGGGCTGGATGAATCCCTAGCCGGAATTAAGATTGCCGAAAGAAATATCAACAACCTCAGATATGCAGATGACACAACCTTGATGGCAGAAAGTGAGGAGGATTTAAAGAACCTTTTATTGAGGGTGAAAGAGGAGAGCGCAAAATATGGTCTGAAGCTCAACATAAAAAAAAAAAAAACAAAGATCATGGCCACTGGTCCCATCACCTCCTGGCAAATAGAAGGAGAAGAAATGGAGGCAGTGAGAGATTTTACTTTCTTGGGCTCCATGATCACTGCAGATGGTGACAGCAGCCATGAAATTAAAAGACACCTGCTTCTTGGGAGAAAAGCAATGACAAACCTAGACAGCATCTTAAAAAGTAGAGACATCACCTTGCCAACAAAGGTCCGTATAGTAAAAGCTATGGTTTTCCCAGTAGTGATGTATGGAAGTGAAAGCTGGACCATAAAGAAGGCTGATCGCCGGAGAATTGATGCTTTTGAATTATGGTGCTGGAGGAGACTCTTGAGAGTCCCATGGACTGCAAGAAGATCAAACCTCTCCATTCTTAAGGAAATCAGCCCTGAGTGCTCACTGGAAGGTCAGATCCTGAAGCTGAGACTCAAATACTTTGGCCACCTCATGAGAAGAGAAGACTCCCTGGAAAAGACCCTGATGTTGGGAAAGATGGAGGGCACAAGGAGAAGGGAATGACAGAGGACGGATGACAGATGGTTGGATAGTGTTCTCGAAGCTACCAGCATGAGTTTGAACAAACTGCGGGAGGCAGTGGAAGACAGAAGTGCCAGGCGTGCTCTGGTCCATGGGGTCACAAAGAGTCGGACATGACTAAACGACTAAACAACAACACAGAATGGTGGTGGTCAATTTAGTGGGCAAAATCTGGGCAGCTTAGGATACAGTGGATATCCAGTTCAGCTTGCTGATTCCCAGCTCATTAAACTCCAAACCTGGGCACAGCTGAAGATGCACTTTTGTAACTTACTGAGTCAGGGCTTAACCAGCTGAGCTGAGACAGGCTGACTTCAGGTTGGTGCAAACCCCCCCCCCCCAAGTGGATGTGATGGGGGTGAAACAAAAGAAGACTTAGGCTGGATCCTAAGTTCAGTTTGGTTATGTGTACTGGAAACTTAGCACACTATTTTAAAGGCTTGTTTGCTCTCTGATAGGCTTAGACAGAGCAACAGCAGCTGCCCTGCTGCTAGATGGCATTTGGATCTGGTGTAACATTAACTTAACACCGGTGTGCTTTATGCCAGCTTCTTCAGCATATGATTGCTCCCTAAGGCAGAAATTGATATCTGTGTGGCGCAGGAAGGCTTGTAAAGTGTTCTCCTGTATGCGTAGTGCCATTTGAGATCAGCTTCAGGTAGCAAAATGTCACGGGCAGAAAAGCCAAATTCTCATGTGATGTCACCAAGCCTGCAGTGGCATTTCATGAGACGTTGGCGAAGCCTTGTGACACTTAAAATTGCCTTATGTACCTTTAGCAGTAATGCAGAGGAGGGCATTTCAGCAATGGTAAATCTATTTCATCACCACTTTACCACATGCTGAACTCTTCACAGATCCATTCAGGCCTCATCCTCAGTTTGATTCCAAGAATTGGCCTTGGCATTTATTATAATCTGCATTTATTTTCTCTCCGTGTTTAAGCAAACATCATTCTCAAATGAAGTGACTTGCACTGCCTCTTATTCAAAAGGCTGATTATTAAAATGATCTGCTGCTGGTTTTGGATTTTCAAATAAATTTGGTTCCATGGTAATTCTACTGCACAAATGGCAAGGGCTGTGTCACACTTTGCTGTTCTGCAAGATTGCACTGGCCAGTTGACAAGTGAGAAAACAATGGACAACTCAATACTTTCAGTGTGCAACAACATAAAATGGATGGTGTGTATGTGTGTGTGTGTGTGTGAGAGAGAGAGAGAGAGAGAGAGAAGAAAGAAAGAAAGAAAGAAAGAAAGAAAGAAAGAAAGAAAGAAAGAAAGAAAGAAAGAAAGAAAGAAAGAATAGATGGAGGTTTATCTTCACTGTTTTATAGGATGTCAGCTTTTAAAAACACTCATGAGGATGGTCTGTTTGTCCTCTGTATTCATAGTTTATCTTCTTAGGAACAAAATTATAGCCTCATAAAGTTATGCAATGGAACTGTAACTGTTTAATTAGAATTCAGCATAAAGTATTGTAGACACTTCTCTAAAATTGATTGTTTTGGTTAATTGCTAGTAATAAAATAATATTAAGCACATTCGTTGATTAAACTTTTATATGCAAAAATACTGTAAGAATATGAGCAAATAATATATATGGTGCAATTATTACATGCCCATAAGGACTTATTTAATTTTATAAGGCTTGTTAAATGCTGAGTATTCTTTTTTCCAACTCTATAATAAGATGCTCCTAGCTGCAGTGAAATAAGTGGTTTCTGCAGGAAAGTGTATTGGATAATCTCAGTGCTTGTAGCATTATTTGATTTATAAATAGGTCAATGTTTCAAAAAGATAGCTTTCAGGCAATAAAACAAGCAGTGAGATTATTTCAAACAAGTGAGAATAAAACCACTAGTTAAAGATGATACATTCTCATTGACCCTACACTGCATGAATGAAGACAGAAATGACTTGGTGGGTTTATCCATCTTATCTTTATTTCCTTACATATCTGCAACTAAACTAGCTAAGGCTAAATAATTATCCTACTGGCTCCCAAGATTAGAGCTACAAACCCTCATTTTCAGCAACTCTCCTTGGGGTGAGAGATGGTGAAAGGGATGGGACCTACTATATGAAATTAGCTGAGGCTGATGAGAACTCCTCTAGGAATGACTAGGGCAAAAAAGACTGATATTATAGTCAAGGTTAATTGTAAAAGAAGAAGGAGTGTCATTAGCTTTAAGCCTGTTTGATGCTATTTCAGGACTCCAAGATTCTATAGGGTGACAAGGTTGCTTAGGATAAGCTTTCTTACAGCACCAGTTCATAGTTTTCTTTATTATTATAATTATTCATTTTTAGTAAAGTCCCATCTGCTTTCATTTACTCCCAACTCCACTGCACCTGCCAGTTGAGATCTGTACATGGTTTGATCCAAATGAATGAGTCCTTAATACCCAGAAAAGTAGAATAGGCAATAAAAGAGTCTTACAGTTAAGTGGTCAGGCTGCTGCTACAGGAAATTTGATGAGGCCACATTGCCTTAAATTAGGGTTTACATGTCTAACTTTCATTGGCCAGGCTGCAATGTGGCAGCATCACCAGGCCAGTGTGTCCCATGTCTCCAGCCCTTTAAGGGTTGGAGGCAAAATGCTGCACACAGTGGGGAGCATTAACAGATTCACTAAGCAAAAGAGTTGTATAATTCTTGCCTCCCGTAACTACAAATTATATTATTTTCAGGTAAAAATGTAAAATAAATAATGAGTTGCTGAAGGACATTCAGACATGGTTCAAATTTAGCCTGTTAGTCTAACAGCTTAATTATACCGGATTTCTGAAATTTGATTGAAAATACTTCTAGAAAATGTTCTAAGCCCCCTCCCCACTTTTAAAAATACTCACCCCCCCAAAAAACCACTTACCACAATGCTGTAGCACTCTTTCCATTCATTTTAATAAACACACAGTAGTTAGGACTCTTAAAAGGCTACACAAACCTAAGGGAAAAAATAAGAGAAGGCAAACAAATTGAATAATGAATCATTAATGTTTATTCTTATTCTTATCTCAGTTTATTTTTATTCAAATATCTTTCTGTTTTCTAAGAAACAACTAAATTGGATGAAATGCCCTACCACTCAGCCAAGGGAAGAGGAAAGTATAGAAAAGCTGATTCACACTAATAACAATGACATGCAAATAGGGTTAGGGAGGTGACGAAAACAGCTGAACTGAGACAAGTAGACTAAAGTACTGGTTTCAATTGTTTGGAAACAGGACAATAGCCCACTGCTCTTCTAAACACCGTTCTTTCCCAGACAGAACTCAAAAAGGAAGAATGGACATATGCTAAACAAGGTTACTGCAAAATCCCTCCCCCAATTCACAGCAATTGAAGTGTTCTGGGAAAATAATTCAGTTTGATTAAAACCTAGACCTGTCCATCAAAATGAAAACTGCCCCTACACCTCCACGTCCATGATGCTCAGATCAGAATGTTTTCCGAGTCAACTTGGCTTTGTTTTTTTTAAAAAAATAAATGCAGCGATCCCTTTATTTTAAATGACACCCAAGTCCAAAGAGTGACTCAGGACTTTAGAGAACCCCTGATCTGGGACGGTCTGACTCATGCATGTGAAAATCTCACCTGAATCATCCCTATTGCAATTTTGGCTGCGCACAGAGATTAGGTGCACCCCAAGCATTTAATATGGATATAAATTTCACACAACTGAACGTTGCGGGAGATTATAGAAAAATGTTTGGGCTTGGTTGGTGGAATGTGTTTTATCGTCCCCAAAACAAAATAGGGTAAGGAAGAGGTACTGTTGTCACTATTATTTCCACATTAGGACACAGGTGGCTCTGTGGTCTAAACCACCAAGCCTCTTGGACTTGCTGGTTGCAAAGTTGGCAGTTCAAATCCTTGTGACTAGGTGAGATCCTGTTGCTTTGTCCCAGCTCATGCCAACCTGGCAGTTGGCAGGAAAGCATACCAATGTAAGTAGATAAATAGGTAGGAAGGTAAATAGTGTTTCCATGTACTATGGCACTCATCATGGTGTTGTGCACCAGAAGCAGTTTAGTCATGCTGGCCACATGACCCGGAAAAGCTGTCTGTGGACAAACGCTGGCTCCCTTGGCCTGAGATGAGCACTGCACCCCATAGTCAAATTTGACTGGACCTAACCCTCCAGGGGTCCTTTACTTTTACCCCTTACCTATTATTTCCAGTGTAAATTAATTGAACCAGTACATACACTGTTAGGTGTGCTAACTGCCCAAAAAGGAAGTGGATTTATAGTTAGGAGAGCTTGAAAAGGATCTTGAAATTTATGCCATGCAAGTTCATATCTATAGATATAGGTAAATAGCCAGCCATTAGCCTAGTTACCATGTACCATTAGTGGCAGCAGTTGCTCAAGATTCAAGGAGGAGATTTTTTACCAGCCTGACTAGCTAACATGCTTTGAACTAGCAAAGCAGCTTAGAACCATATGCTTGTGAAGCATGTATTACTGAGCTATGGGCCTTGCCACACAACATGCAAGACAAAGACATTCAGCTGGGCCTTGGGAGCTAGTTGAAATCCTCTAAATTCTACACAAGGGCTTATTCTTTCTCCTCCCCCCCCCCCCCGAAAACAGAGCATATTTTGTGCTAAAGCGTTTGCATGGCGATAAACAAGGAACCCAATTATTCTGTTTTTACAGAGTCATCTTAAAACAACCCAACATCTTGTACAGGCAATAAAGTCCACAAATGACTTCAGAAGAAAGTGTTCATAAATAAAAGGAGAGGTGTTCTGAATAAAAATGATAAAACTGACATTTTCTCACCCAGCTTGCTAAAGACTCTCCTCCCTGAAAGAGAGGGGAGTGGTTGTGGGCGGGAGCCCGAGCACCGCCCAGCAGGGGGCATTGCCCCCTGCCTCCAGCTCACCTGGCTGGCGCTCACACACCCCCGGTGGCCACCCAACCAGGTGCCGCGGTGGGGGCGTGTTCAGCAGCCTTTTGCTGCAGCGCCAGCCTTTCCCTGGCCTCATTCCTCATCATCGTCCCGTCACGAGTCACCCACCCTCCACTCCCTTTTAGTTAGGGCTTAGGTCATTGGCCTTGCTATGGACCTTAGGTTGGTCGCCCTGGTTGCCCGGGGGGCCTGGTAGGAGTTTTTCCATTTGGCAATAGGCTTTTTGGTTTTTTCGCCTACCTCGTAGCAATCGTCACAACTTTTGTGGTATTGGTGGGTAGGTTAGGCATTGGAATAATGTGTTGTGGTGTGTCGAAGTGCTAGGTGTGGCCATCGCCTATGCCTTCAATTTTTAGGGGTATTCCGTTAAAGGAATCTGGCGGTCGTGTATTCTGTCCGATGCCTGCTTGGCGGGAGGCCATGGCACGACCCGCGGTGACAGCAGGGGTGAGCCTATAGTTGGATTAGCATCAACAGGTGATGAACCCCTGGTGAATAAACCCACTTGTTTCGATCCAATGCCTAAGCCAATACCTTTTCATTGCTGTAATCAATAAAGTTGTGGCCTTTTCTAGCCCATTAACCTTATATCACGCGTCCTTGTGTCTTCATTTCACTTCGCGGGGGTCGGGCCCTCGAACCACAACAGCATATTCACCTTTTGTAAGCAGGAGAATATGGAGTCAGGTGTTCGTGAGAATAAAAGTATCCGTAACTTGTTGAGGATTTTAAGTGCCAGATAATCTACAGTTTGCTAAGAGTGCAGCTGGAAAGAGGTTCAAATCTCAGATAGATGATAAATGTGTTTGAAGATATTCATTGTATTAGGCACTCACCAGATTGTTATGTGAGAAAAGAACTGTCCCAATTTTATCATAAAAAAATGCAATCTCAAGAGTTCAGGTCATTTGCTCTTTATAATAAATGAAAATATGGTCAAGAAATTGAAGCTGTAATTTTATTCCCAATCTTTTACTTCTAGCAGTTTCTGGACAATGGTTTAACATTTGAACAACTGTTGAAGAGTGCTTTGCATACTATGACTATGAAGGAGAAATATCAATATAATGATTCTCCAAAGCCCTTTGCAATGGAGAATGCAGTAACATGTACATTTGAGGCTCCCAGTAGAGAAGATGCTCTCATTGTTTCACACAGGAAAGCCTTGGAGAGAAAAATACATTCCCCCTGAAATGTCATCTAACAGATGAGGCTAGATGCAGGTCCTGTTCATATGAAGGGACCTTTAGAAACATTTTTAGAATAATGTTTTTCACTCATGCCATACCATTCTTATGCCAACCCTTTCTACAAATATAAGAAAAAGCCAAGAAAGTTGATCAGGGAAAAGGACTTGACATCCGTTGTGAATAGCTTCTGTGTCTGATAAACATGGAAAGCTATTACATGGATTCTATGCATATTTGCTAGGTAGAAGATTCTGGTGAATAATATAACACAGGAGTCACCCATATGACGCTAAGTATCTCCTGTAGTGTCAATGAAAGGTCACAGTAATATCCCCTCAAAAATTCACAGAGAGACTGTTTGCTCTTCCTGCTCAGTTCCTGTATGAACTGGCTCAGCCTCTCCTACCTTAAATATACTCATATTTCCTATACAGTGGTACCTTGAGTTAAGTACTTAATTCGTTCTGGAGTTACGTTCTTAACCTGAAACTGTTCTTAACCTGAAGCACCACTTTAGCTAATGGGGCCTCTTGCTGCTGCTGCGCCACCAGAGCACAATTTCTGTTCTCATCCTGAAGCAAAGTTCTTAACCCGAGGTAATATTTCTGGGTTAGTGGAGTCTGTAACCTGAAGCGTATGTAACCTGAGGTACCACTGTATTTCCCTTCTACAACTGGTTTAGCTAGGGATATGAACTATGGCATCAATCAAGCCAGATACCTTAGGAAATTAAATGTGGCTTCATGACAGCCTCAGTTTGTGACCCCTATGTAAAGGGAATTCACCAAAAGTGAGAGTTTAATGGACAGCATTAGCTTAGGTCCGTTAGTATGATGAACATTGGATGCAACTCCAGGATTGTTGATGATGCAATGGCCGCTTGCTCCTTTCTGGGTGGGCAGAGTTTGCGGCCCCTTGCAGTCCGACTCCATCCCTGGCAGCCATGAATCACAAGCTTGGCCAGCCAATGAGATTCTGGCCAGCTGCACTACAGGGTGGAATTGTTGCCAAAACATCAAAATTGATCGGGCCAGTGAGGAGCCTGCTTCAAAATCTGTCTGAGGACTGAGAAGCTGCTTTGGAACATTGCAGCATATGAGCTTTAGGATAATGAGGAAAAGGGGAATTGTAGTCTGTTCCCTTCTCAAGTGACCCTGTCCTTATCGAAAAGTCTCACCAAGGCTTGGAATGTGCCATTTTCTTTTAGACAAGTCAGAATATGCCTTTGATATCTTCAAAAACATGCTGTTCAACCATGAAAGAAGTTGAGAGTCAGTGTGGTGTAGTGCTTAGTTAGCATGTCCGACTAAGCTTTCAAAGTCACAGATACAGTCATGAAACTCACTGACTGGCCTTAGTTAAGTCACCAACTGTCACCCTAAACTACCTCAAAGGATTGTTGTGAGAATAAAATAGGAGCGGGTGGTCATGTACCCTATCTTGTGCCCCTTTGCAAAAAGGGGGATATCAAGGTAATAGATAGATATGTCAACATAGATTTTGAAGCAGCAAGGCAAATCTGTTAAATCAGTCATATTAATTTATTGCACAGAGGCATCACTTAAAAAATTAACTGGCATTTGGAATAATATGACACATCACTTTATAACAAACCTCTCTTTCTTTGGATTAATGTGGGGGTTTTTATCTATGAAATCAAAACATCAAATACCCAAATTGTGGAATAAAGATAAACAGTCCTTTTTCTCCCCTCAGGGAAAGTCTGTCCCTGAAATATTATTCCCCCCCCCCCGAAAGCCTTGTCCTCCCTGCCTTATCTGACTATCTGAACAGTGCTTTGCCCCTTTAAAAGTCCCTCAGCACAAGAAATGAAGTGTTACGAATAACAGCTCTGTAATTTCAATATGAGATACATTTCTCATTTTAAGAGGTTTATTACAAAGGTCACTGCTGAATGAATAACATGTGGAAATAAGATATTTAATAGAAGTGCACAGAACTGCAACAGCTCTCTAAAATCGAAGACCAAAAGAGGCAGCTAGGATCATTTGAAGGACAGACATACAAGTTGCTGTTTTAATGTAACATTCCTTGTAGTAGCTGTTTGCTTGATATTTTCCCTTGTTATCGAACTTCAGAGACTCACTGGTGGTAGCTTTACTGCCTTAAAGTAGAAATTTAAAGGCTACTATATCTCAAAGAAAAGGCAGACACAACTATCTGGTGAGAACAAGAGATTGGTAGATAAATGGATTAATGTTTAACAGAAGCCCAGGCTGTCCTTGATATGAAAGATCTTTTACATCAGGGAGGTGGATTATGAATGCTTCCATTTCTGTCTGACAGTTAGGGGAGGATAAGCAGGGAAAAAGGCCTCCTATAATCAACCCAACAATGTGTTTTTAGCAGACTTACAAGAAAAAACACTTTCTGTGCTCTTCTTATCTGCTTATTCCCTTGCTATTTCCTGCTTCTTTAGTTGAAAGGGAAAGCTGATGGAATTTTTGGCGGCTAAAGAAAGGGCAAGAGAGCCTTTGCTCAGACCTACAAAGTTCTGGCCAGGTGACAACCTTCAGTAGAACAAACGGGAAATGCAGATGAAAACACTGTTGAAACCATCTGCCCTCTGCAACCCCACAGATGGGGATATTATTCAGAAAAGTGGAAGCCTGACATGGTACAGTTTCTCCCCTCCCCTCCTTCTCCTGGATTTGGGAACATCTCACTTTTTATGGTGTTGTTAATTGGTGTATGTGCTTCCCTTGTTTTCTTATAATGGCAATGGCGCTCACCTGAGAGGTGCCAGAACTGAGTTCTGGAGGGGAAAGCCCTGCTTCCAAGAGAGAGCTTCACTGAAGTGTACACCCAGGTATCTAAATGAGCAAGTTTGTTCTATTGCTTGCTGATCCAAGTACCATTTATACCTAGGACTGTGTTTGCCCCAAAACAATCATCCCAACTCACTCATCCCAGTGGATCTCAGATTAGGATTGTGCCCTTAGTTGTGGTCATTAACTTCAGTGGGTCTACCCTGATTAAAATTAATTGATTACAAGCCGTTCATATTGACAGATTGTGTTCCTCTCCCATATATATAGATAGATGATATAATAATAATAATAATAATAATAATAATAATAATAATAATGTATTATTTATACCCCGCCCATCTGGCTGGTTTCCCCCAGCCACTCAGATAGATAGAACAGGAAGCATTCTTATAGCCCATTGTTCATTTCAAAATGAACTGCCGTGTTGAGGCACACTTAGGTCCCATTAAATGTGATATCACATTGAGAAATTGTTTTTCATTGGATTACTCTGCTGCAGTGCTGTAATATTTAAAGGCCCTCGCCCACATGTTCAGGAAGAAAGTTAATCCCTTTTACTTCCTCCACAAAAGCCCCTGGGACCTATGTGTATGTCACTTTGAGGGCTTAATGCACTCTGGGGGTGCTTCTGTGCATGTAAATGTTATCTACTTTGGTCAAAAGGAGGGCAAAGTTGTAACTGGTTTGTATTTCCCATACAGAGCTTCTTTTGTATAAAAAATGGCTTGGAGCGCATATTACAGGAAAAAGCAGAGGCTGCCTACACACAAAACTGTTGACAGCAGAAAATGTAGCCCCTCCCCCCCAAAAAAACCACCCCTGAAATTGTCAATGTTTTTCCTCAACTTTCAATCTAGATTATAGATCCTGCTGTCCACAAGGGTGGGTGTGCTTTTTTGATACAAGTTGAAAACCTTCCCCTTGATTAGGTTACCTGTGTTTTTTCTTCCCGGCACATGACCCAAGGGAATGAAGAAGGAAGTACTGATTGTGATCTTGGCATTCACTGACCCATAACATCATTGGGCAGATATTGATACACACAGCCCATTGCCAGGACTGCCTACATCTGTTTTCACCTGTTTTCAAATGAACACACTGTGAGTTAATGCAGGTTCAATCCAAAATTCTCTAATTAGTTTTTATTATCTGGATGAAACCAGTTTCTGAAGAAGAGCTTTTCGGGGGCAAAAAAGAAAAAAGAAAAAGCAGTAGATCTAGAATGTGTGTGTACTAGGTTGCAAAACATAAGTACTCAGGCTTCATTGATTCTAGAATAAAACGCAACCAAAGAGAGTGAGCACAGAGTGAATTAGAAATGGATCAGATTTTTTTTCCGTTAAAAAAATAATACCCACAGATAAAGATAAAAAACAAATCTTGAGGTCAGTGCATACCCCTAGTCTCTAGTTAGACACAAATTCAGCCTGTTGTTCAGGAGAACAAATTGATGCTTTCTGTGAATGATCAAACTGATGATTATCTACAAATATTTGCCATTCAATTGAACCTACAACAGAGCATAACGGCTTTCAATAAAACATTCATTATGATGCTATGAGGCCTTCAATGGCACATAAAATAGATCCCAAACTGCACATTACATGCAACTTCCCATTACATACTGCACAGAAATGTCCTTGACATTCAAGACTTTGCTATACATATTTCAGCATGCGTCACTCCAGGGTGTATTTGAAAATACCCTCCACTTGCCTTTAATAATAATGACTTGTCATATGGAATCCAGATCTTGGCTAATCTAACATAATACGAACTTGATGGTTTTTATTAACTGTCAAATGAAGCCCAATTGCCGTCAGAAACATTTTCCCCTTCTGTCATGCATTTGTTCCTAGCATGCTTCATTCCTGACCACTAACGGAAAAGGTTAATAAACTACAGTATTAGATGCCATTAATATTCAATATGCATGGCATGCGAATAATTTTGCAGACTTTTGAATTTTGGAAGATGTGGGGCCATTAATGTGTCTATTCTGCAGCCTTGTAAAAGGGCACCATGCTGGATGCACCCCCCTAATTTGAAAGCTAAAAGGTCTGTGAAGATTCCTCACCACATTAGTCCCTTCCCACCTTGATTGAAATTCAGGTGGTCGCTTCTGAATTTTGCAGGGCTCGTTTTTCCTTCACTTTCTATCTCCTCTCCCATTCTTGTTATTTAGGAGTTATTATTAATCCAATTGTCTTTTTATACACATCTTTACTGAATAGCAATGAATGTGAAAGGAATATAAGGCAATAAAGACTCCAGATGGCATTTGGGGCCATTTGGTCATTAGTATCAAAAGGTTAGTGATCCTTTGTACTTTTTATTTCAACAGCATTATGAACCAAAAGAAAAGAATCCACCAGTGTATACTTGAAGTGCAAAACCACCTCCAAACAACTCCCAGAGTAAATTAGTTGTAAACGGGAATTTTTTTATTTTATTTTGTTGTTCTTTGAAGGCAATTGTTTTTTGATTGATGAAATACTTGATCAGCCGTGGAAAGGCATTGAGTGTGGTTTTCTTTTCCCTTTTTTTAAAAAGTGTTCATCGCATTTCTTTCCTTTCCCCCCTTTCCTCCCTGTAATTATTATTATTAATTACATAAGAAAATAGCTAACATTTCTTCACATTTCATATGACTTCTCTCCACCATTAAAAAAAAAATTCCATAAATTAGGATAAACAAATACAAAAGTGGGATTTTTTTTTTTTTAAGCTGTTGGCATTGCTGGGTGTTCTCTGGTGTGGCAGCAGCAGAGCTCTGGGTAATGTCTCCATTCATCCTTCCCTTCCCAGAATGCCTCTGGGTAGAATGCTAATAGCAGGGAGGCTTCCAGGAAAGAAAAGTAATGGTGGTCAAAGCTCCATTGCTATTGCCCCCACACCACCAGAGCTGGCAGCAATACAGTTGGATAAAAACAAACAAACTGTAAATGGAAGGGCAAAGAAATAAAGGAAAAAGACACTGGTGTGTTTGTGTTCATTTATTGTTAGATTAAATTTGAGATTTTTATGCACAGTGATTCATAAATGAAATGTTTAAAAGGCAAGAGCCTCCCACCTCTCGTGGGAATCTTTTCCACTGTTGAATAGCTCTTACTGTCAGAAAGCACTTCTGATATTTAGTTGGAATTCCTTTCTTGTAATCCATTGGTTTGTGTCCTATCCTCCAGAGCAGGAAAAAAACAAGCATGTTTCATTTTCCTTGTGACAGCCCTTTAGATATTTGAAGATGGCTATCATATCACCTCTCAGTCTCCTCTTTACCGAGTTCCATCAACTGTTCCTCAGAAGGCTTGCTTTCCAGACCCTTGATGATCTTGGTCACCCTCCTCTGCACACATTCCAGCATTGTGCAGAATCAGAACCAGGATTTTAACCAGGATGGAAAAAGGTAGCTGAAATGTATTCAGAGACCAATAAATAAAATAAAATAAAAAGGAGATAATTAAGTTGGTCCATGGACCACAAGCACAGCTCTGGAACCAGCAATTCGCTAAGGCCGAGAGACAGAAATCCTAAATTATCTTACATATTTTCACTTCCAATTGCCTGTTTTTAATAAATCATGATCCTTTGTTTAGAAATTAAGATTTTGAAACAGTGCAGAAGGAAATATACTTTACGGACACATACCTGGATTCGATTTGAAATACCTTTGAACTATGCAGGCATTGTCATTGATTTTTTTTTTTTAGTTTTCTTACAAGACAGAATCTTCAAAGGCTCCACTCTATGGGTTCCTGCAAAGAGATTAAATCATTTAGAAGTCTAGTGTACATGTAGTCTAGCTCAAGTCTCAGTGTCAGTTTAAATCTGGGTCAACAGATCAAACCTGCTGTACAGATGAAGCCTTGTAGGAGATAATGACACTCTTGCAGTCCCATTTCATCATGAAAGAGAGGGTAAGCACTATCATACTTATGAAGTTCCTACTTCTATCATTTAATTTCCTGTAGAACTAATGGATCATTTAACCCCATGGTAGTCCTGTGTAGTGTGTTCCCGTTTATTTGGCCTCACAGTAATATTCTGTTGTTTCATTCATTACTGTTTGTATATTGATCTGTGTTCCTTGACAGTGTTGAGGTAAAGGATAAGTCTGCTTTAAATTAACAGGGAAAATATCACTGTCAGAAAAATGAAAGCTAATAAGATATTCATAGATGTGAATTAGCAATGAATATTAAAAGGTACCTACTTCGCGTGGACATTCAATCAGCTAATTATCCATAAAAACTTACTGCTTCTTGAATTACTGCTTACCAAAGAGTACTTTTGGCAGACTTTGTGATGAATCCTGGCCAAAAACACTCTTTCATGTACTGCATGGAGGGGAAACCACCTTGAAATAATGTTCAGAAGTGGTAGTATAATTTCTTTGATACGGAGTGAGGAAGGATGGCATGTTTTATATCCCAGCGGGTTGCTAATTAGATTCAGGAACCAAATGTATACGTGTTCTGGTTTAGGCACCATATTTCTATACATTGTGTGTAGCACACAGGATCTTCATTTTTTATTTTAGTAAGTTAAAACAACAACAACAAACCACGCACAAATGCACAGAACAAATTTATATCATTCCCCTTAATAGAAAACTCAGGTGTAAGTGCCAACAGAAAAAAGAGCCACTAAAGAAGAAGGGAAAGATATCAGCATCCTCCAGAGAAGTTTGCAGAAGGACAAAGGAAACCTTTTAAAAAATATATCCTATGGGGCAAACTTCTAGATCCAAAGCCCAAGAAAAATCTGCTATACTTTGCGGTCACAGAATGCTGAATGACAGCAGGCAGCTTTTTTTTCTAAAAAAAAAAATGTTTATGGGTACTCTCATTTTCCTACTGATATTGAAATACTGCCTCTCAATGAGACCAAATTTAGATTCACAAAATGTTTAGGGGTATGTGTCCCCCCAGAAAAAAAAGCACTGATAGCAGGAAAGCAAAAACAGAAAATGGGCGCAGGGAGATGGAATGGAATATCCTGGGAGAGGCATGACAGGCTGACTGGAATCCTGAACAGGAGCATTTCTGTTAGTAGGGTCAAGATAAACAGCAGCATTTCCTTAGAGGTCCCACTTGTTGCTCTGTAGTTAAGAGTGGATGTCCTTCTACTTTCAACTTGGTTTCTAGCCCAAATGTCTATGTTCTCTGTCAACTGCTGGAGGCAGTAGGCTTGTGAATACAGTGGTACCTTGGTTTTCGAACGTAATCCATTCTGGAAGTCCGTTCAAGATCCGAAACGTTCAAAAACCGAAAAGTGGAAGCCTCAAAACGGAAGCCTCGACATGGAACACTCAAAACAGAAGCTGTGTTTCTTGTTCAACTTCCAAGGAGCATTTGAAAACCAAGGCGTTTACTGACGGGTTTTCGGCATTCGAGTTCCAAAACATTAGACTACGGAGGCATTCGAAAACCGAGGTCCCACTGTATCAGTTGCTGGAAAGAGCAGGAGGGGAGAGTGCTCTTGCACTCAGGTCCTTCTTGCAGGCTTCCCACAGACATCTGGTTGACCACTGTGAGAACAAGGTTTTGGACTAGATGGCCACTGGCACAATCCATTACATTAGTAAGATGCTACACATTTCTTATTAAGACCATCTATTGATTTACTTACAATTCTTAGATGTACATAGAAGGGAATGAAGAAAGAACTGTCCAGTGTGGAATTAGGACATATCAAGATTCCTGGCTGAGCTTGAGGGGATCTACAAGGTGAATCACTGGCTAGGAGCCTTTAGGATCCGCAGGCTCTAGGATAGGAACTAAGCAGCATCCGGCAAAGACTGAGGTCATGAGCCTTTAAAGAGCACTGCAGTTCTTAACACTAGCTCTGACTGAATTATAATAGCGGCATAAATTGCAGTAGAGCTTGTTTTGTGGGATGCTTCCTCCTCAACTCCCTGTGGATTGCTACTGTCCTTCCTGTGGTCATTTAACTTGGCACAGGCTGATAAAGTGAGATCACTAAACATGATGCTGTAGTGTGTTGAAGCTCAGCACAGATTTCAGCTCAATTCCTGGATACTTCAATGTAAAGTAAATGTAAGTAAATCTGTTTTCAAACACAGGTTAGAAAGAAACTACAGTTGGCAACATCTGGCGGTAGAAGGGAAAAAAGATAATTTAGGGCTGCTTACAATCAGATTTTTCATTATTGTTATTAGGCATATATATTATGCCCTTCAATATGATTTTCTCAGGGTTATCCAGTAAAAAAGAAAAAAAATCACAAAGAGTTAATAACAACACTGAAAGTCATAGAACAATATACAAAGGCTGGCTGTGGTAAAAAGCATCACATCTGAACCAGTAAGGAGGCTGAGAAAATAAAAAAGGGGTGATCTGGCACTTCAAAGATAGGAAAGAGTGGATAATTCCATAAACAGTTACCTTGCATTTCATATCTGACACTGGAGATATGCAGAAGAAGGCTTGTATGATGATCTCAGTGAACAAGGTAGGAGGATGTGGAGGCAGTACAATAATTCACAGAAGGCACTTTCAGGTATGGAAAAACAAATATAAGATAGTTGGGCCACACATCATATCTGAGTTGTGCAATATATATATATACAGTATATATATATATATATATATATATATATATATATATATATATATATGCTTTCGTAGATTTTCACGGGTACAGGAATGCAGGTTTTGGTGTCCTCGGGTGTCTTCCCGTGTAAAAGTTGGGGTGTCTAGGCGACGTTTCGACGAGGTCTCACTCGTCATCTTCAGGCTGGTGCTTTCGGCTTCTTGTTACTGGAACAGAGCAGGATCTCAGTGTTTGAGTTCCTATAAATACTGTTGAGGGGGTGTGGTGTATAGCCTCCAATGTTCTGGGCAGAGAGGAAGTTCCCAGGCTGGTGTGCCTTTTCTTCTTTTGTTCCTTAATTACTTGAGGGATATCTTGAGTGATTTCTTGAGTGATATCCTGAGTACCACTTAGGTGGGTCATTAGGTGTGGATTAGTTGCTAAAGTCTTTGTGTCTTGACCTCTTGAACTTTGTGAAGAGTTTTTCTGAGAAGATGGCTGTACTGCACTTAGTTGTGCTCTGGCTTGGCTTCGTGTATAGGGGCGAGCTGTGGTTTTGTGGCCTGTGTCAGCCAGATCTGTGTAGGGATTGCACCCCCCTGCAACGTCGCCTAGACACCCCAACTTTTACACGGGAAGACACCCGAGGACACCAAAACCTGCATATATATATATATATATATATATATATATATATATATATATATATTAGCCACATATTTTTTTATATTTTTTTTCTTAAATGTGGCCATAGAGTAAAAAAGGGCAACATCAGAGAAAGAAAGAAAAGTATATAGTCTAAAGAAGACCTAAAATGTTGGCTGAGGCCCTTTCTCAGCTTTGGGGCTACCTTTCCCCATGAATGACCTTCCAGGGGCAATATGCTTTGGGCTAAAGGGAAGAGCCAAGGGGAAAAGTAGTGAGGCTACTCACTGTATCTTTCATACACACCCATCCACAGACACCCATTCATATGCAAGCATCTGTACATGACACCTCTAAACATGCTTCCCCCCACCTAACAATAATATAACAAAAGACTGGATTAAGAAGTACTTTCAGTTATTACACAGAGCTAAAATATTTTGATAATTTGAATTTGCTCTGCTAGATATATGTACTATGCTCAAGGCAATGTATTACTACAATATAATATAAAGGACTTTCAGTATTTACACAGAAATCATTACATTTCCTCTCACTCACTATTAATATTATAAATAGTATACAGTGTCCCATCTTTGAATAGTAGGCAGTGTATCGTAAAGCTCACGATAAAATGATACATACTGCTCAAACTTTCTTGCGTTGACTAACTTCAAATTGTTATCTTCTTTGCATCTAATTAAATAAAACCATACTAATTAATATCCACACTGAATCTGTCCTTCCAACCTTCTTAATGGATTCTTTGGTATTATCCGTGATTCAGTAGTGGCGCCCACCCTCCCATCAAACGTCAAAGAAATAAACAACTATCTGACGTTTAGAATGCATCTGAAGGCAGCCCTGTTTAGGGAAGTTTTTAATGACTGATATTTTAATGTATTTTCAATCTTTTGTTGGAGGCCGCCCAGAGTGACTGGGGAATCCCAGTCAGGTGGGCGAGGTATAAATAAATTATTATTATTATTATTTTATTTTGCAGGGGTTTGGGCCAGGTGAGCCTTTGGGTCCCTTCCAGCTCTACCATTCTTATGATTCTGTGAAAACATCTCTATCAGTCTGGGTGGCAGTTAGAAAACTTACATTGACCTATTCCTTGTACTTACAATTTATTTAATTTCTGGTGCTCTCATGAAGAATGTTCTCAGCGATGAGTGCAATTCCACTCTAACGGAAGATATGTGTTTGTGTAGGTATAAGCCAAGGTTTTGCATATGAGCTGAAGTGCACTTAAGATGAAGCTGCATTTCTGCACACCTTTCATTAGGAATCTCTGTATGTAGGTAGTTTACAGTGGCAATAAGGTTCTGCCACATGAGCTCCCTGGTGCCACTAATTCATGCATAGTTACACAGGCAGTGACTTATCCTGTGTCTCACAACTAGCAGCAGTATAGTAGGCAATGAATTAAGGCCCTGCGGTTTATGTCCCTCCATGTCTTATGGTTTAATTAAAAATGAACTGGTTTATTAAAGTAGGAGAGATGAAATTCCAGCCCTCAGTGTGTGTGGATTATACTCTGAGCAACAGAAAACCCTGTTGTGGAGCAGCAGTGTTGGATTAGGGAGACCTGGCATGAATTCCTGGATCAGCCATGAAGTGATCTTGGCCTATCACTGTCTGTCAGCCTTATCTATTTTACAAGGGAATACTATGAAAATATGAGATTATAATCTCATGCATACAGTCATGCACTCCTTAATGAAACTACTATTAATAAAACAGGAATCTTATTGTTTTAGGGAGACTTTGCCTACCTACCCTTTCACTCCAGTGGGTTTTCTCCTGGCATCAGCCTTACTGCGTGGCAAGGTCAAACCTGTATCTGACTTATTTATTTTCAGTTACAAGCAGCTGCAGAGGTCTTTGAATTTTGACTGAAGCCCTCTTCAGCCTGGACGCATGAATGCAAAGGTTTATAGTGGGGGAAAGTGTGTTAGATCCCTTCCTCCAATAGTGCACCCTCACCACGCCTGATGTTCATGGGTGTAGCATGAAGGTGTGAAGGGAGTTTGTATATGTCTTTGCTTTTCAAGCATTCTTGAGATTGGGGCTCCTGCTTTATCAGGGTCACCAATCATGAGGAACCTTGTAAGTGCCATTTAGGTGAATGCACAGCATTCAACAGCATCAAGAAGGCCACAGGGTGCTCATTCCTGCTCTAAAAATGTAAGAGTCTTGCTGGACCAGGCCAAAGGCCCATCTAGTCCATCTTCCTGTTCTCACAGTGGCCAACCTACAAGCCTACAAGCAAGACTTGAGTGCAACAGCACTCTACCCAATTGCAATCCTCAGCAACTGATATGCAAAGGCATACTGACAGGGTACATGCACCATACAGCTAGTAGCCATCTCCCCCTTCAGTTTGCCTCATCATTCAAGTTGGTGGCCATCTGTACTTCTAATGGGAGCAAACACCGCTTGTGGGAGCAAATCTCTGCATCCTTTTGTTCTTGTATTTCCAAGCCAAATGTCCAATGAAGACAATGGATGGTGGATATATTTAGTGTACATATTTCCTAGCTTGGAGTCAGACTGGAGAAACCTGGGTTCAAATTTAGGCAGCTCAGTGGTTGGCCTGAATTTTTTTCCACTGGGTTTTTGTGTAAAGAGAAAAAGGGATGATTTGATGCACACCAGCCTGGCATCGTAAGAGGAGGAGTGGTGCATACGTGTGATCACAGAAATTGCTTCTAGTAACAGTTCTTAAGAAGAGGAGATTTGGGTGGGAACCATGAAGGGCAAAAGGAAAGAATAAATGGCCTAGAAAGCAGGATGAGCCTCTCTCATTTTATTGTTTGAAATTCTGAGCAAAACTTCAGTATCGATTTAAGTTCCCATGCACATCATCCTTCCAAATGAAGCTCTGATCCATGCCGCTGAAATTACGAAGTGCCAGAATTACTTTAATTCTTTCTCCTCAAGAATGAACCTATCCCTTTTTTTAGCCAATTATGAGGTCTGTTTGTTCCACTATTTGTATTCCTCTAATTGTCCATTGCTAAAAGTCTGTCACTGGATGATGCCTAAGTACATTATCAAACATTTTGGTAATGACTCATGCATAGCAGAGATATCTTTCTTTATTTGCCTAATCAGTATCACACTTTTCAGTTTTCCTAGATCATTACCTCTGGCATGTGTCACAATACTTCTGGGGCCTCGGAAATTAGCTAACAATTCAGAAATAAAAACCAGCAGTCGCTGCCAAATTACTCCTTTCTCTCCTTACCATGTGGTAGACTCTTACACGTTGAAGCTTAGGAATGTTTAGCACTGAAACAAATATCTCGAGCAGATTTTGAATTTATTGGATTTTCATTCTTTGAATGATTGGATTAACAACTAATTCATGGCTGAATGAATTGTTTCAAAGCACAAGAATACACAGAAATGTTTTAGGCATTATAGGAGGTGTTTGTTATTCCTCCACTTAATTGTTCACCCACCTTGTTATCCTTTTCAATATTCAGTGGATTTTATTATTTAATTTAAGGTCCTGTATTATGGAGGCAATTTGATAACCTTTGCCAATTACTTCTGAATATTTCAGAGAGTTTCAACTGAATTTTATGTGTCTTCAGGGTTGCTGTTTGTTTTGCCTTTACTCGGGGGGTTGGGAAAAGCATAAGTTAAGAATCAGCCCTGAAATTGACAGCTATCTATCCTATCTATCTTAAAAAATATAGGTGATACCCAATGTAAGTCATACTCAGAATCGATCCACTGAATTACTAAAATCCATTCATTTAAACGGGTCTGTGCTTGGAATGGCTTAGTCAGATGTCACCATATGCCAGTTTTGAGTTTTAAAGAAGTATTTGATTTCTAAGGAACTCAAGAACATCTAAGCACATCCCAAGGATGGGGAAGATGTGACATTTTTCTTAGAATCAGTGAATCAGAACTGTAGATTTGGAAGGTACCCTGAGGGTCCTCTAGTCCAACCCCCTGCAATGCAGGTAGCTCAACTAAAGCATCCATGACAGATGACCATCCAAAACTCCAAGGATGGAGAGTCCACCACCTTCGGAGGGAGTCTATCCCAATGTCAAACAGCTCTTACCATCAGAAAGTTCTTCCTGATGTCTCATCAGGTTCTTCTTCTGTCTTGTAGCTTGAATCCATTAATTCAGATCCTACCTTACAGAGCATGTGACAACCCTTTAGATATTTAAAGATGACTATCATATCTCTTCTCAGCCTCTTATGCAGCTAAACATACCCAATTCCCTCAACCGTTCCTTATAAACCTTGGCTTCCAGAACCTTGATTGTCTTGGTCACCCTCCTTTATCTATGTTCCAGCTTGTCAATATTTTTCTTAAATTGTGGTGCCCAGAACTGGACATAGTACTCCAGGTGTGGTCCAACCAAGGCAGATCGGGACTCTATACTTCTGTTGATGTAGCCTAGAATAGCATTTGCTCTCTTTTTTGCTGCTGCATCACACTGTTGACTCACATGCAAATTGTGGTCTGCTAAGACCCCTAGATGATTTTCACATATACTACTGGCAAGCCAGGTGTCCCTCATCTTTTTTGTACAGCTGGTTCTTCCTGCCTAAGTGTACAACCCCACATTTGGCCCTATGGAAATTTGTTGCGGTGTTTTTTTGGGGGGCAGGTCTCCAATCTGTTAAAGTAATATTGAATCCTGATTCTGTCTTCTGTGGCATTAGCTACCCGTCCCAGTTTGGTGCCAAAATTTGATGAGAATCCCCTCAATTCATTCATCCAAATAATTTATAAGGAGGTGGAAAACAATGGGCCCAGGACAGAACCCTGCAGCATCCCATTCATCACTTTTTTCCAGGATGATGATGAATCACTTATCCGGTTGTTCTTTCCTGGACTCAGGCTAAATTGTAGCTTGTGTCTGAAGATACAAATGCAGACCTTTCCCTATGGGATGTTCAGAACTTGTGGTATTTTCTGAAACCAATCAGAAACAGTGTTAGGACAGAACAAAGCAATATTCTCAAGTGGGAGCTGCACGGTTAGACCTTTCCCTAGACTGAAGAGAGAAAGAGAGCAGACTTGTATAAAAAAATAGTACAACTTGCACTCTGAAAGGCAGATAGAAGGGTGCCACCGTACATGACATAGCTTCTGAAGAACATATTCCAGAGTACTTCCATTCCTACAACCATTTCCTCTGCACAGATAGGAGAAGGAGCCAGTAGGAGAAATCATCCAACTTGCAGCATCAAGAAGGGACAAACATCATAATAAGCATTCTAGGAACAGCAGCTGCAAATGTTGTTGAGAGGTATTTTTAGACTTTGGGCTTAATAGTTTTCCTGGGTGTGTATTTATGTATATAATAGTGTGTATTAATTTAAAATATGTCTGGTATGTCATTCTGTGGTTGCGGGAGCAGAGAAGGCTTTGCAGACTTACTGGTGCCTGGGATGTCTGCTCCAGATACCTGCTCTGAGAGTGCCACTGAGAGCTGCTGATATGATTTACAGTGCTCACGACATATGCAGCCAATTAAATGGGACTCTGGTCTCTAGAATTCATAGTGACCTGACCAAGTCTCCAAATGAACGTGGATTTGTGGATATCTTTCATGCAGTGTGGAAAGAAGATAGAGAAGGGGATTCATGTTAACAGTTTGTACTGGGTCCAAAGAAATTATGCTTGGACATGGCATCTACCTTTTTTTGGATTGCCTCATTATTAAGTATATCATCTGACATGTATTAAGTACAATGTAGCCAAGTCCTCTAATCATTTTGAATTGATCTGGAACTTTGGGATTTGTTTTGGTTCTAAGGCAAAGCATGCATTTCTTTGTACTGGGTTGTCTTGTGATGTCTGTAGCATGGTGCTGTTCCAGTTGATTGCAAGATTGTTTGTCCAGAGCATCATTTTTTAAAAATTACCTTTGTCTATTCTGTGTCACACTTTCTACATATGTCTGATGACTTTGTTTAAGTCACCAGGAAAGTGGAAAAAGGACACTATTTATTTCTTCTAACATGTTAAAATAATGGCATAAATGCTAATAATCATATTTATGTGCATAGGGCATTTTAGAGCCCACTGAAAAATTACCATCCAAATTAATTGTATTTAAATGTGCCAATAAGTATTTAATTTATGCTGGAAGGCTGTCAGCCCCCAACCTTTACATATGTATCAAAAGAGATTATGATTATACCGTACTATACAATTTGCATCAATTTCTGATGCGCTGTTTATGAATCAGAGCCACGTTAGTAATACCCCTTTGAAAATTTATGGAAAGTTGCCTCTTGGCAGCAGTTAAGGGGTCTCTAGCAGGGGGAACACAATTTCACTTACACTGCTGATAATGGTCCTGGGAGAGATTTCTAGTTGGGCATCATTGTCCAGGCACTCAGCCAATCACTTTGTAGCCTGAGGGTAAAAATAGACAGAATGCAGAGGGGATTTGGAGAATTACTTGCATTTCAATACACTAGGTGACAATGGAGAACACAGCTATAGGGAGGGCCTGTTGATAGGTGATAATATGCCTCCAGGAAAGTGATATTAGAGATCATAGATTCCTGTGAATTCTATTTTGCAGTAATTGCCACCTAGCAGCAGTGAAGAAAGCACAGGAGATTCTTGGCTTATGGCTCTGTACGCTGGAGCTAGTCAAAGAGCTAGAGACTTGTTGTGACAAGACAAATAGTTTTGAACTCTTTGTGGAGCTCATCAGGCCCAGGGGCACTCCTGTCACCCTCCTGTGGCACTCCTGTCTTCTCTCTCTGGCCCCCAGAATTCTTACCCACTGGGAAGCATGCAATTGTCTTCCCTTGAGGAACACAAACACTTCCATATGCATATTTCCATAAGTACAAAGGCTGGTACAAGAACCACTTTTGTTGCTGTTCATGCCTTAAGTACAGAAGGAAATCATTTCCTTTCTTCTTATGAGACTTATGGAATCTCAGTTAATACATCCACATGCTCCTTTCTAATCCAATTTTTTGAGTCTCAAAGAGCACCCCCCCAAGGTCTCCAAGTCATAAAACGAAGGAAAAGATTAAACATCTTCCTGTACATTCAGGGATTTTCCTCTACACTGTTTTGGGTGGTGGGCACAATCAGATGGGTGTTCATGTCCAAGCCAGAATTCAGGTTTCAGACAGGACCCTGGACAGCTCCAAGGGAAGCTAGAGCTTCAGACACTGGTGATATGATTCCTGTTGGAAGTACAAGCTGTATGGGCTTCAAGCCCCATGGGGAGTTCTTGTGAAGTGGTCATACACCACATGATTTTAACACCCTTGACCACATGCAGAGGATGTCCCTTCACCCAATCAGGGTTAGAAGTCCATGGACCTTGTGCTTCTGTTGATTAATATGATCCCAGTCTTACGCTGCCAGTTGGATGCCTAACTAAACTTCAGCAGAAGGACCCTGATGACAAACCTGTGAGTACCTATCTAAGAACTTCAGGTGACAGTTTTAGGATATAAGATATATTCAACAGGCCTTTGCTTTACTGGAAAGATAATGTTTTACCAAGTGTCTTGTTTTATTTGCTGAATCTGTCCCTGTTTTGAAGTGGATCTGTATGAGTTCTTGTTGCTATATACAGTAGCTTTTCTCTGTGGTTATCTGATCAGTCAGTGGGAACATATATTGGTAATATTGAAATAACCTCACTGGCTTCCCTGTCCATTTCCAAGGACAATTTAAAGTGCTAGTGCCCTATACTGTTTACAATATCCCAGGCACAGGAAGGAACATGTGCTGTCATACCCATGTGCCTTTTTGGGTTACAACAAGGGCAAGGATGCCACACTGCTCTTGATCTTGGTCTTATGAGGTAGAAGAATGGTTGTGGGTGCTCTCTGGAGAGATCAGCAAATACCAGTGGACAAGGAGTGTGAGACTTTTGCCCTAATTTTTAGTGTGTGCTTAGGTTGACGAGAGAGCATAAGTGGGAATGAGGATCCAACTCATATGTGCATAATTTTATATTTGGTGGATAGGGTTGGTTATGTTGTATTTCTGTATTTTGAATCTGGTAGTAGATATTATGGACCCCATATGCTAGTTGCTTTAGTTTAACTCAATGTTTTTGATAGTATTTTTAAAATTATGAGTTGTGTGTGTGCAATATATATGAAATAGTTATCACTCAGAGAGTCATTTGAAATATGAATCAGTATAGAAGTTACTGAAATAAACAAGCAATACATTGTATCAAAGTAATCTTTAGCAGAGCTTCTCTAACTGGTCCACCAGCAAGTGACCCAACACTGGAACGAAGGGAGTACCCTCTCAGTAATGGCACTCCAATTGTGAAATTCCCTCCTATAAAAATGCATACTTTATGATGAATTACATTTAGATTTGTGTTTGTGTATTTCGTTATAAGTAGAGATTTTCATGTTAATGTAAATTAACATGGAAACCGGATGGAACAGACTTATGAATTAGCACATGTAAACCCGACACATACTGAAAATCAGTGCATAAGGGAAGTGCTTGACCTCATTCCCTGCACACCCCGTCCGGAAACACACACACAGAGTAAAATCTTGTAAAATAAAATATAAAGTGGGAACTTCCACAGCCAATTTTCACCTTCTGAATTTAAGGACTTTTAAAAGCCACACTGGACCTTAGATTTATTACCAATTTTCCTGGTGGTTTGTGGGATATCGTGTCCATAAAGTAAAAATGACAAAGCAGAGAGGCAAAATACACAGATTGTGTCTACTGCTGCTTGTAGTTAGCAGCTTACAACAATGATGGTAGGTGGGGAGGGACAAGGAGAATGGAAGTGCTGCACCCGAGGTGTGTAGATTCTCCTAGCAATGGATGGAAGCCAGGAACATTTCATAGATCTCTGCCAAAAGGTAAAACAAAATCCTATCAGACTGACATCTTTTTTTTTCCTTGCAAAGAAGCATGAAACCAGTGCCAGAAAACAGAGAAGCTAGAGTCAGTTTCACATTCCTGCTGGTGTTTCTGCTAACTGGTGTTTCTGAATTACTTCCCGGTGTGTATTCATTCCCTTCTAGGGGTTCTGGCTCATTAAAAACCTGCACTTGTTAGGTGAGAGTATGTGGTCTGTAAGAAGTATTTGGATAATACTCTTTTCTAAACACTTTCAGTCAATCAAGTTGCTGGGATATATACAGCAACACTGAATTCTAAAAAAATAAATAAAAATCAGTTACAAAGGTACATATTGTTTGGTATGATACTGTTACACATCACCCCATTCTCCAAGCAGTGAGTGATTGCAGGGGTTTGAGATGCTTATGGTTTTATTTACACATATATACAAGCTGATATATGGTTTTATTTACACATATATACAAGCTGAGGATGAGTTGTAGAGGATCACAGCAATAACAGCCCAACAGATATTGCTTTTCCATCAGTCTCATCCTTGGGTCCAGCCCAGACCATGCATGTCTCTGTGTCTCCAACTTTCCAGCTCAGCTCTTACACATCAAACTGGCTATTGTTGCCCTGCCTACCAGCTGCACGGGGAGGCCCACACATGTGCCCTATGGCATACAGTCAGTCACAACTGTTGCCCGGACAAAGGGGCTGGTTTGGCAAAGTACTGGAACCCAAGAACTGATATAACCTGCATGCTTGTTAAAGAAAACCAGGATGGTGTTCATTGTCAATTTTGTCTTCCTCAAATCTGTTTGTTGTGTATGTGTGTGTGTTGCCCTATTGATGGTAAAGTTCAAATGATATTTTAAAAACTGTGAAAGTGATGGAAATGTTCTTAGCCTTGTAAATTAATGAGTAGACCTGCAGAACATGGCAAATACAATCAGTTCATCTTTTCAAAGCTCCAGCATTTTATGTACAAGCTGGATCCGCCAATATATTTAAAAGCCACTGAGGCTAGCAGTGCTTTTCAAGCCTTGACAGTTTACTGAACTCTGTTCATTATTAATAGTGCAGCTCAATGGAGAAATATTTCTTTGAATGATGAATCAATGGTTGACTTGGACCTCTCAGAGAAGCTCTTAGGCTTGTTTGTGTTGTTGCAATTGATGCCATCGATGTAAAGTTGAAGCTCTGGGGTACAAAGGTAAATGGAGAATGTTAAGTTGTGTGCCATCATGTCATTAGGAAAAAGATTGCTTTGTCTTGCATGCTCTGGGTCCACTCACTTCAAGGTCTATGTGCAAATTGCTTTTTAATGAGAATGAAGAACCTGAATTTTTCAAGGCTAGGGTAATGTGTTTAATTTTTGTCAGTAATAGGGAAGCCAAGGTGAACTTTAATGAAACTGTCCACATGAGCACCTGTGTTGATGTGCATATGTGTTTATGAGAGAGATAACCTGTTGTATGATCATGCTGTACAATTTAAAGCTAGCGTTTATTTTAATACAGCATCCGAATCCATCTGTTGCATTCATGCCTATTATACTAGTCATGATAAATGCTTATCTAGACTCCAGTAAATAAGAAATCTAAGGCCTGTTTCTTCATTGTTACACTGTATAACAGGGTTGGAGAACACACGGATCTGAATCCATTGCCGAACCAACTCTGAGTATTTAATGATTTTTCTTTCCTTCATAAAATCTTTTGGTCAGCTAACCATTTTGAACCCATAAATCCTAATTATAATATATTCTTGCTTGTTGAAAGTAAATTAAAGTAAATGAAGATACCGATGGAGAAATACCTGGGGATAATAATGATCTGAAGTTATACCAGTTATTCAATATTGCATCTCTAATTACATTAGTTTTCTCTATTTGGCTGCATCTTTCTTTCAAAGGGGGAATATAATGACATCCTCCGAGTTTCCTGCTTCACAGCAAGAAAGACACTCTTGCTTTGAAATTTTAGATCATGTTCACCATCCTATTTCAGCTGAGTATATACTACTACATTTCTTTTTAAATTATTTATTCACCTTGAATTTGAAGTTCCTTTAATATTGCTGTGCTCCATACCCTCTCTTAGGTTTTGCATTGTCCTTTGTCTGCATATCATTGCAACCTAAATACTACTATCAGGCCACACTTGGGCTCCAGGTCATTTTAGATTTTACTAGCAAGCAAGGAAAATTTGCAGCAAGTTGTAGAAAGGCTGGTTTTTAGATGTATCCAAAATTACATAGTGTAGCGTGTGGGCATTGGTTAGGTTATTTTTTAAAATCTTCATAGTAAACAGAGATACAGGGTATTTGAAAGCCATCAGCTAATGGTCCACAGCTTGAAAAAAACGGTGACCTAAGTTATGCACTTTTGCATATCCAGTAATTCTCAATGTTCAGCAGGGCACTAGAATCACACAATCACTCCTCAACATACATATAACATAACAGAGAATCCATGAATACAAGAATAATTGTATCCATCCTTATGGGGAAAAGTTTGTGGGAACTACATTTGCATGCATCCATATGGACTATGTAGGACACAGAATCTAGATATGTTGCATATTGAGGGTGTGTGCATGTTCAAATATGTATCAAGGAATGGCATCCCGCCTTGTGGATCAGGATCTAGAATCAATCCAGACTGAAAGCAGCTTGCTGAGGACGAGCATGAATGGAAAACTGCATTTTTTCTGTTATAAACAGGATAGTGTGTATGCAGCCTAATGGTGAAAGTCTAAATGGGAAATTTCCTTGCACAGTTGAAACCCTACACAGTTAAAGGAGGAAAGTGGTGCACTGGAGTTGGGCCCATCTTGGGACGGCCTCTCACGTGTTTGCTTACATGCAAGGAGAATGAATGCCCAAATAGAGCTAAAGGTCTAAAGAATATTTGGGGCTGGTGATGAAGAAACTGCACAGCTGCACCTTTAGCTGTCACATCTAGATCCCTAGGAAATCTTTGCCTGCTACATTTCCATGTGACATTCTGCTCTTAAATGCATGGGGAAAAGCCACTGTAAAAGATAACAACCTTAATGGGGGAGAGGAACCTTGTTCAAGCCCATTGCAATAAATGGAGGCAGTGCAAAGCTAGTAGCTTGCAGACTGCAGCTGTTGTATCCCCCTCTAAAGGTACTGTGATGGTTTCAGCCTGTGGAATATGTGTGTACTTCAGAATGGTGGCATCCAACTTTAAAAAATCATCAATATGATTATCATGTTCTTCACTAACTGTTTATCATTTCAAAGGTGTTCACAAGATATGAAATGCTGACGAGTTAAATAGAAGGGTCAGAAAACATCCTTATTAACTGTCTTATTTTATTTGGAAAAGTGTCTGTTGTAAAAGAAAGAAAGAAAGAAAAGAAAAAAGCATTGCAATTACTAATTTTGTTTTCGGTCATTTTCTGTGTTAACAGAGCACAATTCCAATACCCATAATTCATCCTAATGCTGATGACATCTTCATTGTCTGACAACTTTCCCTCTCCTTTCGAGGGTGAAAATGGGGCTGGAATGGAGGCTGAGAACATTCTGTAAAAGGAGTGGCTTCTGGCATCACATTCATTCTGGTATGAGCAAACATGCAAACACTGAGAGCCTTGTTCGTTTTTGGTACTTAGATTGGGGACATGGTGTAGCTTTTCCCAAAAGACACCCTGACCTATGGATGACTCTAGACAAGTCAGCATATCGCTGAAAGATACTTCTTTCCCCATTCTGGTTCCCTCCAGCTCTCTTGGACTATGACTCCAAAAATCACTGACCATTGACCATGCTGACTGGGAAAGATGGGGGTTATACTGCCAAACATCTGGCAAATCCTGTGTAAATACAGTGATTATGATCTGAGGACAATGACTGTGGTGATGCGGGAAAAGTCAGATGGCATTTCCATGTTACAAATTTCCCGATCAGTGTCCACCCGTGCTCTGGTTCTGGGGTGGTCACTAAGCCAGAAGTGGAGAAAAAGCTAGACCTCCAGGACAGGAGACTGGTCAATCTCTGGAGGAGTCTGCTACTATTTGGGCAAGACATGGCAGTCAGTTATGTCTCAGTTTCAACCATGTACGTTTGAGGAATCTACCCAGCACTGCACCTCCAATGGGAGCAAATCGGCAATTGCTGCAGCCACTAGCGCAAATGTTTGCCTCTTCCATTGTGAGGTCAGCATGTGTTCACTACTGTCCTACCATTCCTGCTTTATAAGGTGTGATCTACCAATGATGATATCCTCTTACCATGCACTGGAGGTGTAGAATGTGCAAATGCCCCAATGCTCATGGTATAAGGCTGAGGAAAGAGAGACAAAGAAGAATAAGTCTACTTGTTTAGATCCAGATTTGCTTCTCCATAAACAGAAAGGCTCCTTCCATTTAGGGAGACAAGCCGGATCCTGTGGAGACTTCCTGTATCCCTGTGTGTCGGACACAAGGGGCTGTGGGTAGAAAGAGGAATTGTTGAACTCACCTTCCTGATCCCTTTGATCACTGTGAGTGGAAATCTGCTGAAGATTGAGCTCAGTGGATAGAATCCAGGACCATGCCTAGGCTAAATCCACTTAAACCACTTAGTTATATGACTAACTTAAGTGATTTCAGTGAGCCTACTCTAAGCAAGCCTTAGCATGGATCTAATTTTTCACTCATTTCATTTTTCTGTCCCTGTGTATTGGGATAAAGGGGGCTAAGAGAAAGAAAATCCAAGAGCACGAGCCAAATATTTGAAGCCTCTGAGCTCTCTAAAATGAGGTGATTGTTTCCTCATAGACTCTTCTCCTCAAGATAGTGTGAGTTCTGCACAGACTCACATTGCAGTTAATAGTCTTTATTCAAATCACAAAATAAGATGAGTCGGGCGTTATTTATCACAACATCTGAGGCTCCACAGGACACTTTATAATAACAACACTTCTGTTTAAAAAAATGCCTGAAAAGTTAATAGATGTCTGTTGCTGGGGGGGGGGGATGCATGCAGATGGACACCTTTTATAAAATGCAAAACCGAGCTCTAGCATTTGGAAGGAGAAAATATCTTTTCTTCAAGACACACAATGCAAGGTACTTAGATAGTGCAACATAAGATGAAGAGCTGTAAGCTCACTTGGGGGCATAAATGCATTCCTGAATGTGTTAACCATATGCCAGGTGACAGAAGGTTACTTCAGTGTTATTGACTCACTTTGCTGTGGTGTAATAAGAATCTAGTACTGGCACCTTAGCAACTGCAGTTATCCTTATGTTTCAACATATCAGTATAGGAAGTGTTTTGCATCTCTAGGGTGAATATAATACCCTCTTAGTCACAAAGATATATTCCTGGGAGACATCTCAGAATAGCTCACTTCAGAGCTTGCCAAGGAGTGATGTGCTACTTCTCAGAACAAACTATTATAAGGTATCCAGTAACTTCTTATATATTTCATGTTGTAGGTATTTTAACCAAAGAATTATTTTCCTTGTTAGAATTTAAGTACCAAGAGGACCTCCCCGCCCCACCCCCCAGTGCTAGGATAGAATTCTCTGGAGGCTTGCCCATGGTCTCTGAAATGAAGGATACTCTTTTACTGCTTACTGTCATTTATTACACAAACACAGCTATGGATTAATAAGAGTTGTACACACGACAGTAACATTGATTCTGAGGGGATTTACACATATGTAAATGTATACTGTAGGACAGTGCATGGCCCCCACCTGACCTAAGACCCAATCTAGGCTAATTTGGGACTGACCTGACCCTGGATCTGGGCCTTGAAGCAATTTAATGATTAATCTGGGCCTTGAAGCAATTTAATGATTAATTGGGATTAATTAATTAATGATTAATTGAAGCAATTTAATGATTAAAACTGAGGTCAGTAGGGGTGGTGCTAAAAGAAGGGCACACAGTTTCTATGGAGGTTATTAATATTTCACATTTGGAAGCAATAGGACGGAAAAACATGACTCTTCTTGAAATAAAAATTGTCCAGTCCAAAAATATGGCTCAATGCTTTACTAACAGAACTTTCTCCAAAACAAATGTAAAACAAATAAAGTTATATCCAAATAGTTGCATAATATGTGCTGATCCCAGAAATATGGATTTCTTTATCCCGAGGTAAAGACAAAGCTCTGTCTGCATTCCAACCTGAGGCTGTTCTTCCTGAGAAATATCATTAGCACATCCTTTCTCTTTGGTGGTGCAGAACCAAAAACCACTAACACACTGATTCCTTTTCATGTGATCTAAGTTAAACACCTCGACACATGACAGAGTCAGCAGAGATACATTCTCACTTAATCTTTTTTTAATATATTTTTTATTAACAGACCAATCAAATCACATTAATTCCAAATCACATTAATTCCAAATTATACAGCCTGATTTTTTAAATTTTTGTTGGGGGTACCCATACTTCAAGCTCCGAAAGGGGTCCAAACATCACTCTTGCTGCTGCTTTGATTAAACAGTTCTATCCAGTTCTGTCCAGATAGTCTTTTTGTTATTTTCTTCATCTTCTTGTTGTTATCATATATTCCTTTCTTTGTGATCTCTGATAATCTTCACAAGTGGGTGAAAGACAAACATCTCCTGTTTGGGTTTTACAGTCTCCATGAGTCATATCACATAAAGGACAGACGCCATTTCCACACCTCCGTTGAAAACATTCCCACAGTCCGTCCGTTGATTCACAGGCTTGCCAATCTATATCTCAGAGGGCCCTGCCAGGTCAAGATAATGTTCCGATAACCATACATTCACATTCCAATGACCCTGGTTCTCCTCCCCCTCATCCTCCTTAGGCAAGTCTGTCTTCACGAAATTCCGTTTATAACTGCGTCATAAAACTTTCCTTCCATTCCCCGATGTTTCCACCAGTCCTCTCTTTAATCAGTAATTCATTCCCACACAGTCCTTGGTCTCCTGCTTGTGATTAATAATAGCAACAATTCTTCTCTCTGGAGGGGAGGGTTATTGGTACTCACATAAGGCAAAAAAAGAAAAGTTTTTTCCTCCCCCCCTTTCCGTTTCACTCCAACATACCAATCTTTTAATGATGATTCTTCACTTGATTTATTGTCCCGCCCGTTGCTCCGCTCACAGAGATCCCATTAATCAGCAGTCTTTACTCCCAATCTTCACTTGATGTATGTGCATTAGATTCTTTCCAATTATATATTTCCAATTATATATTTTGAGCTAATGCGAACCAGTGCACTGATTAGAGACAGCGTCAGGGAGAGCCGACCTCACTCGAGGGCTTCGTGCCAAGTGTCCACACCCCCTTCTTTCAAATCCGGGGGTGAATTATGGACACAGCTGGCAAGGCAGTCCCCCCATCCATCCCCTTGGGGAGGCAAGGGAGGCTACATACTCCCATAGCAGCCTCTTAATTACCTCGTGTGGGTCGGAGAGATGTTATTGTCGGCCATCTTCCAATGTGCCCCCTGGTGGCCCCCCACATTCTCACTTAAGCATTAACATTTAGACTCTCTGGCAGCTTTTGAGTAGCTCAATGGAAGTTTCCATGCTATGCCTTCAACAAGATGTATACAGATAAATACAGAGTTGTTTTCAGCTTCAATGTACAATTGAACAATTATGCTTAACATTTTCTCCCTTTCTGCTCCCAACCATATGTTCAATCAGGGTTTTAAAATCCTGATTAAACATGTGGTCAGGAGAGGACAAGTGGAGAAGGAGATCCTGCACTCCACCCCTCCCCACACACTCCAAAAGACAGCACACAGAATGCAGGATTGAAACATTGGTTCATCGGCTCATGAGTGGAGAGTTCAATCCTGCTGGGTACAACTGCACCAACACACTTCCTGCAGGAAAAGGTCTGGTGAAGGAGACTCCAGCAACCAATAGGATTCAGCCCACCAGTAAGTGAGCAGAGAGTTCAGTTCTGTTCAGTTTGGCTGCATGCACAACTTCCCCTGCTGGGAACAAGTTATTGAAAAGGAAGTTATTGAAAAGTCAGAAGCAAAAAAGAAAAGAAACACCACTAGAGGCAACTGATGATGGAAAAGGAATGGACCCAGAATTACAGTGAAACAGTTTATACTCAAGTCATGTACTATATTGCAGTCTTTCAAGTTCATCCAGCATCTAAACAGTCTTCCCACCACCATCCTGGACCCTTACCTGGAGCTAATAGCAGCTTCATGGGGGGACTGACATCAGGAATGGATGTGAGAGTAGGATGGATTAAACACCCAGAGCATCACACTACTCATCTTCAAAGCAGCCTCAGAATGCTGCTTCTTAATTAAACAAAAACCACAGGAAATTTTAATAACGAATCTTTCACCTCATGTTAGATCTGAACAACAACAACAAAAGGGATTTTAATCCAGTTTTATGGAAGCTGCCCTTCCTTGTGTTGTTGTCTTTCAAGTTTAGACATTACAGTATAACCTGAAATTCACAATGCTATCAGCTTTTAGTGACATGATGTTAAATACACCACTATGTGGCATTAAGTACTTTTGAAAATAGCAAATAAAAGCATATATTTAGTACGCTTTCTCCCCCCCACCCCAGTAACTGATCCCAGTTAGCACTTGCCTGAGAACTCAGCTGTTCATGTTTTGCACATTTGCCAAGGTTTTTAGTGAGAAGCACTTGCAACGAGTATGTTCCCTCCCTTCCATTAGAGTTTACACCACAATGAGCCTGATATCCTATCGATCTGTACTGCACTGGTGAAGGTGCCAAAAGTCTCTCTAGCAGAACAATTTCCTGTAATTGTAGTTGTAGAAAAGAAGGAGGGGGGGGGAAGCCTACCAGTAACATTCTAGTAGAACTTAAAATTGATTTAATATTTCAGGGGTGCTAAGCATTTCTTTGCAATATGTAACTTCATTATGCAGGCCCTGGAAACAGCTGATCTGTGTCCAAGAGGCTCTTATTCAGTAGCAATTATTCCCAGTGGCTATTTTCTACCTCTGAATTCTTCTGAATTCCAGTAACTGGGAATCACAATATTACACACATTATTTAACGAAGCAGAAGTTTAACTGGTTTGAGTGGGGCTAGATTTCTTGTATGTTTACGCTACTGAATACGAATTGCTGAAGATCACAAGTTGAGTTGCACTCAAGCCCTGCTTACAGGCTTCCCTGATCCAAAAGGATTTCTATTTATCTACTTGCACTTTTTGGTGTGCTTTTGAACTGCTAGGTTGGCAGGAGCTGGGACTGAGCAACAGGAGCTCACCCATTGCTGGGATTTGAATTACCGACCTTCTGATTGGCAAGCCCAAGAGGCTCAGTGGTTTAGACCATTGTGCCACCCGCATCCCTTGTGTATCCATACCTGTGGAGAACTTAGTTAACTGTTCTGTGCCCAGCCCATAGGTCAGTATTTGGAGTGAAGAATACTGCGGAGCCCAGTTCCTCTCCCATGTCTCCTTGATCTAGCAGGCTGTGAGAGGTAGGTTGGAGAAGCTTCCCTTTACTATGAATATGTTTCTGGGTGCTCACTGGGGAAGCCTACGCTAATCTCCTTCCTTGCTCTCATTCACTGCCAGTTCAAACTAATTAATCAGCCAAATTAGTACTAACACACTGAGATTGTATTTTTCAATGTGGAGTAGGCAAAAAAGGGCTCCCTTGGTCAATATTGGGGGAGGGGAAACCCCAGACCAAATCCTAATTCAGCTCCCAAGTGAACAACAATCATTGCTGATTGTTACCCTGCATCATTACTGGGGATTGGTTGGCTGGCTGCTACACAGGATTGAAGGTTGGGGTTGCTACCTGATAAAGGTGCATCGAGTTTTATTCCCATTGACCAACTGATACACCATCATCACAATAAACTCTTGAATCTTGCAATGGTTGTTCCCAGGCATTGGCTGTGGTAAACCTACCCCCACTAAAGGCTGGAGGAGTGCCATTCTATTCTTGGCTGAAACTTATTAGCAAGACTGAATAGCAGTCTCTAGATTTGGACACACATCCCACATCAATGGGATTCAGTTTGGTCTCAAAACTTGGCAACGGAAAACATTTCCATTCCCATGAATGAACACACAAATGATCAACAGCTTATTTGTGCAAGTACATTCAGTAAGGAAATAAAGCTAGATTCTTCAAATATGTTGCCACTTTTGGTTTCAGACAGAAGGCTGTCTGTGCCTTAAATATCAACACAATCAAGAAAAAAATTCTGCAGGTACAGCTTCTCCATGCATCAATGCATCTTCAAGCTGTATCTCTTGAATTTCTTTGCACACTGCCAGGGAAACAGGTGGCAGCCCTAAAAGTGGAGCAGAGGGCTCTCAAATTATGATGGAAATTATGATGGAGTTAAGAGCCAGAAAACGGAAATACAGCTGAATGGGTTTAGTAGTTGAGGGAGCTGGGAGAGATAGTTGAAGGCTAAGGCCAGTGGTGTGCCACATGGGTGTATGTAGCTGAAGGGTTTGTAATGTTCCTTTGGCTTTTAGGAGAACAGACCAAGTCAGGGGTGCTATTGCATTGTGCTACACAATGCCCACTATAATTGTTGGCAGTGGTACTATTGAGGCTTCCCAGATATTACTGTGCGATGTTGCAGCAGGAAAGTACAAAACTGAGTAGAGCTGCTAAGCCCTGGCCCAGAGATAATTAAAAACAAATTAGCTGGCTAAGATAAAGTGTCTTCTCTATTTTGTTTCATGGCTGAGTAAAGAATTGAACATGGATGTTCAACTCGCATCCAATTCCAGCACTGACCCAGGTGGCCCCAAACATTCAAAATTTCTATGCAATGCCATGGGTCTCATAGAACATGTCCATGCAAAAAAACACAAAAACACAAACCTATGTCTAGATCTAGTTGCAGATTCCTAATGGTGATTTTCATGATGACAGTGCAACATTTTTCAGCATCTGTGATCACTGGAATTGCTCGAACTGTGATGTATCATTTTAAAAATGCTATTAATTACTTATTTAGTTGTACTGCATAACATGTTATAGATATTTCCCTAATAAAGTGGGACATAGGGTTGTTGAGCCCTTTTGGAGGGCAGCAAAGTTGTTCAGCTTTTTTTTTTTTTTTAGTTTTGCCCAGAGTTGCTGAGCTTTGTTGGCAAATTCACATACAAAAAAAGAAGTTTTTGAGCTATAAAACGACATTGCTGACACGGGTTGCCATACACCCAGAGTTTCACAGACATTTTTAGCAATTTCCACCCAAACACTGCTTCACCTACAGTATTATGTGTATGTGTGGGAAATTTTGGACATATGGCAACCCTAGTGGGACATAAATTTAATGTAACTAACGTGACTGAAAGAACAATGACCACTCTCTGATGTTATACCAGGGAAGAAAAATAGCAGATTTTTAGGAGCCAGTGTGGTGTAGTGGTTAAGAGTGGTTGACTCATAATCTGGTGAACTGGGTTTGAGTTCCTGCTCCTCCACATGCAGCTCCTGGGTGACCTTGGGCTAGTCACACTTCTCTGAAGTCTCCCAGCCCCACTCACCTCACAGAGTGTTTGTTGTGGGGGAGGAAGGGAAAGGAGAATGTTAGCCGCTTTGAGACTCCTTTGGGTAGTGATAAAACAGGATATCAAATCCAAACTCCTCCTCTTCTTCTTCTTCTTCTTCTTCTTCTTCTTCTTCTTCTTCTTCTTCAGATGAGCCACATCAGACCACCCTCTGAGATAGGGCACTAATGTATAAAAAATGGATTTTGTCCCATTGATATCCAAAGACTTCATTGTGTTGGTATGTTGGCATGCTCTCACTTGGCTCTGCCTGTACAGTAATTGGTAGGATTTAGTGGCAGGTTTAGGCTTCCCTGAGGATACATCCATTTCTCACTGTTCATAGTTCTATCCACTATGGTATAATGTGCTTCTGATACAGTGGAAATATAATACTTATGATCTGAGTTGTTCACAATCAGATAAGCTGTTAATGGGTTGTGTCCACTATTCAGTATGTATATTGGCACCCAAGTCTTTGTTTGTTTGTGCAGTCTGTGACCTGTTCAGCTCAGAATGGGTCACAGGAGCTCAAAAACCATTGCAAATATGCCTTACTTCTTGAAATACCCAATCACTGTAAGTCACTGTGACTCATTTTAAGTTCCTGACATGGAAATTCCCTAGACCTTATTATCAGTAGCAGATGTTGGCAATGACATATCCGATTTCTTCTTGTTGGACTTTTATTGTCACTTTACCTTAAACATGGCATTTGCATTTTTCTTTTGTCATGGAGATGAACTCCTCCTACCCACAGATACAAATCATGTGCTCAGACAAAAACTGAGCTGTCCATGCATCTGTTCTGAGCTCTTTCATTCCTTTGCACAACACACTTTCTGTCTCCATTGATTAAAACCTCAGAACCAGTAGGGCATTCTGACCTTTGCATTTGCATTGCCCAGGAAAAAAAAATCCTTTGTTTAATTAAAAGTTTTCTGCCAGTTAGTTTCATATATGTTGGCGTGTTGTAGCATAGCAATGCCTGTGGTATTATAAGGGGATCAGTAAACTTGATGGAAAGGCTAGCTCAGAAAGGCAAAAGCTGTCTAGCATCTTCAAAGAGCTAAGTAACAGTCCTTTCTACAGTCCTAAATCACCACACAATGCTTTCGTGTTCTGCAAAGATAGCTAATTGAGCAGCTCCAATGAAATGCTGAAGCATTTCTATGGAGTTTGTCCCTTTCTAAACTCCTCTCTTTTACTTAGTGAAGGAGAACTGAATATTAGCTACTATCCTGTAGCTCCACCTTACTCTCATTTGAAAATTCTGGAAATAATGATCCCTGAATTTCCTGTAACAGGAGTTGGCTGCCAGTGTTTCAAAAACTGTTTATAAAAAATATCAGTGATACGTGATTGTTGGTGTGCACAATAAACCCATAACAATAGAGCAGATATTCTTATGACTATTAATATTATATGTCATTTCTGTTGTGATCAGCACATGGCCTTGATGTGTGTGTGGTCATGGTTTTGTTTTTTTGGGCGAAAACATTTTCTGCATAGTACCGACATTATTTGATACCATCGAATATCAATGCTCTTCATGGTGTGTTGCAATTACTGACCCCATCAATTTGGGGTTAGATTATGTTGTCTTGTTGTCTGAGGTACAATGTGGTTGCATCAGGAACGGGGCCTTTTCTGCAGTGGCACTAAGGCTCTGGAGCTCCATCTTGGGAGGAGACGGACCATGCCTCTGTGCTGATGGTTTTTTGGTGTCATGCTGTTTTATTTTAAATGGTGTTTGGGGCTCTGCTCTATTTTACTGTAGAATGTTGTCTGTTGCTGTTGTCTGTAATGAAATTCTTGCTTCCACATTATGTTTATTGATGGTGTTGCTTTTATGCTTTCAGCGTGTATCTTTTTCATGCTGTGAGCTGCCTTGAAGTAGTTCAGCCTAAAAAAAGTTTGATGTACATATATTTAAATTAAATGAATAAACATATTCTGCAAATCTACATCCTTCAAGGAATACCCACAAAAGTACAATGTTAAAAAAGCACAGAAGGACTAATACCAGTGCTGTTCTTATTGATGATCAGGACAGTTTTCTTACTTGCACTTGCACCACTTGCAGAGAGCATCTAAGGTTGGAATCAGCCCTCTAAGGCTGGATTATAGATGTTTTGCTGCTTAATACCTAATGTAAGAGTAAATACAAAAGTGAAAGGATGTGAGCTCCCTCTAGGGACAAAGCAGGAAGGAGGCAGAGAACGAATGGAAATGTTTCTGTCTTAACAGTCCAAAGCTATTGAAAAGTCAACAACCAATGATCAACAATGTGTCTGTCCTGAGGAGTATGTAGTATCAAAAACTAACAGCAAAACCAAAATCACAGTTGCCGCAAGAATAGACAAGGCATCTTTAAGTGTTAAGTCTCATTACTCCTCTTTCTTCTATTGCTGAGCTTTGCAGTAGAGAGATTTTGTCTTAACCCAACATCATGGTGCCTCTCCTATAAGCACTCTTCCATTTATAGCAAGTAAAGAAATGTTATTTATTTATAAATGTGGGGTGGGGGGAGAAACATTAGAGTATAGAAAACACCAATGTTCCAAAAGGAATACAACTAGAGAGTAAGAGTGGATGGATCTGTTAATTGCAGTTTCTTGCAGTTTCTCTTTTTTCTACATTTCATGTTTCCACAACAATTTGTGATTTATTGGTTGCAGTTCTTAAAGTCCTCACAGTGTTTTAGTGTGTATTTGTCCTAACACAGACTTTTGTGTGTGCAATTTTGCTGAATACACATTTTTGCAACAAATATAATCTTATTTGTTCATGCTATTTTCACTGATCTTCTTGTAGCTTCTTGACTCCTAATACACACATCCTTGTGTACATATTTTTGGTTGAATAACTGCATCGCAAAATTCAGAGAAGTGTGGCTTTTGCAGGATAGCTGCCTTCTGGTTTAAGTATTGCTTCAGGAAGTGTGAATTAGGTAGACTCACATTAAAAATGTGAACCAAAACCAAATCATAGCTTAGTGGCAGAGCATCTACTTTGCATGCAGATCCTAGGTTCAATATTTGACACCTCCAGGTAGGGCTGGAAAAGATGGCTTGCCTGAAACCCCACAGAGCTGCTGCCCATTTCTGTGGACAATAGTGAGGTAATATTGGACCAATGATCTGATTCAGTTAAAGGATGGTTCTTATGATCATCCCCTTTTCTATTACAACAGTTATTATTTGGCCTACATTCCAAGCCTCATCTTTTCAAAATATCAGCACAAAGAGTATTTTTTTTTTAAAAAAAATAGAGGTTCTTGCTCTCAAACATTTATGAGATGAAGAAAGGGCTAGTGCATTTTATTCACAAGAAGGCTGCTTTAAATAATTTCAAAAAGCCTACACCATTGAGTGAGCATATAGTTTAATCTGTGTGAACTGCAGCCCTAGACTTATTTGTGGCATGGCTAAAACTGCAAGGAAGGTAACAACGTGTGTGTGTGTGTGTCCATGTGTGTCCTATATGCATAGATTTCAGGGTGGTTCACAAAATAAATTACAATATAAAACACACAAAATACATAAACACCCTTTCTGTGACACTAGCCAGTCTGAATTGGGAGGAAATTGCTTCTTGGCTCTGAATTTTGCAACCATTTCGTCAAGAACAGGTTATTGAAACTTTCTAAAAGGAAAAAAATAATAATCTATGATCCTCCTCCTCATCATCATCAACCTGGTCAAGACACATCTTTATCAGAGTGCATTTGGAGGAGGAAGGACCAGATTGTTGCTATTGGTAACTTTCATTTGCCATCATGTGTTTTTTATGGTTTCTAATGGGTCTTATCTATTCTTATTATCTTATTTTTGTTGTAAACAAGCCTGTGCAAAGTGTGGTATAAACAATCATCTTAAATAAATAATTTAGTCTTCACAAGGATAAACTAGTTCAAAAAGTCTGTGCTGTCTTTTTGAAGTGTAGAGGTTCCATGTTTTGAGTTCTAGTGCATAGTATGAAGCCTGGAGAGTTTTGGGCAGTTATGGAGAGAAGCACAGTTTTGCTACCAAAATAAAAATTAAAATAAAAATCCTTGCAATAGCACCTTAGAGACCAACCAAGTTTGTTATTGGTATGAGCTTTTGTGTGCATGCACACCTCTTTAGATGCATGTACACAAAAGCTCATACCAGTAACAAACTTAGTTCGTCTCTAAGGTGCTACTGGAAGGGATTTTTAAAATTTTGTTTTGACTATGGCAGGCCAACACGGCTACCTACCTGTAACTAGTTTTGCTACAGTAAGGCAGAATGTTTGGAACAGGAAAGGAGTTGATTTCTTTCTTTCTTTCTTTTTTAAACCGAACCTATAAAATTTACAGGGTGCTAGAAAGAAAATGTGGCCAGAAAGTTCATTTGTTTGTGTTTTGCTTTACTGAATGAGATTGGCAGATAAATCAGAATCCATAGAGAGCACTCTTTTCCCTTTCTAACCTGTGTTTCTGGTAAGCCCTTTTCCATGTCCATAATACTTCCATATAACAAGGTTACCAATAAAACAAATAAATCCCCTGGTTGTAAACAAACAATAAACTCCCACCACTGCCCTATTTCCGAGAAACACAGCAAGATCTCCTCTAGGAAAGTGACCCTCGTGGTCTTGCTTCTCATTGCATCAATACTACATGATAAGAGCTCCATTTTTATTCAGGCTTTACCTCTATTTACCTTACTATGAATGAGATATCCAATGAGATTGGTGAAGACTTAAGTGCAGAGAGATAGAAAAGCCTTTCTTCTCAGTATTCCCACAAATTCAGAGTTTATACTGACTTACTAAGTAGCCAGGCTCCCTTCCTTCCTGTGTTCCAGGGGAAAGCCTTGTGAGGTAACTCTTTCTATGGGACTGTTTTTCAAATCATGATATGCGGAAATCTAGGCAGACTGCACAGTATTGGAGAAATCTTGAATGGAAATAAACCTTGCTAGACAAAACAGTATCTCTTCTCCAATGTGTTGTTCTGAAGGTTCTCATGAACTCACCAAGTAAATTTCAGAGTACACATGGGAGAAGATTCAGCTATTTTTGGCCATCTCACCCCTTGCTTTCTCCTGTAAGACCAATTGCAGTCGTTAACAGTCCTCAACAGGTTTACCACACCCATTCCCACCACCCTTCTGAGTAATACCCCTCACCATCCTCTCACGATATATGAGGGTCTGGTGACTTCTGTTTCAGTGTATCTGAAGAAGTGTGCATGCACACGAAAGCTCATACCAATAACTAATTTAGTTGGTCTCTAAGGTGCTACTAGAGTCTCTCTCTCTCTCTCTCTCTCTCTCTCTCTCTCTCTCTCTCTCTCTCTCTCTCTAATTTCTGTTTCGGCAACAGGACTTTCACCTCTCTCCTCCTCCCATGTGGTGTAGTGGTTGATAGCCACTGTGGTGTAGTGGTTAAGAGCAGTAGTCTTGCAATCTGGGGAACCGGGTTCTCGTCTCCGCTCCTCCACATGCAGCTGCTGGGTGACCTTGGGCCAGTCACACTTCTCTGAAGTCTCTCAGCCCCACTCACCTCACAGAGTGTTTGTTGTGTGGGAGGAAGGGAAAGGAGAATGTTAGCTGCTTTGAGACTCCTTAGTTATCTCCCGCTTGGACTACTGCAATGCACTCTACGTGGGGCTACCTTTGAAGGTGACCCGGAAACTGCAATTAATCCAGAATGCGGCAGCTAGACTGGTAACTGGGAGTGGCCGCCGGGACCACATAACACCGGTTCTGAGAGATCTGCATTGGCTCCCAGTACGTTTCCGAGCACAATTCAAAGTGTTGGTGCTGACCTTTAAAGCCCTAAACGGCCTCGGTCCTGTATACCTGAAGGAGCGTCTCCACCCCCATCGTTCAGCCCGGACACTGAGATCCAGCGCCGAGGGCCTTCTGGCGGTTCCCTCATTGCGAGAAGTGAGGTTACAGGGAACCAGACAGAGGGCCTTCTCGGTAGTGGCGCCCGCCCTGTGGAACGCCCTCCCATCAGATGTCAAAGAGATAAAGAATTACCTGACGTTCAGAAGACATCTTAAGGCAGCCCTGTTTAGGGATGTTTTTAATATGTAATGCTGTATTGTTTTTAATACTGATTGGGAGCCGCCCAGAGTGGCTGGGGAAACTCAGCCAGATGGGCGGGGTATAAATAATAAATTATTATTATTATTATTATTAGGGTAGTGATAAAGCGGGATATAAAATCCAAATTCTCTCTCTCTCTTTATGTAGAATATAGGAAAGAGGTGAAAGTCCTGTTGCCGAAGCAGAAATCCTTACACAGGGCTTTCCTTATAGGGCTGGTTAAATGAATCCCACCTCACTTGGAGGATAGAAGCATAATTGTCCTGAAAAGTGCCAAAACAACTTTAATTGCATAATCTTACAATGTAGGCTTATGTAGTTGAATTCCACCTGCAAAATAGCAATGCTCTGGCTGCAGTCTTAGCAATGTGTATTTTTTTTTAAAAAAAGATATATGCCTGTCAGGGGCTCAGGAGAGGGAGGAAATGGAGAGCAAGGGGGAGGAATCCGAAGGGAGCGTAAGCGATGACAGTGGTCCGAGGTCCCTGAGTCTTTCCAGCGAATCGGAAGATTCACAGAAGGGGGCGCCCATGGTCAGAGCAAGGGGGTGCCTAGGGGGACACCCCAGGAAGAAGGGGCCAGAGGGGACTCAGAGAGCAGCAGTTGGAAATCAGGACCAGCTTCCCCACCAGAGCGCAGTGGGGGGGAGGAGTCCCAGGTATCGGGATCAGGCTGCTCACCACCAGCGGGAGGAGATGAGTCAGGATTGACCACGCCCCCATCGGAGAGCGTGGAAACGGTCAAGAGGAAAGTTGGAGGCTGGGCGCGTGCGCCAAGTTCAAATGTACAGGCGAGCGGCACAGCAGGTAGCCCGGGTAGGGAGCCAGGTCCTAAAGCCCGCCGAAAGGAGGGACAAGAGTCAGGGGGGTCAGCGTCAGAAGAGTCCAGAAAGGAGGAGACCTCGGGGGGCAGAAGGACCCAGAGGAGGAAAGAGCAACGGAGGAGGTGGAGTAAGGCTAGAGTCTTAAACTGGTGTACAGGGGGTGGAGACTCAGACGGAGCTTCGCTGATCTAGGTTCTAAGATGTAGAGCTGCACGCTGCGGCTTGGAAATGGAAACTGGACTTCAATAAAGACTTTTGTACATTATTACTGACTAGCGTTGGTCCTCTGTGTGCTGGGACCTAGAGGCAGCTCTGACAATGCCGAATTTAAATTACAATAAATGTTTTCACATGTATATAAAATGCAGCTGAATTGCATATTTCCTCCCTATTGGTGAATCCCAGAGGGGTGGAGGTCATAACTAGGGAAATGCCCCTTCACTTGTAGCAAACATCAAGAACAAAAGAATTATTTAAGATCTAGCCCATCCATCTCCTGCTTTGGGGGACAAAACTTATGGGGTGTTCAGTCAATGGCAGTCGCAACTAGTTGTCTGTGGTAACCTTCCATTCTCCTGCAATTACATAATTGCCTTCCCAATACTTTCCAAACAGTATTAGAAACTTACTATTGATCCAAAGATTGGCCCTTTGAAAAGTGGAGCAGCCTCATGCTGTTAAGCTTGTATCTTTGAATTGAAGAGCTCCTACAGTGCATTAACCTGCATGTTAGGATGTGTGGTACATCCAAAGCTATATCGCCAATAGGAGGAGGGAGGGGAATCAACTAGCAGGGAGACCAGTATTGGCATTTCCATTAATAGCACACCAGTAACCTCTGCAGAGTCAACGTCTGTTAAAGTGAACTGTCTACAGGCATTCTGGAAACATTTGATCCACAGTGAAAATGTCACAGCAATGAAGGGAGAAAGTCACAAAGAAGACTGGGAAAGAAATTATAGTTATTGATTGACAATTAGGTAATTGCAAACAAAAGGCTCACTCATCCTAACCCATCGATAGCGTTAATGTAAAGGCCAAACCTGTCCTCAGATATCTAATTGCATAGAGATTAGGTACAGGCTTAAAACAGATTCTTACATATGTCCTAATTCCGACTTCACTTAACTGCTCTGCTTACAACTTAATAAAAATTACGGTACACAAATGAAATTTTTTTCACTGGCTAATATTTGTCAAGCATAGAATATTAACTGAGTATGGTTCAAATGTGAACAGATCACATATTCACCAGTTTTGATTGTGGGAATAGTTTCATGAAAAACACTTGCACCTTATGCTGCAATCCTATTCACACTTACCTGAAAAGTATGCCACTGGACTCAATGAGGCTGTGAAGCAGTTTATAAATTTGTTAAGCAAATCGATAAACTAACTTTGAATGAGGCTGTGAATTTGATGCTGCCCAGCTCCAACCTCTGCACACTTACCTAGGGATACGCCATATTGAGCTATATAAGGAGAACTCTTTGCAGCTCCCTAAAACGAAGTCTTCCAAGAGGGTTATACTCATAGAAGAATTCAAGGTTCCTTAATCTCATGACTTCAAAACTCACTTTCCCATCCCACCCACCTGGGAGCCCTCACCCCAGCTACCTGCTCACCTTGCGCCCGCTGTGGTCCTAATAGCAGCTGGAGGGAAGAATGCATAGTGGGTGCAATCCAAGCATCAGGAATTTCCATTATTGGTTTACTGTCTTAGCAGTGACTGCTGCTGGAGACGGGAGAGGATAGGGGAGAGAGAAAGAGTGAGGGACCGATGTGGATCTTCCAGGTTGGGAGTTGAATTTCTCACAAGTAATCCTCCACTCCACAACAGCAAATCACTTTTTAAAGGGGGACTTTGAAATTCAGTTCAATCAGCTTCAAAGAAAAAAAGAAAAGAGCCCTACTGGTCATGCTCAAACCCTTGGACATTCCTAAGCAGACCCATTGAAATGAATGGGCATGACTATATTATATTTATTGAGTTGAATGGGTGGGTTTTGCTCCCCTGTGGTGCTATGGGAAACAAGTTGTTAAAGAGGATATGATAGTGGATGTCCTTTAAGTGAGGAGGAGATACCAGAACTGCTTTTTTAGGCTAAAGTACACTTTCCAATAAATGAGCTTGGATAAATGTCATTTATATGCAGATGTTACCACTTTATATTCTGCTGGGGATTAACGAGAAGTTACCATCTATCTTGTGAAAGCCTTTAACTGCTTCTGGAAACTGTCTTTGTGAACAAAAGCTTTAGCTTACTTTTTTTTTAAAAGGTCATGCTTCTTTGGGTACTAGAAAAATAATACGCCAGTACAAGCATATCATAGAGACAGAAATGTTGTAGCACTTTCAGAAAGGTAACAGATGATGAACAGCAATATTTAAGATTTTATACGCTAGGCTACTTGGTAATTTGTCTTCTAATTATAGCAAGATTGCTTGAATATAGCATCCTAAAGAACAAAGAATGGTTTAAACCTTTGTCTTAAAGCAGCCAAATATATTGGATGACAACTCCAATCAGCTCCAGCCATCATTGCTTGGGTTGATGAGAATTGCCATTCACATCTGGAGGGTACCAGGTTGGGGGAAAGATGTTTCAAAGGGCCAGCAGATGTATTATTTTTAGTTGGGACATCTAAAGCATCAAATTTCAATATTGGAAATACATTAGAAACCAATTTCCTGCTATCTTTCCATTCAGTTATAAATTCATTTCAACAGTGTGTTGTCTTTACTTAGCTGGAAACCTTAATTACAATTATGTGAAATCAAAATCAGCTCAGCTTCATTGCCTCAGTAGAATGATTGTCTTTGTAGATGGATAGTGCTTCTACAGTGGTTTCTGGTAGAGTACATAATTATTAATGAGGGCTGGACTTGATGCTTCAGTAAAACTCTCATTAGGAGTTTCCTAGTTGACCTACTGGTTTGTCTCCATCAGCAAGAACCCTCCTGTCCCTTCCACCTCAGTAGCACAAATATAAAGACTTGTGGACTTCTGCAATCTGAGTGGATACTTCACTGCTGTGTATTCAGTGACCAAAAATAAAGAGTGCACATATTTGGTGAACAGAATGGAAGCCCGCCTACCACCTTCCCACCCAGACTGTTCATCCTTCACCTCATTCCACAGGGTTCCATCAGCTGTGGAGTCCCACCACATGCTACATCAGTAGCTCAATGTACTTAGAATGGTTACCATGATATTGTGGATGGTTTTATATATATATATATATATATATATATATATATATATATATATATATATATATGCAGGTTTTGGTGTCCTCGGGTGTCTTCCCGTGTAAAAGTTGGGGTGTCTAGGCGACGTTTCGACGAGGTCTCACTCGTCATCTTCAGGCTGGTGCTTTCGAAAGCACACATATATATATAAACACACATATATATATGTGTGTGTGTGTGTGTGTGTGTGTGTGTATATATAATCACATATATATGATATGAAAATGTGTTCTAAGATAAGAAATACATCCCAGAGACAACAATTCTCACTAGACTATAGGTACACATATCATTTTGACCCAATCAAGCTATGACAATAGCTAGTTACAGATCAAGCCAACAACAGTAACATTTGTTCTAGTAAAAATTTCTTAGGCTTTTTAATACTGGTAGCCTGAATGATCTCTGCCATTTCATGTCCATTCCAGTTTTGCATTCTCAGGCCTGCCTACATTGTGAAGTTTTCAAATAGCGGTGAATACTGTAAACATCAGAAAACAAGGCAAATCTCTTAGCAGATAATTCTACAGAAAATGGCCGGCCGACCTCTCTTCCTCTCCATCTTGTTCACTAACTAATCAAAACAAGTATCCCTTAGCCCTGACTCATTTAGACTGCATTTTTACCCCTACTTTCCTGTACATTAGTCCTATTGAGTTCAAAACTATAAAGCAGACATGGTTAAGAAATGAGTGTGCTGCTGATCATAACCAGAACTTTAGATTGTACAATTTCCCCACTGAAAACCTCCTCCCCAGGCTATTTTTGACCCATCCAGGTTCATGTACCAGTTGTTATTTTCCCCCTTTGCAGTGTTTAAAAGCAGTAGGGAAGAAAAGACTCAGTGGGAAAATGACATGAAAGGAAAGTGTTACAAAGTCCCTCTCTCCCTGCACTAGGCTTCTGTTTCAGACTGCAGTTTCCCGCACTGTATGTTTTAAAAGTTATGTACATGCAGCACAAGTTTCATCCTCAAGAAGTGATGTCTTTGAGTTATCCTTATAAATTGTGGCCTTAAGGGCTATTAACTAAATGAAGAAGAAGAAAAATGATATCCGCCAGAGTTTCTACTTGACATAGACCTAAACAATTAGTCTCTCTTATATCTCAAGTGATTCTTATTTTAGATGTCTTGCGGCACTAACAACGTATTGTTACTGCTTCAAGCAAGTGCTTCAGATCACAACCAATGAACATACACTTTGAGCTAAAGCACCCTTTTAATTTTGAGCCAAATGATGCCTGCTCACTTCGGTCCATTGATTGCAAGATGCAAAGTGTACATTAGAATAAAGTATCCTTGGTGATTTTGATCAAGTTGAGCCTTATTAAAGAGGGAGAGCAGGATAATAAATATTCCTAACCTTTGTCTGCTACAGTTGTAAGCTATGTTAAGGCCAATGTTTTCTCAAGGGACTGAAGGCAATCTTGCTATTAATTACCTTTTCCTCCATAAAATATTAACTGTCTTAAGAATGAATGGGGGAAATATTGGCTGGTAACTTGTAGCCGCTGGAGGGATACTATCCTTAAATGCTTTTAGTGCCTCTATTTATAACATGTTGACTTGAATGACAAAACGATGTGAACCCTAGGTTAGGAGCAGGCTAAACACTCATCCCATTGACTCAAAAAAAACAAAAAACAAAAAAACAAAAAAACAACCTACAGCTAGGCATGAAGCTGAAAATAATGGGGCTAGAATCTACAAGTGACTAGCCCTGTTTGCAGAGATGCTGGGGGAGGGGCCTTTAAATTTAAATACATTTTTAAATTTAATTTCATAAAATGTATATACTGCTTGGTGGTTTTATGCTCTACCCTTGAGCTCCAAAGGCAGAGGGGCTGCCAAAAGTCAGCGCTAAGGTGGTCTGTGCCTTAACCATCCACAAAGACTTGACAAAGGAGGAAAAAGAAAGAGGAGGGAGAAGGGGGAAAGCAAGCTCAGGCACAAGTTATTAAGTTATAGTTGTTGCAATGCAGTTATATACAGTAGTTTTGTCCATGTGGATTCTGGCTGTCTAGAAGAGCGGAAACGAATCCCTATATCAGTGGTGGTTCGGGATACCTTGCCCTTAATAAAGAACAATCCCTCTCTAGAAGCACTGCTGTTCCTCACCCATCAGATCCATGGCAGGAACTGATTATAGTGTCCAGGCCAGATAGTCTGGGCAGCTCACTTGATGGAAATCAGGAAGGGGAATGGTGGAGCTACCTTCCTCACTCACCAATCTGAGAGGTAGTTCTAATGGTGTGAACATGCTAAGTATACCACATTTCAGGATATACTTAGCTACAGAGTACAAGCTACAGAGAAGTAGAATGGAAATACTTGCAAACACTACAGATACCCCAATGGGATATCTGGGGTAGCCAATGTGGCACTCTTGGGTGTGGTTGGACTGCATATTTTTGAATGCAGTTTTGATTATTTTTACCTTTTTGCAATAAAGTTTCCCTAAGAATAATGTATTTATGTATGATATATTCACTAATATACAGCTTTTTATGCACACATGCCTCTAATTTCTACATTTTTGCACTCATTATTCAGTAGGAGAACTGTGTCACAAATTCAGGGAAGTACAAATTGCAAAGGATATCTGTGTTTTGGTTCCTGTATTGGTTTGAGAAGTGCAAGTTGGTAGTTTGCCACTAAAATCTTCCCACCCCATCCTTAAAAGCCACACTCCTTCTCTCCAGACGACCTTCTTTACTGACCCTTATTTGCACCCTAATTATTATTAATTTTTGGCTGGTCAGAACATGTCCTAAAGCTCTGATAATGTTTATTGTCTGCCAGGGTGAAACCTGGGGAGGCATGTGTGAGTAAATTAACATTTGTTGCTCCTCCTACTTTTGCTTCTGGCCCTGCCCACAAGTGACTTGCACCCCATAGAATGTTGCCCAGAAGGGGCTATGTCCCTCAGACTGAAAAAGCTTCTCCAGCCCTGGGCTGTGGGAAGAGAAATATGGTTCCAGTCACAGGTCAAAATAACAAGGGTTATTGGGTAGACTAATTCAAGTGCAGGAAGAATACCAGCAGGAGGAGATCAGCTTGGTCTCAAGTGGATTTAATTGCTTGTTAGACCTCTTCATTCTTTCATTGATGTTTATCTACTCCTCCTCCTAGTCCTTTTTCCTGAGGTGTCTTGTCTCATAGATTGTAAAGCTGAAAGCAAGGTCTATATCTTACTCTGATTTATGTGCAGTGCCTAGCTAAGTAGTCAATGTATAAATGCTTCTTTTCACTGCCCAATATGTCTTTGAGGAAATATGGATTTGAATATGAAATCTTTATGAAGTTTCAAAGATTTCTCCCAAACCACACTACTGGATGGCTTGTGTTGATCCAGTCAGTAAAGCTGATGATTTATGAGCACATAAGGATGGCACTTTTTTGGGGGGGGGTGTCACTGCTGTTTGTTTTGCTATTGTAGACTACATTTGACAGTAAATGATTTACACATGACAGTGACAGCACCTCTTCACCACAGGTATTCATAGCTTTTCCACTGCACAGATTATCTGCAAGAAATGGAGTGGTATCTCTGATTACTCTGATTTCTTCTGCTGAGCAAATCCAATCAGACCAAGCAGTGCATCTTTACAGTGAACATGCAGATCAAGGATGGTCCATTTTTAGTGGCACTGACAACCAGCAGGTAGAAGAGGAGGAGCAAGAAGTGAGAAAACAATAAAAAAAGACCATTTGATAAATGCACTGGAGTTAAGTAATTGAAAAAATAAATTACGAATGTTGCACTAGAGTGAGGCCACTGTGAACATGTATGGATGTCTCATAGTGTTACAAACTATTAGCTATTTCCCAAGCATAAGTCTATTACATTGGGAGTTAGGGTATATCTGAGAACAAATGTTGGCGGATAGGTAGAAAACTCCACAAATGGTTTTGGCCCAAGCTATTTGTTTATTTTATTCATTTATTGCATTTATAATTGGTTGGACCATATCACATTGCCTGCACACTGAGATGTATGACAGAGGTCCTGTTGGTGTGTCAACCACCTGGATCGGTGAGGTTGGTAGCTACAGGCTCAAGGACCTTCTTCATGGTCGCTCCATGGCTTTGAAAATTCATTTTGCAATTATTGGTTCCCCGCCCCCTATATTTTTAGCAATTCTTATTTTATCGGTAAACTGCCTTGAGTCCCTGTCAGGGGAAAAGGCAGAGCATGCATAAATAAATAAATAAATAAATAAATAAATAAATAAATAAATAAATAAATCTCCCTGCTATTGAAGGCTACCATACTTTATGGAATTTGAAAGCCTTAAACTGCATATCTCTTCCTGCTAGCTTATTTGTGACTGATACCTTTTAAAAAATAAAAATAAAAATGGAAACTTGTTTCTATTTAGATCTGAGGAGTCCTTATTGAGTCACTTATTGTTGGGATTAGTAATACCCATATTGGTTGGAACAGATTTAAGACTGTGGAATTTGTGGAATTGGCTTTAAAGAAATGGAAAATGCTAACTGTTTTAGATCATAAAACATGTCAATTCATGTCAACCAGTTGTAACAGTGTAATTTTAAAACATATTTTAGCATGGCTTAATGCATTTTGTAAGTAACAATTTTGATGCCTTTAGTATTATTATTATCTGTTTATTATGTGAATGGCCTGACTGGCTAAAGAACAAGATAGTTGTTGCTGATATGTTTTATTGGCCAGACTACAAAATGATAGACGCAAAAAAGAATTTATTGGCTGAATGATTCTGCTTCATTGCCTCTTATTGTGGTGGGGGAATCTGATAGTATTTTGTATTGCTGATTTCCCCTTTTCATATTTTTTTAATTGCTATAAACTGGGGTGGGGAAGCTGTAACCTCCCAGATGTTGTTGAACTCCAGTTTCCATCAGCCCCAGCCAGAATGGCCAAAGAAGGGAGATGGGAGTTCAAGGCTGACAGCATCTGGATAGCCCAAAGTTCCCTATTCCTGATGTAAGCTGCCATGGATGGGCATTGGCCAGAGAGATAGCCTAGAAATGCTATTAAATGATGAAATAGATAATATGATAAAATAAATAAAACTTTCCCTGCTGCAGAATCCACATTCCTTCAAATGTTCAGGTCAATCACTTTTGGCTAAATTGAGCCCTTGACCCACCACATTGTTCTTTCGAAATAAAGACACAGTATTTGAAAACACACACAACCTAAACATTCATCTTGAGACCTTGCCAAGATGTTCAGGCGTCTTATGAAAATCTAATTCATTCTCCACTTCTCTGTTAGAATCACTTCTGTTTAGCAGAGTTCTGTGGAGGAAAGCTTGACCTTTGAAGAAGGCTGCTTTCTGAGAATGTCACTGAATTTTATGAATGGTAACCAGGTATCACATTATGAGATCCATGAATTTTCTTTTATGTGAAATTTTGAAGCACATTTGAAGCACATTCAAGGAAGGGTGGAATGGGCATATGACTTATTTTGAATACAAAAGTTCTGCAATACTCAGCTGACCACCATGCCCTATTTTATGAAAACCTCTAGTTTTAATGGCCCCATGTATCCCTTACATGACATTACCACCCAACCAGGATGTTAGGAGGCTCATAACATGCAACCTACTGTCCAACTTTCAGACTTTCAGACATCTTTGGGGGTGGGGGGAGTTAACCTTCTCCTTGACCTTCTTTTGGCCTGAGGATGGGGAAACAGGTGGGTTCATTTAGGGCAGAAAGTGCACTTTAGACAACAGAGATGGCTTTTTGCTGCCAGGGAGTTGAGGAGGAGAGTTTGCCTCTGCACTAGGTCTCAAAGATCAACTAAACAGGCAAAAGGCCTGTTAGAATCCATCTTAGAATGCTTTCGTCACAGCCAGTGGTTTTTTTTCCTAGGGGTACTCAAAGATATGCACTACCAGCACCTTATTTTTCTAAAAGAAAAGCACTGGTCACAGTCCCTGCTCAGGCCTTTATGGCTCTTTCCCCAGTTTTCCAGATTAATTCCTCATTCCATTCACTGCTCATTTTCTTTGCAGCCTCATGTTCCAACCTCATATCAGTATGGATCTGCAGACACAGTGCCATTTATTGGACACACAGGCACGCCACATCTTCCAGCAGGAAACTGCATCTGGACTAGTGAGAGAGGCTACACATACTGAACAAGGGTTAGCTCTGAGCCTTAAGGTGCTTGACCAAGAGTGGTGCCAATTGCAAGTTCGATCCCCAAATGGGACAGCTGCATATTCCTGCATTGCAGAGCATTGGACTAAATGGTCCTCAGGGTCCCTTCTAACTCTACAATTTTATGGTGATTCTATGATCCCACCAGATGTCAGAATTGTCCCACTGGTCAAGAATGACTTTGGAAAATGGAATTATCTGGATCTGATCCAAGTGGTTATGGAGGTCTTGATCTAGCTGCAATAATGGTACCCTGGCACATTATTGTGTGGTCCGAGCTCTTACAGTATATATCAAAATGGATTTTAAGATGTGTATTTTCAGAGAAAATACCAATTAGAAATATGTGTTTATTTAATGCAGATTCAGATGGAAACAGGACGGAGTAGACTAATGAATGAACTCATGTGAAAGTGATGCCAGCCAGAAATAAACTAATCCATCCATGCATACATGACAACTCTATCACTGAGCTATGGCTGCTCTCTTTAATTCCCTATGAGAGTAGTTTAAGAATTTAACAAAGGCTCCAATACCAGCAAGGCTACTTTTCATGCTAACAGCAATGCCTTCCTTACTCACATTTTGCTTTATTGGTGTGTCCCCTCCCTCCCCATCTCCTTTTAATGCTTCCAGGCGAGTATGATAATGCACGTATGCGTACCTTGATTGTAATAAAAAGATAGCCATCCCCTCAAGTAACACTTCTTCTCTGCATCAAGGAAGCTCCTTTTAGTCGATATGTGGGGACAGCCTATTATGCTAAATTTGGGCTAACAGGAATGCCACACTCAGATAAAAATCTGGCCCAGAGTATGTTATACAGAGACACCTACAATACATACACTATTGTGTTGGTATCCTGCTGTAGACTTCAATTGCTGTGGTTTTATTTTTTATTTTTTATTACATTATTTCTTACATTATACTGCAGTTCCACACGATATTCAATAGTGTCCTCCGGCTAACCTTTGAGGGCAAGCTGCCATAGAGTGATAATCCTGGTCTGTCTTCAAGATGTCCTGCAGTTTATGAATGCTACCTAGAAAAGCTCACAGTTGCACTTTTACTGCCATCTCGTGGAAGGACTGGAAATATATTTCCTGCAAACTGAATCTGCCTCCAAACAATGGCAAGGTCTGGCAATGTTGGCCATCAATGGGGCTTTGTATTTATTGTTTCCTGTTTGGAAAGATAGCCATACTTCACAGTTTGATAAATATGAGCCGTCTTGGAACAACTGACATTTGTACACATTGTTAGAATTGGGTGGCTGCACTAAGCGGTTATGCAGTGCTGTGCTCAAGATGGAACTGTATTTTGTACAGCACAAGCTGCTTTTGTCTTCTTGATCCATTACAGCAGAATCATCCCTGGCATGGGCATTATTTCAACCCCATTCTTTATTGACTATTCTGCATTTCTGAAATGCACATCGACATGCACTGCTGATACTTAAGAAGATAAAACTGAGAAGCACCTTCAACAGACACACAAACCTGAAGAGGATATAATAAGAGTGTGTGTCTCAATTTCAATTAGGACAGTGCAATCTGGCACATTTACTTGGAGGTAGGGATGAAGGGATCTGTCAATTTCAATTCCTCCAGTTTGTCACTTTTGCAGTCTTAAATTCGGTTCTCCCCATTTTGCGTCAATTTGCAAATTATTATTATTTAAAACCTCATGAAAATTCATTGGCATTTCAGCGCTAAACACATCTTAGATGCAGTTTTGACTAACACAGAATGCAAGCAATTTCTCCTAACACATTTTGGGGTGTTATTTTCATGAATACATTCAACTTTATGTGCAGTTTCCCCTAATATGTGCACTTTTCTAAACATGGTTTAGTTGGCCAACAGCATTGTAAAATTTAGGTAAGTGTGAATTTTGAAGGATAGTTGGGCTTCAGAAAGTGAGATCCAGCTTTAAATGAGACATGAATCTAATTCCAGACCTACTCCTACTCAGTCAAACTGAGTTACTCACAAATACGTATTCAGAGGACTACAGTCATAGATTCATAGAATCATAGAATTTTGGAGTTGGAAGGGTCATCTAATCCAACCCCCTACAATGCAGGAATTATAACTAAAGCATCCATAACAGATGGACATCCAACCTTTGCTTAAAAACCTCCAAGGAAGGAGAGTCCACAACCTCCTGAGGGAGTCCATTCCACTGTCAAAGAACTCTTACCATTAGTATTTTTTTTTAATATGAACATTGAGCAGAGCTTGAGGTACCAGAATTTGCCAAAGCAATCCAGTTAGTTTATTGCAAGCAAAGATTTGGCAATAAGATTTATAGTCAAGATGTTATAGGCAAACATCATTGCTCCATTTAATATCGCAAATTGGTGTTCATTTCCTTTTCATTTCCTTTATTATCTTTCTATGCCAGTTTGAACCATCTCAATGGGAAATATAGAAGGCTTAATTTACAGGTAGGTTTCATTTAATAGTTAGGAAAAGCTTTAAGATCAATTTGGCAGTGAAGCTTATTATTTTTGACCTATAATGCCACAAATAGCTTAAGACCACAGTACCTTAAGGGCCACATCTCTCCATATGAACCGACCCAGACCCTGCAATCACCATCTGAGGCCCCCCTTCAAGTGAGCCCTCAGTCAGAGGTCCATTGGGTGGCAAGATGAGCATGGAGGTTTTCTGTGGTGGCTCCCCATTTATGGAATGCTCTCCCCAGAGAGGCTCACCTGGCACCATCATTATATATATTTAGGCACCAGTCAACAACTTCCCCCTATAACCAGGCCTTTTCTTTTTTCTACCAGTCTGTCTTTACAAAATGGGATGCTGTTCTCAGACTTAACCAGCATGAAGAGAGCATTCTTTGAATATTGTATATTTCTGTGGTTGACATCTAATCATATATGATTGAAATACTAGGTATCTGACAGATGGCATTCTGCAGTAGTTTGCAATATGTGAGAACAAACATTTGATGGCATTTAGTATTTGGTATTGAATGCTCTATTACAGTGGTTGTCAAACATGCTACCTTCAGCAACTTTCGACAGGATCCCTAAACATTGTCAAGCATCCTGTGAATTCTAGGGTCAGCATTCAGGCAACATAAGGACATGCATGGGCTGGAACTAAAAGTCCCTAAGAGTGCATTTGAAATTTCCCCATGAATTACTAAGAAGATTAATGGCAATCACCAAACTGTCATCAAGCTGTCTTTTTTATTGAGGTATACTGAAAAGAACCCAGGGTTTCCTGGAAGATAGGCTGCATACAACAGTACTGTATATCATAGTATTTGGTGCAATATTATTTAATATTAGATAATGTTTGATGCAATGACATTTTCATCTTATTGAGTTTGCTTCTAAACTAAGTTGAAAATAATACAATATCATAGCATTTGATGCAATATTATCTAATACTAGATAATGTTTGATGCAATGAAATTTTCATCTTATTGAGTTTGCTTCTAAACTAGGTTGAGAATAACAGCATATCATAGCATTTGATGCAATGTTATTTCCTATTAGACAACGCTTGATGCAATGCATGATGATCTTACTGTGTTTGCTTCTGAACTAGCCAATTAATTCTGTAATTGTCATTCAGTCACTCATTTGTATTTTCCCAGAGAACCCAGATGAACAAGGGCCACTTTATTAATTACAATAGAGCTTATGATCTGCAATGGGGCAAGTCAGTTTGTGGGAAACATAAACTATCAGGCTCCTAGGACTGTGATCATTGGGTGAGCCTACTCCTGCAAGGAGGAGAGAGGTGGCTTTCATTCCACCTCCCCGCACCCTGTGTCACACACTATCAAGTAAGGTGGGAGGCCTTCCTGACTCATATCTCTTATATCCCTATAGCTCTGAGTGACAGAATCCCTCATCACCTTGATCAGTGGCTCAGGATGTTCACCACCTGGACCAACTTCTTCCCTTTTCCTGCACATTCCTGCCACTTGACTGAACCAAACAATCTGCATACCCAGCACCTACCACTAACTACTCTTACCCATCACTGCAGTATGGAGGGGTGGGGCAGAAATCCCTCTTTTGGCCAATTATAGGCAGTAATAAAAATATTAATAATATTTTTAATATTATTAAAAGTAATATCTTTGACTAGCTCTCCCCACACTGCAGACTGGGCAGGTGAGCTGGGTGCTGGCTGAATATTGAAGAGGGAAGGATACAGGTGAGGCCTCCCTATATACCCCTCCTGCTGTACCCAAGCCCTGGCAAACTTGCCATGATGGAGTCCAGTTCCATCACAAAAAACGTTCTCATTCAGATGTTGTTTAAGGCTAGACAGAAGAAGCAAAATTTTATGTGATTTATAGTGTTTTAATTGACTTAGAATGCAATTTCAAGGTCAACCAGTACACTATCAACTGGTAAAACCCTACTACGGCTTTTCCAGAGCTATGGTATCATTCATTGAAATCTTCATTTTCTGCTTCTTTCCGTGTGCATTCCTGAAGGCAGTGAAATTGGGCTTTGATTGCTAGTTTCTTTGCACTAATTTTCCTTTCTTTTGTATTATGAAATGGTGTCCTTTTGCAATTAAAAGAAAATGGAGAGGAAACCAAGAATTAAAGCACCCAAGCATCGAGATTAAAAACTGATTAATTAAGGGCCAATTCATCAGAGATGCTACCTGAACAGGAAGAGCTGGATGCGAAAGGAGAAGGCTTCTAGTTAAATCAGCAGTTGCTTAAATTGTGAATAAGCAACATGGAAAGAGCAAGAAACCAATCCTTATCAGGAACGGTTGGGGGGTATGTGCATGTGTAGCCTGGGTAAGAGGAGACCGAGAAGAGAAATGATAGCCATCTTCAGATATTGAAGGGCTGTCACATGGCTTGATTTCTCCTGCTCTGGAGGGTTGGATGCAAAGAAAAGGCTTCAATTTATAAGAAAGGGCATTGTGACTAAACATGAGGAAGAACTTTCTGACAGTAAGAACTGTTCAGCAGTGGAACAGACTCCCTCAGGAGGTGGTAGACTCTCTTTTCTTGGAGGTTTTTAAGCAGATGTTGGATGGCCATCTGTCATGGATGCTTTAGCTGAGATTCCTGCATTGCAGGGGGTTGGACAAGATGACCCTAATGTCCCTTCCAACTCTATGATTCTATGATTTTGATTGCAGGGGATGAATATTGCTAGATAATATAGTGCTGTGTATTATGTGGAACACCACTGTCTCCCAAGACAGTCAGATGCCAATAACTATTTAATACCACTTCTAGCTGATTGCAGAAAGAAATTCCTAAATCACACAGAGCCTTGGGGTGGAAGCAAACTTGGTATCTGACAGAATTAAGCAGATAACATTCAATGGTAATTAGTTTTTGACAGTTGATCGTTTAGGAGATTGCACATGTGAAGCCTGACAAAATCAAAATTAAATTTCAACAAATGGACATTTGAATGCAAGTGCCTCTTTCAAATTTCAGCTTCGAATGTTATTTTGTCATTTCTCATTCAGAAATCAGAACGATTAAACTGATAAATTCTACATATTTCAAAGATTTCCTTTAAAGCAGCTTCACCCAACTTGGTTATGTTGAGATGTTTTGGATGGCACCGTCCCTGACCATTAGTCATGCTGGCTAGGTCTGATGAAGGTTGAGGTCCAAAACAATGTGAAGGCACCAGATTGGGGAAAGCTGCTTTAGTTGCATGGATTGGGCTCTATAATCCATGAGAACCTGAATCAGTTGGGATTCCCTTAGTTATCTAATGTATCCCCTTCCCCATAATTTAAGCAGTAATTCTAATTTATTGTTCTAGATAGCTATACCAGAAAAAACAACTGCAGCACAACTGTTACACTTGTAGAAGTCAATTAGCCCATAACCTGTTATACCGGGCCAATTGCCTGTTGTTGATACTACAGAACACTTTGACCAGTGTGATCAGCAGAGAATGCATAGCTCCAGCAGAGTAATTTAGCTGCAGAATATCAGAGTTTTCCTGCTTTCCAGTAGTCAGCCGTTTCCAGAGTTCCCAGTTAAGAAAGCTCCTTTCCTACGCACAATTCAGTTCAATGTCTTTAAGTGTATATTGTATCATGACACAAGACATGCATAAGCAAACTATCTACATAAACTTTAAAAAATGCTGGTATATCATAAACTGAACTATTATAAGTTCTTAGAAATAAATCATGTAAATATCCAAGTTTACAGAGAGATTTACTAGCAACTTACCATGCTAAGACACCATGCTATACTATCACCATATAGCATGATAAGGTAAAAGGTAAAGGTAAAGGACCCCTGGCACAGTCAAAGTCCAATCAAAGGTGACTATGGGGTTGTGGCACTCATCTCGCTTCGGGCCAAGGGACCCGGGGTTTGTCCACAGACAGCTTTCCAGGTGACGTGGCCAGCATGACTAAACCACTTCTGGTGCAATGGAACACCGTGATGGAAACCAGAGCACACGGAAACACCATTTACCTTCCTGCCGCAGCAGTACCTATTTATCTACTTTCACTGGTGTGGTTTTGAACTGCTAGGTTGTCAGGAGCTGGGACAGAGCGACCAGAGCTCACCCTATTGTGGGGATTCAAACCACCGATCTTCTGATCGGCAAGCCCACGAAGCTCAGTGGTTTAGACTGCAGCGCCACCAGCGTCCCTATAGCATGATACCTCCAGCTTTTCTACTGATACCAGCATTCAGCAAATACCTCACACTCGGTCAATGCTGCTGAATCCAGCCTTGCCTTTATACCTGCCACTGCATGTACACACATATCTTAGAGAAAGGGCGGGTGGATAAGTCATGTTTAGGCCTTTCGCTTTGGCTGTTTCTAACAACCCACCTGCAGCTGAGTCTTGCTCAGGTGTGTGGCATGGGCTCCTTGAGACATGGCTCAAGCAGTTAGTGCAATTTCACACATTTTTTCTATATTACACCAGCACAACAATTATGTGATATTATGTGGTGCTTCATTTTAACCTAATAGTAATAGATACTTTTATACTGAGCATAGATAGTAATGGCGCTTAGGAAACTTCTTAGTTTTTGCTTTTGTTTTCAAGTTTACTTGAGGAAAATTACAAGCATAAAAACACTATGCAAACTGCCTATCTGTCATCCATATAAATCTGACAAACTGACTCTTCTTTAAATGACTGTGTATGGCAATAGTAATTGCTCTGTCTCACAGAAAGAGAAATGCAGAGGATGTGAAATTATACATATTGAATCAAACCTTGTTTTTGTTTTTTAAATACTTGTAAATTTCCTTAAACAGGCACAGATTTTGAGCAAGATCAGTGGGGAGGGAAACTAGATAATTATTGGATAGGTTTTCCACAAGACATTCCTTCCCTTTACTGGGTCAATTCAGGTCTTCTGAGAACTCTAATAAGACAAGGGATTCTATAGCTAAGCAGAATAGGCATTCTATTAGCAATGGAAATATTGATTTCTAATTGAATGGTATAACTCAGTAATAGATGTTTTAGTGTGTCTTCTCAAAACAAAGGCACATCACTCATTATGAGGCAGGATTCAGATTATGCATCAATTTGACTCCTGTGGAATTTCCCTCTTAGATGGCCAAAATCATCTACTGCAAATCAAAATGACTGTGACCCATTGGCAGAAAGCCAATGAGTGATGGAGTTATATTAGGATCAAGGCAATCAGCCATTATTTCTAGTCTTCCTTGCTGCTCATCCATGGTACCCAATACTAGCACTCCTCTCCTGGACACATCCAGCAAAAAGTGATGCTGACCAAGTCTGCAAATAAGAGGCTTGTTGTAATACTTTTCATTATTTTTATTATGAGTCCTGCATCCTCACTCTGAATCTCCCTTCGTCCTCCATTCACAATTTAATGAAGCATATTCCAAGCTGATGTCCTGCTATTATTTACTTTCAAATAAGGTTAATGGGATGTGGGTGGCGCTGTGGTCTAAACCACTGAGCCTCTTGGGCTTGCCAATCAGAAGGTCGATGTTCGAATCCCCGCGATGGGGTGCACTCCCGTTGCTTGGTCCCAGCTCCTGCCAACCTAGCAGTTCAAAAGCACACCCAAAAAGTGCAAGTAGATAAATAGGTACCACTCCGGCAGGAAGGTAAACGGCAGACAAACGCTGGCTCCCTCAGCCCATAAAGCGAGATGAGTGCCGCAATCCCAGAGTTGTCTGCAACGAGACTTAACTGTCAGGCATCCTTTACCTTTACCTTTACCTTTAAAGTTAAAATACAGAAAAGACAAAGGAAGAACACACATAACAAGCTAACAAGATCACAGTGCTTAGCATATCATGAGTAAGCTTGTGTGACAAGTAGCATTAAATGGCCTAAGGAGGATGTGCAAGTTGTGCAGCTGAAAATCAGGAGGGAAATCTTTCTTTTTCGCACTAATATAAGATAATTCCATGTAAGTGCATTCTAAATATAAACAAATTTATATTGACTCCTGTCTCATATAGAGTTTGTACCAATCTTTGATGTTTAAATTGGTTGTAGAAAAGGGTTGTGCTTTTTGTTTTGTTTTTAAGAAACTGCAAATGATCAATAGTGCAACTTTCTACTTTGTGCTGTGCAGTAGATTTTGTTTCTGAAGTTATGTTTTCCTCTTGCTGTTCTGTATATTGGCAGTATATTACTTTATATTGTGGGGAAGAAATTCAAAATGAATCTTGCTTGGAAAAGCACTTTTCAACTGAAATTTGATTTCTGAGTCTAGAAAAAAGAAAGAAAGATAGTGTATAACCATAGGAAAGAGGGGGAAATAACTCCAACGCAATCCTGCAGCTCCATCTGTGCCCAAACTTCATTTTGTTGTGTTACTTCAGGACAGCATGCCCCTGAAGAACATTTTGTTTGCAAGCTTCTAAGTGTAATAAAACATTCGCCAAGTAATTGATTAAATATGTCTATTAACATGCACACATTAGCATCATGGCTCCCCAAAGGGTTCGTTCTGGAATTAGCTTGCGAGACATGTAGAAGATAATTCATTCCTCTGAATATAAAGCATGCAAAGATAATATATGTGACTAAATTATAGGAATGATTATCAATAAAAAGTATAAAGTCAAAAAGGAAGGTGGGGGTCAGCATATCAAAATTAACATAGTATCCATCTATTCTTGGTATTGTGAGCAGGAGAAACCCCAACAGGAAATGCTGTTTTTAAAAAAGCTTATCTGCCAAGGTCATTCTTTAATCGACTTGAACTTCATATTCAACACGACAAATATCTGATCCTCAGCCTTACAAAAAAGAAAGAAAAGAAATATAAGCTTGGTGGTGGGTGGCAAGGAGGGGATTGGAAGGAACAGGTAACTGTAGATAAACCAGCAAGGAAAATTTCTGTGTTATGTGCCTTGCTACACTGTACATTTGAGTAAAGGACAAGTGTGGGCAGCTCTCATTATAAATATAGCATTAGACTCCAACTGAAAATGATGGCTCATTGCAAAGTTTCCCTCCACCCCTCACATAGCATGGCTCTAATGACCTGTTGCATATAATTGTGCTTAATATTTCCCTGGACACATGCCCGGGCAAACTCCAGTGTGGGACAGACGAATGCCAGGATATAAGGTTGAAGCTGTACCTTAAATTATGGGGGAAGTTGGGGATCAGTTTCAATCAAGGCACCATTTTCAGCACCATATTTCCAAACATGTCCACCACAAAAAGAGTGATAATCCCAGGTGTACTGACCTTCCCATTGAATGGAAAGGGTCAGCCTAAGGAAATCCAAAGCCCAGCAAAACATAACTGGTTGAATGAACTTCACATGTTACCTCTCAGTGCCATGGTGCAGGGCATACCACCCTCTTAAATAGACTGGCTCCTTCCTAAAGTGGATTGGCTCAGCATCACACATGATGCCTCCCCAACTCCTTCCAAAGCCACATAGACTTTTCTTTAAAGGGGAGTTGGGGTGAGGCAATGGTGCTCTCCACAAATGGGAGCCACAGAGCTACTAGTAGCTTTAACCTCCATGAAATAAAAACAACAACACGGGCTTCACAGGAACTGTGTCAGTCTTCTGAATCACGTGCCCATTATTTCCTTCTGTAAAAGCCATTGGGATGCTCTGCATCCCTTATGCAGTCATATATGAATAAAGCAAAGAAAGAGCTGAAGAAAGCAATTTCTGTAGCCCAGTACAAAAATATACTTAATTTGCTTATAAAATTGTGCTACAGCTTCTGGCAAGCCGTTTCTCTTCTCCATGTCAGTCCTTTGGCACTTAGAGTTGATAGACGATTTTTGTTTAAGTTGGTTTCCAGCAAAATACATCAATAATATTGTTTTGTTGACACATCATTAGTTCTTAAGTTTGGTAAATAATAACCCTTTCTCTCTCTGACAAAATTAAACCACTGGCTTTGTTGTTTAACCTCAGTGTGTTTATCTAGCAGAGGCGCCAACTCGAAGGGGCTGTTCCTAGCTATTCTGTGGCCACTTTTGTCAGCTTTCTTCCCTGTATCTTCTTAACTGATTTGCATTCTGCTTTTAAGGAAGAGTTTGTTGCTGGCTGCTTTTCAGATAATTACCCTCTTAGTAAAAAACGTCATAAAAGACTGCTAACTCCTTTATTCCTTTGTTTGTGCTCTCTTTTGTCTTTTGCTGTTGTTTAAGCCGAGATTTGTAAATAATTGTTATTCATAGCACCCCTCCCCCCTCAAAAAAATAACCCCAACCCCCGATTTGTTGACAAGAGAGTTAATTGTCAACAAACAGGAATGTGTGTAAACACAGGAACCGACATATTGGAAACCAGGCTGCAAACAAACAGCAAAAAATAACGTTAAATCAGAGCAAGAATAAATTGCTTGTAAACAATCCATAATGGATTTTAAAATAACCTATGTAATCAATGAGAAAAACCTGTGTTTGTTTTTAAAGTGCAAAAAGCTCGAGATTAATAGGAATGGGTTGGGATCATTTAACTAATGCTGAAGTCTGTGGTGGCTAATGTGAAATTAATGCTGCCTAGAGATTGAATCTTGTAACAGATCAACAGGAGCTATTTGATCAGCAAGTATAAAGAGGGCAAACTTATGGGCACTACCATGCTGCTTCTTTTGACCCGGAGCTTGGACAAACATCTAGGAGGGGTGACATTATGTAGTCTGTTTCTCAGGGACACCCTGCCCTGCGAATGATGCCAGGCTGCTGTGAGAAGCCAAGCCTGCTACTTGTTGTTGTTGTTTAGTCGTTTAGTCGTGTCCGACTCTTCGTGACCCCATGGACCAGAGCACGCCAGGCACTCCTATCTTCCACTGCCTCCCGCAGTTTGGTCAGACTCATGTTTGTGGCTTCAAGAACACTGTCCAACCATCTCATCCTCTGTCGTCCCCTTCTCCTTGTGCCCTCAATCTTTCCCAACATCAGGGTCTTTTCCAGGGAGTCTTCTCTTCTCATGAGGTGGCCAAAGTATTGGAGCCTCAGCTTCACGATCTGTCCTTCCAGTGACCACTCAGGGCTGATTTCCTTAAGAACGGATGCGTTTGATCTTCTTGGGACTCTCAAGACTCTTCTCCAGCACCATAATTCAAAAGCATCAATTCTTCGGCGATCAGCCTTCTTTATGGTCCAGCTCTCACAAGTGAGAGAGCTGGACCTGCTACTTGAAGCTTTAGTAAAAAGAAAGGGGGGGGGAGAGATTACAACGATTGTCTTGTAAAAGTAAGATGAAAATTCTCATGGCAACTCCCAAATCACCAAATATTCCACCCACCATACTTATTCAGGAGACTAAGTATCCTGGGTATGTGAGTGGGGAGTATGTGTGTAATTTTTATTTCTAATACTGGCCGTATTATATGGAAGACTCTAGTCTCTTATGCTAGATATGTTTTTTAATTACAGTGGTACCTCGGGTTAAGTACTTAATTCATTCCGGAGGTCCGTTCTTAACCTGAAACTGTTCTTAACCTGAAGCACCACTTTAGCTAATGGGGCCTCCAGCCCCGCCGTGCCGCCAGAGCACAATTTCTGTTCTCATCCTGAAGCAAAGTTCTTAACCTGAGGTAATATTTCTGGGTTAGCAGAGTCTGTAATCTGAAGCATATGTAACCTGAAGCATATGTAACCCGAGGTACCACTGTGTACCAATTTTTAAAAATGATTCCACTCATATGTAATATATAAATATATATATATATATATATATGCTTTCGTAGATTTTCACGGGTACAGGAATGCAGGTTTTGGTGTCCTCGGGTGTCTTCCCGTGTAAAAGTTGGGGTGTCTAGGCGACGTTTCGACGAGGTCTCACTCGTCATCTTCAGGCTGGTGCTTTCGGCTTCTTGTTACTGGAACAGAGCAGGATCTCAGTGTTTGAGTTCCTATAAATACTGTTGAGGGGGTGTGGTGTATAGCCTCCAATGTTCTGGGCAGAGAGGAAGTTCCCAAGAAGAAAAGGCACACTAGCCTGGGAACTTCCTCTCTGCCCAGAACATTGGAGGCTATACACCACACCCCCTCAACAGTATTTATAGGAACTCAAACACTGAGATCCTGCTCTGTTCCAGTAACAAGAAGCCGAAAGCACCAGCCTGAAGATGACGAGTGAGACCTCGTCGAAACGTCGCCTAGACACCCCAACTTTTACACGGGAAGACACCCGAGGACACCAAAACCTGCATATATATATATATATATATATATATATATATATATATATATATATTCATGTCATATGAAATAGATGGTGACTTATTCCCTACTGGATCAAAATATTAATGACTGATCATTAGGGTTGTTTCCTGTGGTTCATTGGACCCATGCCATCATCATTCAGTGCACAGAAGCCAGTTAATGGTGGAACAGACAAAAAAACCCTCTGTCAAGGTGCCATTGAAATATTGTGCTATGCCTGGTTGATGGCAAGCAGACGAGGTTAGATTTGCTTGTTTGGCATTTTAAAAGTGCCACGTTACCACGGTGTTCAAAGTAAGACACTCATTCTTGTGCTGTGAAATGTTCTGCGCACACACACACACACACACTCACTCACTTTACCTTGGTTCTCTCAATATTATGTGTTCTTAAACTGCTGTTATTAAAAAAGCCATGCTGTCATTTTGGCATTAATGCTAGGAAGCGATGTTCCATTCTGATCTTGTCAGTCCAAGGGCAGGCTGTTCCTGTCAGCTGAGAAGAAGTATGTATCTGTGCTACAGCGACTGTTTCTAAATGAGACACTGTCACCCGGGTGCCTGACAATCCCTTCAGCTCCTGTCACTTCACCAGTGCTACATTCTAATGTATCTTGCTGTTATGGGGGCTGGGGTTGGGATGTATCAAGGTTGCCATGGCAATTCTGTGGCCACAAACTTATCGGGAATGAACAAAATATTGTACTGGATGCTCTTCCTCCCAACTTCTGCAGAAGGAAATGGTTATTTATTGAAAGATTGACACATAGGAAGTGATACTATGTGCAAGAAGCTGGCATTAAGCAAGCTGGTGTAAATTAGGCCTACATAAACTTACACCAGATCCAAACTCTGTTCAGCAGGGCTGCTCTTCCTGAGCCTGGCAGAGGGGAAAAAGGAAGCCTTTAAACTACTGGTGTATGGCAGGTTGCCAGCTCACTTGACTGAGCTGAAGAGGCTTAGGGTGAAGCCTAAGTCCCTCTTCTCTGGCCCTGCACTGACCACATCCCTTTGGGGGAGGCTTATATTATCCTCAAGCTCATCCATCTTTAGCTGAGCCCCAGCCTGAGCCAGGATTGTAGATTTAGCACCAGCCGAGCCTAGCTCAGCCAGTTGACCCAGAGATCCACCACATACTAAACTGCTAACTATGGGGGCTGCTCACTGCAAAATTGATTTAACACCAGCTGAGCCTAGCTCAGCCAATTGACCCAGAGATCCACCACATCCTAAAATGCTAACAATGGGGGATGCCCGTTGCAAAATTGCCACCATTAAACCAGCTTGCAGCAACATTATTCTGGTGGGAAGCCAGAAAATGATCAGGCAGTAGGCAAAGGAAAGACCTCTGTCTGAGAACCTGAATCTCAGCATAAGGCAGTTTTCTGTGTGGTCTGTCAGATAGATACTGTCTGATCTCCTAGCCATCCCAGATTAGGGTGGTTGAGTGAAATGCACCTTTAATAATTGTGGGGCATAGGTAAGTTCAGTAGGTGAAGCTGGTCATTGCAAGCTACGCCTACTGAAATGCCCTCTTCAGTATTGCTATTGAAGCTGCAGAAACTCTGTCCTCTTTTAAAAAGGTAAAGGTAAAGGTACCCCTGACCGTACGGGCCAGTCTTGCCAGACTCTGGGATTGTGCGCCCATCTCACTCAAGAGGCCAGGGGCCAGCGCTGTCCGAAGACACTTCCGGGTCACATGGCCAGTGTGACATCGCTGCTCTGGCGAGCCAGAGCTGCACACGGAAACGCCGTTTACCTTCCCGCTGGTAAGCGGTCCCTATTTATCTACTTGCACCTGGAGGTGCTTTCGAACTGCTAGGTTGGCAGGCGCTGGGACCGAGCAGCGGGAGCGCACCCCGCAGCAGGGATTCGAACTGCCGACCTTTCGATCAGCAAGTCCTAGGCGCTGAGGCTTTAACCCACAGCGCCACCTGTGTCCCTCTGTCCTCTTTTACACCTGGCCAAATGACACAGCTACGAAAAGCCAAAAGGTGTATCAAGCTCCTAGAGGCATTCAGTATGTTTTGGATGCAGGGTTGCTGTTTCCTTGATGAAATCAAAGGGTTGGTCTTCCAAAAATGAAACACAGCGAAAATTTCTGAATGTGGAGGGATCCTGCTTCAGAACACCCTAGACCTAGAGAATGCTGTGCTACTAAGAGAAGCAGCAATAAACCTGATGTTATGCAGAAAAACTTGTTGTAAGAAAGAATCCGTCTGACACCTATGGAGCTTCTCCAATGGAGGATGTTTTGAAAAGACTCTTCACAACCTTCCTTTTAAATATAATTGCCACTTAGCACACTGTAAATGTGTCTCCTATGGTTTGCCTTTTCTAAATGCATCACCGTCTTTGATGATTTTAACATTCATTGCACAAGCAGTTAGTGCGTGTTTAACTAAAATTGGCAACACATATACTGTACTGTCAACTTCGATAAGTATTGGTTACATAATTGTGAAGCCCAGTACAATCCTATTAAAACCTAGCTTTTTCTTAATCATCATTTAATCATTGTGTAATCCTACTTAATACATTTCAAAAGAACCCCTTTCATGTTGTTCCTTTCATTTTATTAATAACATGTCTTGATAGTTGACATGTTATTAATAAAATGACAAATGTAACATTGCTAATTCCATTGATGAGCATGAAAGGCTGATTACATATTTGACCTAAGCTCGTGGAAGCCACAGAATGAATATATATATATATATATATATATATATATATATATATATATATCCCTTCAAGATATCAGAAACTTAATATCTTTACTGCAACATGAAGTACTCTATGGACTTGTAGTGAGCATGTGACACTGTGAAGCATTGCACATTGTTTTTTGAAAGCTCTTTACAAGAGTAGATGGAAGGCTTATAATCCACAAAGAGGACTCGGTTCCTCCATTCTGTCACCAATGTCATATACCATAAAAAGTTGTTAACTGAAATGTAATTGGACAATTTTCTTAAAACTGACTGGTATTCATTAGAAAGAACTTGCTTCACAGCTGCCATATTGTACTTCAGGAGGACAAAACGACACAGTAGACTGTAAATTATATCCGGATAGACAAAGAAGTATGTGCTTTGGGATTCCTTGTTGGAATCATCCAACACTATCACAGGAGACAAGGAAGAAACTCTTGTCTGTAACAAAAAAGGTAGTAAAAAATAAATAAAGGTAAAGGACCCCTGGATGGTTAAGTCCAGTAGAAGGTGACTATGGAGTTGCAGCGCTCCTCTCACTTTCAGGCCAAGGGAGCCGGCGTTTGTCCAAAAACAGCTTTCAGGGTCATGTGGCCAGCATGACTAAACTGCTTCTGGAGCAACGTGGTGGAAACCAGAGCGCACGGAAACACCGTTTACTTTTCTGCTGCAGCAGTACCAGTTTATCTACTTGCACTGGTGTGCTTTTGAACTGCTAGGTTGGCAGGAGCTGGGACAGAGCAACAGGAGCTCACCCTGTACCGGGGATTCAAATCGCTGACCTTTCAATTGGCAAGCCCAAGAGGTTCAGTGGTTTAGATCACAGCACCACCAGCATTCCACTAATCATAGTAGTAGTTGCTGTTGTTATATGCATGCATGTGAACTCCAGATAATGGGGAGATTCAGGCTAGTCTTTGAAATTAATGAGTTGGAACACACTCATAACAAGGTGTGTCAAGGATGATCAGGAAGTGTCAGGACTTGCAAGTAGTTCAGTTGCCATGACTTTCCCACAAAAGAAGTAATTGCTCTCCATCCCTTAAATGAGGGGATCCTTTGTGCACCCCACACAACAGCAATAGGAGTAGTGTTTGCTGTCTCCCTTCCCAGCACCTGGTTTTGCTATGCCCATAGTTTAGGAAGGGTTTTTGTGTTAATAGACAGGTCTAGCTTTTAAGAGTGAATCATTTCCCCCAGTGCACTCCAGTTGCAGAGATTTGGGGAAAGGTGATTGACTAAGCATGTGTGTTGACATTATTTGAGTGTTGGTCGTGAGATTAGGAAATAAGTGTGAAATTAGAGTTCTGGGGTAGCCTACCCCTTTATAACTATTATTTTTTCCTTTAAAAGTAATTAAAAGTTGTATAGCTCTCTTTCTTTCATGGAGGGTAATTTCAGGAACAAAGGGTTACCTTTTTTAACAAAATAAGAAAAAAATCCTTCCAGTAGCACCTTAGAGACCAACTAGGTTTGTTATTGGTATGAGCTTTTGTGTGCATGCATACTTCTTCAGATACTTCAGATTCTTCTTTTTAAGAGTGAATGCAAGATCATCTAGAAAGTTAGCCCTTGACTATTTATCAGAACTTTAGCAGGCTTTGTTTACCCAGGGGGAGCTCTCCAGTTGGGAGGGGGACCATTGGGAGGAGATTTTGATTTCTGCTTCTCCACCCCAAAACAGTATAGTCTGCCCTTGAGGAAGAACTGTTACACCCATCTTTTTAAAATTTGGCAGGCTTCATCCCCTCAGATTTAATTTGATTCCAATTCTGGCAAGAAGAAAAAAAAAAGTTAAGAGATTTTTTCCCCCTTTAAAAATAAAATAAAATGCAAAGGGTTCCTAACTTGAAAACCCAGAATGTGCAGGCTTAATCCATTCTGAAGGAGTTCCTTCATTTTCAAATTTCATCTATATTTGAAAGAAAAAAGTTATAGCCGTTTTTAGATTTCTCATTATAGTCAATGACAGCACAGGTGTGGGGTGGGGAGAGGGAGGGAGAATTGGAGTTTCATATTTATCAGATCAAATTTGGACCTGATTAGTGAATTGAGTTGGCATGGGAGAGCAAATGCAAAAAAGATCAGGCTTCTTCCAAATGCTACAGATACAGATTTTAGATGAGTATTGTGGGCTATCTAATAGTTCACAACTTAAGAAACTTTACTTATTACCTGCCAAATGTCAATTAAGTAAGCAATTATTTCTGAGTTCAGAAACACATCAGAATTAGCTGAAATTGGAATTCTTAATCCTCATCCATTTTTTTAAAAGTAAAGTTCTCTGAATTTTTTATTTTATCAGCAGCCACAAATCCGTATTTCTTCTGTGCATTTTGCAACCCCCTTTGATATTTTTTCAGTGCTACTTTTGTTGCAGTTGAAGCTATGTGTTAAAATCAGGTAGCACACCTCTGAAGTGAATTCCCATCAAGGGAGACATTATGAGCATCAGTATTGTTTGCATTTGATCATTTATAAGGTGTTTGGGGTTTTTTTCCTTTTCTGCAGACAAACATTTACTAATTGGCTGAAATGCTATGCTATGAGTTTCTAATAGGTAATAAGGAATGCTAATTTTCTGGTGGCAGATGCTTAAATAGCATTAATTACCAACAGGTAAAGCAAATGAATATATGACTGAAGGATTAAATACAGCAGAACAGTTGCTAAAGGAGCAATTGAGATAGTGAGAAACTGAGACTGGCTTATGATGCATTATGTCTTTAATTACTTTGGATGTATGGAAAGATGAGCATATTTCAAGAAGAACAGAGTTTCTGTCTCTTAAGCGCTTGGAAACATGGCAATATCCAGCAGTCATCCCCCCCCCCCTTTGATTACTGTAATCCCGTGATGGGAAAAGCTGTACCTGTGGGAATTTGTGTTTTGCACAGAGGCAGAAGCAACCCTAGAGTTAGCAGGCTGCTTTCCCTAAAGATGCTTGTATAATTTATTTTGAATTCCTTGCATTTGGGCAATAAAAAGTACATTACAGAGAATTTGTGCACATTTAAATGTTAATAGTTTTGGGTTCTTAGGAACAGCATGAAGCATCATGATGTAAGCAAAGGACAGACCATGATCTCAGGGGTTCACAGGTGTTGTGGAGCAACATAGGAATTAGATTGGATATAATGGATATCTTCACTTCTCCCATGCTTGGCATAGGTAGGTTGGTGGTACATGGCAGCTGTCTTCTTCTCCATACATTTCCCCAAGTAGGGGTGGCACACTAAGGCACACAAACATTTCTTGGGAGCATTTGAAAATACCTTTTTTCCTATGTAAACACAGACAAGTTACTAACTGCTTCATGCAGCTGTAAAATGCTAAGAGAGAAACATGACAGTCCTTGAACTCAGCTGGGTCCCAGCTAAGAGCCAGTGTGGTGTAGTGGTTAAGAGCGGTGGACTCGTAATCTGGGGAACCGGGTTCGCGTCTCCGCTCCTCCACATGCAGCTGCTGGGTGACCTTGGGCTAGTCACACTTCTTTGAAGTCTCTTAGCCCCACTCACCTCACAGAGTGTTTGTTGTGGGGGAGGAAGGGAAAGGAGAATGTTAGTCGCTTTGAGACTCCTTCGGATAGTGATAAAGCGGGATATCAAATCCAAACTCTTCTTCTTCTAAGCTAGGATGGGGAAGATGCTCTGGTACATTTCTGACTAAGCCAAGAATGAAAGAATTAAGCCAGCATAGCCTGGCTGTGCCAGGAGCCAGTGTGGTGTAGTGGTTGAGAGCGGTAGTCTCCTAATCTGGGGAACCGGGTTCGCGTCTCCGCTCCTCCACATGCAGCTGCTGGGTGACCTTGGGCCAGTCACACTTCTGTGAAGTCTCTCAGCCCCACTCACCTCACAGAGTGTTTGTTGTGGGGGAGGAAGGGAAAGGAGAATGTTAGCCGCTTTGAGACTCCTGAAGGGGAGTGAAAGGCGGGATATCAAATCCAAACTCTTCTTCTTCTTCTTCTTCATGTCACAGCCATAGATCTGATTGATCCAAATTCTTTGATACTGGCAGCTCTTGCTATAAGATTGCTCCCTGATTCTCTGACATTCCTACTACTGATTTAACTCTATTAAAGGCAATGACATTTTTTTAATAAAAAAAATGCTTCCACTCAAAGAGTTGTTAGATTTTTAACAACTTTATGTTAATATCTGAAATGGACAAAAGTTAAACTTAAATACATTGGATTTGTTTTGCATTTGTCAGAAATGTATTTTGATAAGGTATTCAGGAAATTTGTGCCTTGGTGTCATTCTGAAGGCATACAAAATAATAGAAATATTTCATGTGGGCATAATAATTGCAGAAAGCAGGAGAAGAACAATAGGACTCAAAAAGTCACAGGTGGGTTTTTCCCAGTTGGAGGGGGTCCTGATTATGGACAAATAAAGGAAGGCACCTTGTTTGAAATATAAGAATAAGGGAAGCAGCTGCAATATGAAGCTGACAGAGATGGTTGCAGTAACAGGACTCCCAAGAAAATAAAATTTCAGTCATTACCTCAAGGTCCGTCGTGGCGTTTCTCCCAAAAGCTGCATTCAGGGTTGGAGTTAGCAGGTGCAGCATGAAAGCCAATGAATTAAAGCCTTTATTTCATTTTATCAGTATCAAACATTTCCCACAATGCAGTGACTCAAAACTCTCTTTGCATTTTATGGTGAGCTTACTATGTCTTAAGAAATATGTTTCTTTTCCCCACAGCTTGCTTGGCTAAACTTTGTTTGTAGATCTGAAAGTACAATCCAGGCATTGTCGGTCTTGGAGGGCACCATACCTTCTGATGTGGATTCATAGCATTCGTTTTATGTCTGGCTTAATTGTGCCTGTGTTTGCAACAGTGTCCTTCCATCCTAAAAGAAGTGGGTGCATCATGTGGTCCCTGACAGCTGCATTGTCCCCACTGTGGCTTCATCCTCACAAACAGCAAATAAGATGGAAAACTTGTACCTACTCTGTAGAACTTCCGACAGAGGAGAGGAGGTAGTGTGATCACACTTCCATAAAGCAAAGTTACTGTAGATGGAAAACTAGATATCAAGAGAAGGGTCCCAGATTAGCTATCTCCCAGAAAATCTATGCAAAGAAAATATTGCACAGAAGAACAGTCAGTCATATCAGTACCTGAAGACTCAAGTGCTGTAGTTCAGATCTAATTGCTGCTTATGAGAACTGAGTTTATGTAACAGGTATATGTTCCTGAACCATTTGAATTGGTGAAGCATGGATGTCCCTTACAACATGAGTCAAGTTCACAACTTTGTACTAAGAATGTTCTATTGACCCCTGAGATTATCTGAAATGACAAAAGAAGTGTTGCTGAGATATTTAGAAGAATCCTGAATCAGTAACCAAAGCAGGCCACTTCATACATATTCAGGGTTTGTCCAAGCCAGAACGGAATTTCTCTGAAGCATTCCTAACCAAAGCAGGGCTCTCTAAAGCTATCTGACAATATTTGAAGAATCAGATGTTAAATGTGTGTGTATGCAGTGTGTCTGAACATATTGAAACAGTTCTTCCCTAACCTGCCAGACAAGGAAAACACCAAGGTGGATAGAGGAGGGACGGAAATACATGTTGTGACTAATAGGACTAGCTTCTAACCAGAGGGAAAGGTTTTAGCAGCTGTCCAAGCATAATGCTTTGGAGCAGATATGTTGAAGTAATATATCCACTTGTTCTTGTCTATTCAGTGCTCCTAGTCAGTTCTAGTTCTGCTAGTGTTGCTTGCTTGGAAAATGCAGGACATTCAAGGGACATACATAATAGATGGATGTGTACCCAAGAAAATCCTGTGCAGGTGTATCACTGACCTTGGAAGTCATTGATGATCTGTATGTTATAAATTCATCTCTCTCTCTCTCTCTCTCTCTCTCTCTCTCTCTCTCTCTCTCTCTCTCTCTCTCTCTCTCTCTCTAACACACACACACACACACACACCATCTCCCTGTTGTACAAAATTAACAAACACATTCATGAGGCAGGCATTTCTCATCCCAATCCAACAATATTTATTGTGCATGAGCTAATGCAGCAATGGTATGCATGAACCTATGCACCACAATATATTTATGGATTATATTTATTTATTTTAAAATTTTATGGACCACTTAATCACAGTAATCTTGAAATTATCAATAAAGCATAACTAAAATGTTTAAAAATGCTAAAAAACTAAATGCACGTAAGATGTTTGTATGTATTACATTTGACCCACCATACTATAAGGATTTATAGCTAAGATATTGAAAATATCTGCATGCATAAAAAATGGTAGGATCCCCTTAGCCAGTTTGGTGAATCAAATTCTTCCTTTTATGCACGGATATGACATACTAGATTAGGCCAAAGGGCCATCAACTCCTGCTTTCTTTTCTCAATGTGACCAATCAGATGGCTATAGGTAGCCTGCGAGCAGGACCTGAGTGCAGAGGCACCATCTTATGCCCACAATTGAGAGGGCCCAGAGTGTGGTGTATGTGTGTGACGTCATGTGCCCAGTGCATTGCATGTGTGTGTGATGTCACAGGCACACACCACACATGCAATGCTGCACCATTGGGAGAAGATGAAGCGCGGACCCCAGCAGTGTGTGACTTCAATGGCTGGTGGCTCCTCCTCTCTCATGCTCAGGAGGAGCTTGTATCATGCTCAGCTCTGCGCTCAGCCTCCTCCTCCCCATCAATACTGAGATTCCCCTCCCCCCCACCAGCAAATATTGAAGGGGCTGAAGTCACTTCGTCCCTATAGAGTTGGCATAGCTGCCTGAGTTCAACAGCTGTCTGTTCCCTAGCAATTGGTGTTCAGAGACATGTACACACAAGAAATCCAGCCCCACTGAAACCAGTTGAACTAAGTAAATAATGTACATAAGGCTGCTGCCATAAAATCAAGGTCTGGTACAGACCAACAAAAGGGAATCGGGTGGCGCTGACGGTTAAACCACAGAGCCTAGGACTTGCTGATCAGAAGGTCGGCGATACAAATCCCTATGATGGGGTGAGTTCCCATTGCTCGGTCCCTGCTCCTGCCAACCTAGCAGTTCGAAAGCACATCAAAGTGCAAGTAGACAAAGTACCTTCCAGTGGGAAGGTAAACGGTGTTTCCATGTGCTGCTCTGGTTCACCAGAAGCAGCTAAGTCATGCTGGCCACATGACCCTGAAGCTGTACGCCGTCTCCCTCGGTCAATAAAGCGAGATGAGTGCTGCAACCCCAGAGTCAGTCACGACTGGACCTAATGGTCAGGGGTCCGTTTACCTTTACCTTTACAGACCAACAAGAGTCTCTCTGATAGCAATATGTGCTCCTTTCTATAACAGGCTGGTAGCTCAGCAAATTTTTCTCTTACAGGCCATGTCACGTTTCCCTGATCTTATTGTGTACAGTATACAGATTGTGCCATAAGACAAAAGCAAATTCATTTATGTGCTCCCTTCCCTCCCTCTCTCCATGTATAATAATTTGCTGGACTTTAACCTGATTGTTGCTTTGCAGCATGCCAACTTATTCATTTAAATGGCTTGTGGAAGCTTAAAATGTCAATGCAAAGGCCAATCAAATTAACTGGAACACTCACAACAGTAATCTCCAACAGTAAACTTTCACAGTAATTAAGATTGTCATATAACACTTTGAATAATTCAGCAGCTGTGTGGCATTTTTCCTCTCCATTTCCATGTTAAATTAAAGTTTGGAAGACGACACAGAGAGGAAGCATCTGCTATTCATGGGGCCACATAAAAACCAGGAGGATGTTGGCTAGATAAAGAGTTTGCTAAAGCTGTTAACTTTTTTGTTTCCCCCTCTCTATTTCTGGCATAGCAAAAGTACCTGGGGCTGTCCCACCTGAATGAAAAGAGTGATGAATGGACAATGAAAGGCTTTACCAAGCACAGTGAATGAGGGGACACTGATCACTAAGACCTTGTAGGGCAAAGTGAGGAAGTTTTGTCAGTTTCTGTAAGAATACAATGCTGGACTAAGTGGGCCATTGGCCTGATCCATCAGCCTCTTCTTTTGTTGTGATGTTCTGTTTACCAAATTGTGGTAATTCAGACATGATGGTGCAACTTTATTATGCCTTCTGAATACATTCAGTTCCTACCACATGCCTTTTCTGATTATGTCTACAAAAAAGTTCAGTATATTAAAACAAAATAACTTCATAAAACAACTGCATAAACACAGCAGATTGGAACTGCATCGCCACACAAGTCTTAAATATAGATGCATTTAGAAATAATCACTTAATTGTTGAAGAACAACTGATATTCTATTAGTAATTAGCTAGGACATAACAATTTTTATATGCTTGCCTTAGTTTAGGACACAACTTTCAAAATTGCTTTTTAAATTATGGTGATAGCTGTCTCTTTTTACTTGAGGATAATTATAAGAATGAGCAATTATTTTTTTCTTTCCTGTTCTTATCTCTTTAGTCAACAAGGAACTGAAACAGGCTGCCATATGTTTGAGGGTGATTTATAAAACAATGGTAATAGTATATGCAAATTTTGGGACGTTATAATTTCCTGCCATACTCTGCCTGATTTGTTGTTGGAATCATTTTACAGTGAACATATATGAGATTGTTTATATTGCAGGAAGACTCACTTTAGTCTGAGGCTGGGGAAAAACCATATTTTAAGCCATAACAATCACGGTGCATACTATTTTTAGATGCAAAGAGTTCCATCCTTTCCAAGTATACATTGGAAACAAATGTACATTTTAAATGTGTTTATACACACAAACAAATACATAAACACACACTATTTTTGAAAAAACAACAACCCATAATTATGCTGCAGTTTTTGTGGCTGCTGATAGGTGGGATGCCAGTTCTAACGTGAGATAAAAGAACAGCAGGTAACAGTGTAGACAGGCAAGTGAGCCAGCAGTGCACTGGCCAGCAGGCCCAGAATAGCCACAGAGAAACAGCCAGGAATGCTCTGCTGCCACAGCGCACCTGTTACCAGTGTTGCAGTCTAGGCCTTAGCAGCATTAGACACTGAGGGAGAAGGAAGTATCAACAAAGTAGGGCCATCATTGGGAGCTGCCCTGGTAGGTGAGGAGCCTGAGGCTGTGGAGAAGGAAACCGGAAGCAGACCGGAGGGTGAATCAGTTGAGGTTGGCATGGATTGCCAGATTGGTTTCACTGATATATTCACACAACACAAACCTTGCTGCCACCTTTCCCTTTCCCTTTACCTCCTGGTAAGCAGCACCAGAGTAACTGACCAGATGTCAGTTGACTGCGACCACCCCAGTATGCTGTCTGCCACTGATTGTGGCCCTTTTCTGCCAGTGGCAGAAATCATATCCTGCTGGTGTCCTCAGCGGTGGAACAATATGCCCATGCTGCCTGGGGCAGGTGCACTCCTGAGGGGGGCATAATGTGGAAAGTGCCTGGCCAGGTGTGGGATAGCCGCCCAGGTGTCCAGAGTGGCATGCGTGCCCTGCAGCAAAGGGCAGAGTGAGCCACTCATGGGGGTGGAGCAAGCCGCCCATGGCGAACATTCGGCATGCTGCCTGCCCATGGCTCCTAAGCCTCCCCCAAGCTGTCAGAATGAAGAGGAAAGGAGGGAATGCTGACAGCAAAGCAGCACAGCTTCCCCCTTACACCGACAGCTCGCGGTAGGCTTGGGAGTCATGGGCAGTGTGCCGAATGTCACCCACCTCAGTGAGAGCACCCAGGGTGGTCCGTCCCCACCACCCCCTTTCCTACGCCCTTGGGTGGCCTCCTATTTGCAGTAGCATCCTGCTATTTTTATTTAATGTATAGCTCTGCTTCATCCTGTATAAAGACTTGGAAAGACTTCTCTACAAATTTTCCAGGTGCAGTGGAAATTTAATGCAGATGTACTTTCAAAGAAGCAATACCCATCCACCCACGCCCAGTGCAGGTTGAGCTACTGCAATCAGGTGGGGAAATGTATCACATTCATGAATGTCAGAATCAACTCGCAGTCCTGCTGAAAGAAAGCAGCCTTTAGAGGGCTTTAAACACACACACACACCACAAATGGAAAAGTGCAAGGAAGAGCAACTGATAAATAATGTTCAGTTGTCAGAAACTGGTTTTAGGATTTAAGAAGCATAGCCAGCAATTTCCCATCCCCATACATTTCTAGCTCTTCTTACCTTTCACCTTTTAAATAGATTTCTTCAGGGAGTACACAATGAAATATGTTCTACATTACCTTTGGTATCAGATGGTCCTTTTCGCAAGGGGAAATAAATACCTTTTTAGATTCCCTGACAGCAATATATATTTTTCCCCGGATTCATTCCAAAAGGTGGCAGGAACGGTGTTTTTAAGAATTACTAGCTGGGTCGAATCCCCCTTAATTTTATTATTATTATTATTTTACATCCAAGCACCAAAAGAGGAATGGGAGAGTTTTCCTGAAATGAGTCTGAGATTAGATGGCCAAGTAGGACTGAGGCTACCTGTACACTGAGGTGAGTTAGCTTCCTCTTAAAACAGCAACAGTAGTGGGAAATTTCTCTATTTTTCACAACAATTCCACGTGTATCTTTTGCAGTTGTTCCCCAGAGAAGTCTGCAATTTCTCTCTTTCTTAATCTTCTTAGCTCTTTCTTGTCCAAACAACTACTGTCTTTCTTGTTGCTGTTGTTTAGTCATGTCCAACTCTTCATGACCCCATGGACCAGAGCATGCCAGGCACTCCTGTCTTCCACTGCCTCCTGCAATTTGGTCAAACTCATGCTGGTACCTTCGACAACACTGTCCAACCATCTCGTCCTCTGTTGTCCCCTTCTCCTTGTGCCCTCCATCTTTCCCAACATCAGGGTCTTTTCCAGGGAGTCTTCTCTTCTCGTGAGGTGGCCAAAGTATTGGAGTCTCAGCTTGAGGATCTGTCCTTCCAGTGAGCACTCAGGGCTGATTTCCTTCAGAATGGATAGGTTTGATCTTCTTGCAGTCCATGGGACTCTCAAGAGTCTCCTCCAGCACCATATTGAAAAGCATCAATTCTTCGGCGATCAGCCTTCTTTATGGTCCAGCTCTCACTTCCATACATCACTATTGGGAAAACCAGAGCTTTAACTGTCTTTCTTATTATACCCTAATTCTAGAGAAGCATATTGCTGCAATGGCACACACATACATGGAAGCCTTGTGCCAGGTCACACTGTCTGTCCATCTAACCCAGGGGTGGAGAATTTGTGGCCTGGTACTTTTTGTTGGACTGCAACTCCCATCACCCCAACCACTGGCCTTGCAGCTGGAGCTGATGGGAGCTGGAGTCCAGCAACATCTGGAGGGGTGCAAGTTCCCCACTCCTGATCTAACTGAACACTGACAGTCTCCAGTGGCATCAGCTGTCCAGGGTCTAAGGCTATGCATGGACTAGCAGCTTCTATTACTAGATGAGACATGGCTCACTTCTTCATCTAGAGCCTTATTTAGGGTCCATGGACACCTTTGGAATTTTGAGGGCTGTGGGCACCACCAGCCCAACTCAGATTTACCGTATCCCCCGGGTCACTCGCGCTGTGTTCAAAATGAGAGATAGCACAAAAAATCTTTCTGTTGCAGGACCCTTTTGGACCAGATGATTTTTAAATTCTTCTTCAGGGTCATCATTCTATGACATAAGTTGCCATCAAAGCAGCAGTGACTAGAGATGGACACAAAGGTGCTGGAACAATTTGATTTCCCAATCCATTTCCAAAGCCTTACCTTCAATCTGTGTTCTGGCTCTCTCAGATTTTAAGGTCTTGGCAAAATATTATTATAGAATCCTATAATAGATTGGACTAGATGTTATTTTCTATAAAATTGTTAAGAGAATAAAGTTACAACAAGAATACCAAATAGACAATTGTTCCATGGCATTTCAAAGCATTAGATTAATTGCTGGATAAATTAATATGTTTACCTATTTAACCAATAAATTTGAAAGAAAAGCCTGTTCTGTAATGGAAGACTATTTAATGAAAATGAACCTAAACATTTCATTCTAGTACTTCATTCACTTTGTTTTTGTAATGCCTGTGAGGCCATAAAATCAGAATGGTGTCATACGCTATAATACTGTGTTAGCAAAATACTTGTTTAACACACACTTAAATAATCATTTGTCAGGAGTGTCTCACCCCTTGTCATTAGTTAATGGAGATATATTTATCTTCCTTTAATTTGTATATATGTGAAAATAGCAAGTGGTAAAACTACAAGCTCGTAGTGGTAAAACTCGCTAACCTGGAGGAAAGCCCCATTGGGATGAGTAGGGCTTACCTCTGGATAAATATGCATAGGTGGTGCTGTAAAGGAAGTACTGTGTCATTATCTACCTCATTAAAGTCCCAGGCTCAAAACAATAAATCCAGGAAATTTAATCCAACAAGGCTGTTTTGAATCATGGGGCATAGTTGCCACTGCCAAATATTTTGCTCTGTTATCTTTTGAGAAATTTCTGAAACTCCTGGGTGTGGAAAGCAGCCAAGCAAACCTGCAAAGACAACATGACTGCTTCCATTGCCAGGTTTGTTTCAAGCAATTTTGTACAATTATGCCAATTTTGGATAAATGACTTTGGGTAAGCATCCTCCACATTGAACCATGCTCTCTTATATAAAGTCAATAAAGAAATTCAGTTGTGGATCTGAGAGAATTTCAGGTACTTTTGTTGCATTTAGGAACACTTTTAGTAATACAATAACGTAATTATACTTTTGTTGAAATGTGGGTAGCTGGCTTAGGCTACAATCCTAGACACTATTGCCTGGGAGGAAGTCCAACTGAACTCAGGGAGGATTACTTCTGAGCAGGCATGTATAGGAGTATCTCTTTAGTCTTTTTTCTCTCCTAGAAAAAAACAGACATCTGGTTTGCCACTGTGAGTACAGGATTATTGACTAGATGGGTCTTTGACCTGATGCATCAGAGATCTTTTTATGTAGCACATAGCATCCCTATGAAAGGTGAGATTTGAGATGAGTCTCATTTTCTTTTGACAGAAGCAATACTGTAACATAATGAAATGTCAATGTCTAATTCTGAGACTGCATTTTGACCTCCAATTTTGGTTTTAAGATGGATGCAGAACTGCTGAGAGGATGAATGAGGAATATATCCAGGCATCCACCCACTTATTTATTTACTAAATTTGTTAGGGACTCAATGACAAATGGTCTCTGGGCATCATACAAAAGAATATGAAGCAAGAAAGTGTGTGAGAGAGAATGTACACCCACCCACACACACACATGAAGGCAGGAATTAGAATTAAAAAGGCAACTAAAACTATATCAAGCAGAAGATATGACCTTAAAAAGCAAAGAAATCAAAAGTGCATTTGTGTGTTGAGAAAAGCAAAGGATTTAGACCAGATAGGGGAAAGTAAGAGTTTTTTTTAAAAGTTGGGAGAACAAAAAGTATTTTTGCCCAGTGCCAAAATACATTGAAGTACCTGCTGGGTGAACCTATCTCAGATACAAGTCATTAATGTGAATCTTTTGACATTCGTTTGTTTACTTTGCTTCCTGTATTTGCATAAGTCATCCAGCAACAAGCATTCTCATGTCATAGCCAGGTGGTTATGTTACAGTTGACCACCTTCCCTGTGCACACTCCATTTAATGTAGAATCAAGCAGCAGTCTTCTGAATCCCCCCTGTAAAGGTGAACAAAAGAAAAGCTTTCACAATGTCATTTGAATCTTTACCATGTGGTTTCCAAAAAAGAAAACCAGGTACCCCAAAAGCTTTTGACAATGATCTGTGAGTACCATGATCCCAAACCATGAAAGGCTTTCAAGGTAAGAACCATCAAGGTCAATACAAGTACTTTCAATTTGGCCTGGAAAAGGACTGGCAGTCAGGACTGGGGAAATGACAGCGTATTGGCATAGTAGGTTAATAATACACAGTCCCAGCTAACAATCTTGCCACATTATTGTATACTAGCTGAAGTGTCGAGACTGCTTTCAAAGGCACACGACACATTGAAATAACCCAGAGGTTTACAAGGGCACAGATAATTGAAGCACAACTATCACCATCCAGCTAATGTTAGGGTTGGTATAACTAGAATAAGATAAAGATGTGTGAGACCACTGGGGCCTCTTGTGTCTCCAGTTCTTTAGGGGGAATGCAACAGTGACTGGAGCAAATTGAATACCACCAACTAGGGACTCCTTCCATTTTGTCTGGACTTAATCCCCAGATGACTTTATTCAGCATTTTCATGCTTAGTATATTTTAAATAGCATAGGAGACTATTTATTTATTTTATTTTGTTATTCATAAACCACATTTCAGCTATACCGCTTCCAGGGCAGATAACAATGTATTTTAAACACAAAATATTACAAATCATTATGTAATATATGACACAGTGGAAAATATAATAGCCGTGGAATAAGAAACAGGACCTAAGCAGCTGAACAAAACAGACCAAGACCTATGGGAGCCAAACCCACAGATGTAACAGAGTTGCAACAGAAATCCTCCATCACCAACATTCTGGAAATAGCTATCCAGGTATACAGAACCCCTGAAGAGCACTTCTGTCTGTATTCAGTTTAGACTACTTAGTTAAGAGTGTTTGAATATAGACAGACTAACTATCTAAAGGACAGCACTTGTAAATTATAGCTTTATCTTGCTGTTCAAAGCAAAGTGGTGTGGGGGTTTTTTATATATAATCTCTCTGTGCCTTCATGTGGTCAGAGAGACACTGCTTTGATTTTGTGCAGTATTTAGCTTTCATCTGTGTTGCATAATCAGAGATATCACTCATGTTGTGTTTACATAAAACAAAATCCTATTCCAATTGCAAAGCTAAATAAAACCCTCAGAAAACCCATGCAAAAGCTTCCCCTGCCTGTTAATGAATGGTTTATAACACAAAATTTTGATTTGTTTGGAATTCTAAAATGAACATGAATATGCATACGCACCTACACTTCATGCTGTGCTGTTTCCATCTAGATTGCAATTAGAGTTTCAATAAACTACTGTTTCTCAGACCCCCTCACAAATTTTTGGAATATATACAATTTTCACACAAAACAAGAGGAGCAGGTGTGAAGAAAATGAATGAGCCTGCCTTCTAGGTGCAATTGCCTTGTCACTGACTGATATCAATCAGTAGAAAAATGCTAAATCAGAAATAGATTACTGATGCTGGCACTAAAGATCAACTTTTGTAGAGACATATTGTGGAAAATGGCTCCCAGGGTGAGCTGCAAGCCCTGGACCACCAAGCATCTCCCATTGCACAGCTCTGGAAAAGGTAACCCCTTTTTCTCCAGGGTGCTCCCTGAGACTCACACCGGCTGGTGTAAACACACTATCCCTCTGGCTTGTTGTTGTTGTTGTTTAGTCATTTAATCGTGTCTGACTCTTCGTGACCCCATGGACCGGAGCACGCCAGGCACTCCTGTCTTCCACTGCCTCCTGTAGTTTGGTCAAACTCATGCTGGTAGCTTCAAGAACACTGTCCAACCATCTCGTCCTCTGTCGTCCCCTTCTCCTTGTGCCCTCCATCTTTCCCAACATCAGGGTCTTTTCCAGGGAGTCTCAGCTTGAGGATCTGTCCTTCCAGTGAGCACTCAGGGCTGATTTCCTGAAGAATGGATACGTTTGATCTTCTTGCAGTCCATGCGACTCTCAAGAGTCTCCACCAGCACCATAATTCAAAAGCATCAATTCTTCGGCAATCAGCCTTCTTTATGGTCCAGCTCTCACTTCCATACATCACTACTGGGAAAACCATGGCTTTAACTATACGGACCTTTGTTGGCAAGGTGATGTCTCTGCTTTTTAAGATGCTGTCTAGGTTTGTCATGTCCTTTCTCCCAAGGAGCAGGCGTCTTTTAATTTCGTGACTGCTGTTACCATCTGCAGTGATCATGGAGCTGCCTCTGGCTTAACAAAGCATTTATTATATTTATAGATTAGAGATTTATAGATCTCTAGCTGCAGAGAGATCGGGGGGGGGGACCCTGGTCCAAAGGACATTTTAAGTCAGATCTAAATAGATCAAATAGAAACTCATCCATTCATCCAAGACAATAGGCCTTAATTCAACCTGGAGGTGAGTAAAATCCTTCTTAGAAAGCCCCTCCCTACAGTAGCATGGATGCTGACCTTGTGGGGCAGTGTGAGGAGGCACCTATCTTTGGGCGGGGGCAGCTCAGAGACCATGGGCAGCATCAGTGGCTGTCCAGAAAACTCCAAAGGAGAGGGGAGAGGAGAGGAGGCTAAGGGAACACTCCACGACGGAACATGTTCCAAAAAGGGTAAGAAGCTGCCAGCTCTGTAGGCAAGGGGTGACATAACTGGGCTCTTGAGCCCCACATGGGTGCCACAGAAATAATGCAGTTGTTTAAGGGAGCCATGGACTCAAAAAGTTTGAAAACCTCTGACATAGTCTATTTCTGGTTAATGACACTTTTGCATGTGTTCAGGCCTAAGTTGGTTCTATCCCCTTTCTGCGTGAATCTACATTTAACAAAAGTCAACACAAAAGTTCATATTTAAATACTGTTTGGTACATAATTTTCTACCAAAAATAAATGAAAGCTGGCACGTATTTTTAAAGATATTTTATGAGCTGAGAACTTCAGAGCAAAATTCAGAGAGGTGCAACATCCAAAGGATAGTAACAATGTTCCAATCCAAATGCTTGTCGAAAAGGTACGAATTGGGTCAGTTCATATTAGAGTTCACAAATAATTGCTTCTTCATGCATCCCTAGTATTCATCCTTAGCCCACTGAACTCTTAAAGAAAGCTGCTACATATGTTTGTTAGCTTAATTAGACTAGCGCATAAAGAAATGCCTCAAATTCTATTGCTTCTTTTGATTGGCAGTTGTAAGTTAATTATCTGCTGCATGGAAAACATACATTGAACGAATGGTTAATTGCACAAGCAGAAGTTAAATGAGACTCTTGATTTTGAAATAGCTAAAATTCATGTAAAATGAATACTTCAGCCCAATTTACAAATGGCTTTTGAGGTGCTCTATATTTTCAATGTGCACACGCACACACACAGACATACGCCCAACAAAAATTCATTTCACGGTATTACAAACTTTATGATATTGTCCAAGCCACAAATGGCTGCTCAATCTTATTTCCGCTATAAAACTGTAATATTGCAACGTTGGTTGGTGGTGCAATTCTAGTTAAAGCTTTGCCACTTTCTCATTAGAAATTCCTGTTTTGATAGTTTACAGCTTGGTGCTTAAAATGCTCTAATACAGGCTAAGCATCTGCATGTGCCTCTGAGTAATTCCTGATCTCCCTATCCTCGCCTCTCATGAAAGCAAACCAGTTTGAAGAAAAAGATTTGCGCAGTGCAAATTGTTACTAAAGGATAAGCAAAGGCTTGTCACTGCTTTGGTGCAGAGTTAGGGCTACAAACCATCTTGCAAAAGACATGGAGACTTGCTCTTTTTTGCTCCAAAAGTCAGTATTAGAAACCAGCATTGGAAATTGCAGGGGAGCACACTGAGTGAAATTGTGTGTCATGAGCCCCACAGCAGTTGGGATAAAACTTGGGTTGGCAGCTATGAAACAGGAGGAGGAGGAGGAGGATGTGGTGGTCATCAAAACCTGGGTTTGAGGTGGGAGATCTTCCCCTCCCATTCTTTTGGAAGGAGTGATTCTGACTCCTTCCTCTGACCTTCATGTGGAGCAGAACCTCAGTCTATATGGGAAACTGAACAGAGGACAGCTGCAACTGAAAAAGGGCCTGAGCTGGAGGACACTGATGATGATGGTGATGGTGATAGTGATGGTGATGATGACGACTTTTTTTTTTACCCGGCCAATCTGGCTGGGTTTCCCAGCCACTCTGGGCAGCTTCCAGCAAGATATGAAAACATAATAAAACATCAAACATTAAAAACTTCCTGATAGAGAGCAGCCTTCAGATGTCTTCTAAAAGTTGTTTCTCCTTGACATCTGATGGGAGGGCTTTCCACAGGGAGGGTGCCACTGCCAAGAAGGCCCTATGTAACTTCACTTCTCGCACTGAGGGAACCACCAGAAGGCCCTCAGAAGTGGACCTCAGTGTCTGGGCTGAATGATGGGAATGGAGATGCTCCTTCAGGTACACTGGGCTGAGGCCGTTTAAGGCTTTAAAGGTCAGTACCAACACTTTGAATTGTAATCAGAAATGTACTGGGAACCAGTGAAGATCCTTTATTATTATTCATTGCACCACTGACTTTTGCTTCTGGCCCCACCCACCACTGGCATGTGACTCCCCTAATGTTGCCCAGAAGAGAATGAGTCCATTAGACTGAAAAGGGTCCCCCCACCTCTGGTCTAGGGAATGACCTTTCACTATCTCAGTACCTCTGAATGCTCACTAATGTTCTTCCCCACACTCCTTGCTATTATCACTTGTACTCTATTCCCTAAGGTGAGGCTGTGGAGGAGCAATAGCAAAAGAAAACCCTTTATCTCAAATGGGCAGAAAAATCTGGAATGGAACTACCTGCATAGCAATTAAGTGAGTGAGTGGTAGGCCACCCATACAGACTAGCAAAGAGTGCCAGTCCGGAGTGGAACTGATTTAAATAGCCTGGATGACTCCACCCATCCTGGCACATAGTGACATAGTATTGATACACCTGTCCTGCCCCATCTAGGGCTAGATGCAATGGTTCCCCACAACACACTCTGAACTTATCCACGGTAGGAAAGCACAGAAGTATATGACCTATTTAAGTTTAATAGTAATAGTAATAGTAATAATTAATTTATACACCACCATCTGGCTGGGTTTCCTAAGTTCAATGCAAAAAAAATCTTGCTTTTATGGGGAGGGGAATGTACCATGAACCAGAAATTCACACCTATTCCCCTCCCCATAAAAGCAAGATTGCTAAATATCTTTCCCATAGTGCCTTGATTTAGGGTTGTCATAGGCAAAATCACAAAAAAATGTCTTTTTGAGCTATTTGTAAGATAAATCAGCAATAACGACACTGTCAACATGGGCTGCCATACATCTGAATTTTCCCGGACATTTAGCCGATTTCCACCCAGACACTGCTTCCAGCTGCAGTATTCCAGGTATGTCTGGGAAATATGGCAACCCTATCTTGACTTCATATACCGATTGTCCCTTGACCCAATAACCATAATCTTTTCTCCTTTGCATCACTTTCCTGCTCCCTACAAAAACATCACAAACCCTGCTTCTCAAATGTTGCATTCAGAATAACTTTTCAGATTAAACGAAGTTCTGTGCATTTTTACATTCTTCAATTGAATCAAAATTCGAATCGGGACTTTTTGCTGTTAAATTCAAAGAACCTGAGACACTTTAGTTTCATTGTTCTTGAGCAATGTTGAAAGAAGCTTGTTGTGAATTTTAGAAAAATTGTCATCTCGCAGTGCAATATTTGAGACCGACCTACTATGCATTCTGGGTTTTTTGGCTGATACAAACAGTGTAACATTTGCAAGACAGATGCCATTTATTTAATCATTGCTTTTATATAGCACCTTCTAGTTGAAGATCTATGTTTTCCCCACCTTTGCTTCTTTGCCAAATACATGATGCCAGCATTCTAAGATAGAATAGGAACAGCAATAAAATAAAAAAATATGTTGCAACAAATCTTTGGAGTGCAAAGCAACAAGCAAGTGGGGGGAAAAAAACACTGGGAAGAGGAAAAGGCCCTTCTTTGGGAAAAGGAAAATGTTACAGAAGTATCTCATGCACAAAGTGTAACCAAGTTACAAAATTCTATTGATTCGGACTTTTCAGGGGAGATTGAAGTTCCTGGTTTCACTATCAGCCATTTTTACACTCAACCTATGCACATCTACTCCAAAAGAAGTCCCACTAAGTTCAATGGGACTTGCTTTCAGGTCAGCATGCATATGGTGTTAGCCTTAATCATTGATTTGATTTCTGCTACACATTTTGGTGCAGAAAGATTCCCATGGCGGTTTATAGAATAATAGAAAATAGAGGCATTAGGACTGTATTTACATCCTATAAGGGTGTGATCTGGGATAGCATGTCCATTTTTTTGACATAGTCTTTGAACATTGTGTGTGTGTGTGTGTGTGTGTGTGTGTAGCCTCTAAATAAACCCATTATATATTTCAGGAAGTTGTCTGTGTTTATTTCTCCATAGCTTTGGCTGTATGTATCGTTTGATGTATCGTTACCAAACACAACACAAGGGTTCCTGAGGGGGATAAAGTAAAGGAAGTCACACATTGAATGTGCTTGTATGTCTGTACAAGGAAGCAAAGCTGAACTTGTCCCCTTCCAGGGAAAAAAAAAATCCATTTGAAAATATGGAAATGAGTGCTAAACTTGTGCTATATTCCACTGTAGTTCCAATATATTCCACTACAGTTATGGAAGTGGCTGTGAAAGCTCAAATATAATGTGGAAATCAGCAGTTCAGGAAATGTCATGAAAATCGAATAAATACACTCTAGTACACATTGTCCTATATAACTTAATGGGACTCATTGGAGTGGATGGGTTGAATGCTACATCAATAGTCCTATTGTCCTAGCAAAGTACCCTCATTTTCCTAGGGTGCTTTGCTGATCACTCTCAATAACTGGGCTTCTTAATTACAGATAGGTAGCCGTGTTGGTCTGCCATAGTCAAAACAAAAAAAAATCCTTCCAGTAGCACCTTAAAGACCAACTAAGTCAGTTCTTGGTATGAGCTTTCGTGTGCATGCACACTTCTTCAGATACACACTTCTTAATGACTAGCAAATTCTTGAAAATGAATACTTCTCCCACACCCCACTGAAGGATGACATAATCTATGTGTTTAGGGAAGAAACATAAGACAGAATGTAGTTTCATGTGCCAGAATCTGAGAGCCGAATTAGGGGCTTCTAACACTCTAATGTTTGAGGGCTGGCTGCTTGTTATACATCTGATGTTGCAGTAGTGGACTTAGGCTGTCTGAGGTGTTCAGTCTGTGCTCCACCTATGCACAAATTGTGCATCTGTTTATAAACACTCTTACTGCAAAATACTAATAAACCGTCAGTAAGCTCATAAGAACGTAAGAGCCCTGCTAGGTTATGCCAAAGGTACATCTAGTCCAGAATCCTCTTCTCACAGTGGTGACAATGTCCATGGGAAACTTGCAACCAGAACTTCAGCACAACAGTGGTTTTCTTCTCTAGAAAATGAAATGGCGGTAAGGTTTGCATCCCCATAACTTCTCATAACAACAGAGTCATCAGACAGGATGTCAGAAATTGGCTTATATATACCATTACACACACACACACACACACACCTGTAGTACAAGTAATAGTCATATTAAAAGTGTTTTCTTTGTAAAAAGAATTTGGCACGGGGACAAATGAAGCAGTAACAAAGTCCGCTACAATAAATCTTCGCTCTTGGCTGTGTTTGTTTATTTTGCATAATAGTATGAAGCAAATGTCCTTGTACACAAGGACTCCCTTTCAAAATGCAGGTCATCTGAATGAGCTGCAAGGTATATATTTTAGTCTCATATCCCATAACTGCCATCATTATTTTTCCATGGCATAATATACATGTCAGTGGGAGGAGGTTCAATGAGCTGTGAGAAGCAAACCCACTAGATTGCCGCAGTTGTTTTTCTCCAGATATATACTCAGGAATGAGAGAGAGTGAAGAAAAGTGAATGCTAATTAATGCTCCAATTAAAAGTATAGTAATCAGGTTGGATTAAAGTCAGTCAATCCTATGGGAGAGTCTTTGGCCTGTGTGAGTTGTGAAAGTGTGAAAGAGACCTTCAGAACTTGATTTGCTGCCAGTTCGTGTTCATGTTGATCTCTGCGTGGCCCCCTCCAACACAGCTCTTTTAACATTCAAAGTTTAATGCATGTGCTGCTCTGTCAAGTTTCTGCAAGAAAACAATGCATTGCCTTAGGCAGTGCCATTGTTAGGGCTCCCTAGTTAACATTGACCTTCAGCGGCTGAAATAAGGGCAACCAAAATGATGAAGGGGATGGACCAACTCCTGTATGTGGAAAGGCTATAACATTTGGGGGTTTTCAGTTTAGAGAAAAGATGGGGAAGGGCCATAACTCAGTCGTGGAGCATCTGTTTTGCATGCAGAAGGTCCCAGGCTCAATCCTGGGCATCTCCAAGTAGGACTGGGAGAGATCTCTTTCTGACATCTTGGAGAGTTGTTGCTAGTCATTGTAGGCAATACTGAGCTAGATAAACCAATGACCTGACACAGTATAAGGATGCTTCCTATGTTTTTATGAGTAAGAGGAGTGGAGAAAGCAGACAGAAAGACAGATTTTTCTCTCCCTCTCATAATATTAGAACTCGGGAGCATCCAGTGTAATTTGCATGTTTGAAGAACCAATATGGAGAAAAGGAAGTATTAATCCATGCATAGCATAGTTAAGCTATGGAAATGGCTCCCACGATAGGTAGTGATGGGCAGCAACCTAGATGACTTTAGAAGAGGATTAAACACATTCCAGGAGATAAGGCTATATTAATGACTACCAGGCACTGTGGCTATAGTATACATTCACTGTCAGAGGTATTAGTATGCCTCTGAATACCAGTTGCTGGAAATTGCAAGTGGAGAGGAATATTACAGCACTGAGGTCTTTCTTGCAGATATCTGGTGAGCTGCTGTGGGAACAGAATGCTGGACTAGATGAGTCTTTGGCCTGATTCAGCAGGACTCTTATTATGTTCTTATAATTGAACAATTGGGATTGGTTTGCCACCTTGTAGGCCCTGGCCCTAGATTTCTGTTAATGCCTAGAAAAGGTAGCAGGAAAGGACTCTTGTAGGATGGTCAATATCCTCATATTGTCCTTGGGCTATTCATGGAAAAGAGTCCTTTCTTCCTGCTGATAATTCTTTGTGGTCCTTACCTATTTCCTCCTGATACATGAAGGAAACCCAGGAGGAAGTAAAATTTCAAAATGGTACTGAGAAGAAGAAAGCCTTGATCAAATAATGATAGCCCTAATAAAACAATAAAATGCCTAGTGCATTTCAGTTGCTGACAACTTTCCTCAGATGCCCACAACTGAGGTTTTCCTGTCAAGCCAACATCAAGGCAACCTAGGGAGAAATGTTGCCTCAACAGGAGAATTTTGTCATTGTTATAGGAATAACTTGACTTAACACTTGATTGGTAAAAGAGATCCTGGTGTTTCCCTGCAAGTGCAGTGCTACAAACAAGTTTTAACATTTACTTGCATTGATTATCTGTTTTGTCATGCCTTGAAAGAACATTGTTGTATGTCCACAATTGGAAATAAAGAGGTGAGACACAAACTAGGGCAACAGATTCCAGCACTTCCTTGTGGGCTTCCCATGGGCATCTGACTGGCCACTGGAATATACAGGAAGCTGGACTTGATGGGCCTTTGGCAAGGCTGTTCTGATGTTCTTAGCCAGGGCCATGACCACCCTGTGTCTGTAATGAATTTGAGATTTGTTTGTTTCTTTGTTTTGTCGTATTTCTTGCTAACTGCTTTGGGATGTTTCATGGGAAGTGATTAATAAATGAAATGAAATGAAATGAAATAGAATAGAATGAATACATTTTATTAAATTAAACCAGGTGATATCTAGCAAGACCTGCCAGCTGATGAATGGTAGTGGTGGTAAGTCGGCTGAGGCAGGGATAACTTGCAAGCTTTTCCTTTCCTGTGCATATATGAGTGAGCCGAACTCTGCTCCTATCTGGCCTGCTGCAATATTTGTTTACAGTCCCCAGAAGAGAGCTGAGCCAGGATGAGCAAATCATGCCAGAATATCTTTGGCTCAGCTGGGGTTGGGCACTTAACACCAGCTGAGCCCAGATCAGACAGGGATCAACCAGTTCAGCTGCAGATCTGCTGAATCTTAAGATGCTCATCCGAGCAGATCTTGCCACAGCATTGGTCCCTTTGTGGATGAACTGAATTTCAGCTGAGGGTCTCTTGGCTCTCACACTGAGCCACCATGCCATATTTCATTATGCAGCCAATCTGCCTTATATGAAATAGGTGTTCAGATTCGTAAGAGACTCCAATTCTTTTCCTTGAGTTTAAAGAGAGAGAAAATGCTAGGATAATCAAATAATCTGTGGCTTAGGTAGTTATTTATCTGAAGAGAGAAAACTGAGCTAGTACTTATTTGGAGATTCTATTAACCTCAAATTATCCTCACAAAGTAGCAGAGAAACAAGTAATGCACAGCATATGCTCTGCTTGTTAAATCAATATGAGAACATTGAGCAAGCACTTGCAAAGGAAAAATGCTGACAGCTCTTGCAGAGACCATTGGCTGAAGAGATTGCCCAGCAGCAATATTATTGTTCATAAATATATAGTGGCAACAATAGCATATTTATCACCATGCATGCCATTATAGAAGAGCAAGGTGTTAAAATCCCACAGATACAGACACACACTGTGGTCCTCATTTTGGCACATAGCATCCACATGAAGATCTGCAGGGGCTCATCTCAAGCAGAATGGCTTCTACCATGACTATACATCCACCTGCACAGGAGCTGCAGCTGCTGCAAGTCAGCATTCCAAGCCAAGCATTGGGCAAGCTTGGGAGCAGCTGCTTATACCAAGGCCTACTAAAGGGCTCTTGAAGCTCATGAGAGCAATTAGGATAAAGGAGACCCACTGGCTGGGAAAGGTAAGAGGAGCAGAGACTTGAGGGACCACCATCTCTTGGCTTCACTACAGTTTCTTTCCCAGTCAACTGGGAGCTGTGGCTATGGCTGTGAATAGGCTTCCCTTGTTCTTGGTGGAAGACAGTATGAGACTGGGCCAGTGGGCAGCACCCTAAGGCAGTAATGGCCAAAATTGGCCCTCCAGCTGTTTGGGGACTACAACTCCCATCATCCCTAGCTAACAGGACCAGTGGTCAGGAATTATGGGAATTGTAGTCCCAAAACAGCTGGAGGGCCAAGTATTTGCCGCCACTGCCCTAAGGTGTCATGAGAAGTGGTCAGCAAGAGAACCACTGCACCTCTTTTTCTGCGGAAGGAGACCTAAGGTGCCACATCAGGAAAGATCCTGTCACAGACTGACCAATATTATTAAGACCGGGGCTGAACTCCTATTGTCTACAGCTGATGTCACTGGAGAGGACCCAGGCACCGAGAAAGGTCTTGCCTTCAGCTGTTTGAGCATATTCTCCCATGGATCACAGGGCATTCAATGTGCCACACCTCTGAGGTCAGTCCCATCCTGCTCTTCAATGACTATCATGGCAGCAGAACACTAAATATCCCATTGTATATCCCTACCTATATAGTTCTGAATACACAATTACTCAGATCCTTATCCTAAGGGAATGAGTAGCTTCAGTATTTGTTTGATGGCATGGTTTTTCTGGTATAAGGATAGACTGCAGTCAAAATACAAGTCATCCAAGTAGGTCAGAGTTAGGCAAAATGGTAGCCTCTAAGGTCAAGGATGATTGAAGTTGTAGTCCAGGCATAGGCAACTTCGGCCCTCCGGATGTTTGGGGACTACAACTTCCATCATCCCTGACCACTGGTCCTGTTAGCTTGGGATGATGGGAGTTGTAGTCCCAAAACATCTGGAGGGCCGAGTTTGCCTACTCCTGTTGTAGTCCATCACATCAGAGACCATCACATTGCCTACTCCGACCTAGTGCATCCCAAAACTCCATTCAAATAGTAACATAAATGTGCAATATTACAGCCAATTGTTGTTTGTATGTAGCGGTACCACTGAAATGACCAGAGGAGAAATGGGAGGAGTACAGAGAAGAGAAACACCATGGTGCATCTCTGCCAGTGAAGCTGGATGCCTTCATCTGCCCCAGCTGCATTAAAACATGTCTCTCCCATATTGGTCTCTATAAGCCACAGCAGGCACTGTAACTATTCAATGGTTTGACTTTACTCCTGATGGTGCACTCTTCCATTGTCTCTTGAGAGAGACGGATGCATCATCCAGACCTGCCAAAATAAAGGTCATTTAAATTAGCTATGATAGTTACTGCAAAATATATCCTTGGCTACAAAAGAAGAATTCACTGAAGAAATCCACCTTGGATCTGCCCATAAAACGTGAAACTAGGGTGATGTCTGCTGTTTCCCAGGACTGTTCTTCCTGTACCATTGCAATGTTCTTGGTGGAAGACAGTATGAGACTCGGTCACTGAGTGTTTTTAATGAAAACTACATTGAGTTACTTGGTAAGACGTGTCGTACTAGTAAATTATTATTATTATTCAGGTGTCATGACAAACTCTGGGCTCATGTTGCTGTATGGAGCATTGCAAAAGGACCAATGCAAAAGCACACCAGTTGTGGTGCATGAAATATTGCTCCAATGATACTCGCAACATTTAGCCTCCAATATATTACCGTATATCAGATATATGTTCACACCCTATATGTCCTTTTAATTGCTTTTTTGTTTAGAAGCTGGCACATTCTCTTATACTTTACTCATTCTTGCTGGAGGGAATATTTTTTTTTTGATGCAGTCCATGTCCAGATCCTCGTTTTAGCATGTCTTAGTATTTAGACTGTCTTATTAGCTGATTTAAGAAGTATCATGCAGAGTAGACCCCCAAAAGTATAATTCAGAATAAAACCCATAGGTAAATGTAACGCTTTCCCAGGTCATTAGAAGTAGCATTGGGAGAATGCTTCCTGTTTACTGGAAATGCACAACATCTAACATTTCACAGTATAAGTACTAGGGAATAAATGATGCATTAAAGGTTGATTCTTCATTTTGCAGATATTAATCCTTTCCCTGAATAAAATTTATGCTTAAGTTTTGAACCTTATGGAAAGTTACATCTTCCTTCCTCGACTTTATGAACCTTTAGACCATACCAACAGCTTGCTGCTAAGCAGTTAAGCAGGCCTAGAAATATTCAGTGCCTGGATAGGTGACCACCTGGGAACCACCATTATTAAAAGAGGGTTATACATTAGTTTTAAAGCATCTGTTTTGCATGCTGAAGGGCCCAAATTCAACCCTCGGCATCTGCAGATAAAGCTGGGAGAAAGTCCTGACAGAAACCCTGGAAAACCACTGGTAGTCAGTGTAGATACCTCACTGTCCTGGTCACCCTCCTGTGGACATATCCCACTTTTTCAATGTCCTTATAAGGTGGAGTTCCACTTAAGAACTCCTCATGAGACCTGACCAGTGCAGAAAATAGTGAAACTATTGCCCTAAGGGATTTCCCCCCCTCTTGTGTGCTCACAAGCCCTTTCCATTGCCTGTTGCCTTCTCTCCCTTCCTCAGAGTAAAGCATCATGAGAGTGTAAATCCCATTGTGATTTAGGCTCTGCTCAAAGATAGTTGGAACCAACTCAAAATTGGGGGAGGTTATGATTCAATCTCTGAAGTTTCTCATGCTTTCCCAGGTTTGAATAAAGCTAGCAAAAAAATTATTTGTCTGGGTGAACTCATGTCTAGTTAAGAATTGTTGTCATCCACTGACAGAGTGATACCCTTGTGACAAGGCAGTAAGGCTCACTAGTGGTCACAGCTTCACAAAGCTCCAAGTAAGGCACATTTGTTGTGTGAACAGGGCTATTTGCATAATGCAGTTGACCAGCTTGTGAGGAAATGAACAGCATCAAACAGTTTATTTATAAAACTGAAAGTAAAAAATGGCCAACTGGTCTTCAGAGCCCCATATCAACACTTTGCAAACTCCCATTCCTTATGAAAACACTTTTTAAACACAATGCTAACAGAAGGGAACAGAAAACCCAAACAATCCACACAAACCCATTTTCTCAGCAAGTCCTAATGTCAGTGTAGTGGGTGAAAAATATCCCAGTGAATAATTCATTACATGATTATAATATCAAAGCCATTTTCTTGGAGACTTTGAGAGAGCTTCTGTTGGATTTGATTTGAATTACTTTCCCTTTACTTTTGCAGTAGATAGTCATTCAGAGATCATAGCATATGCAAAGCAAGTATTCTTCTTAGAAGCATCGTTTTAATTGTATGTGCACTTTTGTTTCATATTAGTGAGCACAGAAAACAATGCCTTTCTCATTTATGGCTTTGTGATTCCTTCAGTCTGCTTTGATATTACAGCACAGAGGGTGACAACAGAGCTTTGTTGCTCATAAACATCTTGGCTGTGAGTCCTGGAGGACATGCTCCCTGCTCTGCAGGCCTTTCCCACCTTTCCCACCCTGCCTGACTCCAGCTACAAAGGCTGAGGCTGCCTTTGTGAGCCAGGGGCCATTTGGGCTGTGAGTGGAACCCAATTGGCTCGCTGTGTACTCCAAAACTTAGTGTGAGGAAACAAACTGGGAGACAGTCTGAACAGAAGGGGAGGAAAACTGCAAATGAAATCAAACACTGGTGAGGGTTCATCATCGAGCCTACATCGTGGCAGTGAAGGCAGCAAAGTAAGCATACTTTCCTGCCTCCATTGCATCCTCATGTGTCATCCGGCAGAGCTTTTCTGAGTAGTGCAGGGCCTCTTATAGTCTGGTTCAAAGGAGTGGCAGAACTGGTGGTAGCTTGCTGTGACTTGTCTGCAAAGCATTTTTAGGATAAAATTCCACCAGAAACTTGATTCCGCTGTTAATCAGCAGATGAATCTCAAGGGGTGTCCAGAGCACTATTTAGTCCTATTGTGTTGGGTGAGATTCAGTTAGTAAGGCTCAAAGATGTGGGCAAGGTGCTTAGATCAATCAGGGTGACAGTTTACGCTATAGACCCTTGCTCCCTCTTGGCTGACAAAAACTAGCCGGGAGGTACAGCTGACTGGGCCAGGGAGGTGTTTAATGTATCCCTGTGAGAGGTGGCTGGCCCCTGCCTGTTTGAAGAAGGTAGTGGTAAAACAACTTGTGGGTTCTCAATCTCCCCTTCTTGGGCTAGGTTCTTAAGCAGGTTTTTGGACCAGAAACTGATTTCCTAGATCCATTTTAATGTGGCCTGGTTTTATCACAAAAAGGGCTTGGTTGCCCTGTTTGATGGCCTTTGTCAGAAGAGAGACAAGGGAAATGTGTCCCTGTTAATTCTCCTCAACCTCTTAGTGGCTTTTGATACCAGCGACCATGGTTTCCTTCTGGAGCATATGTCTGAATTTGGTGGGGTGGCAGTGCTTTGCAGAGGTTCTTGTCCTACTTGGGTGGTCATTTCCAGAGGGTGATGCTTGGGGAGTGCTCTGGCCCTATGTGGGGTTCCTCAGAGTTCAATTCTGTCTCCTATGCTGTTTAACATCTAAATGAAATTGCTGCATGTGTTTATCTGGATGTTGGGAGTACATCGTCATCAATGTGATGATGACATATAGCTCTATTTCATCTTTACATCTGCAGGTGTGACAGTGGATGTCTTGGAACAATGTCTTGCCTTAGTAATGGACTAGATAAGAGCTAACAAACTGAAGCTCAATCCAGATAAGAAAGAGGCACTGTTAGTGGGTGGTTCTCTAGACTGGATGGATGGGAGGTGGCCTGCACTTGATGGGATTACACTCCCTCTTAAGGAGTGGGTACATAGCTTGGGGGTACTTATGGATCCTTTGCTGTTGCTTGAGGCTCAGGTGATAGGTTCACACTTCAGCAGACAACCCAGACCCACATGGAATGGCTTTATTAACATTAGGAGGGGGGACACTCAAAAGGTCTGGTTTGTGGGAAGGCTAGATAATCCCTCTGTATTAACTACTGGTCAAGCTTTTCATCATGAGTTCATGAAAGTCCCTTATTATTTGTCAGATAGTATCCTTTCTCCCTCTCTGTCTGTGTACGCATTTGTGTTCATGCATGTAAGCATATTTCCCTGAAAGCAGTTGCAAGCTTTACATATTCTGTCATGGTCTCCATTAATCTGCCTCGATCCATCTCAACTCTTCTCCCCCATCTATATCAGTTTGCCTGTATGTTTCTGGGAGGTTGGAGCAATGGCAAAGCAATACCCCTCAAAACCATTTCCACCAGGTGGTCCAGAAGGATACATGGCTGATGCTATGTTCTACATCAGTGGCTGCAGATCAGGAGCGGCTCATACAAAGTTGATTGGATTGTATTCATTTGATTCAATTCTGTATTCATTTGGGCTGTGTAGAGTCTCGAGACACACTGTCAACTCTTTTTTGCATTGCCTAATTTTGGCTTCACTTTCTGATTTCTTCTAGTTTTGTCTTATTTCTGTACTGACAGAATATATGCTTGATCCCCTTAGGTGACCTCTTCATGTATTTGACAAAGAGGACTCTGGCTTATAGCACAATCAATTTGTTGGTCTTAAATGTGCCACAAGGCTCTCTGGTTACCTTTAAGTAAATTCCTCCCCAAGAACAGATCTTGGAAGTGGAAGAGGTGTTCTGTGCATTTCAAGACTGTATATCTTGTTAAGAGAAGTCTTTTAATCACCCTCTGAAGTAGCATGGGAGATTTAAGCCTGTGATACAAACAGTTAGTGTTTATTTAATTACAGTTCTGTGGGTTTTTATCACCTCAGTGGGAGACGTGCTGCTTGGAGAGTGAGATTTTCTTCACACCATGATGTGCTCTTTCGCAGTTCTCAGCTCTATTAACTTAATTAAGAAAATGCAATTAGAGAGGACGTGCCTATTAAACATTTATTTTGAACACACTAAGGGGGTCTGCACAAGGCCTTTTATTTCCCTAAAAAATTCTGATCATATCATTTTCACTAGTGATGACTACAGTTTAAACTCCTAAGGGAAATTTCATGCTTACAGCTACAAAGTTGATCAAAAACCCCTATGTTGGAAATGGAGCCCCAACCATTTCATTGCTCATTATTTGCAAATGATTCAGAAAGGTCCCAAACCCAAATGCCCACCCCTAGAACACTACAAAGTTCAGCAAGCATTCAAAATCAAAGGCCACTGAGAAACAGAGAAGCATCAGCATGTTTGGAAGAACCCTGAGGTTTCCAGAAGTAGGAAAAAGTTGAAAGGAAACCAAGCACACAAACACACAAGCATGGCCCAATGAGAACCAAGGAAGTTCAGTAGTCACATGAAAGAAATATAGAAAATGAAAGGAGAATGGAATGGAGGGCTGGAGGAGAGCATGGCTAGCTAAACACACTTTTTGTAACAAAACAATGACATTTAACTTGCCACCTGCATTGTTTCAACTGTTGCTGCATTAAAGCCATTTCTCACTATGTTTTTAGTTTTGGATTGTGTGGTTTTTAATGATTTATGTACTATTCTGACATACATAAGTCTTGGCAATTTTTAAAGGAATATTGTGGCCACATGCCAAACTTCAGAAATAAAATCCACAAAATTATTCACAAAATATTCCTCTGAGACAGACATGCAAGAGACAAACAATTCTTATTTTGAAAGCTATCTTACTGAACAGCTCTTCAGTCAGCGATGACTGTCTAGAATGCACCTATGCCATTCAGTATAAATCTGATTCACAACCCTTTTGATGATCTGTTACACCTATATTATATTGGGATATATTGGCAATGCAACTGAGATTGTCAGAGTTGATGTGTCTTGAGATCTTATCAGCTAATTTGCTCCTGAAAATGAATATGTAGACATGGTTTTTACCCATACACAAAGCAAACCAGTGGTGGCCAATGTGGTGCTCTGCAGATGTTGTTGGGCTCCCAGCTCTCATCTGCCTCAACTACAATGACCAAGGGAAAGGGATGATAGGAATTAAGGCCCAGCAAAATCTAATGGCACCATTCCCTGTTTAGGGAAGTTTTTAATGTTTAATGCTGTAATGTGTTTTTAATATTTGGTTGGGAGCCGCCCAGAGTGGCTGGGGAAACCAGCCAGATGGGCGGGGTATAAATAATAATAATAATATGTTATTGTTATTGTTATATTGCTACGTCCCCTGCTAAACCAAAAAGCCTGAGAACTAGCCTATAATTGTTTCCTTTAAAGTTTAAAATTTGAACAACTCTCTCCCTCTTCCACTCCCTACTGTGTTGTGGGGCGGGGGGGGGGGGGTAGCCTGGCAATCTCAAAGCTCTGTTTTGAGGAAAGAATAGTCCAATCTTTCACAGAAAAATAACTCAATCTAGGCATTTTTTATGATTACTTCAGGCCTCAAAGCAATCAACTGGTCTACTTCTAAGAGATTTCTTTTCTGTTGTCCAGAAGAGAAAAAAAAGAGCACTGATTCCACACTCCCCCCTCCCACCAGTACTATTCTAAACCTATCCAGGATAGAAACTATTTTATAAATGTACTATTGAGGGGCATAACTTACTGATTACAGTGCATCTTTCATTTGTTGATCGGAGCCATGATATATTAGTTGGAGGTAACCAAAAGGGCAAAAAACTGTTTTACAGTTAATGTGCTATAGAAATAAATTAATGGGCGATGAGAAATGCAGATGAGATTATTGCACAGAATCAATTTAGTGGGGACTCTTGCTGATTTTATTAGAAGCTAGGGGAAGCCACAGTGGGGAAGAACTAAAGGGATTATTTTCAAAGCAATGAATTAAATGGGATACACTTGCAAGTTGTTGTTCTTCACTTTTTAAGAGCAGGGTGCTAATTTTCTGATGTTCTGTGTTTCACAACCATTAAGATTCAGGACATCTAGAAAGTACAAAACAAGGAAGCTACATGACCACAAATTATTCCCAAAATATAAACGTGCCTATTACGCATGTACCTTAAGTATGTCTACAAACTCATCGAGAGGCCCAATTTGAGACAAACAAACTCTCATCTCCTCATCAACACAAAGAATCCTTTCTCTTTTCTGATCTTTCATATTTGTCAGAATTGAAAATCTCTGTTCACAGCAATATGTCATGGAATACTGTTGAAGAAAAGCCAATGCACTTGAAGAGAGTTGCGGCTACTTTTACTGGTTGTATAGCCACCACCCGCCCCCAATTTTTTTTTGATACTATACTATACTATACTATACTATACTATACTATGCTATACTGTAATGTTTGAATATTCGGTTGCCCTTGAATCTTCTCACCACTGTTGTCAAAATCTCCTGCCACACCCTTTGAGAACCAATGAGTTAAATTATGCCACTTGCTCCCAAAAGAGACAGTGAGGGCCAAAAACCTGGATGATTTTAAAATAGGATTTGACTTAAGTGAGATGGGCGCACAACCCTAGAGTCAGACATGACTGGCCCATACGGGCAGGGGTACCTTTACCTTTACCTTAATTCATGAAGGACAAGGCTGTCTTTGGCTACTTACTTTGATCTCTGTGTTCTGTCTCCACTGTTGAAGGCTTCTGAATATCAGTTGCTGGAAACCACAGGAGGGGAGAAGGCTGTTGCATTCATCCTGCTTGCTGGCTTCCCATACACCTCTAGTATGTCACTGTGAAAACAAGAGGCTGGACTATATGGGTCACTAGACTTATCCAACGCTTATTGCTAACCTTTCCAAATTTAGGGATTACCTTACTTTTACATATTGATTTGATTGTGGTGGATTGCTGCCTCTACCATAGAACCATTGCACATTAGCATCAGAACTTCTTTCTTTTTCCTTTAAAAAAAGGCCCTGAAGGGTGATAATGCACACACACACACACCATCCTGTTCACTGTCATTGTTTCCCTAAACTGCTTCTACAGTTTTTTCCTCTTCTCCTTACTGTATTGTCATTATCTTTTTTGATAAGTCATACAAGCCATCCTCAGCAGTGGAGATCATGTATGTGTTGACATCACAATGTCTTAGCCAATCAAGTTAGCTAACTGGCAATGCCACTGAGGTAAAACACTGATGCTTTAGATGTTGGGCAATCATTGCCGAATGCTCATGGGACTCCTCGTCAATCTATAAATGGAAAACTATAGCTTTTTAACGCTGCAGAGAATGTTTACCCAAAAAAATAGCTCCCCTATTTTGATTCAGTCCTTAATATAATGTCCCAATCCATTTCTTTTACCAAATCAAACATGGGAAAGTAAGAACACCTAAAATTGGAGTCCTATACATGCTCACTTGGAAGTATGCCCTATCAAATCATTGAGATTTGCTGCAGAGTTGATGCAGATAGGATGGTGCTATAAATTGGCTTGGAAAAGACCAGTGATATGTGCCACACCCATTTTTATTTAAAATATTGCTTAGAGACAGTGAAAAACTCTTTACATCAGAGGACAAAGTGTATTTTAGCTGTATAGTGCAAACTTGGATATGTATACATGGAAGTAAGTCTCATTATGGTTTGTTGGGCTTACTCCCAGGAAATAAGATACCAGAATACAGCTGCAATCTTATGATATTCATGGGGGTAAGTCAAATTGAATTCATAGTGTAGGAATGTGTTGTTTGATGCTTGGGAGGGGGAAGAGTTTCAGTATGTTAACCGTGTGCTTAAATGAAACTGTTTGTTATCCATTAAATAATTCAGTGACCTTTCAAACCAGGTCTGGACAAGGTCAATTATAATAAAATTATTGAATGGTTTAGTGAGAACAGCATAGGGTCAGTTCGATATGGCTCAGCTACCTGCAAAATGTGAATCTATAAAATTTCAGTCTGATTCATAGATGGGGGAATGTTCTCGGGACCCTCCAGCTATGACTATTTGCTTTTACGAAAAGTGAACACTCTTTCGCCCCAGCTACTTTGTTCCAGATGAAATCCGTTAGGAACATATTACCATCACATCAGCATACGATGCAATTACCATTTGATTTCCATTTCACAAGTTTGTTAAATGGATGCAATCATCTCTCAAATCTCTTGAAAGCATTGTTATGATGAAAAGAGCACATAAGAAAAGGACCCCCATGTTTCTTTGATACATTTTTATGATATAAAATGAGAGGCAAGATCACAATTCCTTTCTCTCTCTGCTGGATAAAGGGGAAATTCCTCAACACATTTATCTGCAATGATGCACCATCTCGTAACTCCTTTGCATTCAAGAGTGGCAAATTTAAAAGTATACTGGTTTGCAGAAGCAGTATGCAGTAGACCTATAGCTTTGCCTCACTTTGGTGGGTGGTGGGGAAATGATGCAATAATTGATATCATGCAGTGATGTCTACATTTACTGCACTTGCTTTATGATGATATTATTCTGTCTGAATGTTAATACAGAACTGGGCACTTCACTGAAATGAGTCAGTTGACTCAAATGGCTTCTGGCCCCTCCCAAGGCCAGATATACACCACATCCTCCCCCGCTTCGTGCCAATCTTCCTTTGTTCTAATACCTTGCTCCGCCTCTTGCTTCTTGGAAACTCAGGTGCAACCAATTCCTCCGCCTCTGGAATTGAATCCAGCCCCCTCCTACCACCTACATCCTGCTCTTTCATCTTTGTGCCGCTGCAAAAACCTACAGGCAGCATTCCAGAGCAAGAGGGGCTTATCTCATTTTTGTTGTGTGAAAGAATCAAGCTTCTGTTTTCCTCTGCCTCTTCCTCCCCCTCTGCAGATTCCTCTCTGCCGACCATGTCTCTGACAGAGTTACAAATACTTTAGAAGTAATATAAAAGGTCCTTTACTAATGAGAAAGCCAGTCCCCATGGAGCACAAGCACTATACAAAGACAATATATACTCTGCCCATCTTGTTTAACAGCTAATAATTTCCTCATTTATTTACTTAATCCTTTGTGGCATATGACCAACGGCTCAGACCCCCAGTACTTAATTCCTGCAATGAAAAGTACAGGGGTCTAATTCTGGCTGGAAGATTTCTGCTTTGGAGTTTCTTCCTCCTAATAATAGATGTTTGTGTGGTTGGTGATAATCATTCAGTAGCAGGGGAGATTGGGGAGTGGGGGAGTCCCAGCGTGGGCCCAACTTGGGAATGTTTTGAACATTAAGCTATTGTTTCTCTTTTAAATTCCTTTTTCTTTAATGATTTTGTTTGTGGATTTTATTAGTGCTGGACTCTAATGAAGTTGTGAAATATTGTGGACCGAACTTTAGCATTGCTTTCATGAGTGATGCCATGAAATATTGTAATAATATTTGGGGTTTGAATGCTATTGATTTTACAGTGAGGATTAGGCAAATTGATGGAGGATAAGGCTATATTCCACCTCCACTACCAAAGGCAGTGTGTCTCCAAAATCCAGTTGCCAGGAATCAAAAGGGGGAAAGTGATGCTCTCTCATGACTTGATTGCGGGTCTCCCAAAGGCAGCTGGTTAGCCACCATGAGGTAAAGGTAAAGGACCCCTGGACGGTTAAGTCCAGTCAAAGGCAACTATGGGGTTGCGGCGCTCATCTCACTTTCAGGCTGAGGGAGCCGGTGTTTGTCTACAGACAGCTTTCTGGGTCATGACTAAACCACATGACTAAACCGCTTTTGGTGCAATGGGACAGTGTGATGAGTGCCAGAGCACATGCAAATGCTGTTTACCTTCCTGCCACAGCAGTACCTATTTATGTACTTGCACTGGCGTGCTTTCGAACTGCTAGGTTGGCAGAAGCTGGGACAGAGCAATGGGAGCTCACCCTGTCACAGGGATTCAAACAGCCAACTTTCTGATCAGCAAGAGGCTCAGTGGTTTAGACCACAGTGCCACTCACATCCCTCACCCACCCAGGATGCTGAACTAGGTGGGGCAATGGGCAGGCTTTTCTTATATTCTTACCATTATTGTAGATGAGATGGCAGAAGACTGTCCATTCCTCCCTCCCTTTTAAAAAGCACAAATGCACCAACACTACAAGCAGCAACAGAACTACTATCTGAGTGCCTCTACTAACAAAAGAGGGGAGACAAGAGAGTTCAGGGACCTTCCAAGGCACAGGAGAAGATAGTATGGTGAGGATGGCAGAGGGAAGGTCAAATCTGCAAAAATGGTCTCTGCTTCCCCTCGGCAACAGAGGTGCCTCAAGTAGATCAAAAGAGGTTCTATGAGCTCCAGGGCACCAACCAGGCCATCTCAAGCAAACCAAAAACAGAATATAATATTTGTTATTCTGAGAGATCAGTTTGTTTTGTTTTATGAGCAAAGCAGGCTGCTGAAGATTTACAGAAAGTCTCATTCTAGGAACCAGGTGAAGGCTGCTCCAAGGAACCACACTTCCTTCTCAGCTGCTCATGATATATTGCTGATCTGATGCCTGCATTAGTTCTAACACATGGTGAACGCAAAATCCTGTTGTCTTATAATGTCATGTGCTGTACTTGCCGACACCTCACAAAACCAGCAATTCATAATGATGAAATAACAGAATCACCAATGAAAATTAATGAGATTTATAGTTACAATTATTTCCTTATAAATATTCATTGCCCGTATATATTTCTTATAGATGATGCAGGGTCTCCTTGTAAGATCTTAAAAGTGTGGTCAGTACCAGGAGAGGCAGTTTGCTAGATATCTCGGTCCCAAATTCTTTATATGTCAGTAACAAAATATTGAACTTGGCTTGGTAGCAAATAGGCAGTCAATGCAGTCCTTCAAACACCCTACCAGCTGCATGTTGTACTAGTTGCAACTTCCAAATGAGGTGCTGTATAGCCCCTCATACAGAGCATTACAGTAGTCTGATTGTGAGGTTACCAATGCATGGACCACCATGCTACCCTTGTCCAGGAATGGCTATAATTAACCAGCCAACTGAAGTTGATAATGGGAGTAGATTTCGCACACATTAGCAACCTCCATACCTATGGCTTCCAGCAACTGGTATTCAGAAGGATTCCTGGACACAACTGTGAAGGCAGAACACAGCCATCATAACAGCTGGTACTGATAGATGATTACTCATGGATGGAGGGGAGGCAATAAAGTAGATATTTTTCACTGTATTTACCATCATGAAAATGCACAATTATGTGCTCTTATGCATGTCCAGTTGCCCTCACAATGAGACTTAAGCCACTTCTGCAGCAACCATCTCCCAGCCTATTTCGCTGGCCAGAACTTCCCGGTAAGCAAGCATGTAAGTAAGCATTAGAAATCCCCTCTATCATAGAAGTGCCTGCTTCACTGGTAATGCTGAAACAGTGGAATCTTCAAGGTATGTTCGTAAGGACTCCAAATAGATATATATTTCTTGATTTTTTTTGGCACTGCTGCCAGAAACCTATCAAGGGATCTTCTAAAATGCAGATTGGTGCAGCCAAGCGTAAGAAATAAAAAATGACAACTTGGATTTTTAGCTTTAAACTTCCTGAAAGCTTGATTCCTATTCCTATTATTCCAATGAGGATTGATTCATATTAAAATTCCAACCCATTTTAGTCTTTGTAATGAGCCTAAAATAGCTGCCAGCTTGCAGTGCTGGAATTAATGATAATTAAATGTAACACAAAATGTATTTCCAAATTTTGTATTGCTCAAATGATTTCATCTCAGATGTACTCTGATTCTTTTTTAGCGATGACTACTTCTATTTAATCTCTTTTCCAATTTTAATTTGAATTTCATATTGTTCCTGACTGTTTAATGAATATTTTGGGAGATGGCCATAGTGTTGTTAATTATACCAGAGACTGAGTATAATTAATTCTTTTGGACCCAAAGTCAGTTGGTTAATCGATTTCTGATGGAACTGGAGATTAAACACAGATAGTTCACTTTTTCTTTCATTCATTTTAATTTTCTCCTCTTCAGTTCAACTATGGAAAGGCGTTGCTGGTAAATCAATTCAGGGGCACATTTTGGTCATTATCCAGGTGCTAATAAATGGATGATCCTTTCAGCTATTCACCTTCCTATCGAGCTTTCAGTGGGCAGGTGTATAGGGATTTCAAGTTTTGTTCTGCCAAACTTATTTATAATTCATATTTCAGTTATGTTTAAATGTCTGTCAACAGAAAGAACTATGCTTAAGTGCAAAATGAAAAAGTATCCGGATGTCGTTCTCCAGGAGATCTAACAAAAGCAACTTGGAAAGAGGTTGGACTGAGGCAGAAGTCAATCTTCATGTAAATGCAGAATAAATTTATGCAGCTAAATTTGATTTTTAGATAATGGCTTTAAAGGGCTTAAGTGAGCACTGGCAATATATTAGTATTCTGGGCAGAGTCTGCTTCCATGTATTTTTTTTCTGAGGCTATAAATAATGGTGTGTTTTAATTTTTGACAGCAGGAAAAGCCCCAAAGGCTCTGAGGAGATAATAAAAAAGGCTGAATGGGGAAAAAAAATAAAGCAGAACAAATGCAGAACCTTCCAGCTAGTCAATGAGAGCAACCTTGAACATTTTTCATTTACTGCTATTCAGATATGAATGGATAGCTTTAGGTTCCACTCAACAATGTCTCGTTGCCCTGCCCTTTTTTCTTGCTATTGCAAAGTGGCTTAGCTGAAGGATTGTTTATGTTGTTTTCTAACAGCTCCAGCCTACAGAACCTATACTGTTTAGATAGGAGTCAACAGATCTCCAATGTCAGATAACACTGGGTGACTGACAGGTTGCTATGTTGGTCACGTTTGACCTAATCCAGTGGCCTGCTGGGCTCAAGATGGCAGGGTGGAAGATGGATGTGCAAGCTTCTCTATTCTTCCTTCTTCCTTCCCCAGAGCTGGATTTAGGTTTGAGGAGGCCCTAAGCTACTGAAGGTATTGCGGCCCTTTATATATCCAGCTGTCCTTTGTCAACAACCAATTGTCACTGTTTTTTGTGTTGAATATAAGATACATGGTAATTTATGGACCTAATAGGTATCTAAAGCATTTTGCACATAACAAAATATGTATTTTATCAAATAATTGTTGAACTGAAATACAATTAAGAAGAAGTATATTAATAGTGAAATACAATTAAGAAGTAGTATATTTTTGGGCGGAGGCCAAGAGAGAGGGGCCCTAAGCTATAGCTTGTTTAGCTTATATGTAAACCCAGCACTGTCCTTCTCCACCCCCAATACATATTTTTGTATATATATTTTTTGTACCTCCCCATTACTCCCAATGGGAGGGAAAATAAATTTGCCAGGTCCAGGACTGCCATACTTACCTCCCTCCCCATCTGGGGGCATAATGAAGGAATTGGGAAGGTTTTCAATCCCTAACCTCTTGCTCTCCACCTCTGCCATGCCCCCAGCACACACACCTTTTGCTGGAAGCACTGTTAGAGAGTACTGACAGCAGAGTGACAAAGGCAGTGGAGCTTCCCAACCTATAACAGAACGGTTTGCAAGGGCAGATTTTCCCTTACATCTGTAGTTCTCTTTTTCTGTGGGATCTGCTGTATCATTCAATCCTGACAAGCCCTCCCAGGCACCACAGGGTCACAGCCTTACCCAAATATATTAGAGTGGATGTTTCCTACTTAACATACTCCCTGTATATTTTTTCTGTGTGCTCTACAATAGATGATTTTCTCTTGGGCATGGTCGGCCAATTGGTACCAAAGAAGGATAGGACATTCTTTATGTATGCAACTAGAGCAGCAAGAATCCTGTTGGCAAAGTATTGGAAGATGCAAGAACTACCTACTCTGGAAGAATGGCAGACGAAGGTGACTGAATTTATGGGACTGGCAGAGATGACCGGCAGAATCCGCGACCAGAGGAAAGAGACAGTGGAGGAGGATTGGGGAAAATTTAAAGTATATCTTAAAAATTGTTGTAAAATTGTGGACTGTTAAGATGTTAAGGGGTAAGAAACAGAGAATTACAGCTGTAAATGATAATGTTAAGAAAATCTAAAGAGAGTTAATTAGAATTGATTGAAGGGTTGCTAAAAAATGGTAAAATAAGGATGCAGTGAAAGGGAGGTATGGGGAAGTCAAATTTTATTTGTATGTATTTGCCTTTTGAGGTGTGTTTGTTTTTGTTTTGTTTTGTTTGTTGTCTGTTTTGAAAATCATTAAAAATTATTATAAAAAAAAATACAATAGATGATTTCCTCTTATGCTTCATTTCTTATTTCTAGGAACCATGTCAAGATGGTCACATTAACATTCATTGTGAGGATTGCGCTTTCAGAAGTCAGAGATAAAGGACAAACAACTCTCCATGCAGCATTTGCTGTATTGGTCCTAATTTATCTTTCCAAATGTAATTATATTTATGCTGATTATGATAGTGATAATGATGATGATGATGATGATGCAAGTGCTAATAACTATAACAGCTGGTGCTGTATAAGTTACTGCAAGTTAAATTGGTTTCATTTTTTAAAAAAATAATCTGATCCATTATTCTGCAGGATATTGCTAAAGGGATCTATCACTCAGAGGATGCCAAAAATTATCACTATATTTATTTTCACTGTGAGTCTGTAGGAGAATGCAAGGATGATTGGCAAGGGTAGTGTATGCTAGCTGGTAGTGTATGCTAGCTGGTGCATTACAAGCTGTTGCTCACAAAACCCTAAATCCTCATTTTAAAGCTATGCTTAAAAAGAACATAATGGCTACCATCTACCATACCATTTACTGAGAAAGCCTTTCAAAAATTCATCTCTGAGAACCCTACTTGAAACAAATGACAAACACTTTCCCCTGTTTTAGCAGTCACTATACTGGCACTTCTAAATTAGCCAAAAGAAAACACTTTCTTAAATAAGCAACAGCTTGCTGGGATGCAGAGCGCAGGTGAGAGACCCATGGACCAACAGTGTTGCATGAAACTTTTTGATGTGCTCCTCCAAGCCCAGAGAGAGAGATAGCGAAAGACAGATGGATTGAAGGGGTGAATAGGATAAAAGAAAACGAGAGAGAAGGTTTGTTTGTGTGAGAGAGAAGGGAGAAGAGAGAGGAATTGAATGAATGGATAATGGATGAAAGTGGGGCAGAAATATGAGAAGGAGTGTCCCACCCATTTCTTGCTTTGGTGGCAATAGTGCCACCACTATTGGTATATGTTCCTGATCCATGACCACTTTGTTCTATACCTGGAATGAAGACTCAACAAGACAGGAATTGGTTTGAGGTTATATTTATTAATGCAAGAGAGAAGTACTTGTAGCAGACATAAATGACAAGTGTGGGTTGGTATGTTCTGGGCAGGTCCATATAAAATTCCCTGCATGCTACTGAGGGCTAATCCAACAGAGTTCACCTCCATCACCCAAGCTGTGAAGGCAGGCAAATAGCATATTCTCATAAAGGGAAGCTGTGTGGATGTGTGTGACCTAAAGGTAGACCCCTTCCAGTTGGGTGACAATAAAGGTAGACCCCTTCCAGTTGGGTGACAATAAAGATAGACCCCTTCCAGTTGGGGGACAATAGGATGTTGAGATGCTCTAAGTCCCTTACCTGCCTGCATTTAATTCCAAATGAGCTGAACAGCCAAATGGAAAAATTTAAAGCAGGCCAAAAAGGGTATAACCAAAAAATCCTACTCAGTCCCATGCTGCTCACATTTTTCAAAAGGTAGGAGGGCAGGATGCTGTGACAGGGAAGAAGGAAGAACTTGGGGAAAGGGCTGTTTTTAATAGGCAGCCAGCTCTGTGCCTATTGACTGAAGCAGGTCATATGAGAGAAGTATCTTAACCCCTCCCCTAGGAATAAAGTTTTGTAAAGCTTCCTCCTTCATTGGTGTGGAACCAACCTTTCCCCAATTAAAGATTAGGAGTTTTAGTCATCAAAAAATAAAATAAAATGTGGCCTTCGTACACAAAAGTTTGCCCACCTCTGATATAGAAAAAAAAACTATCTCCTTGGATATGATGCACTTGTTTGTAACTATCCATTTCAAAGTTTAATAAGAGCACTTTACTTCTAATTTAGTCATCACAGAGATCTATTAAACTCAGTGTTCAACCTTAAGAGTTGTTGAGTTAATGCACAATAAAACAGAAGTGCTTGGCGTGCTCTGGTCCATGGGGTCACGAAGAGTCGAACACGACTAAATGACTAAACAACAACAACAATAATGTTATCATAATTAACTAAATATTTTGTTTGACCTTGGAACAAATGTATGGATGAGATGAAACAAATGTTTGGGGCTTATGAAAATAATTCATAAATAAATGAAATGCTATTGGGTATCCAGTTTATCATTTAGCAGGTGACACCTAAAATATGTGAGTTATGCAAGGATTAGTGGAAAGAAAAACTACTTGGAGTTGTTGTTATGCAATAAATAAACACATTATGATAATATGCATTGTTAAAAGTGCATCTTCTGCTGTATTTGTTTTTTTATTAAATGAAATGCATTTATTATCAAGCTGTCTTCCCCCTTGGATGCAAAAGCTCTTCTGAGGTCTATTGTTGACAGTCAGATACAACATGCACACGTTTCATCCTTTTGGGAAATGTGGCATTGCTTGTTTGGCATTCAGCAGTTTTCTCTCATGTCAGACAACATTAAGTGAGTGAGTGTTGGTCCTTTGGCAGTAATAATGCTTGAAATTCAAGGAGGATGAAATTTCAGATGTCAGAAATGTTGGCCAATGGGAAAACTGATTAGAGCAAGCAGTTTAAATGATTCAGCATTTCATGTATTAATCACTGTTCAACCTAGCATAATTTCCTAAGTGGGGTTGTGCACTATATTCTGAATTGAAATGTGAAAATTCAACATAGACATGACAGCACTGGTCCTTTTTTCTTCTTTTCTTACACTGCCTGGGCAAAGTATTAAACATCTGTGTGACCTAGATAAATAATAGAGGTATGCAGTGACCACATGATTTGCCTTGTACCTGTATCTGTGTAGTGTTTAGCAGCTCAGTCTGTTTTGGATGTGCTCTGTGTTCTTGCAATTCCATTTTTAAATTTCTGGGTCCAAATAAGACTTATTCAATCTGGAGCTCTGTTTTGCCACCATGGACTATAACGGGGACTTGAAAAATTACACTAACTTTTTTCCCATTACACTTAAGTGGATGAAATTTGCAGACAAAGGATCTAGAGTGAATTGTGCCTAACAAATTTTGAGCAGATCCACCCAGATGGTTTTATGTATGGAACCTTTATTTTAAAAAAACAACAACAGGGAAATTTTCAGCAACATTTTAACTTTCAGGAAGAATTGGATGCTAATTGCAAGCATAGTTATGCCTTCTGAGGGAATCTTATCTGCAGAGTATCACCTTCAAGGACAGATTTTACTGTTTTTAGAAAGAGGGGTTTTTTGAGCAGTACCCCTCCCCTACTTATGGAAAACACTGTCCCCAGCAGTGTTCTCCTGGCATCAACTCTGACTGTATTCTGGCACAAGATGAAAACCACATTGAACAGCCAGGCATCTGAATGATGGACTGTTGCTTCTCAGAGTGAGGCCAGGTTTTGTGTATTTATTATGCGGTAGTCAATTACCTGTTCTGAAGGGGGTTGCACACCAGGTCTATAACTTGAGGGTTCTGCTGAATCCAGCATTGTCATTTGAGGCCCTGGTGGTCTCTGTGGCTAGGAGTGCCTACTTCCAGCTGTGTGTGGCTCCACCACCTATGGCCCCTTTTGGGCAGAGGCGACTGTTCTAGTAACTTTCAGATTGGATTATTGCTATACACTTGCTATACACAGCTACCCTTGAAGATGACTCAGAAACTTGAACTGGTTCAAAATGCCATGTCCAGATTACTGGCTGGGGTTATCTTTAGAACTACATTTTTGCATTCTGGGACCATTTTACTTTAGCTGAGGCAATAACGTATTTGGCAAATGTTACTGAATAATATTGGTGCTCTCTTAGTGAAAGGAAAATTCTTTAATGTTAAAATTACAAGAACGTTGGTGTGCTTCTTCTATATTTACAGATTTAGTGCTGAAAAGGATGACAAACTGGTGTACAATTGCTTGCATGAAGCTTTCAGACATAAAATTTCATTTTGCATCCAGATCTTTACCATAATGCAAATATTATTTATTGAATAGATACATTTTATTTCATTACTGTTTACCATTTGCCCGACAGGTATAAAAAGACGAAAGTCATTTGACTCTCATATCTCTCTCTCTCTCTCTCTCTCTCTCTCTCTCTCTCTCTCTCTCTCTCTCTCTCTCTCTCTCTCTCTTGTTTCCACCTAGCCCAATGTTTTGCAGATTTTCGTTCCTCTGCACTTAGACTAGCAACTGAGTTTGAAATATCTGCTTTTAGTTGATTAGGCATTGTATGTGTAGGAAATGGTGTTTGCAGGAAATGTAATGTTCTTTTGATGGCTTCCTTTGTAATTACATTGTGTCACACAACATCCATCACAGCTCTTTGCATCATTTTACATCAGGTCCTGTCAGCTCATTCGTTGTTGACAATGCAGTGCACTAAATGATAGAATGGAACAGGTAGCATCACAAACTGGAAGCACCACAATACTTTTTATTTAAATTGTTGCCTGCCACATTCCAGTCATAATGGATCATCCTGCCAGGTGTGACAATGGGTCTGGAGAACACTATTCATATAGGATTAAGCATGATAAAGCTTCCAAGCCATTGATTGCATTCAATGGGACTTGCTATCAGGAAACAAATTTAGAGGCTTTTGTTAGGGAGATTTTTAAGGTAAGAAAAAAACGACCACACTTTTCATTTTAGGTTGGGAGTTTTGCATAATATTTCAAACCTTTTCTTATTTATTTATTTATTTTATTTTATCCATAGTCTTCATATCGGCTACCTAACAGCTCTAGCAGCTCACAGAGATTAAGTGTTAAATTCTAAGGAGTGGCTTCTATCCTAACTAGTGAGTGGAAGGATTTATTTTATTCTCAAAGAGCCAGAAGAGATTCCCAGAAGAGGTGCTCAGAGGCAGGGCAGCTCCCTGCCCCCCACGCCATCTCCTCTTATGCCTGGAGATTCCTGCATCACCTCTCATGCTGATCTGAAGGGTCCCACAATCCCCTGGTGCTAGGGACTGGTTGGATGCAGAGGAATGGTGGGAGGACAAGCTGGGGAACCTCCAAGGGAAGAAGACTCGGAGCCTGGGAAGTGGTGGTAGGACAATGATGAGTGGGCAGAGGAAAAAGAGGGGAAAGACTGCAAAGAGAAGGTGTCAGAAGCTGAAGTGGTAACAGGGCTTAGTGAGCTGGTAGAGTCTGTGGCAGAGAGAAGTCCAGAATCAGAGGCAGATGCTGAAACAGGTGAGTGGGAGGACAGAGGCTAAGAGACAGAGATGAGTCAGGCAGGTGAAGACTCACAGATGTCGCTCTCCTGCTGCAACAGGCTTCCCTCCTCCCTTGTCTTCCAGAACTAGAAGAGGCATGGAAAGGGCAGACTCGGACCTTCAGAAGGTGCTAACTTACACCAGCAGAACCTGTAGCCCACCAAGCTGAATGAAGCCCACAGGCCACACATGGAGACAGATCATTAGTTCAATATGGTTGTTGGACTGGTGGAAGGAAGGAAGGAAGGAAGGAAGGGAGGGAGGGAGGGAGGGAGGAAGGGAGGAAGGGAGGAAGGAAGGAAGGAAGGAAGGAAGGAAGGAAGGAAGGAAGGAAGGAAGGAAGGAAGGAAGGAGGGAGAATGGAGTATTGCAGGAAAGGGCTTGACTGGCTGAGCACTTCACACTGCCCATCTTTTCACTCTCAATATGTTAAGCATACAGTACTTCACAACTTCCCTATGAAGTAGGTTATTCTGTGAAATGTCCCCCAGTAATCTTCATTTCCGGGTGGGAATTTGAATCCTGTCCTAGGTGAACACATTAATTGCTAAACCACACAGGTTTTTTGTTTTGTTTTCTTTTCTTTTTGTCTTGGCTGGTCACAAGTTGTGCAGAGCTCTGCTAATTTGAAGGCAGTGATATCCAAGTGGTGGTTGTTTAAAGGACTTTGATATCATTCTACAGTTTGTACTTGCTGTGTTTGGTCAGTCCTCATACTTGTTGCCAGATTGTACTTGGGGAAATGAATCCAGAATACTATAACATGATCTGTTACAGTTTGTAACTCCAGTTACTGTCCTGATTTACACTGAGGCTGCCATCTGCACATCAGTTAAATTGCTCTACTTGTATAGAAGGTGATTCAGTTCCATCTGGATCAGGAAGCCATTCCACCTTAGGTGCTATCAGAGTGATCCACAGCTCACTTACATGAAATCATTTGGTGTTTAAGCTGATTCATGCTCCAATCAAAAACAGATAAACAGGTCAATTGTTTCATCCCATTTCAGCTTTAGTGACAGTAGCAGACTTGTGCCAATTTAACCCTAGCAGAAATCTCTGTAAGGTTAGACGTTTTATCCCTCTACAATATTTTGCTAGCACAATAGATATGCTTATGAGACTGGGGGTGAGGCGCTTTCTGCAATGCAGCAAACATGTTTTAAATAACAGCTCACACCTCTTTGATGCATTTGTAGGCATGGCCTATGGTGTCTTCCTTTTGGTCAGAAATTGTTCAAGAAAGAAAGAAATGGTTGCTTGCATGAACTTTCTTTTGTAGAAATTCTTGATATATGTAGATATCCACATGTGTTCCTGTGAAGTGGGGACTAAGGGATAGGCAATGGAAGTGGATCCTGCAAGCTCTTCTGGTTACAAATAGACTTCATAGCTGGAAGGATAAACACTCACCATCCATTACTCAGTGTTCTGAAGAACCTGCTGCCATTTCTAGGTTTGAATGTACCTTTTATATTTCTCAGTCTCATTTTCATATCTATTTGGACAGATGAACCGCTTATATTGATACATATGTTTAAATTGGGATTGATGGATTGTACCTGCTGTTAAATGTGACTTGATATTGCTTATTTCTTTTTACAGTATTTCTTTGTTATAATTGAGAAGGAGGAGATGTAGCACCTCACTGCTATACAGGCAGGAGGTGGCAGAGCTGGCCTGCAGAGGCAAATTGCGGACCCAGAGGATGCCAATTCACAACCCCTGGCTGTGCTGCTTGAGGCAGTTATCCCAGTTTGCCTAATAGAAGGGCCAGCCCTGTGGCTATGTTGGTCGGGTTCTAGACTTCACTGCCACTGCTGTTATGCATGGGTCTGGCATAAGTTTTCAGTGAGGCTGAAATGTTTGCAAAACCTTTAGGATGAATGTGTCATTGAGAGAAACATTTCAGCTTGATTGATCCCACAGAATGGACCATGGATCAGGCCTGCAATAGGTAAGGCTGCTTTTGCATTCATTTTGCTTTCTAGCGCTGCTGCTGCTGCCCCGCCCCCCCAACTCTGAAAGTTCCTGTTCTTCAGAAATCTATCTGGAAAGACAGGACAATTAAATGTGGAGCATATGCTTGGGGGGGGGGCAGGATATCCCTTCCCATTTGCTCAGCCAAAGGATTGCAAATGCGATTTCTTTTAGGAAGTTAATTCAGTCTCCCTTCAGAGCTAGGTGGTAACATTTTGCCAATGAGTGCTCTGACTCCTTCTTGTAAATTATTAGCTATTCTGGTTGCACTTTCAAATCCCCAAAGCTTTGTATAGATAATTGGATTCCATCTGCAGTTGTGGGCATAACAATAAGCAATCAGTCAATTCCATTACAGTCAGGGTGATACTGTGAGGGGGCTACACCAATGTCATTTGCTTTTTGGTTAACATATAAACACCACACTCCAGTTCCCAGTATTTTCCTGTTATTACATTTCAAATCATACAGCTAACAATAGGTTTACAGTGACTTTGAGGCATGTCTGCTACGAATACAAATACCAAGAGAACTTTTTAGAAAAGGAAATCAATGATTTTTTTATTTATTCAGAAAAGGGATTCATGGATAGCAAAATATAGCTTTCCTACTCTGATGTGCAGCTGGTCGTCATGATGCTAATATTGAAACAGTGAGAGGTGGTGGTTAAAAAATTAGGAAGGTGGGGTTCCCAAAGGTTTGAGGAGTTCAAAGAAAATTTAGCTGTTTTAAGGAATTTTCATTAGGATGTGAATATGGCCTCAGTTGTTGAAAGGGGGGACGGACGACAACAGGACACTGGGATGCTGCATTTAATTCCTTGTCTCACTTTGCATTTCACAGTGGAGTTTAGCATACTCTCTGCCAGCAGGCACAGTACACCTCATATTCTTGAGCAGCATAACACAATCCCTAGGTAAATGATGCTAATGATATTGAATATCAGCACCGCCTTAGCAACATTGTCAGAAATAAAGAGGAGTTAAGGGAGTTAAAGACCTGGTGTGTGTTGGCTCAGCAGACAGTACCTGGAGTCTTGCCTAAAGCAAAAGTGTCAAAGAAGCTTTATGAATTTGTGTCATCAAAAATGTTATTGGTAATTGAGGCCATTAAAAATAGCTGAGATCAAGGCAAAATTCTATTTTGTAACATAACTGAAGTCCTTTATAAGCTAGCTAATACTGTGCAATGTGACTCACAGTTCTTAGCTTTGATGTTTCAAACTCAACTCTTGAGGGATTGAAAAGACCCACAAAGCCTGATATTCTCTGTCAGAGTTGGCTCTTTACAAGACCTCAGCTATTCTGCAAATTATGTTAAATCTGGGCTGCTTAAGAGCTGGAATCGATGGTCTTGCAAACAGACACTGTAAGGGCAACACTGAGAATCTGCAACCGAAACCATAGACAAATTGCACATCTGGAGTCAAATCCCAGTTGAGCCAGGAAATTCACTTAGACACCTTGGACCAACCACTCCTACCTCACAGGGTTGTTGTTGAAGGTGAAATGGAGATGCCTCTCTGCATAAAACCCCAGTGAAAAGTGGGATAGAAATGCAATAAGCACCTCATGGGTGCAGGATGGGCGAGGGGAAACCTTTATAAGGTTTTCCTCTCACGAGTCCAGGGATATTTTGCCCCCTAAGATTATGTTAGAGCCTTCACTGACCAATCTAGGTTGCTGGTTGACAGGGTTAGATATGATCCCCCCTTTTCTTCTTCTTCTTCTTCTAAAAAAAAAAAAGGCTTTCATGGGATTCCCAGAAAAATATCCAACCTAAACACTGCTTAATTTAGACCACGTCATTTTACCTTGAGCAGTTGAATGGCATCAGAAACCTTCAAGCCACAAAAAGTCATAAACTGTTTTATCCAATTTCTCACATACTGAATCTCTCCCATATACTGTAACTATTACAAAAAAAAGGCAGTCCTGTGTTACAGTTCCTAACTGTGTTGCCAAATTCCTTATACAGAGGTGGTTTTAGGGTAGCACAACTTGCTTGGCTGAATGGGTGCCGGTATCACAGGGGGGACCACAACAATGATGTACAATGAGAAGCAAGGGGTGCCAAATTCTAGCGTTACATAAGGTGCCATTGAAATTTGAGAGCCCAAAGTCTGCCACTGGACTCTGCCCAAAGCAACGGTGTCCCTATATGCATCGGTGTGAATCTGATTCATACTGTTGTATGCCATCCCAATCTCTGAGTAGTGCAAGATTCCAGGAGTTTACTCAGGGTTCGTGATTCCTTCAGAATTAGGTACAGTAGAGACTGTGGTGTCTTTATGATATATGGTTTATTTACACATATATTCAGCCTGATCCTTCAGTGGAGGGGTTCATGGCATTAACCGCCCAAGAGGGCCTTGCTTCCCCAGCCTTGGATTCAAACAGAAATGAAACATCACTCTTTCTCTCTGCAATGACAATGGGTAGATCACTGCCAGTTTTTATATTGGGAGTAGATCACGGTCTCATGGGAGTTGGATGTGCCTACCCTAGACTATCTCTTACCAAGAAGCTAGCCTGGCTATTCCAAGAATTAGAAGGGTGCATAGGCGCCGACTCCATGGGGCCTGAGGGGGCCCGAGCCCCCTCAAAAATTCGTTTGGGGGGGCTCTGCCCCCCCAATAATTTAAGAAAATTATTACTTCGTGTAAAGTCTGGCGGGCCAGCACTGCGGCCGCGGCGACATCCAAAGGACTGGAGCTCGTCGGCCAGCTCGTCGGTGGCCATCGCGAACGAGAGGCGAGCAGCAGACGAGCTGATCCGGCCCGAGCGCGCCTCCTCCCGCTCGCTCGCCCGCTGCTGGCTTCGCCCCGCCCCGCTGACTGGGCGCACCGCGGCGCGGATGGGCGGCCGCCGGACTATGCCTGCGCAGGAGACGCCCAGACAGGCTGGTACGGCAGCAGCAACAGCAGGAGGAGGGGGTTTCTGCTAAGAGTCTCAGTGGGAGGAGGGGACGCCTGACTCGGAAGCAGACCCCCCCCCCGCCCGCGCGCATCTGCCGCGTGGCCAGCCTGAATCCGAGCTGTCCCTACCCCGCCGCGCCTCCATGGCTCTCTGCGCAAGGCTGGGAAGCCAGCCTCGCCGAGTCTCTCCCAGGAGAAGCGCGCAGACGACGGCAGCACCAAGAATCCCTGATCGCTGCAGGAGAGGGTGGGCGCGCGCACCTAGCAGCAAAGGGAGCAGACGCCAGTTCCTTTTGCAGCAGCTGCAGATCGACTTCCACGTGGGGTCTCAGCTTGCTCCTTTTCTTAACCCTCCGCCAGTCTCCTGACTCCACCACTCCCGTCCCACTCTGAACCCCCTTTTCGCGCGCGGACCCCCCCAATTTCGCGCGCAGACCCCCCCGGTATGGCCCCCCCAATATTTTTTATAAGTCGGCACCCCTGGAAGGGTGAGAGGCATTCAGCCACCCACCCACCCCAACCCCCCTCCTCATAACAACACTTTTCCTAATAGCAAAGATGTTACTAATCATGAGTAAGCTCCATAGAAACAAGTGAGTCCAAAGCCTAGGTATGTTGCTTTAATGACAAAAGTAAGAAATGAAAAGCAGAAGTCACCACAGATGCACTGGATAGGAGTTTGTTCACAGGATTCAGGACCAGATTTTGGGCAGGCAGTCCAGATGGCTGCCTGGAGCATTAGGCTTGGTTGGCCCCTGTCAGAGGTCTGCTTAATATTGTTGCTACTAATTTTTTTAAAAAAACTGCTGCCTTTCCTGGTGCTTCTAATATTGGGTAGCTTTAGTATCCTCCAGAATCAAAGTTTTATATCTCTTTTACAACAGTGAACAAGCTGTGCTATCATAATGATTAAGGACTTAAATTATAATTTTAGGTTATATGTTAGTGACTAAGTTTTAATTTATATATTTTTTTAACTGTTGCTATATCTGTAGTGTCCCTGTTATACCTAATTGCAAATTCAAATATATCCCTATTGTGTTTTATGATTTCCTTGATATGGTATGTGGGCTGGAACTGGTCTGTGACCGAAATAATAAATTCTTCTTTACAAGAATGTATACTTTTTGTGTGTGTTTTGCAATTTTCACCTGGAAAGCGGTCAGCACTGACCTGTGTGGCAAATGTTGCATTAACTCTTTTATTGCTAGGTGTATGAAAATGTCAGTGCCTGTTCAAAAAATGTTATGCATGTGAGTGGTTGTGATCAGATTCATGCATGCAAATTCATTGGTTTCTGTGGCGGGGATAAATCATGCTTGCAAAGCAATCATCAAAGTCATGAATAGGGCTAGAAATGCAATATAATAAGGTAGTAAAAGCAGAAGAAATGGAGGGGGCAATGGAAAGACTCCTTGTGATATATCTGTCAAGTTTGACACCATATAAATAAATTTGAACTATAGGAGGAGAATAATTTTTTTTAGAAAAGATACTTTATAATGTGGGGAAAATCTATTGTATCCTATCAGAAATCTGTGGCTTTGGATTGTGGAGATACTGTTTCAGTCCTGTCTTCCTGGATGGGGAAGTTCCCTCTAAATTCAGGTGAGCCATATTTTTATCTTTCATTGAGGCCATCTACCTGTCACAACACCACCAAGTGAGTTGGAAATTAAACTGTGCAGGTTCTATGCAAGCTCCAATGAACAGTTGATTGATAATGTTTCAAAGTTCCATGTATGATGCAAGTCCCAACAATCAGATGATCACTGGGGATTGCATAGATTTTAAATATTTATTTTACTGTATATATAAATTCCAATAATTTCATATTGGGAGATACCATCTCTTATTCCATTACTTAATGGCTTTCCATATTTAATCTGGTATATCCTTTCTTAAACCTGTATTCCACTTGTCACAATAGTTATTCCATCTATCACATATTTAAACTAATCTACATTTTACAAACAAGCTTATTTTCTTGTAGTATCTTTTGAAACCATTCAAATTCAGGGTAAGCGCAACAATTGTTTAGCCAACATGACTTGCAAAGCAGAAAGTAGTATTTAAAGGAAAAGAAAAAGAAGTAGCAACATTTCATAGCTTCATCATTTTTTAAAGCAACTTTGGGCTTAATAAGACACGTTGGCAAAACAATTGTTGCATTCAACCTGAATTTGTTTCTGAGGCAGTTTTAGTATCTTCCTAAATATTTTATAGCATAATGGGGTGTAGGAGGTGGGGAGAGAATGTAGAATAATAGGAAACAGTGTAATTTAGTGTTAAATTTAATTGAAAATGGATTAACAGAGCAAGCAGTCGAATTGAAATCCATCAGTTTATATTGTTTTGTTAACCAGATTTATGATTCATGGCAATTAGCACAACAAAAGTAAAGCAGGGATTGTTTTGCTGTTTACAACCAATTATTTCCCTTGTAATATGGATAAATAGCTGGAGCTCACCACAAGCTGCCTCTTCCATGACTGAAGTCAGTAGCATTGCTGCAGCATATGTGACTCTTGGGCCACAAGGGCTCATCCATACTTCCTTTTGTGTCGCATTTCTAGGCACAGCAGGGGCACCAGCTCCAGGGAGCTGAGCCCTTTTGGCCCCCCCCTATCTTTTGGAGGTAGGGGCCAGGGGCCACCCATAACCCAAAAACATGGAGCTGAAGCGCAGAGCCAAGCTTAGCATCCCTCCAGCAACCAGCTCCTCCTCCTCCTCCCATCGAGGGGAAGGAAGGTCAAAGCAGCCTCCCACCAGTCACAGCAACAAGAGGAGGCAGAGGTGCAGCCACCAGCCATTGAGTTGTGCAGCTGCTGTGTTTGGCTGCTCCCCCCTCCAGCTCCTACCAATGTCTTGACATCATGCATGCGATGTTGCTGCCCAATCTTCCTCACAATGCACAGATCTGGGCTTTGAAGCTCCAAGTCCAAGCATTTCTGTTAATAGGTTTGTTTGCTGTCCCAGCACTTTCTCCTGGAAAACCTGCCTTTTAGCACTGGATCAGAGCAAATAGCAATAAGATTTTCCACAGATTGCAATCTGTTCCGATTCGGTGGTAAAATGCAGGTTTTCCTGAGGAAAACACTGGGGGAAAACAAACAAACAAACAAATAAACAAACCACTCTGAAATGGAGCTTTAATGTGTGGATCTGTGCCTGGAAAGTATGGCACAAAAGGAAGTCTGGATGAGTCCAGAGTCACTTTAATGGAGGAAAAAAATGTGTCCAACACTGTATGGCTGCAGCTGTAATCAGCTGTAGCATGTTAATGTTTCTGAGCACCTTTTACTAAGCACTATAATGCTTTCCCCTCAATAGATAGGCAAAGCATAGGGAAAGCAGACATTCTCTCAGGTAATCAGGACCCAAGTTGTTCAGCATTTTAAATACACAGGTTGCCAAAATGCAGCCAGCATGTTGGTGGGAGACCATCCCCAACTGGAGCCTAACCTGAGCATTCTGTCCTGCAGCTTCCAGACTAGCTTCAAGGACAGCTCCACACAAGGTGCAGTAGAGTAATCCATCTGACATCTAGCATCTGTCTTGTGCTAGGAAAAACACCTTATATTTCCTCTCAAGGTTTTGATGGAATAGGATGGTGATGTTTTTGTTGTTAGTGTGCACCCAGAGCTTCCCACAACTGTCATGGGGGTTTATTTTGCATATTTTTATGAGTTGCGTGTGTTTCTGTATTTGCTAATTTTATAATATATTTATGCATCTGTTTTAAAATATGCTGTAAATGGCTTGGAGATCTCTGTGTAAGAAGTGACTCTGCCCTTCAATTTCCATCCCTTAACTCCAACAATTACTGTAATCTGGGGAAATGACCTGGTGTTCTGCACTGAGAGGAGTGAAGGGTCATTCTTCACAGGTTAGGGCACTTTGTCACAGTCCTATAAGAAATGTAGATGCGGGTGGTGCTGTGGTCTAAACCACTGAGCCTGTTGGGCTTGCCGATCAGAAGTTCGGTGGTTCGAATCCCCGTGATGGAGTGAGCTCCCATTGCTCTGTCCCAGCTCCTGCCAACCTAGCAGTTTGAAATCATGCCAGTGCAAGTAGATAAATAGGTACCACTGCGACGGGACGGTAAAAGGCATTTCTGTGTGCTCTGGTTTCCGTCACACTGTCCCATTGCACCAGAAGCGGTTTAGTCATGCTGGCCACATGACCTGGAAAGCTGTCTCTGGACAAACGCCGGCTCCCTCAGCCTGAAAGCCAGATGAGGGCCACAATCCCATAGTAGCCTTTGACTGGACTTGACTGTCCAGGGGTTCTTTACCTTTACCTTTTCTACCTGCTATTAGAAATGCTAACCTAGTCCTACTTGCACTTTCTCCTGCTGGATGTGCAGCTGCCCAAGACTGCTCACCAGTCTGTTTTCCTTTACGTCTCTCAGTTTGCATAAACAGTATTTGCCCTGAACTTAGGCTAACTCCCTCTCCCCATTAGCTGCCACTCATTTGGCATAGGTGAACTGATATGACAACACTGTTCCTGCTGACATAACATTTCACCTCCTCTCTAATTAAATAAAAACCTGTGTAGCTCCCAGATCTTTAAAAGTAATGTTTATGTCCTTTCATTGGGCACTTTTTGTTCGTGTTAAGGGGAAACAACTTGCATCTTCTCACCTTAGCACTTCTGAGTTAACAAGCTGTTAAGGAAAGTACTGCAGTGAAAACCTTCAAGGAGACTAACCTGATAGAAGTGATAAATTGCGCTTCTCTGCTGTTGTGGTGTTATGTTAAATGATCAGTCCCATAGCACATGACAAGATGTTCAGTATACTGTACATCTCCTCTTTATGATGCCTGGCATGAATTTCTTCCAAGGAACACGTGCTCTTTTTCTTATTAAATCTCTCTTATCTGACCTTGGTTCTTTGGTTTTCAAAAAGAAAAAAGAATACCTGCCATTTTCATTTTTGCTAAAAATTTGTCAGTGTTTATACATTGCATTCCTATTGTCAATCATCTTGTCTAAGAGTGGATTCACAGAACCATTTTTCCTCGTAAAACGTTATCCCTTTTAAACAGCCCAATCCTATTATGTGTTTACTCAAACCTGAATGCTACTCTACCCAATGGGGCTTACACCTGGGTAAGGATTTCACCCTTGCAACTCAATCCTATGTATGTTTGCTCAGAAGATTCCCGCCAAGTTCAATGTGGGTTCACATAGGACTATATCCTTTCCATGCAGCCCTACCATTGTGTCTAATTGAATCAACTGGGACTTAATTTGAGGCAACATGTGCATGATTGTGTTGTAAGGCTTGTAAAGGTGAGATCAGTATGGTTCTGGGTGCTATGAAGGGTCCAGCATATGTATGGTTCTCTGACCACCACAAAGTCTGCAGATTTATCAAATGCCCCAAATATATGGTAGCCTGTAAACAATATATTTATAGATCTTTCAAGTAATCAATTTCACATAAGAGGCAAACTGGAGGAGGGGGGGATACAGTTGTTCAAAAAAACCATGTAAAACACAAAAACACTCTTTGGGCTGAAAAGCTGACTGTAGTACATTAAAAGAGCAAATATATTTATGCCTGATTTATAATCTACTTGTTTTTTGATGCCAGCTGAATGTCTGAAACTGAATATCTGTTTTTCAATAACTAGAAAGCTACTTTTGATCAGAACAGGAAAATCCTGTTCTCATAGCTCAGAGATGGGGAACCTGGGATCCTCCAGATGTTTTGGACTTCAATGGTCAGGGATGCTGTACAGCTCTGTCTGCTGGATCGGCCACATTGCATCTCTGCACTCATCATTGAATGTTCCTGATGGTTGATGCTGAAGGCATGGAAACTCTCCTTGTTATTGTGACAGACTATATGGTGGACTGCTGTGTCACGTAAGGTGGATCTGCGGCTCTCTGTGAGTTGTTGGACTTCAGTTATACCCACAAATGGCCTGGAATGATGGAAATTGTAGGCCAATAACATCTGGTAGGATTAAGTGACTTTATGAGCACTGGGTGAAACCATCAGTCATCATAATGAAGCATTTTACAGTAGTGTTCACTAGCAAGTATAAACTAACCCATGAAGATAGGTTTTATGATTGCCTAGTACAAAATTCCCTCCCAAATTTCCCCATGAACCACTTGAAAATTGGTGAGGGTCTTGGCTGCCCACAATGATTTTTCTACCTGTTGTAGTAATTGCAATGTGTTCTGCTAGACGCTATATGATTTCCATGCAATTCAAAGTGTAATATAATAAAATGCAATATAATAAATAAAAGAAGAAATATGAATACAATTAAAAATAAATATGAATATTAAGTGTGAGGGGGGACCAGTCTCCCATATTTAACCACAAATCCACAAGCCATCTGAATGAAGTTCACAGACCTCTCTTGACCAGATTTTAGGAACCTGTAGCCTAGTATACATCAGTCCCAAGACCTGCTTTATAAGAAATGTTTACAGTCTAGGCAGTGACTAATAATAGTTTCCAGATTACTAAAAATAGAAACCCACTATTGCTCCAGTCTTACTAGAAGCATTATGCAATCAAAGAAAATAACCATTCCAAAAATTGCACATTACCTAGAATCCTAATTCTGTTCTCCTTGAAGTATTGGGGAAATATCTCCAAAGCACATATTGTGCCACAGATACTCTCTTGTGACTTCTAAAAATACTTTGCTGCCTGAGGAATTTACAACTATTTGTCCAGCAGCACTCTGCCTCAGTGACTATGAATTTGGTAGAATTGTTGTAGATTTTACCCAGCAAAAAGCAATTTTAATAAACAACAAAGAGGGAACTTTAAAACACATGCTGGTTGATGAATAATGTGGATATTTATTTTCTGCATACTTAATTGTTCATAAAAATTAAATTTTACAAACATGGAACTATGTTACCAGGAATAAAAGAATTGTCTTCTTAGTAGAGCAAGGGTGGGTGTGTTTCTGTCTGGTTATCGATCTGATGATAGCCTTTTGGCTGAGCAGCCATGAATCCTTATGTTGACACTTAACAAAACTGATTATGAGAATAAGCTCTTGCTGTAAGATGGAATAATAGCCTGAAAGAGATGTTGATTAATAAGAGTTTCAGGTCAAAGAAACACTGTACAGCTCGCTCTTAGCTTTGAACTTGGTGGTTCAGCATACTGGGAAGGTGGGGGGAGGGAAGGAGGCAAAAATTCCACAAACAACAGGGCACTCAGCATCAGATGACAGTGCTGAACTGAATGGATTAGCAGGTCCCTAATAAAGATGACAAGATACATGCAGCTAGATGCCAACCTTCCCAACAAATTTTGGGGAGTAGCAATCATGATGGCTCCTTAGCTACAGAACTCATTTCCATCACTGGCAATTCAGCCATCCTCACATAAGATGTAGTATGTACAAAACCAAGCATAAGCCTTATCAAAGTCTTTGGATGCAAGGCCTATGTGCATGCCCCAAGTGAAAAGCACTTGGAACGAGAGAAGGAGTGACTAAAAGCTTACTGGTAGGGTACAGCAAGAAGGGCAAAGGGTACAGAATACTCTAAACCACTACTGGTAAGTTGCAGTGTTTACTCTGAAGAGAATCCCAGACTCAGGCACCATGGAACTGAAATGAGCCAAAATAAAGACCCATGCCAAACAACCAAGATAGGGGAAGGAATCTGAATGAGCACATCAAATGTGAATGGGTGTGCTAAGCCTGTTCAGGATCTGGGACTGGAGCTCAGTCTGTACTGCCCATTGGAGGAAACAGTAGCAGATAGGTAGCAGATAGGTAAGGTAAAGGTACCCCTGCCCGTACGGGCCAGTCTTGACAGACTCTGGGGTTGTGCGCCCATCTCACTTAAGAGGCCAGGGGCCAGCGCTGTCCGGAGACACTTCCGGGTCACATGGCCAGTGTGACATCGCTGCTCTGGCGAGCCAGAGCTGCACACGGAAACGCCGTTTACCTTCCCGCTGGTAAGCGGTCCCTATTTATCTACTTGCACCCGGAGGTGCTTTCGAACTGCTAGGTTGGCAGGCGCTGGGACCGAGCAGCGGGAGCGCACCCCGCAGCAGGGATTCGAACCGCCGACCTTTCGATCAGCAAGTCCTAGGTGCTGAGGCTTTAACCCACAGCGCCACCTGTGTCCCCCAACAGTAGCAGATACTTATTGGTAAAACCTATTTGGTGTTTCGCAACTTTCTGACTAGTTGCAGGACCTTAGCCAGACCTTGCAGAGTAAATGCAGAATCCACAGAAGCAGTTGGCAACTTGGCTGCAGACAGGATAGACAAAGCAGGAACCAGGAACTTGTAGTTAGGTGTTTATTATATACAGTGGACTATTTACAGGAACAGAACATGGATGTTTTGCTAGCTCTCTCTGACATGACTCACAACTCCTACACTGACACAGAACTCTGAACACTGAACTCCTGAACTAACACATTACAGTTAGTAGGCCATTAATTATCACTCCCTTGAGAGAACTTGACCAATAAGAGATCTGTCTCCATGCCTCTGTTATCACCAGGCAGACTTACTCCTTCACATGACCTTCTGGCTGTCTGCCAAACCTTCATTGACTCTGTGTGAGTAGCTGCACGTACACAGTTTCCCAACAATACTTTGACCAAGCCACTGGCTAGGAATCACAGTTGCAACCTCCTGGAAGGAAGAAACCTCACAGAATGATCCACCTGACATTGAGAAATGTGATAAATGCAACAGCAGAGATCATTTTGGGTTAATTTTGTTGCTCCTAAGTCTGCTAGCCAAGGGGGAGTGAGGTGGAACTGTTGAAGAGCAGCTAGGAACGGTGGCAACAGCTTTACTTAGATAACATGTACTGTCTTATTGTATTTTTTATTGCAAATTTTAGATGACTGTAACTCTGTTTTGAACAAGGTCTGTCAAAAAGGCAAACCCCTTTTGTAGATTGTTTTGTTCAGTTTGGTCAGTAAACTTTTACCCGGATTTTTATTTGGGATGTCATCTGCTGCATTATAGTGCCTCTGCTAACAGGTGGGCAGTAGTGGCTGGTTGGCTGCACTGGCCATTGAATCAAGCAAGCACATTCACCATTTCCCAGGCCTGCTGCCGGAGGCAATTGGCTTGTTTTGCCTGTTGAGAGAACTGACCCTGTAAATGGCAACAGTAACCAGCTGGCAAATGCTGTGGCTTTCTTTTTAAACTTGCAAGGTCAAAAAGCATATCCCATAGTATTTATACCAAGCATGGTCAGTCCAGAGGCTTCATGCTGACTGCCAATCGAAGACGATAATCCTACTCCCTTTTGTATCTGAAGTAGGTTCTGCAATGAGGTAGCACACACAATCCTTGTAAGCTCATTATGTCACATCCCAGATTCAGATGTCCTTCTCTGTTCTCCTTGCAAAATGAACCTGTCAATGAAAATCATATAGTTTGTTATTCCTTGTCATAAATGCATTGAGGGACAAACTAGATTCTACATCATTTATGTTTTTAACCCTTATGGTTGTTTTTTAAAATAATAATAATAATAATAATAATAATAATAATAATAATAATAAAAAATAACTGGCATGGTGGGGAGGGGAACCAGAACAGGACCATGACATTGGAGGGAAGGATATTTTGAGCCTCTGCTCTCTCTGCGAACCCTACTGGAATCCTCCCCACAGCACACATCTGTTATTCACAATGGGACTTTACAAACTGAAAAGCTTCAGCCTTGGTCCAACTATAGATTACAGTTTAATTTCATCGTTGCGCCTGCAAATTCTCAAATGCATTTCTGATGAGAAAGAATGATCTATATTATAACCCTGCTCTTGCTCTGTAAATGCTTGGCAAACCAAGATTACGTTTTAAAAACAAAACAAAAAAATCATAACAAACTGCAATTTTAAAATGCAACCACAACACAAGAAAAATAATAGAGTTAGATCAGCTGTCAAAAGGGTGCAGTCTGGGTGACAGAAAAATAATCACTTATTGTTTGGGTGACAGCACAAAAATTACATTGGGTGGTTTAGTTTACACACCATAGCTGCAATCTCATTAAGAGGGTCTGTGCATTTTTAAGTTGCCCAGGAACTAAGAAGCTCACTGAAGAGTTGAGAGGGGGGTGGGGGGCGGTGGAAGGAAGTGTCCTCAAGCTTTGTGAAGGTTTCCTTCCCCCTTAGGCACCATAATGGAATCTGTCTAATTCTGCTGCACTCATATATTATGAACAACCCCAAACTGTGACAAGTTCAGCTTTGAAAGGACTCATGTTATGACAGCATGTTATAATGAACTCCCCCACCCCACACAGCCTGGGAGCCAAATTTGCTCTCATAAAATGGGGGGGGGGGGAAGAGATGAGAGGACTGGCATGGGGATAATGAAAATATTCTAATGCTGCAAGAGTTCATGTTCTAAGCACATTGAAAATATTTTGTTTTAATTGTTAGTGACGAATGGAAGCATGTATCATTGGGGCCAAACTATTTATTCTCTGTTTGATTCCAAAATGACCTAGGCCCAAGTAAAACTGACCTTCTCTAGTATTAAGATACTGCCTTGGTAGATCCACCACCCTCAAAAGTATGGGAAATGGCAGCCTGGGAGAGAGCTTTCTCTGTGGCAAGACCCAATTTGTGGAACTCCCTCCCCACAGAGGTACTTCTAGCATCTAATGGTATAGTTTCAAGCAGAGAATCATAGATATACTGTACTGAAGATATCTCTCTTTGCAATTAGGGTAGCTTGTTTAGTAGAAGCTACCGTACCTCTTTTATATGGTTTGATTCCATTTGGAATGGCTTTACAGTACTTTTTGTATAACTGTATACAATACTGTAGTAACCCAGTCAGGTACCTTATGGTGAAGTGCACATAAGGAATCTTATAAACAATTAAATAAAGGGTGTACATGTGGTGCTAATTTTGCGACCATCCAGATTCAGAGAGGACTTTCTCTCAAAATGATTCAGAGCCATATAGCACAGGAGGTATCTCATTTCATAGGAACCTCCCAACTTGAGTGCAAGATGCTGTTTGAGGCCAAGCAAAATTAAATGTTGGAGACCCTTGATCAGATCTCCTGACTCTTTAAATTTATTGAAGCAGCAGTCATGGGAGGAGGGAGACAAACTGAATCAGGACCACACTGCTGGGATGAGGTGTTTTTGTAAATGGATCTGTTGTGTTAGGGTGGCAGAGTGCTTCCATCCACTGGTATACTCTTGAAACCCTCCTACAAAATACACACATGCTGCAGGCATCCTTACCCTAATCCAAAATGAGAGAACTGCAGGTTGACTAAATTATTTCTTGATTCCTAATGTCTGTTTCCTGTTCACTGCTTTCTGGCAGAGGAAACAGATTGAGAGTCAAGCTGTTGTGAACTTTCCATGGAAATCAGGCTGGAATTGTATAGTTGGCAGTGACTGCTTTGTTTTGCTCTTTATTGTGCTGTGAGTAGGCAGAACTAATTTGCTAGAATGGAGGACTGAATGGAAGAGAACACATCTACTGTCACCTGATCTCTCTGGTCAGGGAGGGAGATGGGCTGGCAAATAAGGTACATTTAGATGTGGGGAATATTGTGCTGGTTTTCCTGGACCACACGAGGTGTGTCAAGATTAAGGCTTACTTGCCTTCTGTCAAACTCAAATACCCAATACAGATATATTGCCTGATGTTCTTCAATTAGTCTCAGCCTGTGGGTTCAAAATAGGGACATAGCTGCTGAACCAGTTTGTGTCTCTATATTGTCATTCAAACTTTTACAGCAGACCATGGTCACAATACTTTGTCCTTGTTTTCATGCAGAAGCATGCTGCATTGGCCTTATTTAGGAAGATGGATAGTTGCCAGCCACAGGCTACTTAGATAGCAAACAAGTAGACATGTAGGCAAGTAGTACAAGTCCCAATGCATCATGAGAACGTACATCCAAAAGTGAAAAACAGCTTCTGCTAAGTGGGAACACCTTAGCAACCTGTCTTGTGGGCATCAGCATTCATTTTTTACCTCTTGCCTGACCGGACTCAAAATACATTTAGCTTTTCTTTCAGAAACACTTCTTTTCCCTCAGACTGTGCAAACTAATTTCACAGTATACCCATACACTGTAGATGTGGCTACAGGTATGTTCCAAAGTGGGGTTTAGATAGCTAGGTGGCTCATTAGTAGCCATTATGGAAACACCATTGCCAACAAGCAGACTGCACCGGAAACCAGAAAGCTGCTCCTTTGCTTGGAACAACACACTAGCACGTCTTCTAATTAAAAGATATGCACTGCAGTCCAAATGAATTTATTCTCGAATAAAGAATGGCTTCAGAAGGTTCACACGATAAGGCCTGCTTTTATCAGTCATGGGCACCGGAGTGTCACTTTCCTATTTTATATTTTTAACTCAGTTTTATGAGATGAGAAAGCAGCAGTTTTAAGACTACTTTTCAGAATCAGGTCATTCATCATAACCACTTTCTCTTTCTAGATCACTGGGTATCTGGCCATTTATCATACACACCTCCTCTTTTGGGATCACTAGATATCTAGGGCAACAAAAGTATCCTGACTTCTAAAAGCACTTTGAAGGTTTCTTTTTCTTCTTTTAGGACTTTAAACTTTGGCTGTATCCAGAAATCAGTTATTATATCATTTCCCAGAATGCTTTTAGAACCTTACAGGTCCACCACATATGATAGAAGGTGCCTTCCTTTTGCTTGCATTTCCAGCAGATATTTGCACTTGTCTTATACATTTTTGCAACCTTACATTTTTGCAAATACCACCGGTACATCATTTTCATATAATTTTCTTTCAGCGTACAACATGATGAGAATTTCACCACCACCCAAGCCTTCCTTACCCAGATTGTGCAGCGGTGCCTGGCAGCAACAATGGCAGATTCTAGTGAGATATTGTGAGAAAACACACACAGAGAGAGACATTGTGTTTGTGTGTGATGGGGGGAGGGTTGCAAGGGTGTGTAGCCTCTAAGCATATTCATGAGGCCCTCAGGTCTGGAAATCTTACCAGTAAAGGTACATTTCTCTCATAAAATAAGTTATGAGATATTACGTCAAAACAAGTGGGTTTAAGACAGGGATCCTATACACACTTAATAGGACGTAAGCTCCATGGAACTCACTAGTGCTTACTTCTACATGGGCATATTGCTAGTATTGCACATATTCCAGATGAAATGCAATGCAGCTATTTTTACACAGAGTTGCACAATGATTCCCTGCATATATATATAAATAACTTTTCTCCAAGAATACATACACATGGAAGAACTTAGAATATCTAAAATAGAGCATATTATTATGGGTTTATGGGTGTGAGACCACTATAAACGTACTCCCAGTACATTTCTGAGCACAATTCAAAGTGTTGGTCCTGACCTTTAAAGCCCTAAATGGCCTCGGTCCAGTATACCTGAAGGAGCGTCTCCACCCCCATCATTCTGCCCGGACATTGAGGTCCAGTGCCGAGGGGCTTCTGCTGGTTCCCTCACTGCTAGAAGTGAGGTTACAGGGAACCAGGCAGAGGGCCTTCTCAGTAGTGGTACCCTCCCTGTGGAATGCCCTCCCATCCGATGTCAAGGAAATAAACAACTATCTGATTTTTAGAAGACATCTGAAGGCAGCCCTGTTTAGGGAAGTTTTTAATGTCTGGTGTTTTAATGTACATTTAATCTTTTGTTGGAAGCCGCCCAGAGTGGCTGGGGAAACCCCACCAGATGGGCAGGGTATAAGTAATAAATTATCATCATCATCTTCAAATCAAGTTTAGCATTTGATCAATGCTGGGTGTGCTAAAACTGGGTGGAAAACTCATGTGTATAGGCATTTTCCCCTTTGTACACATCCAACATGTTTGTGGCTGTTGGCACATGCATCATTTTTGGCACTGGGAGGAGGCAGGGTGGGGGTGGGAGTGGGGTACGGTGGGGAGTAAATGGGGAGTTGAGTGTATTGAGTTGTGTACCAAGCACACCTAAACCCTCTAATTAAACCAGGCTAGCCTCCTGTGTGAAGTGGTAGCCTGGCTTAAAGGGCCATTATGACAGTAGAGGATCAAAGGAATTCAGTGTGAGATGGCCAATGAGTGTGGTGTCTCCCTGCAGATAAAGTCTTAGGAGCTTAGAGAGGGCAGAATTGGAAGTGATGCCACCTGGAAGAAAGGCAGAAAGCTGAAGAGAGAAAGGCAGAGCATGATGGTTGTTGTCTTTTTGAATCCCAGGCTGCACCTATGGGAGAAGACCCTCTTGGAGTGTTGATGCTATGAACCCCTCCATCATAGTCTTAGGTTGTAAGAATAGTGATGGGAAACAAGGTAAGGGATGAGAACATGCAATGGAAAGTATGACATAGCATTGTCCACATCTGCATTATACATTTAAAGCAGAATCATACCACTTTAAGCACTCATGACTTTCCCCTGGGTGCTTTAGTTTGTTAAGGAGAGAGTTGCTAGGATACCCCTACTATTCTCTCCTAACTACGAGTCATTTAACAGTCACTCTCTCTTCACGGGTTGTATATATGTGTAAACTAACCATATATTATAAAGACACGGCAATCTTTGCTGTGTGTCATTTTTTTCAAAAGGAAACATGTACCCTAGGTAACCCCTGGAATCTTGCACTGCTTAGAGCCTGGGGTGGCAAACAAAACTCTTCTTAAATTGCTCAAATATGCCCTGGCATAAGAAAAAAACAAAGAGGAAACAGTGCAGTTGTTTAAGTCTTATAGCACTTCCAGAAACTTTTATGCCTTGGACTTTCACTAGATACATTTATCAAGTTCAAAGTTCTCCACAAATATCTATTTCACAGCTCTGATATAGTCTATTCATTTATTTTTCTTTTCTGTTTTCTTTCTTTTCTCATTCCCTCCTCCACTAAAATATCATGTCAATAAAGTTAAAGGCCAGGTTGAGTTACATTCAGAAGCAAATATTCAGTGCAAAGCTTCTGCCTAGGTTGATGGATTCTCTCTTCATGTCATCCAGCAGATGTAAGAGATGATGACATCTCAAGACAAAAATAAAAATAAAAATGATGAGACAAAAATTATTGCAGCAAGGAACAAAATAATATAGAGGGCTGATGTTGCTATACCAGTGCAGCCAACTGACAAAAAACAAACAAACTCAACCACTGCCCTTTTTACTTTCATTAGATCACATTTGTCTGGGATGTTGTAGGTGCATCCTGCATTGTTGATTCTGTACTGAGTAGAGGAAAGGTCTGGGTGACCTCAAGATCCCTTCCAGGTCTAAATTTCCAGGTGGGATTCAATCACATACCAACAAATTCAGGTTGCATAATGAAAGCTGATTTGGAGATCCTGCACAACAAGTCCATTTCCCCAAAAGTAAGGAAAGTGATGTGACTTAAGGAAAGTGATGGGGAAATGCAATGGAAAGAGTGGGATAACATTCTGACCACATGTGCCCTATACAGAATCATAGCACTTTAAACAGTCATGGTTTTCCCAAAAGAATCCTGGGTGCTGCAATTTGTTAAGGATGCTGAAAGTTCTTAGGAGGACACTACTGCCTTCATAGAGCTACAATTCCTGGAGTTCCATCGGTAGAAAGATTGACTGTTAAATGACTCTGGTAGCTCAGTGAGACTAGTGGTCTCCTAACAACTCTCAGCATCCTTAACAAACGACAGCATCCAGGATTCTTTGGAGGAAGTCATGACTGTTTAAAGTTGGCATGATTCTGCTTTAAATGTGTAGTGCTGATGGGGCAAAAGTCTAACAAATCAGACGGAATGCTCAGTAAGTAGTCAATGCTGTGTAACCTCTGTGCAAATAAATCAGGGTGGAGGTTCAATAAACCGGTTATCTGAAAGCAACCATGATTCAGTGATAGGCTGCTCCCTCAAACAGCTGGATGATTGTGGAAATGTTTCCCAGGGTGCTTCCTGACTGTTGCTATTTTGGGGTGGGATTCAATCACATCCCAGACAATTGAAGTTGCACAATTAAAGCCAATTTAAAGCTTTTGTGGGGGGAAAACCCTCTTTCCTGGAAGATCCGGTGGTTTGCAATAAAGAAAGCTACAGCAATATGCAAAACATGGGGTGACACTTGTTTGATGCAACAATCCAACCTCTTCAAAAACAAATCAGCATCAACGATCATTAAGTAGTCCACATCATTTAATCTCTCTACAAATAAATACGGCTGGATGCTCATTAAGTAAGTTGTCTGGAACCGATAATTTATTTCTGTACTGGCTATTATTATTATTATTATTATTATTATTATTATTATTATTAATTCACTCCCATATTCTTCAGAGGTGGAGAATTCCAGAGCTACTGCCTGCTGCAGTGTGAATGTTGTTTCCATGGAGGGAAGCCTTTATTTTCCACAACTTTAATTTATGCCTCATTGTTTTAAATAAAGCTACTTAGCTATACACACATAAAACTGTGCTAGGCATTGAAAAGAGATAATTTACTTTCATGGTAGCTCTCTTTCACTGGTGACCATGTTTCGTAAAGAGAGAAACTGAGATGAGTACAGGCTTTTTAAAAAACATATGAAGAGGGTTGTTGTTTTATAGACATATGAAAATATTTTCAAGAGTACACCTGTGTAGGGATTCGCCCCCGCCAAGCTCTTTGCTTCATTACATATCCCAGCATTCTGGGAGAAGTTCCCTGAGGAAAATATTTATTCATTTAAATTATTTGTACTCTGATCTTTAATTATTTTATTTTGTTTGATCCAAAATGTATTCAAGGCACTTCTCAGCAAAATACACAATATAAAAATCTCTATTTTGGGGGGGAGGGAAGCATTAAAAACAAACAATAAAACAATTTTTAAAAACAGCAGTTAAAGATCAAAGAAGCCACATCTGGCGAATGATAGCTGGAATAAAATAATCTTTCCTGATGGCTGAAATGCAGGAAGTGACGGGGCTCCCTAGGAAGGCTGTCCCTCAGTATGGAACCCATGACTGAGAAGGTCCACAGTCTCCTACCCACTCGCTGTATCTCAGACAGGCAAGGTGGGGGGGGGAGGACTTCACAGGGCAATGGAGTTCCCAGTTAGGCTGATATACACCAGGTGAGCTCCTCCAAGTGTTCCAAAAAGCAATCCAATCCTGCAGCTACCTCCACAGCTTATGTGCCAGCAAGTAGAATCTGGGTGGTTTGCTGTTTGTGAGGCTCTTGTCAGAGTACCGATAAATTTTACAATGGCTTGACTTTGGATGGAAACATAAGAAACACAGGAAACATTGATATGCCAAGTTAGGATATTAGTCCATCAAGCTCTGTGCTTCCAGAGCAGAGGTTTCCCCTAGATCTAGATCCCCTAGATCTAGATCTAGAGAGATACCAGGATACATTAAGGATTGAACCTTGGCCCTTGAACTTCCTGTATGTGCTTAGTCACTAATCTATGACCCTTCCTCAAGAAAGATGTGGCGAAGAGAGCTGCAAGGTCCTTATTTTGGAAGTGATCTGACTTTGACTATGTGGCATAATGGTATGAACTTGGAATGTAGTGGAACAACCTTATTAAATGCAATGTAGACCTGCTCAATTGATTTGTTTTCAAAGGTGAATGCATAAACCAGTTCTTTGGATACAACAACATTGCGTTGTATGGAGCTGCAACTTCTATTAATAATCAAAGTGTACAGATGAAATGCTTCTTGAATTGTAATCAATATTGAATATCACAGGTACTACAGATCACATGCAACAGCTGAGATTCGATCTTTTATTAGAGGAAATAAATTATCAAATGTGATTTCAAAACTTGAGTTTTAGACTTTGTTTTCTCTATTTTTCATATTGCATTCTCTGTTTTATTATGCTCCAAAAGTGTTTAAAGGTAAAGGTAAAGGGACCCCTGACCGTTAAGACCAGTCGTGGACAACTCTGGGGTTGCGACGCTCATCTCGCTTTAGTGGCCGAGGGAGCTCAAACCGCCAACCTTTTGATCGGCAAGCCCTAGGCTCTGTTAAGCAACTGTAATAAAGCACTACTTTCTGTAGAAATCAATGTGGCAACTCAGAGCACAAAAGGCACACCAATGTTTCTGAACTGAGGCCTGGCGGGGGGGGGGGGATAGAATGTAAACTTTATGTCTTGAGACCTTACTGATCCCTGAGCTAAATGCCTGAGAAAATTGCAGCTTGCCTCGCATCTGTGGTGTTGTCCTTTTACCTGAGACAAATAAAAATAGAGTCTTTCAATTAATTACTGATTTTTACTATTTCACTGACAGACAAATTGATTTGGTTTTACATTCAATTTGATTTTGTCTTAGCCAGCAAATGATTCAGACTGCAAATAAAAATAGGTAGCCTGAGCAGGCCTTTAATTAATTCTATTGAATTGTACCTCAATGGCAATGCACCCTGAAGAGGGAAAAACAACAGCAACCCCTCTATCTATTTTCAGTAACGCTTGTTTTTTAAAGTAATTATTTCCTTTAGGAAATTGGGTGGAAAATTCCTTTCCCCCATCGCTTATGTAAAGGTTAGTGGGAGCTGGAGAGAAAAGAATGCTTTTGTTTGCTCAATCTGAGACCTGCTGCTCAATGTTAGTTTATAACATCTTTACAAACTGTGGTTTTGATAAAATAAGGTAAGAAGTGGGTCCAACTCAGAACCAACTGTTGATACATAACTTTTCCTTTACCAATCCAAAAATTTCACCAAAGGGTACAGAATGATCAGTTACCTCTCAATAATTATAAATAGAGCCCTAGGCATACATTCCCCTCCTCTTGCAATTTCAGTTGCATTAAGGAGAGACAGTGGGGGGCACCCCACTCTGCTGACATGTTAAAACCATTGGCTTCATTATGCTTCATACTACTAGAAGTTGAATCTCTGCAGCAGTGAAGAGGACCCTCCACTCCATGATCTTCCAAGGTTCCAGGTTGCATGGGGAACTGACACACAAACTGAAGTTCAAGATGGGCAAGTCAAATCAGGTTTCTCTCCCTTTCCTTTCTCATTTTTCCAATCTTAGGTTCAGTTTTCCACATCAGCACATTAAAAAATATTTTTTTAAAGGCTCAGTGTAAATTTAGTGTAAATTTAGCACGTTAGTGCAAAGTTCTCCTAGTATACATGCATTTCTATGCAATTCTGCCCTGGAATTTTGCTCCTGGAATAAATACTTATTCCTAAGAAATAAGTAGCTCATGGTCTTAATTCCAGCCATAAATGGGGACAGCCATTCCAGCAGTGGGAGAGCTGAGGAGCAGAGCTCATTCCATTGGCTCTGCTGCCACAGGCCAGCTCCATCAGGCCTCTTCTTTCCTCAACTGTAACCCAGGGGCAGCCATTCCATCAGGCTGCCTCACTGGGAGAGATAGGAAGCAGGGCTCATTTCTCCAGATTGGCTGGAAGTCCAACATCATCAGGGACCTCCTGTCCCTGAACTGTGCCAGCTGATCAATATAGGAACAACTATTTAGAAATTGTTGTCTGAGTTTCTATGTCACTTCCTTTTTAAAGAATGTAAGCCTACAGGTAGGGACTGTCTTGTGTGTTTAAATTGTGGGTAAGCCATACTAGGAGCCTTTCGGACTGAAGAGCATGCGACAAATGCTCTAAATAAATAAAGTGTTGACTGTAAAAAGTGTCTCTGCAAATATTTTTGGAGCATTTATTTCAGTTTCAGCTGGTTCTAGCTATGCAATGGGTTTATTACGCATCATCATTCCCAGCTATGGTTCCATTTGTTTCCCTTACCTTTACACTGCAGTGTAGGCATTTTAGCTGATGAAGGAAGTAGTTTTTCCTGCTAAATGTCCATGAGAATATGGGTCAGTTTTAAGTTTTGCACATTGCCTATAGCCCTTTTGATACATAATAAGCAGTGATGTGGCAGCAGCAAGAGCATGCCATTTTCAGGGGGGGGGGGGAATGGATTTTCTTTTAGGCTGCATTGCTACACACACTCCCCTACAATTAAGGTCCACTGGGAATTAGTTCAGAGTAAATATATGTATCAGTTACCGAGATTAAGCTGGTATTTCAGGGCAGGAATGTCTGTACAAATTTTAATGCTTCAGGAATATCTAAAGTGCTTGTAACTTTGCAGTTTATTTTACCAGCAGAACATAAAAAATATTTGTTAATCCACATTTTCTTTTTCCTACAATTTCTTTGTGATGTGGAATATGTTGCTGTTGATTTCCCCTTTCTCCAGAAATTTTGCGATAAATGCATGGGGTATCATGTCCGATTGGACCTGTTTGAACTCTTACACAGTTTGACCTAGGAATGCAGTGAATACAGGTGAGATAGTGACAGTTGCATGGCATGATGGATTATCATAGCTGAAATCAGACGATAAGGGTAAAATAGATGCAGTTTCTTGCCGAGTCAAGAGGTAAATATTCTCATATTGGGCTTCAAATCTCTGAACCAAGAATATTCTCTTCTATACACAACGAGCCTCATCCCAATGCCACTGCTCTACACATGAGGAATATGACACATAGCTTCTTGCTATCATTGTAATTGCTTCCCACTTTGAAGCACCAACCACATTCATCTTTTTGAAATGAGATGGCTTTTCTTTCTTCTCAGCCCAGTTCCTGTCAATATCTGCCCAATTCAAAAGGTAATGGAAATTAGATCTCACATAGAAAAGGGTTCATCCTTCTTCTCTGCTTTGAAAGTGGGTGGGGTTCATTGCCTTCATTATGGCCAGAATATTACTGGAAGACAGAGCTCTGTAATTTGACTGGAGGAATTCAATCCCCCCCCCCAAAAAAATCACCACAATCATTCAATTTGCTATTAACCAAATATCTTCCAAATAATTTGCCCATTTACATTTTCAGTTGTTCTGTGAGGATGGATATATTTTGCAAGTGGCATTCTTAAGGGTGGATGGCATGTGAGCTTTTCATTCACGTTGTTGAAACATATGTAGCAAAATTGTCCATCAAATGGACACCTGTGTCCATTTTTAAAGGTAGAAATGATACCTTTGTTTATTTATTTTGTTGCATTCATGAATCGCTTCCCATAAAATAGCATATTCACAATACAGGTATCAGCAATGAGAACAATCACAGAATGTATACAGTGGTACTTCGGGTTAAGAACTTAATTCATTCTGGAGGTCTGTTCTTAACTTGAAACTGTTCTTAACCTAAGGTAAAACTTTAGCTAATGGGGCCTCCCACTGCTGCTGCTGTGCCGCTGGAGCACGATTTCTGTTCTCATCCTGAAGCAAAGTTCTTAACCCAAGGTACTATTTCTGGGTTAGTGGAGTCTGTAACCTGAAGCGTCTGTAACCTGAGGTACCACTGTATATATAAGCAATTATCACAGATTTCTTTTAAAAAAACAACACTTTCTTATGTAAAAACATTCTGAAATTCAATACATAATATAGACTGATATAAAGACCAACACTTAAAAGGCATGTTGAATAAGGAAGGTGCTGAAAAGCCAATAGATATGGTGCCTGTCTGATACATACAGATAAGAAGTTCCAAAGCATAGGTGTCACCATGCTAAAGGTCTAATTCCTCTATCAAATGGACTGGATTTATATTTACCTTTTAAATGTATTGTATGCTGCTTGGAGACCTTTGGGTAACAAGTGACTAACAAGTCTAATAAATCCTTTTCTTCCTCTTCCTCCTCCTGCACTGGCACCAAGGGAAGGTTCAAAACTGCAGACATATGTTGTAGAGTCAGTAACATGGTGGGTAATATATATTTTCCCCAGATAGGCCATAATCCAAGGTTACATCTCTCTAGTCTAAATGAAGAGTGCTGACTACATTCCTTTTCCCGCATTGTGTTTGACATCATGTGAAGGACAAGGTTTTACCTGTCGAATCCAAAAGGAATTAATTCATGATGGCATAGCCTGCAATCTTTATATAGTGTGTATTTGCAAAGAAATGTAATAAAATAATAAAAGACACCCACCTGTAGCATTTTTTTTATTTTTAAAGTAGCACATAGAATGTGTTGTTTCTTTGGTGAGCTCCTATCATGCTGTTTTCCCACTGACAGTTTGGATTTCCCTAATCTAGGTATAATCCAATATATTTTGAAAAATGTGACTCCATTTGAGGCAGCAGACGCATTATCTTGTTTTTTTTTCCTAGGGGTGGAATGAGCACCCACTTTCACTAATCTTTCTATGTCCCCTACATTCCATTAACACAGTTTTGTAAAGCATAAGAAACAGTGATTTCTCTAGATCTCCCTGCTTCATTTTTGTTGTTGATTTCATCATATTGATTCCCCACCCCTATGACCCTTAACAACCCCCATGCCATTTCTGTGGTGTGTGTTTCTAGTGAGCTCCAGCTATGGTTACACAGCTATGGTTAAAAATAATAATGATAACAGCAACAACAACAATCAAATTTCTGCAGGAACACTGAAAAACAACAACAATGATTTCTCCAGATCTCTGCTTCATTTTATTCTATTCACAGTATATAACTGTACTGAGACATCCCACACTCATTTTCCAGTTCTGGAATGGGAAATGCCTGCCATTTTAGCATTAAAGTAAAGTGTTTGCTCACTGCTCAGCAGATTCTCATGCCCCACTTGTGCAAAATTAGCACATTCAAATCAACAAGTTAGAAGGCAGAGACAAGACAAAATAGGAGACCTACTTGTATGGATGGATGCACGTACATTTAATATTCAACTGCAAATGCAGATGTGTATGAACAAATGAGGTCAAAATAGGATGGAGAAAATGTGGATTCCAAGTCAGCTTCAGTTCAAATGTGGACAAGCCTGTAGTCTGAGCTAGGGAGAAGTAATCCAATGAACATTTCTTTATGGGGGGAAATAAATAGAAAGGGAGAAAAAACAACCACTAAGCATGCCTAAAATCTGTTCCCTAGCTCTTTTCTGTTCCCTAGCTCTTTTGTTGTGGTATAATGTTACAAGTAGCAACAATTACCATTCCCAGACATTGTAACTGTCTTCAAAACTATTGTAGTTCAAGCTAGCAATGACAAGATACTGTAGTGGATTTCTCAATGTAATTGTATTCTTTTTTCTTCTTTTTTTGGTGGGGGGTAAAATTAATCACCTCCCAATCCAATGGTCCATTCCAAAGGGTGCCTTTCAATAAACTAACAGAAATGTGTCTGAAAGCTTATACTCTGAGGATATACCTAGTTTATTTTTCAACAAAAAAAATGACAACTTGGTCCTCTGAATGGAAGGCAAATTCCACATGTGGAATTAATCATATTTGGGAAAACTAAGCTGTTATCTTTTGTGGAACAATGTCTTCCCATACCTGGCCACCTCCCTGAGATCAAATTTATGCTTTCAACCCTGCATTATCAGGAATTTAGAACAATGTTTGAATTTCACATCAAAGAGGGATATAGGCGGTGCCAACCAATAGGATGGAAGGCTAAGAGGCAAAGTGTAGGTGGCACCAGAGCCAATGCCAGGCAGAGACAACTGATTCTAGTTTTGCCCCCATCTTCGTTCCTGGTGAGTTATTCAATGTCAACACTGGGACTTGGGAAGAGGAAACTATGTCACTCCTGGATTGGCTGTAAGTAAGGAAGCATGCAGGTGGGAACTGGCTAAGGGCAAACTGAGGTTGTTGGGGAAATGCTTCATTCTCTCTAATGCAGCAACTTCCACTGGAAATAGAGTGATATCATTTGCTTGATTCTCTCTCCCCCCCCCCCCATGAAAGTAGTGTCATGTATAAAGCATTGAGAAGGTGACACTTGCTAAGTGTTTTCAACTTATATAATTGTGATGCATTGCTTAAGGTGAGTGTGCCTAATTATTTAGGAGGTAATTCATCCATTCACCTCCTTGTCAGTTTTGTTGCCAAGTGAAGTGAGCTCACATGAATGTGGCCAGCATACAGTGTGGTAGAGTGAGGGAGCAGAACCTGAAGTAATTTTTGTTTAATGGGCTAGAAATATATTGCACAACTGCAGTTCTTAGGGTCCTATAACAAATAATAGCATTGGATTGGGCAATATAAGATGCCTCCCCCATTTTTATATATCCAAAGCACAAAATGCACAAGGTAACTCAAGGATGTTAATTCTGGATAAAATGGGAACTGGTGAGTGAGTGCTATGCAGCTAAAGCAGAAAATCAGAAAGTACTGTAAGTTTCTAACAGTGCCAAAAAAACCTATCCTGAGCCTGGGCTTTTGCAGATAACTTTGGTGACTTCTAAAATATCAGCTCAAAGAAAATGTGAGCATTCAACTCTCAGAATGTTCTCTGACTCAGATTAAAACCCAAGCTAGACAAAAACTGCAAGCTGCCCTTCCCTCGACTTTGCATTCTCCGCTATTCAAAATGCAACAAATAATTGTGATTACTTTTACTTATTGTTGCAGTGGTGTGGTGGTGGAAACAGAGACAGGGAGAAGTAGCCCTGGCAGAATGCCGCCAACAAATGGTTCAGTAGCCTTTGAGACTGGGCAGGAAATGGACAGGATCCACTTGCAAGCATCAAATTGGCTCAGAAATGTTTCTCAGGGGTTGCTCAAAAGAACTCTGACCATTTCAAGGTTAATCTCAGGCAAGCTGAAGAGAGATCACCCATCTCTGCCCCCTTCCTGTAGGACTGTACATGGACCACCCCACCCCAGTTTGTAAATGTGGATTGGACCAGACTTGGTCCAAACTAATCCAGACCTGACACAACCTTTCCTGCATCCAAATTTGGATCTCAATCTGAAAAATACAGATCTCTGGAAATCCCATTGGCTTGCATTACAATACCAAAGCAACCATAATGCCAACCCCCCCCCCCCCGATAGAGACATGATATAAGGATGCTTAATAGCCTCTACAAAGATCTGTATAGAATTCCAAGAAAATATTTTGAGTTACAGATTGTCACAAATCACTATAAATCACCCTATGATGATTTATAGCTACTTTTGAACTGGGCACGGCACAAGTCTGCCCAAATCAGTCCAATTAAGTACAGGATTTGGCTGAATCCAGTGCTCAGCCCTACTTGCCTTAAAACATGTAGGCATCTCTTTCAAGGGGAGCCTTTTCTGGAGCAATCCCAGGTTTGTCCTAACTTCATACCTTCGAATGATGCACATGCTGCCTCCATACTGAATGCTGGTTTTCTTTTTGTCTCTTCCCCAGCACCGAAGATAAGTTGATCAACCCATTGTATAACCAGCTACTGCAAACTAAGGTTCTCTTGTGAACCTCATACTAGGGAGATTATTAGGCATATCTTTTGCTAAAATGATGAGTGTACTTCCATAGAACAGTGTTTTCAGTTGCATTTATAGTCTCCTTTCAAATGTGGGCTCATCGTCTGCAGCCCTGCATATTTCTTAGGTAGTGAGCACACAATTCTGTTGAGAAGTGCCTTTTCATTTTTCAGCAGCTTTGGAACACTTAAAATAATAAGAATAGGATCATTTGCTCCCCCTTGTAGCTGATAAGTGTGGAGTTTTGAGAACGGGAGCTCCTGCCTCTCTTGAGTTTGCAGGAACTGGTAAGTTGAGAAGCTGGGTTACTAAGGTTGTTGCCACACAGCCTGGGAAATGTTGAATTCCCCCAGCACCAGCACCAAAGTAGTCTGTAATGTTTTCTTCCGGCAAAGCCATGAGTTTGCAGGTCACTGCTATTGTGGCTTTCTTGAAAGTAGCTACTGTATATAATTCCATCCCAACCCTCCTGACATTTCACAGGAAGAATAGCTGCACTTGCAGTTTCTCTCCAAACCCAGCAAAGAGGGTTTTTATTTTTTTATTTTTAAAAAAGTGTTTTACAAGTGCTGATACTTTTCATAATTCAAAGCTATACTGCAGAATTGTTGGTAGGACTACCACTCCTGGAGTCCTAAAGTTACTTCTGTAGTGTCCAACTGTCAGCATATTCATAACAGAGCCCCAAACAGATACAAACCTTCACATACTGTATTAAATCTCCTGCTCCATTTGAAACATCAGGATCTGCCTACTGCTGCCTACTCAGCAGGAAATCTGCCAGTGCCGTCTTTATTAATGGCTTCAAGAAATGTGAGGAGATAAATACAGAGCAAGGGCATGACCTAGCTTTCTCCAGCTATTCTGCCACACACTATGTATTTTATTGTCAGGCAGTAAGAAAAAAGAAGCATCTTGCCAACCATTTACCTGCCACATCATGGAGCTGATAGCACCTGTGCTTTTGGATGGCACTTTCAGAGGTTTGTCCAATGCATATCTTTCAGCAAACCTGATGGAGGCACTGCAGAATGAGGTCAGGCAATAGGAGTCTTGATAGAGGATCTGTATTACTGTAAAACTGATAGAAGCTTTCTAGATTCCAAATCTGGGGTAACTATTAGACCAGTGTTTCCCAACCAGTGTTCCGCGGCACACTAGTGTGCCGCGAGACGTTGCCTGGTGTGCCGTGGGAGGAAGGCGGTCGGGGGGGAGGGGGCGCCGCACGCACCCGCGTCAGGAGCCAGCACTTACCTCCCACGGTGCAGGGAAAGACTGGAAGAGCGTCGCAGCAACGCGCACACGCAGAGCAGCCGTAAAGGGAGGCGTGTGGGTGGAGAAAAGGAGGGAGGGAGAGAGAGAGAGCGGGAAGGGGAGGGGGGAATCCCCCTAGGCGTGAAGGGAGCGCGCGCCAAAGGAGGGAGGGAGAGAGAGAGAGCGGGAAGGGGAGGGGGGAATCCCCCTAGGCGTGAAGGGAGCGCGCGCCAAAGGAGGGAGGGAGAGAGAGAGAGCGGGAAGGGGAGGGGGGAATCCCCCTAGGCGTGAAGGGAGCGCGCGCCGTACGTTCCAAATTTAAAGGAGGGAGGAAGAAAATCCCCACGTGACGGCTTTTGCCTCCAGGACGGCATCTGCCTGCGCCAACTCGCGGCTGAGCCAGGACTTTTCGTACACGTGTGGGCGCTTCGTAGCATGTGCTCGGCTTTGCCCGGAAGCGCTAAGGAAAGCGGCTTGGATCAGAAAGCCTGGGCTCTTGCCGCGCGCGGCATTGTGTTGAAGCATGCTGGTAGTTGGTGGGTTGGGAGAGCCGCAGCACCCCATTTTTTTCCCATACAAACATGGTTAAGAAGCTTTGTGGAGTGTCAGTAGGTTGGCACAAACCATGACGTTTGGGGACATTAATCTAGCTCAGGGTTCTTAATACCCTGAGACGTTGCCTGGTGTCCTCTTTGAATAAGCGGGGCCTGAGCGTTCCACCAATTTAGGCCTCCTGCCCGGATGTGATATGGCTCCACCTTCCTCAAGGTGGTTCTGCTTTTAAATATTTTCCACCCTGTCACCATGAGGACTAGCGACTTCTTTTTGTAAAATATAAAATCGCTGCTCCTTGCTCTCGTGAGACTGTGTGTTTTAATTCGAAAAGGGTGTTCCGTGTACATTTGTGCGAGCTGTGCTGTAAAAAAAAGGGGTCTGTATCCGTTTGTCAGTGGCAATTGGATGGCCGGATACTGCAGTGATGGAAAAGTTTTTGAAAAGAAAAGAACTGGACTCTGAACAAAATTTGGAGCCAGATGAGAGCCCAAGTATGAGTGGGCATGAAAAGAAAGCAAAGATGGTTTGCTCAAGCAAATTCTCTGGCACAAGGCAATATAGCGAAAGCTATATTTCATTTGGATTTACTTTCACTGGAGATGCAAACCAACCAACTCCACTGTGCGTGGTGTGTGGTGAAAAGCTAGCTAACAGTGCTATGGTCCCAAGCAAACTTAAACGCCATCTCCAAACGAAACACCCTTCGCTTCAAAACCAGAATGCGGACTATTTTGTTCGCCTGCGTGAAAACACGGAGAAACAGGCAACTTTCATGAGACAAACCTCAAAGGTAAATGAATAAAGTATTTTATAATTTTTCATATTTCTGTTTACTTACTATTTCATAATAAAGTAATTATAAAATACTTTCTTTGTGTTTATTTGATTCCTATTAAAGAGAGTTACTTTATATATAGTCAATATAGGCACAGAGTTAATTTTTTAAACATTTTCTAATGGTGGTGTGCCTCGAGATTTTTTTCATGAAACAAGTGTGCCTTTGCCCAAAAAAGGTTGGGAAACACTGTATTAGACAGATCAGTAACGCCGTCCTTTGAAAGAGAAAGAAGAAGAGGAAGAGGAAAAGGGATACCTTGTTGTACAAAGACAAGGCTGCAAATTAAAGTTACTATTTGGTTGGAACATTTCCTTTGTAACACTGTTCCTTAAATAAAAATATAATTTATGGACAGTCCAGTGATCTGCCAGTACAACTGCTACGAGGCTTTTAATTTTAAGAATTGTCACTTTAATTGTCATTCTAAGTAGTGAAATGGGGGTTTATGCTACAATAGTTAAAACTTGAGGTATAGAAGCCCCTTCACTATAGAGGTAAAACTGGCACAGGGTTCAAACTTTTTAAAGGCATTTGATTCAATTACATCTACAGAGAAGGGATTTTCCAACTTCTCAGTTTTTCCACAGCCCATTGTAGGATTGCACAAAGTCTCTGACTTTACACAAGAGGTTCTTATTGTTTTAATTTACATTAGCTCATAAAGCAAATGAAACAGGTGTAATAAAAACATTAGCTGACAACACTCAAAATGTTGTACGTTGCAAACAAATACTGCAAAACCCAGAACTGAAACAGGCAAGCTTTCTCTCACACTCCTGCTGCAAGTCAGTAGAAACTGACTATGGAGGTGAAATTGGAAGAGTCTGAAACTTCTTGTCAATTTTGCCTGGAGTGTGAAAGGGCTTTTCCCTATTCAAACTTCTCAGATTCATCTTTTTATTGAGACTAGAGACTGTACAACATCTTGTTTATGCTCTGGAAAGCAGGCTTCTCTGGACTCAAGCTTCTCAGTTCCATCTTTGTGTATTCTCTCGTCTCTAATGCAAAGGTGAAATTGATACAGGGTGGTAAATGCCTTGTCACTTTCACCTCTATTGGATTTTTCTTAGTGTGGAAAGCTTATCATTTTCACCATTGCTCTTTGTAGCTACTACACATACATCTGCAGTAGGCCTAGACAATTTATTGATATATTGCCTGAAAAAAGTTAAAATCGTGATTTCCGAATTTTGAAGCAGGCAATGTACCATTAATCTCCTTTTGCCTCCAGCGGCACAGGCAAGAGAATGTTGGGGCGATTTGGGGCTGGCGGCTCCGGGGAAGATATTGGCGCCCCAGGGTCTGTGTTTGCATGTGCAATGCCATGTCATGTGGCACTCTAACTGATGCACTCCATCTGGGGCAATGTTGCCTGCCTGGTCTTGCTAGAAAGTGGCAGAAGCTGTGCAGTGTCACACTGATTGTTTGCATGGCCAGCAACTGTCTTCCTCCTTTCTGCCTTCTTTCCTCCTTTCTGACATCATCAGGATATCATGAAGTTTAGCTGGTGAAATATTATGATGTTGGAAAACAGATATTGCCCAGCCCTAATCTGATGATGTGCTTCTATTTAGATCTATTTTTCCCCTCTGAGGATCATGTGCACAGAATTAGTGCAGCCAGCTGTTGATAAATTATTTTCCCAATGGAAATTAAATTTGAAATAATTGGACATGTGGTGGGTCTAGGATATTTGTTTGCCCCAACGGAACTATGATATCTGCGTTGGAAATTGAACTTGGCAGATTACTATGGCATTTCTAGCTTAGAAGAATATTCAACAGCACTGAGTATTAATAGAATGCATTAATTCCTGTTGATACTTCCCAAGGTCCAGCTGTCTATTTGTTTCATGACATCCTTGAGAAAAGGATATTCTAAGTTATTGGCTCTGAACAGCCATCAGGAAGTGGCAGGGGAGGGGAGGAGGAAGTCCAGAAGGATTCAATTCAATGCTAACCAACCACTAGTCTGTCAAGCCTTAACCAAGGCTAAAACACCAAAAGAATATTCCAAAACTCAAGTATCCAAGTGAATTTGCAGTTCATGCCCCAAAGAAACACCAAATCTCAATTCCTGAGATCAGATTTCTGGTCTGGTTTAATTTAAATAATATGTGGAAAGCACACTGTCTTTTTATGGTACAAAGTTGTCTTCAAAAATGACAACATAACAAAACGACAAGACATATCAAATTCCTAGAGGGTAGCATTTTTAAGCCCCAGTAATCATGCAATTATTTAACTAAGGAATTGGGTTTTGTTTCTATTTTGACAAACAGGCTATCGCTGCAACAGCATCAACCACCATTGCCAAGCAAGTATGTCTAGTGGCAAGACTCTCAGTCTCAGCAAGAGCAAAAGGAGTGCCTAATCCTGCAGCTAGCTCTTGAAATAGAGATGCTGAAATTGCACTAAAACAATTTGCTGAACCCCTACTCACAAAGATGTGTAAGTGAGGTAATAGGAAATTGCAATAGAACTTGCAGTGTCCCACTTTCAATAGTCTGAAATGCAGCACTAGACATGGAACATGGGCCAGCATGTGAAAATCTCAGCAGGTCAAAGCAGGCAAAAACTAGGTGAGGGCAGGTGAATGAAGCCTAAATAATAAATAAATTACGCATATGAAGCACAATGGGTGACCTTGGGCCTACTTCCTAACCTACTTCCCAGACAAACTTGTGAAGATAAACTCAGGAGTGGAGTGAGCTATGTACCCTGAGCTCTTTGGAGAAATGCAGAATAAAAATATGTCAGACAGTTAGAGAGAGACAGAAAGCCTAACTTTATGCTCTGATTGGCTGAGCAGGTGACAGCCAGCCAGCTTAGGCATTAATAGCATCTGTCTAGATTCAACAGTCCTGCCAGAATATTGCCTGCTCCTTTCCCTGCCGCCTGCCACATTTCCCCTGCAGCAGCTCATTCCTGAGTCAAACAAGGTGTCAGGGAGAAGATTTTGCAAGGTCTGGGCTGCTTCATGTACTTAGCGTCTTGCAATGAAAATGCACACTACAGTTTTGTGTCCCCAAATAAGTCTTTGCTGTTGCTGCTGCACTTTGGCACCCCAACAAATTATTGAAGAAGTTTGTAATAATAAAGAAACAATCTCTGGGGGAAATTTCAGTGTGCACTAAAATGACGAATGACTGAGATGCACAAGATAATGAGTGTGATCAATGTTCAAGGCCCATTTAATAGAATAAATCTCAGTCACCAAGGAAGATCAGTTTCCTACTTGGGGGGGGGGCGGGCAGTCCTGGACCTCAAAAATAATAATGAATATGGTTTTTAAAATGAGATCTGCCTGAGAGCCAAAAACAATATCTTGTCTTAAATAAATAATTCTCAAATGATGGTACAGAAAAGCTGTTGACTTTTAGCTATGGAATTTCACATACCAGAAAATAATTTATGAAAGTAGAAGACCAAGAATGGTTTCTAGGCAATTCTTCCTGGCCTTCTACTTCCACTTTTCAGGATAGTAAAGCCAAAATCATGAAAGGGTGAGTCGTCAAAAAGCATGATAGATTTCAGAATAGTTTACCACAATTCCTTGATCCAAAATAAAATAATTGCAATATTCAGCTGTCATATTGTGTTCCTGCACCATTAGAAACCTTTTGTGTTCCTCATTTTTGAAATCAGAGAGAGAGAGACAGGGGGGGGGGGTATGCTACATAACAATGTGGCAATATTACTATTTAAGGGGAAAAGAAAACTTACTGAATACTTTCCTTGTGTGGCAATTAGAAGTCACCTAACTACTGGGAGAGATTATAAGTGTAAATTATGTCATCTAATAATCGGGGGAGGTGGTATTAATTTGGATTTGATTGGGATGCAATCAAAAGCTTTAAGAAATGAACTAATATTGGGGTGCAGGGTGATGCAGATGAATAGAACAATAGGCCAGGAAACTGGGGGGGGGGGTGTGACATGACACATCATGCTTAAAGCACAGTGTGCAGCTACATCCCTTACTTGTCTTTAGTTAATTACATACATAAAAAGGTAAAGGTAAAGGACCCCTGAGTTAAGTCCAGTCACAGATGACTCTGGGGTTGCGAAGCTCATCTCGCTTTACAGGCCGAGGGAGCCTGCATTTGTCTGCAGACAGTTTTTCTGGGTCATGTGGCCAGCATGGCGAAACCAGAGCAGTACACGGAAATGCCGTTTACCTTCCTGCCGGAGTGGTACCTATTTATCTACTTGCTTTTGAACTGCTAGGTTGGCAGAAGCTGGGACCGAGCAACAGGAGCTCACCCCATCGCAGGGATTTGAACCGCCAACCTTCTGATCGGTAAGCCCAAGAGGCTCAAAGATTTAGACCACAGTGCCACCTGCATGCCCTAATTACAGATATAGCAGGGGAAATTGTTATTGGTTACACAGCCTGCGGGGGTTTATTCATTCCCTCACCAGCTGTGATTGCCCCATTACCTGTCCTGTTTGCCATGAGGCTTAATTTTGAAGAAGAAAAAATACATTGGTGATGTTGGAAACATTGAACAGTTCCTTGCAGCCATGTTTACAGAAGGGGATTTGAGCAAAGTTGGAACTTGGGAGGGAAAAGATATGAAATGCACATTTATACATTTTTCTACACACTGTATTGCAATATTAGTACAGTCGTACCTCGTTTTTCCGCCAGGATCCATTCCAGAGCCCTGGCCGCTAGCCGAAAAGGACGCAGGGCAAAGTGCCATGTCTGTGCACGTGCCTGGAGGGGTTTGCACTTCTGCGCATGCATGAGCAGCAAACCCGGAAATACCCATTCCAGTACTTCCGGGTTTGCCATGGATGTTCGGCGGAATGGACGCTAGACAAGGTGGATATTTGTGGAGGTATTACTGTAGTACAAAAAGTGATGGAGAAAAATGTTCTAATCAAGGAAGTGTTGGTCAGGTGTATTTGCCTAAAAATATAAACCAAGCTAAGTAATTAAACCTGCCTAGCACTACGCCAGGTTTTTGGGAACTATTACCAGTGTATCCCCACCTGTGATATCGTGTAAACTTCCAAAACATGGGCAGAACTGGGTGAGCAGGATCCACTAGACCCCGAGCTGGTTCTGCTGTCTTCACATGATGGCAGCAGATCCAATCCAGGTTTCTCCTCTGCACCAGGCTGAGAGTTCACATAGCAAAAGAGCATTTACCCCTCCCACCTCTTCTGCCATGGCCAGTTCAAGTGGCCGTGCTGAGGAGACCAGGAGTTTGGAATGCTCTTCCGGTGAATTCCAGCCACTAAGAAGGTTCAGAGTAAAGAGAGTTCAGGAGGCTGTAGAAGGTTATTGATATGCAGAGTTTCCTCTGGTCTACAACCACAAAATTACACAGCTGCAAGTGGTCATAACTCTGAATAATATTACCAGGAACACCAACAGAAGGAAATTGAAAAGATGCTGTGAAGAAGCCATTTATATTGTGCATGCCTAAAACCCGACTAAATAAGGCAAACAACGTCCCTGAAACAGAAACTCTTACTCTATTAAACAAGTATAAAACTGTCCAGGATGATAGAAAACCACTTTCGCCACCACCCGATAACACAACTGGAATCCTCTTTGGAAGAAAATCGAGACAAAATCTCCCCTGTACAAATAAAGGGAAGATTGAAAACAAACAAAGCATTAAAGTAAAATTGCCAAAAAGGAGAACTGCAATGAGAATCTGTGACGCCCTCAACAGAAGACAAGAAGGCAGTTAAGGAGGCAATCAGAACTAATGGTGACATTAACAGGATAAAGGAATACACATGCAAGGAATCCCTGGAGCAGTTTATACCCAGTGAGTATGACATCAGGGAAGCTGCATTTGAAAAATTAACACCCCATTACAGTGGAATGAGGACATTGTGTGGGAGAAGCAAAACTTGGCAATCAGACTGGAAATGACGAATTTGCATGGGGGGATGGATATGAAAGAAGATGAACTGAAAGGATATAATGAAATGGTTTCCCTAGAAGAGCAAGTTTGGAGGCTGCTTCATCCAGTGGGTTCAGTAATAGACTCTGGGAGGAATTTAGTGCCAGGTAGAATGATCTTCTACCCCACACAGTTCTGCGGGTCCTCTTGACCACCTCAGAGCCAGAACATAATATCTTTCTCCTGTAAGCTGGCTTCTTGCCTTCTTCTTGGACAGAGAACCTATTTAGGTTGGCCTATGCTGGTTGTCAGTTGCCTTTAAAACATGTAGATGGCTTGGATCTGCTGTATCCTTCTGCCTCCCTTCTCCTGTATAGTTGTGTCTATCAAGTAAGGCCTGTAGTGAGAAGTTTGTTCCAGCATACCACTTTTACCTGGCGTGCTCTGGTCCATGGGGTCACAACAACAACCACTTTGATAGAAGTAGGTTAGAATGATGAGGCCCTAGCAGCATCAGCCACATGTGTGATGTCCACAAGTCCATCTGTACCCCCACAGGCCCTTCCAGGTGCTTGCAGGGTCCGATTCACCCACCCCACTTTAAATAGACTTAGGAAGGTGTACTCTTTTCTTCTCAGATGATGAGGTTTTAAACATTTATATGCATGCACACACACATATACATACTGACCAGGCTTGTCCCCCATAGAGGTAACTTTGCTGCTGCAAACACAGCAAAAACTATGCAGAAGGCAGCAGTTACCCATCTCCACAGCCACAGCAGGTGCTGTGATTCTCTAGCGGTTTGACTTCACCTCTGACGGCACACTCCATTGTCTCTTGGGACAGATGAATGCCAATGTGTGTGTGTGTTTGTGTCCTATAATGATGCATGGATATGTTTTCATATAAAAGAGCATTGTATAAATAAACTTTATGCAATAAATAATGTTTTTGCAATGCCATCAGCCAGCCATAGTAAAATACTTTTAAATTCCAGTACAGTGGGACGCAGGTGGCACTGTGGGTAAAACCTCAGTGCCTAGGACTTGCTGATCGTATGGTCAGCGGTTCGAATCCCTGCGGCGGGGTGACTCCCGTCTTTCGGTCCCAGCTCCTGCCCACCTAGTAGTTTGAAAGCACTCTTAAGTGCAAGTAGATAAATAGGTACCACTTTATAGCGGGAAGGTAAATGGCGTTTCCGTGTGCTGCGCTGGTGCTGGCTCGCCAGAGCAGCTTCGTCACGCTGGCCACGTGACCCGGAAGTGTCTTCAGAAAGCGCTGGCCCCTGGCCTCTTAAGTGAGATGGGCGCACAACCCTAGAGTCGGACACGACTGGCCCGTACGGGCAGGGGTACCTTTACCTTTACCTTACAGTGGTACCTTGTACCTTGGGTTAAGTACTTTACCTCAGGATGAGAACCGAAATTGTGCAGTGGTGGCACGGTGGCAGTGGGATGCCCCATTAGCTAAAGTGGAGCCTCAGGTTAAGAATGGTTTTAGGTTAAGGATGGACCTCCGGAAAGAATTACCATATTTTTCTGTCTATAAGACAACCCCATGTATAAGATGCCCCCTATTTTGGGGGACTCAGATTTAAGAAAATGGGTGGAGAAGGCCCAGAGTATAAGACGCCCCCTAATTTTTGACATTTTTTAAAAAACCTAGTCTTATATACAGAAAAATACGGTAAGTTTGTAACCAGAGGTAGCACTGTAATTTGAATGGATTAGGTTTAATGCTTTGATATCTTTCACAGATATCAGTGGGATCTTTCAGTATGTCAGAAAACTGTACAATAAGCCCTAATTTTATCTTACTCTTTTAGGATTCAGTCGAGCATGTTCTGCCCAAGTGTAAGAGCAAATAGCCTTGTTTTTGTGCAGAAAGGAAACAGAAAAATGGGTGCTTAAGAAGACTTAATAGTTATGTTAATAGCCTGTTCTATCTCAGATGCAAAATTGTATGCAACAAACCTGTCCTTCTGATTATTTTTTTAGAAAACAAAAAACCTAAGGGACATAGTCTAAGACCCTTGATTTTAATGGAGCGGAATAATGAGCACTTTTGGAAATCTTATATTTCCTGCTCTGAAATGTGAGTGGATTTTGATAATGAACTAAACAGGTGTTGGTAATCCCTCCAGCTTTGCAGTGTGCTTTTATTAAAACATTGGTTTTTGAATCCTCTTAAGAAATGTGATTTACAATATGCCATCATGTGTGTGTGGGCGGGAAGGGGGAATTAAATAAGAGAGTCAGCCATTATCTTTTGAAATGGGCTTGGAACTGAAATTATAATAACAGGCTACAACAATGAGAGCTGAAAAGCTTTTTGTGTGAGGAACAGGACTCAGAGATTCTCAGAATATGGTTTCTCAGACTTAACAAGAAAACCACCACTTCCCAAAAAGATCAAATAAACACACTTCACTGATTCATCTGTCACAATAGCAAAATATGGATGTAGGTTTGCTTTATGAGGTACTAATAGGTATGGAAATGCATGTTCTCAGAGCATCCTGTTTAAGGACTTGTGCAGATCTTATGGGCTCCATGTGGAGTCTTTTGAGAAGATAGAAAGTAGGTGTGGTTGTTGTTTTTTTTGAGAGTTGGAAATAGTATGGCAAAAAGCCTGGTTTCCATGGTGTATGTGCTCATTTAATAGTGGGAGGATTGTCAACAACAGGTGTCTATTTTTCCACTTTTAAACCATGTCAGGTGCCAGTCATCTCCACAGGGTAAGCTTAAACACTCAGAAGGAAGAACCTGTGGCCATACAGATATCATTGGACCATAACTCTCATCATATCTGACCATTGGCCAGAAGTAGCAGACAGCATGGGGGAGCAGCACTTGCCCGATATCTCAACAGCCGAGTTGCTGCTGATTACCAGGAAAAGATCAGCACAGTGTAAACCATATTGGCAGGGACACCAGATTTGCTGCACCATTGCAACAGTTCCCCACCATCTTGCTTCTCCCTCCTCTGCTTTAATTGGATTAGTTAGATTTGTATTAAAATTCAAAGTGAATAGAATTTCTTCTGCATCCCTATGGATGACCCAATATCCAGAGGACACAGTGAGATGAAAAGGTAAATACTTTGCCTAGATCACAGTATCCCATTTCAGAGCTGGATGTGCTATCAATTGGGGTTCAATTTTGTGACCTCATTGGTTTCAAACAGCTAAGACTTTCAGCACTGAGTTATTGTACACACTCTTCCCCCTTTTATGCTGGTCTGACTGAAATAAGGTTTGATACTGATACTAACCCCTTTAAAATGTGACTGATAAAGCATTCAATATAAACATTTTTATTCCATAAACATACTTGGTGCGCATTTCTTTTTATTTCATGTGGTGCTGTTGCTTCACAGATAACAAGCGTAACCTCCTGTGGTTAAATAGCATTTTGGCTGCTACTTCTATCTATTCAATACAATGGATTCTTTGGTTCTGCTACAAAACTCCCACTGATGTCAGTTTCCCAATGTTTGCAAATAGGTTCTTGGAGATTAAATCTGCTTTTGTGTGTAGCCTCATCACACATTTCATTGGCGTTATTAAGTATATCTACATCTCATATTCATGCTTAAAATATTCTGTTGGCACACAATCTGAAGAAGAGTCATCATATAGTCCTTTATTGCTGTTCAGATCTTCAAATAGTTTGAACAAGGATTCATTTTCAGCAGGCATTTGGGAAATTTGAATGCTTTCCAAAAGTATATACAACTCTGTTGAGCTAGAAGCTGGAACATTCCCTATCCCCACCTCCATTTTCCTTTTTTAAATAAAGGATATTAAAGAACCTGTAAGTGCTACTTTGTTCTTCACAGAGCTGCACAATTGTCAATGCACTTGCACACAGCCTCAATCTTTTATCATCTCCCTCTCAATACACACCTTGTTCAGAAATGAAGCAGTCCCCGCCCCGCCCCTTCCGGTTCACACCCCTTCTGCAGCGCTGAAATTGACAGATTGTTCTTACCACCGGATCTGTACTAAGGATGCAGTGCATGTTTTCCTCCACTGGACTCTGCAGACAGAGAGCTCCACCACAATGGAGGGCCTTTCTGTGTCTACTGACTGACCAAGCTTCACACTGTGATCATGTTCACTTACTGTAGATATACTGCTGTGTGACCTTATGCCCCTTAACAGCTTCACCCTTGTCCTTTTAATTATCCCAGTGAGCTGAAATGTTTTATACTGTGATGCCAATAAAGTTTTTGATTTGATTTGACTTGACTTATCAAGCAATTGATAGGCTAATGCTGGCTAATGCTGGCAGCCTTCTTGTGGGCAGTAGCTGGCATGAGGAGACAACGTGAGGGAATAATGCAAGCTGAGTTGAGCAAGCTGTGGATCTATTGGATCCTAAGCCATGCCAGAGTGGGTCTGATTCTCTTAGGGCTGCCATATGTCCAGATCAAAGATAGAATTGATGTGCAGGCAGAATTTGTGAAAGGCAGCTCAACAAATTTTGGGTTTCCTGGGGGGGGGGACTAAACAAATTTTGGGGTGTCCTGGTTTTTAACTTTTTGAAGTATTGCAACTCTAGACTCTTAGATAATCAACTGCCACACCCTGCCTTCTGCCCTGGCCAGCAGGAGCAGGATACCTTCAGAAGTGGCAGCAGTTTGAACACTGCATTCAACTCTGCTGCTCTTGAACCAAGTGTTAGGATTGCTCTGTAAATTCTTTTTCTTGCTTTGGTTTAAAAAGACACAAATCAAGCCTTTTCACCAACATGGACATTTGCATAGGTGTTCTGCTGCTGCTACTACTACTGTGATTATTATTGGTCTGGAGCGATTAATTAGACAGCACTACAAAGGGAGTTACTTAAATTGCCCCTTTTTAAAGGTTGTCAGCACACTGCCTTAAATTGGTGATTCCCTGGCTTGTCAAGATCGATCACACTGGACTAGAAAGATCATTAAACTGACTCGATAGAAGACAGCTCCTTACCTTACAACTGATCTCCTAAAGCTTCTGACATTGATGAGCACGTCATGCCTGGATTTATGCCATTTGAATCCATTCTATTTATAGAAGCTCATATCGTGGCTCAACTCCGTTATACTATAATCTGCTCCCCAGAGTTCTCAACATTATAGTGGGAGAGGCCCTGGCAACATTTTAACAACACTTGGCCTTTGTAAGAGCTGGTCTGTCCTTTGATGAAGTTTGATTAATTTCACATAAATCCGAAGGTCAAGCTTTTACTTATAAATGGTATTTTTAAAAGTCACTGCCACCACAGCAAGGCAATTTATTGTAGAGTTTCACATGGGCATATCAGAGGCCATCTAATAAGTTTGCATTATCAGAAGATCATATTTCTCCTCCTACTGATGTCCACTTTTGTGATGAGTGTTATTCCTTCATAATCTCTCAGCAAAACAATAACTGCCTTTCATTACTGGCATCAGAGCCTTGCTGGTAAAATAGGATCACATATAATGAATAGACATTTTTCATTTGCTCCTTGAAAAGGAAGACGGTTCTGTTTGCAAACTGGAATTCTCATTTTAATTGTAACTGACATGAGGAGGGCTTTAAATGCTGATTCAGAAGGTGTATTTATAAAAGTGGATTGATCATACAAAATATTCAAAATAGATACAGTCTTTCAATCTCATGTGTAGTTCAAACAAAGAAAAATAAAGTGGGGAAATTAACAAATTTAACACTGAAGCCCCTTTTAATGGTGTCATCTGAGATACTTAAGACACAGAAGGCCAGTTAGAAGCTATAAAGAATCCCAGGTTCTGAGATTACATTTGCAAGCTCTTTTAGTGCCCTTGGGTGCAGTTCATCAGGCCCTGGAGATCTGAATTCATTTAAAGTAGCTAGATGCTCCCTTATTACCTCTTTTCCTAACTTGGGATGCAGCACCCTCCTTAAATCATTTATCATGTTATCACCAAGTTGGGCACTGCTTTCCTTTTGAGCGTTGTGCCTTCTGTCACCCAATTTCTTAGTCTTCTCCATGCAAAGGATCTCCCACTTGTTTGTTATTTCTCTTGCTCCAAACACAGTAAAATAAACCTTTATTATTTTAGTTAGTTAATTAGTTAGTTAATTTCTTACTGTGGGAAGCACCAGCTAAATATACTTTGTGGTTATGTGCAAAACCTCCCATCTCCCATCCAACCATGGCACAGCGACTCTTTTGTCAAGCAAGAGATAAAAATTTGCTTCATTGCTTATAATGAAGTTAACAGTCTAATGTTGTTTGACATTACTTCAGGGTGTTTTGATGTGCAGTGTTCACACAAAATATTAAGGTAATTAATAGTTCGTGCTTTTAATCCTAGAGAAATTCTTCCTTTGACTCATGCAATTCCTTGTCAATGTCATCTCTCTTTCCCCCCTTCTAAAACAGTTGAGGAGGAACTTTTGTAATCATGCTAGAAAGTACACTAAATATATTTCTTTCCTTTCTCCTAATAGAAACTCCTTCCATCCAGTGAAAAAAAAGAAGATACAACAAAGGACATATCTGCAGATTGTTAAATTGTCAACAGGCAGTAACTGGCTGAGCCCTATTCAGGGTAGGCCCAGGGTAGGAGTATGATGGAGGGCAGATCTATAGCATGCATTTGAAGCACACCCAATGCACATTAAAAGCATATAACTTGCATGGCAAGGCCCCCAGACCAGCCCCTTGTTAAAATAAATTCACATGGACACAGAATATTTACTTTAAGTTTATTGGCAAAATTTAAGGCCACAACTTTATTGAATTACAGAAATGTGAGTGGTATTGGTTTAGGCATTGGCATAGACTATATTAGGCTCCTGCCCGCTTTGCAGGTAGTCAATAAGGGTAAACCACCCCAAAAGGAAGCCACATTGGGGGAACCCGCCTGTAGCTTTCCTCGGTGTTCCCAGAGGCCTGGCATGGCCCTAGCCCCTCAAGCGGACTTTGGACAAGAACCAGGCCCTGGATTCCTTTAACAGAATACCCTTGGTAAATGGAGGGGCAGGCGATAGCTGACTTCCCCTCCCGCACAAATCAATGAGCCAATGCCTAACTGCCAAACCTTACAAAGTTGTGACGATTGCTAAGAGGAAGGCAAAAACCAAGTGGCCAGTGCTAATCTGCCAAATGGAAAAATTCCTATCTAGCCCCTGTCCCAAGACAGCAGACCAACCAACGTCCAAAGCAAGGCCAGAGAAAACATAAATTACAGGGAGGATGGGAGGGTGTTTGGCAGCATGAGGCACAGCCCATGTTGCACTGCCACTTTTAACCCCCCCCCATGATCCCCCCACTCAAAAATGATTAGCCAATAGGCCTGGGGTGATCGTGATGCCACCCTGGCATGAAAACGTTACTCCGCCCATGCCAGGGTGGAGGGAGGAGCTGGGCTGAGGGCATACCTGCAACCAGGACCATTCTAAAGATGATCCCACTTCTCATAAAGCATCTTCTAAAACATAATATTTTAAGGGTACTACAGCTCCCAAGATTCTCTGGGGTAGTCTTGTGCTTTGAATTCGTGTTGAGTGTGCTTTAAATGTATATCTGCTCTTAGTTGGATACCACACATAAGCATTTCATAGCTTTTCATCAGAGTTTGTATCTATGTCCCACTACTAGTTATTAAATCAAACCCACTGAAATTGTCCCTGCAAATTCTTCATGTGCCATGTGGTCATGATATTAAAGCAAAGGGGCAGGGAAAAGCTATTTGCAATCTTCTATATGTCACAATAGATTCTAGAGTACGGCTACCAGAAATGCTTTCTTTGCACATGATTTTTTCTCTCTCTTGTAATAGGTGAAAATCAGGGTATAAGACAGCAAGAAGCAGATAGCTTCAGTTGAAAAATAAACACCTATTATTATGGGATTATTTCCAAAAGACAGGGGTTTTAAAGTGCACGCATGTCTTCCTACCAACACTTACTACTGTTTCTCTGTAAAGCATAATATTCACTGATTTAATCATATGCATTCTTGCCTGGAAGTAAACTAAATTGAATGCACTGTAACTTCTGAGGAAACTTGCAATAAACATTTATATTTATCAGAACTGTCTAGTATTCTATAATTGGATGTTTTACCTTAAATGTAGTACCTGGAATACTTTCAAAAGTATTCCCTAGATTCTGACTTGATTCTGGAGCTCCCATCCAAGTCTCCACAGGTGTTTCATGAAGTTCTGTATCAAAGTGTAAGACTAATTTGCATCAACTAAGGATCAAAATCATTATTCTCGTAGTTATGGTCTTGAGCAACAGAGCCACTGACATTTTGTAATCAATGCAGAGTTCTACTCCTTATTTTATTTTTCTGCAGTTAACACATGACAAATCAAAAATTATTGCAGTAACCATGAGTAGTGAGGCTAAGTGATTGACGAAAAATATAGTAGCACTGGTGGATATGATTCCGTAAGCTCTTTGTATACAAATGATAAAAAAGAAGATTCAATAAATGTAAAGCTATTACATCAGGCAAATACATTTACGGAGCGCTGGAGCCAGTGGGTTGGCTCGTTTTTATATGAGATGTCTGAATTATGTTGACAATCTAATAATGTGCCTGAGTAGCTAAAGGCTGGTACAGGCCTGCAGGAGACAGTAATGTTGCTGCAACATCTTATAACATTAAAGACATCATGGAGATAAATGAGACTAATGTAGTTTGAAAACGATCATCTCTCTTGGTTTTAAAAAAGAACTTAGGTAGATAAATGAATATTAGCTATGCAGTACACATATCTGTAAATGTGAATGTGTGGTTTATTGTAGATAGCTTTCCCATATAAAAAGTATTGAACTGTGCCTTTCTGCAAAGCATCACTGTCTGATTTTAAAGACCAACATATAATTAGAAGAGAGGGGAAACCGTCACTTTCTGTTTCTATCAGATCATAGTGATTACTTTACACGAAAATCACAAAAAATGGCATTATACAGCACAAGTAATGAAGTGTGGGTGGGAAGCCAGCTGCGTTGACATGCAAAATTAGAGACATTTCCTGACTTTGTGATTCCAAATGAAATATAGTCAAAATATTGCTCTGTGCCACATTTCAGAACACAGTCAATGGATTTATTTTATCTTGCTTTGAACTGCAATATTTATGAAAATGCCCAGATCATTTTGGAAAAGGTTGACAAATTTGCTCTCCTTCTCTGTGCCCCATATTTTTCTATTACTGATAGTTAACAGCTAACTTATTACAAGTAATTGCCAATTTAATCCATTCACTATTTTACAGAACCCTTGCAAAATTAAGTTTGCATAGTGACTCATACATAATTGCTATTAATTTGATGCCATTTTAATTGTGTGGAATATTGCACACCTTGGACTACCAGACTAATTTCAGTTCTACAAATTTCATGTAAAAGTACTGTGCCGTATTTCAAGGTTTTGTTGAGAATGCTTCAAGGATCAGAATCATCACCTGGGATAAGAAAAAGAATAGGGAACACAGATTAGTTTCCATCCAACCTGAACATTCACATGCTACGGTATTGTAGGAACACGACTATAGAAATGTCAGAGGAAATATATCAGAAAGGGTGAGATCCAGTTCTGGAAGCCCACAGGTGCAAAAACCATTATGGGAGTCCTATTCTAAACGCACCACAACAGCCAAATCCAATGGGTGGCTTGGACTGGCAGAAGGGTTTCTTCGTATTTTGTACTCATTTGTACACTGTTTTCTACTAATATACTGTACTTCTGTTTGGTCTAGCACTTGTGCAATATTCATCTGCCCAGCCATGGAGAGATCTGAGTGGTAATCTGTTTGCAGGTGGGCACTTGTTTCCAGAAAGGAGGGAGTGGGAAGTACAGTGTGTTGATGCATGCAGGTCATGTTGGGAGTGGGGAACTGTCAAACATGCCATCTGCTCTTGGCACCAAGCCCACTGTTCCTGAGATATCAGTGCAGGATTAGTTGGCCACCATTTGGAGTTGAGTAGATCTTGTCCCCTCCACATTCATAATGGCTTCCTTACTGCTGTGTGTTGTTGTTGTTTTGCCTACCCCAATGAAGTGTATTGTTAACAGGATTGGGGGAATCTCAGGGAAATCTGAAAAGGAGTCCAGAAAGGAGGTTGAAAGCACAAAGAATGATGGGCTGGATTTTGGGAAGAGTCTAAGAAGGTGGACAGAGGAGTGTTCCGCTCACAAAATATCAAGCATAGTATTTTTTTTAAAGAAAATAAGATTCTTATACATGTTCACTCCATGCAAATGTGTTTAATGTTAATAAAAAATGGCCCTTGTTATTCCAACTCACTGTTGCCTGTTGTCTATATTTCCAACCTCCACTAGCATAGAAAATGCCTTGTGAAATAATGCCAATTCTCCTGCTGCTGCTGCAAATGTTATGTTGGGCGTTGTTCATACTAAGGTGCCCCTAAAAGAAGGTGGCAGAAAAAGTCCATATATATATATATATAATATGATTTCAATAGATACTCATTTCCTTCACTCTTCCATAGTCCAAAAATAACAGAAAGCCTTGTAACCTCTGCTGCATCTCTCTAAAACTTCATTCCCCCCCCCCCACCAAAGCATTTGAATTTAATGATAATATTTTAAGGAATATCCTTTGACTCAAGCATGAGTTATCCTGTATTGGATGCTACATCAGGTTGTAATGGCAAGCTTTTAAACACTGCCTTTGAAACAAAACAGTCTTCCTTGTGAAGGCACCTTTGATGGTTTCATGTATCCTTGCTAAAAAGAAGTAAGAGTTTGGCAAAGCTAGCAGGTTCCTTGGATGAACAACTTCAATATTTGTGCTTGAGCTGCAGGGGGGAGCCCTGGTAGAGGCCTGGTTTGATAAAAGCAGCAGGCCCAGGTTTGATTAAAAGCAAGGTGACCAAGGCAGAATAAAAGTGTGCCAGTGAGAAAAGTGCTAAGTAGTCAAGGCAAAAAGAGGAATGGTTCCAGATTTTGTAGATCGGGGTGGAAGAGCAGGAAAGAGATAGGAAGATTTTTTAAAAATTCACCATTAAATATATAGGACATCATATTTTCATTTTTGTAAGCCTTCGAGTGAATTTTCATATGCATGTAGGCAGTAGATGAATACAGATGAGGAGTGCTAATTCATCATGGTATGCATGTTACCATTTGATAAGCTGGTTAGCTAGACTGTTTTGCCAAATGTTATGGATAATCATAATAACTCCCTTGATTCCCTAGATTTCTGATCAGGTGTAGAAGTGTGGGTAGATATCTCCCCCCTCCCAGCTTGGCAAGACAATGCAGTTAACTACTTTAGAGTATGATTATATACTTCTGCTCTGTATGGTAAGTTATGACTTGGTAAATGGTCACTTGTGTACAGCCAAGCAGAGGAGAAGCAGTAATTGCATGCTACTTTCTTGAAGCTCTTTTCTTGGCTTCCACAACAACTTGTTCCTCCTGCTGTGCTGTGACTGCAGGTGGGGAACTGTCTCAATAGCAGGTAATTGAGTACAGGTAACACAGAGTCATGAACATGTAATTATTTATTCTGTTATTTGTAGTCTGCTTACATGCCCTGTGAAAAAGCATCTGGCTTAAATGTACCAAACTATATAACTTTGGCATTTTAAAGGCCTCCTGCTGATTGTGCTGCTGTGGATACTGTTTGTTCACATAAAGATGGGAAGCTTTGTCCCAAAAGAGAGACAGGAAGCAGCAATGGGGAGTCTTTTAACACTGTGTAAATTAAAGCAATCCAAAGAAATTTCAAACTGAACAGAAGTTTCTCGCTTGTTTTCTCTCTCTCTCCTTTACTAAATAAATACCATAGCCTATTTGGTATGCACTCTAGTTTTTACTCTCTGAAAGATGTTGTTTCTTCAGATTCAGAAATAAGTCCTTCTTTGCTGTACCAGCCATTAAAACATACCCCTTGGCACCCCACTAGTCACTCTTCTCCAGGATGAAGAGGAACCATTGATGAGCACCCTTTGGGTTCGGTCAGTCAGCCAGTTACAAATCCACTGAGTGGTAGCATAGTCAAGACCGCATTTTACCAGCTTCTTTACAAGAATATCATGGGGCACCTTGTCAAATGCCTTGCTGAAATCAAGGTCGACTACATCCACTGCGTTCCCTTCATCTACCAGGCTTGTAATTCTGTCAAAAAATGAGATCAGGTTAGTCTGACATGACTTATTTTTCAGAAATCCATGCTGACTATTGGTGATCACAGCATTCCTTTCTAGGTGCTCACAGACTGTTTGCTTAATGATCTGCTCCAGAATCTTCCTTGGTATTGATGTCAGACTGACTGGGTGGTAATTATTTGGGTCCTCTCTTTTCCCCTTTTTGAAAATAGGGACAACATTTGCCCTCCTCCAGTCTGCCGCGACTTCGCCTGTTCTCCAGGAATTCTCAAAGATAACTGCCAGTGGTTCTGAGATCACATCTGCCAGTTCTTTTAATACTCTTGGATGCAGTTCATCTGGCCCTGGAGACTTGAATACATCTAAACTAGCCAAGTATTCTTGTACTATCTCCTTAGTTATTCTGGGCTGTGTTTCCTCTGCTGAATCATTTGTTCCAAATTCTTCAGGTCAGGCATTGTTTTCTTTATCGGAGAAGACTGAGGCAAAGAAGGCATTGAGGAGTTCAGCCCTTTCTGTGTCCCCTGTTTGCATTTCACCATCTTCTCCTCTGAGTGACCCCACTGTTTCTTTGTTCTTCCTTTTGCTACGAACATACCCATAAAAGCCTTTTTTGTTGCTTTTAACCTCTCTAGCAAGCCTGAGTTCATTCTGTGCTTTAGCTTTTCTGACTTTGTGTCTACACGTGCTGGCTATTTGTTTGAATTCCTCTTTGGTGGTTTCCCCCCTTTTCCATTTTTTGTACACATCCTTTTTTAATCTTAACTCAGTTAAAAGTTCTTTAGATAGCCACCCTGGCTTCTTTAGGCACCTTCCATGTTTCCATCTCATTGGTATTGCCTGAAGTTGTGCTTTTACTATCTCCCTCTTAACAAACTCCCAAACTTGTCCCCTTCTTCTTGTGCCCTCCATCTTTCCCAAGATCAGGGTCTTTTTCCAGGGAGTCTTCTCTTCTCACCTCGTTCTTGCACATCATTACAATTCCACTTCATGAGAAAAATGGTCCAAATGTTTTCCAAACATGTTGGAAATTTTAATAATAATACAATTTTAATAATACAGTTATTACAAGTAATCAAAGGCACTAAAAATACATTCCTAAATGTCAGCATTATTATTCAAATGGTAAAAGAAAAAGAAAAAGAAACATTTCATGTCCAGCACAGGGATGGGGGAGAAATACCAATCCACCTATATTTAGAGGCAAACCTATCTCATTTGCACTTTTTGAAACAATATGTGAACCGAAACACACCCATCCTTCAGAATTTGCACTTCTCTGAATTTTGCAATGCAATTCTCCAGCCAAGGCATTTGTACAAAAAATTCATGTACTAGGGTAAAATATGCAGAAAAATAATATATTACTGAAAATAACATGCAGAAATGTATTATATAAGCCAAATTATTTACAAAGATGTGTACATTAGGAAAAATTCACTGAAAAATTTACATGAGGAAATAATAATACTAATAATAATAATAGAAAACATGTGAAAATGTGGAGAATTGAAATTAAGTTTGATCTCAGCCAGCTTCCACCTTGCTGCCTTCCTCTTTACAATCTGTCCAGAGGGTGCAACTCTTCCTAACTATCAGGGAGGAGGAGATTAAAACTAAAATTCTGGTCTCACCAACTCTTAGTTTCCCTATCTTGTGTCCTGTCAGTCCCAATGGACACCAGCCACCACTGTGTAGTTAAGATTGTATAAATTATCCAGTGGCAACTGAGGGAGGGGAATCCATTTAAAGAAGTAACAACTAAGAAATGCTTTCATTAAGAACAGTTAAAAGCTACAAGCTCATCCTTTGGCAAACACACACAAACAAACAAACACGCATATGCGTGAGATAATTGTTAGTCTACAACATGGATACTGTAGGAGAACTGTCATTTTACAATCCCTGTAATCTCAAAAGCATTTTCAGAGATGGGAATAAAAGCACTAATGAGGTGAGTTTTCTTTACCAACACAATTATTAATACAAGGTGTTGGTGGAAGGGGGGGGGGTAAAAATTTGACAGATAATTCCATAGCAGCGTATGCTTTAATATATACCAGGCCGTATTCATAAATTTTAATAGAACTATTTTTCATTGCGAGAACTGTTAGAGAATTCTGTAGGCTTTCTGGCATCGTGGTAAGATGAATGATGAATCAGATGCAACACAGGGCTCCTTAATAATTTATTGGGTCATGAGTTATGGTTTTATTCAATTGAAAATTATTAGATGGGCTTGCCCCAGGCACCAAGCATGCTATATGTGAAAAGGAGAAAATAGATTAAGCAAACACTCAATGAGTTTAATCATTTCAAACAGGGCACTGGATAAAGGCCTTGACAGATTTGTCATTAATTCCACAGACGTTTTTACCTCCACACAACATAATCACAAGATGGGACTTGTCAGTGAAACCGAGGAAATGTGGTGTTTGTAATGAATAGTCTAACTCATCCATTATTTTCATGTGAATGATTTATATTTTCTTCAGTGTGGAAGGACAAAGGACAACAGATAAGACAAACTGCCTCTTCCACCCAAGCAGCAATGTGGAAGCACCTCTTTTGGTGCATGGACTGAGCTCCCAAGTTCTTATTGGCTAACTGGACACAGTTCCCTCAGCTGATAGATGAGACCAGGATTTACATATAAGCTAAACAGGCTATAGCTTAGGGCCCCACTCTCTTGGCCCCCACCCCCAAAATTAACTATTAATATACTTCTTCTTAATTGTATTTCAGTTCAACAATTTGATAAAATACATATTTTGTTATGTACAAATTGCTTTAGATACCTATTAGATCCATAAATTACCATATAGCATATATTTAACAACAAAAACAGCAACAATATGTTGTTGACAAAGGACAGGTGGACATATAAAGGGCGCCATTACCTTCAGTAGCTTAGGGCCTCTTCAAACCTAAATCCTGCCCTGGATGAGACACTACTGTGGCTAGGCAAGCAAAAAGATGAAATTATATTATCCTCTGTACACATAAACGTACACATACCCACAGCCAAGATTCTGTCATAATACCATCCATCCAAGTGGTGCGTGTGTTTTCTTTACATGCCTCTTGATCAGGCAAGGGAATCTGCTTGGGCAACAAAAAGATGCTGACCTTTTCTGACTGTCTACATAACTTGCAAGTACCTGAACTCCACAAATTTTTGACTCACTAATTCACTCACCTGCTGTTGTGTTCAAATTGGCACCTATTAGAGAACATGTTGCAACTATTGAGGCAGAACTCATACTGCAGTATTCCCAAAGTCACTCTGTTAAACTGAAATGTTGATAAGGTGGGTGACTACGAACTGGATTGTCAAAAGGTTGCTCTATCAGAAACCTTCAGGGAAAAAGTACTGATGCTGACATTCCTTTTCACCTTCTGTTCTATATGTACATCTAGCATGCTGCACTCCTGGCTCTGGTTTACTTCTTGTTTCCAGAGGCCTAAACTGCACTTTACATTAAATTCATATTTGCATTTTTACCCGTCTCTTTTTTTAAAAAGCAGCTCTCTGCCCCCTCAGCTGCATTTGGATTAAGATAAGGAATTGGAGAAGATTGTGTCAACTCTCCACACCCACCCCACCCTCCACGCCATGATCCCAGTGCAAATCACCCTCTCCTGAAGCTGCCACATATCCTGGGGGGGGGTCACCAATTGTGAAGAGCAATCTCAATATGTGGCCCTGATTTACAAATTGGGGCACTGAGGATACAGGAAATGGTTGCCCAACTCTCCCCACTTGTCTTGTCCAAGAACAAATATTCAGAGGCATGGCGCCTACAACAGTGGCAGTAGAACACAATCATCTTGGCTAGTAGCCATTGAGAGATATCTTCCATGAACTTGTGTGATCATCTTTTGAAGTTGGCTTCAGCTGCTACATCTTGTGGCTGTGAAGAAGCAGAAGACTGCTTCACAGTCACAAGATGCATCAGCTTCACCCATCAAGCTATTGAAGAAGTATACAAGATAAAAACAGAGTAAAGCACAAAATCATAAGCTATAAAATCAATTCAGCAAGTTCCCAAAACAATAAAACTCTATCTACAAAACACAAATTGCTTTAGTTATAAAATTGATATTCCATAAATGACTGGGTTGTATCTCAGGAAATCCCTTTTAAACAAAACTGTCTTCAGTAGATACCTAAACATCATGATGCTAGCCTCATTTCAGATGGTAACTGATTCTAGAGAACTGGAGCTGCAGCACTAAGAGTCCAGTTTCCAGTATAGGCCAAGTGCACCTCTGGGACATACGGTTCACTCAACAGAGCTCCATCTGAGGAGTGCAGTTGCTAGTCCCAACTTGATAAGAAACAACAGCAAATTTGTTTTTCTCATTATACCTGTAAGACAGTATGATTTATTTTCCAGTCATCGAATTAACCCATAGAAAAAGGGGCTTGCGGAGAGGACTCATAATTCATTTTAGGTTTCCTGCTTGTCCTTTGGAGTAAAATACTTTTAAGTATTTTGCCTCTTATTCTACATCATATGTAATTGGGTTGCAATAAGTGATGCCGCTGCAGTATCTCCATCTTTCCCAGTAGGAGTAGCAGAGGGAGGTCCCAGTCAGAAGCTCAGTGGAAATGAATGGAGGCTAAGCAGCAGAAGTGATTAGCGGATTGTAACATTGACCTATATTGCACATAAGATGCACTTATCTCTGGAAATTGTCAAATTAACCCATGTATTTGATTTGGATCCCCTTTATAATGCTCAGAGATGCCGCAGGCAAATGATTAACAGTCAAAGCATACTTGCATAAGTGAACTGAAGTGCCTTTCCTTCTTTCATTTTTTTTAAAAAACCAAACAAAGAGGATAAACTCTAAATGAAAGTGATAATCTTCAAAAGCAGAGGCTTATAATACCCGCTGGAAATAATAATATCAGTCTGTTATTGCCATAGCGAATAGTTGTGGTAAATCAATATTTAACCACAACAGAATCCTAGGCAATGTACAAAACTCAAAATGAACGCCATCCCTTCCCAGAGGCCTTGCATTCTACCACAATGGATAGGACCACAATGGATAGGACAAAAGTTAAAGAAGTTGGTTATTATAGTGTCAGGGTTTGTTCACGTGAGTGAGAAGAGAAAGAGAAACTGGTAACAGCAAATGCTTGGTATATGGGTCTATGGCTGCACTGAAAATCATCTTGTAGAAATGAAATTTCAGGGGGGGGGGATTTGAAAAGGAGGAAATAATCACTGAATGGATGGACACAAAACATGATGACTGAAGAAATGGAAGCAGAAGTTCCTACCCTCTTCTCCAACTATGCTTTAGTAACAGCATCACTTATTTGCATTGCACCACTACAGCAAATTTGCCAGTACAGGGTAGGTCTCCTAAAGTATACCTGTAACTTGCATTAGACATGGCTTGTTTCATATTCTTCCACTAATACTGAAAAGCCATGTTTGTCTACCAAAGGAGTTTGTTGTTCAATTCGCTTCCTGAAATAATTGTTTCAAGAGAATGAGGTTTCAGACTAGTAATTTGCTACCCTCAAGGTATTTTCCATTAGCTTTTTCCTAAATTCTAACCAAGTTACTTTGAGCAATTTTAAATGCACATTATATTTCTAACCTAATATGTTTGCCCACAATTTTTCACCAGCAGTCAAGCTTAGCTAACAAAAATCTGTTACTTTAAGCACTGTTAGATTTTCTATTACATACCTCATTAGAATAAAATCAAAACAGATACATTTCTAGATTTATTCTAATATTTACAGAATAATTTCTTCAGTTTTGTGGCTGGGTATTCCTGCATACACACAGAAAATACTATTATTTATTATTTATATTATTTATAAAATTTGTTTTCCACCCTTCATCCAGAGACCACAGGATGGTTCACAACATAAAAATACAAAATGTGAAAATACACAATAAAACAATACAAAACCCAAACCAATACCTGCCCCCTTCCACAAGCACAAACACTACTAGCTTAATCAGTTGTTTAGTCTCATTTGCAATCTAATATTATAGAATGGGTTGTAGTTTGCCTGAGCTTAATTATAATGAAGTTCTAGAAATAGATTCTTATTCCCTATTTCTGTTTCTGTTTTTTTTTTTTTATTCACTAATTCTGTTTCTGAGCAATCTCCCAGAATCAAACCTGGGAGCTTAAGAATCTGATTATAAGGTGTCAGGTAGTCATTTATTTTACAAAAGCAAAAGGGATTTGAGAATATTGGAAGTTGCCCTATATACCAACTCAGACCATTGATCCATGTAGCTCAATATTGTTTACGCTGATTGGAAGCAGCTCTCTAGGATTTCAGACAGAGGTCTCTTTCAGCCTTTTCTTGTGATGCCAGGAATTAAATGAAGAAACTTATGCATGTAAAATATGTGCTCTGTGACTGGGCCGTGTCATATAATACTATGTTATACTAAGCGTGCAATACTATGGCAAGATCTCCCAGGATGAGCAGCTATGGATGCAGCCAATTACTGGCTAGGTCAGCTGATTCTCAGCTCAGCTGGCAAAGCCAAAGCCTGTATAATTCCTCCCAAAGTGGGGATTATGAGTTTTGAGAACATAGTGGAGCAGACCAGAGTTGGGGGACCCTAAGCCTGTTTAGCTTGGTCATATGACCTGGCAACCCACTACAGAACATCATTTTAAAGGCTTGTTTCCCTTTTGCCAGGCAGGATTAGGAACAGCAGCAGCAGCAGGGTTTGAAACTGGTTTGAAACTGGTGGAATTTTAGGCCAGCTTAATTTACATTGGCTTTATGCCAGTTTCTGGAGCATAGGATTGCTCCCCAAGTGTTTTGTTTTATTGTTTCAGCATTTCTATTGCCTAAAACTAGGAACAGCAAAAAAAAATGTTAGTTTCTCATTTAATGTGAACCTAACTAATTCACATTTTCTGACCCAGTAAGCACAGCTATCCTTTGACATCTCCACTGCTTCAGTTGTGTTTTTTTTATGGTATGGGTAAAAGTTGCAACACAGTAAGGGGGGAAATGGCTTCAAATGTGTGTATGTTAGAAAAAGAATATATTAGGAGAGACACACGTGATAACTGGTACACATTTTTCTGTAGACTTTTCAAAAAGTTCAACTGTAAACTGGAAATAGAGCAAAATGAAATTAAAAATGGGAAACTGAGAAAAACCAAAACTGGAAAATTAATGCATCTCTACAACCTTGGACCTTCCATAAACATTGCTTTTAATTTTCTCTAAACTCTAGTTATCAAGAAGTGAAAAAATTAAACAGATGGGACATGCCTCTTAAATGGTTGACAGGGATGTGAAGAAATAACATAATTCTCAAGAGGCAATATTTAAAGATCTCTTGTTAAATAGAATATTTTCCCCCACCAAATGTAGCTGAACAGGTTTCTGTAACATTTTACATAAGTATATGAAGCAACTGAAAAGGGCTATTGAAAATGCCAGGAAGACCCTCAGAGATTGTATTGTAATTTTCTTTAATCTTCTTTTTTTTAAAAAAAAAGGAAAGAAAAGAAAAGTACATTGACTATAAACCTATTCTGGAAGCTCGCAACCTTTAAATCTCTCAAGCTGGGTAACTAGAGGGATTCTAAAGTTTAACACAATCTAATAACAAATTGAAGAGGCATTGACTAAAATCTGAGAGGCACAAACGATCTGCAAAATCAAATCCATGCCACAGGCAAAAGGAAGGATTTCTGGAAAGATTTTTGTTGCTAAATCTTAAGAATGGTAATAAAGCATGTCCTAAAGGAAGGTGCTTTTGTGTGCGCTGCAATATAGAATTTGCTACTAAAGGTTGAAATGAGAAGAAGCAATTCGCAACTCAGCATTTATTTAAGAACAACTCACTGAATTGAGGTAGAACAGCTCAGTCCTATGGGGCAGGTGTGGGGAACCTCAGCCTGGAGGCCAAATGTGGCCCTCAGGGCTATCGGTCCAAGCCAAACTCCTCACAAGCCCTGCTCCATGCCCTTGCTGAGTGTAGCTAGAATATGTCATTGAACTGTGATAATACTTCCAGATAGCCTAGAAATATATTGCTCTTGGGTGACTGGAATGTAGCCTGATGTGCAAAGGCAGGAATGGCATCTGTTGCTCTACTCACTTTTTTTCCTCTGGCCATGTTGCCCCTGGAGAGTTGCTCACGAAAGAATATATAGTCCACAGGCTTAAAAATGTCCCTTACCCCTGCTACAAAGGTTTAACCTCCTCTCCTCCCATATTTTTCTGTCTTCTGTGAACTCTTTCCAAGTTCAGGCTTGTTTTTCCTAATAAGGGGTAGACAACTCTGTCACTTTAGAAATTTCTCAGCTCTTTTTATGATCGTAAATTTAGCTACCTGCCTGGAAATTTGTGATTATTTTCAAAAAATCATAATGAATATTTGTCAGCATTTCAGTGCACATTTTCCTTAATATACACATTTTTTCAACCAGTTTCTCCTTCTATAATGCATTTTTGTGTGTTATTTCCACTAATGTATGCATTTTATGTCCACTTTCCCCAAATATATGCATGTTGGTATATGTGGGTTGGTTGAGAAACTGTGTCACAAAATTCAGAGAAGTGTTAATTCAGAGAATTATCAAAGGATAATTGTGTTTTGGTTCACGTATGGCTTCAAGAAATAGTTTCTAAGTAAAATACAAATAAAAAAATGAATTTATGCACCATCCCTATTACAGTGGTACATTGGGTTACATACGCTTCAGGTTACAAACTCCGCTAACACAGAAATAGTACCTCAGGTTAAGAACTTTGCTTCAGGATGAGAACAGAAATCGCGCAGCGGTGGCACAGCAGCAGCAGTGGGAGGCCACATTAGCTAAAGTGGTGCTTCAAGTTAAGAACAGTTTCAGGTTAAGAATGGACCTCCGGAACGAATTAAGTACTTAGCCCGAGGTACCACTGTAATTACTTGTGTGAAGGGGCAACATTAGTGTTATGAGGCTACACCTTTAGCCTTCATTGCATGGCTCTTGGGGGCTTCCATGTGTCTTCTTTCCAGCTTCTGATTCAAATACATGCAGCAGGTAGCTTGTGGAGGCTCACCTTGTGACCTAGAACCCTGCACAATCAGCATTTTAAATCAGAGAGCCTACTTAGTACAACAGGCCCTCTCACTCCAAATATTAGCTGAGAACATGTGGGGAGCCAGAGGAAGCCATGCAAAAACAGGAGTGCAGTACACAGTCCCATGGTTCTTTTGTATTTTTGTTACCCTCTCACATTAGTACCAACTGAATAGGGCTTTCTTAGTCCCTGGAGGTGGTGCACAGATGGGGAAAGGGAAGATTCTCACAGCAGAATTTTGTCAATTTCATACTCTATTACAAACAAGGAACTGAACTTGACAAAGTCTTGTATGTTCCTGGAGTTCTCAACTGCCACACTGGAGAGTGTTTCAAAATTACAAACACCCACCCACAAAAGGAAAAATTCATGAAGCAGAGTTGGTGTCGCAAATAAATGCTCAATCCTGGAAGTTAAAAACCAACCACTTTTTTTAGGCACAAAAAAAAATGGCATTGGGAAAAGAAAAAATTGGGTAATTCATTACACTTCTATAGCTAAAATCTACAGAGTACTCAAGGTCGGATGCATTTTCCCATACAAAATGTAATGTGGTTTGTACGCTGTGGACAACTGTGTCCAGATAAGAACATCACAAGATGTTGTCCTGATTCCATAGAAGCCATAACTTTGTATGTAGCCCCTAGAAATGCACTTGTATGAATGGAAATGAGCTAATGAAATGTACCTTCATTTGCTTGGTTCCACAGTGGTGGGCCTGGGCGTCTCAAATTTCAGTGGCTCCCTGAACAATGCCAAAATCTGGCGTCCTTCCACCTTTTGCCTTCTGCTGCATGTCATAGTTGTGGTGCCTACTGTGGTACCACAGAAGCTCTGCACCCAGTGCAATGAAACCATTCATGCTCCCCTAGATCTGCCTTTGGGTTCCACCACATGCTCCTTCTGACTTTTAACAAATCCCACTTTTCTCCCCCTAGGCACTCTTCACTGGATAAAGATTAAGTATATTTCTGTTCACCCATATTCTCTTCTCTCTTCCTGCACCCATCCATATAAGCAAAGCTCATTACAACACTCACATTTTTTTATAAAAGAAAATCATTTCTCTTTAAGGTTCTCTTGAGTTACCTTTAGGCTGTGAATCAACAAAATGTTTCACAGCTTCTAAGTCACATTCTCCCCCTGCTGTGCCACTGTTTTAAGAATAGCTCTGTAAGCCATTAAAGGACAGTGTTCTTCCCAATGCTTAACCTAATGTTTAAAAAGCTGTTACCCCAAGTAATATTTTAAAGAAATTTCCCTAGTCTATATAAACAAGCTGTTTCATTGCATTCTCCCTCTTTCACTTCACACAAAGACAAATACAGAGTTGCTAGATCCTTTTCCAGAGGCTCTGCTGATCACTTTTTAAAAAAAAATTCAGAAGCAGTGAGAGAAAATATGTCTTTAGCAGGCAAGGGCTTTTTCTCACCTTATCCCAGCTGTCCCACAGGATATCACTCATTGGTTCCTGCTACAGGAAACAGGGCTCCCGTTATACCCCATATCACTTAAAAGGAAAGGATGAACAAGGGAGCCTTTTATGCATCAGGTAATGCCACATGATTTGTTTTCCAACTTTTATCTCAGCCATCAGTTCTGTAAGATCTCTCTTTATCTTTTGCCCTCTGACAGGCAGATGATCCAATTCAGGGCACTACTACTCAGCTTCCATTATTTCTGTGGGCATTATGAAGGTAAGGAACCATATAGTTTTCAAAGAAGTAAAAACAAAACCATGGCTTTGCCAGCACACCCTGGAAGAAGACTCATGAGACGGTGTAATGGTGGAAAGGTAATATTTATTCAGATATAACAGCAGAAGCACTGCCAACAAAAATCACATTATGTAAGTGTTGAATCAAGAGTATCAAATTAATGAATATGAGAGACACATTCCTCCACTCTCCTGGGCATAAAAACAGCCACATCCTGCGACTCCCCAGCCAAGGACTCGGAAAAAAATACTCTCTTCTTGCTAAGTGAGCCTTGAGCATGTGAGCCCAAGGAATCCCCAGGTTGTGCAATGCAACTCAAGAATGCTCTTAACCCAATGATGCCTCAGGTTGCCTGTCAATTAAGTCCTTAAATACTCATGCTGAATGCCAAACAGATCACACACCAAATACATCAACCGCAAATCAATGTAGGCAAAAAGTAGGAATCACAAGGGCCAATGAGGAGCTCCCTCAAACATTCCTACTTATTCCCTTGGAAAGGGTGACTAACAAAACCACACGCTATAGAGGGAAAGGGGAGCGGCACTTCAAAAGAAAAGAAGGATATTGAGGGATCAGAGCAGGTTGAAATTTCCCCCTTCCTATTGAGCACTCCAGCCCATGATATCCCCAAGACTCCCTCCCCTTGGGAGAAATCAACTCATGTCTTCTCCTCAAAGGGTGGTGGTGGCAAATTCACCCCTGCTAAAGAGCAGGAGTGCAATTGTGACAGTAAGGCAATATTTGCTTTACAAGCAGTGGTGATACAGCCAAGTAGCAGTGACATTTCCCAAATAGCTTTTTATTGAGCATTTGCTTATAATGACCAAGCCGCTACTTAGCAGATTTTCCTCCTCTAGAAGTTGAATCTCCATTTCTACACTTCCCCAGCGCTGTTACTACCTACCCTTAAAAACAATCGAACATATGGGCTGCATTATAAAATGCTATATCTGCTAGCAGAATGCTAAAGACATTTGGCAGAAGCCTTAAGCTTCCAGCAGGAGAAGAAAAATAATTACTTCTATTTAAACAATAAACACATTTACAAGAATAACATGAAAGTTTCACAAATTCCTGGTTACAGATGGGCTGAATGAGAACTACCTTCTGCTCCTTTCTATCCACAGGGAACAAAGCAAACATTACACCTGCCTTTGATTCAGTTTGGCGCTACAGTGAAGCAAGTTAACTATGCAAGGCTAAGCTAGCACCAAAGAATCGACTTTGGGAGGAGAAGAGGGAGAGCCAATGGGCCAGCTTTTGAACTGATTTACATTTAAAGCAGTCATGTTAATTGCTGAGTTGTTTCTTCAATGGACCATATGTACATTGATGCAAAACTTGTTGGACTGTTGCCTTGCTGTTCTGAGAAAGGGAAGCTTCTACAGGGTTCAGTGTTGTGCTGATGACTTGAGAACCCATGACAATTTAACCATGATTGTTGTACCAACAGATATCAACTCTTTTGCTCTTAAGATGACTCTCATATATATAATTTATATGTTGTCTTCCAAAACATAAACGTTTTGATTGCATGATGTTGCCTTCTGCCCAAAGTACTGATTCACTGAGGTTCATTGTCCATTTCAAGGGCGAGCAGAAGATAGATCTGGTTCTGCTGACAGGCCTTTGGTGCTAGTCACTGTTCCTGCCAGAGGACAGGCTGCTGTCATTCTCGTAGAGCTGGTCTAGAAACTAACATGGTTTGCCAAATTAACAGAAGCACGGGGGCTGTCTGACCTGGACAACAGAGCATCTCCATAAGATTTCAGGGAAGGGGGTGGGCCACAGCATCAAAACTTACCCCCCAAAATGAGTTTTTACTGAATGGCAAGAAAAGTAAAGACTAGCAAGCAGGATGATTCAATGCTGTGTGTAGTGAGTGAGAAGAAGAAGCATCCACCACAGGAGGACTGTGCGGTGAGGTGGCAGATCTGATCCCATCCCCTGTCACTGCACTGCTGCCACCCCCACTGGGGCTTCATCTATGCCGTCAACACAGTTCCATTGCCCTCACCGCTGCCATTGTACTCTTGACCCTGTTGCTGCTGTAGCAGGTGAAGGTACAGTTGCGGTGATGGTGCTGGCAGCACTGTGGGAGCAGGGAGTGGACCTGGATCTGCCAGGGAGCATCATCATTGGGATGCAGACAGTATCAGGCAAAATGTATTGGATTGGCCCTTGCATCCACCCACCACCACCTTCTCACACGAAGACATAGCTGCCTGGTATGTCCCTCTTTTTCATAGTTTCCCCTTCTTTCTGCCCATGCCTGCCTCTTTCCTATACCTCACCCCCTGACAGCTCCTGATTGCTCTGGGCTGCCCAACCCAACTCACAGCAATCCAAGGCTATCTCAGCCTGACTCAGTCAATGTCCAGATTCCCCTGAATGCACCCAAAACCAGTGCCTGGGCTTCATGAATACACTACCCTTCCACCCTTTAGAAGGACTGATAATTAAAAAGCTATTTTCTTTCCCAGGAAGGAAGAAAATGTTTTCTGTAGCATACAACTGAAAGAGAGAGAAGGATTGGAATTAATTACCATAGATCATTTCAATTGTGTGTGCTTTCTTGATGTTCCAGAGTCAGCAGTTATGATTATGTTAACAAAAAATAAGTCACGGGATAAAGCTACGCTGCTGGTTGTTCTCTGGTAATTACAGCAAGCCTTCGCTTTCATTGAAACTGCTCTGTGCTGATTGAAAATAGGCCTGGTTCAATTGAACTGTTTCTATTACAGAATGGCTGCCAATTTGTGGGGTCACGTTTTGGTGAGGGTTTGTGCATCACTGTTGAGTGCTCATGTCACTTATCTGCTTTTTTAAAGAAACGAAAACAAAAAAACATAAATGCACACATACTCTCCTTTTCCATCTGACAGTGAGAGAACAGTTGACTGTCACCCATCATTCACACACACCCCAGAAGGGGCAGAAGGAGTAGGAGAAAGTGGGGGGTGGGGAGAGAGTAGACTCCTCCACACTGTCAGTGTTTTGTGGGAGAGATTCCAGTGCATATTAGGAAATTAAGGTTTGCACAATTAAGGTGAATTACAGCACCCTCACCTGAATGCAACAAATCTACTTTCTATAAGACAAGTCCTAACCTCACAAACAAAGCAGAATGAGTGCTCAATAAAAACTGGATACAATCGATCATCACAAAAGCTTTGCACAAGTAAATCAAGAGGAATGCTTAATAAATAGGTCAACTGGAGGAGCTGAGAGGGACAGAGATTGGAAAAGAAAGTATGCAGGATTGGATACTCCCATCTAGAACTAGAACTCCCATCATCCACTGCTATCATCACCAATAGTCAGTGATGATGGGAATTGTAATCCAAAGCTTCTGGCAGTCACCAGGTTAAGGAAAGCTGTTGTAATGTATATAATTGTGCCAATTATATATTCTCAGAGCTTCACACATCAGCAGCACCAGTCAGAAATGAATATGTGTTTTGGAGCTCTGGCATACATTTTTAAACGTTATTTTTATGGCCTCAGACTGGTGTAAAGGATCAGGGAAAAATTGTTGGCTAAAGAGAAATTTGGACCATTTTTCTTAAATGAGAGTTGCCACCAAGTCTAGTCTAAAGCAAGTAAAATATATGAAGGAAACAAAAGGCCTCCACCCCCCAATGCTAACAATAATTTCATGAAACCTTCATTAGATGGCCATCCATTCTCATTCAGCTCTGTGGAAACCCCAATCCAATGCAGAACATTTCTCTAAGAATGTTCAGAGTGGATTCAGAATAAGTTTTGTCAGGAGCAATGAACTCATTATGGCTTTGGATAGGTGCTAATGGTCCGCTCTCATGATGCATTTGTTTCCCCCAACAAATGCTCTCCCTCTTCTTTCTTTTTAAATAACACCCAAGCTTATACAAAAGAGGAACCAGCATCCAGGAAACAATTAAAGCCTCTGCAGAAAGAAAGGCACGTTGTCTCTGCTAACATGCATCTAATCAGTTTACGCCGCCTTAGAGAAACATCCTATTTTCCAGTTGTCATCTTGCAATCTCTCTTAATGCAGCCCGAGTCTTCATCTAGGCACTGTAAGGAGTAATTGAATTAGTAAAAGGTGAAGACAATATTGGCAGGTAGATTACATTATAAATAGGAAGTCAACTTTAAACAGAAGAACATTAGAGTCCCGGAAGGAACTAGGAAAATTAATGTGCCCATCTGGATTCTCAATGATCTCAAGCAAATTGAACACTGTTAAGCCAGCCCTGTTTAATTGACTAATTGATGGCAAGAAACTTGGTCCATGCATCTAGTGGAGGTTAACTCTGCAGCAGCACTGCAAGGCAAGGCTTGGAACAGGTGGTATGCTGAATCTTTCACCTCTAGGGAAGTTTTACATATGTACAAGAGCTTGAAAACTTATACAGTGGACGCTCGGGTTGCGAACATGATCCGTGCAGGAGGCACGTTCACAACCCACAGCATTCGCAACCTGCAGCACCACATCTCGAACACACGGGTCACAATTTGGCACTTCTGTGCATGCACAAAATGCAATTTAGCAGATCTGCTCATGCACGAGCGCTGAAACCCAGAAGTAACCCGTTCCAGTACTTCTGGGCAGTGGCGTAGTGTGGGTTGTCAGCACCCGGGGCAAGGCAAGTAATTTGCGCCCCCTAACCCGTGGATTTGCGCCTCCTAACCCTAACCCCCAGGTGTTGCGCCCGGTGCGGCCAGCCCCCCTGCACCCCCCACGCTATGCCACTGCTTCTGGGTTTGGCACGGTGCGCAAGCCGAAAACGCACAACCTGAAGTGTCTGTAACCCAAGGCATGACTGTAGTGTGAAGAGGTAGTGGAATATGGAGTACAGACAAGCAAAAATGTCCCCCCCCCAAAAAAGGGGGTGACAGATTCAACTGGTTTTGTGACAAGGACAGAATTTAAAGTATTCTCACACTGAAGAACAGGAAACAACTGAGCAGCAAGACCCTTTGCTGAAACACAGTCAAGCAAAATTCCTTACAGAAATGTGTATCTTGGGGGGGGGGTGGATGTACACTAAAATGCTGAAGAGTTTTCATGAGGACTTCTTAAACCACCATCATCTACTGATGTAGAAAACTGAACGGTGGAAAAATGAGAAACGGAGAGCAAACAAAACTGACAGATTTACCCAACCCTATGTTTGAGGCTCCTCATGTGAGCCCTGTGTGTTTTATCTTGTTGTACAAGAAACCTCTGAAGAGTCGAATAAAGTATGCAATATCAATTGCTTTGAATTACATGCTTGCCTGTGTTTTCCACCTCCCTCCCTCCTGCGGCTGCAGGGGAAGATTTTTTGCTGTGAACGGCCTTAGCTGCCATCCAACTGATCTGCTTTGCGCAGCAGCCTCTGCATTGATTCCAAGTCCCCGACAATCGCTGTCACTTCTTGATGCCTATGGCAACTGTCCTGATCCCTTTGACAGGCCTGTCAAGTACTGACTTGTCTGCCATGACGGAACTCGTGGTTGCCTGCAGCTTCCCCACTGAGTTTTCCCAGCTGTTCCGATTCGAACCAGTTCGTTTCTTTAGATTTGCGTGTTTTTATTTACTTCTTTGGAGCTGTACAGAATTGATTTCATGAACCTTGGATAGTGCTTCCATTATTATGATTTACGGGCTCATCAGTTTCACAGCGAAAAGTCTGAGATCTTACAAATCAAATTTCCAAATGGAACATTCCCTTATGGAGGACGTCTGCTAATGTTATTGTTTCACTTCAGAGAATGCTTATACTTCATTTGAAATACTTCTCTTCCGTGGGACAAATTCTATTATTTGCACAAGTGGATCATGAACATTATTCCTAACTTTATCTGACAAAGGAACACCTGTGATTAGGTTTACCCAGTGTGTGTGTGTGTGTGTTTCAGTTCATCCCCTTCTGGGCCTTCACATTGTTGTGTGTTTATGTCTCTGAAGCTGTTCTGAGGATTCACAAGGCAAGCCACAGACAGGATTCCATCTTGATAACAACAGGCTTTATGGGAAGATGATGGGCAGTATCCAGCTAATTTATTCCATCAGCAGAAGGATTTTCACTTGTGCTAGGGAAATCTCTTCCCCTTATGCATCCCACACCCACATCTGTTCCATGGGTTTGGGGGAACCCTCAGAACAAACACAGAGCTAGGAGAGGGGAGCAGCTAAATTGTGGAAGTAGAAATCTTCATGCTGTCATATTGAGTTGAATACCATCCTAGGATTGTTTTTTAAAGTGAAAATTGTTTCATCTTTCATGGAGGTGCTGACAAGAGTGAGAGCCTCTCTCCAAAGAGACTTGCCTGGCACCTACAGCAACATCTCCCTGGACTGGTGAATAGTTTAGGGATTGCAATGAATAAAAGCATTCAGTTATTATTTGGATATTGTAAACCACTTATATATTTTCTTTGATATATGAAGCAGTATATACATGAATAAATAAACAACAAGGGTTTTTTGCCGCTCTTATTCTGGTAGCTATAAAAACACTGGTAACTCTTTGTCAAGTCACCATTTTTCAATGGGTCTACCCTCCTAACATATAATATGGACAAACATTTACACAATCAAATGTTCTTGACAATTTCTGTATTTTTTGTTAGCGTTCCTTGTAAACAGTACTCATTCATTTGCAGTACCGTGGATCTATATGAAACAACACTTAATTTTAATGGATGTCTCTTTGTGGGTGTGCTTTTGTTTGTTTTTGAATGTTCTCAATTTGCTTGTTGATATAGCTGCTGTTTGTTCACTTAATAAAATCTGTGACTCTTCACAAAATCAATAGGTGCATGCTTTAAAAGCTTTATTTCTGTAGTTAACTGAACCTGAAAACATCATTAAAAGCATAATGTGGACACCTACAGGATATTTCCGGTTAAATAAAAACCAAGCTAGAAGACCCACAACTATGTGATGCTGACAAATTAGCCTCATGAGAGTGACTTGGATCCTAAGACACATTACTTAGGCTGCAGTCCTAAGTAAGATTTTATGTTCAGGAGAAGGGTGGGAGAAGAAGACACTGCATCTCTTCACCCACACACTTCCCAACTGAGAGAAAGAAGGCTGAAATCTTCAGGGTCCAGGGCATTCATTTGCAGGTTTCTTCCCTAGCAGGAAGGCAGTTGTGATGGAGTGTCAACACCTCGCAGGGTAGGCTAGGAATCGATGACCAGCTCAGGAAGACCTTGGGAGCTTTATGGTTGCATTTGAATCCAGGTCTTCTTATGTCCCACAAAGTACCCTGTCTTGCATTAGAAGTCTATGTGGGCTTATAGGAGAGGTGGGTATCTATGATCTTCCAGATCTTTGCTGGACTACAACTCTCATAATCCCTGACCACTCATCATGCCAGCTGGGCTGATGGGAATTGGAATCCAACAACATTTGGAGGGCCACTGGTTCCCCATCTCTAATTTACATGCTTGTCTTTTAATTAAAAAAGAAATCTGCACCGGCGCTCATTCATTTACTGGCAAAACAATTTCTAAGCATCACAGCATCAAGAAGTCTGGACAAATTCACATTAATTATTTTCACCTGGTTAGCTTCTTTAATTGTTGTTGGTTTTTCAACCCTGCCAATATAATGTTAATTAATGTTCAGTGAAATGTTCATTCTTACATTATCAGTTGGGATTCTTCTCCCATAATTACTCAAGAGTTTCCCAGAACAGCGTTCATTTTCATATCTATTTGGTAAATAATGAGGTTCGCATTGCTTCAGACATTTGGAACATAGTTCAGACCTACACATCAATATTATTGATGCTGGAAGAAGCAGAGGGGGAGATAGCTCTCCATTAAAAATGAGTCAAAACCAAAAGGTCTTTTTCTACAGCAGGCTGCAGAGGGAGATTTTCTCTGTAAGAGATTATCAGCTTTGGCAATAGTGATCATTTCTTGCTATGAAGAGCATGGCTGGAATATGTCCTTCCACCTCAAATTGCCACAGGTAATTAACACCATCAGCATTACCAGGAAGACATTCCTTAGAAAGCACATTTTCAGTCCTGGTATAGCAACAAGCACCATACACACAATCCCTTATTATTAATGCACCCTCTTGTATACATAGGTCCTTATCAACACATATGCAACCTTTTAGGGTTTAGGGTGAAATATTAACCCTCTTCAGTTGTTGTTGTTTTTTTAAAAAAAAATTAGTTTAGTTTTATTTATTAAATTTGTATGTCCACCTTTCATGTGAAGATCATGGGGCAGTTCACAACTTAAAAATACAAAATGGGAACACAAAATTAATAAAAACAAAAAAATACCAGTGACCCCAATCTCACAGACACATTTCAAAGCCATAAAAATGTTAATCAGCTAAATGCCTGATTGAAGAGAAACATTTTTGCCTGAAACCTAAATATATAAAGAGATAGGTGTGTGATTTGGATCCAGTCATTTTCCAGCTGCAGCCCATGAACCATTTCTTACCGTAAAGTGGCACACCTATAGAACAAGTCTTAAGACATGAGTTTCTATAGATCAGGAATGGCAATCAAACCCTAAAAATACATTAGGTGGGGCTATAGAAAGACTTGATCACCAAGGCAACTAAATGATGCTTCCATTGCAAAGGTGAAGAATGCCAAGGCTGGAAAATTAGCCTAAGACCAGATGGCAAATTTATAAATAACAGCAGGGTACATCAGTGTTCTCAACTACAAAGTTCTGTCTGGAGATTATGAAACACACCGCTTGTATAAAAATAAGATAAAACCTTTTTGCTTGAAACTTAACAGGCACTAAGTAAAATGAACCTCACATCACCAGGAGAACTGTGTCCATTTCTGGCCACCACGATTTAGGAGGGATATTGACATGTACAGAGGGTGACAAAAATGATCAGGAGTCTGGAAACCAAACTTTATGAAGAACGGTTGAAGGAATTGGGTATGTTTAGCCTGGGTAAAAGGATACTGAGAGGAAATATGATAGCCATCTTCAAATATCTAAAGGGCTGTCACATGAAAGATGGGGGAAGTTTGTTTTCTCCTGCTTCAGAGGGTAGGACCTGAACCAGCGGATTCAAGTTACAAGAAAGGACATTCTGACTAAACACTAGGACAAACTTTCTGGTGGTAAGGGCTGTTTGAAAGTGGAATAGACTCCCTTGGACTCTCCTTCCTTGGAAGTTTTTAAGCAGAGGTTGAATGGCTGTCTGTCATAAATGCTTTAGTTAAGAATTCTGCATTGCAGGGGGTTAGACAAGATGACCCCCAGGGTCCCTTCCCACTCTACAATTCTATGATCCTAAATTGAACTGAGTTTATGTTGGATTTTTGTGTGAGTTCCTCAAATTGTACTTGCCACTTTAGTGATGCCTTGCAACATGTCCTTTCCCGTCTCTGGTAGTTAAAATGCAATGATTGGGACCTTGATTGCACACCTACCGAGTTGAGACATTCAATCAATGACTCACACTGAAATAACAGAATTGAAATGATTTTAAAACACAAGCATACAGGGTAGAATTCAACTAAGTTTTAAATAGAGTATATTCACTGAAGTTAATGATGATGACTACATTATGCCTATTAGTTTCAACGGGTCTGCTTTGAGTAAAACGTAATTGAATACCACCAATAATATTTGAAGGAAAAACTCCCAGAAGCTCAATAGAAGAAGTTAGTAAGGAAAATAAAAGATGGTTGATAAGCAAGAAAGCCTTGAGATCATCAGCCCATTTTTGGGTTGCGGGTATGAATAACTGGAGGAAATCACCCTGAAGGGACCTGCGTGCTGGAATCATTTAAGCTGAATCTACAAAGACTGAAGTTAGACATGGATCTCCATGGGTGAGTGCAACGAACATATCAGTAAAATCAGTGTTATTTTTCTATAAAAAGAAAATACTCACCATGAATCTTGTTCTCTTAGAAGATTTGGGGAGGGTGTAGGGCTCACACAGAGAGACAAGGGAGGAGGGAGTTCAGTTGCATGAACGTAATTCCTTACGCTATCAGAACAAGTGCATTGATTGTTGCTCTTAGCAAACTGGAAGTCAGGGAGAAGACCATTTAAGAGTATGGGAAAGCAGAGAAGATCATTCAAGCATGCAAGTCATCACACAAGTCAGAAAGTTCCTTGAGATACAAGTTTGCTACTCTAGAGGGGTTTGTGCTGAGAGTTACTTACTAATGAATTTCTAAGTAGATTCTGCAGCTCTACTGATTTGTTTACTACCAGCACAAAAGAGCACCCACTTGCAAACGTGGCAATTTATTTGTGAAGACTTCCTGAGCTGCTTCAACCAGGGAAATGGTTTGTATGTTTCTTATGCTAGATGCTTTTTTAAAAAAAGGAATGGCTCCACCCAGGTCACCCTGACCTCACCACAAACCTGCTGCACCCCACATTATCCTGGGAAGTGGCAGCAATGTTTGTGTTGGGAAAGTAGTTCTTCTGCACAGCCCCACCCACTCTTGAAAAGAACCCATTCAAGGATTATTATTTTTTAAGAAAAACCTTGGCCGAAGCACCTCACAAGTACATTTCTGCTTTCAAGTACTCCACTGAAGTTCTGCCTTTCTCTTTACTTCTCTGGTTTTGAAAGGTGACCCCATTCTCTCCCACCTATATGCTCCAGCAACCCTCTCCCTTACCAGACCCTTGAACCATGCTGTTTTCCAGTGCTCCAGGAATAATGTCTGGCACCAGGCTTCATTCCGCCTCATCTTGTCCTCCATCTTCAGTGCCTTCTTCCAAGTCTCTGCCTCTGTTTCTTTCCACCACTTCCTCTTCTACTGATGCAGAACAGGCATGATTGACAGCTGCAGATCAAACTAAATGCAGATCAATCAAAATGCTAGGTTGGCCCCATAATGCTCTGAGAGCAATAGCCACCTCAGAGAAGCCAACTTTCAACATCCTCTCTCAACTGGCTCAGCAGCTGACAAGTCAATTGGGGTCAACATTCTGGCCCCATCCTGGTCTGCTTTAAAGCTTCTGGCTTGGGTAATATTAGGGGCTGATGGAGATATGGAGGCCAATTCCACCTTTCTTTGAAGTTGGTAGATTTTAGAATCCTCTTCAGTAAAAGTGCGACCAGGCCATAAGAAGCTGTGAATAATTCATATGCATTTCAACATCCCTGCAAACTGCTATGGACAAAACACGAACCTAGAAGAGTCCACTTACATTCAAAACTATAATTGAAGATTTGATAGAATGGCTCCTTTTGCATGATATATTTCAGTTACTGTACATGGAATATGTGCATTTTCCAGTTTGGTGAATTATTTTAATGGCTTCTACTAAATTGATCCACGACATTTCACCGACTGAGTCAGCTACAGTAGATTGGCTGAAAGTGGCAGCAGATAAGACAAGGAAAATGAAGAAATTAAGCATATAAAAAAGGGTTCTTTATAAATTACCTCCCAACCACTTTGTGTCATTGCAGTGTCGCTTGTCAATGCAACCTTTATTAATCAGCGGAGGCAGAGAGAAACATCCTTAATAAAAATGAAGAGGGCCAAATCTACCTGGGACTTGAGAGCCCTCCAACTCTGTTATGAGAATTTATAAGGGAGCATCAACTCTGCACTTTTAATTTGAAGTAGGAATTGAGAAGTTGTATTTCAGCAGTTAAGCATTGTTAGGAGCAATCTCATCTTTATAAAATGCAAGCCTTTTTGCTTGCTGCCTACTCCCGCCCACCTCTGTTCATTGGAACTGCTGAGTGAAACATAGAGGAACTTTTGAATTGTTGTTTTTTCCAGCAGAAGAGGAAGAGGAAGAGGAAGAAGAGGAAGAAGAAGAAGAGGAAGAAGAAGAAGAGGAAGAAAAGGAAGAAGAGGAGGAAGAAGAAGAAGAAGAAGAAGAAGAGGAGGAGGAGGAGGAGGAAGAAGAAGAAGAAGAAGAAGAAGAAGAAGAAGAAGAAGAACAACAACAACAACAACAACAACAACAACAACAACAACAACAACTTCATTTGACCCATTGATGAAGATATATAAGAGTTGGGAAGGCTACATGGTCTAAATGTCAGAGGTTCCTGGTGGCAAGGAGAGAGAAATATATTGGTTAGTACCACTTTGGAGAAGCAAAGGTATCATTATGATTTTCTGCAAATTCCATGGCTCTTATGCAAGGACAAGGAACCTCAGGCCCGTGGACCCAATGCAGCCTCTCCATATGGGGTCTCTCTGACTCTCTCCAGACCACCACTTCCCTAGCCACATGCCCCCTCCTCAGACCACATACACCCTTAACTAGCTGTATGTCATGCCCTCTATTGGTATTTTTTGCCCGGCTAGAATGTGTCCTTTTACTCTGATAATGCATTTTGCTTCTCTGGATAGAGGATAGAGAGTGGTGTGTGTGTGTGTGTGTGTGTGTGTGTGTGTGTGTGTGTGTGTAGAAACTAGCCTATCGTGCAAAGGTAAAAAATTATATTATATTTGTTGCCCTATCTGCCTTTGGCTCTGCCCAACACTGGCATGTGGCCCCTGGAATGTGGCCCAGAAGAAAATGTGACCCGCAGGCTGAAAAAAAGTCTCCATCCTTTGCTCTATTGATAGAAAATAGGTGATGCAGAGAAAGTTGAGAGTTAGCTAACCATCCCAGTTTGGTGTCATCTGCAAATTTGATGAGCATCCCCTCAGTTCCTTCATCCAAGTCATTTATAAAGACTAACAGCATCCTTTGTTCCTGCGATCCAATCAGATGACAGCTACAGTCAGCCTTTTTACCAGTTTTGGTTTGCACCCTGCTTTTGCCCTATCCAAGAGATGGTGATTTAGCTATTATGATGCATGCCCTTATAACCTCAGGACTGGACTATTGTAAGGAATTTTATATGTTGGTTAGAGCATGCTGATAATGCCAAGGTTGCAGGTTCGATCCCAGTATGGGACAACTGTAAATTCCTGCATTGCAGGGGGTGGCCTAGATGATTCTCAGAGTCCCTTTCAGCTCCACACTTCTATGATTTTATGCCTCTGCCTTTGAAGACTGTTCAGAAGCTTTGCCTGGTCCAGAATATAGTAGTCAGTAGTATAGTAGACTATTAACTGAGACCGGCCATAGAGACGACACACTACTTGTTCTCAAGAATGAAAACCAGCTTCCACTCAGGCACAATTCTAAGTTTTGACTGTTATGCATGCACTTTTCCTTCCTGTCAGCAAAGCTGATAAAGTTACCCTCTTATACACAGCCTCTGTACCAGCTGGGAGCGGTACCATACTAAGTATATTTTGAGGTGTATACTATCAACTCTTGCAAATATCTTGAGGAGATACTTCAGAAAGGCTGACTCCCACAGCTCCATCATTCCACCATTATGCTAATGCCATATTTCAGCTGCATGAGAAAGCCTACCCATTGTAATTGCATCACCCCTTTTATGCTTATATTCTATATTACAGCAGCATCGGTCTGATGATGTATTAACATATTCTGTCGTCTGAGGGATGCTCAGCAGTACTGATGATATGCTAGTTTAAATGATTGTCAAAGTAATACTGCTGTAATGCGCCTAGGTTGATGGCTTGAAGTAATATATTGCTAGGGAAATATCTTACTGATTACATGGCAGCGTAATACATCATTATGTTGATGTCACCATAAAGACGCTTAAGTGTAATTTATAAGCAGACAAAGGAAGAGCACGACTGCAAGGCTGTCCTTCAAACATCCACAAGTGATCATTCTCAATATATTCTACTCAAAAAGTGTTAAAGGAAATAGTGCAATTAAAATGGCAAGAGTTAAACATTTAATTACCATCTGTATATGTTAAGCTTACAAGGTCTGCACAGAAATGTATACTGTGAATTTGTAGAAGGAAATGTGTAAAATGGCAGTTTTCTAAGCTTTGATTACACAAGTGCCCTTTGTTATCTTCACGAGAAGAAGGAATAATTTATTTTTAGTGGATTGAAAAAAATTTTTTAAAGGCAAGTTCAAAACAGCAAAGTAGCAAAAGAAAAAACCGAAACACCAGTGTGACATTTTGCAAACTCTGGTGGTGATGCTGCTGGAATGACCTAACTTAAATCCCAAAAGGACCAGGACATATCCAACTTACTTTCTCCACATTGAGGCCTTTTGTGAAAGAACTCATATTCAGAGTTTTTGGGAAACTCATATTCTTTGCAGTAGGAACTTATATTTATGGGGTTTGAGTCTTGAATTTCCTTAAATACAATGCATTCTTGTGTATTATTTTCACAACAAATTCAGACAAGTGCTTCTGCATGGGCAAAGCGGGTGCAAATTCATTGTGGGGTCCAACAGAGGGAGTTCATGCATTAGAAGAAACCAGCCAGCAATTTGATTGGTACAGGCCACTGAGATGAGGCACAGGAAAGAGAGCAGTCTCTTGAGCTTAAGGCCACTTCCACTAGGGCCCAATCCAACAATTTGAATGTGGAGAGCACTTGTGACAGTAGCATCTGCCATACTAGTCATGAACATCACTTCTCACTTTCTAAGGAAGAAAAGCATAGACAAATCCTTGCAGGCCATTCTGACACGGCAACCCTGATGGGCTAACAAGGCTGCCTCATTATTATCTGTGAAGTTATTGGCTATATACACATGTGGCCTCTGAAATGCACATGCATCATTTTTTCACAGTACACTTGGCAAAATCAATTTGCAGTTGTGCAGACCTTCATGCAACAACACTGTCTGCAGTAGCAGCTACTCTGTGCTTTCTGTACGCACAGGGGAACATGTTTTCAAAATAGTGCACAACAGTGTTCTCTGTTCCCCTTGCCTCATTTGGTGTTTCCACAGATCTTTTTCAAATATATGTGTATTTCACAGTCTTTTATAAGAGAGATGCTGGGAGCTAGTGTGTTCATACATAGTGTGTTCATACACAGATAATATATGTCCATACACAGAGGCAGCTCAATTACTGTGTTGTTTCCTATTTTGCCTGTTTTAATTAAAGAGAAGTTAATTATGGTGAGGGGGAGTGGCAGAGCTTTGCAATATCAGCAAGTCTCCCCCAACAGAAGGTGACCTGAGAAAGTGCTCTCTGTGTAGACCTGCTGCATGCAAGTGTACACAGAGAAATGCATTTCTGGAAGAAAATGGATTAGAATCATGCTAGCACAATGCCTGTTGTTTTTGTCCATGGAGTTTTCTTGGCAGGGATACTGGAGTGGCTTGCCAGTTCCTGCTCCAGGTGGATCACTTTTAATCAAAACTCTCCACTATGACCTGTCTGTCTTGGGTGGTCCTGCATGGCATAGCTCATAGCTTCTCTGAGTTATTCAAGCCCCTTCGCCACAACAAGGCAGTGATCCATGAAGGAGAGATAGTGAGAGATTTTACTTTCTTGGGCTCCATGAAATGGTGACAGCAGTCACAAAATTAAAAGACGTCTGCTTCTTGGGATAAAAGCAATGACAAACCTGGACAACATCTTAAAAAGCAGAGACATCACCTTGCTGACAAAGGTCAATATAGTTAAAGCTCTGGTTTTCCCAATAGTGATGTATGGAAGCGAGAGCTGGACCATAAAGAAGGCTGATTGCTGAAGAATTGATGCTTTTGAATTATGGTGCTGGAGGAGACTCTTGAGAGTCCCATGGACTGCAAGAAGATCAAACCTATCTATTCTGAAGGAAATCAGCCCTGAGTGCTCACTGGAAGGACAGATCCTGAAGCTGAGGCTCCAATACTTTAGCCACCTCATGAGAAGAGAAGACTCTCTGGAAAAGACCCTGATGTTGGGAAAGATTGAGGGCACAAGGAGATGGGGACGACAGAGGATGAGATGGTTGGACAGTGTTCTCGAAGCTGCTAACATGAGTTTGACCAAACTGTGGGAGGCAGTGGAAGACAAGAGTGCCTGGCGTGCTCTGGTCCATGGGGTCACAAAGAGTCGGACACAACTAAATGACTAAACAACAACAACAAGCACAAGATCGACAAATAGCGTGGAAGAGGAACAGCATGCCAAAATACTCCAGTATCCATCAGTGGAGGCACATTATCACACAATGTGTACAGTGTACACCCCAATTTTAAGAAATCCAAGGTACCACACAAACACACACACACACACACACGGCTCTGTCCCTGTTCATTCCATTCACCAACACCACCTACTCACTCACCAAACCTCTACCCCTTGTCAACTCCCCACCCTTTATACCTCACATATCCTCCCCCAAGTTCCTTCCAGCCCTCCAGCCCACAGTTTCCTTTGAATCTTTGATTGTTGGAACTTCAAAATGGACCATGGGCCTTTCAAACTGCCCTTTGTAAACATCCTTCTGAGGATATGTTTGCAAAGAGCTTTCACACCTCACTGGGGGTTTGAAGGAGATGTGGATGCTGGATGCCTGAAGTGAGGTTTAATGGGGGGGGGCATTCCAGAGCAGCTTGCTAAACTGTTCCATGAAGCATCTCTTCCTACTCTCCCCTGCAGGTGAATTTAATGGGGAGAGAAGGTGATTTACCCGGAAACCTGCTAAACCTCTGGGTGAAGGACCTCTCCACCCCTCTGTTAAATCTCACTGAAGGTGTGTTAAATGGAGAGGGGCAAATGCTTCACAAACTGCAGAACATATTGACATTTTACATCCTTTTGTATATTGGAAGATATACAGAAAAACAAATTTTGATACTGTAACGGGAGAAAACTAAAAGTCCTCTTCTGCAGTAGCAAAAATAAAAATAAAAAAATGGAAAAGCAATAACAAGCAAGCATAGCAACATTACCCAGGAAATGAATATGTTAGGATTTATGGAGTGATTCCCATGCCCATACTGAGACCTCAGGGAGACAACAGAATAATTGTTGTATATCAACATCCTAGATCCTGTTCAAAAACATGTGAGCATCCCTGCAGCACACCACTGTCTAAATTACTTTACTATCATTTGACACATTTCTGTTCCTCAAACAATGCTCATTTATCATAGGAGAAGTTTTCTTGGCTCCACGTTAACATAATTTAGAAACCTTGTCTTTGTGAAATATTGACTTCCAAGCCCGCTTCTTTCGAAATAACCCTTGCTAGTCAGGTTCTCTGAACTGCGGGATAGAAACAATGAAGTCACTTTCTATTTTATTCTCCTGTTCTCTTATGTATTTGTCCCGGTTCAGAATTTTACCAGGGACCAGTGCTGACATAGGATGGTAGACAATAAACCACCTTGCAGACCACCAAACCAAGCCCTGTCAGATGTTTGAATGCCTGATTGGCTGGTACCCCTGCTTACACAATTTCTCCCACTTGTACTAACAACAGCAGCTCTTTCTTTTTAAAATAGCCCATGTTTTATTAATTTGTTAGCAAAAGAAGTGCAAGCATAAGAACTACCACCACAAAGAACCAAAAACGTAAACCACAATGCATCAGAACCTGGAAGGACCAAAGGACAAAGATACAGCACAGACAGTGACATTTTATCTTTGTGGCAATAGCTCTCCTCCTCCCATCTATAACCCTTATCTACTTCAAAGAGGTCAAGGTGGCATACATGGCTCTCTACCATTTGAGCCTCACAGCAGGCTGAGAGACAGGGACTGGCTCAAGGGGATGTAGTAGGCTTTATGGCTGACTGGTGATTTGACTCCTGGCCTCTGACATCCTACTCTAGCACTCTAACCACTGCACCACACTGGCTCTCCATACAACCGAGAACACAACTGAGCATTCGCAAGACTCACAATAAAGCTGTTTGGCCAGGACTCTCCCACACAATGCTGTTTCAGTGCCAGTGCACATTTGGACTATAAAGGCATCCCACTAAGATTCCATCAAAGTTGGCTTAAAAACTACTATGTAGGACGTTGTACACAGACCCTTCAAAGCTTATTGTGCTATCCATTCATTTGCCTTGAACATACAATTGATGTTCAATTGATTTGAATATACAGTGTCTGTTTTTTGACACAAAAGGACATTATGCAGGTACTTGTATGACACTGACTGTCAATACTGCAAATCTGTTGTGGTGGGTTGTGGGTAATTTCAGTGTTGTCAGTAGTTACTGAAATTACCGTCTAAAAAGAATGGAAAATTTCCACTCAGTCTGCTTTTATGACAATTATTTGTATGCTGTGCTCAGTGCTCCATTTCTTAGGGATGAGGTCTGTTCTGTACCACGGTGTCCTTTCTTGTCTGAAAGTTTGTTATATAGGGACATCTAGTGGCATAGAGGATCATATTTTTAAATCCCTTTATTCCTTTTTATTCTTTTAATATAAAATGCTCATGTTTCATTTATGAGACTCACAGATAGTGTAGCAGAGCAGAGTGATAGGGAAATTCTACATCCTTTCACTGATTCCAAAATGATCTGGAAATGAAATATGCTGCTATCTGCAAATACCGTACCACCAAACTACCCTCAGCATGAAAGAGCCTTGTTAGCTGTTAAACCATCTGTTTATGGGAGGGTTCCTTTCCAATATACGTGAAGTAAAAATATGTACACAGTAGCAAAAAAAGAGCCTATCATCCAGCTGTAACACAGCTTCATAAACTGATGGTGATCAATGCACTGAAGATGAATCTTTCTCAATTTGATTAAGCTGTAAGGAAGACCCAAATCTTACTTGGCACAAGTTGTGTGGGCATCAGAGAAAACTTGCTGGGCCTCCATAATTTAGGTTTGCATTATAACTATTTATCTTATTCTAACCTGTCACATATATAGTCCTTGGGGAATATGCATGAAAAAGTTATCCTGTTAGGTAATGTGTACAAAAATGCTTATACTGGAAGAGTAAGATGTGCCAAAATGCATATATTGATGAAGATAACATACAAAATATACTAAAGCATGTGTGTATTAGGAGAAATTCACACAAAATGGCAAATGAATTTTCATAAGGACTTAAAAAAAAAAGTAAACGGACATGGAAATATGGAGAATTGAACTTAAGGTTGCAAAAACAAGAAACAAATCTGCTTCTCTAAAGATCCTTGTGATAAGGAAATGCATTTGAAAGCATGGGATAAACCTGTGAGATTGCCTACAACAAATCAGGATGAGTGCCTATTAAATAGTTGATATCGTTTAATGTCTCCGCAAACAAATCAGATTGTCTGGAAGTGACTTCTTGCTTAGAACTGGTCCAGATACAACCACCTGATGACTGTATCTGGGCCACTTATGGGTCCACAAGATAAATTGTGGAATTTCTGACAAACAGGACAGTGTCAGTAGTATTAAACTGCCTAGATCATGGGTAGGCAAACTAAGGTCTGGGGGCCGGATCCAGCCCAATTGCCTTCTAAATCCAGCCCGCAGACGGTCCAGGAATCAGCATGTTTTTACAGGAGTAGAATGTGTCCTTTTATTTAAAATGCATCTCTGGGTTATTTGTGGGGCCTGCCTTGTGTTTTTATATGAGAAGAATGTATGCTTTTATTTAAAATGTGTCTCTGGGTTTTTTTGTGGGGCATAGAAATTCATTCATTTTTTCCCCTTCAAAATATAGTCCAGCCCCCCACAAGGTCTGGATCAGCCCCCTGCTGAAAAAGTTTGCTGAGATGTTAGAGTTGGATGCTTAGTCTGCATTCAGCTATTGGATTTATTGTGTTAATTTTACTTCATATAATGGTAGTGCTTCTGCCCCAATTTCTAATGTTCCCTTCACATTGTTGCACCTGTTATGGTATGAAATTGAGGCTTTTTGAGTAAAACTAAATTTCATTCGCTCCAGTAGGAAGGTATGACACAACAACAAAATATCATTGGACATGTCACTACTTCCCTATCTTTTCCGTTCACACACACACACAGAGAGAGAGAGAGAGAGAGAGAGAGAGAGAGAGAGAGAGAGACCCCTGTTCCTTTGTGTTTCCCTATGATGGGAAAGAACTGTATCCTGGTAAAAAGGTAAAGGTACCCCTGCCCGTACGGGCCAGTCTTGACAGACTCTGGGGTTGTGCGCCCATCTCACTTAAGAGGCCAGGGGCCAGCGCTGTCCGGAGACACTTCCGGGTCACGTGGCCAGCGTGACAAAGCTGCATCTGGCAAGCCAGAGCTGCACACGGAAACGCCGTTTACCTTCCCGCTGGTAAGCGGTCCCTATTTATCTACTTGCACCCAGAGGTGCTTTTGAACTGCTAGGTTGGCAGGCGCTGGGACCGAGCAGCGGGAGCGCACCCCGCCACAGGGATTCGAACCGCCGACCTTTCGATCGGCAAGTCCTAGGCGCTGAGGCTTTAACCCACAGCGCCACCTGCGTCCCGTGTATCCTGGTATACTGCCCCAAAATTCCATCACTTTACTCCCATGATTCTGGTTTATTGGGATTACATTTTCTTTTCTTTTCTGGAAGCAGGTAACACAGAAATGAGTGCCAAACTTTCACTACACTCTGCTAGACTTCGAGAAATGACTCTTAAGTCATGTGAAAGATCGAATAAAATGCAGAAATTATCAAGTAGGGAAATGTCAGGGGGAAATGGAATAAACTGCCACCTGAGTGCAGCCCCAAAGCCATGCGTTGTCTGCCTACCTTTACTGACATTGACATTAATTGGAATTTCATCACTGCCTTCCATTACCGCAGCATCATCTCAGAGCTGTGTGTGTGTTTTTTAAAGCCTGCCCTTAATATTTCCATGAAGATTTTTTAATAATGTTAGATAAAAAGCACCTTTAGAAGTTCCAGCACTATTTTGCCCTACTTGAAAATTATTTCAAGACACCCTTGAACTGTAAATAGAGTGGGTAGGAGGGAGTAAAGAAAACCAGCATCAATGAAGTTTAATTTTAAAGTCAGAAACTAATATTTATGGTTTTAAGGTTTTTTTCTCCCCGCACCTATAGAAGAAGCCTGTTATCTCACTTGACTTTTACAACACAAAGTATCGGAGCGCTCCTTCCCACCCCTTCTAATTTATTTCCCATGCCAATCACAGTTTTCCTCTGATGAAAGTCTTTACTAAGTGTATGGAGAAGGCATTAGAATAAAATGTCAAGATGTAATTTCAATGATGATCAAAAAGTTAATATTAATGCAGAATCTTGAAAACATCATTTGGATTTTGAAAAACGTTGGAAGGGGGGAAGAGAGTCAATGTTTCTTTCATCTATAATGAGCTTGAGAGGAGAAATTTCAAGACATACAGAGAGACAGTTCAAGTTCAAAGAAATTAAACCCTGAACCTTTGTAGGATTGGGGGTTAGTGGGAGTGAGTCAGAAGGTTCTTTTTTCTTTTATTTTTTAAAAGAGAAAATTATGCTAAATAAAAATTTGTTGTCTTAAGTATTTCAAGCACTACCTTATTACTATAGTACTTCCAGAAAGAGCCATTTGGAGAACACGTCGTTGACACAGGGATAGCCAACCTGGGGTCCTTGTAATGGAATACAGAGCTCATTATCCCTTATCAATAGCAATACTGGTTGGGGCTGAAGGGGGTTGGACTGAACAACATCTGGAGTTCACCAGGTTGGCTACTTGAGTGTTAACAAACACCACCCGACATAGAAAAGATTATGAGTTGCAAGCACATTTAATGTGCCTTTGAAATGCATAAGTGCTTAAATTTATTTTAAGCTGAGACATTTCTCCAGGTGACATTCCTGTACTATTCTCTCCTATCTTTCTCTTTCATCCATAAGAGAAGAAAGAAAAGGTCCTTTCTTGTTTGCTGATCTCATGGCTTCTATTATCACTGGGGAAAGAGAAGTTCCAATTAGTGCTAGCTCAAAACCTGTCCTCCAGTTTCTCATAAATTCCCTTCCCTAGTGAAAGAGGCTTAAATTTTCTTCTCTTTTCTTGGGTTACTTTCAAATTTCTTCCTTTCTTTTGGTGAAGAGTCAAGTTGAGTTGACCTTAAAAATGTGAGATGGTTGTGGATGGTGTGTCAAGAGACTTTGCAGCCTCCCCAGCTGCCCACACTCTCTGAACTGAAAAAAAGGCTGCATGAGAGACTTCATTTCATGACTTATTTCCCTAAGCTTTAATTGAAGTACAGGAACAAAGCAAGGCTGGCTACCGGGCACCTGAGATTGGCATGGTCACTGATCCTGTTTTTAAGGACAAAATAATTACATACTGATTTGTTTAAAAGTAAGAGGACTTCACATTTTGTTTTAAAAAAACCAAACAAACAGCTGTCAGATGCACATGTGGGAGGCTCCCTACATTCTGGTGCTTACAGAAAAGTCCAGCCGAGGATGTCATGAAGTTTTCAGGAAAGACAAGCACCCAGGAAGCCTGCAGAGTTCAGACCATGAGATAGATGATTTGTGGAAGGAAGGACACCCACAAGTACACTTTGACCTCTTTGGCAATAAGATAATCAAAACAAAAACTCTGCACCTCACCCATGAGAATTTCAGCACTTTTTCTCCTCCCTTTCAAAATTTACAAATGCAATTACTTTTTCTTCTTTTCTCATTAAAAAAAGCTCAACAACTTTGGCCCCCAAAAAGCTGAATAAGTATTGTGTCCATATTTTAACCTTTTGAAATATGGCAACTCTAATAAAATGATCAATGATGGGGGGGTTGTAAGTGAATTTTTCTGCACAGCACTAATTCAAATATATCATTTCAGCAGATGTCCTATGTCAGCTTGACGCCTTCCCCCCATTTCAGGACAATTCAGGCTAATTCTTTCTTTCCTTTCATCTCAGAAAGGAAAGACCAGCCATTGTGTTAGAAGACAAGATGGTTGCTAACGTAAGTAGCCTGAAAATATAGGGTGGTGTTTAGCTAATCTGTCCTGCCAGCACAAGGATTTCCACTCGCGCAATGGGAGTTTCCCCACTCTCCTCCCCCACCCCAAAATGTGCCCTGCTCCCTCCCCAAATCTGCCCCAGAGGTTGGGAGAATCCATTGAATGGGTTTGGTTGAGTGGGGAGCAGAGCAGAAGAATGTTCGGCTTTGCAAGCAGAAATCCTTGCTCTGATGGAACATTCACTTAGTGCTCTGCTGGATTTCACCCAAAGGAAGTGAAGCTAAATGACCCAGGTGGGTTGATAGGAACATAGCATTTTCCTGAGTCAGGCCATCAGTCCATCTATCTAAGTCTAATCCCCAAAAAACCCCAACCTCAAACTGCAATCAGTTTGTCACTTGTGAAAACTCTCTAAAGTCAATAAGGAATCTGAATAGGATTGTATGTGTACATTGATAGGATGGAAAGGAAAGGGTGAATGTTTGTTAAATTCCTAGGGAATTAGAAAACATGACAGTTTTGAACTGATTTGCAGGGCCAATATCAGCTCAAGAATTATCAGCTGCAAGTCTCCACTAGGCCTAAGAATAAATGTGAGAATAGAAAACACTGTTTTAATGGGAATGTAACACTTAGTTATATATTACTTTCAGAGCATGCCACCCATGCCCCAAAACTGCAAATGTATAAATATGTGTCTAAAATCCTTAAAATCAATGATTGGGACATTATACACTACAACATTAACAACTTTTCCTTTCCTTTCCAGAGATAGCTTGGAATAAAAATCAACATTGATCCACAGGCCTATTTTTAAAAAAGAATCCTGCCAAACTTTGTTGTTGTTGCACATCCTTCAAGCAGTCTAATCTAAGATTTCTTCAGCATTTCTGCTATAATGATAACAGTTGCTGCAGGCATATGGGTAGAAGAACGACATACCACTTGCGAAACCAAATCTCCGTCTAAAGTGTCACCCTTATCCCACCACATCTAGTATGAATATGAGGACATTCTAGTATCTCAAATCACAACTAAAATGAGAGCCACAACACAGATGTTATCTAACACTACCATTTATTTTGAATCATGACCACAAGCAGCAATTATTACTTTTATATACCACCATCAATCACTGACCCCCCCCCCCCAAAGCCATGATATGGGTCAGGACTGCCATTCAGAATGCGATGCTAACAACAAATTCCAAGATGAAAATATATCAGGCTTGTGTGTTGAGCTCGCCGCTTTATGGTAGTTAGATATGGGCAACTTATACCCACCAGGAACAATGCCCCAATGCCTTCCACGCACCCTGTATCAGGAAGATTTGGGCATCCCATGGCAGGACAGAGTTTCAAACAAAGATGTGCTTCCCCTTCCCCACATTCCAGCATGTTTGCACTCCTGTTACAGTGACAGGAGCGGGCTTCAGACCCCAGGCCCATTGGCAGAACAACTCTGTATTGCACAGATGTCTGCAAATGTGGCATGAAGACTGGCAACATTAATCCCATCATGTTGGAATCCCTTGCAGATGACTGCAGAGCCTGGAGAGAACCAGTCAGGTTGTGTATCCACAGCAGTGACCAGAGGAGGAGTGATCACTGGGAGGAACGCAAAAAGAAGAAACACCATGGTGCATCTGTAACAGGGAAACTGGACACCTTCATCTGCCCCAGCTGCATCAAAACTTGTCTTTCTAGTATCAATCTCTACAGCCACAGCAGGCACTGTAACTCTCCAATGGTTTGACTTCACCCTGAAGACGCACTCCACCATTGTCTCCCGAGACCGACAGATGCCAACCATGACTCAATATCCTGACATCTCCCATCATGGCAGCAGGTAATGTGGGGACACCAAATGATAGCATGAAAAGAAACAATCTACTCCCATTGTCTATGCCTCCTAGTAAACCTATGTCCAATGTTACAGCGAAAGAGGTCTGCATGCATACAAATGCCTGTGCCTATAACTCTTCCACATGAGTGGGAACTCTGACTGTCCACAGTTTCTGTTCACAAGAAGGAGGCTGACAGGCATACACAGGCAAGCCTCCTCCTAACCACTGAATGTGTGCCTGAAGAGTTTGGCCAGTGGATGTGGGAGGAATGTGGCTTGTGGGTGTGATTGACTTCCTTCTGAGCAAATGATCCTGTTATTTGAGAAGTTCTTGTGTGTGTTGTGGTCTGCCAACCCGTAAAATGCCTGATGTAATACTGACATTTCTCCACACATGGTGCGAAATCACACCATGTGGGGAAAGCCACAGCCCTCGATGCACTGACAATCAGGTGGGTATTTGATATTTTGAAGCTTCATGAACAGCTCTACCCAAGACCCAACAATCAGCTGCAGTTCCCTTCCAGCCAAATTCCATCTTTACCTGCCCCACATCTGGGCTTGTGGGGCAAATGGGGAGATTTGGTCAGCCTGTGGGCTTGACTCTGCTCTACTTCAACTCTACTGCTTCAGCATGTTTGCATGTAGTGGGGTGGGATGTTTGTGTGCAGCGGCTGTAGACTGACGTTATTCTGTTTATATTCCATTTTGACTTCGATGTTTTGGATTTGAGAGGTATTTTCTGCTTGGGTTTACTATCTAAGACTGTATACAGCAATCATTTCTCTTTTGTACAGGAGATAATTTGCTGCAAATTATATCTGAAATTAAACATGATTATGATACATTACAAACCATACCTTTTGGCTATATTATAATGGGCTATAATTAATTTAAATTTCCTGGGGTTTTTTTTTTTGTGTGTGTGTGTGTCAAAAAAAGATTTGAGCCTTTCTATAAAAATGCATTTTATTTTGCACACACCATTTTTGAAATGATGTTTGGAAATGAGCTACTTTGGTGGTTTCTCCTTGTTTTCTTGTTTATGTCACAATGGCAGAATGTTTACCTCAAATCTGTGTGACTAGGTACTAGGACAGCCTAAGACTGGTTTGTATCTGCAGTGCCCAAATATAATATCAAATTCCTTCTCTCCACCTTTTACTTCGGTTCTTGGTTGAGAAAAGGTCATCACATGGAAGAGTATCCAATTAATGTGCCTTAGTGGCACAAAGATTTATGTTTGTGTGATGGATCTTCCTGACTTCTTCACCCTACATGCACCCCATACCCTCACCAAACCTGTTCCAGAGGACTGGGGAAACATCTATAACAGATTAGGGGCCATGCAGAAAGTGGAAATCCTTGTGATGATGAGACACATTAGTTACATACTACCCTTTACATTTTAGCTTTTTCCACAGTCAAGAAACTGCTTGTTTATAACGTCATCACAATAAGCAGGTTCATTATCGAGCATCTGCAATTAGTGCACACAGGTAAGCCAGGCTGGAGAGGAAAGGCTCTGGGCTGATCCTAGAGAGTTGCTACTAATAAGAGAACACAGCATTGGGCTTAAGGAGCCATTGGTCTGAGTCATGGCCTTTCCACACCTACCATTTATAGTGGTGCAGTTGCTGGGGCTTTTGGATTTAGACTATGGAACATAGCTGTTACTGGAAAGTGTCAAAGGGCACTAAGGAACACAAAGATCAAATATGATTTTGAAACTCTATGTTACATGTTTATTCAGTATAGTGGAAAGGACAATGTTGTCCTCTCTCCAACAGCTACCATCTATTAAGATGGAGAGCTGGAGACACTTATCTGACATAATCCAACTGTAAACTGTTGAACAAACCTGCTTAATGTTTGATGGTATTGCTTATGTTGCATGGAATGTTTCTTGGTGGTGAGGTGAGGGTACATGGGAGTTGTTTGTTACAAGCATTTTCAGAAACTAAAAAAATAGAGAAAAATACTGAGGTAAATGGACTCAGTATAAAGGCAGCTTCCTACATTCCTGCTGTCGCAACAGACAAATGAAAGTGAAGGCAATAAAAAGGCACATCTCTGGAATCAACTGCCCAAAACAACCACATCTCATTATTCATAATCAGTCAATTCCTTATGTTGTTAGTTGAAATTTCAGGTAAGTAGATAGGATTCCCCTTCCCCCAAACAAATGGGGCCCTTGTCAAGTTCTGTGGTATTTCTATCTTGCTATTATTTGCCCTCTGATGCCTAAAATACTTTTCTTGGTTGTCCTGTCTTTTTTGTGGGATATGTGTGTTTGTGTGTGTGTGGAATCCAAGTTCTGAAATATGCAGGTAGACTCCATTAGTACAAGAGCCTCCCAACGTTTGAAGATTCCCTTCCAACTCACAGAAGGAAACCAGGGGCCGAGCAGCCTGCTTCTTCCCATTGACCCTCCTTGCATGTTTACTGCACATGATTAGAGTATGCCTGAAAATGACTATAGATTATTACTTCTGTGGAAGACAGGAGTACCTGGCATGCTCTGGTCCATGGGGTCACGAAGAACCAGACACGACTAAACGACTAAACAACAAAACAACAAACATCTTCTGGTCTGCCACTTAGGACTTCAAGATGGGGGTACATTTAACCTAGCTTTGGTAAACCAACAATGGTAATTGGGTACTGACATGCCCAATTGAATTCCAGATGCAAATGGAAATTCTGCTGTACTTTGCTTTCAAAATTGTTTTTGCGGATCTTTGGACCATAATAAAGAATGTGTGCATCTTCTGGTTGGTGATGATGAACACACTGCTGGACCATTTCTCTAATACAGAACTCACTGAATGTACATTTCTCACATTAACAAACTTTTGGCATTAATTTGCTTGCCACTTTGTTTGAATTTAGACCAGCTGTTGCTTTCCCCCTGAAATAGCAAACCCTTTCATCTTTCAGTTATCATGATTGCACCAGCAAGCCTAGTAACCCCACTCAAAAGTCTTCAGAAATCTTGAGTAGCAAATATGTATAGTTTATAGGACATCAAAATTAATGAGGTGAAGTTGAAACTCTAAGATCCAAGCATCTGAATGTTTATTCATACCTTTTATGCTATCATTAATGCAGTATAGCACAATCATAGAGAAGCAAAGCTTCAAAGATTGAAGTCAGAAAAGATTAAGAAAGCTGGACTTATTCTCACTGGAAAAGATGAATCCTCACAGTGTTCTAATTAAACCTTTTAAGATTTCAAAGAGGATGAACAACATTCTGATCCAAGTAAAGTTTCACTTTTGCAAAGAACGGCATGATCTCAAAGTGAAGTATTTGCAAGCACAGAGAAGCTTCTTCTAACTCCCATATGATCCTAAAGGGAAAGAATCATGTAAACATCTTACTGCAAGAGATGAATGAGGGTGTTGGTGGTGGTGAGCAACAGTGTTTTCAGGTAAAGGTAGGACAGATAAAATTAGTTATAAAGACTTAAGGTGGTTCTTCCTAAGGGAAGGACCATTGCTTAGTGGTAGAACATTTGCTTTGCTGAAGAAAGTCTCTGGTTAAAACCCCGACATCTCTAGGATGACTCCCATCAGATGTCAAAGAGATAAACAACTACCTGACATTCAGAAGACATCTTAAGGCAGCCCTGTTCAGGGAAGTTTTTAATGTATGATATATTAGTGTATTTTTGGTATTTGTGGAAGCTGCCCAGATTGGCTGGGGAAAACCAGCCAGATGGGCGGGGTACAAATAAATTATTATTATTATTATTATTATTATTATTATTATTATTATTATTATTGGAAGGGCTGAGAAAAATTTCTGCCCCAAACCTGGGCAGTACTCAACAGTACTGACCTAGATGGACCAAGGGTAAGACATAGTGTAAGGCAGTTTTCTGTGTCCATATGTCCATGGGGAATAATTGGAATCTACAAAAGATGTGGGTATATACAAGCCCAAAGAATTTCCCACATAAATATGAATTCACTATGTAAACAATCCTGAATGCAATGAGTTAATGGAATGCCAGCTAAAGCCAGAATTTGCACTGAATATGTCTTCTTCCTCCTCCTCTTCTTTCATCCTTGTCTCTAAAGCCATCCAAAGCAGATCGAGTCTGAGAGAAGAGCTATCTTGGCTATACCCACATCTCAAACTTGGGTGCTTTCATTCCTGCAGGGACCATCTAATTGGGGAGAGGAGAGTCAGTGGAATAGTCACCACACAGAAACAGAGATGGGCTGGTAGCAGCAGGCATGAGTGAAGGGAGGATTAGGGGGCAAGGGATGGACAATTGCTCAGTGTTGGAACACCTGCTTTGTATACAAGTTCAATTCCTGATACCTCTGAGTAAGGCTGGCAAAAAGCCCTGGGGAACTGCTGCTAGTCACTATAGACTAGAATTGAGGAACTGGGTCCAACCACTGACTTCCCTCAACCCCTGCAGGCCACTTTGGCAGGTGGGACTGCCAATCACTTGATGTCATCGTGTTTTCCTTTTGGTGCATGTTTCTCCCCATGCATTTAAGCTGATCTGCCCACAAAGAAAAAAAAAGGTTCCTTTGACTCCATGGTTTATTGTCAAACCACCCAGGCAAACAGATTGTTTCCCTTTTCCCTTTCCTTATGTCTGCTGTGGTAGATAGGTGCCTTGGTTTGGAGGGAAACAGCCTTGTGGGCTCCATGAGCATCCCTCCTGGCTTTAATTTGGCCCAAGGTTTGGAGGCTCCCTAACTGTTCTGTAGGCAAAATTGAGGTAGATGGGCCAATAGTGTAATTTGATAAATAAGGCAGCTTCCTATGACCTGATGGGATGGAGGAATGGGAGGCTGGGTTGAGCAAGTGGAAAGGGGAAGAAAGGTGAGGTAGTGTCAGAATGACAGGGGAGACATGGTTGACTAAGTAGGGACAGGTGAGAGAGCAAAAAGCCATTTTCAGCAAGAACAGTATAGCAGATTTCTTATTCCCCTACATAACCTTGATGGATACTTAAACGCCAAACCTAGCATATCACATTATTCAAAGCCCCACATGGGATCTGCCCCTCAACATAGTAAAATGTGACTAAGCAGTAACATCCGATATACAAGTGTCAGATTTTACAGAGATACAACTAGACTCTAAAAATGGCATATAAGGGAGCACAGGGCAGTATGAGGGAAGAGCTAACCACTTTGCATTAATTCAAGCATAATTGTTTTGTCAATAACTTGCTTTAAAGATCTTGGTAAGATTTCATTACACATTGATCAACCAGATATCACAGGAGACAATGGCAAAGCAAAACAGTGCAAAAATAGCAAGCAAAAAGTATTACTCTCCGTCACATGATATTTATTTGGTAAGATGGTAAAAATCACATCCTTGCATTACTGACAAATAAGGTGAAAGTTATTGTCTATTTGCAGGTGTTTTTTTTTCCTCTTTTAGGTTTTAGTTTATAGAGCAAAAGTCAAAAAGTGAAAGAAGCAGGCTGTGATCAAGCACCATCAAGAGAGACATCACTGAGTAGTTGGGATGGGAGAGAGATTTGATACAGTTAAAAAAAAAATTCCCTAGGAAAATAATGTTGGACACCACCACCTCATTTATCGATAATTTGTGAAGGAGAAGTGAACTGTCAGTTAATTTTGTTCTTTTTGGTAATTCTGTTAAATTTAATATGCTTGAACAACATATTGAAGGAAGGAAGGGATATTTTGCAATTGTGGTTGTTGTTTTACTGTTCTCCCTCTCTGGAGCTTGACTGGCTGAGGATCCAGTGGATCCTTGACTGGCTCAGCATCATCCCCACTCATTCCTGCAATGCTCCATTTTAGTGCCAACTATCAGCAGTAGCCTGTACCTCACTTGTGAAGGTTGTTTGAATCCTAAGCCCCTTCTGTCAGAGTGTTTTTGGGAATAGGATTGCAACTTCAGTTGCGTGTTCAGACCCAGAGACCTCCCCCCTAAATAAAGACACATTTGACTCAAATTGTAGTTTTGGTTTTCGGCAGAATTTAGGCCATGACTTTATTGATTACGGAAAAGTGAGTGGTTGCATAGGCTCTGGTTTAACTAGCTCCCTGCACCCTTGCAGGTAGCACTGGCCCAGGGCAGCAGCACAGATCAGCCAAGGGTGAACACCTGAGGTAGGTGAAAAGCCCGGAACAGACTCTGTTCACTCCCCAGATGCTCCCCTGGACTCAGGAATGGGCACAACCCCCTCTCAGGGGTCGACCAAACCAAGTTGCGTCCCTGGATTCCTTTAACAGAATACCCTTCACATAGGGATGGCAAGAGCATTCTCCCATCCCTATCACATGAACCAGTGCCTATCTGCAACCTTACAAGTTGTGACGATTTGCTATGTAGCAGGCGAAACCCAAATGGCAACAGCCAATCATCCAAGTGGGGAAAATTCCTTTTTTTTAATATAATTTTTATTAGGTTTATAATATACAATCTTCAAGTTGCAAATACATGTTTCCATAGATCTTATGGACTCCCCCCATCTTCCAAGTACTGCGTTCTCTGTAAATACAAAACCTCAGCAATTTGTTAACTTATTTTAAACATAATAATATATCTTCCGTTTTATCGTGATATCTGGTCTCAAAACATTTCAATCCATATCCATTAATTTTTAGTTTCAACACAATAAACTTATTTCATTACACCACTTATGTCTTGTTGTACCTTATTTACCAATTCAAAAGTTTACCGATACTGAAGCTGTACTTTCCTAGATAGGAGCATTTTTTAACATTCATACAACTTATAATGCTTTTTCAAATAGTCCTTAAATTTTTCCCAAACTTCCTCCGTTTCTTCTTCTCCCGAGTCTCGGATTCTGCCAGTCATTTCAGCCAGTTCCATATAGTCCATCAGCTGCGTCTGCCATTCTTCCAGTGTGGGTAGATTTTGTGTCTTCCAGTGCTTTGCCATCAAGATCCTTGCTGCTGTGGTCGCGTACATAAAGAAAATTCTATCTTTCTTAGCCACCCTCTGGTCTACCATGCCCAGGAGGAAGGCCTCCGGTTTCTTGGGTACGGTAAATCTAAGCACCTTTTTTAGTTCATTATGTATCATCTCCCAGAAGGCCTTCACCTTCGGGCAGGTCCACCAGAGGTGTAGAAATGTCCCTTCCTCCTCTTTACATTTCCAACATTTATTGTCAGACAGGTGATATATTTTTGCAAGCTTGACTGGGGTCATGTACCACCGGTATGTCATTTTCATAATGTTTTCTTTCAAGGCACAACATGCCGTGAATTTCATTCCGGTGTTCCATAACCTTTCCCAGTCTTCAAACATAATGTTGTGCCCCAGATCCTGTGCCCACTTTATCATGGAGGATTTAACAATCTCGTCCTGTGTATTCCATTTAAGCAGCAAGTTGTACATTCTCGAGATTAACTTAGATTTTGGCTCAAGCAACTCTGTCTCTAGTTTCGATTTTTCCTCCTGAAAACCCACTTTTTTGTCCGCTTTAAAAACTTCCTGGATTTGAGCATAATGTAACCAATCTCGCACCTTGTTTTTTAACTTTTCCATACTCTGCAACCTCCATTTATCTCCAATTTTTTCAATTATTTCCCTATATTTAGGCCACTGGGTCTCCATATTGAGTCTTTTACGTGCTTTGGCCTCCATCGGTGAGAGCCACCTCGGAGTTTTACTCTCCAATAAGTCTTTATATTTTGACCAGACCGTAAAAATTGCCCTTCTGACAATATGGTTTTTGAACAATTTATGAACTTTAACCTTGTCATACCACAAATATGCATGCCACCCAAAAGCATTGTCAAATCCCTCCAGATCGAGGACATCGGTGTTCTCCAACAAAATCCAATCCTTCAACCAGCAGAGGGCTGCAGATTCATAATATAACCTCAAGTCCGGCAGGGCAAACCCCCCTCTTTCTTTCGCATCAGTTAGTATTTTAAACTTTATTCGGGGCTTTTTGCCCTGCCAGACAAATTTGGAAATATCCCTCTGCCATCTTCCAAAACATTCCACCTTGTCCACGGTCTGGAGGGCCTGAAACAAAAATAACATTTTTGGCAATACATTCATCTTTATAGCAGCTATTCTACCCAACAAGGAGAGTTTCAATCTTGACCATGTTTCCAAGTCTCTTTTGATCTCTGACCAACATTTCTCATAATTGTCCTTAAACAAATTCAAATTTTTGGAGGTCAGGTGCACCCCTAAGTACTTTGCTTTTTTAACCACATTTAGTTCTGTTTCTTTTCTGAACTCCTCTATTTCAGTAGTTGTCAAGTTTTTTGCTAGAACTTTAGTTTTTTGTTTATTCAGCTTGAATCCCGCCACCCGACCAAAGTCTGAAATTAATTCTAACGCTCTTTTAGTACTAGAGGCTGGCTCCTGTAATGTTAATACCAAGTCATCTGCAAATGCTTTCAGTTTATATTGTTTCTCTCCGACCACAATTCCCTGTGCCGACCGGTCATTTCTAATCATGTTCAATAGCACCTCCAGGACTGAAATAAATAACAGAGGAGATAGAGGGCACCCCTGTCGTGTCCCTTTTTCAATTTTGAACTCCTCTGTCACCACGTTGTTTACTATCAATTTAGCTTTTTGTTCTGAATAAATTGCTTCTATTCCATTTTCAAACCCCCGCCCTACTTCCATCCTTTCCAAGTTTTTCTTCATAAACATCCAAGAAATGTTGTCAAAGGCTTTCTCCGCATCAATAAAGATCAACACCGCTCTTGTATTTGAGTTAATCTGTAAAAATTCCAAAATATCAATGATGTTTCTTGTGTTGTCAAATAAATGTCTGCCAGGGAGAAAGCCTGCTTGGTCCTTATGAATCACTTCATTTAATACTTTCTTAAACCTACTTGCCAAAATGTCTGCAAAAATTTTGTAATCCACATTTAGGAGTGAGATAGGACGGTAGTTTTTAAGTTGAGTTTTTTCAGTTTCTGATTTTGGTATCAGCGTGATGAAAGCTTCTTTCCACGTTTCCGGTGCCTTCCTCCCCTCCATAATCTGGTTACAAACTTCCAACAATGGTTGTATCAATGAGTCCTTCAATACCTTGTAATATTTGGAAGTAAGTCCATCAGGTCCCGGAGACTTGCCCAGTTGAAGGTTCTGAATGGCGCATTCAATTTCTTGGGTTGTGATATTACAGTTCAGGGTTGCTCTCATTTCCTGGGGTATTTTTTGTAATCCATTAGTTGTGACAAATTGGTCCACCTCCAGGCCTTTTTGTGGCCTTTGTGAATACAGTTCTTTGAAATATCTCTGGAAACACTTTCTAATTTCCTCGGGTTTCTGTACCATTCTCCCTTCAATCTCTAGATTTGTAACTGTATTAAGCTTTTGTCTCTTTTTCAACTGCCAGGCCAACAACTTCCCGCATTTATTAGCAGATTCAAAGGATCTTTGTTTCATTTGTTTAATTTTCCATTCCACCTCTTGATTTATCAGTTTCGAATATTGTGCCTGGAAAAACTTCACCTCTCTCAATACTTCCTTTGATTTGGGCCTGGATCTCAGTTTTTTCTCTCCTTCTCTTATTTTCTCCAAAATCTTCTCCTTCTTTTCATTCCAGAGCCTTTTTTTGATCGTGTTCTGCTGTATTAGAAACCCTCTCATAACTGCTTTACTTGCGTCCCAGATTGTTCTTTTTTCCACATTTGTCTTTAAGTTTATTTCAAAATAATCCTTTAAAGCTTTTTGGGCCTTCTTAACAATCTCCTGATCTCTTAACAAAGCGTCATTCATTCTCCATCTGAAAGATCCGGTTGTATTTAATCTCAATTCCATTCTCAGAGCATTGTGGTCGGAGCAGGTTTTTGGGCAGATTTCCACTTTTCTGGTCTTCGGTGCCAGCCCTCTAGTTATCCATATTTGGTCGATTCGCGTCCATGTCATGTGGGCCTCAGAAAAGAAAGTTCCTTCTTTCCCTAGAGGATTCTTGATCCTCCATATATCAATCAAATCCAAATTGTCAGTCATTTCGAAAAAGGTTTTTGGTAGTCTGCCGTCTTTCGTTATATTAGCACTTTGCGACTTATCCATATTCACTGAGGCGACACCGTTCATATCTCCCAACATGATAATGTTGTTGTAATCCAAATAGTCCAGCATAGTCTCATGCAGCTTCCTGAAGAATTCCGATTTTCCATCATTTGGAGCGTATATTCCTAGAATTAAAAACTTTTCTCCTTGTGTCTGAATTTCAATTGCCAAAATTCTACCCTGTTCATCTTTAAATACGAATTTTGGTGACAAGTTCTCCTTTGCGTATATCACCACTCCTCTTTTCTTAACTTTGTCCGATGAGATGAATTCTTGGCCTAGCCTTTTATTAATTAACACTTTTCTGTGGAGTCTTGTCACATGTGTTTCTTGCAGGCAAATAATGTCCAATTGTTCTTTTTTCAAGATATGAAAAACTTTTCTCCGTTTTTCTGGAGAGTTCCCGCCATTTATGTTCCAACTAAGAAGCTGCAGAGACATCCTGGTCTACTTCTTAAATATCACAGTTGGGTATCTAATTTGTCCTCCGTTCCCGAAGGCAGCGGTGCCGGTCCGCCTCCAGATGGTACGGGTCTTGGTGGTGATCCCGGTGGTGGAGGCCAGGAATCTGCGGCTCTCTTTTGGAGGTCCTCCTCGTTGTCGTGTAGGAACTTCTGGTGATCCTCTGGTGTTTTAATTCTTACCTTCTTTCCTTTATAGGTAAATGATAGGCCTTGAGGAAATTCCCACCTATAAGGGATTGCGTTGTACCTTAACAATTTGGCCAAGTCTGTATATGAGGCTCTAAGGTCCAGCAGATATTTAGGAATGTCTCTATAAATTTCTGCCCTTTTGCCTTCGACTTCCAGGGATTTTTTAAAATGTTGGCCTAGTATCTTGTCTCTTTCCTCTTTTGTTCTCAAACAAACCAAACAGTCTCTGGACTTGTCTTTCTTAACCGATCTTCCCAATCTGAAGGCCGTCACAATCTTAAAGTCCTTATCTTCCTCGACCCCCCAAAATTTAGAAAACAACTGCGTCAGAAATTCCTCTAGGTTGCCCTGCTCCAACTCTGGGATGGCCCTCAGCCTAAGATTACATTCCTTACTTTTCAGTTCCACCATTGACAGGTAGGCTTGCTGTTCTCCTACCTGTCTTTTCAGAGGTCTTACTTCCCCTTTGATCTCCTCCACCTTATTGCACGCTTGCTCAGCTTTTTGATTGGCTTCCGCAGCTAGTTTGTAGTTCTCCGCCGTAGCTCCTTGCAGTTTCTCAATAGCCTGAGTATGCTGGGAAACCTGATCTGTTAACTTGCTGATAGTGGATGTAGCTCTATCAATTTTAGATGACTGATCGTCCACCTTCTTATTCAAAAGTGCCAGTTGTTCCAAAATTTGTTTCAGGACTGGATCAGTTCCTCCAGTTGCCATATCTTCTGTTGCAAGCGTTTCAACTTCTTCCTCCTGCGCCGTCAGCACAGTTGGTACAGAGGATCTGCGTTGATGAATTAACGTTGTTTGAACAAGCTGCCCAGCTTTCTTATCTTTTTCTTTAGCTTCCTTAGCTTTAGCTGCTCTTGTTTTCCCTTGGCCACTCATTCCCCAGCTGCCTCTGTTCAAGGTCAAATAGTCTTTCAATCCATGAGAAAGGCAAGTCCAGAATGTAAACAATTAAACCACAAAAAATCCCAATAAGGTACAGTTCCCAGACCTCTATACCTCCGCAAATCCACTAGAGGGGGTTTTCATAAGAAAGAAAGTTTCTTTTCCGCCATCAAAGTTCCTATTTCAGCTTTTATAGTCCCCAAGTTCAAAAAGGAGGTTTTCAGATAGTTCAGTTTCAAAGTAGTGCCACAAGGTAACGGAAAGGTTCCAATATCAGTGTTAAAGCGATAATGTATCCATCAATGCAACAATTTGTATTTAAGAAAAAGTTTCAGCAGCCTGACAGTTCTCCTTTGCAACACTGGCAGTCCAATAGCTCGGTTATCCCCTTCAGTTCCACGTCTCTTCCCAGTAGGGGGAAGGTTCCTTAGCGCAATGAGCCAACAAATTTAATCCTTCAATCTTTTTATTTTCTAAAAGAACACAGTCTGTTGATGCCCCTTCAAACTAATTTCAAAGTCTCTTTTGAGCGCTTCAGCCCGCATCGGGTTCTTTGCTTTGCTCTGATTAGCAGGACCGGGAGACGGACTTCCTGTTACTCGCCTCCCGTTTTCAGCCAAATTAAACGAATTTAAGTCAATCTTTAGTCAATCTTTAGTACCCCTTACTCACGGGTAAATTGCAGCCAATTCCGATAATTTTCAAGAAGAAAGGTCGACGCTCATCAGCAACAGCAGCGCGGCTTCACTTCCGCGAAAAGAGCGATGAACTCACAGCGCCGCTCCCCCGTTCACGTTCCGGAGCCTCTTACGAGGTCCCTTCCTCGTTTCTGGGGGGGCTTCTGGCACCCGCCGAGTCCCACGGCCGCAGGCTCGCTCTGCCTACGGTTTATCTTGATGGGTCTCCGCTTTGCCGCAGCGGACGACCCTTTTTCGCGGAGCCCCTCTTCACACAGTAAAGAGGACCGCCATTGCCGTTTTGCGCCGCCTCCGGAAGTGGGGAAAATTCCTACCGTGCCCCTGTCCCAACGACAGATGACACATGACGCATAGCAAGGTCAAGCGCAACAAGCCCTAAAAGTAGGGAGAGGTGGGGGGTGTTCTGATGCACGAGCTGAAAGAGGAAGCTCTGGGTCATATGCAAAGGTATATATATGTCCCTTGTTCCATTTAGACTGCACCCCATTGGCCAGATTAAACCCAGCAACGAGGGACCTACCAATCTGGTGTTGTGGATGTCCAATATACCCACCCACAACTAGGAGGTCAGTCTCCAGGTCTCACCACAACACGTGCCCTCTTTTAGGGAGGACACAATTTATGTAGCTGTAGTCAGAAAATAGATATGCACCTGTACCTGGTCAGGATTTGATCAGAAACTTGAAGGGCTTCCACAAAGGAGATAAATGGTAACCATGGCTCTGTAACACCTTTTTACAAGTGGGATGGTTTAAAATGAATACTCTTGCTTTAAAAATGAAGCCTGCTTTCCTGCAAACCAAAGTTGGAATTAAGATAATATCTGCCATACTTTTAAAGCTCTTTCCATGCCCCACTCCTAGTTATACTAGTGAAATTGTGCCATTTTCCTGTTAATTGGCAATCACTTCAAGACCGCCCTTAAATAAGACTGGTTGCAGTGATGAGCCGAACATACAATTGCTATCCTTCTTCAAAATGAACCCACTTTTATTTGTATAACTAATTCCTCAACACTTCCTCTCAGTTCTCAAATAACTATTTCCCCAAACTGCAATCTATCTAAAGCAGAAGGGAAATTGAACCATGTCTCCAGAAATCAATAATCAATTAGGGTTATAATTTAAACAGGACAGAAGGCTGCATTACTATCAGATATCTCCCTGTTTCCCAGCATATCTAAATTTAGTTCTGTTTGCCCACCAGGTAAGAAGAAACTCTTGTCCGATTCTCTGAGATGCTTTTAAAGATTTCATCTACCTTATAGGGGCACCAGAAATGATGGAAGGTAAATTTCATTCCTCCATAGGGTTTTCTGGTTGGATATCACATTATAACAAAGTACCAAATAAAAAGTTTTACATCCCCCTTCACCCAACATTTTGTTACATTCTTTGGTAACTGTCCGTCTGCACAGGATTTTTTTCCACGTTGTCTTAAGATGCAGAAGTTGTAGAAATCTATCACCAGATTGACTGATCAAGCAGTAAGAAAAACAAGGAAAATGGGCCACACTGTTATAATTCCTGCTCTGTGATTGCAGTCATATGTTTGTTGTCTTTCACATGATGGTGTATGTTTTGACTTCACAGAGTGGGAAGTGATGGAGACAGGATGTTTGTGTTACTGTGTTCTGTGAAGTGGGACTATTGTTCTTTGTTTTTCTTTCTTTGCTGTCTGATGCTAGAGAGAGAAGGAGCCATGTTGCAGTCTCCGTGCGTGTTTATTTACATAAAAGTAGATTAGCCAAAATGCTGAGTTGCTGAGGTCTGTCATGCATGATGCGCAAACTCTGCAGATCCCTAAGTGTGCTGGTGTCGGTTGGCATTGGTCGCTGTGATGTTCGGGCTGAAGAAAGCTTTTGAAGCTCCTGAATGAAAGACCAGGAGGGAGAGAACATACCAGTCGGGCATGTGTCTCTGCCAGGGTCCTACTCGAGTGTAGGCTGAACTCCTAACACACACCACATGCTAGAGTTGCTGTAAAGATGTTGCCAAAGACATACTACATTTCTCTGATGAAAATAGGGACATCCCATTCCATAATGATAATTTTACTACAGTCATACCTTGTAAGCCAAACAGAATCCGTTCCAGAATTCTGTTCAACTTCCAAGGTGTTTGGAAACCAAAGTGCCACTTCTGATTGGCTTCAGGAAGCTCCAGCAGCCAATCAGAAGCCGCAGACACCCAGCTGGACATTCGGCTTCCAAAAGAACATTCAAAAACCGGAACACTCACTTCCAGGTTTCGATTGTTCGGGAGCCAATTTGTTTGGGAGCCAAGGCGTTCGAGATTCAAGGTACAACTGTATTTATACCCCACACAGCTTACTGGGTTGCCTCAGCAACTCTGGACAGCTTCCAACATATAAAAAAACCATAACAAAACATTAAAAAAACCTTCCCTATACAGGATTGCCTTCAGACAGCTTGGGGGTCGGATAACTCCATACCCTCCAACATCTCTTCAATAAAAATAGGGACAGTCCAAGGAAACATGAGACGTTCCAGGATCAGATCAGAAACTAGGATGGCTTCTCTGAATCAGGGACATCCCTGGACATTAGGGACCCTTGGAGGGTCTGACTGTGGTAGTTGTCACCATCAATCCAGTAATATTTAGGACCGAGAACTTACTGTGTGGTGCTATCACTTTGCTTTGAGTCTACTCCCTCCCTGCAGAGCACACAGCTTTATATTTCTAGTTGCCACTGAAGTTGACAGCTGTGATAAATGGACATTAGAAAGTGAACACACTGCCAATTACAGAAGTTATTAAAACTTTTTCACCAAATGAAGGCCTGAAAGCCTGGCCTGACCCCTGCCCTCCCATTCTTACTTTTTCTCCCTGTGATGACAGAAACGACACACCCCAGAATATGAGAGAATGATGGCCACCACCTTTCCCCTTCCCATCAATCATTCCTGAGGACAGGAAGCATTGCTGTCACCTGGGCTGGCTTGACAATGAAGCTACATAGTGACAGAATTCCGTATTGTCACTTTCAATTATGTTACCGACACTATCGAATCATGGCCTGCTCACAGCCGCATCATTTGTACACAGCCAATTGTTAACGGAGAAATCCGAGGGCTCCCTTGGACAAAAAAACAAGGACACCAGCCAGGAATACCAAAGCAAAACAGCAGCCAGTAGGCTTAGTCTTTATTGAAGACTGTTGCGACAGGACTCCCACCTGCCACCAGGTGAAACAAAATGGAAGCCCCAAACAAAAGAGCACCCAAACTTTTTTTAGTTACTAATCCCCTAAACTACACCCCTAGAATTACATCACAACCACATCATGACTACATCACTGACACATCACAGAAAGGAGGGGTTGAGGGAGGAGTTGTGGAGGTAATCTGAGTGTCTTGTCACCTGGCTGGTTCCTCCTTTCCACCCCTCCCCATGAGTCACTTCCAGGAGACAATGGGGAGCTGGCAGTTTTCTGCCCCCAGAGGGAAGATCTGATCATTGTCCTTTGTTCCAGTCCATGTTGAATCTACTCCCATATGCAAGTCCTTTCTGACTTTGATGGTCTTCTGTCTGGGACCATCAAGGTTGTCATGCCAACTGGGTAGGGCTCCTGTGTATGTGCTGGTATGGTTAAGGGATTATGGCCATCCTGTATCAAACCACCCTCCTTTGATAGTCCTTCCTTCATGGAGTAAAATAAAAGTGAACCGGTGTAAATCCGATGTATGGTTGATTTACTATGAATTTATAACAGAAACATCGCGTATGTCGTGTGTGTGTGTGCGTGTGTCGTGTCTGTACAAACTGAATGATTGGGAGGGGGTTTCCTGCAACGCGATGAAGGAGCAAGCTGAAGGGAGACTAGCTAATTTGCAGCACAAATGTGAGAAAAAATATAGATTGTGGGGCACACTCATTTCTTTGACTGAGGAATGATGGTGCATAGTCTCTCCCTCTGTCACACCCACCCACCCACACCAGGGAAGGGTTTTTTTGAAAGCATATTAGAATTACTACCTGTATTATTCTTGCGCTGACAAAGAAGGAAAAAAAACCATGTTAAGTCCCAAGATACCCAGGCCTTTTACCATCTGGTTAGAATGCAGATTAGTTGAAAAGGAGATTATTGGGCTCAGGTCAAATTTTGAAACTACTCCATTAAAAAAGTGCTAACTAAGGGAACTGACTTTCATGTTAAAATTAGAAGAGATAATCCTGCTTGAGGTTGATAAGGGCCCAAATCCTTATCAGCTGCACTGCTAGTTGGGAGCTCTGTGGTTGAGAGGATTAGCCTAACAGCTTCATTTTAGCAGCCTAAGATTGCAAAGTATCCCAGCAATAATAAGAGTCTTCCCTCCAGGGATTCTGGCTATGTTATTTAGGGGCAGGGCACAATATCATGCTATGGAGCCATGCAGTTTAAGGTACAGCTGTCAGGTATCACGGGCTTAAAGGAAACCTGCCCAAATGCTTTAATCTAAGATGATTTGGACAACAAAATCCTCATGACAAGCATTACACAGTTTTCCAGGGACAGCTCTGATTTACAGAAGCGGTTCCGGTTTCTGATTTGATTCTGGAATGTCCCAATTTTCCTTAGGACGTCCCTATTTTCATCGGATAAATGTTGGAGGGTGTGGAGTTATGTGACCCTCATGCCAAAGAGAGATAACCTTTAAAAGACTCTGAAGGCAGCCCTGGATAGGAAAGTTCTTAATGTTTTATTACCGTATTGGCTTGAATATAAGCCACACCCACAAATAAGCCACGCCTTTAAAATTCAGGGGGGGGGGATAAAAAAAGATAATACCTGAATATATGCTGCTCCTTTAAATTTCTGCAGGCACTCACACACATAAATGGCATATGTAGAAAAAAAAAACCCTATGGGTACTAGAGAGGCCATGCAAATGGGTAAAACACTGTAGCACCGTAAATACAAATAAAAAATCAATACTGCACTGTAAAATATGGGAAAAGCAATGAATAACATTAGAATTAATTGCACAACAGTCCCAAGCTCACAAATTGGCACTAAAACATTTTTTTTTGGTTCTATTTTACCGTATGTCTGTTTCAGCAGCGATATTGTAAAAGCCCATTTTTGTGAGGTCACAAATTTAAGCCATACTTTAACTTTTCACGGTCAGAATTTGGGAAAAAATGTGTGGCTTATATTCAGGCCAATATGGTATGTTTTTGTATGTGTTGGAAGCTGCCCATGGCAGCTGGGGCAACCCAGTCAGATGGGTCAGATATGATTATTATTAGTAGTAGTAGTAATGTCCCTATTTTCATCAGTGAAATGTTGAAGGGTATGGGAAGGAAGGGACCCCAGACCATTGTTTATTATCTGTTTTAGCTGAAGCAAACACACCCTGCACTTGCTATGATGATAACTAGGTGTAGATGATGTATGCTTGACAAACTGTCAAAAAGTCTACCAGATATCACACAATTATGGGTGATGGCAGCCATGTTGCCATCATTGCACTCACTGCTGTCACCATGGTATGTGCCCTGCTGGGACCACCATGCCAGATAGGAGGCAGAAGGTGATGAACAAAGCAGCAGAGCGAATGGCAGTTGTGACAGCAGTGCTGGAAGTGTGCTTGATGTCCACTCTAAGCATTGAGATGGAGCACTTGGCATACCCATGTGCTACAAGAGCAGAGTGATGGAACAGGCAACAGCACATTTATAATTCAGTATAATCGGCTATGTGGAGTAGTGCTTGTTTTGTAAATACAGACAACATTATCTGAACACATAAGAAATGTATCAGGAAGTGACCTTGCATGGTTCTGTTCTGTACTGCATAATCTGCTTTTGCTGTTTGTGTGCATGTGTGGTTGATAGGGGACGCGGGTGGCACTGTGGTCTAAACCACTGAGCCTCCTGGGCTTGCCAATCAGAAGGTCGGTGGTTTGAATCCTCGTGAAGGGGTGAGCTCCCATTGCTCAGTCCCAGCTCCTGCCAACCTAGCAGTTTGAAAGCATGCCAAAAAGTGCAAGTAGATAAATAGGTACCGCTCCAGCAGGAAGGTAAATGGCATTTCTATGTGCTGCTCTGGTTTTGGTTTCCATTACACCAGAAGCGGCTTAGTCATGCTGGCCACATGACCCAGAAAAACTGTCTGCAGATAAACACCAGCTCCCTCGGCCTGTAAAGCGAGATGAGCACCGCAACTCCAGAGTCATTTGCAACTGGACTTAACTATTAGGGGTCCTTTACCTTTTTATGGTTCATAGATCACACCTGCTGATTTCTTCTTCTTCTTAAGTCCTCGGTCTTTTAGATCATACATCCCCTGAGCAAATTGCCAAATAACCATGTAAACCAACTCTGGTTCTGATTATTCAAAAGCAACAATTAGTTCACAGCAATTACTTGTTTTGTAAGCTAGTCATGAAATAATTGGTTGATTCATTCAAATCAATATGTGAGACTAATACACACACATTGTGTGGCCCTTTTTGGTCCATCTGGGTTGCCATGTAACCTTGTTGTAATGTCAGTAGAAGCTACAGCAGAATTACCTTATCAAGTTCTGGGGTCTAGATCTGGAAATCATATGTCTCTCTAGTTCAGTGGTCCAAAGTTACTCCAAACCCCTTTCCCTCCAACTCTTTCCCTACCAGCTATCCTTCTTGTCCTTAGAACAAGGATAAATATGCACCAGTCCTGGTTTCTTTTGGGTCTATGTTTCTTCAACTTGATGCTTTCACTATTCATTCTTCCCTGCTTTTCTGTTTACAACACAAACAGAAACTGTAGGACCACTGCTACATGTATCCCATATGCTTTAGCTACCCTGACCCTTGATCAGGACTCCTTTTCCCATAGCAAAAGCTGGGATCATTCCATTTGTAACTTATGGGTTAATTACATGACTTTGCTAACAGCCCTTTCTGATCTTCTAGGCACAGTGAACTTTCTTTGCAAATCCTTTCTGATTAGTTCCTTCGTGTCTCAATTCCTTGTTTCCTCTGCCCTTTTCTTAAAGTCTAATTTTCCACTTTTACTCCCCTCATTTCTTCATTCTCTATCCACTGCCTACTCTGAAGTCCTCCTTCAGGCTTCTTGTCTCTGTGTTCCTTGCCATTACGCTGGTCTACAATCAGGGGCTTCTTCCCAGCCCCGAACAACTGAACGTTCTGTGCTACCACACCAGCTCAGCCAAGAATTGTTAGGTATTTCACTTTGACAAACATAATTCAATATAGAATTATGTTGTTGTTGTGAAAAGATTCCAATAACCTCCCAGTGTTCTGAACACAGAATCAACAAGTTTTCCAATATGCCATGCAATGGATCATGCACAATCAGAAAAAAATTGTAAAATATAAATACAAGAGTGTCACAACAACTCCTTTAAACAATGCAGCGAGGGGATCAGCAAGGCTCATTTCTTTCTTTTTCATTCCACTTCTGTGTGCTTATTATGCCTTGAAATCATTATAACATTCATCACAGACAAACAAGTATTGCTGAACTATTCTGATCTTTTTTTTAAAAAAAAATCATTCCTTTTTCACAGACCATTTGCCATCACTGTGCACCTGTCAGGTTGTCTTTCAAAGGACACCATTTTACCAAGCTATGCAAAAGCTCTGATGTAACAGATCAATTCACCCAGTTACTTCTCTTTTAGTGCAGGTTTTGTATTGCCCACCAGATGGCAATCTGGTCTTATTTTAGAAATAAGTCAACCTGAGGTGAAATCTTACATATTCTGCCTTTCTGACAGAGTCTATTTGGTCCAATGTGATTTAAAAACAAGAGTTATGTGCCCACTTGCTGCATATATGTTCCTTGCCTTCTAACACTGCTAAGGCCCAAATGCCAGATGTGGTGTGAGGTGTATAGAGGCAGCAGAGCAGCACAGTTCCCGGGGAGCTGGCTTGTTCTGTCTTGACTGCTCCTCTGCAACTCACCTGTGCTGCCTACTCCCCCCCCTCACCTGCCTGGGTCATCCGCCTGCTGTTCTGTCATCATGCTACAATTCACATGGCCAGCTATTGGCAGCCACACAAACTGCAGCATGATGACAGCCTTGAATTTTTATTATATATTAAGAATTTATGAGTGTATGTGCGTGTGCTTGTACATGTGCCACAATTAACAAGCATTAACATTAACATTGTCACAGGAATACTTTCATATCTTGTATTGCACCATTCTTGGTGCTGAAAGACTTTTAAAGAAGTTCTGCATTCCTTTTTCTGTCTCAGTGGGAGTTACTGAATCAAAAAGTAAGCTGCAACAAAAAAGGCTATTCCCAACAATTCAGGAAATGTTTACTTGGATGCTTGCTGGAACAGTTATAGCAATCAATACATGTACTCGGGTCACAAGTAAATTGGTACAATCAAAGCATGCCAATAAATCTCATTGGCCTTGCTCTTCTGTAAATAATTCTAACTAGTAACCTTTACCTCAAAATATCTCCAAAGCAACAACACTGATTAGCGATGTGCTGTGCTCAAATGGGGCATAGAACAGGCTCAGCTTAGTGCACATAAGTAATGGTATGCTTTAAAAACCATTCTTCCCCTCCCCCCCAAACTTGCCTCATCATACCTCATAGATTCAATGCTGGAAATTTGTGGAAGGTAGGAACTGCATGGTTTGACCCCAGGGCTTGAGGTCCTTCATTACTTACCTATCAGCTTCTGTCAGGGACAGGTCAGAGCTCTTTGAAGGAGGAAAGGACTCCATTGACAGCTTTGCTATATGTGCTTGTTTGTCTGTAAGTGCCTGTATACAAGCATTCTTAGGGGAAAATGAATAAAGCTTATTTAATTTTCAAATTTCTATTCTATTTCAAGAATCGTGTATGTTTTAACTGGTGGTGTTGCACACTGCCCTGAGGTCCTTTGGGAAGAAAGGTGATATAGAAATGTAATCAGCAATATACACTGGAATCCAGCAGACTCAGTGGACATGGACAAAACTCATGAAACTGTCACCCTGGGAGATGTGACACTTGAAAAGTTTGCAGAATTCAGAGAATTGACATTGCTTGAGCTGATGTCACACAGAGAACCCAGATCAGGGTCATGCACAATCACAGCTAGGACCCCAGAAGTAGACAGATTTTGCTCTTGTGGGATGAATCACATCAAATATCACCACACCACCTCTCCACTAAATATGAAATAAAATTCTAAAAGCATTAAGGTGATGTGCTTAACAACCCTTGGAACATGGCAGTGCTACAGGCTCTGGGTGGTTATGAGGCATGAGTGAATCAGTCTATTTCTGTTCTGTATCACTTCTGTAAGACCATCCTGCCCCATTTCCTCATTAATCTGTTATTTATTTGCATACATATACATAGAATACAGGCGATATCCCACTAAGTCATTCAAAGAGTAACCTCATTGAAAACATGAGTCAATGATTGATAGCTGAGTATGACCAATGTTGGATATCACCCTGTGTTTTTTCTCTCAAGGTGCACATTTCTAAACGTATTTTCTATGAAAATATCCACTTTAAATGCTTTCTGAGCTCATACTTTCTGAGCTGAGACTGCACTGGAACAGTCAAAAGGTATGAAAGTCAGTGGGCAAGTTCTGATCTGTGTATTGCAGGAGCAGATCAGGACAGTTCATAAAGGGACTTTCAAAGATTGAACCTTTCCAGCTTTCCTAGTCATTAAAGGGAGTTGTTATTTAAAGTTTTCTATAGCCTCTCCCATCATCTGCACATAGGCTATGAGGGTAGGTGTGTGCATGGATCTGTGTTTGTGTGTAGACAGAGAGATAAATAGATAAAGATAGATAGATTTCAACTGCTTTGGAAGTGGGTTAATTCCCTGCATCATCAAGGATATCACAATACTATTGTTCCCTGAGGCCATTGAACATGGAACTATTAAGTAAAAACAGAGTTTCTCATGCACACAATGGTTCATAATAAGCCCCAGTTGAGTTTCTATTATTCTGATTCATAATGCAAACAGTATATTATATTTTAAATGAACTCTATGCTGAGCTTTCACTGCTTAGTCTGGTAAGCCCTTGAAAATAATAATAATAAAAGATTACTCTCCAAGAAACAAAGCCTGCATAATCACACAACCCTGCACATGATAAGGAGGACTTCAGAGTACAGTTCAAATTAGATTGGGAATGGGATGCCAATTTAGCAGCACACTCTGTAATTGGCATTACAGAGGCATTATTGACTTTAAAAACAACAACAGTTAGGTTTGTTCTTGTTCTCTAGTATCCACCAGCTCAGTTCACACCTTAGCAAAATATTCAAGGCGGACTTTAAAAAAAACAACACAGAGAGAATTCTGTTATTGTCCCAGAAATTTGATGTTAAATTATATGGATAAAGAACGGTGCAAAAATATATATTACAGAGAAATTTGCTTGGAAGTGCTAGCATTTTTAGATAAAAAACATTGAACCATTTTTAACCCTAGATCTCACCAGATGTTGTTGGATTCCCATCAGCTCCAGCCAACATGGCCAATGGCAGGGGATCATTTGGTTGGCCATGGATGATTCACCCTTGTCTTAGAGTCTGTATGTTACAAGCTGAGTGATCTGCACTCTGGTTAAAGTAAGGTAGGATACTTACTGGTAGGTTTATCATCTTATAAGCGCTTCGGCTTGCTTAGGCTGTAATCAGGCTAGTTGAAAGAAAATAAAAAGAGGAGCCATTCTCAATCAGCCCTAAAGTCCAAGCAGCTAATCTGTGGCCAACCAGATGTATCTTGGAAACACACAAGTAGGGAATGCAGGCAATATGTCTTCCTCATTGTTGCCCGTTCTTCAACTGTTATTCAGTCAATCAGCCCTAATGTCCAAGCAGCCAATCTGTGGCCAACCAGATGTATCTTGGAAACACACAAGTAGGGAATGCAGGCAATATGTCTTCCTCATTGTTGCCCATTCTTCAACTGTTATTCAGTGTCATACTGCTTTTGTGATTTTTTAAAATCGTCTATGGCAAATGTCCATTGATGAATGCATTGTCCATTACATTGTCCTATTACCTTTTAAAACCATATGTGCTGGTGACCATCTCCATATCTCACGACAATAAATTCCACAATTTAATAAAATGTTACATGAACAAATACTTCCTTTTGCCTATCCTGAATCAACAGATAATGTTAAGAATGTCAATGTATTAAATGACAAGAGACACCATGGAAAAAGAAAAATGAAATGAGAATAATCACAAATATAATAGATTCCTGCTGTTGCAGATGTGGATTAAGCAAGAGATTGTGAAAGGAACATATATTTCTAAACCTGCAGGTATAAGCCTCTGATCCAAGCTGGATTGCAAGCAACAATATGACCAAAGGCACATAGCCTAGAGGGGAATCCACAGAGCTGTTTACTGCTGACTGTGATAGCTGAGTAGAAAAATAAAGCAAGTATTCAACACCTCAAAGCTAGTGACTCAGGAGATGATGCAATTGGCCACTGGGAACCAAATCAATAAAAAAATAATTACAGAAAAAGAAGAGAGAGGAAAATGGATGGCACAGAGAACATTATTTCTTTTAGCTGAGAACTATAAGCTTCTAAAGATTACACTCTTAATATTGTTGCATCCCTCTTAGGTACAAACAGTATTTCTTCATCTACCTGTATCCATGTTTAAATACAAAGAGCTACATCTTATTAACAGATTATGTCGCTCACATTCATCTTCTGTTACCTTGTTCTCTTCGTTTACTCTTTCAAGTCTCTGTTTTTATTGTCTCCTCCACTGTCAAAATTTAGAATGTAAACTGCTTAGAGCTGGATCCTTAGCAATGATTCCTAAACACTGGAAGCCGAACAGGTTTATAATCATCTCTCACCCCAGAATTTTCATAAAATCCTTCTTGGGTATCATCATGATCATCATAATTGCACCTTTCAGGGCAGAGAACTCACAAGGCAGTTTCCAGAATAAGACTTTAAAAATATAAATCAAATGGTGTTTCATAACCTTCAGAATAAGGCTGATTCTCACAAGTTGCCTTCATCTCAACTCACTCATTGGCCTCGTCATTCTTGTCTTATTTAAGAAAGTAAGAATATAAGAAGAGCCTGCTGGATCAAGCCAATGTTTCATCTGGTTCAGCATCCTTGTTCTCACAGTGACTGTACAGTTGCCTCTGGGGAACTAGTAAACAGAATTCAATCAGGATTTGAGCACAAGAGAACTCCCAGCCCCTTGAGATTTCCAGCAACTGGAATCATGTCCAATTTAGTCCATGATTCATTCATTTTTAAAAAAAATAGTTTCTTAGCAACAATAGACAAAACAATAAAAATAAAAATATCAACATTTAAGGAGAAAGAGGTCAAGACTGTTTTAGTATTTTAGTGTAAAGCATATCCTGTCAACCCAAAGCATCATTCCAGAGATGGCTAGAATGCAAATGGTGGGTGTGAAATCCATGTTCAAGAACAGCTGCATTTATTGCATAGAAATAAACGTGTGCTGAGTATTTCTGCTCTTAACTGCCATGCCAGTTTCCCATTTGAGGACAAGTCTAGTCTAGTCTAGTATATGCTGACTGTTAACAGCATTCAAGAGGAGTTTCCTAGCCTTCCTTCGAAATGAATCTTCAGAATTTCAATAAAAGTATGAGCAATGAATTGCTCAATTGGAAATGGTAGCCAAATAACCAGCTGATCCAAATTGTTTTCCAGTTGTTGTTTTTTTCCAGCTCAGCTCACAATTGAGTTACCTCAGCATCTGCCAAACCCCAGGCATTTCTGCCACCAGTTTCCCTCCTCCCCTCTTTTCCTAAACTTACATTGCAAAGGTAAATAAAGATGGAAACTGGCAGGAGGGAAGGCTGAAGACAGCAGATGGCTCATCTTTTACTTCCAGCATTCTCACTGACAAAGTATCCTAGTGTATATTATGGACTTCAACTGCTCAGTACATTGTTTGTTTCACTTTTCTGAGTGGGGGGGGGATGTTTGAGCAACCACCTGTCTCGTGTTGAGAATTCCTAATTATTTTCTAATTATTTTCTTTTGCTTGGAAATATTGACAGTGTCATCATGTTTGTTTGTTTGTTTGTTGTCTAAGAAAAGGTGAGATAAAAATAGCAAGAGCGATTTGTGCAAAATAGGGACTTTATGTACAATGCTGATTGAACAGGGAGTTATGAATTTTACAGGAGCTGTTTCCATAGAGGACAAAAGGGAATAACCTCAGGGCAAAAGCATAAAGGGTCCAACATCATAACTACTAAAAAAGATGTCTCAAAAAGCATGTGCAAGATAGAGCAGCAAGAATAATATACACACAGTGGTCCTTATGGTGCAAGGAAAATATTTACAAATCTTATACAGGGAGGACAAACTGGATCCAGACATGGAAATGGGCAACTATCCACAAACCACTTTGATAAGACGGTGAACTGCCCACTTGCCAATCACCTGACCTTATATGACATCAGATCATTGAATGTTCAGGCAGGGCTGCAGAGGAACACTGGGGAACACCCTTTTCTGAAACCCTGCCATCAGTGTAGACAATACTGAGCTATACAAACCAATGATCTGACTCAGTGTAAGGCATCTTCCTTCTTTTCTATTGAAACTCTTCATTTTTCTAGCCCATACTGTCATTATCCAACACATAGCAGATATAACCAGATCATGTGGCTCAGCTTGACTGCTACAGCCTGAGATTAAGGGAAGAAAGCAGCCCCATATTCAAAAGGGTTGCTTTTATCTGTCAGCAGTGCTACATAACACCGGTCTTGAAAGATCTACATTGGCTCCCAGTACATTTCCGAGCACAATTCAAAGTGTTGGTGTTGACCTTTAAAGCCCTAAACAGCCTCGGTCCAGTATACCTGAAGGAGCGTCTCCATCCCCATCGTTCTGCCCGGACACTGAGGTCCAGCACTGAGGGCCTTCTGGTGGTTCCCTCACTGTGAGAAGCCAAGTTACAGGGAACCAGGCAGAGGGCCTTCTCGGTAGTGGCACCCACTCTGTGGAACGCACTCCCACCAGATGTCAAAGAGAAGAACAACTACCAGACTTTTAGAAGACATCTGAAGGCAGCCATGTTTAGGTAAGCTTTTAATGTTTAACAGACCACTGTATTTTAATATTTTGTTGGAAGCCGCCCAGAGTGGCTGGGGAAACCCAGCCAGATGGGCAGGGTATAAATAATAAATTATTATTATAAATTATTATTACATTTGAGGCTATGTACCCAGCAGGTAGTAAAGGCTTTTACTGCATGTTGCTTGGAGAGTTCAGACTGAACGGAGTGGGTGATGTAGACATCACATTCAGAAAAGGCTGCAGCAAAATTGTAGGAACATGATGAGCAGAGCAGACAAATTAGCACATCACAAAAGGTATTTCATGAATTGTTTCAGAATTCCTGGGGTTAAAAACTAGATGTTACATGAGACATATGGGCACTTGCTGGAAAGATCAGACCTACATCTCCCCTGGTCTTTCTCCCATTATGGTCTCTTAATATGTTACGTAGTGCTGCTTGCCTGAATAGGTGGCCTGGGCAGCCTGTAGTAGTGGTGGTGGTGGTAATAATAATAATAATAATAATAATAATAATAATAATAATATGAGAGTCAGAGGCAATAAAAGTTGCAGGACTGGAGAGTGAAGAACAGGTGCAGGAGGAGGAAGAGACAAGTCAGGCTGGTGTAGATTCAAGGGCTTCCATGCCGCCGCCTCCTGTCCCCACCCTTCCTGCTCCACTGCCTCCCAGGACCAGACAAGGATTGAAGAGGGGGGAGCAGAAGCAGTTGACACACAGGCATGGTCTTCTCCTGATTGCGTGCAGCTCAGTTGGGGGAGGGACTTCTCTGTTGTGACAACTGCCTCCATCTGGTGCACACCTAGGAGTAGCTGAGAGATGTAGGACTGGTGGACATTGCCCTTTCCTAACTTGCAAGTGCACTTTTGACAATAAAGAGTTAATTTCTCTCTATGGATATTCCTCATGACACTTGCTGACCTTGAAAACTCTAGCTTCTAGTTCAATTCTTTCTACTGCCACAAACCCACTAAGTAGTCATAGGGATACAACATCAGGATCTCAGGCTGGTGCCAACATTATACAGATTAAGGCACCTGCTGAAGACTATTATTATTATTATTATTATTATTATTATTATTATTATTCACAGACTTTTAAAGTTTGTATGAATGGCAGCTCTATGGAGAACTGCAGTTTAGTAATATATTGCCATTTTAACATTCTTCTACTGGGATTTAAGTTTTAAGCATGAATTTGTTGTAACCTACTCTAGGATCTTGTGACAAAGAGTGGGTTATGAGAAACAAACAAACAAAAAAACTGTAAGTTTTAGCAGGAAACTTTGTTCCTGCATTTTTCTGCATTTGATAGTTTTCACCTGACAGTATAAAACCAGAAACTTTTACCTCAATTTGCCAGTAAAATGGAAGGGATTAAATTGGTGTTTCTTCTGCAGAATGTACAACATGCCACTTTGTTTTTGATCTAAAAAATAAAAGACACAAATTGGAGGTTCGTGACAAAGAGTCAGCACAACACATTTCTGGAGTTACGCAGACTGCCAGTTGTTGTGGGAGATTTCATCTTTAATAATATGGAGGATGCTTTTTGGCAGTGACATTTGTTACTTCTGTATTCATGCTCATATCTGGGGATGTGAAAGCACATCCTGACAGAGTGTTCAAAAATGATGTGTGTTGCATTCCTGGGACAAGTGATTATTTTTTCTTGTATTACCTGGAAACAGAGTCTTGATTGACTGAGAAAACTGGCTTTGCATCGTGAAAACTCTCACTTGAATCAGAATGGTAAAGCTATTGAAATGCATTTGGTTGGGGGTTTTTTTGTCCGTACTGAGTTGAAAAAGAAAACAGCTGAAGAGAATGCTGATTTCATATCATCGCTGGGATATATGCTATTATCTTTTGAATGGCTAATCAAGAGACATGTTGGTTCAGAAATATTACATTAAATGAAATTCAGGATTGTGAATCTTTAACATGACATTCAAGAAAGAGGGACAAAAGAGTGAAAGAAGAAGAAGAAGAAGAAGAAGAAGAAGAAGAAGAAGAAGAAGAAGAAGAAGAAGAACAACAACAACAACAACAACAACAACAACAACAACAACAAAATTAGGGTGTGTCATACAAAACCTAGAAGCATAGTGGATGGTTTTTGGAGAGGAGGGTGGGATTGGAAACTGGACCAATGAGAGAGGGTATGAATGAAAAACCAATATCAATTTTTAGATTACTCCATAAGGATAGGAAGAGGTCAATCTTTCCAGAAAGAACTACATCAGACTTTCACCACCATCACACCACCATCATGACAACCTGCTGTCCTGATAACCACTCAGACCATGATGACAAAGGCTGTTACTTGAGAATAAGGAGGAAAACCAGAGGTATAAGTTCTGCAACATGTAGTGAATCACAACACTCTTTACTCTCAGATTAGGTGACAGGGAAGGCAAGACTAGCTGTGCTAGAAGAGTGGTTCAAGTTTAGGGATTCCACAGTGAGGTCAAGGAGTTCAGAACTGCATCAAAGCAGCAGAGATGACTCAATGGGATAGGCCTGTTCCCAGCAATGGGAGGACCACCTGGTCTTGGGTGATCTTCCACTGGTTCCTTAACCCCTAATGGTTGGTTGGTTGTCTCTCATATTCAACTGCTGTGCTCCTCTCCCTGGAAGTAAAGAGGGTAGGTGGGAGTCCCTATCCAGAGCAGAAGTATTCTGAGAAAGTGCTTACCTTCTCCAGCCTCTGTTCCCCTGTCTCAGCCCCCATATCATACTCCTGTTCCACTCCTCATTTTTCTCAGCCTGCTACTCCATGCCTGAACCTGGTGACACCTCAGGACTCATGACATCTTTGTTTAATGGTCCCAGGACAAGTTATGAAAATATCCGAATTAAAATCAGGATAGACCACTATAAAATCAACACAATTTTAATTATAATTAAAACCACAGACCAGCCAAAAAACAAAACAGAATACCATACAGTTTTATATAACATCATCTGATCAGCCATGACCAATCATAGTTAATAGAGAGAAAACAAACATAGCACATTTCTTTGAATATCTTCATATTATAGTTTCCAGAACTTTGCTGGTTTCCATTACTAGCAAAGGATCTTATTTCACTTACCAACTTGCTACACGAGTCAAAAGACACAAAGAAAGAGAGCTAAATTAGGGATTTTCTGAAGAAAGGGCAATACAGAAAGTATAAAAATATGCTACTCTATGTTTTAGGACAGAGGTGGTCAGCCTCTAAATCATGGGCGATATTTGGCCCAGCATGGGCCCCTGTTCGCCCTACAATGCCATTTTCTCAAAACAAGCCCCTCAGCTGAAGTCATATGCAAGAGCAAGAGGTTGTACAAAGGTTTAACAATTGAAATTCAAAAGAAATAGCTTGGGACACAGAAGAACTTTGTGTAGAATACCATGATGGGCCATTTGACTGGACCATTACTAGACCATATAGACATTGTGTGTGTTTACTATTTTGCACCTTTGTGTCATATGCAAAACGTGTGTTTGTGTCAACGTCTTATTTTTCCTACCTCCTACTGGCTTTAATATACCGTATTTTTCACTCTATAAGATGCACCAGACCACAAGATGCACCAGACAACAAGACGCACCTAGTTTTTGGAGGAGGAAAACAAGGAAAAAAATATTCTGAATCTCAGAAGCCAGAACAGCAAGAGGGATCGCTGCACAGTGAAAGCAGCAGTCCCTCTTGCTGTTCTGGCTTCTGTGATAGCTGCACAGCCTGCATTAGCTCCATAAGATGCACACATATTTCCCCTAACTTTTTAGGAGGGAAAAGGTGAGTCTTATAGAGCAAAAAATACGGTAAGTAGATCAGATAAGGAAGGAAGGAAGGGGGAAGGAAATTAATTTGAAATGATTTAAACAAAATCCATAGGTGAAAAGGTAATACTGAAACAGAAAACATTCCAAGTAATAATTAGAAAATGCACCGAAACATCAACAAGAAGCTATCTAATCAAGCTTACTCAGGTAACATGAATGAATCTTTTTTGGATGGCATTTCATTGAAGTGTATTCATTGATTACCACTTCTATACTCATACAAATAGTTCTAATGAGGGAACGTGCAGGGAAGCTTTGAAAGCAAAACATAAAATTATGGACTTGCCATTTGTACAGCCTTTGTGTGGGCTTGATGATCAATTTCCCATTGACCTCTGTGTTACTGCACATTGATTTCACAAAAATTAAATCATCATTCTTAATTAATTATGATCATTATTGTTCCCTTGAGAACAATTTGCTAGTGGCTGGACCTGGTATGTTTTAACTTCCCTTTACTTAAGTGCCATTTGTGATAACGTGAACCAATGACAATGAAACATGATGATGATGATGGAATCAAAAAATGGGCAGTACGCTTGCAGCTAATTTCTATCTACTAAAATGGTTAGAGCTAGAATAGCTCTTAAAGAGTGACCTCTGAAATATCTGTTCTCCCCTCTACCACACTCAGTAGCTCTAGGCAGTCTTTGAGCAAGAAGTCCTATAGCCTCCTTACTGCTATCATCCCAGCAGATGACAAGGCAAGTGAAGGCTGCTGAACTTTTTATCTTTTTGCTTTAATCACTGCTTGCTTGCTTAGAGGGGATTGTTGCTATTTATTTATTTATATACCACTTTTCAGCCCAAAGGCCACCAAGACAGCAAACAGCACATTGAACAACGTGTATGGCAAAGTACAACAAAATGCCACAAAATCAATCAAAATGACATAAGACATCAGAATCTCAAAATAGGATGACCAGAAACAAACTTTATACATCCCACACATGTAGGATATGGAAACCTGAACAAACAATGAGAAGTATTAAGGAAGCCATTCCTAAGCAGAAGAACCAAGTGTGCTCTCAGCTTCACCCCATTCAAACTATTTAGTGCAAACAAAATATAAGATAAATTGCCAAAAACATTAAAAAATACTTCTAATATTAATGATTTTAACAAACAGAAATAGCCTAACACCCTCTTGCATCCTTTGTAATATAGAAAGGACACTGTCTCCTGCCCTTATAACAACTGATCTTCTGTATCAGGCTCTTTTAATGCTGTTTTCTGCTGTGGACCAAAGTTAGTAGCTGCTGTTTTCTGACATGATTCCTCCATTTCTGAGCCAAAACATGTCATGTGTGATGATGAAGACAGATCCACTGCGGCAGTTCCAGTAATTCTCTGAGGGAAGAGCTAAGGCCTCTTGTAATGCTCTACTCTTTAATGCACTCTGAAGAAAGATTCTTCCCAATTGCCCTCTTTTGACCTCTCAGTGTTTTCTCTTTTATATCATCGACCAACGCAGACATGGTGCAGGAGCAGGCTGACATTAACAGCCATTAATCCAGTAATGTTTAATGTCTTGAATGGATTACAATACTTTGGAGGGCAAGAATTAGGAAAGGATTTTCTCACTTAATTATCTGACCTTGGTAATTCAGAAGGGGAATCTCCTCTGTATGAATCAGGTCTGTAAAATTCATCCAACCATTACCTAGGGCTTAGAATAATAAAAGGCACACACAAATCTAGTATTATTACATGTTATCTGCTCCTCCTCCCTGTTCCAAAGTTTATTACATGAGCTATGTAAACTTTTGACACGTACAGTGACTAGAAGGAGTACTTATTTTATCTTTTAGGAAAAAGATAACTTTAGTTAAAATGCACACACACATATGTTAACATGATTTTGTTCCTCTTTAAATTTGCAAAATCTGCAAAACCCTTCCTTTTTCTTGTCTCACCTCTGACCACCACTCTCCTACTTTTCACTGGGTTTTTTTGGCTATTTTCATTTATATAACAATCTAGTTTATAGTCCTCCAGACAATGTTGGAGCACAGATCTTATCATTCCTGATCATTGCCCATGCTGGCAACAGCTAAACAGAGACAGAGCCCAATAACATCTGGGGGCCATACGTTTCCCACCCCTGATTTACATGTATGGTGATCCTTTAATTCACACTGTTCATGCACAGACATGCTCACATTCTCTCCTAATACCAAAAAGAGATCCCTGGGACTGGAAAAGGAGCCAGATAGATAGTAGAACAGGCCAATGACTTAACTGAATAACATTGACTTACACCTTTTCTAAAAAATAATCAAGGGAAGCAGGAGTGGGGAAATGGAGCAAAAAGTGAAAAAAGAAAGACCACAGGATTATGTGATTTATCTAATTCCCTGGTTCTGAAAGATCATTAATTTGCTAAAGTTATATTATTGATAACTGTTCTGTTCACAGGTGAAACTGGATTTTTCGGGGAAATAAAAACACTTGTCATGGAAATTAAATCATAATACTGTTCTTCTATTTTTAAAACCAGAAGATTGGCTTATCCTCTGTTCTGCTTATTCCTCTAGTGTAGATTCCCACATGTGCAGAGATACCTTTACTTGGAAGATCAGCAATGACTGATAAAATTGAGTCTAATATTAAAACAATATTCTACTGAACTAGTAGACACAAGTCATTGAGCCAGTTCTCCTGAGCTTAATATGGAACTAGCTTGGTATTCATAAACCTTTTTAGTTTGTTTTTGTGTTTGGGCAAGGAGAAATTATCTGCTTCCCAAAAGCTATCTGCCAGTTCATACTGTGGGCTCATACGTGCACGTGACTGCTGGCATAGCACATCTGTTACACTTTATTTCACTTGCCCCACATCCACCCCATAGGATCAGCTATGGTGAAGAGATACCTGGAAATTCAAATGCTCCTCAATAAATAAACTCTCACCAGAACAAGATATATTTAAACCTGTGTGGAGGACAATGAACACATAAAGCTAAAACTCCAAAACTGCAGATTACCCCACTCAGTGGTTTGATGTAGATGCTAAACAGTATAGGAGATAAAAATTGAATCCTGTGAAAGCCCAAATTGAAGACTCCACATGGCTGAAGGGCACTCACCAAGCATCACCTTCTGGAAATGACCATCCAAGTAGGGCCAGTACCACCACAAAGTGGTGCCACCAACCCCTAACTCAGACAGATGCTCCAGAGGGATGCCATGGTTGATGGGATTGAAAGCTGCTGAGAGGTCGAGGTGAATTAACAAGGACACATTTCCCCTGTCTCTCTCCTGACAGAGGTGACCAAAGCAGTTTCTGTGCAAAACCTGGGCCTAAACCTCAAGTGAAATGGATCTAGAAAATCAGTTTTCTTCAAGAACTCTGGGAGATTGGCAGCTGGAGCGATTCTTGAGGAGTGGTTTTCCCACTGCCTCCTTCAAGCAGGGAGGAACCACTCCCTCTCAGCAGACCTGATTAATCCCCTCCTTGGCCAAGCCAGCTGTCCCTTCCCTGCTAGTTTTTATCAGCCATGATGGGTAAGTGTCCAGAGTGCAAGTGGTTACCCTGATCTATCCAAGCACCTTGTCCACATCCTCATCCAACACAACAGGACTAGACATTGCTCTGGACAACCCCTTTGTTGTTACAGTGGAGTCAAGATCCCAGTGGATGCAAGTGATTTTATCCTCAAAATGCTCTGCAAACAAGTCACAGTGAGCTACTACAAGAGCCTCCACAGCACCTGGAGCCAGCCAGGCTCCATAAAGTGGAAGAGGGCACCCAGCCACAATTGTGACAACAGCCCAGGGCTTGGACAGAAGCGCCAGTCAAAAATTTCCCCAGAGTCTTAATGTTATGCACTTGTGTTGTACAATGCAGAAAAGTCAAGTATTATATTTGAGAACATTGCTACAGTAAGGTCAAAATTTGGGTCTTGGTTATGAAGTCCTTGCAGACTTAGATCACAATCACAGAATTCAGGCAAGGGTGAGATACAGCTCTTGATTGTGATGTGAGCTACATATAGATCTGGGAACTGGGAAGTAGGTCAGTTCACATTAAAATATGAACTAAAATTTTATTCCATCCCTACATATGTAAGCATCAATTCATTTCATGGGTTCTGAAAATCTGCAAACATAATATTGCATTAATCCTCATCTGAGCCAGTAAGGAAACCTACATTTCTACTAGCTCTATCCTTTTGCTAGTATGCCTTATCTGAATTAAAACACACGTTAACTGTAACCTGCAGCAATTATCAGTCTTTCTACAACATCTAAAAATTAATCCCAGTTATCTGTGCTGCAAGCAGAAAATATACTTTAACTATTTTCATTTTCCTTATTTATTTATTTTTTTAAAAAAGTTGAAGAGTGCATATGCTTTTTGTCTCATATCTGAATTCTTAGATCTTACATAATCCATTTTAGTTTTCATTCAGGCTAAAGTTTTTTAAATATGGATTTATGATCAAATGACCTAAGATTGAGAGAGTAATAAAAGATGCCCTTGCTAATAACAAATTACAGCAAAGCAGGATTCTCTTCCAAGGAAGCCATTAAAGATTATATTTTTATCTTCCTAACTCAAGTTTCATTGTTCAGAAATCATTATAAAGGAGAATTAATAGAGATGTGAATGTAAGGACTATATAGTGTAGCAATAAGTAACTTGAGGTGCTTCCTGGATATGCCCATGCAAACAATTAGCCACTAAAACATGACAGCAATGAACTCAGATGTACTGTAGCAAATGAGATTAGACATTGCTGCCAACAATGCACTGCACTGATATTAGATTAAGCCGTCATTAACATCAGTGGTGGAAACCATAATTCATCTAGTCTAAATTTCATGCAAAAGAAACTAGCAAATGTTCACAGATGGCATACATTTTTTATTAAAAAAGAGTTTATTAAATATACTATTCAAAAAACCCTATATCCTCATCTTGCATAGGGATGGGCAAATATATCTATTTACACTCAGGGTCACTTTTACATATGTTCACCTATAAATCAATTCAATCTTGTTTCTGTGATTTTTTTTTAACTGCCTGAAAATAAAGGTAAAATTTCTGGAACTTCAAGACCAATGCCATTTATTATCCTAGAGGCACTGGGCTCTGTTGCAGGGTGAAGCAGGTCTGATCCTACTAACATTCACATTCTGAAGCTTGTGAGTATATCATGCATACCACTGTTCCCTCTGTACTTCAATTATTTAATGAGACTATATTCATTTAAAAGCTGTGTTAACACTAATGAACTTTAACAAGCCATTAATGATATTTAATTCGTGTTTTAGGGATGGAAGATGAGTACAGAACCCCTTTTAAATATAAGACTATAGCCTGGAACTGCAAACTGAAGGCACTAGGTGGCACAGGAGAGCTACCAAATAAGAAAGTAATGTTTTGTGTTTTCTATAGACGTCCCAACAAATACTGACCAACTTGGATGCATTTTCTCCCTTGGGTTTCCTTACTTTGATGAAAAGCATTGGAGTTTGCCCCCTTTTTCTTCTACAACTTGTTTCCTACACATTGACCAGCTGAAGCTTTTCCTGGCATGGAGATAAGGGATGGGGAAAGTTCCATCTACTACTATGTTATAAACAAACTGAAATAGTGTAAGCCAGTTCAAGCTACTACACAATGGATACACAGCTAGCAGTTGGAAATACACAGTCAAAGGGTGATAATTATTAGATCCATTATTCATTTAATTTATATCCTTCACTTCCTCACAAAAGACCCCAGGACAGACAGCAAACATATCTACATTGGGAGGGGGGGCGCTTGTGTGTGTGTATGTTTTTTAAGCATCATAAAACAGCTAATACATTATTGTAAAAACAATTACAGTAAAAACATTCTGGGAACAGTGATAGTTAAAGCTTTCCTTCATCCAGTGATTACAAGGTTGTCAGGAGCAGTACTGGTCAGCCACCAAATGCCCGGGTAAACAGGAATGTTTTGACATTGCTCCTGAAAGTTAATAATGATGGAGACAAATGAATCTCATCTGTTTGTCTGCAGAAGGAGGAGGAGCATCGATTAACCCTGGGGCCAGCACTGTCATCTTGCTTTAAACTACTTAGATGAAGAAATAAAGAGCAGTGTATACAATTTGCAGCTTACATGGGAACACTTGGATTCCAGTCAGTAGCATACAGACACATCTGGCCTCCTTTTAGCAGTATCACTGCAGCTCCCCAGGTTGGAAAAAGGAAGGGATGAGTCAGTGAGAAGATTGGTGCTGTGGGAGCACACGGTCAAGAGCAGCAAATTTGTTTTGCTGGTGTGCCCATACAGTGCTGAGCTCCCTGCTGACTCTTTCCTCCTGGTGAGTGGCAGTGACTGATTCCAATTTGAATTTTAGTTTTAAAAAATTAAATGATGCTTTTAAAAATCAGGAAATAAAGAAAGAGCATTTGTTTTGAGTGTTTCTCAGCAAGCCCAGAGGAAATTCTCCAGCAGTGATAAACAAAGCAGATGCAGAGACTGTTGTTCAGCACCTTGGAGAGCTCCCATGAAATCTGGCCACTGTTTTGACTGTGGGTCTGAAATCAACTGAATGCTCAAGTAACAAATCAGGCCTGCCAAGTGTCCACTCTTCACTGTAAGGAGATAAAGCAGCAGAGCCTTGCTTCAAAAACACAAGAGCTGGTCCAGTTAAAAATTAAATCAAATTAAAATTTAAAAGTATATGGAAGCTAAGGATTTGTTGGTTTTACTTGATGTATTGTGCTTGTTTAATATTTGGAGTAAAATCCCAAGCCTTCATTTCTGAAGCTAAAAAAATCGAACAGATTGAAACTGACTACTAACAGTCATAGGAAACACAAAAATGTTAAAAGTTAGAAAACCTTTAAAATTAACTTGTCAGTAACAACTAATAGATAAGTTAAAAATAAGGCAACAAGGTAAAATTGAGTCATAAGAAAAGAGTGAAACACTGTGAATTGCCTGTTAGCATTATTAATATTTTTTTTCATTTTCAAATACAATGCATGGGTTTCTTTCCTATAAGCTCATGGAAACACAATGATTGGCTTGGTACACACCTGGCTTTATCTGAAAATACTGCTATACTCATCAAACAGTTTGTTGTGGGAAAGCACCATCTAGTTATACCAAGCAATGAAACGAGTACTTCAAGAAAAGGTGAAGTCAAAGAGTCCTTGAAGTCAGATATTTAAAAAGTTTTGTCTAAAGTTGCCTCTTTCTGCAGCCAAGAATACTTTAAAAACTTGGTTTCAGTGTGTGTGTGTGTGTGTGTGTGTGTATAACAAACCATGACTGGATGAACTCAACATATCACTTTCCTACTTTTAAAAAGCTTTCATTCTATTAAGTCTCATCATCCCAGCCAACCCTAACATGGCTTTTCAACAGGAATGATGTTAAGGTCAGTCCATTCTAACAATGGATAAATGCAAGCTAAGTGATATGAAGGCAAACAGGAAATGGGCTAGGGAATAAAGCGGCTCTCAGCATATAACAGAGGGTGCAAGATGACTTCCAGCATGTCAACCCAGCAATCGTATGCTGTCATTCATAAGTGCTCACATTATTTTATTTATTTATTTATTTATTTATTTGTGGACTATCTATACCACCATTACACATTAGTGGCTTGAAAATCAGTGAGACCATTTCTCACCCTCTGCATTTCAAGCTGTCTCCCAGAGAGTGGGCAGGGATGTTTTCACCCAATGTCCAATTTACTTCTATCTATTGGGGGAGGGTATTTATATTAGGCCATAATTGGCTAGGACTCACTATGTTATCTTTTTTAAAAAAAAAAAGATGTGTGGACTATTTTGAAGTAATAATGAAAAAAAATGATGCTACACATGTGCTGGGGAGCTTTGCAGAATGGAATAGGGGAAGGGTGGTGTCAGGGGTTCAGGGAGAGAAGCGCAGATGAGGGAGGAGACAGAGAGCGAGGGGGAAGAATCCCAGAGCGACGAGGAAGAGGATGACAATGACCAAAGCTCGTCCATGAGTCTGTCCAGTGAATCGGAGGATTCCCAAAAGGGAGCCCCCCTGGTCAGGCCAAGGGGAGCCAAAGGGGGAAGCAGTCAGGAGCAGGGGAGCGAAGGGAGAACCCCCAGTGGGAGTTGGAGATCGGGGCCGGCTTCCCCGCCGGAACGGAGTGAAGGGGGTGGAGCTACCAGTGTGTCAGGGGGAGCAGAACAGGAAGCAAAGAGGGGAAGGAGATCGGGGCAAGACGTCCTGCCAGAAGGGGCAGAGAGTAGTACCGGGAGCAGTGTAGCGGTCGAGAGGAAGGTCAGAAGCAACGTACGCGCGCCAAGTTCAAATGTGGAGGCGCGCGGAAGTGAGGGAAGCCCTGGGGAGGAGCCTGGTCCCAAAGCGCGAAGGAGGGGGGAACAGGCATCAGAGGATTCAGCCTCTGGGGAGTCCCGGCGGGAGGGAACCCAGGGGGGCAGAAAGACCCTGCGGAAAAGGAAGGAGAGGAAGAGGTGGTCCAGCACAAGCCTCTTAAACTGGTGCAGGGGCGGTACTGATTCAGAGGGGACTTCGGCGGTCTAAGCGTAACAGACGTAGAGCCACGGAGGCCGGATGTAAAGCCAAGAATGTTCTTCAATAAAAGCTTTTGCATATAAGCCGGATTGGACTTGGGTCTCTTGTGAGCTGGGACCCCGGGTGGCTCTGACAGGTGGTTTGAGAAGTAGGATGTCTGAACTGGAAATCAACACAGGCCCTTTTTTCAGAATCAGTCTTCAGTGGAGAGTGAACTGAAAAGAGCATGTTTATGTCATGCTTTTTGACACATTTTTTTAAAAAGAGAAACACATTTATTTCAATAAATAAATGTAATGACGCATGTTTTTAAATATGAAATCATTATTGTTATTTCAGGAAACTTAAAAAGGTAAAGGGACCCCTGACTATTAGGTCCAGTCGTGACCAACTCTGGGGTTGCGGCACTCATCTCGCTTTATTGGCCGAGGGAGCCGGCGTGCAGCTTCCGAGTCATGTGGCCAGCATGACTAAGCCACTTCTAGCGAACCAGAGCAGTGCATGGAAATGCCGCCTACCTTCCCGCCGGAGCGGTACCTATTTATCTACTTGCACTTTGATGTGCTTTTGAACTGCTAGGTTGGCAGGAGCAGGGACCGAGCAACGGGAGCTCACCTCATCACGGGCATTCAAACCACTGACCTTCTAATCGGCAAGTCCTAGGCTCTGTAGTTTAACCCACAGCGTCACCCGCATCCCTTCAGGAAACTTAGCACTGCTCTAAAAATGTCCAAAATTCTCAGAGGGAGGAAATCCCCCCCCCCCATCCCACTGGTATCTCTGTGAAGCTTATAAACTTGTAAATTAAGAAGAGCTTCTTTAGTCACATAACTTCCGAGGCCTGCAAATATAGCTTGTGAAATGACTTTGAATCTTTCTGGGGTCAATCTTGCCTGGGCTTGTTCCATCTCCTGTAATCTATTGGCTACCCTGTTGACTTCATTAAACAGAAAATGCCAGCATGAACTCTGAAACTTGTGGTTCTCGAGAAGAAACACATTTCATAAGAAGTCACATAACTCTTTGCATCTCAGGCAAAAAGTCTTGGGATTTTAATAAGTAAATACTGCCTATGATTGTAGAATCGTAGGAATTGGCCCTAGGAAAAACTCTTGGGAAAATGCATTTGAAAATTGTTTTAACTTTGAACTAATGCTTTCAAAAAGGGTTCTTCCCCAAGTCAAGGTGTATTCATTTAATGGTATATGGATAGAGTGTTCCCCCTGCTCTCAGGAACCCTGGAAAAGTACTTACAAGCATGGAGAACCCCTATGCAATGAATGAATTAATGTAGTTTGGGGACAGAGACTATCCGATCTCCCATATGAGATCATTGAACAAATTTTTGAAGAACAAAGGTTGCAGATGTCACAAGAGCTACTTTCAAAGATGCGGGTCCTGTGCTTGGCACAAAGCTGAAAACTCACAATGGTGTAAAAGAGATGTGTACCTAAAGACCCTTATCAAACCTATTCAACTCCCCAACATCACATCTTGAAACACAGTATTTGTCATTTCTTGACAATTGTTGCCTTCCTTGATTCAGTTTCCCCGTCTCTGATTTCTGCAACCTTTTGTAGCTAGTCATCCTCATCATTATCAAAGCATTGATCTGCCCTACAGATTCTGTATTTTTGTCCTCCTGATTGCCGCAACTTGTTACTGTCCAGTTCATTTATTGAACCTTCATCTTCTCACTCCTGCTCAAACTTTGTAACTAAGATTGTCTATTTTTTCACATTGCTGACCATGTCAAACCTCCCCAATGAATTATGTTCCTTCATCTAGTGAAAAATTCTCACTTATCTTTGAGACCCATCTTCAATCTTTCTTTTCACCTATAAGCACCTGGCCTGGCCTGGGAGCCAATCTATGTAGACAGCAGAATCACATAATGCAATCTTGCTGTTAGACTCTACAATTACAGACTTTAGGTGGGAGAATTATCCCCCTCCCTGATAGAAAGAAAATGGCATTGCATGCACATAGAATCAGGAAGAACAATAGTATACAACCTTTCTTCCAAGACTGTTGCATGGGATTGAAGCTGTGTGGGTTTTTTCCCATATGGGGGAACAGTCAAAAACAAAGCTTCATTGACTGTAGTTTGATACTGCACAGATTAGCTAAGCCAGATTGTGTGCGGCAGGGGAGCATTTCCATGAGGGACATTGCCATTGTCCTTCAGAGCCTCCTGCCACTTATAGAGTGGGGGCCTCTCCACTTTACCCCGGTCTTCCAGGTCCCTGCCTTGAGTCTCTCTACCTAGCTCCTGCCCACAAATGTTCTCTGATATTCCACTTCTTGCACTGCTGATGTAGGTTGTTCCTCCCTGGCTTCCAACCTCCTGCTTCCTTGAGGAAAACTTGTAGGGTGAAAGTACATATAAACTTTGACAGCTATGCTAGGAACAATACTAACTTGCATTAAATGATCATTTGTCATAAAAACCAAAGATTTATAAACAGGTTAAAGATATGAGACATATCTATATATCTATATCCTATATGCCTGCTTACCCTATTTGATTTATTTGTAGTCCTTTAATTCTTTTTGTCATCTAAATACTCATTAATATGCACATGTATAAGCTAGAGAACATTTTGTTAATTGGCTAATCAATCAAAGAACTCTCATTTATTCCACACACACAGAAGATATATGGAGGTCATTTTAATGTTCAGCAAATACCTTTAAGCAAAACCCAGGAGAGAGTCAACTCAGAATAAATATTTGGTTTCTGGAAATTGACAGCAGTGCTTTTTGGGTTCTTGTTTAAGATCTGGTCATTAAATACTGTTTGGTGATTGTGTTAAACCTCATTAGAATGCACTCTATAAATGATCCATATACTGGCATATGGTTTCTACATATGGGTATGCTGCAATTAATGTTGGAAGCTGTAATTTGCTTTTTACTTCTATTACTTATCTATGCTATATATGTTAGCTCTGCCATTTGTACTGATGATCCATGCATATCATTTTTGTTTAAGAGTGTAGTTCATGAATATTGATGTCTATGTCTAATATATGAACATTAAGGATACAGCACCAAAGCTTAAAGCTAAGAATAATTTGGAAGGCAAATTTTATGCACTGCTATTGCATGTTTTCCCCCTGTAGTTTAGATTACAGGAGTGATTGCATTGGAAAAGTTCAATGGTTGTATCTGGAAATCGGCAATGATAACTAAACCCAATATACCCACATAACAAGGTGTTAGCAGTGCTATTTTTCTAGAAAAAGAGGTGTCAGAATTCACCATGGACAGCTCCCTCATTTTCTTAGAATAACAAAAAATAAGTAAAAAAAAATCCTTCCTTTAGCACCTTAGAGACCAACTAAGTTAGTTATTGGTATGAGCTTTCGTGTGCATGCAGTTTTTTTATTTAGTTTCGACTATGGCAGGCCAACACAGCTACCTACCTGTTTCTTAGAATAGAAATGGTAACTGCCTAAGAGGTATCAGAACTGAGTTCTTCTGAGTTCGAGCTGAAAAAATCCCCAACAATAACCAAATCTGCCATGCTTTCATTTCCTAATTTAAGAAGTATCTAATATTCCATCAAATTGTGGGATTTGATGAAATGGGGCATTGTGCAATTTTGTGACTTAGGGGTAGAGCACATGCCTTGGGTGCTAAAAGTCCCAGGTTCAATACTCAATTAGGATCCCTGTCTTGAATCTGTAGAGATCTGCAGTCTGACACTTTAAACAGAAATTATATGGAAGACTGGTTTGACTCAATATAAGGTAGCTTTTTATGTCCCAGGCCTGTGCAAAAATGAGATTCTATCAAATTTCCATTTTCTTCTGTAGAATACTTGAAACAATTGCATCCATTATATGAAGCAATCTTGAAAATGTAGTGCTCCTTACTAAAAATAAATAAATAATAAGAGTGTATGGTCTTTAGAAGAATTTTATGCACACACCCAATTGCTTCAAAGTGTGCAATCTTACACATGTCTACTTAGAAGTAAGTTTTATTGTGTTCAGCAGAGCTTACTCCTAGGTAATTGAATAGAAGATTGCAGCCTGAAGCTCTTAAATCCTGAAGTGTGGGGAAAGCATACTGTTAGAAGCCAAATAAAAAACCTCCTACACATATAGTAGGCTGTTGTTAGCATTCAAACAGAGGGGAAATTGGTGGAAATTTGGTGGAGAAGTCCATTTACCCTCCTTGGGCAGGCAGCTTGCAGGCAGGCACTGCATCTCTCCTGTGCACTGGTCTATTGCCAGTTGGATCGTACCCTGCCACCAAATTGGCCAATGGCAGCCGGAATCTAGGGGGCGTTCACCTGGGCATAGTGTCAACTGACCAGTAGTGGCCCTTGGCACCACACCCAGGGAAAGGATAAATACTGGACTGACAGCGTTTTGGCTCTCTCTCACCACGCCGGTTCTTCCAACCACCCTCTCTCAGTTTAGGGTTTTGGGGGGATGGTACAACCTTGCTATGGACAGTGTCAGTCACTGGATTCAGGGGCCAGAAAGGGATTTTTTCCATCTGGCAAACTGGCTCTGCCATTTTGGTTTTCGCCTACCTCACAGCAATCGTCACAACTTTGTAAGGCGGATAGGCATTGGGTAAGCCTAGTCTTGGTTGGAGGGGAGGTTGTAAGGGTATCTTGTTAAAAGGATCCAGGAGAAGGGTTCCTGTCTGATGCCCAGAAAGGGGCTAGGGCCATAGTACTCCTCCAATGGGGACCGCTTGGGGGACGCCCCGATTTAACACATGGACGGGAGTGATATGCGCTGTTGCTTACCTCAATGCCTATGGCCTGTAACCAATGAAATTGTGTTCTTATTTGATGCCAAAAACCCAATATGCTGTATGTTGTCTAGTTATTTGCATCTTAGGGAATAGGGTGGTCACGGGGCCTCGCCACGCAAATGCTATAAAAACAAACAAGACACTGAGTTTCCGAGGATAATCACTGAAAGTCTGTAAACAACCCTTAAAATGCGACAGAGATTAATAATGTGCCATCAAAGGAAACTAAAAGGCCAGAAGGCAAAGGGGGGAGGCCAATTAATTGGTTTCCAGGAGAAAAGTCACCCCACTGTCACATTCAGCAAAGGGTATACAACAATGCCTGGAATTGGCTGAGATGGATTAATGCAATACAAAAGTGACAGTAGGTAGCAGGCACATATCTCAGTGGCACACGGCATTGACTTAGTCATCAGGAATGAAATCATGAAATTGTGGTAGCTTGTTAGAATGGGATCTCACTCTTAAGTAACTGAAATGAGGGCTACTTGTACAATACCTGTACAATTAAAAAAGAATGATTAAAAAATATTTGCCAAAAGAGGACTTTATTAGACATTCCTTCAATCTCAAAAGGATAAAATCAGATGCTACTGAAAGCTTTTAGACGGGAAGTTGGGTCTTTAGTGTTAAGACCAATTGTTTCATTTGTTTATCTGCTAAGTATCCAAGGCACCTCTCAAGTTATATTAAATTTAATAATAAAACATCTGAAATCATATCACATTTTTAAAAACAACCCTGTAAATACTAATTTAGAAGCAGCTGATCAGAGCAGCAGAAATAAGAAAAGGAGATAATCATTGTAATAAAAGAATTAGAGACCCCAAGTGTATATTTTTATTATTTTAATAATGATCCAATGCTTCACTTTAATTGCATTTAACCTTTTAGAATGTATTAGGCTTGATTTTTGTGTGTTCTGCATTTGCAAGTTTCCCCCTCCTATGTTGCATTCCATCTCTCCTTATCTACCACTGAAAGTGGTACAAATGGCAGGTTGTTTTAGCACCAGTGTAAATCAGCTCTCCTTGAAGCTATCTGAGACCCAGGAAGAGGATTTTATGACCTTCTTCCCTCACTGAAGGCTAGGTTGCCAAGGTAACATCAGACATCCAAGACCTAAAATGGTCAAGTGGTCTGGGCACATTGGGGCCACTCCAAGGTGATTGCGGGGGTGAAGATAACAGTATGGAGCCATGTGTGTTTTACTTCTCATGACCTGTAACCTTTCATGGTGTGTGTGAAGATGTTTTATGATTCTTCGTTTGCTGTGTTTGAACTACTATATAAGCTATTGTTCTGAAGTGCCTTGGGGCAGACCTTCTCAACTGGCATGTTGAGTTGAGTGAGTTCTGTCCTATTGCAATAGCTATAATAAACACTGGGTCCCTAAATCTGGATGCTGAACTTGAAAATAGTTTCCTTGGTTCTGTGGTTCATTCAAAAGATGGTTGGTCCTCACCTGGGTAATGACAAGGTTGTGTAGATGTGAATTCTTACCAGAAGGGTAACCCAAACAACTTTCTCCAAGAAGGTCAATTTGGTCTGATATCTGAAAGCCAATAAAGGAGGAATAAGACAATTTTTTGGTAGGGAGAGAGTTTCATAAGAACATAACAGTCTGCTGGACTAGGTCAGTGGCCCATCTAGACCAGCATCTTGTTCTCCCAGTGGCCAACTAGATGCTTGTAGGAAACCCACCGGCAGAAGCTGCACACAAGAGCACTGTCCCCTTCTGCAATGGTGGACCTTGGGGTCCCAACTTTCAGCAGCATCCTATGTGCCCCCTGCCTCTCGCCTTCCATTCTACATCATCTTTGTGGTATCTCCGAGGCTCTGCACCCAGTGCGACTGGACCAGTCACATTCCCCTCAATCCGCCTCTGCCTTTTGTGGTTTCCAGCAACTGGTGTTTAAAAGCATACAGCCTCCAATCACCGAGGGAGAGCATACAGCAATTGACAGTATCAATCTCCATTAATTGGTCTAATCCTCTTTTAAACCCATCCAGGTTGAATAACAGATTTGGATATTCCACAAAAGAGGAAGGGTATCTTTTTATATGCGACGGTGGCAGCAAGAGTTTTGATCGCAGCAAAATGGAAGAGTAATGAAATCCCCTCTATACAAGATTGGATCCAAAAGCTGACAGAATATGCCGAATTAGATGGTTTATCAGAAAAAATAAAGAATAAATCAAAACAGGAATTTGTTTCTAAATGGGAGGTTTTCAAAGAATATCTGAAAAATAAATATAGTAGTTTAAATTCTGTTGCAGCATTCGAGGAACTTCGGTAATAGTTGCTAGGTAGATAGAAGAAATTAGATTTATTGAGAATAAGTTTAATTATGAAAAAAATGTGTATTGGCAATAAGTAATATGAATTTGAAATATGGAATAGATGGGAAGTTGGGTCTTTAGTGTTAAGACCAATTGATGCTTTATTGTTTGCCAAGAAAATTATGTGTCTATGGTTATTTTTGTAATTTGTGTGTAATTTGGTATTTGTGGTTTTTTTTGTGTGTTTTTCTTGTTGTATAAATAAATAAATAAAAAATAAACCCATCCAGGTTTGTCGCCATCCCTGCCTCCTGTGGGAGTGAGTTCCATAGTCTAATTATGTGCTGCATTGCAGGGTCATTGGAAATTCTGCTGAGACAATATAATTGTATGGCTTCGAGCAAACAGAAAAAAAACTAATATCAACAAGCACCTGTTGCTTCTAATGATTATATCTGCTCATTTTCATGCCATGCATGAATGAAAAGGGAAACAGTACAGAGCATATGGTTTTAATTTCTGCAGCTGTTTATTTTAAATATATACCAGCATTTTTTCTTTATTTGGAGGGATTTGGCAAATAATAAAGTTAGAAACCTAAGCACGTTGGTGAAAATAGAGTGAACATTGACTACAATTGTGTAAGAGGGGAAAAGAGAGAATTGTTAGGATTTAATTCGCAGGGTTTGGGCATTTTTCTTTTCGTTAGCAATTTTTACAAGCACAAACAGAGGGAGCCTATGCTTTGAACACTAGCTTGCTGGGTGCAGTTTTTCTCTTTGTGACGTTAACGCCACAGAATAGAGCAAATGCCACCAGAGAATATATGGGTTTTCTGAATAGTCAACAACTGAAAGAAGCAAAGAAAGAAAGGGCATTTCAATTGAGAAATGCAGGGCATTTTGTAATTTCTGAACAATAAATTCTAACGGTCTCCTATTAGTTCCTGTCTCTTTGTATAATGATGGCTGTGATATGTTTCTTGTGTAATCTGCCTGCTAAATTACTTACTTTCTGTATAGACATCTTTGCGGGCAATTTTGACTCCGCACTAGCTTTGTCAAATTATGTCTTCTTAAAATACTGTAATGGACAGTAAAACACAATGGGAGAGCCTGCCTAATGGGAGCAATTGAAGCTGACTGATTAGCCCTTAAAGTGCTGCAATTGTTCCCATTATTCCCATTGCTCCTGCACCTGCCCATTCACCTGGTATAGGAGAGAGGCTCCCCTCTCCCTCCTCCAGATGCCATACACAGCTGTGAGCAAAGAAGGAGTGTTGGTACTTGCTGAGTAGGCTTAGAAAGAGGAAAGGCTAAGCAGAAGCAGCCTTGTTGGTTCAGAACTTCTTGGATTGGTGTACATCTTCTGTTGTAACACCAGTCATATATCTTGTAGCTGTCTGTGGCAAAAGGTGAAGGCATTGATCTTGAAAGTCCTAAATGACTTGGACTATGCTTCTATGAAATGGCATGATGATGTAATAAGAAAAGGCACAGAACATTGTTTCTGCTGCTCATGCAAGACTGGACAATGTATTCATTTCTGTGATGGGAGGAGTGCTATGCTCAAATCAGCTGAAATGAATGGTAATTGTGCAGCAGCACTGGTTGGTAAAACGATTGCATCTTCAATAATATTGATATGTATTCTATCCTAAGGATATTTAAATTTATTCCTTTTAATGTCAATAAGAATTGTTCAAATTGCTGGTTAAAATAGGACTATTTAATCATACTTTTTTCTTTCCAAAGCCAAGTCTATATTGTACTACCTCATCTTTGTTCCTCCTTACAAGAATTCTGTGTGGTTGCAGTAAGTGTTGATATTACAAAACAGAAGGGGTAATATATTCACACCCTGCATTTTTTCCTCATAATTTGCTTTTTATCAGCAAAGTTTCAGAAAATTCAAATTATTAGGGTGAGATTCAACAAACTAATCCCTTTAGTTAAAGCCCATTAAATAACTTCTGCTAGTGCAATGGATCCCCCCCTCCTATCCCTTTGTACCCCAGTACTATAAGAATACTACCTTCTGTCAAATGTTTATGCCCCTGTCCCCTACTGTTTAATTGAGCCCTCTAGAGTTTGATTGATGATGCAACACATTCTGCCCCTGCAGTGCCACTCCTGAAATCCCACCTCTGAGGGCCCCCATGACATGGTGAAGATGGCACACCACTGTGGACCAATAGGATGAAGTTTTAAACACCTAGCCAACAAGAGTAGGGGAAAACTGGAGACAAGTCAAAGCAGGGTATCTGATTGGTTTTAGGGGGCATGTGACCTTTCTATGATGTTGACACACCACTGTGGACCGATAGATGGAGGTTTTGAAACTCCCAGCTAATAAGTGGAGAAGGAACCTGAACATGCTGCAGAATAAGTGCTCCAGGAGGATAGCAAGATGGTGGACAATACCAAAGAGTTTATCATATCCCCAGCAGCCATGAAGGTTCAACTTGAAAAGGGAAAGTCAGGGAAGTTAAGAAAAAGCCCTCTGTTTCAACACTTAGCTTAACGGTAACAAGGTTTAAAGCAGGACGATTCCCAGAACCTGAAGCTGCATTCCCCATAAATGTCACCAATTCTGACCTAGAGTGTGATTGTGGTTGAAATATATATTCCAATTTCTTGACGGCTGAGGACAAGAAGCCCACATCAACACAGTTTCAAGAGTACATGTACATGGCAAATCTTTGGGTCCATGCATACTTTATATCCAGTAATTTGAAATCTTACTAAATTCTAGCATTTTAAATACAAACTGGTCCAATACAAAATACTAAATCACCATTTTTATTCTGAAGGATCAACCAGGCTGCAGTCCTGTGCACAAAGGGTGCATAAATTTCACTGACTGCAGTTTGTAGCTGTTTCAACTCTGCTTTACTCCCTTTATGGAATATATTGTATTTCAAAATTTCACATCCCTCTTGCTTTTTAATACACCCAGCGTATTCATAAGTAGCCCAATTTTCCCTTGACAAATTATACTACTTAAGTAGTTTAACTCCAAAAGATTCCAAAAATATCTACATCGAATTGTGTAGCTAGGGAACTTGTCAGTCTGGAGTGGAAGAAGCCTTAATGTTTCCATTTACACTCTTACTGCTCACATGTATGCGCCCCACCTCAAATACTTACTAAATCAGCTTGTGCAAATTATGAAAACTATTTCTTTTCTCCTTACAAAACATTGTGAGACAAAGAAGCAAAGCACTTTCCCCCAGTTGTCTTCAATTCAAAATAGTATACCTTTCTCTAGTTCTGAAAAAGAAAGTAGTTACGTTTCAGTGAAACCTACGGTAGATGTTCAGTAGTACTTCACTCTTTCCCATGCTGTCCTGCTCACCAAGACACTCTCTTTCCTCTCGCCAGCTTTGGAATCTGTTTTAGTGACACTGTTTGGCCCTGATTCCTTCATTTGTTCACTGAATGATGTTGTTGACCTGTTTGAAGGATGGCCTGGGAGGCAGGAGGTCCAGAGAGCACTCTGGAAAGTATGATGATAACTGAGGAGGAGGGCAGTATGCTGCCCCTAGGCATAGAGTGGCAGCAGATACAAATGTGGGATTCAGAAGAAGCAAGAAGTTTGGATGCAAGGTTTCAGGATCATGGACAGATGGTGAGGGCAAGGAATTGCTCCAGCATAAGCAGTGTCCCCCTGCAGAAGGCAGATGAAAGGAGCTATGGGGTTATGTGTTTAGCTCCTTTCTCCAGTGTCAAGCTGCTGTTTCTTTCCCCCACTGTCACTATAACACTAAAAACATGGAGCCTTCTCTGCTTGTAGAGGGTCTTGGCATTATTAAGAAACATTAAAGAAGAAGAAGAAAGTTCCAAACCATACAAGGAACCTCCAGGAACATAGAAGGCTCCTTGCTGCCCGACTTAAGGTACAAGGCCACAGCCCCTTTCATCATGCTTGCCTTCTGCACACAAGTAATCTATGAAGTGCTATTGACTTTCAGGAGGAATTTTAAAACATATGTTTTCAGCCCTGGGCTCTTTTGGGAGAAGGCAAGGATAGACACTGATGATGATGATGATACTATGTTGTCAAGATTTGTTTCTATATTTTATAATTTGTTTTTATATCATTTTACTTCTCTTAAAGCTTAACTACTCTTTCACTATTATCTTTTTAGTTTTCTATGTTTCATCCATGTTTGTTTTAATTTTTGTGAGCCGCCCTGAGCCCTAGTTCTAAGTAAAAGGTGGGATAACAACAATAGTTGTTTTTGGACTCAAACTCCCATTAGCCCCCACCAGCATGGATGGGATTATGGGAGCTGTAGGCCACCAGCATCTGGAGAGTCATGGATTAGTCATTCCTGCTCTAGGTTCTGATTGACCTTCATCAATCTGCATTGCTGACAACTGGAGATAGTTAAAATGGCAGCCCTTGAGTTTTAAACCTAACCCACTGGCATCCTTCCTTTATTTCCCACCTGTGCCTCTGAACATGAATTGGGGAATGGGATGTGTTTGGCGTATCAGGGGAGTTGGTCTCAAGAAGAACTGTCTCTGGGCATCCTGGATCAAGGGCCTCAAGTTCCAATTCATTATCAGAATTCAGACAGTCTCTAGTTTTCATGGCATTGTTGGGAATGTTACTGAAAAGGACTTGGTGAGCTTTTGCTCTCACCCCCATCTGCTGGGGGGGGGGGAGCCCCAAGGGCCATGACATATGTTAAAAATAAACGTCAGCTTTCTAAGAACAGCACATCATGAGAGATAGTTTAGCTTCTCTGCAAGCTTTCTGAAATAACTTGGTACATTTGTATCTTCAGATGGCTAAATCTGAGCTATTAGATGACTCCCATCTCTCTTCTATAATGTGATAATGGTTCAGTTTTAGTAAAAGTTTCAAAAGTAGCTGCCGGTAAACTGAGCAGCAAATGACTGCATTAGATAACTGGAGTTGATTAATGATTTAATCTACTACTTAGAATTAAATCATCAATATATGAAACATCTTAATGTTGACTTGTTTTACATCTAATAACCTGATGTTAAATTAAAATATGAATATTTAATTAATATTAAAATGTTTACCTTTGCCTTCTTAGCTTTACTTTAATCAAGTAATGAAGATGTGGCATAAATGTCAAAGTCAATAGTGAAACCTTAAATCTCCATCTTGGATTGTCAAAATTTGACATTCTTTCATGTAAATGCTCATCATCCACGCATATACCTCCTACGATTATCATTATTATTCTACTTTCTAATTGCTATAAAAACACACACTTTTTGATCTTGCAGCTCATGAAATATATCTAATATTTTCTGTTCTTTATCAAATGCTGAAAGGTTTTCACTTTAATCAGTCTAAAACTAAGATAGAACTGCAGGTTCTTTTCTTAGAAACAGTAAACAAGAAAGTGTATTGCTATGCAAACACCATCAATCAAACACATGCCAAAAATGTCAGGGATTGCATTTCTCATTAAAGCGACTGTCTGTGAAGGCTGCATGGCAACATGTCCAGCTTTCTGAATGAATTGAGGCAAATGTGTTTTGTGGATTAGAGGGGGTTATAACTCAACAGGGTGCACAGTTGTTGATGTGCTCTTGACATAGTACATGGGATGAATTACTTTTAATTAAAGCAGTCCCCCCCCCCAAGATGCAATCCAAACTACACACTTACATAGGAGTAGGTACCATTAAACTTGATGGCTAACTTTGCCTCCCTCCTATACACAGAAGAAGTCTCGCAAGGATTACTCCCAATGGATGGGAGGAGATGCAGGAGAGGGAATTATACCACTGAAGTGGCTGGTGGGAGGCAGTGGCTGCACCCTTTAAAAAGGAAATATCAACTTATTTGGCCTCTTTTCAGTGTTAGCAGCATCTGCCCATCCTTTGAACAGTGCAAGAGTAGCCAGTTACCTTTGATATATAAGTAGGATTTATTATTATTATTATTTTGCACATCTGATGGGCTACTTTGGTTTTAATTGGCTTCCTATTTGTCACAGCTTGCATTTAGGATGGACAGAGAAAGAATTTAGCTCTAAGGTAACCACCCTGAGGCACCCTTTAGTGAAGGTTATCTGACCAGCCAACTCACATTTCCACCTAGCTCAAGTAGTTTGCTTGGATGTTAGGATCCAATCTGCTGAATACTGAAGAAAAATCCTCAGTCATGATCTTCCAGACATATTCTTAAGAAAGGACCAGAACTAACACAAACTGGCTCATCTAATGCCCATCCCAGAGAGATGATTCATAAGGAGACCACAGTCAATGGTACTGAACAATACCAAAAGGTCCAGCACAATCAAGAGGAACAGATGGTGAAGGTCCTGGCAAAGGTTTACTTGAAGTGACAAAGATCATTTCAGTTCCCTGACCAAGCTAGAAGCCAGATTGTGATGTGTATAGGAAATCAGTTTAATCCAGGAAAATCTGTAGCTGGGATGGCACCCGCTGCTCCAACACCTTGCCAAAAAGAGGGGGGGGGGTATTTAAGATTGGTTCATAATTATCCAACACCAATAGGTCCAATTAGGGATTTCTTTAGAAGTCACTTTACCACCACATCCTTGAGACCTAATAGTTTCTGAAAAGCTACATTAGCCATAACATTACCCTTTCTGGTAGCATTATATTAGCCAGGATGGGAAAACATCTAAAGCACAGGTCAAAAAATGTGACCATATCCTCAGGCAATGCAAGCGGAAAACAATATAACAACAACAACCAGACACAAAGTCAGAATAAAAACCAGCATTTTTATACACAAAGTATATTGGTAACTCCTAAGAAGGAGGGCCTAGAATAAACATTGGAGACAATAAAACTAGGTATTATGGTCTCTGATGCAATACCAGAGACCACCCCAGTTCAGTGGTGGAAGAAGAGGAGTGTGGAGGGAGTGCACCGCCCCTGGCAATGCGACCCCGGTGGGGTGCCATCGTGGCTGCCCCCTACCTGCGCCGGGTGCCATGTCCCCACAGGCGGCGTGCCACACCACAGGACATGCATCACGCCCCCAGGATGTGTGTCAGCCCTGCCTCCCAGTGCTGGAGCATGAAGCTCCGCCACTGCCCCAGTTAGCTCAAGAAGCAAGACTATTAGACAGCAGGGTGGACGTCAGTAGAATACATAATTGTCCTGGTCACAACCTTCCAGTATATACACCAAATGGAATGGAACACCTGGAGAGGAAGATAATATTTCAATAAGCATTGCAGTATGACTAGGTACGTGGGTGGTGCTGTGGTCTCAACCACTGAGCCTCTTGAGCTCGCTGATTGGAAGATCAGCAGTTTGAATCCATGCAACGGGGTGAGCTCATGTTGCTCTGTCCTAGCTTCTGTCAACCTAGCAGTTTGAAAGCACTCCAGTGCAAGTAAATAAATAGGTACCACTGCGGCGGGAACATAAATGACATTTCTATGTGCTCTGGTTTCCATCACGGTGTTCCATTGCACCTGAAGTGGTTTAGTCATGCTGGCCACATGACCCAGAAAGCTGTCTGTGGATAAGCGCCAGCTCCTTTGGCCCTTGAAACAAGATGAGCACTGCACCCCATAGCCACCTTTGATTGGACCTAACCATCCAGGGGTCATTTACCTTTACATTGCAGTATAGGCCTCCCTCAATAATAACATGGGTGATCTCTGCCACCTTATGTTTCCCTGTTTGAGATCTGTGGCTGAATTCTATTCCACTGGGCAAGCATAAGTTCCTCATGGAAGTCTAAGCATTTCTTTTATTCCCTGCCTATATGCCCAGAAATTTCCAAAGCAAAGGCTAGTAGGTACAAGGGGAAGGGGAAAGTATCTTTCTTCTGAAATGGAAAGTTATTGCCAGGCCATCTAGCAACCAGTACAGTCATAAATATTCATAATTTGTCATAACGATAAATGCAATACATGAGCTGTTGTGTCAGATTTATAATACTTAACCTAAAGTCATTTTTTCCAGTCTAGTCCAGACATTTAAAAAGAAAAGCAAGCTTTAGTCAACATGTTTACTGTTTATTGGGTTCATTCATTCACTTTTAAGAGATTATAAACTCAATTTCCAAAATTTATGCATTAAAGTCAGATCTCATTAAATCGTGTTATTTATTCCTTTTTTAAAAAGTAGATAAGGATTTCCTCATCTTGGAGCTTATTTGTTTAGAGTATAAATAAGATGCCATAATATGCCATTGTTTTTGTTGAAAGTGACTAACACAGCCTAACACTCTGGAAGTCATGTCTGCAAGGATTCTAACTCTGTCGACCTTAGGAACAAGAGAAACAAAAGCTGGTTTAAATAAGGGACAAGCCATAGTCAGCATGGCTTGTCCAAAGAAACTGATCTACAATTAGTGTTGCAACCTTTAATTGGTCTCATTAACATGAACCAACACATTTATAGGAACTCAGTTTGGTGTGAATGGAATGGCAGAGCCAATCTGACAGCCCCACACTGAGTCCACACTGACCTGAGCTCCCATTGTCTTGCTCATCCCCCTGCCTCTCCAGTAAGTGGCAGTGATGCACAGGCCTGGGAAGACAAGAGAGCTTTGAATTTCCTCACTATTTCTGAAGAAGTCTGTTTTACTGTCAAACAGCTCATACCATCAGAAAATTCCTAATGTTTAACCTAAATCCTTTTCTCTTGACATTTCAATCCATTGGTTCAATCCATTAGTCCTACCCTCTGGAGTCTGGAGCAACAGAAAACAATTTTGATGCATATTTGTGGCAGCCCTTAACATGTTTGATGATGGCTAACATGTCACAACTTAATAATATTTTCTCAGGTTAATAATACCCAACACCTTCAACACTTGATCTTCAAACCCCCATTATTGTTGTTGCCTTCCTCTGAACATGCTGCAGTTTGTTGGAGCCCTGAACTGGACACAGTATTCCTAGTCAAGTTTGACCAAAGCAGAATTCCTACTTATCTGGTCACTACACTTCTGTTGATGTCTCCTCAAGCACAACTGCTGCATGTTCCGCTGTGGAATCTTTAAGAATACCATGTAGTCTATTCCGATAGCTGATCTCATGCTGAATCATTTTGAATTTAGAAGATCTCAGAAATTTTATCTGGTCACTGGTCCTTGCTGGGACAGCATGGCTTGAATTTTAGCTTTTTTATAATTTTATTGTTTATCTTTTAATAATGTTTTATGGTATTTTGTGTAAAGGCATGGACCTCACAAATTTAATAAACTTGACTTGACTATCTGGTCGCTGATGATATTGTTGCACGACCTCCCAATCTCTGAGCAGTGCAAGAGACAAGGTGTTCCAGACACTTGCCCAGAGACCATGCTTTCTTTCCGGCAGGGAGGCACAGTGGACACAGTGGTGTCTTTTTGATGGATGGTTTATTTACACATATATACAATCTGAGTCCATGGCTGAGATGTTCACAGCATTAACACCCCAAGAGGGACTTGCTTTCCCCATAACTGCAGCCTTGGATTCAGAAAGAAAGCAAACATCACTTTGACTCTCTCTGGCTTCCCAGTCTGCAGATTTTCTTCTTTTTTTAAAATAAATTTTTATTACTTTTGACAACATAAAGAATAACAACATAACCAAAAAAAGACAAAGAAAAAACATACAAACAAACATACACGACTTCCCCAAACCTTCCCTTCACTGCACCCTTATTTTTAAAATAGCTTTTAGCAATCCTTCTTTCAATTTTAATAAAACAACTTTCTTTAAGTTTTCTTAAGTTAAAACTTTAAGAGCTATAATTCTCTAATTTCATAACCCTTGACATCTTAACATTCCGAAATTTTACAAAAGTTCTTAAGATAAGCTTTAAATTTTTTCCAGTCCTCTTCCACCGTCTCTCTCCTCTGGTCGCGGATTCTGCCGGTCATCTCTGCTAGTCCCATAAATTCAATCACCTTAGTCTGCCATTCTTCCAGAGTAGGTAATTCTTGAGTCTTCCAATACTTTGCTAGAAGAATTCTTGCTGCCGTGGTTGCATACATAAAAAAGGTTCTATCTTTCTTTGGAATCGTTTGGTCGACCATGCCCAGAAGAAAGGCCTCCGGCTTCTTTACAAATGTCCACTTAAGGACTTTCTTAATTTCATTATAGATCATTTCCCAGTAGGCCTTAATTCTTGGGCAGGTCCACCAAAGATGATAGAAAGTTCCTTCACATTCATTACATTTCCAGCACTTGTTATTGGGCAGATGATATATCTTTGCAAGCTTGACTGGGGTCATGTACCACCTATAGATCATTTTCATTATATTCTCTTTTAAGGCACTACATGCCGTAAATTTAATACCTGTGGTCCATAACCATTCCCAGTCCGCAAACATAATATCATGTCCGATATCTTGTGCCCACTTAATCATTGCTGACTTTACTGTTTCATCTTGGGTGTTCCATTTCAGCAGCAAATTATACATTCTAGACAGGTTCTTAGTATTGGGTTCCAATAGCTCTGTTTCTAATTTTGACCTCTCCTTCTGAAATCCTAGTTTCCTGTCTTGCTTAAACGTCTCGTTGATCTGATAATAATGTAACCAATCTCAAACTTTAGGTTTTAATTTCTCAAAACTCTGTAATTTGGGCTTTTCACCATCATATTCTATAATTTCATAATATTTTGGCCAATCTGAGTCCATATTAAGTTTTTTTACCGCCTTGGCTTCCATAGGTGACAGCCACCTGGGGGTTTTATTTTCCAACAAGTCTTTATAACGGTTCCACACATTATATAGTGCTTTTCTGACAATATGGTTTTTAAAGCCTCTATGAATCTTTACCTTGTCATACCACAAATATGCATGCCAGCCGAAGTTGTTATCATATCCCTCCAAATCTAAGACATCTGTATTCTCAAGAAGTAGCCATTGCTTCAGCCAGCAAAAAGCTGCTGCCTCATAATAAAGTCTTAAGTCCGGCAGGGCAAAGCCCCCTCTATCCTTTGAGTCAGTCCCCAGTCTGCAGATTTTCTTCTAGCTTCTAGCTCACATCACTCAACTCTCAACTATTCACTCTGGCCTTTGTTCTTCTAACTACAGTGGTACCTCGGGTTACATATGCTTCAGGTTACAGACTCTGCTAACCCAGAAATAGTACCTTGGGTTAAGAACTTTGCTTCAGGATGAGAACAGAAATCACGCAGCGGTGGTGCGGCAGTAGCGGGAGGCCCCATTAGCTAAAGTGGTGCTTCAGGTTAAGAACAGTTTCAGGTTAAGAACGGACCTCCGGAACAAATTAAGTATGTAACCAGAGGTACCATTGTACCAGCAAGTTGAGGGAGGGGGCCTACCGATTTGCTATCCTGTACAGATCCACTTACTTTGTTGTCTTAATGGTCTATTGCCTAGACTATCACCTCACCAGGAATTTGAATCCTTTTTCATATTACATTCATACCTCGAGTTACAGCTGCTTCAGGTTGCGTTTTTTCGTGTTATGGACCGCCAAAACCCGGAAATACTGGAATGGGTTACTTCCGGGTTTCGGTGGTTGCGCATGTGCAGAAGTGCCGAATTGCAACCCGCGTGTGCACAGACGAGCAGATGCGGGTTGCGAACACTGTGGGTCGTGAACGTGCATTCCGCACATATCATGTTCGCAACCGGAGCATCCACTGTAAACACATGCTGGATCCTGGGGTTAGGAGGCTCTTGGCATATAGCCTGTGCCCCCTCTCACAGCCAGCCCTGCTCTGTGACCTCCTTAAGTGCTTTAGCCTGGCTGGAATGTGTTGTTGAATTGTGACAATGTTTCTAGCTAATCTGAATGGAGAATAAAGAGATATGTCCTTGTAGAAACCTCTGACTTTGGCATAACTGGAATATAGCCTACTGAACAAATATAATCCATTACGCCATTCATTTTTGCTTCTGGTCTCACCCATCAATGGTATGTGAACCATTGTCTATAAGGCAATGTGACTCTTAGCCTGAGACAAATCGTTGTCTTTAAAAGATATATAACTGGGGGAGTATATAACTACTCCCCCAGTTATATATCTTTTAAAGACAACAATTTGTTAATAATATGCAAACATTTTTTCCCTACAAGTGTGAGAGAGAAATATGAGAAAATGCAAAGGTTTTTGATTGCTTTTCTCATGTTTCCCAGCAGGAACCGGTGACCTTTTTCCTATGCAATATTTTTATAGACTCACATGAGTTTTTGGGGCAATGTATTTCTATTGCAGATATAAGTAGGGACAATGGTGAAGATCTCACACTGTAAAATGAAGCTGCAAAACTCAAAGGAAAGACCTTTAACCCATATTTTAAGATTAAATGAAAGGGAAAACATCTTGATGTTCTTCCCCAGAGGTTTTGCAATGGTTTTTGTAAAGCTTCAGGATAAGGCAATGCCAAGGGGCTGAATTGCAATAAACCATGAATGGAACAGAAATAGATCTCCAATACGAAACGAAACAAACAAAAAAATGTATTTAAAAGGTTTTGCATTTCTATTGCCAGAACAAATTTGATTGCTAAGCTCCTAAGCCGTTTCAAGTGTTTTAGTAGCTTAAATATACCAGATGGATTCAATAAACAGATCCTTTATCCAGGGTAACTTTTTTTTCTGACTCAACATTTTTTCTTCTTCTCTCAATTTTGAAATGTACCTTCTCCATAACAAAGAATATATCCGGCTAACCAAACATATATAAGTGTGTTTGATCAATATTATACAATTATATAAATATGCTTTGCAAATGAAAAATGCAACAGGTATATTATCCCAGTTCATATCTGTATCATAGCTGTCAACCTTTCCCTTTTCTTGCAAGGAATCCTATTCAGAATAAGGGAATTTCCCTTAAAAAAGGGAAAACGTTGACAGCTATGACCTGTATTGGTCTTGGATATGGGGGTACCAGCTGGATATCACCCAAGGTCTTTCTTAACAATTCTAGGTCAATCAGCAGAAGAAGAATGGGAAGAACAAAACATTAAGTTCTGTTGCAACTGTCCAACCTTTCATATCAAGTGGTTCTAACAGCCAGAGCTGCTCTGATTAATTGTTAGGGAAGAAGAAGAAGAAGAAGAAGAAGAAGAAGAAGAAGAAGAAGAAGAAGAAGAAGAAGAGGAGTTTGGATTTGATATCCCGCCTTTCACTCCCTTTAAGGAGTCTCAAAGCGGCTAACATTCTCCTTTCCCTTCCTCCCCCACAACAAACACTCTGTGAGGTGAGTGGGGCTGAGAGACTTCAAAGAAGTGTGACTGGCCCAAGGTCACCCAGCAGCTGCATGTGGAGGAGCAGAGACGCGAACCCGGTTCCCCGGATTACGAGACTACCACTCTTAACCACTACACCACACTGGCTCCTGAGAGATGTGGTTCCCCTCACACACTCATACTACATGTGCATATGATACCCTTCAAGTGTCCTGATTTTCAAGGGACAGCCCCCTTGCCTCTCCACGGCCGCCACTGCCAGCCTTCTTCCTTGAAAGGTTCATTGCAGCTGCTGGAGAGTGGGGAAGGGGGAAGGAGAGGCTGCCACTGCTAAAGTCCAGCCTAGCATAATGGGCTGTCTGTGAGGGGCAGGCACAGGGTAGGGCCGCTGTGGCTGGGAAGAAAGGAGGAGCAGAGCGCAAGGAGTCTTTCTTTCAAAAAACAACAACTTTGTGTGCCCATGTCTAATCTTGTCCCTTTCTGTGTCCTGATAAGATGGAAAAAAGGATTTAGTGCCTATATTCCTGCAGCAGGCACAATATGTTGACAACCTTGACACTGCTTCTAATATTGCTCCTGAAATGTAACCAATCCAGTACATACTGAGACCTTTTCTCATTTCCCTTTCATTTTGTTCATCCTATGATCAACCATCAGCTATAAATGGTGTTGACAGTATTGGGAATAGGAGCTGCTATTTTGGAAAACAATACATATTTGGAAGCCACTCTCTGTGCTATTTATCCCTATGTATCTCCATCATTCATTTGCTTAAGGAGGAAAAATGCATATTACAATCTAGGATCTTGGAACGGGGAAACACAGTACTTCAGGATTGAAGGTATAAATGAAAGGCATTTATTTCTCTTCCCTCCTGCCCCCGGTGCATTTGGTGAATCTTATAAGGATGACTTTGAAATATATTTGTAAAGATGACCTTTAACGGTGATCTGAGAAGTATCAGTTGTATGTAAGCAGTTGGAACAGCCTGGCAATTCTGCTGAGTGCAGTAGCAGTTGAGGGCATGTCCCGAGGGGGAAAGCATTCACACTCATATTCCAGCTTTTGGAACTCAGTGAACTGGAAAAAAAGTTTTCTGTAAAAGGAGAGACAACAAAGAATCAGATTTAGAGTGCCGTGATGATCATGCACAGTCCCCACCGCAAGCTCTGTAATACTGCATCACATTGCTAGGTTTGCTTGAAGTCAGGGCAAGGTGGAAGAGAAAAAGAAGACAGCTTGCACAATCTAAGTGGTCATGGCATGTGAGAAGGGATGGGCACTGAGAGGGGAAATTGGTGGTTTTAAAAAAGGAAGAAGTTTGAGAAAAGCAGGGTGAAGGGACACTGAGATTAAAGTGGGGGGGTTAAAACACAGCAGAAGTTTATGTAAAGCAGGGATGGAGGAACACAGAGGGAAATGGTGCTTTCAAACTACAATAAAGATTTGAGTAAGACAGAGATCAAAGGACACTGAGAGGGGGAAAAGACAGTTTTAATCAATGGGAAAGGTTTGATTGCAGTGAGAAGGGAACTGGGAGAGGTTCTGCTGTACCACTGATAGCTTTTAGTTGTTAGCTTCTTTATTCACAAATCTCCACTTTGCGTGGCGAGGTCCTGAACCCTCCCCCATTGTAGAATAAAGACACTTGACACCAGAATTTAGGTTAATGGGCTGAAAAAGGACACAACTTTATTGATTACAGAATGTGAGTGGTATTGGCTTAGGCATTGGAACCAATGACTATATCTGACTCCTGCCCACCTGCCAGGAGTCTAGTAAGGATTAACCACCGATATGGGGGAGCCCTGTTGATGCACATCAACTAGGAATTCTCCCCAGGGTCACCGATAGGGGTCGTGCTATGGCCCTGGCCCCCGTCTGAGCTTCGGACAGAGGACACGCCCCCTGGATTCCTTTAACATGGTGGTTCTCAACCTTGGGTCCCCAGATGTTTTTGGCCTATAACTCCCATGATCCCTAGCTCACAGGACCAATGGTCAGGGATGATGGGAGTTGTAGGCCAAAAACATCTGGGGACTCAAGGTTGAGAAAGGCTGTTTTAACGGAATACCCTAGAAACTGGAGGGATAGGTGATGGGCGCCAGCTCCCCTCACCTCCAACCAAATACTCCAATGCCTAACTGCCAAACCTTACAAAGTTGTGACAATTTGTTACAAGATAGGCGAAAAATCAGGTGGCTGGTGCCAATTTTCCAAGTGGAAAAAACTCCTACCAGGCCCCCTGGACAACCAAGGTGACCAACCGAAGTCCATAGCAAGTTCAAAGGATAAGGACCTAACCTTAGGGAGGGAGGGAGAGCTGTGCAAGCGGGAGCGAGGTAAAAGAGGGCACGAGCCTGGAATTGTTTAAATGGGCTAAGCCATGCCCCCTTCAGCCGATTGGACTGGCCGATATGAAATGATGCAGCCAGGAACTCCCTGTGATGTGTAGCTACCTAAGCCCCATGTGCATGGGTCAGGTTCATGATCCGCCCGCAACGTCGACTCCCTGTGAGGGGAATCAGCTATATCTCACTCTTTTAAAAAATAAAACAAAACCCTCAGTGTTCCTCTTTCACCAACCTATTCAGACCTCTACTTTCCCCCCACTTCTCAGAGTCTTTCCTTTCTTGCTCCTCTGTCCCGGCCACTGTTGTGCAGCTTGCCTTCTCATTTCTCATTTTTCCAACCTTGAATTCAGTTCACAGAAAGACAATCTAAAGATTCAGGCAGTCTTGAAAGATGCAGATCAGATCTTTATAGAAATGTGGGCTTGTGAACTAATATTTATCCTGCCTACTCCTCCAAACAGAACAGAGATAATGAATTAAAATGTAAAATTGTCAGCTTTACTGCCCCACACAAAGGTTTAAAATACAAATTATTACACTCACTTCCATTTACACTGAAATGCAGGAAAAGAGGGGGAAGTCATTTAGATTCAAAAAAATAGTGACTCTGTATTAGGAACACCCCTTTTAAGTAGACCAGTTCTTCTGAGAGTTTGACTTCTTGGTCTGTGATGAACCCGGTAAATTATTAGAAATACTGATGAGCAGGTGTAGTCTACAAAATAAGCGAGACTTGAAAGGAAGTACAGTAGTCAGAAAGAAGAGAGACTTCCACTCTGCCTTGGCAGGTGAATAATTTTTATTATTTATTACTTTTATACCCCACACTTGCTCCCAAAAGGAGCCTGGGCTGGCAATCAACAAGTAATAAAACAAAACAAAAAAACTTCTTTAAAACTATTCCAATAGAGATACAGACTGGGAAATACTGTATATCATCTTTAAAGCTGGTTGGAAAAGGAAGGTCTTCAGCAGGAGTGAAAAGGGTAACAGAAATGTCACTTGCCTAATATTTAATGGGAGAAAACTGAAAAGGGCAGGTTCCACAACGTTAAAAGCCTGACTTCTAAATTGTGCACTATGGACCTCCTGTTGAGACGGCATCTGCAGGAGGCCCTCACCTGCCAAGCGCAGTGATCGACCATGTACATAAGAGGTGAGATGATCTTTCAGGTATCATAAGTTGTTGCTGCAAAATGAACCACAAGAAGAAAAACTGCCGAGATGTTCTCTGTGCTATCAATAGCATCAAAGTTGAGATGGATGACATTAGCTGTGCTCAGCTATACTGTGCTGGCTACTGCAGGTCCATCTGCAAAGGTTTCAGAATAACAAGCTGCTGGTACTTTCCTCCACATGGCTTTTAGAAATGCAGAGTAATCAGAAATCAGATTACATTCCATTTAAAACTGCATTTTTTAAATCTATGAAAATAAAGATTTCTGATTTGTTGCTCTTGTTCACATACAGGACCTTTAAAACATTCTAATTCCAATTCTGCAAAACAGCAATTTTTGCAGCAATGCCAATATAATGGTTTACAAGGTGCCCAAAATACAAAAGATTCACAGGACAAAAGGTAGAAAAGGGTATAAAGAATGTTTAAAGCAGGGACGGTCAACGTGGCACTTTTATTTCCTATCAGTACTAGCCAAAATGGCTAAAAGCCAGGAATAATGGGATATGTAGCCCAACATTACTTGGAGGGCATCAGATTGGCTACTCCAGTATACAGTAATAGGTCAATTGTTCATGTTACCGAAATGCAAAGAAGAGTAGGACTTTGACTATGATTAGGATGGTTTGGCCAACTTGGTTACAATGAAGCATCTGATGATGGCGATGGTGATAGATGAACTGCTGTTTGAGTCTGTTATTCTTAAAGTTTTGGTAGCCCAACTCTATTTCAATGCACAGATTAAAACAACAGTTGATTTAGAAAGTTGCAATGATGCTTGTTATCATTCGCTAAAATTGAGATGGTGCCACCCTTGCCTCCTTTGAGAAGAAGAGCAGAATAGAAATTTAATAAATTCAATAGATATGAATGTTGTAGGGTCACCATATCTTTCCCTGAACACCAAATGAAGATCTTTACATCTCTCAATGGAGTGGGATACAATACATACCTTGGTCCACCCACTTGATTCCTTGTTCTATTATTACCTCCTATCACACAGCTACTGTCTGGCACACTTAGAGACCTCGTTGCCACTGCGGGCGTGGGATGGGGATAAACAGCAGGGCTGGGAAGAAAAGGTGTGATCAGGCACATCTCCCACAGCAGCATGGAATTTCTGCATCTGGAATCCAGGGCTTGAGGACCGCATTGCAAAATTCAGAGGAATGCAAATTTCAAAGGTTTGGCTTGTGTACTGTTTTGGAAAGTATGAATTTGATAGGCTTATCATTACATGCTATGCCAACTGTAGTGGTTCCTAGAACTTGGGGGGCAAACTCAAAGTGCTGGTTTTGACTTTACACTGTTCTTACGACTTAGTACAAGAATATGTCCTTAGTATGAGCCAAGCTATATGTTAAGATCATTAGTAAATGTCCTTATGTGGGTGTCATTTAAGGTGAGAGAGGTGGCTACCTCGAAGAGAGTCTTCTTAGTTGTGGCAACCCAATTATGGAATGTTCTCTCCAGAGAGGTCTGCCTGGCACTTTGTGTTTTCCTTTTGGCACTGGACAACGATCTTTCTGTTTTCCCAGGCATTTAATACATGATTCTAGCCCATTCTATTGTTTTTTATTCTGTTTTTAAGAAGGTTTTGCCTTTTTTATGTTTATTGTGGTTGCTCAGATTTGCATTATTTCCTTGCAAATTGCTTTTTACACAGCCCACTCAGGGAGTTGTTGTCATTTTTAGCTAGAGTAGAATAACAATAGCAATGAATAAAAACATTTCAATCTACAATGGAATATGTGGTCTACTTCATTATGGTCTCTGCCTTTTCAGGTTTTCTTGTAATTGTTTCACTTGTTCTTTTTTTTATCCTAGAAAGAAATAGGTTTCTTTGTATGGTATCATTAAATCTAGCTTTAGCATCTGTAAAGAAGACCAAGGATCCATTATTTTATAATGCATCAAAATGTTCCCTTCTGGTCCTCACATTTTCTTTTGCCATTTTCCACCTTTAAAAAAGTGTCTCAATCTACTTTCTGCCTCCTATCCTTTCTTGTACCTTCCTTCTCACACACATACTTCATTGAATCGACACTTCAGAGATCAACACCTTCTTCCATTGTATCCATGATATAATGACAAGATGCTACTCCCTGCCTTTTCAAGTGGCTATTTGAAGAACTAATGAAGAAGCTCTGTAAAGGGGAAATGAAAGGGAGACACAGGGAATGGGGGAAAGAGCCCAAAGAGAAACAAAAGGAAAGTGAGAGGAAAAAGAAGAGGAGGAGGTATGATGAAAGAGGGGTTGCAAAAATAACATTCTTTGTAAAGAAGGCTTTAAAGGGAGAAACCTCAGATGTTAGCCTGCCTTTCTCTGTTTATGGGATGGAGATTGAAGGAGAATTTACATTGCTGAGTGTAACCTCAGGATGTTGCTCAGCTAGAATAGAGTAACCTGCAACAGCACCACCGAAAAAAGGTCAAGGTTCTCATGGCGTAATGTAGAGGACCATTTAATGTGCCAAAAGCAGTTGCTAAGGGAAGCATGATCAGTTTCTCCCATTTTCTTGACTGGATAGATCTCCCTGTGAACCTCCTCTATCTCTCGCAATTCATCACTAGTCACTTTCAGCCAGCTTACTGTGATGGATGGATTTCCTAAGGAGACCTTGCTCAAAAAATTTGGCAGCGCTGTCATTCATAGGCCACACATTACATTGGTTCACCCTGTTCCTAGGACACAAGTGAAAATTGCCATTTGATCCTTACTCCTTTAGTCTTTTGCTACCTTTGAGTAGCTGAAACAATTTTCTTTTGTTCTTTGGCGTACCCACAATGATGCAATTTGAGAACTCCAGCTCCTACTACAGTGATCAAATTTTTTCTAAGCTACAGTGAAGACAAAGCTTGAATCTGTTTGGGCCTAGTGCAGGGAAAATATTGTTGCTGAGCAGAATTGCTATTCATTCTCTTGCCTACATGGGTCATGGCTGCTAAATTAACTGTCGTTAGTGATATATTAAGTTCTCAAGGTTCATGACAGATTTTGTTCCTCGTCCATTCCGAGCCTGACAGCAGCCATTTCCATTGCCTCCGCAAATCAAACCACAGCTATAGACATCATGTATGTGACAGTGACGTTAAGTAGTGTTATAGCTGACATACAAAATTTGCTGTTATTAAAATAAAATTTCAGTACCCTCAAGTGACTTATCAAACAGCAGTAAGAGTGCTGGTGGTGACAGTTTAAAACCCTTTCTTTGTATCTTAATGGAGGCAATTCACAATTTCATCAAAATTGCAAAGAACATTTGTCTTATTTGTATCTGAACTTTCAGAGCAATCATGCCTATGACCTCACACATCTGAAGTAAAAAAAAAATGGAAGTACTTATTTTCCTCTTTGGGTTATCAACAAACCATGTCATGACAGAAAGTTTCCTTAAAGAAAAAGGGGGGAAAGTTTAACTCATTGCTGTCTTTTCTAGGATGCCTCAGCTTCTTCTGTTAACCTCCTTTCTTTTATTGCCGCTATTTAAAAATTGCCACAAAATTTCTGATACAAAATGATCAGATACACACATACACATACACACACATTAATCTTATGGTCCCTCCTTTGTGATTATAAGTTGTTTTCAGCTGTTTTTAATGTTGTGTATTAATGTTGTAACCTGCCTGGGACCTTAGCGTGAAGGACATGTACAATAGAATACAATACAACACAACACAATACAATAATTTTGATAGTAAAAAAAACCATATTCTATCATTTTTGTTGTTTAGTTGTTTAGTCGTGTCTGACTCTTCATGACCCCATGGACCAGAGCATGCCAGGCTTTCCTGACTTCCACTACCTCCTGCAGTTTGGTCAGACTCATGTTTGTAGCTTCGAGAACACTGTCCAACCATTTCATCCTCTGCTGTCCCCTTCTCCTTGTGCCCTCAATCTTTCCCAACATCAGGGTCTTTTCCAGGGAGTCTTCTCTTCTCATGAGGTGGCCAAAGTATTGGAGCCTCAGCTTCATGATCTGTCCTTCTGTCATTTAGCCATCAGACAAAAACTTATTTTATTTCTGCTCGGGCATTTTACTGATTTAATTAAGCTGATTTTAAGGTTTTGTCTGCTCTTTTCTCTGGAATGGTTTTATTTTCTGTTATTTATATCCTATCCTTCCTCCCCAAAGAGCCCAGGATGGGAAACACAACAGAGGCAAAACAATACACTTCTGTTGCCCACCACCCTGTAATGTGATATGATGAAGGAGGGTACAAAAATATTTCAAATGAAAAAATAAAATAAAGTGTGCTCTGATTTTTATTCTTATGATCATTCTTATCAATTCATTCACAATTATATGGCCTAGTTCACACATTTGTATACAATGCTTGTTTTTTGCACACTTGCTGACAAACATCTAAGGCCTAATTTATACATGAAGCAGACTGAAGAGAGATACAGTTTTTTTTCCTTTTTTTATCCATTGTGATGGCATCTGCTGAATGAGGTACCACTTCAGACTATTGGTAGAGCGATACAATTTTTGAATCCTCTACTATGCAAATGCTTCACATCTATAATCTATAAAGTAAGCTAAAGAAGTATTATTCTTATATACGCAAGAGGGTACATTTGCCACAGGAATTCTATTTGTAGGTACTTTTGCAATGTGTACCATTCACAAAGCAAGGACTGATCTTTCCCTAAATTGTTATATTTGGGAAGGTGGGTTATACCTGTGACATGAGCTGAAAATCAAGGTTGTATCCAATATAACCCTGAGTAACTTGTTTCATCAGTGCAATAATTTGTGCTTGTACAGAAGAACTTTTATGTCTTTCCTCCTCTGAGGACCACCTAAATATGTTTTGGGGATTCCTCCAACCCTGTGGAGCAGATTTGGGGAGTGTATGGGGCATGCTGAGCAAACAAGAGTAGGGAAATTCCATTGTATAAGCACAAATTCTTGTGCTGATGGGACATGTTATGTGGGTACCACACCAAGAGTCCAAAACCCTCACCAAACAAAACCAGTCACTAAAATTTTTGAAGTTTAAGATTCTTCCCATAGAAAAATCAAAATTTATTTTTCAGTGATTGCTGCATGCCTAAAGTCTCACTTTGTAGTGATTTCCAGATATTCAAAATCCAAGTGAAAGACCGTGTCTTTAAAATATATTTTTTTCCTTTTGTTTCTATTGAAGTTATAATGTTTTGGCAAGGCATTGACAAACAAAATATGAATGGAGGTCCCCCCCACATGTGTTTAATTAAGCTGAATTATTATGTGTCACATTGTTTTATACCCAGTCATGCTGCAAGCCAAAGCAATGCTGAGAAAATGACACAAGAGCATTAAATACAGAGATTGGATGAGATTTATATGCAGCAAAGACAGCAGTCATCTGGTGTACATTTTAAAGTATTTTTTACTAGTCTGGGCATCTGTTACAACTGAGCAGACATTTCAGATTGGTTGTGCACAATTTATATTCCAATATTTGCTCCCTTCATTTTGCTTAATGATAGCTTCTCTAAAAAATAAGAATAATAATCACAAAATGGAGTTTGAGCATAACTACATATTATGTAAAAATTTATTTTTATTATTATTATTAGCAGCAGCAGTAAACAACTGTGCTTAGCAATGAATAATTTCATTGTTTCAGAAATGACAGCAGATTGGGAACAAGAAGTGTTAACCCCTTTCTCCCTACAACAAATCACCACCACCTCCAAGGGTGCAGCTTGCAGAAAACTATTTTCCTCAGGGGGAAATAGTATAGTAGTGAATTTCTGTGGCAGTACTGTGTGGAGAGGATAGGGTTCAAAATTCCTCCCTGTGTGCTATCTATCTATCTATCTATCTATCTATCTATCTATCTATCTATCTATCTATCATCTATCTATCTATCATCTATCATCTATCATCTATCTATCATCTATCAATCTATCATCTATCTATCTATCTATCATCTATCTATCTATCATCTATCATCTATCTATCTATATCTATCTATCTATCTATCTATCATCATCTATCTATCATCTATCTATCTATCTATCTAATATTCTTTATTGATTTTTACATTGATTAATTATACACATTTTCCATTCGTTCATCAAAATATGTTAACTTATACATGAATGTAAACCAAAATAAATCAATACTTCTTCATAAGTGACTTCCCTCCACCTTATTGCGGCTTCTTACTTCTTCCTTGTCTTTTTAACTGTGTTGTTTTCCTTATTTCACTTCTCTTACATAATATATATTATCTATCTGTTATTTACTTTGCAAGCTTTAGTCGAAACAAATCCAAGATTTTGTTTGAGAACAATGTTTTTCTAGATACCATTTAAAACAGTCCCACTCCTTTTTAAACCTTAAGTTTGGTTGATTACTAATTACTTCTGCCATTTTTGCTAATTCCAAATATTCACACAATTTGATTTGTTATTCTTCCTTCATAGGTGTCCTATCCCCTTTTCAATTTTTAGTGATCAACATTCTTGCTGCAGTTGTAGCATATGGGAATACCCTCCTTTTATCATTTGAGAAATCAATTGTCAGAATACCCAGATGAAAGGCTTCTGGCATCTTCACAAATGTTTGTCTAAACATCTTTTTTAAAAAATTTCATAGACAATGTCCCAATTTTTGTTTTAATTTTGTCACAACCCCACCACATATGGTACATTGTTCCTTCCATTTGCTTACACCTCCAGCATGCATTTGAGTTTGTTATATATATATTGGCCAATTTGCCGGGGGTCATGTACCATCTATATAGCATTTTCATAAAAAATTTCCTTTATTGTGTAGGAAGCCATGAATTTTAAGTCTTTTTGCCATAATTTTTCCCCAATCATCCATCTGAGTGGAGAGGATAGGGTTCAAAATTCCTCTCTGTGTGCTTTGGCCCTCATACAAATCAGAGTCCCATGTGGCTTCTATTTCTGATGAACAAGGAAAAGCCATTATCCAGAACTTGCCCTGTAAAAGTAAGGTCACAGTTCATGTTGGTTGAGATGGTGCCAAATGCCCGGGGGGGGGGTTTACTATCCCTGCAACCACTCTGCAGTCCAACCAGTCTGGACCTGGAGACTCCCAGAACCTTACTGGATGTTACTTGGGAGTCACAGGGACAAGAGCTAAAAATCAAACTCTATGCCCTTGAGCCTCAAGTCCATAAAAATTACTTAGTAGCAGTTTGACCAAGAGGTTATACCTTTAACAAGGATTGCCCCTTAAGTCTTCCAAGCCAGTTGGAAGACTCAGAGGCTACAACTCCCAGAACTTTAGAGAACATTACAAATCTCTTCCAGTTAGTGAACAGCCATTGTGGTCTTGAAGACCTAAAACAGTCTGGCAGCACAAAGGTAAGTCATGATATCACCTTCCAATTAAAGGGAAAGAGCTGCTTCTAAGGAAACAACTTTGCTCAGAGGTCTGAGTAAAAGAAAACACATTTCTGGATAGGATATTGTCAGAGGCTCAGGAGGAGAGGCACAGGGAAGAGAGGAGATGGAGAGCGAAGGGGAAGAATCTGAGGGGAGCGTAGGAGAATATGACAGTGGCCCAAGGGATTCCATGAGTCTCTCCAGCGAATCGGAAGATTCGCAGAAGGGGGCGCCAGTGGCCAGGGGTAGAGGGTTCCCAAGGGGAACGCCCCAGGAGCAAGGGGGGAGCAGGGACTCCCAGAGCAGCAGTTGGAAATCAGGACCAGCTTCCCCACCAGAGCATATTGAGGGGGAAAAGTCCCAAGTATCAGGGCCAGTGGATTCCCCACCAGGGAGAGAAGACGAGGCAGGGCTGACCACGCCTCCATCGGAGAGTCGGACAACGGAGGGGAGGTCAGATCTGGCCAGTATTCCGGAAGAGGGAAGCAGTGACAGGAGTAGTGTAACGGTTAGGAGGAAGGTCACTGGTTTGGCGCGAGAAGCAAGTTCAAATGTACAGGAGCGCGGGAACTCAGAGGATGAGGGTTGGGAGCCGGGTCCCAAAGCTCGCCGGAGGCAGGGGGAGGAGCTAAGCGACTCAGCGTCAGAGGAGTCTAGAAAGGGGAATGCACCAACGGGCAGAAGGACCCAGAGAAGGAGAGAGCAGCGGAAAAGGTGGAGCAGGGCTAGGATATTAAACTGGTGTCAGAGGGGAGGAGACTCAGACGGGACTTCGCCGGTCTAGGGTTTAGGACGTAGAGCTGCGCGCTGCGGCGTTGAAATGGAAACTGAACTTCAATAAAGACCTTTGTACATAAACACAGCCTGGCGTTGGTCCTCTGTGAGCTGGGACCGAGGGGCAGCTCTGACAGATATGAACAGAGAAAACAGGTTTCTAGACAGTCACTGCTAAGCACTTTTTTTAAAAGTGCTGCTTAACCTAATGAGTAATTAGATCCTTATGCATGCTGTAGCTGGTTTTTTTGCCATGAGTGATGAGCAACTGAAGAGTTAAACTGAATACTTCAGAATCTGGGCTTTGTTTAAGCTGTTCCTTGTTATTCCCAAAAACTTTTCATAACTGGAAATTTCTATGTAGCAGTGGATTATAGAAACCAAACCACGGAGAGCTTGCCTCATCAATAACCTTAAAAGATAAACAAAGTATGACAACTGTTAATTTGATTAACACCGAGTGATCTTCAGGGCATTTGTCACACCTCTGTAGATTAATATGTCACATCATCCTGGTAGAAATTGAAATTAATGAGAGAAATAAAATCATTTCCCTTTGCCTAACAGCTTTTGATATTTTTAATCAAGGTTCAAGCGAGGCAAGGGATTTCTTTGGGACTTCTTTGTACTTTGCCAGTTCTCTGCCGAGGAATGATGAATGACAGAAGTAACTAATGAAATAACGAAGCAACTAAGTTAAGGATATAGATATATCATTTGCTACAATTTAATACAGATCTCTTATAGATGAACATTCTACTATTAAATCCTTAATAGGTCAATTAGCCCAAGGTGTTTCAACACAGATGTAACTGTCATTTCTAAAATGCAATAATTACTCTCTGCAAAACTGAAAAGTGAAACAATGGGACAAAATGTGCATACAGTTGTTTGAGAAATGTATGGTTCAACCACCCAGAAAATGCAATATACTAACACAAACTGTTGCTAAATGTTTTTCTTTTCAACTCTCTTCCCCTTTTCCACCTCCCAATGTTATTCAAGGTACATTTGTCCAACTCAAAAAAAAAAAAAATACAAACACCACCAAGTGACCAATCACAGAGTTGTTATGAGTGAATACAGCATAGATTCTGCAGAGAAATAGGCCTGGTTTACAGAGTCAATTTTGTCTTTGCGCAGTACTCCCTGAGGACATATTCTTGCAGAGAATGTCTCTGCATGAAAAATGTGCTACTGAAAAATGTGCCATAGCAATCGCAGGAAATGCTGTCAATGACAAATGTGCCAGTGCGATTACAGAAGTCGCCACCAAGAATCAACTACTCTATCCACCAAAAACCTGGTTCATATGTGGTACATTTTTCATGTAATCACGGGCACAAAACTGACAACATGAACTGGTCCACATGGTGTATGGGATTCCAGTAAACTCCAAGTTTAGGTTCCAAATAGAACATGAAGACCCTCACATTTCCCTCCACCTCGGATTAAAGCGTAAACCAGAGATCTTCCCCTGTTATATACAATGGAATATGAGTTTGACCCAGATTTAACATCCTTCAACCACCAGCATAAGGGCTGTTGCACTAACATAAGGGTGACAATAATTGCACAACATGAAATCCAGTGCTTATTGTCCAACATGTTGTGCTACAGGAAATATCAGGGCTACTGCATCCTAGCAGATGACATTATAGGGCTGTGCCAGATACCTGATAACTCTCTGACGGAGTCACAACTGCATACCAGGACAGAAAGGTGGACGGGGCAAGATGGTCATGAAGTTGGCACAGTTCAAAAGCAATGGCAGGAGCACCGGATTGGTTCTGCTGGTATGTTTGAACCATACCAAAATTGGTGTTACCTCACTCATCTCTTTCCTGGTATGTAGCATCAACTGGGCAGCATGGAAGTCAGATAACCAGTGCATCCCCGTCATGCCATCTGCTATTAGATTTCTACCATGGTGAAATATTTACATGGTTAATATAGGTGGTGCTACATCTCAGCAAACATACATATGGTGATCTGAACTGAAACATGAAAGGGGCTCATCTCTTTCTTGTAGGTCACAGCAAAGACCAGCATATAAAAGTTATTGAGTAACTTCATACAGCACCTTCAAGGTGTTCTCTGTGGGTGCATGTGCAATACATAAGAAAAGATGACTTCCTTTTTTCTGCCAGGGTTCCGAGGTGTCATTCACATATGCCACCTAATGTTCAACAGTTAAACCAGGAGTGCATTTTTATCATTGCCAAAAGCTCAGGATTATGTTCTGGTGTTTTGTTTGTTTGTTCTGCAAAGGATCTTCCTTTGCTGAGCTGCTATCCAAATGTATTGTGGTTTGCCTCTCTGATTTTAGGGAGAAAGGATAGAGCAAGATCATATGGTTGTACAAAATTAGTGCTTCTTGAGCAGTTGGAAAAATGACTCTCCTGATACTAATATATTTCAGGTCCACAATCAGACACGCCTGTGGTCTGAAGAAACATCCAGCAGGCACTCTGACAGCCAGGACTATCCAGTTGGGGGGGGGGGGACTAGGGGACTAGTGATAGCAACACATTAGTTAATGATTTCATTCTCCTCATGGAGAATGGACAAAAATGGAAGAGAACAGAAGAGTAACAAAAACAGAAGAAAGCTCATCAAATAATGGCTCCGGGAAAGCTGAAGTCAAACAAGGGCATTTTGAAATGGATCAAGAGGACTTTATTGTCAAGGGTGTAAAGGACAAACCAAAGAACTGAGAATATGTTCCCACTCTGCACTGCACCAGTTGATTCTGAGGCCAGGAAATGTATTGCCATGTGGTCATCACTGTAATGGACTCCCTTCATAAATACCATCCATGCTTGAGCGAAGGGAGATACACATACTGTTCAATAAAGGTAGCAAAACAAACAAACAACTGAGGAAGATTTGAAAAAGAAATCAGGAGAAAATTGTCCCTTACCATTAGGGATGCACTAGAATCCTGGTTGAAGGCAGGAAGCTCATAAGCAAGTAATGGCAGTCCACACAAACCTATCTCCGTCTCTTGGCAATCCAGCCTTCTTTGTCTGATCAGCTCATTCATAGGAAGTGACCTGACTAGGTTTGGCGTTAGCGTGAACAGTCTCCGACTGCCCCAGCCCTCACCAAACATAATTTTGTGTCTGAGCCCTGCACACAATATCCATCGATCTGCAAGAACACAAACATCATATAATGGGGTTGTATCCAAATTTGTGCTCAACAGAGTTTTGTTTTCAGGATAGAAAGGGGTGGGAAGCAATTTTCGCAGATTCTTCCCCCCACCCTTACATTTGCAGACAGGAAGCTCTAGATTCAGCTATAAGTTTCCTTGGAAACACAGTCAATTTTTATCATTTTAAAAATGTGCTATAAAAGCTCAGAGGCTGTAACTAGACAGTGCTCCAGGAACTTCAGATAGACCCACACTAATTGTGGCATCATGTTCAACATAGACTGTGCAAGTTTTCCCTCAAAGTGCTTTGCAAATATTTCTCAGCAGGCATTTTCATGATCCGTTCTTAATGATACCACACTGGCTTGAACCAGTCAATTAAATGAAGATAAAATTAAATAACTATCATTTTGCTTTCCATTTACATTGGAATACATGTTTCTACAATGTGTTTCCACTGATGTCCTAAAATGAATGAAGCTACTAATGATTATATATATATATATTTTTAAAAAACACCCTTCATTTCTCTCCGCCACAAAAAATAACAACAAAATAAAGCCTTTGCATACACATTTAGATTCTCTTACATACACAGCTAACTATAAGGTATCTTAAAAAACTGGACAATTAATGCACCGACCCCCTTATGCTTTTGTGGTGATTTTTCTCAGTGTATAATTAATGACTATTGAAATATTCGCTATGGAATATGGAACAACATTAATACCAACAACAAAGTTACAAATACAGTATATTGATCCTTTATACCAGGGGTAGGGAACTGAACATGACCAAATCTTGACCCAGGTGGAATCTAGACACATATAAAATACACTGTGAATGGAGGCACTATTTGTTTACCAGTCAAATTTTTAGTCTAGACTAGACTAAGCCAATTATAATTTGGGGAACTGACTTTCTTCATATAATTTGTAAAGACATCCCATCAAAATGATTACAGAGAACTAAAGATATGAGATCATATAAGCTGTATAGTGGTCGAAGGAAGTCAACTTTTTCTATTTTCCTTTTGACAATTTTTTTTTAAAAAACACACCATTTCTCTCTTTTTTCCTTTTTTTCTTTTCAATATGTATAATTTTCTTATTTTTTCTTCTTATTAGTAGCTTTTTGGTATTCAGTAACTTGTATTATTTGTATAACTGTACTCTTTTTTTGGCATGTATGTAAAATTATATAGAAAATAAATATTTTTAAAACTCTGTGAAAATCCTTTTCAAAAAGGGTTTTGCATTTGCCATTAAGCTCACCATCACCATCTAGTGTCACAATTGTATAAAGCACTTAAAACAGACTTAAAACATTATATTTGCAGCTGTATAGCTGAGTTCCCTCCCCTTATTTTGTCTAATATATACATTTTTGCAAGCAATTTCCCCCCAACAGACTGAATTTCTATACATTATTTTCAAAGCATATACATTCGGTTACTTCAACCAAGCAAGGGAGATCTAGATGTGGAAGCTGGCTTCTGTATGCAAAGCCAATGTATCACAAAGCTCAGCTGGGCCCCCATTGAACCAGCTCAATTATACGTCCATGTGAACTGAAATGAACACAAGATGCCCATTCATAGACTTCTCTGCAAGACATGCATAAAGCAAGGTGCCTTTGGAGTACATACAGACATCACACCCGAAAAATAGCATTTGCTGTGGAAGCTGAACCTGGTGCTTAGGAATGAAGAACAAGGAATGAGAAAAGAAAGCTCACATAGCAAGTGAAACCATTGGGGATTTGTTTAAAGAACATATGGGCAAAAAGCATTGCATTAGGTCTCCCTAAATAGACTATAGTAAATCAAAACGCTTACAGTAGAGGATACATAAGTTCATGTTTAACTGAGCTCAGTTTATTTACTTCTAGGAAGATTTATAATCACCACAAGGCTCATTAACATTGATTTTCATAGCCCTCACTTGGAATTAATGTGTCCTTGGTCTTTGAATATATGCAGCCTTGATATTAATGGCCAACTGGAATCTTTCCACATATATTCAGCAGATGCGTATTAGCTTTCACGTAGAGCCAGACAAAAGATTTGGCTCCCAAGGATGACAGTACCTGCAGCGTGATTAAAAAATAATGCTAGGATACCTTAATGGCATAGCGATACAACGAACTCTTCGCTGAAACTTAAGGTCCAAAGGTTTAGTCACAGTCCACAGAGCCAGCCAGCCTATAAAAAGATCAGATAACAATCCTTTTTTCTTCAAACAAAGCATAAAAGGTTGAGCGCTTATCAGGCAGCAGCCATACAATATACACGTTTATCATTGTGATCTGACTGAAGTTGAAAGGATTTAGTTCCACTGTCTGGGCTTTTGAAGAGAGTCGGGAAAATTTACTGTAAACATATGGCACAAATATTTTGCCTCTATGTTTTGCAGTTTTTATTATTTGGGTATTTATATCCTGCCCTTCAATGAATTAAGTGTCATGTAAAAGACCTTAGCATATTTAGCATTTACTCCAGAGGGAAAGCCTTATTTTGAATTTGGCTGATAAATAACCAGCCAGGGTTGATACATTTGGCTTATTTTTGGAAAAGCATTTCTGGCATAGATCCAGCATGTCTTGATATACTAATTCAGTTTCCAACAAAAAGAAGAACAGGAATTTTATTATATTTTCTTGAGTATATATACTGGATTCAGAGTATGTTTATTTGTTTTATTTTTAGGATCCACTGTAGATCAGTAGATCCATCTAGCTCAGTTTTGTCTTCACTGATTGGTAGCTCTCAGGATTTCAGACTATGACTTTTTCTCAGCCGTACCTGTAGATGCCAGGGATTAACACTTGAACTTCCCCTTTTGCTCCTTATCCTCCTGATTAATATGATCTTTTAAATCCCTTTATTCAGGGATATTAAGTAATTGCCTGGAATTGTGGCTGAGAATTCTTGCAACTTCATAGCATGAGAGTTGAGCAATGAAATTCCCATTTTTCAGATCGCCGTTATAACCACTAAAGACCAACACATCATGTTGGGAATCACATCTATATTCCCCAACATAATATTCTCTGTAAAAACACTACCGTTTTTACTCTTCTTCTTCTTTTTTGGCCTGGTGGGCCCAATCTTTATCTCCCTCACCTTGATGGGACAGGCTGATGCCACCACATACCTGTGCATCATCTCATGTCACCTGTCAAAGTTGGTCCACTGGGGTGGGGAGATACTGCACAAAGCAAGATACTGTGCACAGATCAATTGATGCACGGGGAGTTCAGCCCTGCTTTGTGAACCTTTCCAGGGCTGCTGCAAGTTACCAATAGGAGTCCCCAAACCAAGCAGAACTGAATGGATTTAGGGAAGGAAACCATTAATGAATCAGGAGCAGGAGCAGTGAAGACACCATTGCAGCTGAGTAGCCCTGGCAACTTCTCCTTCATGTCTCCAAGCCTTTCCCTCCCTCTAGTTAAGAAGGAAAAGTATGGGAGACATGAAGGAGAGACAGATACCACTACTTCTTTGCAGCCCTGGAGTCACCTCAAACCCAGTTCAGCCTGATGGTGGTGGGGAAGACCACTGACAAAGCCTCAGTAGCAGCAGCAAAGATGATATTGAAACTAAGGTGGCCCTATCAGCCTTTCCTTCTTTCCTTCCATGAGATGGAAGGAAAGTTAGTCTTGGGATGTGCAGCAGAATGAGGTAGAAAGGGTACAGTTCAGTGAGTTGCTGTGGACACAAGAGGAGGAGAGTTGGAGCAGGCAAGGTCACGGCTGTGTGTGTGTACTTCTTAAACAGAGCTAAGACCGTCTGTGTTATTAATATTGCAATTATTCCTTATGATGTGGGACTCAATGATGCATAGATGAAATGCAAACTTCAATACACAAATTGCTAAAGCCAATTTAACTATCACATGCTGCTTGATGTTTCCAGCATATTTATGGCATATTTGCATAATTGCTCTTTTAAACAAGAGTAACCTTTTTCCCTAATTGAATGTTATTATTTGCTAGATCTCCCTAGACTTGTTTTTTCCCCTCTTTAGTATGTAAAGTTAATATGGTGATTAGCAAGCAATTGAAGAGCCTCAAGAATATATGAATATGTATTTGCTGGCAAAAATATGTGCATCTTTTAGAGATAAATCCTCATCCAAGTTTAAAGAGATGAGCCTGTAAAAATTATTGTAATACTTGAGATATATTTCTCTTTCCAGCAGCTTGGATTATTCTCCCATTCTTCCTCCATTAAACCTAGCTTGGCTTTCTCTATACAGTACCATAAACGATATGGCATGCTAATGCCTCTGCTGTGATTGGCTGTGATGACACTGGAACATTCACAACATGATCATTTAAACTGTGTAAAGACTACAAATATCAGAATGTTTGCAAAGGAGTATTAGTAGCAATAGTAAGGTTTTTGGAGGAAAAGGGAATGCTGAGGAATTGAAAAAGTTGGAGGGGTACAGAATCTGAAGTGCTGGTGGCATACAGTCAAGATTATTCATTATTATTATTATTATTATTATTATTATTATTATTATTATTAATTTATTGAATATATATGACTAAAAGAAGTAGGCTTGAGGAAAAGAGAAATGAGACAAGAGGAAGTTTGTGGGACAGAAAACATCCTAGTGCTTTGGAATAGGTATAGTGCTTCATAGGGGATAATACCAGAAGTGGACTACAGGGGACAAGGTAACTGTAGGAAATTGCATATTAATATTATTTTGTTTTCAGCTTTCATTGAAATCTATGGGGTTGTCTTTTTTGAGTCCATTTATTTCAATAGGTCTGAGCGTGCTTCGTTTGTTGTTATGTTATGTACTTTTGTGTTTTTATACTGCAAGCCACCCTGTGATCCTCAGATGAAGGGCGGTATAGAAATTTCAGAGATAAATTAATTAAATAAAAAATAAATAAAAATTGAAAAGTTTCAGTAGACCTAGAATATGCTTCATGAAATACTTTGAAACTAAAAGGTTAAGTCTTTCAGTAAATGTTTTCTTGGCTAAAAGCTCCAACTGACATCTTTAACAAAAGAGAGAAGTGAAATGCGACAAAATGTTAATCATGAACAATCTTTTCCTACTCTATTTCTTTAGTGAATGGCATATTAATTTGAGAGCATTTTATCTTGAGAGATTTCCAGGTGTGCTTCATCTACGTTTTGCAGCAAGGCGTGAAATATGAAAGGTGCCCTCTTTAGGAATGAAATCATTACAAATATCAAGGTTTGAAGACAAACACCTGCATGAAACATCCCTTCTTTCCTTCCATCAACCAGATACAACAGCGTTGGAGAAATAGGCTAATTTAGCCTAGTGATGTCTAATTAGACAGCTTCCAAAAAATCATAAACAAGTGCTGGCAAGTGAGTAATTTATGACTCCCCATGTTTGACAAACTCACCATATCACCAGGCTATCATGCAATTTAGAATACAATTATGAATATTGGCAGTACTAAGAACCATATCCATTAATATAAATATGTTTCTATGCATGCAAATAAATCAATGAATATTAATTAAGTTGCAGCCATTGCTGGACTGTAGCAAAAGCAACAGAACCCCTGAGCGAGAATATAAAATCTCATCATAAAAAGACATCATCCTAGGTGCATTTATTCCCAGTTCCCAAAGAGAAAACCCTGAAAGCCACCCCAAATAGTTTTACAACACATCTGAAAAGGTTAGAGTGCAGGATGTTAATGAGTCTTCTAAGTTCATTAATGTGGAGTAAGATATTCTCTCTCCCTTATTTTTATATAATGTTCAGCTATTTTGGTTTCAGCATTGTTAAAATAATGCTTACGAATTCCCACCGAAACTGGAAGAGCAGTCCAAAAACTTATTGTGCTAGGCTGTAGGGGTTTTTTTGATCCAGTGGAAATGACCCTCCACTTAGCTCTGTCAGTTGCCACTGCCAGGGTATCTCCAGTATCGTACTAATGGATGCCACCCTAATCTCCAAGCAGTGTGAAATTCCAGGGGTTCCAGGCTTGCTTACCAAGGGTTTCCGTTTCCTTTGGGAAATGAGGCACAGCAGAGACTGTATTGCCTTTAGGATATACAGTGGTACCTCGAGTTACAAACGCCTCAGGTTACAAACGCCTCAGGTTACAAACTCTGCTAACCTGGAAGAGATACCTCGAGTTGAGAACTTTGCCCCAAGATGAGAACAGAAATTGTGTACCAGTGGTGCAGCGGCAGCAAGAGGCTCCATTAGCGAAAGCATGCCTCTAGTTAAGAACAGTTTCAGGTTAAGAATGGACCTCTGTAATGAATTAAGTTCTTAACTAGAGGGTACCACTGTATATATTTGCACATATATTCAACCTGAGCCTGTGAAGGAGGGGTTCACAGCATAATCACTCCAAGAGGGTCTTGCTGTGGGAATGTTAAGGAAAGGCTTCCCGACCATTACCTCTTTCAGTGCCTCTGGCGTGATGACTTTGTTAACCCGTGGGTAGGAAAAATCCATGCCAAACTTTTGAGCATCAGAATTTCCCCAGCGGACTCCTTAAAGATGAACCTACGCTCAGCCAAAAGCCTTATCGAGCAAAGATTAGTAGACATTGAAAATCAACACAACCTCTCCAGGGGTGGGGGTGTCTGCTCTCCCAGGTATCACGGAATAACCCCACCACGTGGCCTTCCATCATACATGTCATCTCTTTCATCTGCACCACACCGACTTGCATTTATTCGTGCAAGGTTCAATGTTTTTCCATCGAACCTGTTGAGCTACAGATTTTCCAAGGGTTTGGTGTCTCCACTATGCGAGTGTGACGGGAAAACAGTTGAATCTCTTCCTCATATAATGTTCAACTGTTCCTTACATAGCATAGCTAGGACTAAATTCCTGGGTCCTGCTTTACTGCGCTTGGTTGGCAGGCCTGTTGAGTCACATGCCGCACTGCTCTTGCAGGATACAGATCCTTCTGTAACTCTGCAGGTAGCGAGATTCCTGAATGCGGTTATCTCACACACAAAAACCACCAAAAAATTACAACAACAACAAAAACTAATCGGACAGTTATGATGAGAGTGCATGACGGATCTCGTCTCCAGTTCTCCTTTTTCTGTGAACCGTCCCTTGGATCTTTCCGGGCCCCAAGCCGTTACTGTCACTGTTCAATGACCACCCTTGCATCGTGGTGTTCCCCTTCTGTTGTTAGATGTACCGGTGTTTATGCTTCTGTGCTTTTATGTTTGTACATATTTTATGGGCTAATAGCCGTAAATAAATAAATAAATAAATAAATAAATAAATGTTAAGGAAAGAAGGAAAGGATATATTAAATAAGTATTATCCTTCCTTCACTCAAACTAGTAAGTGATGTAGCAGAGCAGATTCCCCTCAATATAGCTGGAAGCTAGTTTGCAGATTTGTTTGAATCTCTTAGTTAATATTATTTCCTGGTGTCCCCTTTAATCCCTCTTAAAAGAATAAAGACACAGGAGTCTTTGGGTAAAGCAACAAAAAGTTTACTCACATTTCAGTTCACAATTTGATCCTTGAAAAGCAGGCTTTGCTTAGTGGTTACACAACAAACTGAGTTCATCTCATAGGGATGACTTCATCTCATAGAGCCAGCAGACAGCAAATTTAGATTAAGACAACAAAATGACTGCATGGCAGCAAGAGATAGAACATGACAACACTTCTTCCAGGCGTACCTGGAGTTGTTCAGAAACTACTCGCTCAATCACCTTGCCCAAATATGGAAGATTTGAGACTGGGCGATAGCTGGCTATATTAGCCGCATCTAAAGATGTTTTTTTAAGAAGCGGGTTGATAACGTCTCTTTCGCTGGGTCTGGGAAGGCTCCCTCACAGAGAGAAGCATTCACCACCCTGCGAATGACTAACTGTGTGACACTTATAGTTAAACATGTGCCCACAGGCATTCCCAGTTGCCCTTAGAGTCCCCGTCTCCCACTGAAAGTAAGCATAAAAGAAGCATTCTTTTGTAACCAAGAGAACAGTGTGTGTGTGTTGGCCATGACAGTCTCTTTGGTTTGCAAATGTTGCAATGGGTCCCAAGCCTTGCCATAATAAATTAACAGTGTTGCGTTATTAAATTGCAACATGATCCAGAAAGTCTGTAACACACATGTTTCTCTCACTTACTTACACCAAAGGACAAAGCCTCTCTGAGTAATCTGCTTGCATTCAGTGGGTCAACCTTGGTCTGTTGTGCTTTAATGCCCTCTGTTGCACCGGACAGCCACAAAACCCTAAGCAAATCCTCCAGCTGGAGAAGCCTCACATTTATAGATAACAAAAATGAGCAAAAGGAAAACAAATGGAAATGGTGAGTTAAATCTCTCAGGGTAAGCGAGACAGAGAATTGATATATGTTATCACAAAGACAAATGCCAGCCGATATGATTAAAAATTCATGATTTTATCCCACTTTTTATGCTTTTGTTACACGCATTTGTTATGGTCTCTTATTTGGAGGCGTAGAGAAAGGGAAGCTGCATAGATCTTCACAACAAAGCACCTGTGTCAAACCAGCAGAAAAATCTGTTCATAATGAGTCTCTCGGGCTGGACACCCTGCGGAAGAGAGATCAGCCCAGATGACCTTACAACGCAACCACCTGTCTTTTCCATAGCATTTTGTCCCCTACTTGGCAAAAGAGAAAACAAATGCATCATGCTCTTTCCCACCCCCCCTCCGCATCCTCTTTTCGCTCTCCTCAAAGATAAAAGAGGAAAGGAGCATTTTTGTCGCTCAGATAATAGGCGATAAAAATCCCTTTTTGGTATCACAAAGCTAATGATTGACGGTGGCAAAATCCTTTTGTCTACAAAGTGATAACAAATGAGAAAATTGCAGATGAGAATCACTCCTTCTTTCTCTTAATTAAAGCTTTGCAACACAAGCTATTAGTCAGTGGGTGGGAGGAAAGAAAAGCGGGGTGGGGGGATAAGACACAGAGTTTCATTCTCAAGCAGATTTGAAACCGGATAAAGATCTGTGATAATCATATTGTCTGGGTGCCTGGAGCCAGATCTGATAACTGCAGCACACTAGACAGTTGCACTAGAACTGGCACCTCCATCCAGGTTTAAAAAAAGAGCAAACAACCACCATTGTTTGCAATTTTAGATTTTCATTAAGCCATTTTCTGATGAAGTATATTCATTGCAGCAGGAAGCAAAGTCATTACAGTCCCATGGTTTCTGTTGTGCTAATGCCTTCAAGTATACAATCCAATAAAAATATAATAAAAGATATAATTATGAACATGGCATGCTCTGCCAAGAGAACAATTCTATCCAATAGGTTTCATCTACACTGTGGTGCTAAGTATTCTCTTCAATAATAATTGCCATGGGCTATGAGTGAGGACTTTTTTTTATTCAAAGTCAGTAGTAGATGCCAGGTTGTGAGCACAGGAAGACATTTTCACCTCACAGGAGCTGGTACCTTTTCCTCCCTGGAGCACAGGAAAAGCAAGGTCATATCCACAAAGAACATTTATAACATATTGAAACCCCATGATTTCCTACAAAAACTCCTGGGAACTGTAGTTTGTTAAGGGTGCTGGGAATTGTAAGCCTGTGAGGGGTCAGGTTAGGCAACAATTTGATTCAGTTTGCCTTTAATGGCAAGCCTAGTAAGGAGAATGTGGTCCCTGTGGAAACAGTATTTGCTAGCAGTTAATTCTAGGGGCTAATGTTATGAGGTATGCCTTAGTGCTATCTAGACAATAGGACCTGTTCCCTTTAATGATACTGGACTTGAGGAAACTGCTCGAGTGAGAAAGGCACACCAGGTCTGCCATTAAATGATCCTACGACACTGTGCAAGACTCTGCTCACATACTGTTGTAATGAGTATGTAATGATCTGCTTTTAATTTTCTGTTCTTGTTGCCAATTGTTTTATTGGTTTTATTACATGCTTATTTCTTCTATTGTATTTTATTTCTGTTTGTTTTAACCTCATTGTTTCCCCTCAATATTTATATGAAGGGCAGGAAACAGTGGCGTAGTGTGGGTTGTCAGCACCCGGGGCAAGGCAAGTAATCTGTGCCCCCTAACCCGTGGATTTGCACCCCCTAACCCTAACCCCCAGATGTTGTGCCCGGTGCGGCCGCCCCCCCCTGCACCCCCCACGCTATGCCACTGGCAGGAAATAAATATAACCATAAATAAATAAAAACAATACAACTGTGGAGAATGCATACTTGTTAACAGTTTTCATATTTTTTTCCAGCAGAACAAGGTCATTGTATTATGACTTTCCCCTGTTTTCTCTCATGGTTGACCAATTGTTGGTCCTCCCCCCCTCCAAAAATGTTCTGTGAACTTCCCTTGATTCAGACTCTATTGAACAAAAGCCTGATTAAGCATTGCTGTCTGATGCTTGTGCCTGGAGATCCGTCTCAGAAATAAAACTTTGAGGTATTTTGCTTTTGTGTCAAGTCCTCATGAGTTTTGCACTTATGGCTGTAATGCTTTACTGAGCTGATCTGTGAAACCTATCCGAAAAAACATTTTAAACTATCATTTTAGTCCAACTCCTTCAAATGTATGCATAGTACATTGTCACCCTGAAATAGTTCTCTCTACATCTCAGATGAATTTGCTACACAAAAGTCTTCTTTTATAATAGTCAGGAGTAGCTGATGTCTAAATACTTCTAGCACACAGAAGGGGTCAACCCTGTGCATACAATGTGTCCAATATTTTGTTAAGAACAAAGAGGTCAAATGTTCCTTGAGCACAGTTGGGATTAGAAAATGTCTTTACAGGGTAACGGCCTATAATTTATTTAAGTGGGAGCAAGGGTGAAGTGACATTGTGGGAAACACGACTTCTTAAGAGAGCTGAGAGATGTTTATGGGAAAACTCAGAAGGTATAGTTAGCAGCTCAGAATTTCATAATGGTTCCAATATTCTAGTACAGTGGGAAAATGTAGCAGATTCCCAAATCAATATAAACAAACAAAACTAAGCATAGTTGAGGAAATAATTCTGACAGTCATTACAAGCCTTCTGTGACTGGAAAGCCCTAATCCATATCTTGCCTTTCCTTGGGCATCAGACACCAAGGTAACATTATTTCCTTGCACTTATACCTCAGCAGGATAAAAATTAAACAAAATATAGGCCAAGAAGTTGGGCAGAATGGAAGGACTTAACAGCCTGTGAATTCATGACAATTATCTCAATTCAAACTCTGAACCTTTGAGGATAGCATATCACCATTTGCAGGAAGCCAATGTAATCACTCCGTTATCAAGAGAGATACATATATTTCAATCCTGTGAATTTCAGGACCATAGTAGACACAAAGAGACAATCTTCACTTTAAATTTTCCAATTAAAGTTCATACATTATTCAGAAATTATTATTATTTTTTTAAAAAAGGTTTAGCACATTCCCTAGACTAACTTCAGACATAACTATGAATTCAATTATAAAAGTTTTAAACTGTAATGAGTCTCTAGAGGCTCAGTAAAGGACTGAGCATATTTTAATAACTAGTCATCTTTAGTAAATATGAAACTACTGACCCATTCAGTTTCGTTCTCTTTTTTTTTTAAAAAAAACTCCAAATAAATTAACTTGCAAATGTTGCATCCTAGTGTGAACTGTGTCTTACTGCTTATAAATTATTTCAATTTATGTCTGGAATAAATCCATATAGAAGGCTTTAACTCATTTCCTTGAATTCATTAGTACAATGGGGTTTAGAAATAGGGTTTTAAAATGTAAAATTTGGCTTCAACTCTACCATTTTCTCAGATTTTTTAATAGGGTCTAAAATATTATAAATATATTCATTTAACAAGTTACAACCCCACCCCCAGTCTGAACAGACCACAACAGGCTCCTCCAGTTCTTAAAACACCTGGTAATGTTTTTTCCATGTTCCAGGATTGTGTGAAGGAACTTCTAGTTTGGGGTCATACAATGACTAGAGATTTGTAATAATTGGGGGGGGGCGTGATGGGAGACTTCTAAAAACTGAGCTAACAAAGGGGACAAGGAATCACAAAGTAGGCTAAGACTGTGAAACAATTCTTATAACAACTGAATGTGCATATGTGTAGCTCATCAGTAGGAAACCTATGAAACCCCAATGTTGCTGGACTACAAAGCCCATCATTCCTTACCATTGGTTATGCTAGCTGAGGTTAATGGACATTGAAGACCAACAACACCTGGAGGGCCAAAGGTTCTCCATTCTTGATGTACCTCATCCAGTAAAGGTAAAGGTAAAGGGACCACTGACCATTAGGTCCAGTCGTGGCCGACTCTGGGGTTGCGACGCTCATCTTGCTTTATTGGCTGAGGGAGCTGGCGTACAGCTTCTGGGTCATGTGGCAATCATGACTAAGCCACTTCTGGCGAACCAGAGCAGCGCACAGAAAAGCCGTTTACCTTCCCGCCGGAGCAGTACCTATTTATCTACTTGCACTATGACATGCTTTCGAACTGCTAGGTGGGCAGGAGCAGGGACCGAGCAGCAGGAGCTCACCCTGTCGTGGGGATTCGAACCGCCGACCTTCTGATCGGCAAGCCCTAGGCTCAGTGGTTTAGACCACAGTGCCACCATCCAGTACGTGCGCCCAAAGGCACATTGTACACCAGGCCAGAGCTCATGCTAAAGGTACAGAATGGCTTCATCTCAGCTACTCCCTCCCAATGGGCAAGAATAACTTTCCTAACGCTATAGCATCCAGTTAAGGGAAGTGGAAACCTCTAGCTCAGAACAAACGAGATTCCCCAAGGAAGTCACATATTCTTGTTTCTAAAATAAAGGCTACAGTGCCCACAGGGGGAAATTTTTCAATGTTTGAAATGATTTATATGAGAAGGGAGGAAATACTCTTAAAAGACACAAAAGGAGAAGAACAGTTTTTCTCTCACATAAAACAAGCAAACAAAAACCCAGCTAGTGTTGTCACTTGGGAGACAATTCCAGCTTTGAACTACCAGACCGAAGAGTCTGTTCCAAAAGCAAACAAATGCCTTTACAAAGGAGGAATCAACTCTGGCCAGTAGATCTCAAGTAAACAAGAGCTACTTCCTGGAAAAGACCTTTCGGAAGCAATGCAGGTCTCTGAACATTTAAAACTTCAAAGCTCACAGCCAGAACCTTGAATTATGCCTACAATAATTCAACAATAACAGAAGCTATATTTTAAAAGTCACTAAAGCAGGGGGAGGCAACCTAAGGCCCATGGGCCACAAGCGGACCACGGGGGGGGGGGGGTTAAGTGGCCCACGAGCCGCCCGCTTGGTGAGTCCCTGTGCGCTGTGCTAAACCAGCACAGCGCAACGCGGGGACTTACTTCTCCGATGCCAGAAATCATGTCTGCGCATGCTCAGATGCCAGAAATTGCATCTGCACAGACACAGATGCCGGAAATCACTGCTGGAGTGAACCAGCCCTGGCGAGGAAAACCTTGCCAACCCCTGCACTAAAGGATCCAGGTAGAAACCTACAATCAATGGATCTTTGGCTACATGTCTCATGCTTGAGACTAGCTCATGCTCCTTGTCCTTGAACTGATGATGCAGGGATTGAGTGCTGCTTGACAGCAGTGTGTGTGTGTTTGTCTGTCAAAGTATTGCAAAACTTCAGTAAACTGCTTGAACTTAATGAAGCGTTCTGCCCTAAAGCAGTGCTGAAGGAAAGGGAGAAAAACCAACAACAGATGCAAACTGGGAGATCAGAGCAAGCACTGAAAAGCCCAGAGCTGGAATTTTACCCTAGCTATAGCTAGGAATCAGTCAGCAGAATTTCACAGTAGCTAATAGCTTCCACGTAGTCTGCCAGGACAGCCTCAAAGCAATCAATTGGCTAAGTTGTCACGTAGCACTGATGATGCTGAGCCGGCTGGACTTACTCACATAAAATATTTTTGAAAAGAGCCACCTCTCAACTTACCTACGTCCTTGATTTGATGGTTTGTTACCTGCACCCCACCTCCCTGAGAAGTTCTACAGATGCAGTGCTTACCCAGGTTTGATTTCCTTTGGAGGAAGTGATCCCAGAAACATTTGGTATTTCTGTAATATGTACAGGGCCAGATTTAGGTTTGATGAAGCCTTAAACTACTGAAGGTAATGGCGCCCTTTATATGTCCAGCTGTCCTTTGTCAACAACAAATAGACATTGTTTTTTGTGTTGAATATATGCTATATGGTAATTTATGGACCTAATGGTTATCTAAAGCCATTTACACATAACAAAATATGTATTTTATCAAAGTAATTGTTGAAGTGAAATACAATTAAGAAGAAGTATATTAACAGTGAAATACAATTAAGAAGTATATTAATAGTGAAATAATTATTAAGCTCTAACTTTATGTAGCTTTTATTTTATTTGTTTTTGATCTTATATTCTGGAAATGTACATCCAAGTTTTTTTCTTTAATTTTTTTTTTGGGGGGGCAACAGAGTGGGGCCCTAAGCTATAGCTTGTTTAGCTTATAAGTAAATCCAGCACTGAATAAGTACAAGCACATAATAAAATGTCTGACAGACATAATGTGAGCAGGTGAAGCTTTCCACGTAGCTGTATTCTTATACATGAAAAGACTTAATTTATTGAACACAGTTGTTAAAGGCAGAAGAACTCTGTTTAGCCAACCCTAAAGCAAAGCCTAGGCTGCAATCCTGCACTCACTCACCTGGGAGTGTGCTCCATTAAACGCGAACAGACTTAATGGGGGGGGGAGAGACATAGACTGTATTTCTGGGTTACCTCAGATTTCTGGAACAAGCAGGGATTCAATTTGCTGGAATAGCCAGGACAGCTTATTGGTAATGGCCACCTAAGTATGGGTCACTAAGGTAACAAAGGAAGCAACTCTGTGACAGAAAACAAATTATTAGGACACAGACTTGAGTTGTGTATAGAAGCTAGAAGCTAGAAGATGCAGGCTGCAGTCTGGGCAGCTTGGAGACAGAGCTGTATCTGATTCCTCTGCTATGATCCAAGGCTATGGGAGAAGCAAGAGCCTCTTGGGGTGTTAATGCTGTGAGCGCCTCCATCACAGGCTCAGCTTGTATATATGTGTAAATAAACCCTATAGCCTAAAGACACCACAGTCTCTGCTGTCTCTCATTCCAAGGAAACCAAACCCTGAGGAAGCCCTGGAGCAGCGGTTCTCAACCTGTGGGTTCCCAGATGTTGTTGGACTACAACTCCCATCATCCCTGAGCTCTGGCCTTGCTAGCTAGGGATGATGGGAGTTGTAGTCCAACAACATCTGGGGACCCGCAGGTTGAGAACTGCTGCCCTGGAGTCTCAAACTGTTCAGAGATTGGGGTGGTGTGCAACAATATGTATAGAACTGTACTTTAGGTTAACTATACAATGAATTCTCAATGAATGTCTGGTCTAGGTCCTGCACAACAGGAGACATGCCTATGACGATATGCAGAGTTTTTACATTTTGCATTTCCTTTTCAGGGGAGGGGATTCTTTAATATCCACCTGCTCTTATTTTGTAGTAGCATTTTCAGAATAACTTATGGGAACTACGCTGGGGAACTACCTAGGGAAACCCTGAACAGGAAAGATGCACCCTAGGGAAAGAAGGGCTTCAGTCATTGCCTAAAACAGTGAAAGTCGAGAGCAGCTAGGCTGGCTTATCTCATAGAAATTGCTTAGAAGGGTACCTGCACATTTTGCTTCATAGCTTTCTTTCTAGGAGGGCTAGAATCTTTTTAAAAGGATAGCTTGCTGGCTGTGGTCTTGCTACATCAGTATTCACCATACCCACTTCTCAGCTTCTCTACTGGGTAAAGACGTGTGCCAAAAACAAAGCCCAAGTTCTGTATCAGAAATTAATACTCCATACTTAGTTTACTTTTGATATGGTATAATGGTATCTAAATCAACAACAAAATATTTGCAGACTCTTTAGGAGGTGATGAAGAAATATCCACAGGGTGTGGATACTACTGAGATGATTCATGGCTGTATAACTTTTATTGCATCAATATGTCCCCATAATTGAAGCAATTAATGAATCCATCTGCTCACTTTCCTGCGATTCTATCTTAATTATACAACCAGACTGGGTGCTCACTTTTCAAGAGCTTAGGTATAAACTTTGCACTTCTCTTTCCATAAAATGTGCAATTAAATTTGAACTGCCTTTCCATTATATTGATTTTTAATACTTAGCAGACACATTGCTACAGTAATGCTCTTCCAAGTGAAAAAAATACAATTTTAAGGAGGAATATTTGGCACTCGATTCTCCCTCCAAGTCTCAGTGCTTCTACTGTAGAGCTGATAAGGCAACATGCTATTGTTCTTTGAAATGCTCCCAACTTTTACACTTGTAAGACTTTGTTCAGTTGGAAAATAAAAATTCTACAACACAATGTGAGTGTGTGATCTTTTCATCAGCAAATAAAGGGAAGTGATAAACTAATTCATATGCAAGGCTGTAATTTGCTGTCTGCCTGGGTTGAAAGCTCTGGGTCATGTGCAAAGGTATACATAGGTTCCTCGACCCATTTAGACTGCACCCCATTGGCCAGATTAAACCCTGCAATGAGGGACCTACCAGTGGGGTGTTGTGGCTAACCAATTGTGCCCACCAACAACACAGGGTGTCGGTTGTCCAGGTCTCACCGCAATACATGCCCTCTTTAAGGGAGGACCCGATTTGTCCACAGACAGCTTTCCAGGTCATATGGCCAGCATGACTAAACCACTTCTGGTGCAACAGGACAATATGAGGAGTGCCAGAGTGCATGCAAATGCTGTTTACCATCCCACCATAGCAGTACCTGTTTATCTACTTGCACTGGCATGCTTTCAAACTGTTAGGTTGGCAGAACCAGGGACAGAGCAACTGGAGCTCACCCTGTTGAGATTCAAACTGCCGACCTTCTGATCAGCAAGCCCAAGAAGCTCAGTGGTTTAGACCACAGCGCCACCTTATATGTGTACAAACCATTTGTGAACAAGGACCCTGAATAATCTACATTGTTCTCACATAGTTTACATAGTTTACACCCATAGCCTTAGATGAGCATGTGGAGATTCATGGTCAAGATGCCAGTTCCGTAAATTCACATCCAGGGGTGGTACTTGGTCAAGGCTTGTGAAGCATGGTTGTGGTGAAATAATTCTTCAAACAAAGCTGAGTTTCAGTAACAGCCTCTGCAGGTGCTTTCAATGATAGTTGACAAAAAGTAAGCACTTCTTGTTAAATCTTTACAATCTGAGACTTGGCAGAGAGACAGTTAGCTTTGTCTTAAAAGCGTTATAGTGTGTCAGATCGCTGAACAAGATATATAACTCAGAAGTGATTTGGGGAAGAGAGAACGAAAGACAGAGTTAAAGGGAAAGGCCTTGGATGTAACTATAGACCTGTATGAAGCCATAGACCTCAATGCAATGTTACTTCCAGGAGTCATTAAGAACACAATATAGATGGCAGACATCTCCTTACATTGTACATATACCCTCAAAAAGAAAGATAAAGGTGATGCTCCCACATTGTGCCTGGAAGTCAATGGCCATCTTAGAATGTCCCTGACCTCTGCCACAGCTTACCTCTCCCTATTAAAATGGCAAGTCAAAGAGTTTGCAAGGGAAAGTGTACATGCCAGAGACACTTGGAGAGGGTTATCGTGTGTATGCGTTCATATGCAAATGCAATGAAGAGTGGCATCCAACTGAGAAAGGGTTGCAATAATGGATGACTTCAACTGCCCTCACATAAACTGGCTAAAAGTAAGTTTCAAGGCTTTTCTGCACTTTCCTTTTACGGTGCTATAATTGCTGTGTCTCCCCCCCCCCCTCATTTTTTGTTAATGGAACTTTTCAGCTAGAATTCTGGATAATTTATTCAAGCCCCCTTTCTTTTGTCTACTGCAAAAAGATATTTTTAAAAATCCAGAATTTGTGAAAGATCTGGAATGGATCCTCAATATTTTCATGTGTGTGGCATGCATACAAGCACCATCAAACTTTCTGTGTGTAAGGGGTAAGGGTTGGTGGGTGTGAGTTTGGAGACATCTGTTTCATACCAGGGGTGAGCTGTCAGTTTGCAAGGTCCTCAGAAAAGATGAGAGATGTGGCAGATCGCGGTGGGAGTTCAGGGACCAGCCACAATGACCATGGGGTTTCATGGAGACTTCAAGAGCTAAGTTTCAGAGGTAAGCTGGTGTCAGTACTTACATAAATATGCAGTGTCATTCCTTTGTTTTGTTTTTTTTATGCTTACCATTCTGCGGTTATAGTCAGGAGGTTTGTAATCTCAGCAATGGCTTCCTCTGAGGGCTTCTGTGGCCAAAAGTCCACCTTTTCTTTTTTTTCTCCTTCCCTCCCCAAATTAATTTCCCCACAACAATATCTGAGGAGAGAATGGCAGGTAGCTCTGGGAGTTCTAGGATGAGCAACAGCTGAAACAGACATAGTTTCTCTTGTATGACCTCCTCTGATCTCCTCTGCTCCTATAAGGTTAGACTTCCAGAAGATTAAACATTATAAGGGGAGGGGGCAAGCAGAAGGGCTATCCCCCTATTCATATTCATAACACCAATATGTATTAGCTGGAGGAACATGAGGGTGTGTAACTGATATCACTGCAACCACAGAACTTTTCACAGTTTGGGCCATTAGTGGGAAAGGGAAAGCTCACCTACACACTCTCTATGATAATAGAGACGTGACCAAAAGTGCAGACAATCAGCTACAAATTTACTATTGAAAATATGTAGGGTCAATCAGCAACTGTATCACTGTAAATGGTAAGTGTGGAAAAGTCCACAGGCACACAAACAGGAGTAAAAAATTTTGATACCCTAAACAGCTGTGCCCTTGAGTGGCAGTCATAGAGAGCAGGGTCAGGTTTAAGGTGCTGGTTTTGACCTTTAAAGCCCTATGTAGCCTAGGACCCACGTACCTATGGGACCGCCTCTCCTGGTATGCCCCGTGGAGGACTTTAAGGTCCATAAATGACAACATTTTGGAGGTCTCAGGTCACAAGGTGGTTAGACTGGTCTCAACTAGGGCCAGGGCCTTTGCAGTACTGGCCCCGACTTGGTGAAATGCTCTGTCACAAGAGACTAAGGCCCTGCGGGACTTGACATCTTTCCGCAGGGCCTGCAAGACAGAGCTGTTCTGCCTGGACTTTGGTTTGGACTCAGTCTGACCCTTATGTTTCCCTCCCCTTATGGTTTTGATCTATGGGCTACTTTTAAAATGAGGCTGCATTTTAAATTGCATTTTAACCTGTATTTTAAATTGGGTTTTTTTTACCTATTATGTTTTTACTGTAATTTTACTCTGGCTGGGGAGGGCGGGGTATAAATAAAACAAAAACAACAACAAAAAACCTCTGGACTTAATCTTAAATAGCACTGTGGACCTACTATGAGAGTTCAGTGTTCAAATGAGATTCAATATAAAGTAAGTGTAAAGTGATGCATAATAATAATAATAATAATAATAATAATAATAATAATAATAATAATAATAAATCTAGTTTCCCATATACATGGATGGGAAATTGAGCTAGCTGTTGCTCTTCAAGAATGGTATCTTGAAGCTGTAGAAGATAGCCAAAGGAATATGTCAACCCAGTGCACAGAAGCTGTGAAAAAGAGGGATCCCATGTTAATGATATTTAGGAAAGGAATAGAAGATAAAACTCCCCAAGTTTGGGATGAGAACTGAATTGTAAACACTGAGGCCAGGGGAAATCAAAATGCAGAATAGCTACACAAACTGCAGTTATTCACAAAACAGTTATTGAAGACACAAAACATCCTTTGGCAGAGATATCATGTCCTGCTGGTGACTTTTCCAAGGCAATCTTGTGGGCCATTGTGGGGAAATTTCACTGGACTGGATAGGCCTTTGCTCTGATCCAGCTATGTTTTTGACGAGAGCTGGCTAACAACACTCTCCTTATGCTTTTGAAGACACACACTTTTGCATTTTAAATGCTGCCAATACAATTTTAACCCTGATCTTCATTGTTTGATGTTTTACCACAGCTTCAAACAGCACTTTTAACCCAGAGACGTTGTGCTTTGCCCACAATGAAAAGCTTAACGGATAATTGGCAAAGAAATTAAAGCCACCAGCCCGCTGTTGAGGCTGACAGCAATTAGTAAAATAAACAAAACACTGGGTTTGTAAAGAGATGGGGGAGAAACAGAAGAAAGCACAGCAGAACTGCTCAGTTGAGCATTAAGATCTTTATTGAAGCTCTCTCTCTCAAAAAAATTAATGTACCAGGTTGAACCCTAGAAGGATGGGGACAAAGGTAATAAAGAATAATGAAGGATCAAGCCACACATATAAGAAAAAAGCAACATATAATATTTATTCCAGCTATAATTAAGATGGACAATGATTAACATATAGAATTTCTGAAGGGCAACGGGAAGGTGGAAGCCTTAAAATTAGGCAGGGTAATGGGCTGAAAAATAAGAGGGCATGAACTGAAGCTAAGAAAAGACCTGGTAGCAGGAGACTTGAGACTAAATCTCTTCACGCAGAGGGTAATTAATGTGTGGTACTACAAGCAATTAGGAGGTAAAAATAAAGACAAAATGCTAAATGGACAGGTAGATGGACAGTTGGTAGATGAGCCTCACAGCCTAATTTCGTCCCCAAACCCTAGTACATTACTTCTGTGGTCATAAAGTCAAAGACAGCACATCATTTAAATCAGGGGAAGAATAGCATATTCCTGGATGACTGCAGTGCAAAATTTACAAGGTAAACAAAATAAATCCCAATTATTTAATTTACAAGAATATATAAAATAGCAATGGTTTTGAAGTTCAGGAGACATTCTGAAAACTTTACTGCCATCTTACAAGTTCTTAAAGAAATTATGAGGAAATCCCTTCATCTTGTGGGAGAAATACAGTGGTACCTTGGGTTAAGTACTTAATTCGTTCTGGAGGTGCGTTCTTAACCTGAAACTGTTCTTAACCTGAAGCACCATTTTAACTAATGGGGCCTCCTGCTGCTGCTGCTGCACCGCCGGAGCACAATTTCTGTTCTCATCCTGAAGCAAAGTTCTTAACCCGAGGTACTATTTCTGAGTCTGTAACCTGAAGCGTATGTAATCCGAGGTACCACTGTAATTCACAATCATCAGTTCACTAATTAATGTGGCCAAACTCCATCAAACATGTGTTTGAGAAAAAGTAAATGTAGACCTGTCTGACAGATGGTTTTGACTGTTAAACTGCTATAAAATATCTCTAACTCAGTTTCATAACTAAGCAAAACACCTGAGCTGAGTTGTGAAAGGTGGTGCCAGAAACTTCTTCCCATGTGGCAAGCCGCATCACTAGAGCTACTTAGAGAAGAACCTAGGACTAACTCCACCTTGTCTGGCCAATGGCAGATGTATTGTCTCAGTGGAAGTTTGCTTGACCTGTGTACAGCTTCTCAGTACAGCAGGGTACTGAACTGTGTGTTGCAGCTAGGGTTGGGCAGACTGATATAATTTGTAGTCCATATAAATTTTACCATTATTTCTAAGTCCATTCCATCCCCTCTCTCTCTCTCTCTCTCTGACAGACACACACACTTGCATTTATACATTGTACAAAATATATAGTTAATTAGGTATCTACCTTTCCAAACAGATATTATCCTATACGATTTTTAATATATTTTGCTGCATTTTTAAGCTAAGAATTACAAAAGTACAAAATCCAAATGATAGTTGTGCTTTTATATGCTTTTTAGCCCAGGAGATGAGGAACAGCTCAGTTTGCATCAGAATTAACAGTGACTGACTTTCTCAAGCATCCCAAATTGAGTTTCTCAAGTTGCAGCATTTGTCTATGCAGCTTACAGCAAAACCAGACGTACTATTGAATTTAATGGGACTTACTGCCAGGTAAGTGGGGTTTGCAGCTGTAGTTTCTTCAGAATCCAGACGGACCCCATCATCAAGGCTTGTCATTGAATTCTCATTGACAGGAAGACTACAAAAGAGCTAAGCCTTGCTCAAACAGAAAAGTCTTCCTGACCTCTAGCACACTAAAATGATCAAGGGGATGGTTGCCTATGAGGAACGGTTTCAACATTTGTGGCTTTTTCAGGTAGAGGAAAGGTGAGTAAGAGCCAACATGACAGAAGTGTCTAAAATTATGCTTGGTATGGAGAAAGTGGATAGATAAAAGTTTTTGTCCCTCTCTCACAATAGAATATTGGAGCATCTCATGAAGCTGAACCTTGGAAAATTCAGGATAGATAAAAGAAACCGCTTCTTTACACAACACATAGATAAACTATGGAACTCACTCTCTCAGGAGGCAGTGATTGTCACCAACTTGGATGGCTTTAAAAGAGGATTAGACTGAGAATCACAGTAGGGAGAATGCTGTTTTGATCAGATTGTGCATGCTGGCTTCCCATAGACATTTGGTTGTCCACTGTGTTAAGAGGAATGCTCAACTAGATGGTCCACTGGTCTGATCCAGCAGAGCTCTTCTTATGTTCTTTGGTTGCTCTTCAGTCCTGGGCTTCTGACTTGCTTTTTGCTCCTGTCTCAAGGTTTCTCCTTCAGCCCTGAGATGCTCTTGTATTCTGGTTTCCCCCAACTGGTCTTCAGTCCTCGTTCTCAGTCCCTATACTACTCCAGATTAGTGCCCAAGTGGGTTATTAACATACCAATATTTTGTGCTGGTGCAGGTATCCACATACATCAATACAAATTTGTTGGACACTAATACAATGCCAACAATACATTTTTTTCCTGGTGTTATGATACTGTTGCCAACAACATGTGTTCACATATTCATTTATGCTTATTAATTCAGGAGAGTCGTGGAGAGGAGTGTTTACTAACATGTGCTGTTGGGGGGCAACAAAAGAAAGGAAGTGACTCATCAGTGCGTAGATGGTGCAAAGGATGAAATATGGTGTCTAGAAAGTTCCTGGTGCAATCAATGGACTATGCTTGACACTGTGGAGAATACCCATGCAACTCTGGGCCTTATCATTCCTTTCTGGCTTCTCATCATGGTCATTGAAAAGTCTACTAGGCTCTTCTCTCCTATCACCTGTCTTTTAGTGGTAGCAGCTGGGTTTTTCACTTTAGAACCCTTTGCACAGTGTATATAAGCATTCTACAAATAAGAATTAAAACAAACCTCATCTAAGTTATTAATAGCATACCTAAGTCAGAGAACTGCAAATGGTATTAAAGCAATTTCCAATATTGTTTGTGGTGGTCCTGGCTGCTTCCAGAGGATTTGATTTTCTCTCTACAGTTTCGTCTGAATCTATGTCATCCAAGCAAAGCTGGAAAAATTCCAAAGTCAACTAAATTATACAGCCAATGTACACATTACTCGGTCCGACTTAGATAATGTTCCACCAGGTTTTAAGCTATCTTTGTTAAAGTTGGAAAATGTCCAAAATCAATGACATTATTTGACTACTATGCACATTATCCAGTATAGATTGCAAGCTATTTCCTTAGATTTTGCTATTACAATGCACATTTAGAAGGCCAGTTGGATATTTTGTGCATACTAAGAAATAATAAACATTGCATTAGATATCTTGCACAAAATGTAGTAGTTCAAATTTGTTTAAAGCTGAGCCTGATTAAATCTTATTGAAATCAATGAGACATCAGCATTAAAAGAGCAATATCAACAATTACCTGGTCCAATCAGTCAATGGCTTAGCATGTGGTTTTCCCCCTCCCAATATTAGAGAGGGGGTTGAATTAATGCCATTGTCATGGTTAGACCATTATCTGGTGAAGTTTAGTCTTGCAGTGCAAATCTCCTTCTGCAGAGATGAGATGGCTGACCCTCAGAGACTTATGGAATCTGAGGGATTTATGAATGCTCTGGGGAATATTCCAGAAGTCAGAGCCAGCAATCCAGTTGAGGTCTTGGTCTCACTATGGAATAGCAAGATCTGCCAGCCTGCTAGGATTGGTGTTGAGTATCCTCTCTCATATTGTAGAGCCCAGAGCTGTGAAATAGATTGGATGAAGGCTAGAATGCAAGTGGGGTTAAGTTCCAACATATTATGCCAATATCTTATGGGAGCAGAGTGTTGGAGCCATTGAAGGCCTGCTATGGCAAGTTTGCCAGGCAGTTTAAAAATAAAATGACACATTTTTGTGTTGATTTGAAATTTATATACTGCTTGATTGTAGAAAACCTCAAAGCAGTTTTTCAGAGCACCACACTCCATAGTCGCTGCAACATTCTGCACTAACTGCTTTAGTTGAGATTCCTGCATTGCAGGAGGTTGGACTAGATGACCCACCAGGTCCCTCCCAAGTTCTCACTTCTATGATTCTACGATCAACAGCACAATCATTACAAAGATATTTCAACAATAGGACTTACAGAAGATACATGAAATTTTAAGCTTAGTTTTCATCACTTTTCCTTAAGTCAGCAGACTGTGAAGCTGCTGCTATTCAGGTGGAGGGACATTTTTATCTTTCAGATCAGCATGTCTAGATTACAGTATTCTGTCAATCATTATTAACACTGTAAACGTAGTGTCACAGCAATATTTGTTGAAGGGTACATGCCAGCCATAGTTAAGCACCCCTAATTTAAATCCCACTAGTCTCAACAAGAGAAATTTCAGCATTTGCTCAACTCACATATTGAAATCATTTGGACCTGAAAATACTTGACTCTGGCTGGTTTGTGCCTACAGCAATAATGGGAAAGGCCAGGAAGTGTTTTGCACCTTTATGGGGTGTCACAAATGCAGACAGGACAAGTTAATGAAATTTCATCAGTTGTAGCTCACTAGAGATCAAGATATTATGCAATTCATCATTTTAAATAGACAGCATGTCAGTTTTTAATATACAAAGTGAATTAAGGCCTCTCTTAAATGTCATTGTAATGTCACATTACAGAACACAAAGCATTTCTTCCCAGTACTGTTTTCATAAGGAACTACAACTTAAAAATCACGGCATAGTGAATAATACTTACATAGACAACTGGAGGAGACTTCATTTGTCATTCAGCAAAGTGTTTTGAAATCTTCATGTGAACCTAGGAACAGCAATACAAATATAGATGCAGTATGCTTCTACATTTTGTGCTCATGATGAATAGGTACATAAAGGGTATGACCATTGCTTGCTGTTAATAAACGTATTGAGTGAATAGGCCTTTGTGTTATATTGGTAAAAATGGCTTTATAGTCATATGAAACATCAGGGATAAGGGCTCCTTGGCTCTTGTCCTTTTTCCAGTCATGGGAGTCACTCATTCTTGTGATCAATGTAATGTGTGAACTAATAGATAATGATCTATGCCGTGATAAATTGTACAATCTTTCCCATACATCAAGATGTCAGAGATAATGTAATTTGCTTCTGCTACACGTTAACACTGTTCATGCTACAAGTTTTCAAATTGTGCTCTGGGGAACCCTTGACTTCTCTGAACTTATCAATAAGTTGCAAAGAACAATCTTCTCTGGAAGTCAGCTTGCCAATATATTGCTGATCTCCTTCTGTAATTTACAATCACATGTGCATGTAACATATCTTCAATAATATAAATGCACACATTAAATGCATGTAAGTATAATGCTAAACTCTAGATTGGACCTTGGTAAGCCTTGGGCTCCCACATGCCTCCTAGTCACTTTCTTCTGGCATGGCAACAATCATGAGATTGTAAGTATCTACTTCTCTTTTAGAATAGCTGCAGTTCATTATGACCCTAAACTATGGTTTAGCTTAACTACAGTTAGTGAAAACAAGCCAGCTTTGCAAAATATAATTTGGATTTGGCTTGTTTCCACTATGCATAGAGGAGAAGGGAGCATACTAGACAGCCTTTCAAAATGCTAACCTACATAAATGGGAAGCCCTTATTGTTTTATCATCCTGAAAGCTGGTTTCTCATAAGGAAGCATTTTTGTATGGCAAAATAGATTTCTGCTTCCTAAACCACTATGTGGGGTAATTTTTCATAGGTGCAAAGAATACAGAAATCTGTGGTAGTGATGTGGCAGCAATTTGCCAAATCCTAGTGTGGATTCTGCTCCTCAACTGAGACATTTATCCACACCAACGTAAATGCACATATGTTTATTTTTCCAACATAGTTTTCTCCAAGAATGGTGGTGCATCATAAGGATCCATGGCTTCCAGGGGGACTTGTTTTATTTTCAACATGTACATTGCCAGGAGCTCAGAATATTAGACACCAGAGTCTGTAATGTCTTTTTAAAAGCAATGTAGAGAAGACAGAAAGGCAGCCCATGTTAAAATAGAAAAGAAAATATTTCCCAACTTTTTGGGGAGTTGTGTAGATTTCAATTGCAAAAAAAACATTCTGGACCAGGACAGGGCAAGCTTTACTCCAGTCCCACATGGAACCAGAACCAGCTGGAATGCAGTCAAACATTTAGAGCAATTCTGTATTTTTGTTCTTGTTTTTTAATTCACCTAGCTACAAATATATAAGAATTAGGAAAGATCTTGCTGTTCAGTGTCTCAAATTTCCAGACTTCTCCCATGTGCCAATGAAGACCATAACAAAAATATAGTAAATTCTTGATCAATAATCAGTTGTTATCAACAACAACAACAACAAATCAGGCCCTGATTTTATCTGTCCACTGCCCATTTCTTTTGGAATAAATGTTTCATTCAAATAAAAGGTCAGCCTTGCAGGGGGTTGGTAAAAGTGCTCTGCTTCCCACAACAGTAAGTGTAATTTGAATCATCAATAGAAGAATGAGTGACCTTTCTTGCATGACACGGCAGGAAGAGAAATGTCAATACAAAGCTAGCTCTTTTTTAAAAAAACCCAACTTTTTGCATATCCCATTACACAAAGTTATTTCCTGTTTATATCCTTAGAGAGGGTCTCACTCCAAGCGACCAGTTTAGTGGTTGGAAGGAACTGCCAAGGCTGAGGTGAAACAAAAGCTCCAACATTTACCTCAGAGTCCTGCTGCTTCAGAGGAACAATCAAATATGCATGAGGCTCCCTGCTCTTTCAAAATGGCAAGATGCTCAGCACCAGTAGATCAGACAAATTATTTTATCTTGTGCATTGTTCCAGTCACTTTGAAATACAAAGGGAGCTGGCAAGACAGTTGCGCGTTTGTCTCTCCTAGCTCAAAGGACACTGAACAAGAAATGTAAACAGCACCATGGATGAAGTACATTCTTTCTACATAAATTAGCAGCCCTTGAAAAGGGGTCATTCCACTTCCTGAAGCAGTGGGACCACTTTTCCGTATCTGTTTCCTTGCCATGCGAAAGCAGTGGAAAAGTACGCTATCATAATCATAATCTATACACCAATACTGACCCCAAGTCTTCCAGTGCACATGTTTATGTAACCAAAACTACACCACTAATAACAAAGGAGAAGGTATCACTAGGCTAGTGGTAACCCCTGAGGTTTGTAGAAGTAAAAGAAGAAGAAGAAACTTTGGAAAAAGATAGTAAGCAGGAGGAACCAATTCCCCCCACCCACCCCCAAAAGCAGCTCATAGTGGTCTGAGCATGATCATAGAAAACTGACTGACTGTTGGAGGGAGGACATGAAATGTATTGAATCCTATTCTGAAACACTCTGCGCTGCAACTTTTTATTGCACTCAGTTGTTGACATGCTAACAGAGAATTCAGTTCTCTTAGTCCTTATATAGCCAAAATGGTACCTTTGATACTAGGGCTGCACCCCATCTGTCACATGACCATGATGCAGGGGTTGCTCATAGCTGACACTCCCTGGGCTTAAAATCATAGAATCATAGAATTGTAGAGCTGGAAGGAAACACAAGGGTAATTTGGTCCAATCAGCTGCAATGCAGGACTCTTTTGCCCAGCATAGGGCTTTAGCCTGTGACCCTGAGATTAAGAGTCTTATGCTCTACCTGGGGATCACTCGCCCTGGATCCAGTTCCAAATTAGTTCTGGGGCTTTAAATACATACATACACACACACACACACACATAAACACACACACACCATGCACGTGCACACATGCACACACACAAATTAAGCATATGGCAGTTGAAAGGAAATGGGAAGCGTTACAATTTCTCTTCCCCCCTCATTTTTCAGTCTTAAATTCAGTTCTCCATATTCCCATATCAGCTTATATTTTCTTTCCTTTGAAGTGCTCTTGAAGATTCAGCAGCAAATTTCTCTTAAAATACATATTTTTGCAAAGCAACTTCCCCTAATGTAATGTATTTTTGAATGTATGCATTGTATGCACACTTTACACTGCTATGTGCATGTCTGTGTCAGTTTTGAATGGCTGTGTTTCATTTTGTGCATTGTTTCAGACAGTGTGACTTCGGTAGTTTCACTTTTAAATATGAATTGAATTTCTCACCCTAGTGAGTAGAGAGCCAATGAATGTGTGTAGGCTTTGCATTGTTCTGCTCAATCCACAATCTATGTCCTTTGCCCTGTTTCTTCCAAGTCACATTTCAGTCAGTTGAACGCAGCCAGAGACTGAAATAGTCATCTCCTTCCCACAGTGAAAACCAAAAAGATTTCCTTTTCCTCCTCTGTCCAAATGCTGCACTTCTGTGCATTAACTCAATCACATTTGATCACTTTTCTTACATTTCAAATTTCTTTTAGCTCAATTAGCAGAGGCAGACTTCTACCCATGGAAGAAGAAAATAGCCTGCAGATAACTTATCTGTTGTCATTTGTTTGGAAAGGATGTTTATAAGACCAGTGGGGAAAATGACACACTTTCATCAATTTTGATGTCATTTTTGTTTTCAAGAACAGCTGTTCTAAGAAACATCAGTCGATTCCACATTAAACGTGTTTTGCTTTCTGAGCTCAGCCAACACAGGAGGGAATTATTCATGCCAATCTTGCAAGACACTTGCCAATGAAAATATGCACTTCATAGGCTTAGTGTATGTGCCAGTATCTTATAGGCAAACTAAAGCAGTAGGACACAAGGCAAAGGGAAGCCTTTTGTTCTAGGAACTCCACAGGGGGAGTGTTTTCCCCCAAAAACAAAATGGATACCACATCCCTTTGAGTTCTCACTGCTTTCAAGTATTTCTGAGTAAACACAGGACAGAAAACTTTCAGCTGAACTTTGTGAAAGGAATAAGAAGTATTTGGCTATCAGGAGCTCAACCCACTTGCTAATATTATTGGGATTCCTCTAACTTTGGATTTAGAAAGAACAGCATGTTGCTTGTTGGTCTGAATGTTGGCTAAGTTCCCCAAACCAGGCTTGGGAATAAATGTCAGTGGTTCACCAAAGCTCACCTCAGAACTGAAGTGAGCTTCAAAACCTGTCACCAAATTGTCCTCAAAAGGCTGAAGACAATCCCCCATGGGGGTGGTGGTATTGGTTCCTGTCTTTCAATTTGCTTCTACTAGTCCTGAGTCCAGTCCATTTGGGTTGGGGTCCCAACCCATTTCTGTCTCTGTGCTTTCTCCTCAACTAAGGATGTGGGGATAAATTTGATCTAATTGACATTTAAAGGTGCAACTGATAAATTCACACTTTCCAGAACCATAGGTAAGGTAAAGGTACCCCTGCCCGTATGGGCCAGTCTTGCCAGACTCTAGGGTTGCCAGACTCTCATCTCACTCTATAGGCCGGGAGCCAGCGCTGTCCGCAGACACTTCCGGGTCACGAGGCCAGCATGACAAGCTGCATCTGGCGAGCCAGCACAGCACATGGAACACCGTTTACCTTCCCGCTGGTAAGCGGTCCCTATTTATCTACTTGCACCCGGGGGGGGGGCTTTCAAACTGCTAGGTTGGCAGGCGCTGGGACCGAATGACGGGAGTGCACCCCACTGCAGGGATTCGAACCACTTTGAAACCTGTGCTTCTCTCTCTCTCTATATATATATATATTGGGGGGGGGGTTGCATAGAAATGTGTGTATTAGGAGAAATCGGCAATGAAATGTTGCTGAATCTTCATTGTGGTTTTTAAATAAATAAATAAACCAGAGCCTGGATTAAATATTGGAAACATAAGAAATGGAGATAGCCACCGTTGTAGCTTATGGTGTCTGGGCAGTTTTATCCTAAAGTACCCCCTATGTTTTGTTACCTATGGTGTGTTCCAATCCATGTATATGACGTTCTCTTACTGTCCCAGTAAAGGAGGAGAGGAACAATGGGCCCTTGGATTGGCTCAGAAAATTTTGGAGAACTATCCAAGGGGAGCTTTGGACTCTTGCTGAATTCTTTCTAGAATAATGAGGCTTAATGCATTCTTCTTCTTTTTTACCATGGATTGTAGAAATGTAAGGCAATTATATATCTTCAGAGGGAATTCAAGTAACATGACTCCTTCTTATCTATTATTTCACCCAGAGCATGTTTGCATGGTAGCAGACCATATTCCTGGCTAGGAACCAGAAATGGAGGCAGGAGATACACCTGGGACATCTCTATACTGCACACGTGCATGCCCTCCTATAAGCTGTGTGCATACGCAGTGGGCCAATGTGAACTGAAACATGTTTTCTATGGATGGCAGGAATCTGATATGCAACAGTCCTCTAAAATAAGCAATGTGCCACACCACCAGCATCTTGCCCTAACACCTCTGCTATTTGAGGAAGAAAAGTCAGTCAAGTCTCCCGCTTCAAGCTCTGAGTTTAGGATAGTGGCAGATTCAGTTCAAAGGATTCATACCCCAAACAAATGGACTTATTCTGAGCAATGTTTCTGAAATCCATGTACTATACTGGCAGTTGCATTATGTGCAACTGAAACTGCAATTATGGGATCCATGCTAGCCTCTGCTAAGATTTGTGCTGCTAAGCAGCCTTTTATTTGGAGACTTCCTGTCTCCAGATAGTATCATAATTCAATATACTCTCTGCTTAGCTTTTTAAAAAAGAAGAAGTCAGAACAAATAAAGTAATGCTACAGCTGATACAGATAACCCAGGCATCATTTGTTGCTTTTCATGTTCGTATGTGTTTGTCATTTTAAAACAGTTGATTGGTGTGCTATTTGACTTTCATTTATGTTGCCCTGTAATATGGTTTTTGCATTTCAAACTGACCATTTTCAGTTGCATGATTTATACATTTTTAAAATGATCTAATGTATGCCACATCCCCTTTCAGCAAGATGAGTAAGTACTACAACCAATATATCTATTTAAATTGTTGTTGGGGCTATTTTTACTTATTTATTGGAAACCACCCAGATTACAGATGGAATAAATAAACCAGTAAATAAATAGTAAACCATAAGCCTGGTCATTTTTTCTTCACTCATTTGAAGTTAAACTTAGCATCAGTCTCATCTGTCATGGAGACACATAGAGTCATATTGACCTTGGTTGATTGGTTGGTTGTGGTAATAGTTAAAGAAGTGGATGGCTATATCTAGAAGATTATATGAGGTGGTCTATACCATTCTTGACAGAGCATCCTGAACTGTGGCAAATGCATGAATGGTCAAAAAATCAAACTTTTCTTCTTCCCCCTGTCATTGCAGATCTTGGGAGAAATTCTCCACATAGTGGGTTGGATATGGACTCCACCTGCATGGGTAGAAATCTCTCCTGTGTGAAGATCCTGGGGGTAGAGGATAGCATCATGTTTGCCAACTCCCCACTTTCCCTGCAATCTTGCACATCATTCCATGCCCCCCATAGTATAGTAGGTGGCACTGGTTGCACTGCAAGAGAATGATCAAAAGTCACCTCCCCCATATCAATGGGATTCTTCTGTGGGATGCCAGAAACCTTCTGTGAAGAAGTCAGAGTCCAACCAAACAACCTTTTACCCTGTCACGTTTCATAAACTATGGTTTGAAGTTGGCTTGTTTCTATTAACTACAGTGGTACCTCGGATTACAAACACCTTGGGTTACAAACACTTCGGGTTACAGACTCCACTAACCCAGAAGTAGTACCTCGGGTTAAGAACTTTACCTCAGGATGAGAACAGAAATTGTGCTCCGGGGGTGCAGTGGCAGCAGGAGGCCCCATTAACTAAAGTGGTCTTCAGGTTAAGAACAGTTTCAGGTTAAGAATGGACCTCTGAAATGAATTAAATACATAACCAGAGACACCATGGTATAGGTAAGATTAACCATGGTTTGTCTAGCTTATGCTGACACAAAAAACTGTAGTTCATTAAAAATAGAATCTACAGAAGGGAAGAGGAGAAAGTAGCACCTGAGAGCCTAAGTTCATTGAGGTCCTTTCTTGCAATTCTACAAATATACAGAGCCTGCTCAATATTTTCTATTTCCCAAAATATTTATTTTAAGGTTGTATCATTTACCTTCCAGATGCTGTAGACTACAACTCCCATAATCCCTGATCATTGGCCCTGCTAGTTGGGGCTGATGGGAATTGAAGCCTAAAACATCTGGAGGGTGCCAAATTGACTTTCCTCAATTTTGCTTCACCTGAACATTCATTCAAAGTGTTTTTAACCATACTTAGAGTTACTTGCTATGAAACCCCTGCAGTTCTAGTGTATAATAACACAACTGGTACACACTCTTGGTACCATAACATGGACTTAAAATAAATGAGGCAGATTCAGTTGTGTTGCGCTGGGGAAGGGGTTAGGAAAAAACAAACAAACCCTGGGTTAAAGATCTAAAATAAACTTTGCAAAGAGTGCCATATCCCTTCGGCTGAGCTTATGTTGCATCCTAAATGCCATTTCCTTTTGATTGTCCTTGAAAATTGTAAGCACAGATTTTGGAGGATGTAATTATTTTAAAAACAGGGGAGGTAGGAATTTACCTTATGCAGCGAGATGTTGAGAAAAGCAGTTACAAATCTATTCAGCACTGGAGTGGCAATAATACCAGAAACATCCTGTTCTCACTGTGTCAACCAGATGCCCACAGGAAGTTCACTTGCTGGATCTGAGTGCAACAGTGCTCTCCCCTGATCTTCAGAGGCATGCTTTTGGATTTTACTGAATTCTGAGGTGCAAAATCTTACCTCTTGCTGGCTCTGCTTTGAACCTGCACAGCTTTTGCCTGGCTGGAATATTTCCTTGAACTCTGACAGAAACCAGCCTTCTGTCTAAAGGCAACTGCTGACCCAATATCATCCAGAAAGGAAGATTGCCCTGGAGCTGCAAAAGTTCCCCCACTCCTGTTCTAATTGAACAGTCTAATCACTACACTTTGCTGGTTCTGATATCTGAGAAGGGAAAGAGCAGGCAGCAACCAACACTGATAAATAGTCAATGGTGCAAATACATTGATATCTACACTCTCCTCTAATGGCCTGTTTTGCTGCCTGTGGCATTTTAAGTCTCAGAAACCCTGACAGCAACCAGCTCAGCTTAATTATGTCTGCTATGGCAGTGCGTTTAGTGAGAGTCAATCAATTTGAAAAGTTGTTTCTGTGAGGCTTTCTACAAAACCTCCTCAAGTGTTTGGTGTTACAGCAACACTTCCCTCAATGCGAAAAATCTTAATGGCTCCTCTGAAGCCATTAAAACCTATTGCTTCAGTGATTTGCAAACACAAGGTTTCTAAATAGGTCTTGACCAGACAGACAAATCGATTGGAAGGTATTCGACTCCCCCCTCCCTTTTCTAGTCAGGCTTCAAATCTCTCTCCCCAGGTGGGCCCTGACACAGCATACCAACAACTCCACTGGAGACCTTATGGCTATACATCATGATCAGTTGATTCCCCCAAGTAGTGCTCTGCTCATTTTGGCACATTGTACAAGGTCAAATTTGCAATGCAAGGGAAAATGTTCTGTGCAAGTACCTCCCTCTTTCTCATTAGTGCTTATATACAAGCTGCAGAGTAATATATCCTTGCCAAAACAGAGAAGTAACCTACTGAGTCATACTAGTTTCACCTATTTATTTTCAAACTCAATTGGCATCACCTCCATTGCATAATTTGACCCTCCCCCTGGGTCAAACTCAATGTATTTAGTAGCACTGAAAAGCACAGATCGTTTGTTTTTTTAAAAAACTGCATGTTCATTTCCAGAGAAAATGCTTTGCTTTCAATGGAGCAGTGTTACTTGTCAGTCTGAAAAAATTCTTCTTTATATACACTTGATCATGGTATGCATTCCCTAGGATGAAGTGTTCATCAATGCTGTATGATGAAATCAGTGCTGGACTTGCCATGTACATTCTGAGTGCTCCTCAGTGCGCCAGCCCCACTGGCTAGAATGGCTTTCTTAGCTGCATCTTTAATGAGATCCAAAGTACCTTTTCCAGATAATCTTGTGCTGGTCATCCATGGTCATCTTCATGAACAGGCTCACATGCTAAAGTATGCATGTAGAGAGGAATGTTAGTGGAGGTGTCACTGATCAGTAACAGAACACATGCTTAGCATGCAGGAGGTCTCAGGTCCTTGCTATCTCTGGGCAGGACTTCAAAGGAGTCCTTAAAGAGCTAGATAGACTAGATAGACATGGTATAAAACAGTCCTGAAATTTAATTTTCTTTAGCCAATGGGGAGAACTGTTTTACCCCTCAATGATTCCTCTGGGAATGCTATGTCATCATGGTCAGGAACACTTTGTCCCAGGAATGCTTTCAGATCAGTCAAACCACTGTCTGAAGTGTCAGCAAAACTAAAGAAACAACAACCAAAAAAAAAAAACCCTCAGACATTTCACATGTAAGGCAAGACTTTTTTTTTTAAAGAAATACCACCACCCCTTCCAAGTCAACAAATTTTGACCCAGGACAAATGGTCCTGTGAAATGGGAGAATTTGCCCTGCCTTTAATTAACAGAGCAAGAATAAAAGCCATCTCTTTTGCTAGCTGTCCTCTCCCTTATGCCGTTATCATGTGGCTTCCCATTGTATATGACTACTGCCAGGTGAAGCGGCCATTTTGAAACCCAGTGCACTGAGAACTGTTCGCTCGATTTCATTCACTCCCACTCTGCTCCAGACAGGTACTTGAGTAGTTAAAAGCATCCTGGAAGAACTTGAAAATTCAAAATTCCTGCAAGGTTAAATTTTATAGGATTGCCCAGCTCAGCTGCAGACATTTCCATGCTTCCCTTTGACAGCTTCAATATCAGATGGAATATTAATGTTTTGTGAGTGTAAAAATAAGTGAAATGTGTCACTTGAGAATATTGTATAAACCAGAATATTACATCAATGTTCTTTTTACTATCACTGCAAGTCTCCCCTGCCACCCATTCTGCTTGTATGAACACGAACAATCTTCTTACTCTTGACACAGAATATGAATTAGGCAGTTTTTTTAAAAAAAATAAAAATAAAAAATCATCTCTTTTCTGAATACTGGTTAAGAGATGTTCGTAAGGAACAGTGTTATGACTAACCAAATGTGGCACTGTACAATGATAGATGCAAATTATAGGAGTATAACTTTGCTCATTCAGCTATATGCCACCTTTTGTTATGCGATGCATTGGCTTTGCAAACATTTCCCATTTTCAACATCAATAAAGCGTGTTCTCCTTCATGGAGAGCACGTGTTGCGGTAGGGTCTGCCGAGCCACCCCTCTGTTACCAGGCAGGGTCTCTAAAGATGGCCTGGGGCAGCAATTGGTTCACTGGGTTGCTGGGGTAAAAGTTATGTTGCAATTTTGGTGGGAGGGGTAAAATGTTTAAATACTCTGCACGCAGCCTGGAGCTTTCTCTTTGCTGCGTGCAACGGATTACCCGCCCACCCACCCTTGAGTAAGGGGTTGTTTCATTGACCTTGCTATGCCTGTCATGGGGTCGTCTGCCGTTGGGGCAGGGGCCTGGTAGGAGTTTTGTCCATCTGGCTGATTGGCTGGGCCATTTGGTTTTTGCCTACTGCGTAGCAAATCGTCACAACTTGTAAGGTTGCAGTTAGGCATTGGTTATAAATTGGTGGAGGAGGGGTTAGGATAGGCTGGGCCTGCCCCTCCATGGTTGCTGCGGAAAGGGAATTCCGTTAAAGGAATCCTGGGGCTTGCCATCTTTTCGTTCAATCCCTGTAATGGGACTAGGGCCGGCAAGCCTTCGGGGAGCATGCGGATGAGAATTGAGGGTCTGTGACTCAGCTCCATTTCTCCCCGACTTGCTTTCCCCCGCACTGTCTTTCGGTGGTGCCCGGAAATCAGTTCTGTCCCCAGGCGGGGGGACAGATAGTCTTTACCAATGCCTAAATAACCACTCATGGTTTTGTATATAAATAAAGTTGTGGCCAAAATTATGCCAAAAATCTTAAACAAAAATTAAGTGTGCGTTGTGAGTTATTTGAGGGGTGGCTTGGGGACTTCGACACACAATGCTATTTCTAGCAAATCCCTAGCAATACTACCTAATTCAATTGAGATTTCTTTGGGATTAGATCCCCCCACGAACACACCAACTGTTTTAAGCTCAGTTACCCTGAGCTACCATGAGGTGACTTAACAACATTAACTTAAAGCTGTGTATATTTAGCTTGTGATGTAACCTGGGAATTATTCAGCATTATTTTCTATGGCAGACTGGGTACACTAGAACCTGAGACCACTGGCTCTTCTACAGCTAGGACGAATAGGCAGTGGGGTCCTATTTCTCCTCCCCTAAACCAGTGACAGTTCAGAGCATGGCACTGATGGATGTTGAGGGCTAGCTATGATAAATATTTAGATCACCATAGACAAACGTACTTGTCAGCACCTGCCTACTCTGGAAGTGCTTCCTCCCTGCTTTCAGTTTGTCAGATGCAACATAATTAGAGGCAACATAAAAAGCTTTCTAACTTGCTTAGGGAAAAGCAAGAACTAGTATAGTTAGATATATTTGATGCTTCCCTCCCTCCCATTTTTACAAAATATTATTCCTTGAAATCAGCATTCAGGGGTAGATTTGTTATTTATAAACAGGTACCAAAAAGCAATCACCCATTTATATGTCATCTAATGCAATATGTGACACCAGGTTGTTCACTTTGATTTATCAAAGGGTCACATAAATCATACTGGGATGAACATGGGTTGGCCATTTTCCTTACTAGATCATCTGTGCCTGTACTGTAAGATTCATTAAACACTGCTATTCCAGTTCTGTACCCAAATAGCCTTTGGGCTACCCTGCTAATATAAACCAACTACATCACTTCAAAATGAACATTTTCAGTATGGTTGCCCAGGGAGCAGGGGGCTTGTTTCATGTCAGCTCATGCTTTGTGATTCAAAGCGCCACACGCTTGGGGATAAGAATGACACATGGACACCGTATATTAGGTTAATGGGCTAAAAAAGGCCACAACTTTATTGATTACAGCATGTGAGAGGTATTGGCTTAGGCATTGGATAAAACAACAGAGTGTGACTCCACCCCCTTAGGGAGGGGTGAGTCTAGCAAGGGTTAACCACCAGTGGGAGGAGTCTGTTGATGCAAATACAACTGAAAGCTCCCCCTGATGTCACCGGGGGTCGTGCCATGGCCCTAGCCACCAGCAAGGGCGTCGGACAGGATCCATGACCGCCGGATTCCTTTCTTTGCCACAAGGGATACAGAGTCCAAACACAGGGGTCTTTTCAGCCCTTCTAGAGCTCTAGTCCCATCTACACAACTGCAGGATCCCCAGAAACTGCAGCAAAGTAGAATGCAAATATGGTTAAATAAAGTAAATGTGATTACTTCTTGGAGCCTAAATGAAACTTCCTGCAATAGATTAATGTTTTATGTTTGTCTTTTTCTTCTTGAGATGGATATATGGGTATTTATTTCTGAAAGAGGAGGTTAGTACATTAATTAATCAATCAGACTCCATGGTTGTTGTTTTTTAAAATGTCATTCAGCTGTCTGTATTGATGGCTGTCTCCTGTTTCTTGAGTCTGAGGCTCATCCACTTCAGCAAGCCTTACATAGTCAAATATGATCTACTTGTAGTAAGCAGATGGGAATCAGAAACTTAACTGAAGTTTATATTCTGAGATAGGGGCTAGCTTCCAGATTTGAAGATGTCCTGGGCAAAACATCCTGTCCTGTGCTACCAGGCTATGTCAGGTGCTAACATCAGCTCTGTTCAAAGTCAAGGGATGAAATACAACTATTTTTAAAATTACATGGAGCAAGACATCAGAGTGCAAATTCCCAAAATCATGCCGGACATCAGAGGCATTGAAAACAATCAGTATAATCAACTATCCTGTTCAAAATATTTATTTTTATGTAAATACTTCATCAACATTATTAATTGTGTACTGATGGTCCTAATAATGGCCATATTTGTTTCACTTAAATGAAAATGTTCAGTTCATGAGCATGATTCAGATAACATGCTGATCCTACCCACTGTGAGCAATTAAGCAGTTCCACAACAAAAGCTTGTTCCATAAGGTGTTTTCAATTAGTGTACAGTAAAAGTGCATTCATTCACAGTTAATTGGAATGAGCACTTTAACTGCATTGTTTTTTGTGTCAAAGAAACTGTCCTTTCCAGTTAGAAACTTGCAGACATCAGTCATCCACCCAAGATAGTGCTGCACCATTTGATGCAAGAAGGGACAGATCAAGATTTGAGAAAGCTGCAGGATCAAACCAACTGCAGCTCTGGCAGAAATCTCTGGGCTTAGATAGTACTGTAAGATACTGCATAACAGGATTATTGTGTCCAGAAAAAGAGAATTTCTAAATGAAAATTAAATTATAGATGGAATGAAGGTACTCTAGGTCTCAAGAAACGTCCACAGATATCCAGCTTTGCAAATTCAGAGTTCTTCAACAGAAGGGCTCATTTTATGATATTGTTATAACAATGGCTCATGCATAATTATCCCAAAAAAAATATTTGAGGAAATTTGATAGATAAGGATGGAGGGAGAAATTCAGTTTTGTTTGCATTTAGATGAGAAACTACCCAGTTCACACTTCTAAAATCAATATGCAAGTTGAAACACAGCTTTCCTTCAAAAATTTCACCTCTCCAAATTTTACCATTAAGTTTTCCAACCAAACAATATGTGCAAAAATGCACCTATTAGCGAAAATAACATACAAAAAATGCAATATTTCAGAAAATTGCTTGCAAAATGTTCATATTATTCAAAACTGCATCTCAAAAAGCTGATAATCTTTCATGAGGATTTTTTTTTTCAGAATAGCTGCAGAGATGTCGAGAACTGAATTTAATATGGGAGAAGTGAGAAACCTAGAAAATCCCAAATTGATAGATTCATCGATCTCTAAGTTGTACCAAAAGACTTGGGACATGTCAGCCTAGATAGCTCAGTTCATTAGAGCATAATGCTGATAATGCCAAGGTTGCAAGTTCAAACCCTGTATTGGACAGCTGCATATTCCTACCTTGCAGGGAGTTGGACTAAATGATCCACAGTATCCCTTCCAACTCTACAATTCTATGTTTCTTGGCTTGGACTAATAATATTTAGCCTTGTGGCTTCCTGCTTTTATCACTGGCTCTTCTCATTAATAGAAGGAAGGTCCATTCTTCTTCAGACTCTGATGCAATTCACAGGCTCAGTAGAAAAGACTAATCACTGTTCCTGGGGGACTGACAGATCTTTCAAGTCTCACAAGCTGTAGAGAACAAAATTCACAGAAAATCAAAGTGAGGCACAATTAGGAAATACAATACAAATACAATTTTCCCCCTCATTTGTTTTGTTTTTGTTTCTTGGCTATAACCTGAACTTTGGTTGACGACATTGGATTTGGCCTTAAATTCCACTGATACTTTTCTTTTGAAGCACCAGCTTTCTGAATATATTTTAACTCTCCTTCCCTTAATTTCCCTGCCATACACATATCTGCTTCCACTGTGCTTTTCAGTAGGGGTAAGTGAAAGTGTCTTGGCCCCATACAGTATTTTTTGTACATTGCCTAGAGATAATTGTAGAAAAGCAGTACAGAAACTAGCTAACTAGCTAACTAGCTAACTAGCTAACTAGCTAACTAGCTAACTAGCTAACTAGCTAACTAGCTAACTAACTAACTAACTAACTAACTAACTAACCAACCCTATATTCAGGGCACATGAATAAAACAGCAAATTCCATCCCAAATCTGTGCAGATTTTTAAAAAAGAAAAACACAACACCTAAATAATCCTAAACATTCTGCTCACTTTCAAATTCCTTCAATTAAGCTGGAACGTCTTCTTCATGATTTTAAAACCATTTCAAGCTGCTTGCATTGCACCTGTTTAAAACTTTTGAGTTCAAAGCCATCAGAAGGGGTGGAATGTTATATGATGCTAATCATACACATAAAAAGATGGCAGTCCCTAGTACCTGTGGGGTCCACCATCTTTTTTCTGCACAATGTCCCTGTAATGCAGTGGTCATGAACCATATTCCTAGGGGCCAAATACAGCTCTTTAGGCCTTTCTATCTGGCCATCAGAACTCTATCCATACCACTGGCCCTGTTTCAAACAAGTGTTTTTGCCATGCAATGTATCCTTTGATAATGCATTTTGCTTGTCTAGATAGAAGACAGAGATAAATGTGCAGGTGTGTGTAAACATACCCTACTATACAAAGCTAAATTTACTTTCATTGCATTTTTGTCTTTGGTTCCGCCCACTATTGCCATGTGACCCTTGGACAGTTTCCCCTTATATAGTCCATTTTTGTATGCTATATTCATTACCATACACATTTTTGTGCACACACTATCCTAGTATATGTGTTTTTGTACACATTACTTGCCTGGAGAACTGCACTGAAAATTCAGAGAAGTGCGAATTTGAGAGGGTGGATTTGTTTTGGTATTGTATAAGAAAGTGTGAACTAAACAGTTTCACCCATGAAAGTGAACTGAGTCAAAAATCTCTCCCATCCCTATGTCCCCCCATACATACACCACAGCAACAAATGCAACTGTCCTAATCAAATTCAAGTGTACTGAAGCCTTTTCCGCATTCTTGAGGCAGGCTTGCATATTCCACTCTCCCCCTCAAGCTCCTCTAATTCACACTCCTTCACAAGTAGCTAGTGTATCTGAGGAAGGTGGAGACATGTGTGCTGAAGTCAAGAAACAAGATTATAAATATAGCCCACAAATAGCTTTAGGTTCCTTTACTTCCCCATATATCCATCTTTGTAAGGTGGGGAGGGGAGAAAAATTCCCCAGGATGGAGTTTCAGTAATCACAGCTTGGGGCATTTGAGTTCATCTTGTCGAGGAGGGGGGGGAGAGAGACAGAGTGAATGAAATGTTTTATACTTGGCAGCTTCAATTACACTATTCCACAGAAACCTTCCCAGCTTTGCAAAGACCCCAATTAAATATTTACTGAGGAATGATTGGGCTGATAAAAAAAGAAATGGGATGGTGGGAAGGAGCTTTTCTGGTTTTGTAATCCAAGTTAATTAATCCTCTTGATTTGTGGAAGAGCTTCCTTGCTTTTAGTAAGAAACAAGAGTCAGCTTTGAATTTCGGGAGAAAGAAAAAAAACCTTTATGAAAAATCAATTCTATTCCCAAAGCATTTGAATGGAGACTCCTGAACTCACTTGGACTGTTCCAAAAGAGAGTCTAAATCTTGTCTATAAGTCATTCTCTTCATAACACTGGACATACAGCTCCCAGGAGTCTCGCCTCTTGGACAATGTAAGTAGTGTTAAAGGGCAAGCCAGGATCACAGTGGCACAGTAGGATAAGGGTGGAAGTTAACAGCAAACAAGGGGGTGGCAGGGAGTCAAATACTTACTGGTTTATAAAATCATGTACGCAAGCTGTTTGGGAAACATAGCTCACCCAAAGCATCTTAAAAGATCACAGCACAATCTATACCTCTCAATAGCAGCAGTATTATCAATTATTAGCTACAACTCAGGGCATATTCAAGACAAAACAGCAACAAAATTGTATCATAGCTCTCTAAAAGAAATCCTGCTAAGCTGACTGTGGGGGGTGAGAGGCTTCCCTCAGATGAAATATTCTTCCTGGAGCGGCTTCCCTTCCTCCAACAATGGCTCACTTGGTGGGTTGGAAGCACAGTAATAGTGGAGGCACACTGCTAGGACAAACTTTTCATCAAAGGGATTTCAAAATTTTCTAAATAACGAAATAATAAAATTTATGTACAGTGGTACCTCAGGTTAAGTACTTAATTCTTTCAGGATGTCTGTTCTTAACCCAAAACTGTTCTTAACCTGAAGCACCACTTTAGCTAATGGGGCCTCCTGCTGCCACCGTGCCGCCGGAGCACGATTTCTGTTCTCATTCTGAAACAAAGTTCTTAACCCGAGGTACTATTTCTGGGTTAGTGGAGTTTGTAACCTGAAATGTATGTAACCTGAAGCGTATGTAACCCAAGGTACCACTGTACTAGAACTATTTATATCCTGCCTTTTAAGGTGCAAATCCACAATAAACAATATCTACATATAAAAAGTGATCAAGAGCCTTCCCAGAATGCAATGGGACCTGTGATGGCAAACTCTGAGGTAGCCTTTGTCTCTCTTTTTCTGTAATTCTTCACACAGAACTGTTGATGATAAGTGGCTTATGTGTAAGTGCCACAGGAAGTCCAACTTCTTCTCCCTACCGCAGTGAGGGAGACCATTTGAGACCTTGGGGGTCTCAAATTTCAGTGATGCCCTGTGCAACGCCAAAATTTGGTGCACTCTCGCCTCTCACACTCCTTTCTAAATAATAGCTGTAGTATCCCCTGTGGCACCCCCGAGATTTTGTGCGCAGTGTAACCGCTCACTTCCATAAATCTGTCTCTGCCTACTAGGTGACAACTTTTTCCTGTAGAAAGGCCTTGGCCTATAATATCATCAGTTTTGATGCTGTTTGACACTGACACGTTCCTCTCACCACTATTTAGGGAGTGGGGTTGTACTCTTGGCTCTGTTGCCAGACATGCTGTCAAAGAGATAAGTCTACACATTCCACCTGATGTCTCTTTCTCCCAGTCATGTGGAAGTTTATGAATGAGCTAGTGCTGGCACATAGTGGAGTTTTTTCTTTGAAGAGGAACATACTAACCTGTGGGCATCTAGAAGTGGGGCCAGTCAGGGTGCCTGATACCAAGGGTGGGGCCAGGAGCAGCCATATAGTTTATGGGTTTTTAATTATTGGATGTGATGGTCTTTGCTATTTGCCGTTGTTTTGATTGGTCTACTGATGATGATGACAACAACAACGGTAATGATGCTCATAGAATCATTGAAATGTAGAGTTGGAAGGGACCCCAAAGGTCATCTAATTCAATCTCTGCAATGCAGGAACCACAGCTAAATAATCCTTGAGAGATAGCCACCCAGCCTGTGTTTAATAACCTCCAATGAAGGAGATTCCACCATTTTCCAGTGGTTATTGCATTCGTTGTTAGTAGGCAAACTTCCTGGAAATGCAGGATAAAAATAAAATAAAAGAAGGAAATAAAATGTGCAAATAGACCATACATGATTTAGGGAAATGAAGGGGAAGTGTTGAGCTGGTGACCAAAAGAGGAGAGACAGTTCTGAGAGCCTATCCAAAACCTGAATTTGTTGGCTAGCCTATGAGCTGCCTCTTCCAGCTTCCTTTTCCTAGGAGCTGCTATGAAGATGGAGTAGAGAAATTTGGGAAACTTGGATGGACTTAGAAGATTTTGCAGTCAAAAGCAGGGAGGGGGTGAAAACATACTTCTGGTGACAAGGACATAACTTGCTCTCTTTGTGCCACTGTAGCAATCTAACCACACCCCAGCCGCGCAGCAGCAATCCCTCATCCCCACTAAAGTACATTTGGTGGTGTGAGGAGCTATTTTTACAGGCTGTTTTGGCGGCTGGGGGTGGGATGTGGAGAGCCAGAGATATGCTTTATTTATTTATAAAAATGTTGCATTTTCGGCTCACTTTAGCCTCTCAAAGTAGCGTCAGGCTAAAACCCATCATAAAACAAGAATAGCTTAAGGCAACTTAAAAGCAGTATCCAAGAGAGAGAGAGAGAGAGAGAGAGAGAGAGAGAGAGAGAGAGAGAACAGTAGATTTTAGAAAATCTAGCCAGCACTAGACCACAATTTCTGTCATAAACAAAAATATTATATAAGCTAACGATGAAACTGAATACAAAGAGGCTTAAATGGATCTCCTTTGCTAGGAGAAGAATGAACACAGACAAGGTCAATCTCTGTCCCTTGCAGTACAAGATCCTCATATGCTCAGTTGTTATGACCTATTCTAATGGGAGAGGAGAGGTAATTGAACATCCTTGCACATACAATATTTTTTTCCTAGAATAAGTAATCATATGTCAATTTCACAATATGCACGTGGTTGATTATGGTCTTGCTTTTGCCCAAATTCTCTCCTTGCTTTTCTTTGTCCTAGCATGGGGCTCCATCCTGCTACTTCCCTGTGCCTGGGTTTTTTTTTCCCTTTCGAATTAACAAGGCTTCTTAAAGGGATATCAAGATGGTAGTGGTGACAAGGAAGGGAAAGTAGATTTGCGTGTGCCTTGCCAACACAGCTAGATCCAGTTCAAAATATCAGATTGCCCAAGTGTTTGCTTTATTTATCTCTTTTTTTAAAAAAAATAATAATGTTAATCAAAGAGACAGGAAAAAGAAATTCTCAATTTTTACGACAGAATCTTGAGACACCATGATGACTCCTGAACTTGTTAGGTTTTACATTTGTCTCTTAGTTTTTGCTGAAACTGGCTAACATAGCTACTTCCTTGGAAGCTATCCCTTTTGTGTTTCAATGCACTGGGACTTGAAAATAATAGAAGACTCCCCTTCATGCTTTAAAGAGCTTACAACAAGCACTGAGTGGTTTTAACACAGGGATGGGGAACCTGTGAGGTGTTGCCAGACCTCATCTCCTTTCATCTGTGATCATTGGGCATGCCTACTGGGGCTGATGGGAGTTGGGAGTCCCAACCCATCTGGAGGTCCACATGTTCTCCACCCCTGCTTAAATGTCTCCAGATTAAATATTTCCTCCTCCTTTTCCCCAGAGTGTTCTTTTCACTAGAAGTCCAGAAGTCATTTCAATCAAGCTCTTTGGGGTCCTGGCTTGCATTTGGGAAATGGATCCATCATAACAGTGCACTCCTCAATATAGTTTCCTCTATAGCTTTGCAATTTGTATCGTGCTTCCCATTGGGAACTGCTTATGCAGCTGTCAGATAAGCCCCTGGGAAGATGGGTTTATGGGCGATACATTGACAGGCTCTCAAGCACTGTGGTAATAGAGGTAACTCAATTATGCTAACAGCTCCGCATCACAGATCATCAACCAGACTTGAGGCACAAGCAGACACCTTTTCATATCTGAATCCACAGCTGTTCTCTTAGAAAGGGATGCAATTCACTACAGTGACGAGATAAAACTTCCATGCAATTTCACAGGGTGGCATAAAAATCCTCTTTTAAATCACCACTAGAAATGATCGGGCGAGGCAATAGTTATAAATATTCCTCATGAAAGATTATTTCCATAAAGAAAAATAAGAGTAAAGGAAATATTCTATCATATCTAGTAGATATATTACTGAGTCTGCATAGTAATTTTCATTTGAAATATTGCCACTTCGTGAATTTTCTTCTTCTTTTATCAACAATCCTGTGTGATAAAATAAAGTACTTATGCAGTATGGGAGTTACTATTGTCAGGTGCCTTTGTTGGAAATCAACTGTCATGGCTGGTGTCAAGACATCAAAGCAAATAATTTAGAGAACACTCATGAAGTCATGAGAGTAGGGACCCACCCTAAAACCATATAGTAAATTCTAAATAATACAGATACTGTAGAACGGTGTTAGGGAAACTTTTTTTCTCGTGTTTGAGGAATATCTTTCCTTCTGGGCAACCTTTCAGAGGCCACACTTCAGTGCAGTCAGATGACAAACTGGACAAAGCGCTCTCTCTCGCTCTCACTCTCTCTCTCCCTTGGTACACACTGAGGAGAGCAGACCTGGGCTGGGAGTGTGGTTTAGACAGATAGGGCCTGAGCTCTTCCATTCTCACTGTAGAAGGAAATGTAAAATGACCCTAGTCATGGGGACTTTACATCATCATTATTGAAAAAAATATTCTTTGGAGATGGTGACACCATTGGGAAAAGATGGTTGGTCAGAACACTTACACCACTTCTACCACCTGTAGTTCTGTCCCCCTTCTCAAAAGTGAGGTTTTCCTTTTTCCCCTTTGGGGAAGGGTTGGCAGATGGTAGGATAAGGGGAGAGTGCAACTGAGATGGGAGGCTGCTTGTGGTGAGGTGTGCCTTTCTTGGTTTTGCTCCCTGTGATTTAGGAAGAGGTGCTTGCATTCATTGAGTACCACTGCTTCAAAAGTTCATGCGATCTCTTCATTCCTTACAGCAAGACTGGATGACCTGTGGCCCTCCCGATGTCATTGGACTACAGTCAAGGGCCTTCAGTGTGGTAGCACCTGCTGCTTGGTCCACTCTTCCCCTAGATGCGAGGCAGGAGCAAAAGATTATTGTTTCTGGCACATGCTAAAAACTTATTTTCACCCAGGCGGTCCTAGATTAGTTTTTTGTTGGGTCAAAATACTGCTAGTTACAGTGGATATGCAGAAATTATTATATTTCATATTTATTTTATGATAATATGTGTCATCCATTTTTTGTGTGCATCATTTTGGTGTTTTTTACTGTTAAGTGGTTGGGATTTTTTTTTTTGGGGGGGTGAATAAACTCCTTTATTCGCATACCATTGGCCATGACAACTGGTGCTGATGGGAGTTGGAGTTATAGTAATAGGTGGTTCCCCCATACCTGTCTTACTGTGTCTCTGGGTTCCCATGTTTGTGCCTCTCACCCCCAAACTTCAATTGTAAAGTAGATCATCTCAATTCAATAGGAATCTAGGTTAATCTGGTTTTCTCCATGTCACCTATAGTGTAGATGTCAGCAAGACTTTGCATGTCAAAAGGTGAATTGGATGACAGTTCCTAAAAATTTATTTGCATATATCAAGTGAAGGCCTGGACACATCTGGCTTGGTAAGGGACTGACAATAGAATTCTTACAGAGATGCGAATAGTAAGAGAAATACTCAGATTTCACTTGTGTGGGATAAGCACTATGGTGATATCCTGTTTAGAGGCAGTTTTAGGGTGGTGCAACCAGTGCAGCGTCACCAAGTGCTGAGCTGTAGGGGGCGCCACAATAGTGCTGTAGAACAGAGGAAGAGAAGCATGGGGCACCAAATTTTAACACCACACATGGCACTGCTGAAATGTGAGAGCCCAAAGTCTGCCACTGCCCTGTTTGGGTCTGGTTCAGTGCAAGGAAGGGGAAACAGACTGGAACAATGTCTCTTACTGGCAGGACAGTGTAATAGCAGGTGCAATAGGTTTCAGGAAAGGGACATTCCCAGGCCAACTAGTTGATGCCAGGAACTGAACCTGGGTGCATCTGCATGCATACTGTACTTGATGCTCTTCTGCTGAGCTATACCCCTTCTTCAGTTGTTCTGACATGTGTTGGTGTGGCAAATAGGCACTGGAAATACCCTGGACAGAAGGTGGGATTTCTCTTTGCTGAATTATTTCCTTCTCCTACCATAATTACTTAGTAGTTGAAATAGCTCCAGCAAATAATTCACTCAAAGCAAACACCAGCTTACACTGAGGGATAATTTGGAAAAGGGTTTGAGAAGTGTAAGCTCTCCCTCCCACTGTGCTATGCTTCCAATCCGGTGTATCTCCCACAAATATTCACTCTTATATGTTAAAATTGCAGGTGGTCCTGATAATTGATCTCTCATATCATATATAGTTGGACCACCAGGAAGGGAGTAAGATCCATGGAACTCAATAGGATTTACATGTGTGTAAACATGTTAAGGACTACTGTGTGCAAACACAGTTAAGGACCACAGTTGTGTTCTGAAATTATTTGCAAATATCCCCACCCACTTACAGAAACTGCTCAGCATCAAGTCACTTGCAGCCCGAATAATGTTCTTTCATGGTCACGTAGGATTCTGTGGGTGAATAGACAATTAAACTGACAGCTGCAATATTCCAGGCTGCTTTCCTCATCACAAAATGGAAATATCAATTCACAGCCTTCTCTCCTGCTTGTATTCCAATATTTATTCTCCCCCAGTGATTCTGTGCAAATTTTACTTGCTTTACAAGTCAAAACAGTGTTTTTCCAATTGTCAGCACTACAGGCTCAACCTGCTTTCTGAAAAATCCTGCTGTGTCTGTTCTGTTCTGTTCATGATATGAACAGTAAGACTAGAATCAGATATTAGCTGTCATTTGAGCTGATATACATTTGAAATGTAGATACAGCCCTACTGTACCGTACCTCCAAATCTTCAAAACAAGTATGTTGTGCTGCCCATTTTCACACTGTTATATTTTCTGTTAAAATTTCAACCCCTGGTGGATATGTTTTCCTGACAAGCAGAAAGAAAATAACTCTGTGTGTGTGCACGCGCGCGCGCACACGCACACACACACACACATTATTTCATTTAAGAATCATTTTCTAGAAAACATCCCAAACTGACAATAAAAACATCAACACTAAAAGCATATTTTAAAACAACTTCAAATCCAGTACAAGTACGGACTTGGATAAAAATATCCAGTTAAAAGGCTTATTAGAAAAGGGTGGCCTTCAATAAGTACTGGGGGGAAACACAGAATATGATGCCTGTCTGCTATGTAATATGAAAAGGAGCTGCCTGTTAGTTCCACCCCTCCATTCCCATTGCCTTCTCTGTGGTGCAGCTTCTGTAGTATTGGGCCTTCTTGTGCAATGTAAACCTCTGGAAAACTGGGGTTCTGCACCATGTTAGGAGCCTATATGAGTAGAAGCAGGCTCCCCGCTTCAGACAGTAACAGGGATGAGAGGTAGATCTAGCAGGTTCATCCCTACAGCCCAGATTAGGGCAGGGGGCCACACATGAACAGCATTCATGACATCTTCAGAGACTGAGTCTATGGCCTGAAAACTACCATTATCCATGAATCACATGATTGTTATCTGTCAACCCTAAGAAAAGAAGTTTACTGTTAAAACAACAGAAATACAAGGGGGGAAAGTACGGAAGGGAAAAGCACTAGCTGAATTAGCCTTTTCCTTCCTTTCTCAAAGCACAACAGCTCCCCAAAGACCAAAAGAACCAAACAACCTGCACTGGTTTGTGGGGGATTGGTTTTTTGACCAATAGATCACTTGACTCCCATCAAAGCTGCTTCATACTTCAGAGTCAACAGAGTTGTCAAGCCTGCAATGACGGATGTTTTTGCCATGACCAGTTAAAAAGCAGAAGTAAATAAGGTATTTGCAGGTCTGTTATGCATGATTTATCTTCTCCTTGTGCTGGCTGAGAACACTGGGTCCCACAATGTGTATTATTTATGAATGGGTGTGGCGAAGATCAGAACCCGAAAACCTGCTCTGCTTTTACCACAGATGCCGCAAGAAGACAAAGCATTCCTCGGAGAGGTCTCTGTCAGTGTGGTGCACCTGATGCCTGGTGGAGGAATTAACAGGTCAACAATACGTACAGAGTCAGCCAAAGGAAAATAAATAAAAAAAGAGAGAAAGAAAAGCTGGGCAATAAATGTCACCCAAATTCATGTGCTATGTGCAGTCTTGCCAGCGTGAGTACAACTTTGCTGCTGTGCTGTCAGCAGAAATTATGTTCTGCCTGTATTGCTGGGTCACATGGCAAGGATTTTCCTTGTTACACAGTGGCACGGGAGAGTTGCTCTCTGTCACCTTCCATCTGACATTTTATAGGGATTAAGAAAATAAGTCAGAAAGGAAAACATATTATATATTGTTTTCCCTCTGCAGCTGACTACCAGTAATCTTAAAAGTCAACAAATGTCAGATTTCAATTTGTTGTTCACTGAATTACTGCAATCCCTCAGAGCTTTGTTTCTCTAATTCATTCATGTAACGTTACCGGGAAGCACCATTTCGCCTTACTCTGCCTAAGTGTTTGTGCTGTGCATCTATGCATACACACATCTGATTGGGTGTGCACCCACATCATGCACGCTCTGAAATGAGTCGGTGGTCTGCACCCAATACTGCCTCCACAACATCCTTCCTCCTTTGACCTAAGATGGAGGAATGTACTTTGAGGCAGAAGGTAGTAGGAAGATACTCCATTGGAATGTAGCAGTGCTCTCATCTGTGACCTCCTTCTCACCTTTTATCTGATTCCTAGGGTGGCTTTCTTCAACTTGGGGAAGGAAGAGGTAGAGTCAGCAGTTTTGAGGATAATGAGATTGTTTTTAGTTAATAGCAAACCAATGGAAATTAATTGACTTGAGTTAGTTACGCCCATTATTTTCAATGTGTCTACTTTGAGTAGGGCTGACACAGGATGCTACCTAAGATAAGCAGCATGTTGCTCACCATAAATTGTGTTGACCTCAACTCTGCTTGCAGGAATTTTAGGAGCAGTGTTCACTGATGAGAGAAACATTCTCCCCTTCTCACAAGGCCCAAAGGGTTTGCATTGGGTCTGCTCTTGAAGGGAGGTGGAATAAGCTAAAATCATGTGGATATGTTGGACAGTGGGACCACACAATGCCCCCTTTCTGGTTTGTCTTTTTATGGCATGATGGATCACCTATTCCTGCCAACAGGTGTCAATATAGGTAAGACTGGGCGCTTTGGGATTGGGTAGATTTTTTTGGTCTATTTTCCTGTTTGTCTGTGAATACTGGGCATTTTACATATACATTATACTGCACTTGGAGGGGCGATTGCACTATTGACAAGGGTGGTTGTCAGCATACATCTGTATCAAGAGACAATGGAAGAGTGTGTCATTGGGCATAAAGTCAAATCTCTGGAGAGTTACAGCATCTGCTGTGGCTGTCGAGACGTGTTTTATTGCAGATGAGGCAAATGAAGGCATCCAGTTTTGCTGCTACATATGCACCATGGTGTTTCTTCTTTTTGACAGGGGTGATGTCTGCTTAAATAGGTTGGTGACATAGGGCAGGGGGGGGAGCACCAGGAGAGTCACAGGTGAGTGTCCTCCGTAGGGATAGAGGACAAATTTAATTCAGTTCACATTTAAAGGTGATTAAACCTTATTTGGATTCACCTAATTTGCCCTTCCTGAAACAATATGCCAACCAAAATGCAGCCATCCTTCGAGAGTCACACTTCTCTGAATTTTGCAATGGAGTTTTCCTAGCAAGTAATGTGTACAGACATGCATTCCCTGGATCATGGCTTCTATTATTGCTGTGGAGCTCTTAAAGCAGGAAAGAACCCATCTTTGAGCTTAAATAGATTAAAATTTGCAAATAAAACTTTCAAGAAACTACAGGGTGGATTTCAACACAGTACTAGATAGAACTGCTGCAAATCTGCTTGGTAATGGTAAATAAATTTGTGGCAGTAATTGCCCAGTTACCTGTGTCTTGCCTTTTTCTTTCAGGCATGGAAGTCACCTACACTTCCATGTTTCCAACACACTGATTAAGTACTAAGGAGCAGCTATTGTCTTTTGCACTTACAAAAGAGAAGGATTATTTTCTGATTTATCTTCTTAACCCACATTTGTAAACACATTTAAAGTGTACCTTTTTTTACGTGTATAAGACGCCCCTATGTATAAGAAGCCCCTTATTTGGGGGGACTCAGATTTAAGAAAACGGAGGGAGATCTACACGTGTATAAGATGCCCCCAAATTTTGGGCATCATTTTTTAGGGAAAAAAAACTAGTCTTATACAAGGAAAAATACGGTACATGCCAATGAATGTGATATGGGACAAAGTTTATAAATGTCACTGTGGCTACTGTTTCTTAGCGATGGCTTCTGTAGATGTTATCCCTATGTGGGGGTGGAGGAGGGAACCACAATGTTGTTTACTCCAGAAATCAGTGCAAATTGAATTATGAGAGATGGCATCGCTTTAAGATTGTTCATTAGGCCACATCTATTGAGCAAACTAGTGTTGATCATGGATTGCCCTTGATTTCACTTTGTGGTGTAACACTGAGAAAATCAACCACAGAAGATATTATCAGAATTTGGTTTTTCACTTATCCATAAGTGAACATGTAAAGGCTAAGAATTTAAACTTTAAAAGGCTTTACATGTATCAGAAAGCTCCTTTCTGTCAAATTGGTTCTCTTTCTGCTTACTTGTTGGCTTCTGTAAGAGTGCTATCATGGATTGCACACCTGCATATAAATATATACACACACCTTCACATACAAATTTTATGAAGGGGGAATCACAGGATGCTCCCTGGATGTTCACACATTGGCATGGCCATGTGTACTGAAGGAGATGATGACAGGATTACAACTAGTATGAGGGTTCCTACTTCTGTGTTCAGGAAGTCTATGTGTAAGCAACAGGTTACACAAAAACATCCAGACACCTCAGACATCTATGCAATCAGCAGTCCAAATCCCATGGAAGCCTAAAGGGGAGTCATCCATAGACTTATTCCATTCACTTGTTCAAGTCGACTCATGCACATATAGGGGTTGCCCCAGCAGCAAGTCCAGAGTAGGGCTGGATGAATCTGTAAATGTTGGTTTCTCTCGACTTCATTTCATACTTTTAAATGCAGTGCATTTTATTTTTTCAGTCCTGGAAAATTATCAGCATTGTGGCATGTTTTTGCAAGAAGTTCCCCCCCAGTTGTATGTAATTTTGCATGAAATGTTCCCTAATAGAGTGCATTTTTGTATGCAATTGTCACAAATATATACCTATTGATGCATGCTTTCTCCTAATATATACATTGTTGTACGCATTTCTTTTTTATCAAACTGCACCGCAGAATCTGCTGCAAATTTTGAAGCATACCTGTGTTTCAGTTTCCCCAACATTTATGGAAGTGTAAATTAGGTAGGTTCTTATTAACCCAATTTTCTCCCTCCCCCTAGGCCAACGGCAGTAGCAAGATCAGCAAGAAGGCCCTGCTAACTGGTTATTATCACAAAATATTCCTTTCTTTCTTTCCAGCAGAATAATTTTCTGAAGGCATGGTAGCAGCTAAATCCAAACACCCTAGACCCAAGTCTAAGACTTTTCTTTATCTTTCTCTGCACTTGTTGAATGCTTGGTGAGAAGGAGAACAGCTGCTTGCCATTAGGAAGCCTGGAGCCTCTAACACAAACTTCCAGAGGCCCTACAGCAACCCAACAGCCAGATCCTTATTCGCAAGGCAAGGAGGAGGACAAGGAGGTAAAGACAGCAATTCCTCTGAGCCCACCTATAGCTTTCCTTGTTTATCTGGAGAGTGAAAGTAATGAAAGCTGGAAAATCACTAACAGAGCAATCCACAGATTCATTTATTTGTAACAGTGCAATCCTATTTCCAGTAGGGTGTCCACGTTAAGCCTGTTGCAGCAAAAAGAACACAGAATCTTATAGTACCTTAAAGATGAACACGTTTTATACCATAAGCTTTCATGGCTGATTAAAAAGATATATAAAAGTGCAATCCTATGCTCTGAAGTCAATCCCACTGTGTGTTCAACAGAGTTAACTCACAGGAAAGTGTTCATAAACTTAAAGCCTATTTCATTTAAAGGGGGTTTCTTATTTATAGACCATCAGGTATAAATGTTTTCTACATACAGTAGTATCATGTGGAGTACATGCCAATGTTCCCATCAAAAAGATGCAAAGCTCAGGTACTTGACAACTGACATGCCGATGCTACAGGCATGGGAACCGGTGGAGGATGGTCCATTAGGGCAAATAGGGGGTTGTCTCACCAACGCCAGCCTGCTCTTAGTCAGCCCCAACCTGCTTGCCTTCTGAGTTACAACCAGTGAGGGATGGGCCATGGCTCAGTGGTAGATCATTTGCTTTTCATGCAGAGGCCCCAGATTCAATGCCTGGCACCTCCAGGTAGAGGATCTGCAATCCTATAGAGATGCTACCAGCCAGTGTAGACAATAATGAGTTAGATAGGCCACTAGTCTGACTAAGGATAAGGCAGTTTCCTATGTTCCAGTCAGGGCATCACTCTACCTGTCATTGGCTTTAGCTCCGTTTAGTCTTGGTCTCCCTGCCTTCCACTCCACCAGTTCCAACGGTCCCAAGTCCCCATTGTTGTGGGCTGGTGAACAACATATATAGAACAATGTCCTTCCCAGGTTTCGGTCAGGTTAAAATTGACCTACATTCCAAACTGAGAGTTCTTCTTTGGCTCTGATGGAAGAAAACAAATGAATATCAAACCCTCTCAAACAGAAAAAAGTATTTCTTATGTGAGAGGTCTTTGGGGACAAAACTGCTGCATCCCAGATCCACTTTTTGCTGTCAAATAATTGCCAATTGCAGGGATGTCAAACAATTACAAAGCAAAACACACTCACTTTCCTTAAAGGACTGTATACCTCCTCAACCCCCCCCCCACTCCATTTTGCTGTCCAAAGAAAGATAACACAGCCAAAATTGTGTTTATTCTCCAACTACTTTTAGTACTATAAATATTTTACTCTCCACTTGCATCTGTTCGATAGTCTAAAGAGTTAAACTCCCCGAAGAACTGTTAATGCATCCAAAAGCTTTTCTGTGTCTCTCCCCCGCATGCCTTCCATTATTTAATGAATTTCAAAAGTCTAGTGGCCACCACCAGCTAGAATGGTAGGAACAGAGAAATTCCAGAATGGTATACAGGAAACATTGCCAACTCTCCAAAAAATAGCAGAGAGGAGGCACTGGCAGTAAAGGCAGTGAGCTGGCCATCTGCTTAGTTAAAAAAAATAAAATTGCTTGAAAGAAGAGCAGAGGAGCAGCACTTCAGCTAAACAGAGCAATAAAACCAACAGGGAGAGGAGCATTGCAAACAGAGATAAAATGAGAGTCAATCAATTGTCAGTTTATCTGGCAATGCAGAGCACATGCAGATAGGGCCTCAAGGAATGGCTCACACATGCATGCTCATCCACAGATGACCTAATATTAGAATACTTTTTATAGGAAAATATTCAGTTGAGAATTATTGCAGTAGATAACAAAGGATCTGTGGCAGTTGAGGAGCACAGTGTTATAAATGCTTATATGAACTCACTCAGAATTCAGGAACTGAATACACTGTTTCCACTGAGGCCTCATCCACACTTTGACTTGCCCATGCCAAGAAAGCACAACAGTTCTCCATTTGTCCTATGCTTTCTAGGCACAGGACTGAGCAATTTTGCTTTTGCCTCCCCACTTTCCCCCAGAAAAAACACACTCTTTAGCGCTAAAATGGAACAAATGACAATCTGATTCAGCACAAAACCATGGGTTTTCCCAGGGGGGGAGGAGTGTGTGGCTCAGTCAGGAGGCATAAGACACAAAATCCAACTGCAGGGGTGGGGAATCAGCATCGCAATGTTTATTTATATTCTCTTAACTTCAAGCAAATACTTACCATTTCATTAACTTACTGTACAGGAAGTTACAACCCTTCCAGACTGGTGTTTTATTGTAGGTGCATTCTGCAACATCTTAGCACAGTGATGGCCAAACTTGGCCCTCCAGCTGTTTTGGGACTACAATTCCAATCATAATTGACCACTGGTCCTATTAGCTAGGAATGATGGGAGTTGTAGTCCCAAAACAGCTGGAGGGCCAAGTTTGGCCATCACTGTCTTGGCACAACAACAGTGCATCAGTGGTGGATATATACTGCTTTAAGATTGTACTGCGTTGCTTCTCCAGCGCTACCACATTATTGCTGTCTGGAGGTGCCTATAAGGGCAAAAAATAAACCAGAACATCTGTGATATTTTAAACAAAAAAAATGGGATTTCAGGAGGACGAGCTGGGATTTGCACTGATTGGACTGCCCCAAAACCTTTTCAGGCACAAACACTATTAAAAGCTGGATGGCATGTGACTGCCCCAATAGCGTCAAGAGCACAAATCATTCATGTAACCTCAGACTACTCCTCCTAACTAGAGAACATGAGGATAAATGCAAGAAGTTGACCTGCGAAATACAGAAGACTGCAGTATTTTTTAATCTTTAATATATTGATGAAGTCCTGCCGAGACCACACATCTCCGTATGTGATACTCCAATTTGATCTCAGTGGGCTGGAACAGTTATGACTGCATGAGCTACTGCTTCATATTAAAGAAGGGTAACCAACAGTTTTGCTTTTAAGAACTCACTTTGGCTCCATTTAGCTTGTGGTTTGTCCTTGGATGCCCTTTCCCTGCCTCTTAAGTTGTTCTGATTTATACAGACACATCCTTGGTCGCTCCAGAGCAAGCACTGGATGATGAATGTTACAAATCTGCTGCATCACATTAACGGGAAATGTATCATTGGCTGATCAGAAGATAATGAAACAATTCACCAAATACCAACACTTCTCAGTTTAGTTTAGTTTTTTTATTATTATTATTCACATTTCATTACATTGAAGTTTTCTAAGTTCACAAACTTCTAAAAGACAAACATTGGGTTTGAGTGAAGTGATGGTGTTCAAAAGGCTTAATGTGCTACTAGTATTGATTTGAAGCAGTTATGCTTCACAATAAAGAACTTGAGAGTGAAGTTTCTAAGATCATATGCATATTCATCAAGATGCACAATGAATGTACAGTGCTGTGCATATAATCATAAGAATATAAGATGAGCCTGATTGGATCAGGCCAAAGGCCAATCTAGTCCAGCATCCTGTTCTAACAATGAGAAACCAGATGCTGATGGGAAACTAGCAAACGGATCTGAGTGTCTTTTCCCCACTTGTAATTTCCAACAAGTGATATTCAGAGGCATAGTATCTCTTATAGTGGAGGTAAAGCATGGCCATCATTGCTAATGAGCATGCCTATCATTGATAGCCTTTATCCTCCATGAATCTGTCTAATCCTTTTCTAAGAGCCCTCCAAATTGATGGCCATCACTAAATCTTGTGGAACATGTGTTTGCCATGGTATTTGAGAGTCAGCGTGTGTAGTGGTTGGGATGCTGAATTTGTGCTTTAAATACTTGTGCTCAAATCCTTCTTTGGCCACAAATCCCATTAAGTAGCCTTGGGGCACTCAGTATATCTCAGCCTAACCTATGCCAACAGGATAGTTGTGAAATTTAACCAGGAGACCCTATGTATGCTCTCTGAACTGAAATAATGAGAGGTCAGATTCAAATACATATTGCCTAGAGAATGCAGAAAGTGCAATCACAATATTCCTTTTCCTCAAGGCCTCTTGGAAATTATACATAATATCAGAGATATTATGTGGACTAGTAAGTCAATATATCTATATTCCCCTAGGGTTGTTGGGGATTTTGTACATTGACTGAAAAATGTGCACACTTCCTTCTTGTGTATCCATTCTCCATGAGGCCTGGGAAATGTGCACAATGGCCAGCCAGTATAATTGCATCTCGAGGCCCCAAGACCCACCCCCAAAATAAATACACACAGACACTTATATTAGTTTAAATTTTTGGGCAACAATTTTGGCCACAACTTTATTGAAATACAATCACGTGAGCGGTATTGGCTTCGTCATTGATTCCCCACTATAACTGGCTCCACCTCTCAGGATGATTGTCAGATGGGGTAAACCAAACGAGGGAGCTAGGTTGATGAGGACCAACCAACTCACCCCGGTGTTCCTGTGGTCCTGGCATGGCCCTAGCACCTCAAGCGGAGTTCGGACGAGATCCAGGACCCCCAGATTCCTTTAACGGAACACCCAGTTCCTGGAGGGGCAGGTGATGGCCGCACCTCCCCTCACCACAATCCAACTGAGCCAATGCCTAACCGCCACCTTACAAGTTGTGACAATTTGCTAAGGGGTAGGTGAAAACCAAATGGCTAAAGCCAATCTGCCAAATGGAAAAATTCCTACCCAGCCCCTGTTCCAAAACAGGTGACCCAAACAAAAGCAAGGCCAAGCGACTCTAACTAAACTAGGAAGGGTAGGCAAGTGTTCAACAGTGCGAAGCAAGTGCCCCTCCTTGCATCACACTGCTGTTTTTAAAGACCCTGGGATCACGCCACCCACTGGCTATTGGCTAAAATCACCTGGTGTGATCCCAGGGGAATGGTCAGGACTTTTTGCTCCTCCCCCCCCATTTTAACCCTATCAGGTGAGCTCTTGGGTCCAGCGCGCAACCAGGACCCTCTGTTATGAGGATCCCATCTATCATCATCATCTTCATCTTCACAATGTATTATTTGCCTTCTAAGCCACCATAACAAGATGATTTAACATAAAATAATTAAAAACAGTTTAAAACACAAAATTAACAAATATATTTAAAACAAGACTAAAACCACTAAAAGTGGACACCCATGGTAAAGACTCATTTATCCAGCTGTTGAAAAAAAAAGTATTCTATTATGCACGTTAACCACTCAGCCACATACCTCTTAACATATATCTTGCTGGAAAAATGATTGTAAGCATGATGGATCTTGGGGCAGATGTCAGAACATTCAGATCCAAAATCCAACATGATGAATCCAACGTGAAATATTTATCTGGAATTCTAGGGTCTGGTAGACTGAAAAAAATTGCAGAATGGTAAATCTGGATCCAACCCAATATAACTTGATTTTCACAACTACCTTGATATATTCACATACATGCTTGCCGAGGATGTGAGAGACTGCTTTCTTAGTGCCCCTCGCAGACTTTGAAACTCTGTCCCTAGAGAAGCTAGACTGGCTCCCTCCTTGCTGTCCTTCTGCCAGCAGGTGAAGACTTGTTCCAACAGGCTTTTGGGAATTGGTTGCTTTTAATCAAAGGGCTGGAACCATGCTGTTTTTATTGTAATTATCTGTATGTTAATTCTATCAGTGTTTAATTTAAGGTTACCAGACATCCCTGTTTCCCAGGGACAGTCCCCGGATTTACAAATCAGTCCCCATACAAAATCCATTGAAGTTTAAAAGTGTCCCCAGATTCATTGAAAAAAATCTGGTAAACCTTGGTTTTAATTGTATTTTCATAACTGAATTTTCTGTCTTCACCTGTTCTTGTTTTTATCTGCAAGCCACTTAGAGTCCTATCAAATAATATTTCAAAAGATCTGACTTTGCTTAAAATATTGTCAAAAGTATAAGCTATGGTAGAAAGACTGAGCATACTGCACTAAGTAACAACAGAGTATAGATGTAATGACAGAAGGAAGGTGACTTAAACAAAAATGTACTTGACATCACCTTTGTGCACTTTCAAAGACTGGAATGTTTTCAGTTATCCATTCCAATAAACCTTTCCCACTAGGGGTCATGGTTGTTTTCACAGTTTGTCTTCCTTCACAGACAGTTTCTTTTCTCTAGAAGTCTGGTGTTCTGTATGGAACAACTCCAGCTGAAGGAGGTTCACAATGAAAGCACTGATCCTGAAGAAATAGAAAGCAGATGTGGTAGCTAAAGAGATTTCCAGCTGTCCTGTGGCTCCATAGGCAGAAGTACAGATACAGATACAGTTCGTACAAAACTCTTAAGGATCAGAAAATGCATTTAAATCCATCACAACTGGCCACACCAAGCCACTTATTTTCCACTCTTCTTCCTTCCCACTATGATCTGATTCTTTAAACCAGATTTTTGTACTATAAATGCTATGAAGTGTTATGGACATAGTGGTTGAGAAGGATCATAGCAGGGTTTCCCCTTCGCAATCATGAAACTGAGTTGGCGTGTAAGGTTTCACATGGTTCTATGATCTCTAGACAGTGTATCCCTTCCTTCCTTCCTTCCTTCCTTCCTTCCTTCCTTCCTTCCTTCCTTCCTTCCTTCCTTCCACCTTCCTGGAGTTCAGAACCACAAGACCTGATACAGTCCCCAGTGGTACTGTATTGTGCTCTAAGAGCATAAAAATAGCTTGCTGGATCTGGCCAATGACCCAGCTAATCCAGCATCCTGTTCTCACCCTGGCCAATTAGATGCCTGTGCAAAACCCACAAGCAGGATCCAGCCACTGTTAGATAAAATCAGCTCCGGTCCTCCGAGCTGATACGGCTCATCTTCGCTTGAGCCCAGCAGAGTATAAAACACCCAGAGTCCGCAACAGAAGGATAAGGCAGGTGTGGCTACATTGCTACGCTTTATTACTAAGCTATGCTGAGAGCATACAAATATACATCTTGTCTCTGTGAGAAGCAGAGAGCAACTCCAACAAAGAAATGACAGTACAAAGGAAACAGGAAACCAGTAAACGTCACATCCCGTCTCCCTTTCCCGTGGGAATCCAACAGTATCTGGACTATGGAATGAAAACATAGTCCTGTGACTACCAGCAGCTGCTCAGTGAGGGAAACAGAAACCAATAGCCACAAGAGCACTCTTCTTTCCTGTGATTTTCAGCAACTGGTATTTAGAAGCATCACTGCCTCTGACCATGGAGACAGATGGCAGCTATTGATAACCTTACCATCCATGAATTTGTCTAATACTGTTGTTCAGCCATCTAAGTTGGTGGCTGTTGCTGCATCCTGTGGGGGCGAGTTCTGTGGTTTAACTATACATTGCATGAAGAGGTACTGTCAGGAGTGCATGCAGGAGCCAGGCCCTGTGACCAGTAGGGCTTTGCAGGACTGGGGCCTTCTTCAGTTTGTTCTGGAGAGGCAAGGCATGATCACACAGGTGAGGCCGCTTGGTAACTCACTGCAGCTGGTGGCAAGAGCCGGGAAGGGATATAAGGTCAGCGTTTCCCTTCGGCTCTTTGCCATAGCAACATGTTTCCTGCCTTGCTGCATTTGGCTTCTTGCTTCCTGATCCTCGGACCTCGGCTTCTTGACTCCTTGCTTCTCGATCCTCAGACCCTTGACTTCATGACTCCTTTCTTCTTGACCCTCGGACCCTTGACTTCATGACTCCCTGCTTCCTGACTCTCAGATCCCCTGGCTTCTGGACTCTCGTTCCTGCTCCCTCCCCGCCATCTTGCCCCCGGTCCCGACATCCTGAGCCGGGACTTTGATCGTCCGTAGACTAGACCATGACAGCTACTTTCTTTTCTTTGTCCTGAATTTTCCAACATTCAGCTGCACTGGATGTCTACAAGTTCCAGTTTTACAAGGGAGAAAAAAATGCAATGCCTTTCATAATTTCATAAGCACCTCTTATTTGCTTTTTCTCTAAACTGAAAAATCCCAGACGTGGCAACCGTTCCTCATAGGGGAGTTGCTACATTTTGGTTGCCCTCTGTTTCACTTCACTCCCAAAATGGGCCTTTTCTCTTAAAGTATTTTAACCATAACATTGCCTTGTCCTAAAACATTGATTCTCTCTCCTCTCCATCTCCTATTTGCAAATAATCCCACCTAAAAAATAAATGCCAATTGTGTAGATTTGTTGCATGGCATCAGAGCCAGCAGGGAAAAACCATGCTCTCCCTGTCATTGACCATGGTAAGCAGCAATGACAAATGCAGGGCATTGTGGGAAGCTCATTCATTAGTCTGAGGCACTTGTAACAGAGCACAAACTGTTAACGAATCCTTTGGCAAAATGTTCTGGCACCTCTCATTTGTGGGGCCACATCTGACAGCACAAGAACAAAGGAGGTTCGCATTGCGTGTTCATGGGCTTGCCCAGACAAGTGCAATGCTTTTGATCCTAAATGGTTTAAATAAAGCAAGATAAATCATAGGTGACTTATTTAACTTCCGTGGTCACTGAAGTATGCAGAACTCACAGAAAAGACTATATGTTGCATACTAAACATTTGCTAACTACAGCTGCCAGCAATTATAGACCCCTTTTCAACCTAAACGCACACTGGCATAACAAATTGAAAAACAAACAAGTGTACCATTTTCCCAACTGGCCACCAGAGACTTGAATACATAAATTACTCCCCACCCCCCTAAAATGTCATTACAGCATGAAAGGGCAGAGTGGTGCATTTTAATTAATTTCTAAAGGACACATTGTCTTGGCTTCCCCTCTCTCCTGCATCATTAATTTTGAAGCCTATACTATCTGAGATGTCTAATTAGCATTTCTTTGCATACACATCATTGCGACTGTGGCATCACACAGACAGCCATCTCTGGGGATTCAAATGCTCCCAAAGGCATCTGTAACTCTGAACAAGGAGTTTCCTGTATCACAAACTCACCAAGCAGAATCCGTTCATGAGATGGGTCTTCCCTGTATTGTCTGGTGAAGGCAACCTGGCTTAATTTGTGCTTACTATACTTGATCATGTCCACATTTATAAGTCTGACGACTTTCCTATGCCTGGTTTTCTATATTTTGCATAATATTCCCTCAAAGCTCCTGCATCAATTTCCCATTTCAACAACTTAATTCAATCTGGGGCCATAAAAATGTAATTGTTAATGGCAGAAATCACAGCTCCCCTATTCCCCAAAGGTCCATTCATTTCCACAAACCTCATCGACCACACAGCTTATTGGCCTTCATTGTCCATTATCCCAGTGCTTGGAGAAAACTTCTGCTTTGGGTAATGTTGATGAATAATGAAGATGGCTCCTAGAAGACTTTCTTATGAAGTGCAGCAAGAAGGATTTATTGCTGAAATCCATTTGCCAAGTGGAAAGCAAGTGAATATCAAAGGACTCTTAGGACTATCTATTTTCCATGCAAGTTGGATACTATGTACCTAAGCGAGCACCATGGGACAGATTTATGACTGTGCTTGAGCTATTAAATTGTCTGGAACCAGATATTTAGGGAGATGGTCCCCCATCCCACCTCACATCAACTCTGATGTGGCGGTTGGAATAGACATAGGAATAGCAAATCTTTTGGGTTCTCTCCATTTCTCATTTTTCCCATTCATAAGTTCAATTCTCCACATTTCCACATCAGCCTTTCTAAAAGATCAATTTCTTGCTAAGTGCAAAACAAACATTATGTGGCACTTTGTAAGAAAATTGACTCAGTGGATGAGGAATTTGCAAAGGAATTTAAGAATGAGAGAGAAATTTCATTCATTTAAAGGCAAATCTACCTAATTTGACCTTTCAGAAACAATATGTAAACCAAAGCACAGCCATCTTTTGAAATTCATTTTCTGAATTTTTCATTGTAGTTCTCCAGTCAAGTAATGTGCACAAGAAATGCATATCTGAGTGGATATGTGCAGATTTGCATTGCAATGGAGGAAAATGCATACAAAAATGCATGCAAAAAATGCATTAAAATGCTGTGAATACTTTTTTTATTACTATTAAAGCAAATCAATGTGGAAATGTGAAGAACTTAAGAATGGAAGAATGAGAAGCTAAGAGAATTGACAGATGTGCCCTTCCCTAACTGCTGGTCATTGAGTAAAAATGTCACTGTGTTTCTCTGGTTTCTCTGGTTATTTCTGTTGCTTCTGTTGCTTCTGAAGACTTTTTCACACAAATTGTTATTTTCAGCCCCATTCTGCAGTGGAGTGTTGCTTCAAGGACTTTTTAGAAAAGTACTGGCCCAATGCAGTATCATATCAATGAATAGCAAACTCATTCTCCAAGTGTAAATTGTTATGTAGCCAAAACAACACCATCCATTTACAAGAGGAGGCTTTTGGAAGCTTGTACAAACCACCAGGGCTACATAGTAAAAAACAAAAAAGCCTTTGGGAGGGAACCTTAAGTGGAAGGGAGAAAACCCCAAACACCTCCATAAGGACAGAGCATGCTAATTGACTATGCCAGGATGCGAACTTGAATAAAATAAAATATTGGGGGGGGGGAGCAGGTAAGCCCCACCACACATAATCACAAGATGCAATACACACTCACCATTTGAATTGCAATGCCCATCAACTTTGAGGGGCCCAGTCCCTTAAATATTTTATGGGAGGCGAAGGAACCTCAGCCCCTAGGAACTGGCTCCAATGGACTGTGGGATGTTGAATAAATACTGGAGTTGAGAAACTGCAATAACTCTCATTGTGGTGACCCCTTTTCTCTCTGTGGTGACTCCCAGAACCAGGCGTGGCTTAAGGGTATTAGAACAGAAAGCACAGAGACAGAAAGCACAGATCAGCCAACGCAGGGGTGATGTAGAATAGGAGGCACTGAGGGAGTGGGACTTGGAGTAACACCGTTATCTAAGACAGACTGCATTCCTTCTTCTCTCTCTGTAAATATTTAATAAACCACCTTGGGTTTTTTTTTGCTTCTTGGCATCCCACCATGGGAGAGAGGATTCCCTGAAGCCTTGACATGAGGTGCAGTTCACCATGCTGGTGTCAGGTGAAGGCAAACCTCTTTGAGAAGGCTTTTGGGGAGTGATGAGAGATACTAAGCATTTTAATGTCTGAAACTGCTACTGTTTTTTTACTGGTAACTTAAGTCTGCATTTTTGTTTTATGCTTTTTTAATTGTAATGTTTCATTCTGGTTCTCAGCGATTCCACCCTGTGAAGCTGGGATGGAGGGGTGGATTATAAATATGCCTGATAAAGAAATACCTGGTATAGTAGAATAGAGTGGGATATTCTGGAAAAGGGCAGGGGTGGCTGGCTGGAATTCTGAACAGAAGCTCTCCACACTGTAACATTTTGTGACAGGTCCCAGTTGCGGAAAACATGAACTATCAGACTATAAAATAACCTTGGAAGCAAATTATCTGTCTCTTCCCTTGACATGGGCCTTAGTGATACAAACCTAATAGGAGATGTTTCACTCTGAATGTTTCATCACATCAACGATCACATTCCATTTTTTTGAACAAAGGCAAGAGAAAGAGATGGGAGATACACAAAAATGCACACAAAAATTATACTCCAACATCACACAAATGGCTGATAAAGGTTTTTTATTAAGTGACTTGACTGGATGTGACACTGATGAAACTGCAGAATGGATAGTCTGGGTATTAGTGTGAACTTGATTGACTGGTGCAATGCCTGAAAATGATTGCCAACTCAGGAGAAATTAGATAAACAAGAGTAAGGTTAATGATCTGTGAAAGGCATTGATAGACAATGCAAATTAAAAAAAAAATGCATCAAAAGGAAACGATCAATGCTCACCATATGTTATTCGCTGGACTTAAGCCTCAATTAGATCATAATGGTTCCATGCAACTAGCACAGTGTTCAAACACTGCAGTTTTCTGACAAAGTGATGCTTTACTCAACAGTCTAAAAAAATATTGAAGTATTTTGAGTCGGTTGACAAAGTCTTTGAAAGCTTCTAATTTTCAAATGCTGGGTGAATTGACATGGTGCAATTCCTCAACAGTCTACCCTTTCTGTATTTAGAGCAGTGAAATAGAACTTTACAGTGGAGAACAGGACAGCAGGATAATGCTGTAGGGAGTCAGTTCATTCCCAGCTCAGTCTGATGTAGCCATCAAAGGTTTCACATGGTGTATTTAAAATCATTGTTTAATTTAGCACAATTCCCTGTTTTACAGCATGCAATATGGGAGAGAAATCTCATCCACTGACTCCTTTCACTTTTAGACACACACACACAATCTGCTAAACAGTTGCTGCTGGTGGGGATGGGGGGGGGGAGCAACAGGGCCAGGACTGTGCTGCTTACACCGTAATTCAAGCACTACGCTTATGAGAAACGCTGAGGAATATCAGGTTTGGGCCACATTCACACCATGCATGTAAAGCACTATGATGCTCCTTTAAACAGTCATGGCTTCCCCCAAATAATTTTGGGAGATGTCGTTTCTTTTTCTCGACCCCCCCTAATAATATTTATTAAGTTTTCCATTTTAACAATCCAATAAAAACCACATAAAAAACATTCCAAATTATAAAATAACCAAACAGTCCAAATGTTATGCCAAATTATAAATTTTGGTTGGCTTCCCATGCTCTGAGGTTGGGGAGTGATGATCATCTAACATTTATGCTGTTTCTTCAGGTGGTCCCAATAAATCAATCTGATGTTAATCCTTCATTTATTTTTAACAGCTTCTGAGTTCATCTGGCAAGCAAGTTCAACCAATACAGTATATTTCTGTGTGGGTGTTTATTTTATTTTTTCCTTCTTCTTTATATTCTTTGTACTCAGATTCTCTCCATGGCTTTTCACTTTCGCTTCCTCGTGCCTGTGATTATCCACTGTGACATGTCCCAAAATGGAGGAAATCTGGCTTTTTCCAATTGTACCAGGCATATGTCTAAACTTCTTTGTTTTATCTCATTCCAAAAGAAATAAGCCTGTACTTTAGCAAGAAACCATAATTTCCTTCTTCTAGTCTTAACAATTCGTTAAAGGTAATTGCAAATTCATAAATCATTTCCACACAGTTAATAATTAGACCAAAATTATATCAATAATACAATACTCTACAGTCCCGCTTGAGTACATAAACAATCCAGCAGTCAGTCCTTCCAGCGAGATTTGCCAGGTAAGATAGCATATACAAAGTATATCCGAAGGAAACAAAGGAGGCTCACCTCCCTTCCGTTCTGACATACCAGTCCCATACTGATGGTAATCCTCTCTTCCACTTGAATCCTTTGGCACCCCAGTGACTGAATCAGTTAGCAGCGTAGTTTATCTCCTCTCGCTCAGAGCATGCCCATTAATTAAGTCCAAATTTTCATCTTAAAAAACAAGTATTTGTTGCTCACGGCAGCAACTTTGAAGAGTTGCCAAAGAGATGCATGGTGCTTTGCACCCAGCGCCCCCTGCCCCCTCATTCCTTCCGGATTGGGGGCAGGTGTTGCGTAATCTGCAGGTGAAGCTGCCCCCCTGGGAGATCTCATTTCTTAAGGGTGCTGACAACGCCAAGGTTGCAGGTTCGATCCCCATAAGGGACAGCTGCATATTATTGCATTGCAGGGGGTTGGACTAGATTTGTGTTTCCCAAACTTGGCTCTGTGTTTGGAATACAACTCCCATCATCCTTAGACCAAAAACATCTGGAGACCCAAGTTTGGAAAACACTGGACCAGATGATTCTCAGGATCCCTTCCAACTCTATGATTCTTTGAGGAGAACCCTATTCCCCTCCCAAAGCTACATTTCCCACTGTTCCCTGGGAAGCGGGATTGGTAAATAACTACCACTGCTGAATATTTCCCCTAATATAAACACATAATTTAATTTACTGAGTAACAGAGAGCAGAGTGGGGATTATGATCAAAGATGAACAAGCCCCAAAGCTTTTCTAAGCAATGCTTGGGGGAACAGATTTAGCAAATTCCCAAGAAATTACAGAAACATCCATTTGTCAATCATAACTGACTGATTTCTCAGGGTCAGACACTCTAATTTTTAAGATGTATGCCAGTATACCCTCCTGCCTATAACAGTAGAATAACACTCTGGCAGTACCTATAATGACCTTTGTCATTACGCTGCACTAGCACAGCCATCAATACGCTCCATTGTAAGCATTTATTTCCTGGAATGTCAAGACTTTCCCTCTGGCTATAAATTAGCTGATTTGTTATATTTAAGACATTTCTAAACTGCTCTTCAAAAACATTTATCCCAGGGAAGTTTACAATGCAAATATATCCAAGTGCTATGTTTAAGCTGGAGAAGGCAAATAAAAATGAAGAACAGCTCACATCTAGAATTCAAGTCCATCCCAGAGCAAAACAAAAGAAGTCAGCCAAGCAAACAAAGACGTCAATAAACGGCAAACTATTCTCAGCAAGAGTGGAAATGCTACCATTTATAATCCTCACTTGGTTAGGTAAAAGAGATAGGTAAACATTCACAATGCAGGCTTAGCTCTGCTGGGTTGAGTGAGTTGACCTGTGGTGGTTCTCCAGATCAGCCAGTGGGTTCCCAGCTCAGCCCAGCTACAGCAGCATCAGTCCCAACTCCAGATAAACTGGGGCTAAGCCAGCTGAGCACAGACTGGCAAAATTTACATTAGCCTAAGCCCAGAAAAATTGGCACTCTGGGGAAGTAGCGGGGCCAGGCTGCTCCTTTCATCACACCTGCCTATTCACATACATCACCTGCATTGGGCTAGCATGTTGTAGGTGCAATGGGAGCATTTATATGAGCCAATGCCATGCTGACTTTGAGAACGTGCAAATGCTTATGTATCCTGTTCATTTTATTTGAAGCACTGGATCTTTCAAATTACGAAAGAACGCCATGAGCATTGACAACCAGTTATCCTAACAAACATTCTTCTATTAGCTTTTCACCTCCTCTTTTGAATTTAGTTTAAAAATTCCAAGCAGGTTTCAATTCTCCGGGCCACCATTTTTATTATAATACTGCTGTGCGATTCCTTTCTGCAGCAACCATATTTTAATGTAATAAACTCAATTAAACTTGCATACACAGGTTTTACTTTGCAGCCAGCGTTGTGCTAAGACTTGCAAATGTTCCATTTAAAGCTGTCATAATTATTTTATACCACTTATTTATTCATTATTCAGGCCCAGCTGGGCCAAAATCATTAAGGCTGTACTGCCTCAATAATGGGGAGTTTAGCACTTAATGACCCTATTTCAAAGCTCTGCAGGAACACTCATAGGACAACACAGAGGTTCCCTTAAAATGTTTATAGGCTTTCTCCATTAACCTGGGGCATCTATATATGTAGAACAAAGATATATACGCATAGATTTTTTTAAAAAAGTAATGCATGCAAAGAGCTTTTTTTGAAATAAGATGGTGGTAAAAAGCTAAAGGTACCCCTGACCATTAGGTCCAGTTGCGGATGACTCTGGGGTTGCGGCGCTCATCTCGCTTTACTGGCTGAGGGAGCCGGTGTACAGCTTCCAGGTCATGTGGCCAGCATGACTAAGCCGCTTCTGGTGAACCAGAGCAGCACACAGAAATGCTGTTTACCTTCCTGCTGGAGCGATACCTATTTATCTACTTGCACTTTCGAACTGCTAGGTGGGCAGGAGCAGGAGCAGGGACCGAGCAATAGGAGCTCACCCCATTGCGGGGATTCGAACCGCTAACCTTCTGATCGGCAAGACCTAGGCTCTGTGGTTTAGATCACAGCACCACCTGCGTCCCCTGATGATGGTGGATCTCTATACAGCAGCTTTCAATAAAATATCACAAGATCTTGTGTGCTCCAAGAGATCTCGCAAGATCTTGCCTGGTGAGATCTTGCCTGGTGCTGACACATGACCCAGGAAAGAGGCTTTGGGCGGAGAGGCAGCACCTACCCACTTCACCTCAGGCACAGAAATGGGGCAGACTGCTACTGTTCCTAGCCAGAGGTGTAGGAAGGGGGGTGCGGAGGTGGTGGACCACCCCAGGTGTAAATGCTGAGGGGGGTGACATTCGGTGCACCACCAGCCCGTGACTCCCAAGCCTACCCTGAGCCGTTGATGGGGACGACGACAAAATAAATCCACACTGGGTTCCACCTGACCTTGCTATGCCTCTGCTCCTAGCCATATGTGCAGATAACCAGGATTAAACCTGGGACCATTTGCAGGCGAAACAGATGCTCTGGCGCTAAGCTATGGCCATTCCTCCTGTCACTGGCAAACATGTCAAAAATGCTTCCCTCCCTGCTGTCTGCATTCTTGGATGAAGAACTGAAGGCGGGGGGAAATCAATTGTGTCCAAGGGTACCATCTTGGTGTTCCCAAGTATAGAATATTGGATGTCAACAAGAAACACTTTCTGTTTGGCTCACATTTAGAAATCACAAGTAGAAAGGACAATTTATGGGACAAAAACAGCACAGCTATTTTTTAAAATATTTTTTAAGAGAATGATTTAAAAAATGACCTTTAAGTGCATTTTGCTATAATATTACCATGTATCCACAATCCACTGCTCTACAATAAATTAATATCAGGATAAATCAATCAATTCCTTTCTGTCACCTCCCACCCAAAATGCACATAAAAGTAATGTTGTCAATCGCAATCCATTCTGTCATTCTCCTTGTCTTTAACAGCTTTTAAATCCATTAACACAGGACTGATTCATTCATACCATGCTTTGGAAAATGTTAATTATTTTGTCAAGAAAAGAACATTACAGAATCAATTAGTCTATACTTTAATTTCCCTGGTAACTTAAAAAAAGCACAACTCTTAAAAATTAGATCCTCCTTCCAAAACATATACTGCAAATTTTACTTCTCTCAAACTCCAAAATGAAAATTTTAACTTCTCTTTGGCTTCAAGGGAGGCATTATTTGACTAAAATGATGGATCACCAAATGTAATTGGGCTCCAGCTCCCACCAGCCCCAGGCAGCATGGCCAATGGTCAGGAATAATGGTAGGCCAGTAGCAACATCTGATGAGCTACAGGTTTCTCCACCCTGTACAGCCCAAAGTTGATCCTCTCAAGTTGTAGTGTGCAATTTGTGTTGCGGTGTATAGGAGTGGTGGATATGTATGAATACTCTCATCCGGTATTTTCCATTTTGCTGCAATCGGTTTATTTCCCCCAGTTCTTTCTTCCATTTAATTGTCCACTGATGACAAAATATACATTTTTATGTACCCCATGATGTATAATAGGTACACATGTCTTAGTCATCAGCTGAAATTTACAAACCAATTATAATCGCCCCTGTGTGCTCCCTTTAAAGTTAATGAGTTTCCAGAGGAATGAGGCAGGTAAGGACATGGCTGAGCTGAAAGGGGCTTGTAGGAACCATTGATCAGCTGATTGATGGTACCTGCAAAGTGCTGTGTATCTAGTTTCCCAGGCTCCAACAATCAGTAGGTCATTCAAGCTGGTGAAGTCAGATACACTAGGCTTCAGAAGACCCAACAATCAGCTGTTTCTCTGGTGTTGTGAAGGACCCATGCACAGTGCTTCGCATGGGCTATGCCTTTGTCCATATGGTTTTATTTTAAGACACACAGCCAAAAATGGGACACCTGATGTCCTCATAACATCAGATGATTGATAGATAACTGGCCCTACCCACCTGTTAAAACATGGCCTGTGAAGGATGGGGGAGATAATGGTCTCGCCCACTGGCCAGATCCGTTTTCCCATCTCTGATTTAGGGAATGGATGGTCAAAAAAAGATCAGTCAAATCCAGATTGTGTTCTCCACTTTTACAAAGAAGCTCAAACTTTAAGAATCATAGATGAAGTCCATAGGTGACAAAATTTATTAACTTCTTTCCTTTGGAAAAGAACAATCAAAATTGCACTCTACTTGATTTTTAAAAAAATGACAGTAAGAAGCTGATTGAGGCTTCAATCCTAACCCCATTTACCTGGGAGGAGCGATCCTCACTGAATTCAATGGGACTCATTTCTGAGTAGACATGGTTAGGATTGCAAACTTGGTGCATACAGGCTGCTTCTAACAATGTACAGCATGCAAGATTTCAGAAAAACAGCAATGAGGCACCTTTTGGGAAAGTTGCAATTATACACTAATGTATCGTCTTCATTTGAAATTCCTGTTGTAGCAGGTTGGACTAGATGATCCTCAGAGTCCCTTCCAACTCTACAAGCCTATGGTTCTATAATGTAATTGCAACAACTTGCCTTGTAAACAACTTCAGAAAAAGCCTTCATGGCAAGAGTCTATGCTATGATGGGGGTCAAATGGGCAGATGGAAGGAAATCTGCTTGATAGTCCACAGATTCCTCAGACATCCCTTTCAAGTGGTGCTGAGCAAAGTAGGAGCCCCCAATTATAGTTGGAAGTGAACACAACTAAAAGTACACAAATGCACTTTTATTGTTGGTGAAATCCACAATAAATGCAGCAAATTGTGGGTATGTGTAGCCTCATAACAGGAAGCACAAGAAAGATCACTACATGTCACTTACGTCCACATGCATTGGGAAAAACACAGGGAGATATGTCATTTTGACTTTTCATTTCAGGTGCAAATGGTCCTAATGTCATGTCCCCAAAAGCAGAGCTTCTCCTTCAGAGGACATCTTCCTAGTCTACATTTATGTGTTGAGCTGGGTAGGAATAGATAGACTAACTAATCACTGAAAAGATGAACAGTGTGAAATGTTACAAAAAGAAAATGGATTTTTAAACAAAAAACCTCTCCTTATGAAAATGAGCAGTGGGCTATTTCCGCTTTTATTGGAAATGGAAGAAGGTCAAATGAAATGCTTGTAAAGACGGCCAAGGATCTGAGCCAGGCAGCAAAGCTCTGCTATGGCCCCATCAATATTCCAACTCCTACGGAGTACGCTGACCTGCCATCAGTTTAAAGTCACTGTCCCATGCTGACATTTCTCTTGCAAACTCCGTGCTGCTTCCTCATCCGCTGTAATTTAGCATGACAGCTTTTGTCTCCAACCTAACTGAAAATTTATAGCAGCTTAGAAACCCAGGCCTAGAGATGCCGGGAAATGTGCTCCCCTCCCATCTTCAGAGACTTGTTCATATGCGATAACATTTAATGCAGTTAAGCACAATTGTGTCTATTTGTTCGCAGAGTCAGCCCCCCACCATCTCTCTGGAGGAGGAAGAAGGGGAGGGAGATTTTCACTCTTTCTTTCTGAAACTACTCAAATTTTGGAAAACAACCATCAACTATAAATGATAGAAATTTAAATGTGTTGGGGAGGGGGTTCTTTCCAGAATATAGCTGAAATCCTATAACCATTTATCTGGGGGCAAGACCCATTGATCTCAGTGGCCTGGTTCACTCATCATGCTAAGCCAGTCTAGGGCTTAGGAGATCTTTCAGCATCCTCATTGTGCTGTGCTGTGCTAAGCCAGGGTCTGGTTCAGTGTGTCATCCAAAACTGGGCTTGTGGTTTAGGTCTCCTGGACAAACCATGAGCTGTAATCCATTGGACAAATCTTGGTTACAGCTCATGGTTATTCTGGAGAGAGCCATGAGCTTGGGTTTGGACAAAATACTAAGCCAAATCATTGCTTAGCTCAGCAGCAGGACAACAAGAAAGGAGTGAATAAAACCACAATCTTCTTTCCAGGAGTCCACACACATTCTTGCATCCCTGCTGCCATGGTTTGGCTTACCGTGATATGCAAACCAAGCCAGTCAGACTTACTTCTGAATAGGTTTGTGCTCTAAGGGGCACAATACAGACCTATTGAGCATCATTGATAGATACTAATGTGTTCCTAAGAGATGTAAATGAGGATGCAAGTGGCTTTTGTTAATCTTAGGTGATTAGAAAGGAAAAGGAGAAGCACCTGCTCATGCAGACTAATGGTCAAGTAATGTGCCTGATAGCTGGGGACAGAATCAGAAGCACAACCCTATTCCCCAGTAGCCATGAATCGACCCCTACACACCAGTAACATAGAGAGGCAGATTGATATTGCTCTGGAACTCTTTTTCTTTTCCTGCATGACTTGATAATTTTTTGATTGCAGTGTCATCGTTCACTGATCAGTTTGTTTCTCCAATTCCACAAACCATAATCTAACAATACTTTGTCCAGATGTGTGCTGTTAAAAAACCATGACCACATGTATTTATGTTAATGTCTCGATAACAGAGAAAGAAAACAGTGGCTTGGATCTTGAGTTGCTTTTCTTTTCACAAAGGTTGCAGTTTCTGCCAACTGTCTCCTTCATATGCTCCTCCCCATTAAGAATCATATCCTACGCCATTCCCTGGAACCTCAGATTTTGGGGATGTGAAGTGGTGAGGTGGGAAAATCCTTTTCCATACGGGTGAAGTCTGTTTTGCTCTTAAAAGAAAAGTTTGAGTTCAAGTCAGAAAAGTTAATGTCCTTTGCAGCATATCCCTTTGAAAAAGGTATGTGTTTTTACAGCCCTCTAACCAATAACATTTTGTCCTGATTATGGTCTTGCTTCCCATGCAAGGAGCAATGGTCAAGGGGAAAGAGTATTGTCAGTATGATCCATGCAGCCTGTCGGGATTCACAGAATGCTGTGTAAGATAGTAAGTCTGCAGGCTTGAGTTTGCTGGTTGATGCAACAGGCTGATGCAATACTTTCTATGGAGGTGCTGGGTGAGAACGACTCAGCAGTAATGTGCTGACAGTTGATTGGCTGTCATCAGTTTAAAAGGGAAACCTATCCAGCAGTAAAGGTGGTGGTGTAGAGGAGTGTGGTCAGAGAGAAGGAGTCTTCCTATTTGCTTTAAGGTGCAGCCAGGTACTCTGTCTGACAGTATGAACTGCTTCTGTAGATATTTGTATATATTTAGCTCACAATAAATAATACTGCACTGAAGAACCTGGAACTCTGAGCATTTCTGCTTAAGCACCGCGAGGAATTCGCGACACAGCCTCCTGTAACTGATGAATCCATGAGTTATTGAGTTGATGTGAGAGCCAACTACATGGACAAATTTGTCCAGTGACTATTGCACCATCTTATGACGTATGAATTGTGAATCAGCATGCCTGATTTTTAAGCATGTACATTCCTGATGGATGGTTTATAGCAATTATGATTTATTTGATGTGAATCTAATTGAGACACACTAAACTCTTTGCAGACTTAGAATAAAATAGCTCCAGTATTCATTCATGACCCTAGCTCTATCTACCAGTCATAAATTCAGTATCGATTCAAGTCATTTGAGTGGCAAAAGGATCCATTTTACACCTCATCCATCATTAACAGCTTCCAAACCACCAACTCCTTTTAGTAGTTATACTGACAAAATAAAACTCTGACAAGTTTAATAAAGATATAATCAATTGGCTATCCTGGAAGCAAAGGATGTTTATATCTTCCAGACAGAGTGATCTTTTATCCGAAATAACAAATATAAAAACAACAGAAGTGACTCACTATTTTTCAAATAATAATTGAAACTGGGAGACTGCAAACAGTATAAATATTACTTTATTGCTTTGTTTACCTATAATGAATTACAAAAACTTCACTAAAAGCAAACTGAAAGAAAGAAAATTGTGGGACTCTGGAGCCCAATGAAAAATAGCCATTATGGGTTTTCACACAAGACCTCTAACTCAGATACTTGTGTCAGTAAATTCATTGCCCAAACTTTCCTTAGCTAAAGCAAACCTTTGTTATCCTTCTTTTTCCCAAATGAAACTCTGAACAACAAAGTCTGTTCTTTCTGAAAGGACTTGGTTATTAAATAGATCACACAAACATTCCAGCCAAAGTCATTTGACTTTGCTTCCATGTGGCTGTGCCCCAGCCCGGTAAAAAGGACAAAGGTAGCACAGAATGAAGAAGCAGTGTTGGGGGAAAGAGTGGGGACCAGTTGGGCTTAGCTGTACAAACCTTGCCTTCCTCTCTTGACAGGAGTGGAGGAAATTCCTGCTTCCTTGGCCAGGGCTAGTTCTACCATTAGGCAGAGTTAGGTGGCTACCCCTGGCATATACAAGTGGTTGGGAAATGCTGGTGAGGGGTTTCCATACCCTCCAACTTTTTGAGAGGGCAAATCGGGACACACACACACCCCTCCTGCACTATGCCACCACCACAGCCCTACTGCTGCCTTATCTTTGCCAGCTCATGCCCTAGCAACCTGAGGCCCCCTTAGAGCATGCACTATATGGCAGCCACATAGGGACATTCTGGGTGAGCATCTCAGTGCCAACAGCAGGCCTGTCTCTCACTCTCTCTGCCACTGCAGCCTTGGTCTCTATGCCATGGCCTCCATCTCCATGCCACTGCCAATGCTGTCACCATACTTCCAGAGGCCACTGCCACTCTTCTAGAAGCTGGCACTTTTGGAAGTGCAGCAGCAGTGATGGAAGAGAAATTGGGACATCTGGGATTGCGATTGGAAGCCAGGGCGGTTTCTGTCAATCCAGAATGTCCCACTCAAAATGGGATACTTGTCTGGTATAGGTTTCCTGTATTCACACCCGAAGCTAGTCTGCTATGTCCCATTACCATTGGTGAAACAAGATTCTGCATGCCCCATTGGCTTCTGATCTTGGACTTGTGGGATATCACCTCAGAAAGCAAAATGTCTTAGATGGATGCTGGCCCTGGAGCAGCTGGCCATCAGAAAGTCCAGGGCAGAATGCATCCCTCAAGCAGTAGAGAGAGCAAGGACTAGGAGCACAAAACCCTAAGCCCACTACTCACCTTCCACAATCCTTTGGCCTGGAGCTCAAGAAAACAACCTGCAACAGAAGGTGCACAGCAAATTGTCTCCTGACGCTAGACGAAGTGACCTTAAAGAGACAGTGACTCTTTCTTCTTCTTCTTTTTCTTTTTCTTGGGACTGAGATGAAGGGGAGAATCGAGTAACACCTGAGCAGCATTTATTCAGAGTCTGGTGTTTTATCAGATGCACGAGATTTCATATCACACCTGAAATATTCAGTGTCTCTCACATGACAGCTAGCACTTAAGAGTGTCAGACCCAGGTTAAAATCCCATCTCAGCCATGAAACTCACTGTGTAGCCTTGGGCCAGTCATTGCTTCTCAGCCTAACCTACCTCACAGGGTTGTTGTGGGGATTAAATGAGGAGGGGGGAGCCATGTACCTTGAGCTCCTTGGAAAAATGGGTGGAATATAAATGAAACAAACAAACAAATAATAATAAATATTATGTTGTTCTGGACTTCTTAAACAATAAAAAGACTTCTGTTTTCCCATGCTGATTGTTTGCCTTCCTATTTCTCCACTCGCATCCTCCTTTACAAATTAAGCCATGTTGTCAACTGGCTGCAGTCCCATTATAAATGCTTACTGGCATGCATCAAGTTCTTAGCTTGCCCCTGACTGATTTGTATTATACTGATTGATTTGTACCATCCACCCAGGACTTGCAGTGATGTTTCCCGTCATCCCATTATTGGGCTTGGCCTGCTAGATGATGATGCATGAAAAAGGCTTCTGGAGACTGTGATGGGATTTGGCCAACAAGTAAAAATACACTTACCACCCCAGGCATTTAAATGAGTAAGACTGCCAGGTTTGGTATTTAGTATTCGTATATTGTTGTTCTTATTGATAGTTTTAATTAAAGGATCGTTTTAAAAATTGTTATGTATAGGTTGTTGCCAGTGATAGACTTGTGCTATTCTGTAGTAATCCAAACATCCAGAGAATTACTTTTGGTTAGCTAGACATTTAATTTTAGCAATTTACTAAGAATTGCTTGTCTACCTGCAAGTAATCTGATATGGGCACATGTCAAATAAATATTTGGGGTGAAACCAGTCATCCTTCCAGATGAAGTGTATATTGAGCAATTGCCCTGATTTCTTTTCACAAAATATGTACAGGGGTTATATATCACCAATATGTTGTTATCACACATTTTCCACTGTAGTTGTCCATCACTTTTTTAATCTCAAAAGCTCTGTTTTTATGTAGATTTGTTATGCAATAGTAGTATTTAGTCATTGTATCGCTGGTTCAGCTGGAGGAGGGGGCTTATACAGGTGTAGCCCTGCTGAGCTGGTAACTTGCTGGTTGAGCTGGAGAACTTCCACATCCTAATTTGCTTACTCCAACAGATCTAGGATTACTATCTTTGTTTTTGGAATTGTTTTATGGCTGTGGTATAAATGCTATTAATAAATAGAAATAATACTGCTTAGAAATGTAAAAAAGAGAGCAGAAATAAACAATATTTAGTACAGTTATATATTATTTCTCTACTAGAAAATACATCACAAATATAATTTGTCAGAAATTAATTTTGCTCTTAGTAAAAAAATTCCCCGTTACAGACTTCTTTATTAAATTCCAAGAGATAAAATATGCAACACCATGAAGTGGTAAAAAACAATCAGAAAAATGAAAGTGTTATCTATGAGAGGTTAAAATAAACCTTTTCAAACGAGAGGTTACCAGTTGACATTGTGTATATGAAACAGAACGTACTGAAATGCTGTCCCTGGAAAACTCTTTCATGAATCATAATTGAGGTGTTTGGTTTTAACAGATGACAAATACATCCTTTTGTGTGTTTTATTCCATCTGTGTACAGGTTAGGAAGGTGGGCAAGCTATTTTCTTTTGTGCAGCTCCCATTCATTTCAAAGGGGCCTTGCAGGAGACCTCAGTGGATAGTGTCCAACCATGTCATGGTGTTGGGATCAGCTAAGACTAGCTAGGGATCAATTAAATCTAGCTTAGCCCTGACACCTGGCTTTGGTGCCAAGACTCAAACGATATTCCACCATGTAGCTAATCTTGCTTTTGCTGATATTGTTTCAAGCCTTATTTCTTGCCAAAACAATTCCTGGCTCTCTTTCTTTTTTTAAAAAAAGAATAAAAATCATAGCAGCAGCTATGAAACTGGCCTGCTGTTTCATGTTTTCCTCTGAAAACACAGAAAGAGGCCAGGTTAGATTATTTCCACATGATTTCAGTATTCCATTCAGAAGGTCACTGCGATCTTCAGACCTGTTCTGTTGGCAGCAAAATGCATGTGGTTCATGCCAGCTAAGCAGCTTTAAAAACATTTCCATTACTTCCCATGGTATTCCCAGGGCTTCTATTTCCAGTTGTCAAAGATACATTGCTTCCCAATTGTCTGGCAAAAGACATTATGGAAAGATCTGCATCAAGTTTTCATTTGCTGTCTCATAAGACTGTTGCCAACCTGCTCCTTTCCTCTCAGTACTCACCAGTGACTCCCTAAGTCTGCCTACTCCACAAATAAATCACTAATGTCTTTGGAAACCCAGTAAAACTTGTGGGTTTTCTTTATTTGTAGGAAATCCACAAGTTTTACTGGGCTTCAGGGAAAGTTATCTAATTGCAGTCTCCTTGATCTGAAGGAGGCAAATTGGAAATGCAGGTTACATGGACCACAGTCATTTGGAAAGATATCCTTTGGATAAATTGGAAATCAGTCTTGACTGAAGACTCCCAGTAATAGATACAACAGGGTTCCAATTTGCTGCAAAAGCATATCTGATTCTTGAGTTAGCTGAATATTGATGCTTAGTTATTAATTATTAACTCATTATGGGAATGAAATAATGTCAAAGGCCTTTCTAATGCCTTTTTAATAAAATAAAAAGATAAGCAGTACATAATAATTTGGGATGGCAGAGAAGGCCTTCTTAAAGTGTCTTATTCTCAGAATGTGTAATGCCTCACAAAGGGTGAGATCTGCTTAGCCTTCTCCCTCACTGTTTTTCTTCAACTGAAGCTTTCCTATTTCGGCAAACACTTCATTTGTCATGCACATGCTTTTTATGCAATACATGTTTGTTTCAGAATATTCTTCATTGTTTTCCTTTCTATACTGTGGTTTTATTTCTTTGAGGGAAAATGTTCTGTTGGAACCACCCAGACTGATGCAAGGACATTGGCAAACATGTTTCCTAACTAAATACAGGCGACTCCCCACTTACACAGGGATTACGTCCCGGGCCCCATGTGCATAAGTGAAATGTGCGTAATTGGGAGGCACCCTGAAGAGCCCTTGTGCCTCATGAGGAGACCCTTCCCAGAGCCCAAGGAGGACATCCTCTTCAGGCTCTGAGGATGGTCTTCTCATGATATGGAGGTGCAGTAGGACTTTGTTGAGGCTGCTCATCTGATGTGAAGGAAAACTTCCTCAAGTCAGCTAAGCAACTCAACAAACCCCCACTGAGCTGACCTCTGCAGCCCAAAGAGGATGTCCTACACTGCCATAGGTGATTAATGAATAACTTCACCAATGCCACAAACTATAAGCTGTTCTTTGTTACGTTAAAAAAAAATGAAATTTGTGTAAAGGTCATAATTTGTATTTTTTGAAAGGATTCTCTATCCTTTATCAAAGTTACAATGGAAGGCTAGAGAAATATTACATTTTGTCTGGACTTCAGTTTGAAAAAGCTTTATACACCTTTGCCAACCAAAAGAATAGTAACTGGCAAACCTGGAACATTGGATTGAAGAATCCAAAAAGGAAATTTCACGCAGTGACAACAATGCTCCAAACAGCTGAATTCATACCACTAAAACAGGCACATCCAACTCTCAGGAGACTGTGAACTACTCACATTATAATTTTGGAACACTATTGAAATTGCAGAGTTTTGAGAAACTAAAAGATAAGATGCGAGACTGGCTTCATTATTATCAAATAATGGAAGTTTATAAGATGGACAGGAAAATTGGCTTCCAGGTGGAAAAATCAAAATTGGAAACAGAACTGCTAGAACCCAATACAAAGAATTTGTCAAAAATGTATAACTTGTTGCTGAAATGGAATACGCAGGATGAAACGGTGAAATCGGTCATGATTAAGTGGGCACAAGACATTGGTCATAACATTATGTTTGCTGACTGGGATAAGTTGTGGACCACCGGTATGAAATTTACGGCATGTAATGCCTTAAGAGAGAATATTATGAAAATGATTTATAGGTGGTACATGACACCAGCCAAGCTTGCAAAAATTTATCATTTGCCCGATAATAAATGTTGGAAATGTAAAGAAACTGAAGGAACTTTCTTTCACCTTTGGTGGACGTGCCCAAGGATTAAGGCTTTCTGGGAAATGATCTATAATGAACTGAAAAAGGTATTTAAGTACACTTTCCCTAAGAAACCAGAGGCCTTTCTCCTGGGCATAGTCGACCAATTGGTATTAAAGAAGGATAGAACATTTTTCATGTACGCCACAACAGCAGCAAGAATACTCATCACAAAGTATTGGAAGACACAGGATCTACCCACCGTGGAAGAATGGCAGATGAAGGTGATAGAATATATGGGACTGGCAGAAATGACCGGCAGAATCCGAGACCAGGGGAGAGAGACAGCGGAAGAAGATTGGAAGAAATTTAAGGACTATCTCAAGAAACATTGTAAAATTAATGAATGTTAGAATGACGTTGGTTTAGAAATTACATGGTTTTCAGTGGTAATGGACAAGTAAAATGAAAAGAAAGTTTAAAAATTAAGTTAAAATTAAGGGTAAGGATTTGTTGAAGAAACAAAACTGAATTTGGAATACAGAGAGGGGAGGTATGGGGAAGTCGGGAAAGTAAGGTACAAGAAAGTAAGGGTTTGAAATTATACTTGTTTTCTCTTTTTCTGTTATTTTCTTTATTTTTTATATTTTGTGTATTGTTATTATGATAAAATCTAATAAAATTTCATTAAAAAAAAGAACTACTCACATTATAAAAATACTAGCTGTGATCTACCCATTGTTACTGACAGGCAATGTTGTTGAGTTTTTTAGGAGAGCCAAGGCTATTGAGCTCTTATTTTGGGGGGAGGGGAGAATACGTCACACAATCTACCACAATCTACCATAGGTGTTCTGCGATCTGCCAGTAGATCATGATCTACCTGTTGGACATGCCTGCACTAAAAGACTGGAAAGATCTATGGTACAGGCCTTAGTATGTGCCTCAGCAAAGTCACAGGCTCCATTTTAGAAAAAAGCAAATAAAAAATAAAAAATAAAAGGAGGCATTGGCCTAAAATCGTAAAATAAACTGTTTATGGGGAAAGCTTAGTATATCAAACCATCTTCCAAAATATATATAATTTCACCTCACCTTCTGTGGGACCTTTCTGAGAAATGCCACCATCCCTATCCAAATTTTCAATGTTTCTTCTGTATTTCTAAAGTTGTTGCCACCTGAATCAAACCCTCAGAATTCAAAATCACTTTTGCTTTGTATGAAATACTATGATGATTAGAGCTCAGCCAAAATTTCTCTGGAGACATTTTTTTGGGGGGGAAAGATGATGATGATGATTTTCTAAACCCCTCTCTTAAAAAAATCTGAAAGCCACCATGAAGCATTTTCTGTAAATACTCTTTGTATGTTTGGTGGCCAACATTCCCCCACCCCACAATGCCCTAGTGCAAGGTCAAAGGCAATATGGACTGCCAACGCAGTGACTTTTCCAACCATTTGTAGTAGGGAGGGAGAAGAATCATGGGGCTGGTGGAGAAAAAGGCTGCTGCCATTGCCAAATGGTGGTCCCACCTCCAAGTGAGAGTTGAATAACTGCTCTGAATGATCCTCCTCCAATTCCTCTGCCCATAAATCGAGTGGAAAATACATCATACGGACAACTGTGGGAAATACAAGGATATCACAGTACTTGGATTAAAACAACCAAATAATTAGAGCAATGAAGACCTATGCTATCTGGTGAAATTGGCACGATTTTTGCCCAAGGCACACTGTAACTGGAATGAGCGGGAGCAAACCACATTCTTCTATAAGCGATGTTTTTGGATTATGTAGAAACCTGCCTTGGTTAATAGGATTTCACTAGATGATCTCAAGGCCCCATCCATCCTATAATATTGAAATTGTTCAACTGATATCTGCAGAATTAGAATGCTTGCTTGTGGAAGGGAACAAACCTGGTTTCTTTATCCATATGAGAATGTATAGATCCTATAGATCCAAGAAACATAACAACCACTTCAAAACTTCTGACATACTTAAAGTTTCCTTTACTTTGCCCCTTACTTTCTTTTGTTCTCTTTAACATGTGACCCCACAACAGGAAGTCTCCCCAGGCCTATAGATAAAAGATTTATGAGGCTATTCATTCAAATCACATTTGCAAGTTCCACCTTTGAACTATACTGCAGATCATCAATTTCTTTAGTGGAAAAAAAAGATAAACCCTACCTTCCAGCTTCTTTTTTAAAACAACCAAGGGATCTCATCATTTATGATACTGTATGTCAAAGTTGAAAAGTACAGGGAGGAAAAGTGGGAAGATCATAGATATGTCTGTTTTGCCACACGTCCACCCTTTGTAAACCACACTTGGGATGAGCACACACAGTACACACACACACACACACACAGAGAGAGAGAGAGAGAGAGAGAGAGCACTCAATTACAATACTACAAGCATGAACTGAATTAACTAAAAAAAAATTAACTATCACAAAATACAGTGATTGCCAGAAACTATTAGACAAACTAATGGAAGGTAGTTCTATCACCATCTATTATCCATGATAATTAAATGGAAATTTCATATTAAGAAAAACAAAATAATGTGTCTTTTTGAAATAACCCTTAAAATCAGATGTGGGGGAAAAGGTCACAGGCAATAGCTGTTGCCATCATGCCCTGCTGATAAGCTTTCCAAAAGTGTCTAGAAGATCATTGTTCACTTGATGAACCCTTGTTTTGACAAAACATGAACTTTCTTTCAACAAATTCATGTTTTCTGCTATAATAGGAAGAATATTCTTGATGAAGAAAACCTGAATAGCATCCAACACAGAAAGAAAATAGAAGCCTCATGCAGAATAAAGTGCATTTAGTGTCATTTCTAAGGAGAGACTTCTAAGAATGGAAATCGGACATTTGCGGTACACCTATGTGACTTACACATATTTCAAAATCAAACATGCCATTTAATTTTAAAAGTAAAATCAAAACCATATTTTAAAACACTTGCATTTTTCAAATGTGCTATAATACATGGCTGTTTCGTACTTCCTTTCCTTTCCTCAGGCATGCAAGAAAAATAAGAGGGAGAGGAGACAACAAATGAGAGCAGCTATTCAAGATCAGGCATGAGCACCAGAATCCCAGCTGACATCTTACTTCCCTCCCTCCCAAGCCCTACACCAATATACACCACATGGGGGAGCAGGGGGGGATTTTAAAATATGAACCATGGAATGCATCCCACCATTATCAGATTCTGCTTCTTTGTACCATCTGGTTGAAAAACTAATGTTCTTCCTTTATACACAAACATTTTTAGGATACAGAAGTATTAGCTCTGAACAGAATTAGAAGTCATTTAAGGAATATTTATTGCAAATACTAAAATCTTTTTAAGTAAAATCCTGTTTCCATTTTCCTCCACTATTAGCTACCGCCTTGTGATTAATACGCCCCCCCCAAAAGCGGAAGGACGTGTGGATCCAGAATTGGCCCCCACAATCACTTACAGACTCACTGTTAAAACCATGTTTATGGAAGATAATCTTACTTGGCTATGAGTGCTCGCCAAAAAAGAAGAAGAATACATTCATGCTTCCTTCCTCTTTCCCAAGCAAATAAGTATTCCAGCTTGATTCCACTGTCATTGTTTCTGTTGCAAAGGCACCGTGTGGCCCATTTGTGGAGTGTAATTTAACAATGTTGCTTACAAATCGAACTTTCCCCATTTGTGGTTTTCAAAACAGCGATTTTCCTTCATTATATATCACTGCAGTTGCAGTACAAGCTTCCTTTCTGCCCACCCCTGGGAATATTTACTGACCAGCAGGAAATTACACAAAACATTACACAAAAATATGTATGTACACAATGCATGAAGCTAATGACTTAGGTAGGTAATGGATACTCAGGCTACACTGTGCCTTTCAGCCATTTCAAATGCAGCATCTGTGTACAGCAAACCTGTGGGGTGCTGTTCCAAAAGAAGGCGGTTCATAATATAAAGTGGTCTGCATTTGGTAGGCCAGTTTGGTAGGTCAGTATTACAGGCAAGCGGCACTGGGGAATTCTGCAGTGACAGGGCCAAGGACTCCCCAAGAGCATAGCCCTTGTTCATTTCAGTGATGGTTCATTGGAGAAGTTACAATACACATATATTAGAACTCTTTCTGTCACACACAGGCACAAATACACTCTGAGAAGTCACTGCATTGGCTCCCATTTTTTCCACTTTAGTACACCAGAGTATGCAAAACATATCTAGGGGAAAAAATTAAGTCATTTTGTTTGTTTGAGATAGTCCTTTCACATTACCAAGAGGCCAGGGTGTGTCTGGAGCTGCCCTGATGAGCTGGGTGCTGCATGGGATCATATATCAGTTATGCCATAGAAACACATAAGAAGAGCCTGCTGGGCTCAGACTAAAAGGTCTCTCCAGTCCAGCATTCTGTTCTCACGCTGCTCAACCAGGTGCCCAGAGGAAGCCCACAAGCAGGAGACAAGTACAACAGCATTCCCGTCGATGCTCAGAGTGAATGCTGTAAAGCTGAAGTAAAAATAAAAGCTACTTTCAAACTTCATTCCAGTGTTCTATTTGTCCCATGTTTCAATGTGCTTACTCTGTGGAAAGAGAAGCTACAATTATTGGTATTTTCTCATCAAGGTGAATATTTTAGCGATCACCATATCAAGGACATGCATTACAAACCCTTTCTTCTTTGAAGAATGGCACGCAACACTGTCTCCCTAGCTTCACTGAACTCTCAATTTCCTACCATCAGCGGTGTTGAAAGTATTATCAGAGACCAGCCATTTTGCTGGTTTCTCTCAAATCTTCACTGAAAGGAAATTCTTTGTGTTAAACCCTGATCCTTGAACAAGGCACTGGAAGTCAGCCGAGCAGTTTGAAGAGTGAAGATTCACTTTGGCAATGTCTTAAAAAAAGAAAGAAAAAAGAACCACCTCATTTTGCATATGTTTGATACTAGGATGGCAGGAGAGGGAGAGAGAGAAACAGCCTGGCATGAACGAAAGTGATGATCCAAGGTTTCACTGACACATCAGTGCACATTAATACACTTTGCCATTTCCTTTAGCATGTGACAGTCTACCTAGCCAGAGGACAGCTTGGGAAAGAGAAAGAGAGCTGCCAGTCCCTCTTCTAATCCAGGACAAGTGACAGCCAAGTTACGCTCAGTGAAACTGCAACATATCAACAGCTCTATCAGGCTAGAGGCACATTTTGACATAATAATGAACGGCTGGGAATGAGCTACTTTTATCTAGGTCAGAATGAGAGATCACAGAATGTTGCAACATGTTAGTGGAACACAGGAAGGGTGGGGGGAGAGGACATCACAGCAAAGCATTCAGGATCACCGGGAGAATTTCCTAACAGTGTGAGGAGACAAATTCATTAAATCTCTTGACATCAGCTAATTTTTTGTCACCCAAATGAAAGGCAATTACTCATCTGGCACATTTCAACACTGTGGCACCAAACTCTGATTCTGGTTCAAACAAAGAAGATGAAACATATTTCATAGCAACTTCATTTGTAAGGAAATGCTAGACAGAAAAGGAGTAAGAAACGGGCGTCTCTGATAGCTAGAGCTTGGTACACACATCCGCAGACATTTACAATAGGCATGCTTCTGCAGAGAATGTGAAGCAAGAGATCAGGAGAATACATTCCATTTTAAAGGCGGAGAGAGGGAGAACTGCCTGCTACTTGGACAGGGGGTAGAATAGTGTGGAAGAGAGTGGCTGCCTTTAAATATATATATTTTCAGTGCAATTCAAGGAATGATGGAACTGGTTTTCTATACATGAAAATGCAAACAGATTTTGGAAATGGATTAAATATCATTCATCATTAACCGGAATTTGACAACACAGGTGGAAAATAAACCTATGAAATGAGAAAGCATAAGGTCATCCCAGCATTCTTTACAAATTAATTGTAGTAAAGCCACAATCCTAAACAAATTTACTTGCAAGTGAGCCTGCAATCCTAATCCCACTTCTCTGGCCATAAATTCCACTGAATTCAATAACACGTACTTCTGATTAGACATGTTGGGATTGTCTAAAAGGTCTGTTCCCCCTAACAAAAATCCTGCCTATGCCCAAACATGCCACTAACATGGCTGTTAATCACCACTGTGATTTATTATTTAGATTATTTATTTATTATTTAGAAAGTGCCTAGTATGTGCTTGGGGCTGTTTAGAAATTAAAAAACGATTTTAAAACCAACCTAGTCCCTGCTTCGTCCAGTTGGCAATCTGAAAGGTAAGCCCCGTTATATCAGCAAACTTACCCCAGAAGTCAAGAGTAAGGGGCCCTGAGAAATCAGGGTAGTGTTGCACATGTTCCCACTCCTTGAGCAAGTATTTATCTCTGTGATTTAAGAACTGGGGTGTTAAAATATTCTCTTGAATCTGTTCCAGCTGATGAAAGTGGCATTTACTCTCTTCCTGCCACATGAAGATCTCGACCCTTAAATCTGGCATTAAAAAGTAAACTTTTTAGGAAAAGGAGGAATCGGCCTTAGGCTGCAATTTTTCACTGAAGTCATTGTGTTAAAAGTCTGTGGAGCTATTCTCCAGTTTGTAGGATATAGATAAAACTGTGATATGCATCCTATTAACCACATCATTAACAATGAATGGATAAATAAATACATTTCAATGAGAAGGGCATCAAATATTGTAACGCAACACCATACATTTTCTCCATTGTTCCCAACAGAGAGCTGGAAGTTAATTCAAAGCCCACAAGTTATACTATGCCCCTGTGAACACCCGATGCACGCTACACACGTCCACACTCCCAAGGTGGTTAATTGAAACTGTTGCATGTAGATTGTGTGGAAAGAACTTGTGGAGAGAGAAGAAATGCGAGTCTAATTTATCTGTGTACCTGCATTGGTCTAGTACCTATTAGCACAGCAAAGGGATAGGAAACCTTTGACCCTTCTGGTGTTTTCAGGCTTCAACTCTCATCAGCCCCAGCTAACTTGGGAAGTGGTCAGGGATGGTGTGAGTTGTAGTCCAGCAACACCTGATTCCCCATCCCTGAGAAAAGCAAAACCAAGATGGTCATTGTTGGCACAGCCCCAGTTACTGCTTAATCTGCCCATGGTTCTCCCCATCTATATGTACCTTATTTTTCAGGCAACTGATTCTGCACGCCCGACTTGGTTTCAAGATGCTGAGATGGAGAAGATTTTGTGCAGATGTAATCCAGATAAAACATCAGAAGACGTCCGTGTCAGAAAGACAATCACAAAAATGGGCTCTGTATGTATATTTATCATTATTTCTGACTATGAATTATTTACTCACAGCACAGTAACAGTAGGAACCGCTATCCTGAAATTACCTTACAGACTCAGATTCCTTAACTGCTGAGGAATGGAAGAAACACATGGAATAGTATTAATATGCTTCCATGTCAGTTTGGGTCTTGGTCTCTTTGCTAAGGCTGCCAATAGGATGCCAAGATTGTGCCAGTGTGTGTGTGTGATCTGCTTTCTGTCACTTCAGTGATGTCAGGCAATCATAAAACACAGTTTAACTGGCTGGTTAGGTTGACTTTATGGCTTCTCAGCACCGCTGGGGTAGTTAAAAGCAGACATAACATGTCAGTAAATCCAGCCCATGGGAGATCACTGCTGCCAAACGCCAAGTCTGCTTTGCAATACAAACAGTTGTTCATTGAAAACTAGGGCTGAGCCCAACCTCCTCCCAACACTGGCCACCAAATAACCAGCAGATGGCAGTGACACTTGGCAACTCCCTGCCCGGCTGGGATTCATGCCAAGAGCCAAGGAATGTAAGGCCCTGATCCTATTACCCATCCTCTGAGCTATAGTCAGTCTCCATCTGGAAACAAATGCAAAGATTCACACAGCTTTATTTTCAAAGGCAGCAAAAGTAATTACGAGGGGGCTTTTTCTCGTTGTTGTTGTTGTTTAGGAAGGAAAAGGGAGGGTGGGGGAAGCTCACCAGACCAAATATCTCATTTCCTTTAAAATAATCTCTCTCTCTGCAAGTGTAACAGACTGTACAGACATTTTACAAGAATAAACCAGCTTTTGGGATTCTTATCTACAAATTGAAGAGCCTGGGGATCCTTAGTGCAAACTACCGCTGACCCGCAGCTTCTAAATCGGTAAACTTTGGATAGCCTAAGCGGTCCATTAGAGTCAAACAGATGTCCTCAATCTGCTTAATTTCCTCGCGAGGCATCTCACGTCGCCAAGCCTGGATGCTGGCCGGGGAGACCTCTCCTTCGTAAGGAAGGTAGAAAAGGTTGGTGGATGTGGCAAATAGGATTTGGTTTAAGCTAGCGGGAGACAGAGGGATGCCCAGAAAGGCATAGATGGATTCGGCCACCTTCTGGGGGAAGTTGACTAGGTCTTCGAACTTGAGCAGCCGGTAATTCTCCGCCAGCAAATCCCCATTGAGTCTCAGGGCTGCCGCTGTGTTTGCCAGCCACAAATGGGACATCACAGAGACAGCGTTTGAATTTGAATCGGAGAGTTCCTCCCTCAGCGATTCATATTCAAAAGCATAGCCTGCATTTAAACTACACTTTTCTTTCCTGCCCTCTGCTTTAAACAGCATCGCTAAGCGCTGGGGAACCTTCCTCAAGGAGTAAAGGCTCGGCTGGCTTTTGTGCAGTACTGAGTAGATCCATGCCCGGGGGTCTCGTACTACATAGAGCGCTCTCAAGGAAGGGCCTATGATTTCTTGAAAGAAAGGCAGCTTTAATGTCCAGCTCCCACTGCTCAGGCTAAGCACGGGGCGTGCATTGGGATAAGAGGCTATGTGTCTCCTGAGCTCCCTAATGTAATCAGCATCTTTCTCTGAACTCCCTCTCAATCGGCTTCTTTGCTCTGCTATGGATTCTCTTTTTCTGGGCCGCCGCTTTTTGTCCTGTCTGGCAGCAGGATGCTGCGCAGACTTACTTCTGCTGGTTTCATGTAAATGGATATTCTGAAGGTGGAGTTTCGTGTCTTTGACTAGGGAATGCAGCCAGCCCTGGAAGAGCCGGAAATGGCCGCTCTGAACATCGGATGCCTTCCACTCGCAGGCATCGACGAAGGAGTCAATCTCAAACTCAGCTTCGGGCACGTCAAGGTAGCCTGAAGGGATCCTGATGTATAGGAAGTCACTGCTGTTGAAGAACAGCTGCTTCAGGATTTCCGCACCTGAGCTGGGCAGGGAGGTAATGACCACATCAGGCAAACTCACAGGGTGTGCCTGGTCCTTCGCTGTGCTGTGCTCCGCACTCATTGCGTCGCTGCTCCACTTTCCGCAGATGGGCTGAGTGCAAGAGCTCCACACATCAACCAGCTCGACAAACCACAACGTGATGACCAGGATGAGGATCCAACGCAAGAGTCTGCTGAAGGAAATGTAAAAGTGCCACTGGAAGGCCAGCAAAGCCAAGCTAATCCCTAAGATCAACCCTGCAATGACATTCACTTTAAATCCAAAGGGGAAAGCGATCCTGTTACTGGGTGCCTCTTTTGCTACAGTTTCGGTGCCCAGGCCAAACCTCGTCACCTTTCCCTGAGTGGCTACCTTGGCGTAGCCACCAAAGCCTAAATAGCTGAACCTTGTCCTCAGATTTAGATAGTCTGTAACGACAGAGAGAACTGTTTCTGTATTGTTGACATTGAGAGAAATCTGATACCCTGATCGGGCATCGTCAACAAACCTACAGCTAGAAATATTGACGTACGGCCCATAGAAAATGTAGGCAATCCTTGCTACAGTGGTCTTTGCAGAGAAAGTGACATTTACAAACTGAGTCCAGCGCTTTTTGAATTCGGCCGCCTGCTCTGCCTCTTGTATCCTAGCGACAGGGCTATTCCCATGATGGTCGAACCAAAACATTTTATAGTGGGCATCCCAGACGTCCATCATGGCTCCATTATATTTGCTCATAAATTTATATGGTACGTATTTAAAGTCAATGTCAAGGTTATGAAAAAAGGCACTGATGGAGTCAATGGGAGAGTCCTCCTCTTTCTCCACATGGTCCACCACTAGCAACATTTGAGGATTCAGCAGGAGCAGAGAACGGTACACGCTTTTCAGCTTCATTGCTGATGAGTAGGCAGGCGCTGCCTCACCACTCACAAACATCATCTCCTCGTGCTGAGATGATGTAATGATCTCACCAGCAGCTTCCCCAACTTCATCCCCAGTCCACTTAAGCCACTGTGTGCATTCTCCAAGCTGACCCTCCCAAGGCTGATTGCACTGGCTTGTGGGAGATGGAGCAAACACCAGGACGTTATTCAGGTGGCTCAGCTTGGGGCCATAGAGGGCCTCGGAGACAAACACCTGCCCATTAGGAGCAAAGGTAAAAGAGTTCTGATCTGGATGTTCATGGCCTGGGTTGAAGCTTCGCCACCCATCAATCCAAGAATAGGGCTGAAAATGGACTATGTCATAGACAGCACGGCCACCCAGCTTCCCAGATTTAAAAGAAACAAAGGTATTTGTCTGAGCGTTTGGCAAACCTGCTCCGTACGTAACTACCCCCCAGTTAGGGAACACATGCATTTTAGGAGTGCCGTAATCAGGTGGAGGGTGGGGAGTTAACCCTGGGTCGTACCATATGTACTCGGTGTGAAGCGTGCTCCACCTCTGGGCAGTGGAGGGCACCATTGGACCGTCCTTTGGGCGGTGCTTTCTAATTTGTTGTGCAAGCCAATTGCCTACCCCACTCTTCAGCACAAATTTATCCAGGAAGACCAGCTGGCTTTCGGGGCCGTAAAACCAATTGTAATTTGAATCGGCTATGCCGACAGTCCTCTGGAAGCCCGGCAGAAGGGTGGCGTAGTAAAACCAAAAGTGCATTTTGAGCCAGTGGTTTTCGAGGTTGTTAATCCCAAAGTGGCGCTGCGCCAGAAATATATACTGAGTGATTGATTTGGCGGTGTAGCTACCATAAGCCACGCCTTCGTCCAAAGAGCCATCGACAATGTGGTTGAGCAAAAACATGGTTTTCTCCATCACGTCCACCACGGCGTGTTTCCAGGCATTTGCTTGGGACTCTAGGCCCCCTCCAGTGACCAGGGCTCCAATGAGCAATGCCAGCATGTTAGTGGCCTGGTGGTTATGAAGAAGTTGCTTGCCCCAGGAACGGACTTTGGAATACTCATACATTTCCTCAGTCACAGCCCATATCTTGGCGAAGTATTTTTGCCTTCTGACATCATCCAATGAGGCATATAAAAAATCAAAAGCGGTGGCAAAGCCAGTTAAGGAGTGGCCCAGAGGAACTTCGTCTCCTGGGGCATTCTCCACCAGCCAGTCTTTGTATCCAGCCATTCTGTCCATATATTCTAGCACAAAATCAAAGGCAGCTTTATCTTCCGGGCACAGGAGGCAGTAAAAGGCTAAAGGAGGGAGATTGTTCCCATATATCTCATTCCACTTGGCAGCGAAATCAGCATGCTTGGGGGGAGGGAGGTAGTACGATGGACTGGACAGCATCACTGACACCGCATTTCTGAGGGCTCTGAAGAGGTGGAGATGGCTGGTGTGAGATTTCTGTCTCAGCGCTGGGAGCTCTTCAGCACTAAAATATAAGCTTGGGTGAAGCCCGGCCTTTTTCGTCTTCTGACTAGTCCTGAAATCATCTAGCCTCTGTTTCTCATACGGATCCACATCCTCTGTAAAAGTCACCCAGTCAGAGTAATTGCTCACAGACTCTTCAAAAGTGGAGGCTGCCAACATCACTAAGGCTAGAAATAAGGAATGTCCTGTAAACATTAGAGCCATGATCCATTAGGCAGTTTCCTCCCTTCGGGCATACACCTCTTTCAAAAAAACAAAACCACTGTTCAGATTTCAAACATGAATCAGACTCGCCAGCGTGGGAAAAATACACTTGAAAGCTTTTTACGCGAACCCAGGCGGCAGTAGTGGAGGGGACCTTGTGCTACTAGGTACACACAGTTCTGAGCTGAAGCGATCAGTTGATACAGCACTGGAAAAACGCTGGCGTTCAGGCGCTTAGACTAGAAACCCTTTGGCCACGCTGAAAAGTGTTTTTTGCCCAGAGGGCTAAAAACAATGAAATCTTTCACTAGTTTCCATGTACATCAGACTAACAAGTAAATTTGATGGCAGAAAGGATGTCTATTGAACCATGAAGAAAAACACATCCAGGGTGTTACTCGTGGAAATGTTCATATTTAGTTTTGTTTTTTAAAAAATAAATAAATCATTGATTTCTTCTGTTGTGATAGGATGGCACTGATACAATACATTTACAGCAAATGAGGAAACAAATTGAATTTAGTGCCAAAGATATGAACTAATGAGTTCAAGTTGCCCTCTTCTGTCCCATTCTCTCCTAGTTCACACACATCTGCAGTTTGTCCTTTATTTTGGTGGGGAAGGGATACTCAGCAAAACGTCTCCATTGGCCAATTTTGGCAGAGCTGCCATCCTTCTTGCACTTGCTAACCTCCAGTTGTGAAAACTCTGTTGGGTTTGATGATCGTCTAACAGACTCGCTGCTTTCATGTCTCCTTTCATTATCTTCAGGTCCTCATCAGTCTGCGAAGCCAGACCCTGTCTCTGATTTTCAATTAGTTCTATTGCCTCATCACAAAGCCAAATTAAAAATACGAAATGGGATGCACAGATAGCTGGCTCTGGAATCTGTTCGCTTTGCATGTTGATCTCCTCTGTTAAAACAAACAGACAAACATGTGTCCTTCAAAATGTACAAGAAAAGTGTTCATATGATAGCCAATTACTGGTTTTGTTTTTTAAAGATCATCTCACTGTAAATAGTTTTTCTACATATTCATGCCAGAAGTAATATGATGTTAACTTTTTAACTGTTTTTAAAATCTACTTTTTAATATATTTTACTTCTAAATGAATAACTGTTCAGTATTCAGAAAATCTCATAAATTGATGTAATGCTTCATTTAGTAAAGCACTATTTTACTAGTTAAGCAAAATAGCCTTCCTTCAAAAGCACAATCTGGACTGCTATTTGCCTGTCATCTTCAAACATAACAGAACTAACAAAAGTTGTTGTTGTTGTTTTAACACCAAGCTGTTCTACAATTAAGACACCCATTCATGTCTCTGTACACTGCAACCTGCAACACAAACGGCTTTTTCTTTTTCAAAGGCAAACTTTACAATTAAAAAAATCCCGCAATGCAATCGTTGTGCATAACTGTGTACATTTTGCATTTCGCTGCAAAAAAATGTGCCCCCATCCTCTCTTCACCTGAGACTTACTAATCGAGATAGTCCCTTGCAAGTCACCAGAGGGCGCTATGAGCCAATTAGTATACCCCCCAAATACATGTCTCCGGGCTGAAGAAGTTAGAACAAGTTTTTCTTTGCCAACAGCTGCAAATATTTAAAAGTCATCGCCAACAGGAGGTCGGCCGTACAGAACCAAAGAGAGAGAGAGAGAGAGAGAGGAAAAGATCTCATGCTCTCCCTTTACATTGTTTAACAAACGTTTTTAAGAAAGACGTACCTTAAAAAGCAGCCTACTTTGGGGGTCGGGGGTCGTATCCCATCAGCAATTATGCCAGTATATCAAGGGGAAACAGGAGTAGAACTATCCGGTTGCCACATCGCTCCTTTCTCTTCTTCTCCCCTCCTCTTCTAGCTCGATTTGCATTCGCCCGGTTTCGTTTTAAGTAGCGAAGCCTGAACTTCAGCTGCCCATCGAAAGGCTCTGTCCCCAAACCTGGGTGCCGACTGTCATTTCTTCCGTTCCCATCCTTTGCTCTCTCCCCCTCTCCAAAAAAGAAAAAAAAGTGCAATGATGCTGCTACTACGTCTGAGTTCGAACTTCCATCAAGCCAGCTCCGAAACGACTTTCCAAATGGGGAAGAAGGCAGCCAGTGTCAACCAAGAGAAAAAGTGGTGCTGCATGCAGAGAAAGGGACTCTTTTCTTCCTTTTTCTCGAGGAATCGCCACCAGCAGCCTGGAGCCGTCTTCCAGATACAACTCCTGCAAAGAACTTGACTCCCGCCGCGGCGATCCCCGGACGAGGGATGCTGCTCGACCCAGGGAAGACTCCGCCGGAGGCTTCTCCGGCTGGGACTCCGCCGCGCTCCTTCCCGCTCCGGCTGCTGGCTGGCGGCGGCGGCACCGGCGTCTGGCTCCTTCGCTCAGCTCCGCCGCTGCGGTCGGCAGTTCAGGCAGCCGAGAAAGCAGCAAGAGCCGAGGCGGCGGCGGCGGCAGCAAATCTCTCAAGCCAGGCGGAGCGAGGGCGGGTCTTGCCGCTGCCTTCGCCAGAGCAGGAATGTGCTCATTTTCAGCTCAGCTTTGTAACGCCTGCTGGGCGCCCCCTTCCCACTGAGCATGTGCAGAGGCCGCGCACACATGCTCCGCGCCAGACGGTGAAGCCGCTGCCCTTAGCCTGCCCTGAGCTCAGCTCTTTGCAAGCGCAGGGAGGAAAGGAAGGTGGTTGGGGGCAAGACATTGGAAATGGGATCAGAGGTGTTAGGAGGGTGAGAAAAGGTGCGAGCGAGCGAGTCGAGAGGGGTTATTGCTTTGATCTAAAAGCCCTTCCCGAATGTTTATGCAGGCTGAGATTTAACAGCCTCTCCAGGGTTAAGTGGAAATACAGTGTTTAGGAAATTCCGAGGTGTCCTATCGCCAAATCGTCATCGTGTCCTATCGCCAAATCTTCATCTTCATCCTAACCAAGAATGCAGAGCAAATTTAAGAAGCAAAAGTTGCTGTGTTGGTCCATATGGGGAAGGGGAGCAATGCAAAAGCCACATTTCAGCAATAATGGTTTGGGGGACCAGCTTTTGAGTTCTTCAGCAGTCTTCATCAGGGTGGATGAACCCTGATACTACTGAGCAAGATGGACCAATGACCTGACTCTTTGAGGGAACTTAATATGTTCTTATGTCATCGTAATTACTGAAATGATTGCTGCTCTTTCATTTGGTGGCCTCTGTGTCACTCGATCTAATGGTAGGGCTGACCCTACTTCACATTCTCCCTGCCCCGCCCCCCAGCAGATGGAACAGAGCGGGTGGCACTGTGGTCTAAACCACTGAACCTGTTGGGCTTGCTGATCAGAAGGTTGACGGTTTGAATCTGTGTGACGGGTGAGCTCCCGTTGCCCTGTCCCAGCTCCTGCCAACCTAGGAGTCTGAAAGCATGCCAGTGCAAGTAGATAAATAGGTACTGCTGCAGTGGGAAGGTAAATGGTGTTTCCATGCGCTCTGGCTTCCGTCATGGTGTTCCATTGTGTCAGAAGCAGTTTAGTCATGCTGGCCACATAATCCGGAAATCTGTCTGTGGACAAACGCCTGCTCTCTTGGTCTGAAAGCGAGATGAACGCTGCAACCCCATAGTCATGTTTGATTGGACTTAACCGTCCAGGGGTCCTTTACCTTTTACAGAACCTGGAAGATGCATTGAGCCATCATGGCTCATAGTCACTGATTGACCCCTCACCCATGTATTTGTCTAATCCCATTTAAAAGTCATCTAAGCTAGCGGCAGTTGTCAAATCTCATGGCAAGGGTTACTTATACGCAGCTAGTAATCGGAGAAAAATGAACCTGTGGTACTGAAATCAGAGGCCAAAATATGAGGCCAAAACAGAGGCTAATATGTCTGTTTCAGGTGTGAGGAACATTTTCAGCCCCATTCCCTTCAAACTTCTGGGGCTCACATGCCGGTGGGGGGCGGGGCGGCTCAGAGGTAAAAGTGGGAACTGAGCAGAGAAACAAATGTGAATCTTACCTTTGGATGGGAGGCTAGTTTCTGCACACATTTTCCTCCACTGAGACAAGCAAGAAGCATTTCCAGAGATCCTCAAGGGGAGTTCAAAGCAGGGAGAGTAGTAATGGGGTGTGGCTTGAGGAGAATCCCAAGGGCCAGAGGACAGGGAGGAATATTTGGTCCCCACATCTGGGGTTTCCCATCCCTGTTTTAGAGCCCCCTTGAGGGAAAAGTAAGAACCTCTCACAATATCAAACACATCATTCCACAGCCTTTTGGGATTCACAGTGCGGTCTTGCTTCTTGCAGCTCATCTGACCCAACATCCCATAGTGAAGGCTCCAAGACTGAGGTGTCAGCTGTGCAATGCAGGATGGGAACTCAACCCTGCATCTGTCACACAGCCTTCCCCAAACTGGTGCCCTCCAGATCTTTAAACTACAACTCTCAGCAACCTGACAATTAGCCATGCTGACTGGGGATAATGGGAGTTGTATTGCAAAACAATGTATGGCAAAACAATGTATTGCATGGCACCAGATTGAGGAAGGCTTCCCTCACATATGTGGCCTGGAGGCTCTGCAAGGCTTTGAATGTGAACACCAGTGCCTTGACTGGAGTTTGGAAGCTAACTGGCAGCTGGTAGAGTTGCTGACTTTCCGTCCAGCATCCTTCATTGGGTGACAGTGGTGTTTGTGAGTCACTGTGAAAAGGGAGCCCTAGCAGTCAAACCTAACGGTTTCAAGAGCAGAAAATAGCTTGAAAGGGTTTCAAAGACCTGAGGGGAGAGAAAAAGATGGGAAGAAGATAATAATGCCGCTTTCAGTTCTTAATATCAAGGACAAAAACTGTACAACGGGGGAACAGTCAGGTTCAAAACCTTAAAAGGAAACAGAAGGGCAGCAAAGAGCAATATAATTTAAAGTACAGATAGCTCCTTGTTTGTACCAGAAGGAAAGGAAGTTATAACGTAAAGGTTACCTTCAGACTGTTAATACTGTATCCATTGTTAGACCTACTCAGAGTAGACCCTTTGAAATTAATGGACATGACTAATTTAGGCCTGCTAATTTCAGTCGGTCTACTCTGAGTAGGAGTTAGCTGGCTACAGCGCTCCCTTTTTGTAGGAAGGGTTCATTTGAATACTGGAAATTTAGGTTTGCACAATTAAAAGTGGATTAAAGAGCTCAGGCACAAGAAGCCTACTTTTTCTTTTTGAAGGATCTTTTGCATTTAAGAAAGTGATGGGGAAATGCAGCGGCAGAGCTTCAAGCTCTGTCACGGGGGGGGGGCAGAGAGCAGGCAGGGGCAGGGCTGGTGTGCGTCCCGGGGGCGTGGTGTGTGTTCTGGGGGCGGGGCAGCAGCCGCAATGGAACCCCAACGGGATCACACTGCCGGGGGTGGTGTGCTGCCTCCCAGCACCCCTCTTCCTCCGCCAGTGGGAAAATGAACTACGGTAATAAGTGTGGGATAATCAACTGATTAACGGGGAGATGTGCAAGGAAATTGGGATGAAGCGAGGAGGGATGTGAACAAATCAAAACAAATGCTTAGTAAAGCTCAGACATTGTCTTTCCTTCGCATAAGCTTTGGGAAAACAAATCAGGATCAATGTTCAATAAACACATTTTCTCTGGGAGTGCCCTAAAATCTCCCATTGTAAATATGTGAGGAGTGGGGCATGGAGAGGTTGTACTTTGATGGTAGTGGCAATTGAAGGCCAAACATTTAACACTTAATGAGCATCATACAGTGATGTCTCTGGATTTTCCTTGACTTCAGATGAGGGGAGGGGGGTGTTGTTATCTAAGCCACAACACACAGGGAGGGGAGATTTATCACTGTCTCCCTCCAGCTATGATTGGGATTAAGACCCCCTCTCCTTGTGGCAAGGCAGTCTGGATAACAATGCCTGCCCCCCCCCAAAAAAAATATATGCAATGAAAATGAGTCTCAAGATGTTGCTGTAGGCATCTCGCGAAGCACAAAAATTAATTATTTTAAAGCTTTAAAATACCCTTAAAATACCTACAATGTAAAATCAATCTTCATTAAAACAAAAATACAACCTAAAACTAACAAAAGAGTATGAAAACATTAAAAAGCAAATAAAGCAGAGATTTGGGGGGTTCTTACACATAACTTAGGGTCCAGTTTTCTGGATCAAGGAAAAGCATTTGAAGCCACTGTCGACCATTGCTTCACCTCTGAATTACATTCCGCATTACAGGGGCAGCAGCAGAAAATGCCTGTTTTTGAGACACCGCCCTAGTGATATTCTGCAGGGTGCAGTGCATTTTGGCCCTGAGTGTCATGAAGTAGTGATCCTGTGAGCAAGTATCACTGGGTGGAGCCCCTCAGGCAGATGGTAACACTTAGCCCCCCAAGTGGGAGCCTGTGATGCAGCTGGCTGGTTGCCAGCATTCCCCAGCCCCTATAAATATTCAAGTTAACCTTCCGGAGCGGGAGAGAACATGCCGTGTTTTAGACTTGCTGTTTGATGTTCTGTAGCTGGTGCTGGAGAAGAAGCCAATCGAACCTGGTAACCCGTTCAATGCCTGTGTATGATTGATTAGTAGCTTGGAGGGAGGACTCGGGTAAGCGACCCCCTCCTTGGCACCGAGATGAATGGGAGACTTGCTTAGGTGTCACTAGGGGGCAGGCTGGGCTGGCACTTCTTATGCCGAGAGTATCTGCAAAGGCTTCCTGGAACCATTTCAAAGCAATTGTCTTATTCTATTGCTTTTGCACACTATCCCATTTGCAGAACCTGTTTTGTTGCTCTGCGGAGACCTCTCTTTGCTTTGTTTCATTTTCATCAGTTACACTGGGATGAAATTAGTCACTTGGTCAAATATTTAAAGACACTGGGCTCCAGGGGGTTCAGATCTTGTTCTTGGTATAAGCATCGCAGGCATCACTTTGTATCACACTAAAGGAGTGTGACACAAACTAAATTGGTGACTGGGCAAACATAGCCCCTATGCTGGGCTTGGGTCTTTTGAGAATATTTGTTGAAAAGCAACATTGCACATTCTTTTGTAATTCATGAGAATCTTTAATACAAATTATTTCAGAAAATGCTTTTATTAGTCTTACTATCCTTGCACTTATGCTTCACAAGCAGTATAATATCCAATTCCCATATAAAAGATGTCATGAGGTGGGGCTACAGGTGCAGCCCCACAGCCCCTTTCCTCAGCCTCTGAGGCAATAATGCAAGTCACACATGGAGGTGGCTTAAGAAGCATGGGTTTACTGCACGAAAAACCAAGTTAGCAAAATTCACAGTACAGTGCAGAAGGCGACATAATTACCATTTATTTATTTATTTATTTATTTAGGAGCGTTGTTAGTGTGAATGGAGATTGTACAGTGGTGCCTCGCAAGACGAAATTAATTCGTTCCATGAATTTTTTCGTCTAGTGAATTTTTCATCTTGCGAAGCACGAAATCCCATAGGAATGCATTGAAAATCAATTAATGCGTTCCTATGGTCAAAAAACGGGGACGCAGGTGGCGCTGTGGGTTAAAGCCTCAGCGCCTAGGACTTGCTGATCGAAAGGTCGGCGGTTCGAATCCCTGCGGCGGGGTGCGCTCCCGCTGCTCGGTCCCAGCGCCTGCCAACCTAGCAGTTCGAAAGCACCCCGGGTGCAAGTAGATAAATAGGGACCGCTTACTAGCGGGAAGGTAAACGGCGTTTCCGTGTGCGGCTCTGGCTCGCCAGAGCAGCGATGTCACGCTGGCCACGTGACCCGGAAGTGTCTCCGGACAGCGCTGGCCCCTGGCCTCTTAAGTGAGATGGGCGCACAACCCCAGAGTCTGTCAAGACTGGCCCGTACGGGCAGGGGTGCCTTTACCTTTACCTTATGGTCAAAAAAAGTCCAAACAAAGCCAAATTTGGTACAACAAGAGTTTTTTAAGTGCTCTTTAAAGTCACACATACTGTAAAGAGCATTTCAAAATTCAAACCCAGAATTTTTTTTAAAAAACAGCAGAGTGGCCCAATGGTCACAGAAAATCATAAAAATGCAGGGAAAAAATCACAAGCTTCCAGATTCTTGCAAACCCCTCCCCAACTGTTCCCCCAGCCACCCAGCACACAGAAATTCAAATCCAGAATTTTTTTGAAAAAATAGCAGAGTGGCCCAATGGTCACAGAAAATCATAAAAATGCAGGAAAAAAACACAAGCTTCCAGATTCTTGCAAACCCCTCCCCAACACCAAGTCCTTGAATTCCAAACACCCCAACCCAAAATCCAACCCCCCCCCTAAAAAAGTTTTAAAAGCTTAACTTACCAAATGGCTGCAAAAGAAGTTTTGGAAAAGCTTCAAAAATCACCAAAGTCTTTAAAAACCTCAAAAAAGGCTACTATGTACACTGCGTTCTATGAGTTGCTCCTCAAAGTCAAGTCGCAACTGTATTAATGGTGTTAAGAAAAAGGAAACAAACTTGCAAGACGTTTTTGTCTTGCGAAGCAAGCCCATAGGGAAATTCGTCTTGCGAAGCAGCTAAAAAAACGGAAAACCCTTTCGTCTAGCAATTTTTCCGTCTTGCGAGGCATTCGTCTTGCGGGGCACCACTGTACTACAAATGACTCAGTTGGTTTGGTTTCAAAGTAAACAGGCTGCTAATGTCCTACAGTGAAGCAACTTTTACTCAAAAGGATGTTGGCTGTTCTGAAACCTTCACATTACTCCCCACCCACCCACAGAAGAGGACTTAGGGATGGAAGAAGAATCTGCCTTAGTTGGATTCCAAAGCAGACTCACCTTATCCATCTGGGTGGATTATGACCTGGAACAGATCAGTGGCCCACTTCAGAATCCGCAGTTCTGCAGATTCCATTATGAGGTGATCCAGGGGTTCTGAATTGCCTCCATCTCCCCACCCCACCCTTTTATTTGTTTATTTAAAAATCGTGCAAGGAAAAATTGTATGGGGTGTGGGGAAAAGCATCTTTGTCCCCAGTGTTTGCTCTGATGGTTACTGCTGAAAGCTGAACTAAGCATCCATGGATGAAATGAAGAAGAAGAAGAGTTTGGATTTGATATCCCGCTTTATCACTACCCGAAGGAGTCTCAAAGCAGCTAACATTCTCCTTTCCCTTCCTCCCCCACAACAAACACTCTGTGAGGTGAGTGGGGCTGAGAGACTTCAGAGAAGTGTGACTGGCCCAAGATCACCCAGCAGCTGCATGTGGAGGAGCGGAGACGCGAACCCGGTTCCCCAGATTATGAGTCCACTGCTCTTCACCACTAAACCACACTGGCTCTCATTGTATTCTCTCTCATTGCATGCCATTGTATTCTCCTTAAAATCCTGATATTCTAATCACTACCCATCTGCATCTTTCCATACTGTGCTTCTAACCACCTGGTTAGAAAATTTCACAGTGGTGCAGAGGGCAAATGCATGGAAATAAAACCACGTTCGGCATAAACTTCCTTGCAGAGAACAACCTGTGAAGGGCCCTCTGGCAAAAGTGGTGCTGGAATTTCAAGCATTAGGTGATGTATTATCCTTCCAGCTGTACATTTTTTCCACATCTCTTAAGAGAAGGATGCAATTCAGTAAAGTGCACTTCTGCCTTTTAAAAGCAACATGTGTTGTGGACCCTTATATTTAATCAGGTCGCAAAGAAATAAATGAGTTACAGCAGCCTGGGAAAATAACTGAGGATCAGTGTGAAATCTTCAACTTGGGTAATAGCATGTTCCCCCCCCCCTACATATTATAACGATTTTAAACAGAGAGGATGCTCCCCCTCTTTATAACATAGCATGCTATTACATAGATGATGGGTAGCCGCCACATTTACTCTCAGGCTGCCGCATTAGCTTTGTACATTTCTAGGAGTGATTTATCGAGGAACCTTGGGAAGGTGTCAGCAAATTGTGCTATGTTGTGATCATTTTAAGTATTTCTCATGATGTGGTACTGACTAAAAAACCAGCTTACTTTATCACTATAGGCAAAGGACAGCTTGTGTTTGTTGCACTACCTTCTATGAAAAATGACATTTGATTTCACTTGCTTAATATGAAATTCCATAACCCACAGTGACAATCATTCTCATGCATTATTATTATTATTATTTATATACCATCCTATATGCCGATATAAGTGGATACTTATGGGGTAGAAAATAATAAATACAGCAAGTATGATGTAGTGGTCAACATGTTGCACTAGGACCTGGGAGACCAGGACTTAAACCCCATTCAGACATTTCACTGGTTGACCTTGGGCTAGTCACTGTCTCTTAGTCTAACCCATACGGGGTTACAGAGCTATTGTGAGCATAAAATGGAGAGCAACAAAACCATGTTGGTCACTGTGAGCTTGTGGAATATATAATATGGAATATAAATGGAATAAAAATAATGGCAACATGGTGGTAGACTCAATATGGCTAGTGCAGGCATGGCCAAACTCGGCCCTCCAGCTGTTTTGGGACTACAATTCCCATCATCCCTGACCACTGGTCCTGTTAGCTAGGGATGATGGGAATTGTAGTCCCAAAACACCTGGAGGGCCGAGTTTGGCCACGCCTAGGCTAGTGAATGTAAGCCAACATTGAGCAGTCACACTTTTCATTTTTACATATATACTTAAAATATATTGATAGATGATAGATAGATAGATGATGATAGATAGATAGATGATAGATGATAGATAGATAGATAGATGATAGATAGATAGAGATAGATAAATGATAGATAGATGATAGATTGTTGTTGTTGTTGTTGTTTAGTCATTTAGTCGTGTCCGACTCTTCGTGACCCCATGAACCAGAGCATGCCAGGCACTTCTGTCTTCCACTGCCTCCCGCACTTTGGTCAAACTCATGCTGGCAGCTTCAAGAACACTATCCAACCATCTTGTCCTCTGTCATCCCCTTCTCCTTGTGCCCTCCATCTTTCCCAACATCAGGGTCTTTTCCAGGGAGTCTTCTCTTCTCATGAGGTGGCCAAAGTATTGGAGTCTCAGCTTCAGAATCTGTCCTTCCAGTGAGCACTCAGGGCTGATTTCCTTCAGAATGGATAGGTTTGATCTTCTTACAGTCCATGGGACTCTCAAGAGTCTCCTCCAGCACCATAATTCAAAAGCATCAATTCTTCAGCGATCAACCTTCTTTATGGTCCAGCTCTCACTTCCATACATCACTACTGGGGAAACCATAGCTTTAACTATATGGACCTTTGTTGGCAAGGTGATGCCTCTGCTTTTTAAGATGCTGTCTAGGTTTGTCATTGCTTTTCTCCCAAGAAGCAGGCGTCTTTTAATTTTGTGGCTGCTGTCACCATTTGCAGTGATCATGGAGCCCAAGAAAGTAAAATCCCTCACTGCCTCCATTTCTGCCCCTTCTAGATAGATAGATGATAGATGATAGATAGATAGATAGATGATAGATAGATAATTTTTAAAGTCTTCCAGAAGCTTTTATAGCACATTACTTTGCACCACTGTTGAAAACTCATGCCACTGGTGAATAAATATTAGCTCCTGAAAGGACTCTCACACTCTTCAATAGCTTATAGATTTCATGATTAGTGGGATTCTAGTACAGTTGGCATACAGGAAAAAATTCTAAGACCATCAACATGAAGCACAAATGACTGAATAAAATTTGACAACTTCCAGAAGAGACATTTCCACCATGCAAATCTGCAGCTGGCTTCATCCAAATAAATATTTAAAATAGTCTCCTGGTTGAGGTGGACCCTAGTTACATTCAAATGGAAGATGATGCTTAGAGTTGCTTTTCTTTTCTGCTACCCAAATGCTTGTATGATGAAAAGTTCAGTGCAGCCTATTTTACTTTTGGCATACCTTCCTTACATATCAACTATAAAAAGCAGGAGTTTGGTAGGTTTAATTATAATAAAGCCACAAAAATAGCAGATATGAGTTTGCAGCCAAGGACTCATTTCATTTTTTGTACTGGTGCCAGTCTAGCATGAGAATCTCTTGAAACTGAGTCAGTGAGGAACAAAAAAAGGAGTGACTGGGTGTTCATATCAGTTGCTAATCTGAGAAACAGCTGGTATCCATGGAGTAAGCTTCCAAAAATATGTGCAACACGTCGGTATAAGCCAAAGACCACACTTTTAAAAGCTTGGATATTGCTCAAAAACCAGCACAAACTGCTTTCCTACTAGGGAGTCCCAATTTCATGACAGATTTTTTTTCCTTTTCTTTTTAGTACTAAAGGCTGTAGTGGACCCACTGCACAGCTTCTACATCTGCAGAGCCTTCCACTGAAATGCAAATAAAGACATTTTTCTCCTCCACTCTCATGAATGGAGAAATCCATCAGGCATGTGCATAGGGTACATAGGGAGGAATGATTAGAGAGGAAAGCATTCTTTCACATCACATTATCCCCATCAGAAATGCTCTGCTATTTCATTAACTTTTTGAGGTTTTGTGGTTAGGAAATTGATGGGGAAATGCATTGCAAGTTTTGGACTGAAGCAATGATTAACAGGAAGTTGTATATACACCCCACAAGCAAATCAGGAAGAATACCGTATTCATTTATGTATAACCACCTCACCAACTAATAGAACCAAGTGCTCTGTGAAGTCCAGATATCATTTAACCTCCATTTAAGCTTTCTGCAAACAAATCGGGATAAATGCTCGATAAGTAGGTCACCTGCAGGAACTCATAGCAATCTAGGAGAAATCCAGTATTATTCCTCATGTCAAAAGGCCAAAGGGAGGCAGAATATAGTGTCAAAATCTAGCACAGGCAATGCCAAGTAATGGAATTCAGCTTTAAAATTTAAGAGGAGAAAGCCAATATCACATGAGGGACGCAGGTGGCGCTGTGGGTAAAACCTAAGTGCCTAGGGCTTGCCGATCGCATGGTCAGCGGTTCGAATCCCCGCGGCGGGGTGAGCGCCCGTCCTTTGGTCCCAGCTCCTGCCCACCTAGCAGTTCAAAAGCACCCCTAAGTGCAAGTAGATAAATAGGCACCACTTTATAGCGGGAAGGTAAACGGTGTTTCCGTGTGCTGCGCTGGTGCCAGCTCGCCAGAGCAGCTTCGTCATGCTGGCCACCTGACCCAGAAGTGTTTCCAGACAGCGCTGGCCCCCGGCCTCTTAAGTGAGATGGGCGCACAACCCTACTTGCACAACCCAACTTGCCTGTACGGGCAAGGGTACCTTTACCTTTACCTTTTAGGGGGGTGAGGGACTATAGACCTGGCTTACAAAACCCACTCCCATTTTGTTCCCCATCCAGGGGCAGGGGCAACCCCCCCAATTCCACTATTCCCCCCTCTTGTTGGCAACCCCCCCAAACCCTGGTGCCCAATCCCAAGATTTTCCTGAGAGTCCCGCTTTCTATAGCAGAGGTTTCCTAGAGAGCACAAGGAGCCAGGAGTGGGAGGAGAGGGTGGGAAAGCCAGGTCACATGACTGTATTTCGAAGGAAGGTTAACTTTGTGTGCCACGCAATATTTTTAAAAAATCCCCTTTCAAAATAAAACATTTTTCATTAATTTATTGGATTGCTATTTACGCAGCTATTTGAACAGATCACAAAATGTTCACATAGCATACAATCACAGACAATTTGTTCAACCTGCTTGGGGGAGGGGGGCGGAAATGCCTTTCTTACTGGGAATTGCCTTTACAAACTATACATGTCATCCACATGCATCTGAGTAAATCAGAAGCTTTTTCACCAACTCCTGCACCTTATGGATAAACTGCCAAGGCTAATGTAAAGGTTAGCGCGACTAGTAGCTGCATATTAAGAAATTGATGTGGGTGGTTCCTAATTGGTGGGCAGCGAAAGGTCAGGTTTAATATTTTAACCTCACTGGGGGGAAAGTAATAATAGCCTGTGCCAGTGAGAAATGTTCTCAAGAGCAGGTGCAAGACATACAGAGCACTTAGATGTAGCAATTAAACTTGTAATACTGGGTGCAAAACAATTATGATCTACGCGTCTTCCCTCAAATCATTTTATTATAAGGAGGCACTGTGTTGAAATAGAGGTTATATCGGCTAGAAACACATCGACCAATCTCAACAAGGCACGTTTCCCCCTAATCATCTCTGCTCTGTCAGTGTGCAGATCCAGACTTAGAGGCTTTGGAAGCATTAGAAATGTGAACCTTCAGATTACAGTCCATTTGGGTATGCTTAGCTTGAGTACGCCGGTTGTTACTAGCCTCTTTTCATAGCATGGGCAGGGGATGAGGAATAGCTCGGAAACATCCCAGTTCTCATCAGCACCCTGTAAAATCTGGATGCCATTTTTGCTTAGCAAATGAGAGAGCATTTATTTGAAAGGATCTGGAAGACTTTCTTATTATTTGACATCCTGGCTGAAGACACCCCCTGCGTTTAAAAATAGGATCCCAGGAATTGTAGTTTGTTAAGGGTGCTAGAAATCGTAGCTCTGTGAACTACAGATCCCAGGATTCTAAGCATGCCTTAAATGTATGGTGTGTATTCAGCTTGTGTGCAAATTCTCAGGTTCAAATGGACTGATGGAGATTAGAAAACGTAAGGATTTCAACATAGGCAGCTAGGAATTGGGCAGAATCTCTGACTGTCTTGCAAGGTTTGGGTGTGCTTATTTATTTGGCCCCAAGTTGGACTTCCTTTTAAAGCCATAATTCCCAGCTCAGGCACAAAGGCTGCTTTTCTGCCAGATCTCTGAACCCAGTTACAGTATGTGCCCTAAACCATAAGAGTGGTCTGTCTGTAAAAATGGGATATTGAAAAATGCCCGCCCAGTTTGCAAATACTTAATAATAATTACTTATGTTATACATTGCTGTGAAAGGCAAATGAAACTTTATTCTTTCCCCCTTAATGCCTGGAGCCAAAGCGGTGTGGAAAAGGATTCTAGAGAATATCCAGTATTAAATATCCTTCTACAGAGTTATGAAAAATCTGGCATTTAAACAACTGCTTTTGGTTGAGAAACCATATTCCATCTTTCAAATTTTTAAATTGTATTTTGACATGTCTTCCTATGAAATCAGATAGAAACACATTTACGGCAAAATAATGGAGGAGCATAAGAGCACCCTCATTCCTTCCTTCAAACATGCACTTGAATTCCCGTGAGAAGAGATGGGGATACAGATGTGGCCAATGCAGGAAGACTTTTGTTTTAACTTTACATTTCAGAAATACCAAAGTGACAATTTGATATTTGTATCTTTTCATTGCTGGCTTAAGAGTAGGATTTTGCAAGCCTCGTTGTCTATAGTATTGTTCCCCTCTCCCTTCTGTTTTTACATTTCAATCCAATACAGTGGACACTTGGGTTGCGAATGTGATCCGTGCGGGATGCACGTTCTCAACCTGCAGCATTCGCAACCCGTGTCTGCACATGCACGGGTTGCGATTCGGCGCTTCTGCACACGTGCAACCGCCAAAAACCCGAAAGTAACCCATTCTGGTACTTCCGGGTTTCGGCAGTCTGTAGCCCAAAAAAATGCAACCTGAAGCATCTGTAACCGGAGGTATGACTGCATACCTCTTTCTTTCATGAACCTTGACTTGCTAGGGTTTAAATCCTAAAGTAAAGGAGGGACCAAATCTAAAGTTGCTACAGCTGCATTGCCAAACACCCTGCCAGGCTCAAGCTGGCAGGGCAAATGTGAAGGCTGGGGAATATTCTTTGTGTGGGATATAATCCATTGGTACCGTCAAATGCAACATTCCTTATTTCCCTGGCTCTGGCTCATGCCACAAAAGAGGCGAGTCACACAGCCATTTTCTCAGTTGTTGTTTTCCTCTTGTCTTGCTTGTTCTATCTTTTTGAGCCATGCTGCTCTCCTGCAGCCATTTTGTTGTATTAATGTGATTTTTGATGAACTCACTGTTTATTGTGTAACTACCAATTAAAGCCTGCCTTTCAGGGATCATATCATGAACTGAAATGTGAGTAAACTTTTTGTTACTTTACTCAGAAAGACTCCTGTGTCTTTATTCTTTTAAGAGGGATTAAAGGGGACACCAGGAAATAATCTTAACTAAGAGATTCAAACAAATCTTCAAACTAGCTTCCAGCTATATTGAGTGGAATCTGTTCTGCTACATCGCTTACTAGTGTAAGTGAAGGAAGGATAATACTTACTCAATATACCCTTTCCTACTATCCTTAACATTCCCACACTTAGTTCCTTCATTCCATCTTTCAAATGTTTTTTTAAAAGTTTTTTTGTTTGTTTTTACTTTTCCTCTCCCAGTAGAAACAATTCATATGACTTTGGGAACCAGGATGGGTTTGAATCCTTCTGATCCAAACCACTTCCTGGTTCTCTGGCACACACCCTTTTTTAAAAAATAATTTTTATTAAGGTACCACCAACATCAGAATTCTGACATCAGTTAGGCTGGGTCATTTTAGAATCCACCAGTGGCAGGGAGATAGGATCAATATTGGAGAGGAAGATTCAAATTGGGGTTTCAACGAAAAGGAGGAAATCCACTTGGCCCAAACATGATGGTGAGCATACACCTTTCTTGTTAAGGAATGAATGGTTCTTCCATCCTACAATAACTAAATCTGCAAGAAAGGTGGGATTTTTTAGGGGCTTGGAAGCCTGGCTATAATTCAGATGCCTTCCCAACATGCAGAGATACACAGCATAGACATGGACCAATGAATGCATTGTTTTCCTTACCCTTTGTTGACTGTTCATAGTTTTGCCATTTGGTGAATTCTAGAGACAGACTGATATCGAGGCAAGTCACTAATTTTGCAATGACCGCTCCCCACATCAATGCCTTTTGCATGGTCGCGCATAGCCCCCCGGATCCCAGTGCAGCTCCCGATAGTACGGGCTGGCTTCGCCCAACCCAGGCTGGATACCTGGGGGTCTCCGCCTACCTCAGCCAATCTCCCAGTCCCGCTTGGGGAGGCGTTGCCAGGGATCAGCCAGGTAGGGGGAGGGACCGCCCTGCTCACACAACAGCAGGGGAATAATTTTGCAATGGACACCACTATTGGTTTCAGTGGGTGTACTATGATTATGAGAGAATAAAGGCTGCTGAGAAAAAAACAATGGGAGAATTGTTCAGTAGGGAACAGTTCTGTAAAGTTTGCTGAAAGGCCACCTAGATGATGACAGGTGATAATGGTGATAATGATAATTATCATGTTTGCTTTCCCCATTCATCAGAGCAAATTAAACAATGGCTGTAAATTATCATTTGGGTATCAGGCAGTATGTAAGGTTCATCTATAGTCTGAAGACTGACATGCATATGTTTTAAATGCAGTAGAGAGCAGGAGCAATTGTTGAGCTTGAGAATGCTCCCTTCATGTGTGTGATTGGGCCAATAAGTGCATATGCCATCTAAGTTACTGTGAAGCTTCTGCTACAGCAGATCTCCTATTTAACAAACAAAAAGAATGTTTTGTCTCTTTTCACAGTGATATGATCAGGAGGAGGATATTTAAGACATAATGCAATTTCAAATATGATTTATATAAGCTTTTTTAAAATATACAACATTTTATTTTATTAGGCTTTAAAATGTGTTTAGCAATGTTCAGTTTGGGCTATCGTTCCTCCTCACATATCACCATCCTTGGTTAACTTTCTATCTTTCAACAAGGGATGGGGGAGAAATTAAATTCTGTTCTCATTTGAAGGTGAGTCTACTCAATTTACACTTTCTGAATCAAAACCCAGCTGTCCTTTGATGTCAGCTCTCCAGCCAAGTAATGTGTACATAAATGCATATGCTGGAATAAAGTGTTCACAAAAATGCAAATATTAGCGAAAATAACATACAGAATTGCATTATATTAGGAAAGACTGCTTCGCAAAAATGTGTACATTGGGAGAAATTGCAATATCAGAAGAAATTTGCACAAAAATCCTGATGAATTTTCATGTGGAGAACTGAATATTGGAAATAATAGAAACCAGAAATGACAAATTTTCCTGTCACTAGCCCCAAATCTCTTCCACTCCTTCTGATAGTGCACTTTCTGCCTTAAATTCCCCATCCCTCTGTAGAACTAGCTTAATAGGAAATTCTTCTAAAGAGCTGGAGTAATGTGAAGTGGTTTGGCTATGAGATGTTGCTTGTCTTTTCATCTGGAGAACTATAGCTGGCATATTTCTATGCAGGGTTGCAATGCAGTATTGCAGCCTCACAATGATTACTCAAATGTAAGTACCACTTAGTTCAGTGGAGCTTTTGCCCTAGTTTATTTGCTGGCATATGTCAGTCCTCTGCAAAATAATAAAATAGAAGAAAAACAGATTGCTTCATTTTGATGAAGAACTTTCTAACCAGAAAGAAAGCAGGAAAAACCCAGCCTAGAGATTCATTTTCTTCTCAGCAGTAGTGAAATAGAAATATTTCCACAACACCTTCTTAAATATTACTTCTTTTGATCTCTGAGCCAGCCTAAAGACAAATGTGAACAAAATAAAAATGTGTTCCAAACAAAATCTATTAAACTAAAAGGTGTGAAACTAACAGGACTCATATGTTAGCTTCACTGCTCTGTCACTGTGTTTCACGGATACATTTTGTTCAGCAAAAACTCTGTGCATGGGGGGGGGGGGAATGAGCATTCAAAGGCCTAGTTCTTATTGAAGCAGTAGACCTTTGTCCATACTGTAATTGCATCACCAGCTTGGAGGCATAGGCTCATGTGACTGATGAGGTTGGCATGTCAAGAACTCTTCAATAAATTGAGATACATAAAGATTCAATCATTTGGGTTCCAGTGAACTGTATATTTGCCATCCACAGTCTCTTTCAGCAATTCCCTCAAGGCATATACTCCACCTGCAGGGTCAAGAGCTCGACCAAACCCATCAGTTCAACCTCCAATGTTCCTCTAATTTGATTCATTATTTGGGGTCAAATTAGAACCGTTAAAAACAAAACTCAGTTTCCTCCCCATTCACTATAGGAGGAAATTTTAGAATGGCTATACTTAAAAACAACAACAACAACAACACTTTTCCTGCATTCCCATCAACCCCAGCTAGTGTGACCAATGGTCAGGAATGATGGGATCTAGAGTCGAACATCTGGAGGGGACTGTGTTATCTACCCCTAGGGTACACAGTCCAGAAAAAAAAAGTTTCAATTCAGGCCTTAAATCTTGTGATAGTTTTAATTGTTTCCATGTAATTCTTTTGCACACAGTTTTTAGACTGAAGAGGAAGAGCAGGATCTAGAGGATATAACCTCAGAATAAGCCAGAAAGCAAGTGAATTCTATTTTCCCTCGGCTAACAGCTTGACTCTCAGCACTTGTTAACAGCATGTTCATGTCAGTTGTAGGCTGTGGCATATCTGTGCACAATGTACCTGTCTTCTGGCAACATCAGTGGGACGTACAAGGCCTAGTAGCCAAGGCTGGGGAATTCAAAATTTACGTTAGTCAAGGCCTTCACGAGTTTACATGCTATAAATAAATAAACACAGTTTGCACCAGATGTGGAAAAGCTGGAGATTTGTCTGATATCTTCCTAACTCAAAGCCTAAAGAATTCAGCTTATGGAAATGCTATATTAGACATGCTGATTCCAGATAACGCCATGTGTTGATTCTGGGTAACAGCCAAACTACTGACATTGGGACAGCGCTAATGGAAAGCTTTGGACTGTGATGAACATATGCTTCTCTACAGGCAATATAATGCTGCTTAAACAGAGACTTACACAGCTGGCAGTTTCCTTCCTTGCCACCATTGAGTGACTTTCATGATAGCATAATGGACAGAGGTTCAACAGATGAAGCTCCACCCCCCCACGCCCATAATGAAGTGCAGTGCTGAGTAAAGCTGAACCAGTTCAAAAGTATTATTAATTATTAAATATTAGTTATATATATGAAAAATGTCAATTATTAAATTACTAATTGTTACTTTTATTATATAAATGATGATTATGATGATAATTATAATAATTAATAATTTCCCACCCTTCTCCCTAAGGTCCCAGGGTATAACATTAAAAAAGCTGTTTAAAACAGCTTACAATAACAAAAATAGAATGGATCCCAAACAATGCACATCTCACTTGTCAAGCATGCCTGCTACATAACTGTTAAATGCTAGAAAGAAAGGTTGGTGTTCATACTGTGGATGATATACTCTCATCGATTACTTCGAAGCTTATAAATATTCCAGTGTTCCAAATACCTCTAATTCTAGATTATGATCTCTCCATTTCTGACCATGTCATCCAGGAAAAAAACCAGGTGGTCACTAGTGGATAACTCCAGCTTACACTAACTGCTCATATGCTACCAGACTAGGTTTCTTGTATTAATTTAGAGAGCACTTAATGAATTGGGATGATGATATCTTAGGAACATCAAAGTTCCATAAATTCCTGTTCCATCACTGAGATCTTCACTGGAGTCCCTGCTAGTGGTTCCCCATAACCCAGATGCAGGACTCAAACCAGGATGTAGCACTCAGAAAGGCTTTAATTTTAATTTTAATTACTTAGGGATTTCTATACCTAATCATAAATAAGTAATATAAAGCATAGCATAATAAAAAAATGTTAAAATAATTCACACAGCAAGGTAAAACGATACATCAGGAACGGACAACTGTTCCAACAATTACCTAACTCTGCAATAGCTGCAGATGTTTTTTCTCTACCAAATGGCTGGTGGGAGATTGACTATTTTCCATATTAACTCTTAGGGTCAGACATAAAAAACTGGGCAGTTGCTCCAGGCCAATGCTGGGTAACTGGTCTTTCTGCAGGATTCATAGTTGTGTTTCTGGCACTTTGCCTCTGGGCTCTGGATCAGCATGTTCAGAGCTGTCCAAGGTCCTGACCATGTCCCTGTTTCAGACCCATAGACTAAAGGTTTCCCAATGCTGCCATTGCATTGCATTATCAGCAGTGAGAGAACCACCCTAAGTCAGAGTTGTAGACTAGGACCTATTGCTTTTGCCACAACAGTGGTCTCAGGTACCAGGGGCATGCGGTGAATTTTTTCATAGGGGAACAGTTAGGGCCAGAGGCACCAGCTTGTGAGGGGGATGGGAGTGGGTGGGTGTCCTGACGTCACGATGTCCTGACGTTATGTACCTGAGCATTCTGCCTAAGCCAGACAGAAGCTTCCCAAGCTTTGGGAAGGAGGCACCAGGAAAGCAATTAGAGGCCTAGCCTAGTCCCCCTAGTCCACTGACTACACACCACTGTCAGATACTTACTTTCAGACGAGCAGGAATAATAAGAAATTTCTCACAAAATTCTAGCAGTAGGCCTGCAAAATTCCCAGGGACAGACATGCATTGTTCATCTTGATTACCCATCGCTTTTCTATCTCTTAAACAACGGCAGCGAGCAGCAAACTGTTATCACTTTGACTATGCAAATACCTGAAACATGTGAAACATAATATGGAGGTGAATCAATTTTCACCACCACAATAGTATGCAAAGCATACCACCTCTTTTAAGAGACAGTCAAAAAATGTGCAGACGTGCAGATGAGGGGAGTAAATTGAAAAGTGAGGAATAAACTTGCCAGAGGGGAAAGCACACAGATCATAACTTAAAAATCAGTAAGCAGGTGAGAAATTAAATAATGAGCTGGTGGAATGTTGAATGCAATTAATGTCTCATTCAATTTAGCACCATCATGGAGTGAGGAAAATACCTTCATTTGAACATGCAGTGTATTTATCTGTTTTGATGGAAGATGGAAGATATGCGCTGCCCAGGCAAAGGGAAAGGGAAATGTTATTTTGGCTGTTATCCTATATATACTTACCCCAGAAGGAAGTCTCATTGAACTCAATGAAGCTTACTTTTGAGTAGAAACAAATAAGTGTGCACTGTTAGTCACTTTTTGTTTGTGATTGATTCAGTTATTTAAAAGGATGTTTCTGATGTTGTACTCGCAGAAACACCAAGTGACTTTTTTACCTCCTGTGTGCTGTTGCCCATTATGAAGACTAATGAGCATTCTAATTAGCATAGTTATTTTCTCAATTTTAATTATTTCAGTTTCTCTTTATCTTTTCCGCTTGGGCCTCATGGCATGATACCTGCCTAGGAAGTAAATGTATTGATTTAATTTTATTTAGTGTAATTACTATTGCCCTTGGCAAGGCAGCAATGAAATAAGCAAATTAGACTTTCCACTTTCCTCCCATCCTTCAAACGGGACAGAAAATAGAGAATTGACTGGCCAGTTGATTTATTTTCAGTTAATACTAAATTCAGGTATATTGTTACTTTGTTATTATTTCAGCTGTTAATAAAGGTGTGAATTTACATCCCCCCTGCCCCATAGTACTCACAATATTATCATTATTGTTATTAGTATTAATTTATTTATAATCCACCCTTCATGCCACAGGTTCTCAAGGTGGCATGCAACATTTCATCAAATGCAATGCTCTTCCTTAAACAATTAACAATTAGCATAAAATTATAAAAATTATAAGTATCATCAAGACCTTAAAACAATAAATACAGCAGCATGGTAGCGCAGAAGCAAAGGCACCAACCTTTAAATGAGCTGATTCCGTAGGTCTGGACAAAAAGTAAGTCTAAATTCAGGCATGGGGATCTGGTTAAGTTCTTATCTCCCCATCCCTCTTGGGCCATGATGGACAGCTGGTTGTTGGGGCTTGCAGAGCCACAGAGCTGATTGGACTCTAAATTTCCTTTAGCTCAGCTACATCTTTACCTGTCCCACAGGTAAATACTTAACGTATAAGGCAGGGTGCAATGGTTTGACCCAAACAGCGTCACGGGTTGAATGAGGAGTGCTAGCAGGTCTCTAATCAGACCCATGGGCTGTAGGTAATATGTTATGGAAATATCTGGAGGTTGCTAATATGGGAAGGCAACTATATCTCCAGCGGGATGGAGTCGCACATCCAGGGTGTCATGACAGAGAAGAAGCTTGCTTCATAGGGTTTACAACAAACTACACTACAGCCATTGATGGAACTGTAAGCGAGGCATCTCAACTAATTGTAGGACCCACCAAAGATGGTTAATCCCTTTGGAGTAGATGGTGGGGGAATGGTTGTGTCCAGGAACATACTTGTGGTATATTCTTTTGGACTGTGATGCTACACTCACTGCTAAAGAAGTACTTGTTACTGACAACTCTGACAGTGCTACCACTTGTTTTGGAGAAAGCAGGTGGATTAATTCTAGTCACTCTCTGCACCAAAAGGTAATTAGCACTTTAAAAGCTTACCACGTCAACCCATTTTCAGGAAGATTGTCACACATGGTGGCATCTCCTGATCAGGGCTATTTGGTTTGATTCACTGTTAGTTTCTGAATAATAGTTGTCATGTAACTTTGTTACAAGTGCTTAGAAAGCAATCTTTTTCTTTCTTTTTAATGCTTTCAAGCTCCAGGCCACCACCTTCAAATATTTAAAACCTTGCATGTACTTACTGCTTCCTACTGCTGTTTGCTCAAAGTGTGACATTATGACTATGAGCATTTGGATGGGAGATTACAGAAATAAAAGTATTTGTATCACCCTCTGAGACAGTCTGTCAAAGATTAGCCCTGTTTACTAAGTAGCCTTCACAATTTTTATCCCTGGAAACATAAATATTGCATCAGTGATAGAGAGAGTAATGTGTGCATGCTGTGTGTGTGCGCGCACACACACACACACATATATGTACTGTCACGGCCACCCAGGACGGGTCCCAGCTCACAAGAGACCTCACTCCGTTGCAGTTTATTTACAGGAAAAGTTTATTGAAGATTTCTGCTTCTCGTACAGTTCAGCATCGTGGCCGTACGTCTGTCACGTTAGACCGCTGCACCACCCCTTGTTCTGCTCTCCACCCTTTCCGGCTGAACACCTTGCTCCAACCCCCTTTCTCTGTTCTCTCCTAATCCTGCTCCCTCCGAGAGGCTGACGACTCCACCCCCTTTACTCCGTTCCGGCTGAGACGCCTCTTGCTGCGTCTGTCTTCCACTGGGCTCCTCTCCGCTTCTCCCTTCTCCTCCCTTTTGCTTGATTAAGGTAACCCCCTTTTGAGAATCCTCTGACTCGCTGCTCAGACTCGTGGATTCCCTCAGAATTCCGTCATCTTCTTCCTCATCCTTCTGCCCCTCCTCCCACTCGCTCTCCGTCTCCTCTGTCATCTCCTCCTCTCTCCCAGAAACCCTGACATCCATCCCCCCCTCGAAGCCCCCCCTTCCCCCCTCCCGCTCGCCGGGTGCAGGTTGAGGAAAACGTGGTTCTTCCGGGGTCGGTTCAGGATACAAGTTGTCCACTTCAACGTTCTCCTCTGTCATCTCCGTATATGTGTGTTCGAACTCGGGTTCCCCACCCACAGACCTCACAGTCTCTTCCTCCATCACTGCTTCTCCTGGCGCTGCCTGCCAAGGACCTACCATCCATCTCTGACTCCATGCCTCCCTTGGCTGATCCACCCACCAACAAGGGCCTGTCTCCTCCCCCCCCAGTCTCGGATCCCTGGTCGGGCTTGTTTCGGGCGTATGGCCCTCGGGTGAGGAGAAACCCTCGAACGTGCTGTCTGACAAAGTGGGCGTGAAAAGCCAATCATCAAAATACTCCTCGGGCATGGGCTTGTGCGGAAAAAGTGCATGGAACTCCTCCTTCAACAGGGGTTCGTCCAACGCGTAACCCGGCACCCAGCTATTGGCAGAGGCCGGAGTGCCTTCCCTGGCTAGAAAATATTCAACTCCCTCCTCCCCCCATCTCGAGTCCAGTATCTCTGTGACCTCGTTAAGAGGTTCTGGTCTTGGCGATTCCCCCCCCTCAGGCGCCCTCCTACGTGGCTCTGGGAGTGCTCCTGACTCTTGAAACCTGTGTGGGGTTTTGTAGGGAGTGAGCACCGACCTATGAAAGACCGGGTGCACCCTGGAACCCTCCGGAAGGGCTAGACGAAAAGCCACCGGATTGATCTTAGCCTCAACTTGATATGGCCCTAGCTGCCTGTGTCCTAACTTCTTCTTGGCCAATGACCTGGCCGGCATCGCGTGGGCTGCTAACCACACCCAGTCCCCAATCTGGATGTCCTCTCCCGCCCTCCTGTGCTTATCGGCCTGCACCTTATACGCCTGTTTTGCCAGCTCCAAATGTCTCCGCAGCTCCTCGTGCACCTCTTGCAACTCCGCTGCAAACTGGTCGGCATCTTGAGGCCCCCCCCCTCCTGGTGCCGCAAATCTCGGGAAGGTTCTGGGATGACGGCCATTGTTCGCGAAGAAAGGCGTCACCCCGGTGGATGCGTGTTTCGTGTTGTTGTAGGCGAATTCAGCCATCGGCAGATAGTCCACCCACGCCGCAGGTCGCTGGTTGGCGTAGCACCGCAGGTACTGCTGCATGATCGCGTTGACCCTCTCCGCTTGACCGTTGGTTTGTGGATGTCTCGCCGATGTCAGGTTGATTTTGACGTGCAAGATGCCCAGAAGCTTTCGCCAGAAAGTGGAAACAAACTGGCGCCCCCTGTCGGACAAGACGGACTGCGGAAGTCCATGCACTCTGAAGACGTGATCGATGAAGAGCTTTGCGGTCTGTTCTGCCGTCGCCACCTTGGCACAAGGGATGAAATGCGCCATCTTGGTGAACAAGTCCACCACCACTAACACCGCCGTCTTACCTCTGGAGCTGGGCAGGTCCGTAACAAAGTCCAACGCTACCCTCTCCCACGGTTGCTGCGGTGTCTCCAGCGGTTCTAGCAATCCCGCCTGCTTCTGGTGCACTGGTTTGGACCTCTGGCAGATATCACACCTGGCGACGTAGTCCGCCACCTCTCCTCTCATCTGGGGCCACCAAAAGTCTCTAGCCACCAACTCCATCGTCTTCTCTTTGCCGAAATGGCCTGCACTAGGGGCGTCATGCAATTGTTGCAGAACCTTGGCTCGAAGATCGTCGGTGGGCACGTAAAGGGCACCCTTACGAGTCAAAAGTCCATCTTGCAATTGGAACTCATCGTTGTCTCGCGACCCTCCGCGTAGCTCCTCCATCTTGGACTGTGCAAACTGATCCCTTTGCAACGCGCGTCGCACCGCGTCCAGGTCGACTGCGATGGTAGCGCACGTCCACGCCTGCGGTGCGAAAATGTGCTTTGCTGCGATTGGAGCTGCTTCCTCCAAGTATTGCGGCTTTCGGGACAGCGCGTCTGCAATAACATTGGAGTCTCCTGGGATGTATTCTATTTTGAAGTCGAAATCCGCAAAGAACTCCGCCCAGCGCATGTGTCGCTGGGTCTGTAACTTAGCCGTCCGCCAATACTCTAAGTTCTTGTGATCCGTGCGGACTTGCACCGTGTGCTTGGCTCCTATTAAGAAGTGTCGCCACGCTTTGAAAGCTGCATGAATGGCCAACAACTCCCTGTCCCATATGGTATAATTGCGCTCCGTCTTGCTGAGCTTCCGGGAGTAGAACGCACCCGGTCTCCAGTTGCCTTGTGAATCCTCTTGCAAAAGAACGGCCCCAACCGCTCTGTCTGACGCATCGGTCTCTACCCGCATGGGTCTGCCGGGATTCACGTGGAGCAGCTGCTCTTCGGAGGCGAAAAGACCTTTAAGCGTCCGGAAGGACCGCTCCGCTTGTTCGGTCCAGACGAACTTCTTCTTCTTGGAACTGAGGGTGTCAGTGATAGCCGCCGTCGCGTTCGCAAAACCTTTAATAAACTTGCGGTAAAAATTGGCAAAGCCGATGAACCTCTGGACCTCTTTCCGATTTCGAGGGCTTTTCCAGTCCAACAGCGCTTGAACCTTAGCCCTGTCCATGGCCAGTCCCTCGTCGGACAACTTGTAGCCAAGGAAATCAACCTCTCTGACATCAAACTGACATTTTTCCAACTTGGCGTACAGCCTGTGGTCCTTCAGCCTCTGCAGGACCTCCCTCACGTCCTTATCGTGATCCTCCGGCGATTCCGAGAAAATCAGGATATCGTCGAGAAAGCAGACACACTTCTTGTAGAGGAGACCTGCTAGCACGTGGTGCATAAATGCTTGAAAAACGTGGCTGCCATTTTGGAGACCGAAAGGCATGACTCTGTATTCGTATGTGCCCAGAGGGGTGAACATGGCGGTCTTCCACTCATCTCCTTTCCGGATGCGGATGAGATTGTAAGCTCCACGTAGGTCCAGCTTGGTGAAAATCTTGCCCCTCCTGACGGTCGCTAAAAGGTCGTCAATCTTGGGCATGGGGAAAGCTTTGGGCTTAGTCAAGCTGTTTATGAACCTGTAATCCACTATAAGCCTTTTTTGGGGCGTGTTTTTCTTCTTCACAAAGAACACAGGGCTGCCACCCGCTGCTTTAGATTCCTGGATGAAACCTCGCTTGAGGTTATGGTCTATGAACTCCCGAAGCTCTTGCATCTCGTCTTCCGACATGGAGTACAGCTTGGCAGCAGGCAGTTGCGCCCCTGGCACTAAATCAATCGCGCAGTCGTAAGGTCTGTGAGGCGGCAACTTGTCAGCTTCCTTCTCACAGAAAACCTCCAAGAAGTCCTGGTACTTGTGAGGCACTGTTTGCACCATACCCAGATGCAACTGCTGCTCGGCTTCTCCTCCCTGATCGGTCTGAAAGCAATGCTGAGCACAATACGATGAACAAAAGGTGATCTGCCGCTGGTACCACGCAACCGCGGGACTGTGCCTCTCCAGCCAACTCATGCCTAACACGATGGGTGTGTCCGATAAGTGGGTGACATTGAAACTAATAAGTTCTCGATGGTTGCCAATCTGCATCATCATGGGAGGGGTTTGCTGCACCACTTGCCCCCCCAGCAACTTCCTGCCGTCTACCGTGACCACGTTTAGAGGCGTCGTTGCAGGCAGGAGCGCCATGTTGTGCTGCTTAACGAACTGCAGTCCCACGAAGTCGGCGTTGCTTCCCGAATCGATCGTTATTGGAACCTCGAGGAGTCTCCCATCAGGCAACTGGAGTGTTGCTGTGAGCAGAACTGCCGGTCTGGGAGGCAAAGGGTCCACGCTCTGCAGTGATGCTGGGGGCTTGTCTACAGATCCGCCTGGCTGAGCCCCAGTAGCTCTGCTTCCAGCCAGGCACTGTCGTTTCCCTGAAGCTGCTCCCCTGGTTGCACCTCTGCTGTTACAGTTGCCAGTGCTGCAGTGTGCTTCTGGAGCCTCTGGGGGCACTCCTTCGCCATATGGTGCGCACTGTCACAGATGTAACACTTCCTGGTTCCTCTAGGAGGCTTCGCTTTGGCTGCACCAGGGACAGGGCTCTGGGATGGCTTCTGAGCCCTAGCACCACCAATCTCCATTGGCTCCTCGCTGTCCTTCCCCATTGGCGAGGGGTGCGCACGGCTGAAATCCCTGTGCACAAAAGGGAGAGTCCTCGCTTGCGCACGCGCTTGGGGCCCGTCCTCCTCGTGCCACGGACGTCCCTCATGTCGAATTCCAATAGCTAAAGCCCGTTGCACCACGTCTTCTAGGGTCTGGGGTCTGTCCCCCCTAGCGATCTCATCCTTGATGGGGGGGCTCAATCCCTCCCAAAAAAGATCTCTGACCGGCTTACTGTCCTTTGGCCAATCTAAGGCGGTGAGCAATGCAAAAAATTTAGAGTGGTATTGGCGCACAGTCGCTTTCCCCTGCCTCAGCCCGTGCATTTGACGGCGCGCAATGTCCACATCCACAGAGGATTGAAAACAAGAATCCATCGCTTTGATGAACGCAGTTGAATTGCGACGGGCCGGTCCATCTTCGCGCCACAGATTGCGTAGCCAAGCCCTGGCCTCCCCATGCAGGTGCGAAACAATGAACCCCACTTTCTCCTCCTCATCTTTAAAATCGTGACGGAGTAAATGCAGTGCATATACGACGTCCGCTCTGAAATTGGGATAGTCTTGCAAGTTGCCATTAAAATGCGGAACCAGGGCACCCCCCCTCCGTCCAAGCGCAATGCCCTCCGCTCTGGAACCTGGGGCCCCCGCCCTGTCCGCGTGTTCCCACCTTGCCTGCAAATCCTGGCACGTCTTCTCCAAGTCGTCATTCTTCTTCTGCGAAGCAATGACTGCCGATGTGAGAGCGGTAACCTGATCCCGCAGTGCAACCAGCTGCTCCTCAGCGCTCATGGCTGCTCCCGTTCGTGAGCTTCGCAAAAAAAATTTTTTGCTTTCTGAGAGGGGACTTACTGTCACGGCCACCCAGGACGGGTCCCAGCTCACAAGAGACCTCACTCCGTTGCAGTTTATTTACAGGAAAAGTTTATTGAAGATTTCTGCTTCTCGTACAGTTCAGCATCGTGGCCGTACGTCTGTCACGTTAGACCGCTGCACCACCCCTTGTTCTGCTCTCCACCCTTTCCGGCTGAACACCTTGCTCCAACCCCCTTTCTCTGTTCTCTCCTAATCCTGCTCCCTCCGAGAGGCTGACGACTCCACCCCCTTTACTCCGTTCCGGCTGAGACGCCTCTTGCTGCGTCTGTCTTCCACTGGGCTCCTCTCCGCTTCTCCCTTCTCCTCCCTTTTGCTTGATTAAGGTAACCCCCTTTTGAGAATCCTCTGACTCGCTGCTCAGACTCGTGGATTCCCTCAGAATTCCGTCATCTTCTTCCTCATCCTTCTGCCCCTCCTCCCACTCGCTCTCCGTCTCCTCTGTGATCTCCTCCTCTCTCCCAGAAACCCTGACATGTACTATTATTGTTTTGAAATATTTTATATTTTATTTTATTTTAATCATATTGTTTTACAGTTTGGTTGTATGTTACCCTGGGCTCCTTTGAGAAGAAGAATAGGGCAGAAATTTAATTAATATTGCTGGTAATACTTACAGCTCTTATGATCTGGGCAGGTTGTTCACCTATGCATCCATTATCGTACTGCTAATGCATTCTACAGACCGTACGGGACATGGGTGCTGCTGTGGTCTAAAGTTGGTGGTTTGAATCCCCATGATGGGGTGAGCTTCCGTTGCTCTGTTCCTGCTCCTGCCAACCTAACAGTTTGAAAGCATGCCAGTGCAAGTAGATAAATAGGTACCACTGTAGTGGGAAGGTAATTGGCATTTCCTTGCGCTCTGGTTTCCCTCACAGTGTTCTGTTGTGCCAGAAGCAGTTTCGTCATGCTGGCCACATGATCTGGAAAGCTATCTGTGGACAAACGCCAGCTCCCTCGGTCTGAATGCAAGATGAGCGCCGTAACCCCATAGTCACCTTTGGCTGGACTTAATCATTCAGGGGTCCTTTACCTACCTTACAGACAGTAGATACACTTTTCTATATGTCTTCTTGACATTAGTCCCTTATTTATTTTCCTGAAACAAAAATACAAGTTGCCCTAAATGTTTTAACTCATCAATAGCACACTCCTTCATGTGCCTACATGTGAGTAAGTCCCATTGAGTCCAGTGTAGACTTCCTTCCAGAGAATTGTGTTTATCTAATCTTATGTACCCTTTTGTCAACAAAAACCCCAATGAACTCAGTGACACTTATTTCTGGGTAAACACGCATAGGACTGGGTTGTTAAAATATGAATGCCCTACCAGCAGATCCTCGTTGTTTCCAATATATTTTAAAATGGCCAGCAGATTCTAATGATCTATGCTCCATTTGATGCTGAAGGGGGTATAATGTGAATAATGCTGGGTGGAAAGGAAACCAAATGATTTTATCAACATTTTTTAAATATTAGAAATCACCACCTTTCTCCTACTCAATTTTCACCCAAGCACACAAAAGTCTCATCAGCTACTCAGCACTGTGTTGAATGAAAGAAGGTAGAGTGATAGAACCTTTCCTGCTCGGAGGCATCTAATTAAAGTTTATTCAATCATTTCTGCCATTCAGATACAACCCTGCTATGAGTGGAGCCGGGTGGTGAGGGAAAATGAAATCCTGATGAAATGAAAAGAATAATTGGCCAAGATTCACGAAGTGTTAACCATCTTTCAGAGTGCTGTAATAGACTAAGATAATGGGAAATCACAGTGAGCTGTCATTGATCCAACATTCCTATGTAGATCTATAACAATATATTGCTCAGAGGTTTATTCCCTTTGTACATTGCAGCTCATTCCATGTTTAACTATAATTAAAATACCCTTTTCCCCAGAAAGCAAAAAAGGCAAGTTGAGTTAAAAGGAACTATTTTGTCCTGTTGGAGTTCACATGAATTCATGGGTGGAAGAAATTGTCCTGAAGACAATTTCCTTTTCAGAATTTATGTAAACTATTTGGCAGCGAAGACACGCTTTCTTGGAGAGTTATTTGGGAGTTAAGATTGGTTTCAATATATAGGCTGTGTGACAATAGTGTTCTACTGATTACGTTGATGATGCTCTAAACCCAGTGGAAGTGAGTCATGTTTTTTCTTCCCATTGAAATTTATGGAAGCCTAGCTTGCAATGTAATCATATGTGTCTACTCCGAAGTAAGTCCCATGTATTTCCACAGGGCTGATGTGTGTCTTGAATGGCACTTTAAATGGAGAAGTACTAATTTCAGTGAACTTCAGCAAACTCCAGAATGACTTGTATTTTTAAAATCCCCCTTCAACCAATTACCGGGTATATGTTTTTGAAAGAGCTGTGCAAGAATCATTTGTGTGTATTAGGTCTCTGGAATCATATCTGTACAACTCAGTTTGCCAACACTTGCTACACGACAAGGAGTGCTAATTCAACTCCCACCCAATTTTAAAATTCATGGTGAACATGGGAAGGAATGAAAACCATTGACCTATTTGGGGGAGGCATGGAAGAATTCACACATTTTTTTAGGAGTGGGGGTTTGCTAGAAGTGCATTCATAAGACAAGTTAAAAGGAGGGGACCTAACAGCAGGTGTGGCACCCTTACCCCCCCTTCCCAATGTACCACTGGGACAACACTACATCATTGCACTGAGGGGAGTGGGCTGCCTCAGAGGTGGGAGCTTCAGAACTCTGTTTTTTCCTAGGAGGACTAGAGACTTATTTTTTGGAAGAAGAAAGAAAGAAAGAAAATTCAGAGTCTGGGCCCCCTCCCTTTGGAACACCAGGTCAGCAACCCCCAGTGTGCATAACGCCAACTCTGGCTCAGTATAAGAAGGCACATTACTATGTTCCTACATAATGTGAGGATCACCATCTTCCTATGTGGAAACAGGCTAGCAGTTTTCAACAGTGACAACAATTATGCACTGCCAGGAAAAACAGAGAGGGAGGGCAGAAAGGTAAAAGGGAAGCCAACAGAGCATTTTTGCTCCATCTCAAATTACATGGCTATTTAGAGGTTGATTAGGAAGCCAATGAGAAGATGAATGAAGAGGAATGTGATGAATTGCTGGCGCCAATATCCTGGAATACAATTGCCCAACAGCTGTGTGCACACATGATTCTGTTTCACAAACATGAAGATGTTTCGGAGAGTGCAAATATTTATTCTCAATTAATGGGATCATCTTAAACATCTGAAATGATCTCAGCAATTCATTTGAAAGAGGAAAATGTGAGGTAAATCTATAAGCAAAATCAATGCTTATAATTACACATTCCACAAGCTGCTCTTTTTTTAAAAAAGAAGTGCACTCTTTTGCAAGATAAATATATAAAAATCTACCCACATATAAGTAATGTAGTTTATCCATATTGCTATATTCAGAAATGTTAGGAGTATATTGGAAACTGCCTTAAAAGCAGAGCTTTTTTTCTGGCATATATGCCTGCACTTATGGAACTCAAAATAAAAATAAAAATTGGAGAGTTTCCTGGTATGGAACTTTACAAGACATATATATATATATATATATATATATATATATATATATATATATATATATATATATAATGTATATATATTATTGAGGTGCATCAAATGGATCAATCTTCTCTCTGCTTCCAGTCTTTTAAGTTCTCCCACACCAAATGTTTATTTTGGAAGACTCACATTCTTATAAGAGAACTTTGTGATATCATCATCATTAGGTCATTGCCCCACTGTGTCTTCCCATCTCTTTTCGTTGTCAGATGGCAGAAAAATCTAACTAAAAATTGTTTGTTTTGGCAACAAATATAACACTAGCACAATATCCCTAAGTGCACCATCAAATCAATGATACACTCTTCCCTCTTTTTAAAGAAGTGTAGTTCCGATGCAAACAGTGGTTTATAAGATGGGGAAACCTTTTGCTATGCATCAAGTTTGGCACACCTCTTTGATACAGGTGCCTTGTTTATTTTTTATTGATCTTTTGCACTAAAATATCATTTCACTTTTTTATTAAGCATATTGGGATGCAACCATAACTTATACTTCCCACTGGTGACATTTTGTAGAAAAGCAGAGCCACTGTTTCATCTTTAGCCCTGCCGTTGGTGGCTGCCGCCATGAAATCTGGGTGTGGGGGCAAGATGATTAGGCCCAATTGGGACCCTATGCAGATTCCAGAGCAGCTCAGCCTCTGCCCTGACCTTAAAACACTCTGTTTCAGAGCTTCCCACTGGCCCTTCTGTAATGTACTGAAGTTCTCACCCTGGGCCAGCAGGGGGATACTGTAGATAGTTATGCAAATGAAGGATCGAAAGTGACGTTCAGTGATTGGATAGTTTGTATGCAAATGAAGGATCAAAAGTGACGTTCAGTGATTGGATAGTTTTAGAAAGTTGCAACAGTTACGTTGTTCTGGAGCTCTATATAAGCAGGGTGACTGAGCTCTTCAGTTCAGTTCTATTCTGGCCTCTGAATAAACAAGAGCTGTTGAAGAATCGCTGTGTGGTCTGATATGTTCACCCACAACTTAACACCTTCCACATTTGCTGGCTGAGAAGAGGAACCTCTGCCCAATCCAGTCCTCTCCCAGCCTGGTATAAGGGAGATTTGGGTTGCTGTGCCAGTACATTGTTTTTAAAGGGTGGGGGTGGGGGTATTTAGACATGCTGCCTTTCCAGAAGGCACCATTTTAATACTATATTCATTTCCCTTTCCCTTTTCTTGTTGGTCTTTTAATTAGTATTTCAACACTTTTTAGCCTCTCTATTTTTTTTAAAAAAAAAGTTATGAAAGTAATTATGAAAGAGTGCTGATATAAAAAGTACTTTAAATCAAAGAATTGATTAAAAACGGCTGGCTCACAGTTTCAGATTTCCCATCCCTTTGACTATGTCATCTCTACTAGCGAATCAAATAAAGTTCCACACACTACTATACCTCACCCCTCAAAAGTGTGAAAAGCCAGTTATAATTCTGAATGTAGCTGACAGTGGGAAATTGATGGCTGGTTGGCAGTAGGAGTTGCCAGTCTGAAAGTAGCTGTATGCTGCTTCCTTTCTCATTTCCCCCTATCCCGGCTTTTGTGATGGTGTAGATCAGCACAACCACACTTTGTACCTCTGTGGGTAGACAGAAACAGGCTTCTGACTTGGGCATCTAAAGACGGGCATTTTTACATATCTAATGGGGCGTATTCCACTGAAAGCAGCTGCTCTGTGGTGAGTTTCTTAACTTTTGAACTAGATGACACTTGGGGTCCCTTCCAACTGTACAATTCTATGATTCTGCAATTCTGTGATTCTTCCTAAGACCACCAAGAGTGTGGATAGGAGCGGTGGAGATAAAAGAACATCATATAATGTGCTGATGAGAAATGGTAGCCTTGCAACAGATATATATATATATATATATATATATATATATATATATATATATATATATATATATATGCTTTCGTAGATTTTCACGGGTACAGGAATGCAGGTTTTGGTGTCCTCGGGTGTCTTCCCGTGTAAAAGTTGGGGTGTCTAGGCGACGTTTCGACGAGGTCTCACTCGTCATCTTCAGGCTGGTGCTTTCGGCTTCTTGTTACTGGAACAGAGCAGGATCTCAGTGTTTGAGTTCCTATAAATACTGTTGAGGGGGTGTGGTGTATAGCCTCCAATGTTCTGGGCAGAGAGGAAGTTCCCAGGCTAGTGTGCCTTTTCTTCTTTTGTTCCTTAATTACTTGAGGGATATCTTGAGTGATTTCTTGAGTGATATCCTGAGTACCACTTAGGTGGGTCATTAGGTGTGGATTAGTTGCTAAAGTCTTTGTGTCTTGACCTCTTGAACTTTGTGAAGAGTTTTTCTGAGAAGATGGCTGTACTGCACTTAGTTGTGCTCTGGCTTGGCTTCGTGTATAGGGGCGAGCTGTGGTTTTGTGGCCTGTGTCAGCCAGATCTGTGTAGGGATTGCACCCCCTCAAACTCAAACACTGAGATCCTGCTCTGTTCCAGTAACAAGAAGCCGAAAGCACCAGCCTGAAGATGACGAGTGAGACCTCGTCGAAACGTCGCCTAGACACCCCAACTTTTACACGGGAAGACACCCGAGGACACCAAAACCTGCATATATATATATATATATATATATGAGTACATTTTTGTTTTAAAAATGAGGAAACAGTTCCAAAATTGTTCTGAGAATATGGTTATCTGTCTTGGCCACTATGCAATCACCATATTAAAATGTACATATTTCTACTGCAGAAGTGCTCAGTGTTCTAATAGCTCATCTAGACATTCTAGTTATTCAGCATGCATCCTGATTTGCTTGCGCAGAGCTTACATTTTTTGCGGGCACCTATCAGCCTTGAAAGACAATGGAGTGTGCCTCTAAGGGTGAAGTCAAACAGCTGCATGAGCGGCACCAAAGTGACCTCCCTGGTGCGCAAACCTGGACAGTGCATATTGAGGTCCTGGGCTGCCCAGACAACTGATGTGGCCTCCCTGATGTGGTCCAAAGGAAAGCAGAATAAAACATTTGGCACTGGCTTGGATGCAGGAGTTGCCAAAATTACATTACATGAAGGTCAGATAATATCTGGGCTTTATGGAGCATCTATTCTGATTCATTAGTGGGTTGGTTATACAACAATGAGAATTCATCCCGATTTCCTTCTGGGGTGTTAATACATCTTCCTATTTAACATTTAACATTTACTGTAATAAATCTGTTTCTTTTCTAAAGGGGATTTCTTGCACAAGAGCCGTTTAATCTTTACTTGCACAAATCTAAATTTCTGGTATGTGGTTGAATCCATTCCACAAAACACTGATGGTCTGGAGGTGACCTTTGTTGGCTGTAAATGGACAACACATAGGTTTCTTTTTATAGTAAAAAGGGGCATGGGTGGCGACACTCACCACCTTCAGAACATCTTGCCTATTATGTGTTGAGCTGCCAGGATTAGTGCATCTGAAAAGGACCTCTAATAATGCATTGAGTATACTGTATAGAGTATAGAATGGTAACTCAACTTTTCTTTTTATTTCCAGCTTTCAGACACAAAATGATGTCAAAGTCAGTTATCAGAAAGAATCCACGCTTTTCCCTCTCCTTAAGCCCGAGTGAATCCTTCTGCAAACAGAAAGCCAAAATCAGCAGCAGTATGGGGTTTAAGGAAACCTTACAGCATAGACAAGAAAATCCTGGTATTTGAACATTTTCAGGACATGTAATACAAAGCAGTAGACAAATGAACAACAGTTGTGCTCTAAGTCCCCTGCTTTGGAAGGTAAACCCGTAAATATTAATTTTGCTAATTCCCTGGGTTTTGTTTCCACTCCTGTTTCTTCCAGGAAACAAAAGGAAACCAACAAAATAAAACATTATTCAATGGCCTGTCTGAAAAATGACCTCAGTTCTGGAAATTGCATTAAAAACAAACACAGCAAAGTCTGTCTTTTGCTACCGTCTCAAGTTATTCCGAATGCAGGGGAGGGGAAGTGGAGGAAATATTTCTTCTGTTGAAGTTGTTTTTCTCCAAGTCAGTCTTACAAAATATTTGCTTTGAAAGGAGACATTTTCAAACAGATCCTCATCAGTACCTTGACCTTGTTTTATGGCCTGACTTCTGACAAACTGTAGATCCATACACACCCGCCCTGACACAAAGAACTTTCATTTCTGGGTGAAAAAGCAATCGTTTGAATGTACATCAAACAAGGCAACAGAGTCCAGTTTATATTTCCATTAGAAATGTGCTTTGCTTATAAGAAATCAATTTCCCCTTCCTTTCTCTTACACCTGCACACCAATGATTACAAGCCAGGCCGCTTTGCTTTCGTTGTTACTGCTGGATTTCAGGTACTCTTTCCCTGTGCCCTGGGCAGTCCAAGTACAACTCCTCTCAGTTCACTACAGTTAAGCCTGTGGGTTAAACACAGGTGGTGCAAGGGAAAGACAGTGAGTTTGCCTTGCAGTGCTTAATCTTTGGGCCTACATCGCACAAAGTCCCACCAGGCCAAGGATTTGGCACGGATTTCACAAAACAAAAGCCTTTCCTTCCTGGACAAATGTTGAGTTTGGAGAGGCAGGCAGAGCAAACCCAGCAACCACCCATTCACTGGATTGCTGCTGATTGTTTTTTGTGGGGACCAGGAATATATATATATATATCCTCTAGTCCTGAGTAAATTAGTCAAAACTGCATACCTGAACATGTGTGTATTGAGAGAAATTAGCACTAAATGCTGACAAATTTGCACAAGGGTTTTATAAAAATATATTGCAGATTGCTTTGGTAAGGGGGAGAACTGAATGTAAGCATAGAAAAACGAGAAACCAAAATTCATCCCTCTCTACATGATTGGCATTGCACACACACGCACACACCACTAAGGTTACTGATGTCGACACATATCTGAAGTCAACCTCAGTGAAACCTCTAAGGCAGTGATATCTAGTACTTTCCCACTGGCTTGAAGCTGTCAGCTTAACCCCTTGAAGGCATCACAGGTTGTATAAAAGCCTAACCATACAGCAGCTCCCTACATATTCATATAAATGCCCTTTTCTTTTGTTCTGCGATTCACTGCATTCACTTCTCATTCTCTTTCATCTGCAGTGTGCTCTGTGTGGGCTAAAACAAGGAAGCAGGAAACAGCTAGGGGAAAAGAAAGAGACAGGTAGAATTGCGAATGCACCAGCAGAGACATAAGAGACCTGGGACAGCCAGCTTTGGCAGCGGAAGTGGGAATCAATATTAATGCATTGTTTCAAAGTTCTTCACCTAGGGAAGCTTCAAAATGGTTTTCTTGTACCCGAAGTTTATAGTTCATTGCCTTGCTGCTAAGTATCCCATTCATTTAGTGTCTGGGACGCTTGCCCTTTTTCTCTGGAAGTGCCTAGATCCCCCTGAGGAAACCAAGCTGAAGCCATCTTCAGCTGCAGCCGAGATTAAGCTTTGACTAAATAAGCATGGAGGATAATTCACTTTCTCCTTCTGTTCTTGTTTTCTTCATCCTTGGATCCCAGGTAATTTATTGTAAAGGTATACAAATTTTTGTTGGTAGCTGCTGTCAGCTACCTCATGATTTAACAGTCATTTGTAGCTCTGCCGCAATGCATTTTAAAGGGATGAAGCTGTGCCGGGAATGAAAATATTTCTTTTATCAATATCCAGCTCTTGGTTTGGCCAGTGAAATACTAATGCAGTATTCCTTATCCCCTATGATTCAGAGATACAGAAAAGAAGGAGACATATGCTGCTAACTTCACATAGAATGTGAAGCAGCCACTGCGGACAAATGGAAGGCTGTCATTGCCATTTTGTTCACAAGGAAGCTGTGATGCTAAGTGCACTTATTATGGCCAAAGCTCTAATGAACTGACTGGGAATTCTGGGTAAGCATTCATTTGACAGGGCTTTAAGAGGGATTTAGTGCTTCGTAAGTGCACTTAAGACTGCTGCTTCCATGTAATGACAGTGGCAAACTTCTAGGCCCACTTCTCACATTCACATACACATGAAGATGGCTATGCACCATGTGGCTTGTAAAATGGAAATGGGGAACCTGAGGGCTCTGCAGATGTTGCAGGACTCCACCTGCCATCAGCCTCAGCAAGCATGGTGAATGGTCAGCAAGGAAGGTAGTTGGAGTCCAACAATATCTGGATCCCCATCTCTGCTCTAAAACCTTTGCTTGATTAAAAATCTTCTCAACCCACATGTGCTCGCACACATTTCTTAGCAAGTGCTCCACCCACATGGTTGAATTGTGACAAACTATGCATGTGGGTGACTGAAAGTTTGAAGTAAGCCTGACACAGCCTCTTGATTTTGACAGACTTTGGCATAGCCAACATTTTTTATATAGGATTGGTTGAACTCCCATTTTTATATTTTAGATGGGAAAGTCAAGTGGCTTGTAACTTTTTGTTTGTTTGTTCTGTAAACACTTATGTTCCCCTATGTGAAGATAAGAGGTTTCAGAGAACCTCAGAAATCCAAACCTTGTAATCAGAATACATTTGCATAACAAGAAGATCCACACCTACACAATTATGCTCAGACTGGCAAGATTCAACAGCGTTTCATAGATGCTGTACTTGGTAAGTGGACCGTTTTGTGTTGCTTGGCATGAAGATCCATGGAGGACACTTGTCACCTATTTATTTGAAACTCCTGTACGTTTCTTCTGTGAGCGATAAAAGAGGTGTAAGCAAACTGAAACACAATCCAGCAACAAATCTAAACAAATCTACCTAAATCTGTTTTTAAGTTAAACAGCAACAGCTTTCTGTGAAAAGAACCAAACTAGTATGGAACAGATAAACAGCCTTTCCCACCCACATGCTTAAAAAAGAGAGATTGTCCAGGCTTTTCAAATGCAGAGATGTGACACATCCCCAAACTGCAAAGGGAACACAAATCCATAATCTTGAACAACTACAGTAAATGCCCTGTTGTTAGCAGCTGATGTTCCAAACTGACAGAGTGGGAGGACATGGGACAAGGGCAAGTGCGTCAAACCCTGATAGTGTGGGATTGATTTCTGCACGCATTGCTAGAAGAAACTAAGACTGCATGCTTCTGCTACCTATTGCTTAAATTCGCAAAATACAGCTTCTATATTTAAAGTGACTCCTTGTGCGATGGGATCACATCTTTGAGAACTCCAGCTTTCTCATGCCATAGTCATGTTAGACCAATTTTACAGCCATGGCTTTCTCCGAAGAATCCTGGCAACTGTAGTATGTTAAAGGTTATTGAGGGTTGTTAGGAGACCTATATTCTCCTCACAGAACTATAATTTCCAGAGCAGTAATAAATCCCTCTCCCCAGGGAATTCTGGGAACTGTAGATCTGTGAGGTGAATAGTGTTCTTCCAACAATTCTCAAGACCATTAACAAACAACAGTTCCCAGAACACTTTGGGGTAAGCCATGACTGATATAAGTGTGTTTTAAATGTATGGGGTTAGTTGCAGAGGTGGGTTTTGTTTTGCACAGCAATCTGGAAAGCAGTTTTCCAGCCATGAGCTTGAGTGCTTTTATGCAGGGTTATATCTTCTAAAGAGGAGCCAAGATTTATTTGAAGCAGGAAAATGTCACTCACTGCTGAAAGGTCTAAACATACTGAGGCAGGAGATGAAGTTGTTTCACAAATGAAGGCATTTGAAGTTGTGGTAGACTTAGAACAATTTACAGATGGCCTCAATGAGTCATGCCTCCTAAATATTCTAGCATTCCACAATAGCTACTGTGTCAGCACAACATTCCAAAAAAGGACACCATATGGAAAGCTACTTAACATCGATTTCTAATCCAAAATACACAACCAACCAAAAATGGTAAAGGGAAAAAACAGGAGAAAACCAGAGTAAAATAGAGTATAATTTTAATACTTCCCCACCCTCCTAGTCCTGTTATGTTGACTATTACAACATTTGGAAAACATTAACATTTGCAGAAATCTGTGTGCTTGGAAAAAAATGTTCTCTTTATTTTTCCTTTCCATGATACACATGCAGAATACTTTGTCACATTTTGGCCCCATCTGTGCTATACATTTAAAGCAACATCATACAGTTGTGGCTTTCCCCCAAAGAATCGTGGGAATTCTTTGGGGGGGCAAGGAAGCCATCAGTTACATATTATTTGCACAAACAAAAACATCAACAGCAAATACTGGTCATATTGACTGGATTGCTTTCCGTGCCAGACATGTGGCAAATAAACAAACATGAGCAATTCCTGCTCCCGTTTCGATTTCTGGCAGAGTTCTCAGACATCCCTGCATACTGCCTTGTTGAACCTTCTGCAATAATTCTGAAGTGGCTGAACTCTTCAGTGTCATTTGGGCAACATTGGGCTGGCTAAGAAGCATTTTAAGAACTTCTAGTCCAGCTTCTTCAAGATGACAAGATCACATGGGAACATTTCAGACAAGAAAATCCTCACATGGACTCTCGGGTGGTTCAGTACTACATGCTTTCCTGAAGTAGCAAAAGCACCGGTAGTTGTGCCAAAGATGAAGGATCCACTAAAAGCTTATTGTGAACATGCAGCAAGAAGAAGAGGTAGATTTGTGATAGACTAGGAAAGTTTTAAACATACAAGGGCAGTAAAAATATATAATGTCAGTGACATCCCAGCAATCTTAACAAAAGAAACAAAGAATTCAAGTGACTTCCTGAGAATATAGTAAGAACTATTTGAAACTAAATTCTGAAACATTGCCAAAATTTGACTTTGTATGAAATTACATTCCAGCTCTGCTTCCAGTAAAGCTGATTAAAGAGTCCCAGTAAAGGCTATCCATCTTCTAGGTGTGACTTTTGAGTAGCTACAATAGAGGCTCTCCTGAGAAACAAACACGCTAGCCAGAAATTGACAGGATTCTAAATTCACATCATTATCCGCACCGTTACAAACCTGGAAATGGACAGTCTTGCCACTATGAAATAAAATATGCCTTGCTTTACCATTTGTTGAAAGTCATTTCCTAGGATGACCTGAGACCACTACATGAAATACAAGAGCACATTGTGCTTCTGGCATTTAATGAAATTTATTTTATGGATTTTGTGGTCTATGCTCATGGAATGCTCTCTCATCTCCTGCCTGGGAAAGATTTTTCTTTGGACGTGTCTGTGTTATCAGTTCTGTTATTCAGGAACTGCAGAGAGGAGTTTTACTTTGGGGGCAACTGAACTTTGCCCTACCACCTCTTACAATGCCTGCCACCTGCTGTTTTGTACAGTTACATCCCCTGCAAGTTTCAGTTGCAAGCTTCTCTGCAAATGTAGCAATCCTCTGGAGAAGTTGCAGATGGTTAAAAATTCTGCTAGGAACTTTCACTAATGCAAGACACAATAACAAACTTTTGATCCATACCCCCACATCCTGGTATCCTGAATGGAGAAGGAGCCTAACAGAACATAATATTCTACCTGAATTTTTCTACCCTGTATTCTCAGAAAATCAGAGCTTTCCAAACTGCATATGATAATAATAGCAGCCCGGGCCAACCTTTTGTTAACATTGTTCCTTGTGAAGTTGAGGAGAAGCCTTCCCAATCCTCTAGGAAGAAATGAAAATATGCATTAAGCCAACAAGGGACACTCATGGCTGAGCAGCATTACCCATATGTTATATTGGTTGGCCCTTAAAGTCCATTCCAACCCTACAATTCTATGATTCTAATAAATTCTTAGCTCCTTGTGGTTTAATACTCCTCCATGTCAGTATATAAATTCAAATTCAGCACATCACATGGGTAGGGTACTCAAGCCAGAATGGGCTCACCACATTGCCATGCTCACTCAGTCCTCTGATGAATTGTCCATTGAGCACAATTATCCACAAGGGAATTTCTTCTCGTATGAAGGCGCTCCTGACAAACAGATATTTTGGAAGGCAATCTCAGAACAACAGCATGACACCAAGAATAGGGCAAGAAGTGCAGCCACACTCTTCCTGGAAACCAGGAGTGCCCTACACACAAGCAGCACATAAATATGGCTGGAAAGAAGGGCAGAGTAGTCTAGAATCACACCCAAGTAGGCATAGCACAACAGTCCAGGAAGATATTTTATCAGTTGGGTGAGTGCAACCTTCACGGTTTTATAAGTCTCCTGGGAAAGAACCTAGAGTAATCACTAAGGGTCATGATGAGGTCAGCATCTATAGCTTTCTTCATTTTAATCATGACAGAAGGATAGGGAGGTATCAAAGACTTAGGGTGGCTTACCTGTGGCCTTCCAGATGCTGTTGGACTCCATCATCTACCAGCCCCAACCAACATGGCCAACAGTTAGGGATAATGGGAGCTGTAGCTCAATGACATCTGTAGGTCCACAGCTTTTCCACTCCTAGCCTAAGGGATCTGAGGAGTCGTATACAATTGTCTCAACCTCTTCTCTGCTATAGGGCCATCTCTTGAATAAGAGGGAATCCTTGTTCTAAAATCCAACTAGCTATTTATTATATTGATTAGCTGCTCCCCTCCCCAACGCACACAAAAATGAAATTCAAAGCAACTTGCAAAAATAAGAGTGGTGAAGAAGAGGAGTTCTACTGAAGAGCTACTGCCCTACTTGCAGTCCTTTCCGCTTACCATTTGCATGTGGAGGAAAAGATTAATATTCCAGATGGAGACAGGGCTCTGCCCTATGACAACATAATCTCCCTCCACTTTCTATAAGGAAAACCATGTGCAGTTTTCCTTGCACGGTAGTGTCTGTGGTTCTTTGCTGCACTTGGTGCACAGTCCAAGGTTTGGCCTGGATCCTAGCATAATGATGCAACTGTGATGCTGTGACAAGGGAGAAACCCTGTAGATCTTGATCTTACATGGTGCTGTGCTGGCCTAAAGGAAGGAAACGTCACAGAGAAGCAAGCAAGCTGTTGAGTTCATTAAAGCTCTACATCGAGGTTGATGTCAAACAAGCAAATGTCTAAGAAGAAGCAGGGAATAAGATCTTCCCAGGCATGCTTAATAAGTTCCACTCTGCTGTTTACAAGAGCCCTAGAATGAAATAGAGACTTGAATATGCTTACTTGGATTTCCCCTATCTTCAGTGGTGGTTACTCCCTAGTAAGTATGTTCATCGCTGGATGCTGAGGCTGTGGTCCTATACATCAGGAGTGGCTCAACCAGTCGTTTAATTTGTATGCCACCTTTTCAAAGTTAAAACCATGCTCAAGGAGACTTACAACATGTATAAAAATTACATAATAAAAATTGTTGTAAACAATAAATAAACCATCAAAAAGTACACAGTGAACAATTTTCACAAAATCATAAGAAGGTCTAAAATAAAGATACAGACAAAAAAAGTTTCAACAAAAGCATCAAACCCCAAGAAGCAATCCTGCAGTCCAAGAGTCTGTTCAGCAGCCTTAGTTTTTTGTAGCTGGAATCAGTAAGGGCCCTGCCCTCCCAGGCCAGGTGGGAAAAGACCTGCAAGGCAGAGAGCAGGACTCACACCCAAGAGAGAAGAACCTTTACCAACCATACTTTGCACACTCCTCAACTGCATTTGGCTGGAATGTCTCCTTGAACTTTGATAACACCTCTTCCTTGCTTACATGTAGGATGGGGAGGGGTGTGCATGTGTATAGGTGTGTGTAGAAACCTCTTGGTTTTCGTGTGGCAGTAACATACAGAGGTATGGTTCACAGGTGTTGATTTTGCTTCAGGCCCCACACACTTCTGGCACGGAAGGTTGCCCCCAAGTGAATGCAGCCCTAGGACTGAAAAAGTCCACCCCTGCCCCCTACTATACATACTTAAGTCTGAACCAGGCCATTGTGTGGCAGACGTGTGCAGTATAACAATAACAATAATTTATTATTTATTATTTATACCCCGCCCATCTGGCTGGGTTTCCCCAGCCACTCGGGGTGGCTCCCAACAGAATTAAAAGCACAATAAAACATCAAACATTAAAAACTTCCCTAAAGAGGGTTGCCTTCAGATGTCTTCTAAAAGTCAGATAGCTGTTTATTTCCTTCACATCTGAAGGGAGGGCGTTCCACAGGGCGGGCACCACTACCGAGAAGGCCCTCTGCCTGGTTCCCTGTAACCTCATTTCTCGCAGTGAGGAAACTGCCAGAAGGCCCTCGGTGCTGGACCTCAGTGTCCGGGCTGAATGATGAGGGTGGAGACACTCCTTCAGGTATACTGTGCCGAGGCCATTTAGGGCATGGGTAAGCAAACTAAGGGACGCAGGTGGCGCTGTGGGTTAAAGCCTCAGCGCCTAGGACTTGCCGATCGAAAGGTCGGCGGTTCGAATCCCTGCGGTGGGGTGCGCTCCCGCTGCTCGGTCCTAGCGCCTGCCAACCTAGCAGTTCGAAAGCACCTCCGGGTGCAAGTAGATAAATAGGGACCGCTTACCAGCGGGAAGGTAAACGGCGTTTCCATGTGCGGCTCTGGCTCGCCAGAGCAGCGATGTCACGCTGGCCACGTGACCCGGAAGTGTCTCCGGACAGCGCTGGCCCCTGGCCTCTTAAGTGAGATGGGCGCACAACCCCAGAGTCTGTCAAGACTGGCCCGTACGGGCAGGGGTACATTTACCTTTTATTTAAGCAAACTAAGGCCCAGGGGCTGGATCCGGCCCATTCACCTTCTCAATCTGGCCCACGGACAGTCCGGGAATCAGCGTGTTTTTACATGAGTAGAATGTGTGCTCTTATTTAAAATGCATCTCTGGGTTATTTGTGGGGCATAGGAATTCGTTCATTATTGTTTTAAAGTCTAGTCTGGCCCCCTACAAGGTCTGAGGGACAGTGGACCAGCCCCCCGCTGAAAAAGTTTGCTGACCACTGGTTTAGGGCTTTAAAGGTCAGCACCAACACTTTGAATTGTGCTTGGAAACGTATTGGGAGCCAATGTAGGTCTTTCAGGACCGGTGTTATATGGTCTCAGTGGCCGCTCCCAGTCACCAGTCTAGCCGCCGCATTCTGGATTTGTTGTAGTAGCCTCATGTAGAGCGCATTGCAGTAGTCCAAGCGGGAGATAACTAGAGCATGCACCACTCTGACAAGACAGTCTGCGGGCAGGTAGGGTCTCAGCCTGCGTACCAGATGGAGCTGGTTTACAGCTGCCCTGGATACAGAAATGACCTGCACCTCCATGGACAGCTGTGAGTCCAAAATCACTCCTAGGCTGCGCACCTGCTTCTTCAGGGGCACAGTTAGCCCATTCAGGACCAGGAAGTCCTCCACCACCACCACCACCACCCACCCACCCCCTGCCCCCCCAAAACAGTACTACTGTCTTTGGATGAAGTCTCTGGATGACTTTTAGAAATGAATAGCAGGCAAGAGCAGCAGAAATTCTGATCAAAGCAGTGGTTGAATAGGAGCATGTGCTTAACTGTCTCCTGTGGAGACCATTCTCCCTCCCATCAAAATTGTTTTCTACAAACTACTCTTCCACTCATGGAGAGGGAGGGGGGAAGCACTTGAAGACTCTTACATGCTTCTCTGATCCTGTAAATGGCTGCATGTTACTTTTGGATCAGAAGCAGAAGCAGGGTGCTTCTGGCATCTTAACTTTTTCTGGGGCTTAAGCAAATCTAAAACACCCCTATCAATGGAAATCAGATGCTATAAGAAATCAAAAGAGAAGCTTCAGGCTACGGGACTTGTATGCCAGGTCTGATTTCTGAAAGAATTAAAATGCTAGGAATTGCGAATGCTGGCAGGAAAAAATTGCCAGAGCCCAAATAATAATGGCAGCTGGAAGCAGAGCTATAATAATAAGCTACACATTTGAGTAGCCTGAAATCCTTTTGTGAAAAAAAGAAGCTAACATTAACAATAGAAGAAAGTCAGCTTAAGGAGGATGAAGCAGCATTCAAAAGTGGAATTTGCTTAAGGGGAAAGACCTCCAAGACTAACGTACTTAATGTCATTTTAAATTCTCATTTCAGTACTGTGTTTGTGTACTGGAGTATGCAGAAGATATAGAATAAATGCATATATCTCAGATTGGGCAGGCATGCTCATACTTCTCCACACAATTGGTTAAGGGGGGGGGGCTTTTTCAGTCTGAGTGGTGGGTACCAGGATGGGCAGACAGAGCAGAAGCAAAAGGAGCCCAAGCAACGTATGCGACTCAACGTATGCCAGTGTGGTGTAGTGGTTAAGAATGGTGGACTCGTAATCTGGTGAACCGGATTTGTGTCTCCGCTCCTTCACATGCAGCTGCTGGGTGACCTTGGGCTAGTCACACTTCTCTGAAGTCTCTCAGCCTCACTCACCTCACAGAGTGTTTGTTGTGGGGGAGGAAGAGAAAGGAGACTTGGCTGCTTTGAGACTCCTTAAGGGGAGTGAAAAGCGGGATATCAAGTCCAAACTCCTCCTCCTCCTTCTCTTCTTCCTCCTCTTCTTCTTCACAGTAGGTCACACAAGGGCCAGGGGTTTCTAGCATCACCACAACAAACATCTCTCCCTTTTCCAAGTTGGCAGGCAAGAGGCATTACACCATTTCAAGGGCATATTCCAGCCAGACACAAGCGCTCTAGGAATCTGGCGATGGGCACAGCCAGGGGAGAGTCTGAAGGATAGGGTTAGAGGACAAGTTGCATTTAAAGCCAAATTGGTAAAATTCACATTTCTGAGAAATATGAGGACCAAACACTGACATCCTTACAATCTACACTTATCCTAATTTTGTGATACATTTCTCCAACCAAGCAATGCTTACAGAAATGCATAATTTAGGGGAGAGTGTGCATTAAAATGAATGTATTAGTGAGAAACAACATGCAAAAATGCATTGCATGACGGTAAGCTCACTGTTTCAGCATGGGACTCCACAGCACAGGCCAGAGCACAGAACTGAGACCTACTACCTGAAGAGAACTGAGATCTTACGTGGTATATAGGGATACAGAAATATCCTGTGTGTGCTCTAAAATGGGCCAAGGTTTCGTGGGTATAGGGGAAATGGTTCTCTCTCAAGAATCCCTTTCTACAAGCCACTTGCTACGACACAAACCATATGGTATCATAAAATTTCAATTACAAAATTGCCACTACTGAATTACACTCATAGCTTCCTTTTACAATATCTCTTTGTGCTGTCTTTACTTCTCCGTGGATGCAAGGAGCTAAAGGCAGACCACCCTTGGAGGTCTCAGCAGGAATTTCTCTGACTTTCTCTGATTCCCCCCCCCCCCCCGTTGCTAGCGTGTAGTGGTCAAAATGCAATTACTGTTTAAAAGGATAATTGAAGGCATTAAGCAAATGTGGCTTGCGGTATAGCAGTTCAATAAAACGGAAGAGTGTGGTGGAGAGAAAGAACAGGCAAACCAAACAGCACAGGTAGCGTTATTTTAGCACAGCTGCTAAAACAAGTGAATACACCCAATTGCTGATTTAACAAACTAGATGGGATCAAAACATGATTGCCACTTAGTATGTGTATTTAGTAATTGGGTTTCAGGACTGAAGTGATCGACTCTCTATCCAGAGAATTTGCAGTCCAAAAGCAACAAGAGGAAATGTCAGCTTATATTGGGAAATGTTTAGTCTAGCAACCCAGCCAAAGAACTGGAAATGTTTGAAACAAATGTCATATAGCATAAAAATGACTAATTACGTCAGCGAACAAATAACCATACAAAAACGGGAGTGGTGATTCTATACTTTTAGCAATTAAGAATTTATTCCTCCCACACACTGAGTCACTCTCATAGTTCATCCTGATTGGTTACTGTGATGCTCATTAAATATCCTCCCCTCCAGTGATCCTTTGATTGTGTTTTGCATTCTGACAAGAGCAGCCAATGGTGACCAGTTCTCTCTATTTTTGATATCCCTTCACTGGCTACTTTCCCCCCTTTTTTCCACTCAGTTTAGGTTTTAGTTAAAAAGGTAAAGATAGAGGGACCCCTGACCATTAGGTCCAGTCATGACCGACTCTGAGGTTGCAGTGCTCATCTCGCTTTATTGGCGGAGGGAGCCAGCGTACAGCTTCCAGGTCATGTGGCCAGCATGATTAAGCCGCTTCTGGAGAACCAGAGCAGTGCACGAAAACGCCGTTTACCTTCCCGCCGGAGCAGTACCTATTTATCTACTTGCACTTTGATGTGCTTTCAAACTGCTAGGTTGGCAGGAGCAGGGACCAAGCAACGGGTTTTAGTTACTTGCTTTCAAATGTATAAGGATTATTTAGTTCATCTTCCCACTCCAATTTTTCTTTCTAATATAGTTCACTTGTTTTTTGTGTATATGATGTGGTGAAGAATTTTTCTGTAATCAATATATTCCTCCGCCCTCATTTGCTGCTTTATTTTTTCCAAGTGATAGCCAGCCCACAAGGGATTCAGTCCCAGTTGGACATAAGTGGACAATCATTATCACCAGGATATTTCTAACATGAAATTTTCTTTTGCTTTTCTGTAATTGCCCCCACCTCCCTTATGGTATAGCAGAAGCCTTGTTATGCTTGCATGAATTTGCAGACTGCTCCAGTAATAGAGATAAGAATCTACCAGCTTAGCAAAATACAGTAAATGTGACCTTTAGGGTCTGAAAAGCACAGGTCTGGAAATTACTGTAACCACAGAGCATAACAGGAAGCTAGATGGCTTGCCAAAATCATATATGAAACACCTAATGCAAGTAGGGTACAAACATGAGAGCCCAAACAAGTGGGGTGAAGACCAACCAATTAGAGTTTAGCATGCCTTGTCTGTGCAGGACTCTAGCCAATTAGGAAGCTTATAGGGACCAGGCAGAAGCTCAGGTATTTTTGCAATATGTGTAAGTATCTGCTTCCTCCAATGTTCAGGGCACAGGCTTTGTGATCTTGATTAATGCATCTCTCAATAAACTGAATACTTTTTCCACTCATCATCTACCCAATTGGCTTTAACAGGGGAGGTGGTGCTGGAGACCCTTGGGGGGGGGGTTACACAAGGAATATTTTCCATTTCTAAAAATGTGTCATTTCATGAAATTAGAAATAAACAAGCAAACAAGCAGCAGAGCAATGAGAATGGTGGTTGCTGCATCAATTCACAGATCAAGGAGTCACGATACAACACTTAAGCAGGTATCCTCATGTCACATCTAATAAAAGCAGATCCTATGAGTATCAATGTAACAGTACAAAAGATGGGGATAGAACCCCCCCCTCCTGTTTTTATAGAACTCCATTTACAATGAACTTGATGGAAATGCCAACATTGTTCCATAGTAGTAAAAGTAATACTTTCAGAATCAGTGCTGAAAGATAATACAGTTTGAAAGCACAAAGCTACTCTTCAAAGGATAATAAAACTCTCTGATGATAGAAAAGGACCCAAAAAAGGCAGATGCCTGGAAGCTAAAAACATTAAGCAAGAATAAAGTGGGAAAATATAAAAGAAAAAGACCACTAGTACCATAAAAAGGCAGATAAGAAATGTGACACGAAGGGTAACCAAATGAGACAGAAGAATATTTTGGAAGAAGCATTTATTCACAAAAATCAGTGAAGGGAAAATGAATATTGTCAAAAAGTGGAATACAGATAAATAGTGATTTATTGTCAGTGGATGCTGTATTAGTCTGAGCAAATATAGCAACATTGTGCATTTTTTCTTTTGCAGTGATAAAAATCATACGATTAAGAAGTGAAAGCCTTCGTCAGTTCAGCAAACATCCTCTAGCATGCAATCTTCTTCATATATTTAATTTTGAAACAACACATTAGATGACAAACAGGATCCTTCTTCCCTCATCTGTCATTCATGCAAACCTCTGAGCAGAAAAGCATCTGATAGGAAAGCATATTGAATAATGCCACAATGAAAAAAATAAAAATAATCTCAAGGCTTTGATTTTCATAAAGAAAAAGGGAAACAGAAAGTTGAAAGTTGACTGCATTGCTACAAAGCGTGTTCTCCAATAAATGAGAGCACGTGTTGCGGTGTGGGCCACCAGGCCAGGCCTCTTGTTGCCAGGCAGGTTAATAGTTGTTGCCTGGCATCATGATTGGGTAACCGGGTTGCTGGGGCAAATTGTATGTTGCAAATTGGGTGGGACCATAGTCTTTAAATATTGGTGCACTCTGGTTTCTCTTTCTCTTTGCAGAGTGCATCGGATCACCTGCCCGCCCGCCCTCTTTCCGGTTGACCTTGCTTTGCCTGTCATGGGGTCGTCTGCTTTGGAGCAGGGGCCTAGTAGGAATTTGCCATTTGGTGATTGGCTGTGCCATTTGGTTTTGCCTACTACTCAGCAATTCGTCACAACTTGTAAGGTTGCGGTTAGGCATTGGTTATAATATGCTGGTGGTGGAGGGGTCAGGCTGGGACTGCCCCTCCTATTGCGCTGAAGGGAATTCCATTAAAGGAATCCTGGGGCTTGCCACGATTTCATTCAATCACTGTTATGGGACCAGGGCCGCCCAATCCCTGTTATGGGAATCCTTGTTATAGGACCGGGCAGGCAAGCTTTCGGGGAGCTGCTGGGGTGAGCGGCGTGGGTCCGACGCTTAGCTCAAATGACCCCCCAGTTTGACTTTCTCTTCTACTGGCTACCGATCAGACCTCGGGATGTCAGTTCTGTCCCAGGCGGGGGGACAGATAGTCATAACCAATGTCTAAACAACCACTCATTGATTTTGTATTTTAATAAAGTTGTGGCCAAAATAGTGCCCAAAAACCAAAACTAAAATTACGTGTTATGTGTGAAGTTATTTGAGGGGTGGCCTGGGGACCTACACACACAAATGCTTCCTGGATTCCCTGGCTATTTTTGAAGTGAAAAAGTCACCACTGTGTGCCTTTTCCCCTGAATATTTGTGAGATAAAATGTCTTTTACATGTAGAGCAGAAAGGTATGCTCGTGAATTACTCCACTGGGCATTCTAAAAGTCCACTTCAATATATAAAGGGGAAGCTTACACAATATATAAAAGTGAAGCTTACCTCAAAAAGACTGAAGATCCAGAAAGATAAGCTTATGCTTTAGAACTCATCATATTCGGAGTTCCTGGCATTATTAACAGGAGCTCAGAAACAATGTCAGAGACATCATCTAAGTTTGCAGTCCTGTTGTTTTCTCCATGAAAAAACAATTGTGCCTCTTCTTAATACATACCTTTTGCCAGGTAAAGTTCCTGCTTCCATTGAAGTAAGCAATTAAAATATGAATATCCACTTACCCTCTCCTATGATGATGCATTGGTTATGGCCCGGTGCCTCCACCACCACCATCCTCTTCACCACTGTGGGTCTTGCTTCTGGCAACTGATGAGAGACGAATTCACCTCTGGAATTCCTGCCCGTGATTTGACCCAATCGCAGGCAGCCATGGGGGTCTGGCCACCAAGGGGGGCAGGGCTGGGTCTGATTCCAAAGAGTCTTCACTCAGGTCCACTCCAAGGATTTAAAAGGCTGGCGTGGCCTCTGACTGAGATCACAGTTGGCTCTGGTTCTCCCGCCTGCCCCTATAATCATGGTTTCTAATGTTATGCTTAGCAACTGTGTTGTACCCTATGAATTGTTACGGTCGCCACATTCAGAGCCAGGGAAGAATTTATCCCATCAGGAAAATTGGCACCACCTGTGGGTTTCACCTTCCTCATAGCAATTGTCACAACTGTGGTGGATATGGCATTGGCTTGGTTCCTAGTCACTGGTCAAACAGGAATTGGAAGCCTCTGCTTCCCTCTCCAGGGTGGTGGAGTATCCCGTTAAAGGCATCCCAGTGGAGGTGCTTCTGTTTGCAAACCCAGGTGGGGGCTGAGGATCGTATCACTCTCCCAATGCAGCAAGTCCATTGGGGTTGTGCCTACTAAAAATTGGCCTTGAACACCGGTATCCCTCCAGCAGACAAGATGGAGGTGATGGCAGCTTCCCCCATACCATGCCAAACACAATGACACATGTAATCAATAAAGTTGTGGCCTAATTTTAACCCCACCCCCAATTCTCTGTGAATGCAACTGATAAGGACAAGCATTATTTGCTGCAAAGGGGTCATGTTTCCAAACTGAGCCTAACAGCGTCTCATGAAATCTCTCTCCCCCCCCCCCCCCGTTCATGATATTTTTTTCTTCTTTTATACTGCACTATCCAGAAGCAGGAAGCTACTCTCCGGACAAGCCACTTTTGAAGAAACTCGTATCATATTTTCCTGATTTAGGATGCCCTGCTACGATACAGTTTCAGAAGACTTGCTTTAAGCAGTATGACTAATAGTGCTACTAAAACCTAATTAAAATGGAACAGAATCCATGGCGAGAACACCACAGGGAAACAAGTATCAAACCTGAACTAGAAATTAGAAGCTATTCCACAGTGAAGCACAGCAACAAACAGCATATTAATAAGTAATCTCCAGTTAACAATGTGCCGGGTGAACATAATATATCATTGTGCTGGATTTGTAAGGACAAGTAGGCATGTACATGTAAAAGATTCTCTCTCTCCTGCATCTTCCTAATGATACATTCCTGGGTTCAAGTTACAGTGCTGGCATTTATTTACAAAGCTAACAATTATTCAGGACTAGGACAGCTTTTGCCCCCTCTCTCTCTCCCTCCCCCCCCCCCCCGGAATACAACCCCCTTGGCGAGGAGAAAACAAATTTGCATTGGTGGGTTTTTTCAGGACTGATGCTGCCTTTTGAGCTGGTACTAGCATTGCTCTGAAGAAGGTACTCCCGCTATCTAGAAACAGGCATGGTTGAAACATCACGCCTCATTTCTTAAAGAGATGCTTTTTGAACAGAAATTGAGAAATCTTAACTGATATTTAAGAGTTTCTCAGTCCTTCTGCATAACAACCATTCTCCCTAACACACACACACACACACACACACACACACACACACAATCTTCGCTCTCATTGGAGAAGACTGTCAGACAATGTGATGAATCTTTATATTTGGCCCGGCTTCCCAGCATAGATACTGTGAATAATTTCCCCCAGTTCACGTAATGAAATGTAATTATTTGCCTTGCCAGCACCTCAAGAAAATCAATAGCTACAGCATCAGCAGATGATCCGCAGCTAATAGATGGCTCTGTATGCTTGCACATTTCAGACAAGAGATAGGAGCAGAGCTCTTTGGGTCTCTATCCACCTCACTGGGCTTTACAGCTAGAAATAATTAACAAGCTGCCAGTGAAAACTCCCACCTCACCCCCTTACAATTAAGACAAGCCTATAATGACATTTCAACCATAGCACAGAATCGTCATGAAAGGTGAAAGGAAATTGTGAACAATGCTGTGCGGTTAAAAGACAGGACTCAGTGTGAAGACTTGGAGGATCACCTGTCTTTACCTCTACCTAAGATATTTAGTGAAGATATTCAGTGCAGGTGCCCCCATCAGCTACCAAAGATGGGGGCCATCTCATTGGTGACACCCCATTTTGGGAATGTCCTCTCCAGAGAGGTTCACCCACCACCTACCTTATTGCCCTTTCAGTGTCAGGCAAAGCTGTTTTCATTTCCCGGACTTTTAAATTTGAATTTTAACCATGCCGACTGTTTTGTGATTCTAATTTTATAGCTTTTAGCTGATTTTTATTTTATTGCATTGCATTTAAATGGTAAACGTTTTGTTCTAACTACCCTGGGAATATGATGGAATGGCAGCATAAAATAATTTTAAAAAATAAAGCTGCCCAAAGTGAATCACAATAAAATGTGTCTTGACTGAGGGGAAAAAGAAAGAAAGAAAAAACATCCAACAGAGTTATGCATGTTAAGTGACCTACAACTGTCTTGTTGTTTTTAGAGTATGTATAGATGGTTGTGTTGCTTTAGATTTTGTTGAATTGATTTTATTATTCTTGGAGTTTCTGTGTTCTATTTCTACCATGTACACTGCTCTGATGGCATTATGCTATGAAGCAGTCTACAGTTTACACACACACACACACACACACACACACACACACACATACAGCTGAATATATGGGATAGCTTACCAGATGTTCATTTAACTTCTTATTTTTGGTTACTGCCAGGATTTGAAAACCAAAAGGCCAGCACACAACCCACCAAAAGACAAAACAACACCCCATATAGCTAGCAGACCATACAACTTATGTTTGGCATAACCAGTCATAAGTATGAAGACCTGATCTAAGAAGCAGAATCATAAAACGGCATTCTGACTCTGTGTGGATGTGCAATATGGTACATTAAAAGGAAGCTGAATAAGACAGCATTTGGTTCAAGATTTTACAAATATTTCAAGTTTTCAACCCTGCAAACTCTTTCCCCTTTTTCTTATATGTTTTATGGTGAATCTGTCTCAATGCCCTATTTGTGATCAGAGAAAAATTCCCTTTGCCCCCTGTCAAAGCAGTAATTGAGACTTTGGAGGATTTGGCTTTCCCCAGATGATTATACTTAAATGTTGTACTCTACATCATTTCCAAGTGCTCAAAGTAGACTTCCAAGCAGAATACTAATTTATAAATAAATAAATGAGTGCCAATTTGAAACCATTTTTAAAAAGTTAATTAATCACCAATAATTCAAATTAAGCTAGCCTAAACGGATTACGGTAATAAATGATAACCTTCAAAATTACAATAATGAAACCTCATTAAAATAACATTACAGTCTCATAAACAGCCCTAGATGCCTTTCTGAAGAGGATAACTTCATATTGCTTTCTGGGGGTATACAAGGCTGGGTTCCAGCTTGTTTGCAGTTGTGACATACCTGCTGCATAATAGAAGGTTTGAAGCCACCATGGACATGATTGTTCCTTCCTCTACACTTTAGAAAATCTAGAAACCAATTACCTAGCTTAGGTGAGAGCAGAACCAAAACATTCTCCTGACATGCTCCATCCTGTTAAAAGCTGGCCAATCTGCAAAGTGGCTGGGGGCAGGAGGGGAATTTTTGAAGAGTTCTGGGGATCACGCCATTGGCGAATGGGTGAAGCTAAGTGACAGAGCATGTGCTCTGCATGCAGAAGCACCCATGTTAAATTTCCAGGTAGGATGGTGAAAGACCTCTGCCTGAAACCCTGGACAGCTTCTTCCAGTCAGGGTAGACAAAACTAAGCAAGATGGGCCAATGATTTGACTTGATATATGGCAGCTTCCTACCTTCCCTTAACAATATTAAGCAGTATTAAAGGACACATAAGAAGGTTGCAGGTGTTGAATGGAGTTTGTGTAACCAAGCTTTCCCATCCCTGGTACACCCCTGTATCCTTCCACAGTGGTGGCACATCCCACTTTGCCGCCTGAGGCAAAACAGGAGGTGCTGCCTTGCAGCCAACAGTACATCCTGTCACCATCACTTCTTCACCCACTCTGTCACCTCCACCACTGGCAGAGAAGCACACTGACATTTGTGCCAATTGAGGCCAAGATCTTGTCTGTTTTGAATGAGAGTTTGCCAAAATTGCATGAGATCTTGCACGCTCCACAAAATCTCACATGATTTGGGCTGGTGCCGGTGCCACTTCTGTACTGGCAGTGGAGCAGATGATGTGTTTGTGGGGCTGCCCTTTGGGGGCTTCTGCTGTCTGAGGTAGTCGTCTCAGTCTGCCTAATGGCTGAGCTGCTTCTGCTCTCCACCACCCCCAGTTACTCCAAAGCTTATCCAGAAGACCAGAGGATGGAGGCGTTCCTGGAATTGTGTGGGCTGTGTTACTGGGAACTTCAGTGTAGTCAATTGCCCCCAATTTGGCAGAGGAACCTAGCACAGAGCAGAGCTCCACTATACAAGATCCTTCCATCCATTGCAAAAATGGCTGGGGAAACCCAGCCAGATGGGTGGGGTATAAACAATAAATTATTATTATAATAATATTATTGGGTTCCATGCAATTCCATGTGACACAGCAGCCCACAGTGTTCAGGAGTGGTCCCCAACTCTCTGGGGAAGCTTGCAGCAGGAGGTAAATGGGGATGCAGTGGGAATAGTAGTAGTAGGAAAGAAATGCTTGCAAAATCTGCCTTCCACTTGCATAAACTGATGTGTACAACCTTAAAACTGGATTCCCCCATTGCACATGAAATTTTCCAAGCGCTTTGCCTCTGAAGAACCTTGGGAAAGTTACAACAGCTCGGGGGAACCTGAAAAAGAATACTCTCAGGAAATGGACCTGATTTTTCCCCCTCTCTAAGAAATTTCAGCCCAGTTTATAGAACATATAATTTTAGACTTTTGGAAATTATATTGAAGGTCATTTAGTTCAACTCTCTGGTCAATATAGACTGCATTCCTCTACTGATGGCTGTCCAGCCCCTACTTAAATAGTGAAGGAGACTGTGCCACACCCTAAGGCAGTCTGTCCCTCTGTTAAATGATTGCCAAAATCTGTTTCTTTGCGATTGCAACCCATCGCTTGTAGCCCTGCACATTAAAGCAATAAAAAACAAGCCATATTCCATGTGACAGATATGCCTTTACAGAGTTACTGGAGTTATACATTCACATGGTACTAATTTAGTCAAAGGACTAATCATATGTTTAAACCCAGTGTCTACTCATAAGTAAGCTTTGTTGACTTCAGTAGGATTTACTCACAAGTAAAATGTATGGAACCACAGCCTTTACTGCTTTGTCAATCTATCTGTCTAGTGCTGCCAAGCAACAAAATTTCCTCATTGCTATGAAAAGCAGAAGCTAGTTCTGAGAAGCAATAATTTACAGATGGATCTTGCCAAGCTTAAGAAGTATATAAATATCACTTTCTCCTATTCCTTTGATGGTGCACTGGATAATGCATTCTTGCATTATTTGAAAGGACTGGAATATGTTTTGTGCTACCTTGATTTCATTGTTGTTGCTGCGGCCAAGGTCTGTCTGAGATCGCTCTGCTAAGCCAATTTGCTGAAGAAAATTGCTGGGATGATGTCCAAAACAGGAGTAGGGAAAGCTTATTTCTATACAACGACTTTCTAATCACAATAACAAAGGCTTCCCAACCAGCATTTCATTGCTTGCTGAGCTATCCCTCTGAAATACATCACACTGAAACAGCCCATTGCCCACACTCTTTCTCTAAGTACTTATTAGTATCACAAAATGATAGGTTTGATGTGGTTTCCAAGCAAACTGTGTATGCTGATTCTCAAACTATTATTTTCATGCTTTGGCGTTTCCCCCTATGATTCTAGGGCAAGTTTTGATGTTAAGATCTCCTATAAATATGGTAGAAAAGCAGGATAAAAGTTGCTGGACAAACTATTATTACTTCTGAAAGTTTGGACAGAAGTCTAGATGATGATGATTATTATTAATATACCATCTTTGGGCAGAAGGTGCTTGAGAAGAATGATGGCAGTTCAGCTGCATACACTTTATTTGAACCCATTCAGGCTTGGTTTGGGAACAGAATGAGCCTTGGCCTTCTTTACAGGTGACCTCTTTCAAGGGAGAGACGGAAGGAGTGTAACCTTGTTGGTGCTGTTGGGTCTTTCAGCAGCTTTTGATGGCATTGCCCATGGCATCCTTCTGAAGACAGTGATGACCTGTCAGCCTAGGACCCCATACTCTCCAGCTCATAGCCCATTTGGGGGAGGGGGCAGTGGTAGTGAGGGCCACGTCCAAAAGAATCACACAAAGTTATTAAAGCCTTGGATTCCATATGAGCTTATGTGCCTCAAACAAAGTACTCAGTTGGTTTTCTGTCCCCTTTTCTTCACATATGACTTTTGGCCTACACCCCAGAAATCAGGTGTGTGTACTGTCTCTAAATCAAATCCCTAGATGTTCACATTTCTGCTTTCCATTTCATGAAGAAATGTGAGTGCTTTCCCACTTTCACTCAAGTCTACCTACAAGCCTAACAGCACCTATGCTTTCTGTTCTGGGGAAAGCAGCATTTTGCTATGAGTGTGAACGAGGATTAGTTAAGTTCTAGGTTCATACAAGGAAAATACATTTATGGGTTTAGGGTGGTATTCAACTAAGCTTTATTCAGGTTAGGCCCATTGAAATTAATGAACATGAGTAACATCAGTCCATTAATTTCAATGGGTCTATTCTGTGTAGAGCTTAGTTGAATACCACCCTAAATTTCTCCTCCGCCTATTTGTAAAAAGTTTCCATGGATGCCAATGCGAAACTTAAACTGCTGCCCAAGAAGTTATTCTGGGGGAGAGCATTGCAGCTAGAAGACAAGGCTTAGCATTCCCCATGAGATCATTCTTGTCATCTCCCTTCCCCGAAATGTGTGTATATCTCACATAACTTGGCTGCAATAAGTACAAATAACGAGAGGGTAGACAATAACGAATGTCCTTCACTTAAGTGTTTATTGTAGCTTGAGATTTCCCATCTGTGGGAAATGGAGATGGATAGGTTAGAAGAGATTAGAAGTTAGGGCAGTGACTCAGAAAGAGAACATACACCCTTATTGCTAGCTGCATCAGCAGAGAGAAAACCCAGGAGCATCTCTTTGTAAGCCATCACAACATGGAATCTGCCTGCATTAAACCACAGACAAAGTTGAACAAGGGTGACTGCCTGGTTGAGTTCCTAAAACAAGCAGTAAAGAATAAAAAAAATATACTGGAAGTTTGCTAAACTGGAAGGAAAAGCAATCTACTAATACTGACAGTGATATATCTCACTGGAAGCCAAGTATAGATTGTTTTTTAACATGGTTCCGAAACTTTCTCTTAAATGAACGTCAGCCACTTTAAATGAAAGAAGGGGGATAACCAAATACTGTGTGTGCAATTTGACAAGAATCACAATTTGACACTGAAAACGTGGCAGGAGAAAGCAGGCAATGAACAGCCAGGCTGAACATGTATGTTTCATTTCTTTTCTTTGGCATAACTCCCATCCCTAACTTTTCATGCTCTCACATATAAAATCATCATTAAGGCTGAAGATCTATGGTGTGTAGGAGAAAGAATACCATGGGGCCACTGAATTGAGCAAACCTCTTCCTCTGTGGGAGAAGTGATGTTATCTATGGATGGGACATCTGCAAAGGCATTCTCCTATCAACTGTGGAACCTTTCACAATGAACCATCAGTGTTTCTACAGTGAGGAGGGCAAATAGAGGGTATTCTGCAGCCATGCCCAGGGCAAATCAGGAGAGGCAATTTTGAAATCAGCTTGGTCAGCAGGGTCAGTTTCAGGTATGAAAAGGATATATGAGGGCTACAATTGCTATTGGAATGGTGCAGCAAGACTTCAAGAAACTGCAGGCTTCAGCAGAGGTTCTCTGCTTCATGCAGCAAAATATTTTGAGCCGGCATTGGTCATCCATGCATCATTCCATAGCAGGAGATCAGACAAAAATATCAAACAAAAGCAGAGCATTAACAACTGTGGTGGCTACGTTTTAATTTCTGCTTTCAGCTGCTAGGAAGAAAGAAGCTTCATTGAATAGTAGCTGTGGCTGTGTAAAGGTAAAGGTACCCCTGCCTGTATGGGCCAGTCGTGTCCACCTCTAGGTTTGTGCGCCCATCTCACTTAAGAGGCCGGGGGCCAGCGCTGTCCGGAGACATTTCTTGGTCACGTGGCCAGCATGACAAAGCTGCTCTGGCGAGCCAGCACCAGCACAGCACACGAAAACGCCGTTTACCTTTCCACTATAAAGCGGTACCTATTTATCTACTTGCCCTTAAGGGTGCTTTCGAACTGCTAGGTGGGCAGGAGCTGGGACCAAACGAGGGGAGCTCACCCCGCCGCGGGGATTCGAACCACTGACCATGTGATCGACAAGCCCTAGGCACTAAGGTTTTACCCACAGCGCCACCCGCGTCCTAGCTGTGGCTGTGTACACACCATATATTAAAAGCACATTTAAAGCACAAGACCTCTCCCATAGAATCTGGGGAAATGTAGTTTGTTAAGTGTGCTGGGAATTTTAGCTCTGTGAAGCGTAAATGACAGTTCTTGATATTCTTTGGTGAAAAGCATGCCCTAGTGCATTTAACCTGTCATTTAACCTCAGCAATGTTACATGTTTCTTCCTCTCTGCTTATTACAATTCCCCACTATGGTTATACGAGTAATTGTAAAATATGACCCATCCATTTTATTAAAGTAGGTTTTTAAAGAATGATTTTAATTAAAGCATTGCTAAATTTGCAACTCTTAAAGTCAACCCCCTCCTGCCAAATACTTTGCTCCATCTTTACATTTTTATTACATCCTCATATACAACGTAATTAATATAACCTGTACGCAGCTTATAAAAAGAGAACACAAATCACTGGCCACATTGATCAGCATATTGTAGCTATTCAGCAAAGCCACTTCTGTCATTTCTGATGTGCAAACAAGTACATTGTCAGTTCTTTTTACACTCACAGTTGGTTCACTGCATCTTGTTAAGAGTAGCTTGTGACTAAATTGCATCAAGTTTTTATATTTTAATATTTCAAAGTATAAATAGAAGTCTAGAAAATAATATTTTTCTTCTCACTTCTAGTGAATAGTATAGTATAGGCCAACTTGATCTATCAGCAGCTGTCATTCATTCTTATCTGACAAAATGTTAAGATTTGTAAATATAGTAACTACTATAGTGCTTCCTCTTCTTCATTTCAGAAATATCCTACATTCATACTCTCATTGGTAAATGTCCCGTTACCACGATGTATCGTAGATTCAGAGTTTGACTTGGCATTTAATTTCAAGAAATATGTTCAATCTTTTGAGAATGTGACATGCTTCTTAAACCATTAAATAAATATCCGCGATATTCTTTGTATTTCTTTGTAAATTCCAAATATTTCAAATAACCCATAGAATTGGTCACCTCAAAAAAATCTCTGATAGAGAAGTTGGGTATAAATTAAACATAGTCCCTGACTGCATTCTGTCTTATGTTCTGTACCACCAATTATGCCCGTTACTTTACTAGGCACTTGGTGGCACACATGTCCCTCTTTACTGAACATGTGACGATGGATTGGTCAAGTTCCCATATAAAAATGTGCCCACTGGCCATGTCCCCTTGTGTCCATGCCTTTGAACAGGCTTCCTCAAACTTGGCCCTCCCGATGTTTCTGGCCTACAACTCCCATGATCCCTAGCTAGCAGGACCAGTGGTCAGGGATGATGGGAATTGTAGTCTCAAAACATCTGGAGGGCCGAGATCCATATCCAGTCTTCATGAGAGGGGCGGGTGTACAGCTCAAATGTTACTTGCTAACATCCATTATTATTTGTTCTATCCAACTCTCTCCTTTCACCCTCCCTTGAGTACAGAGTGTTTCCTTTCACACTGCATGCATGATGCGTAGGACTGTGCTGCATGTAGTATTTTCATGAGTGTGTGCTGGGTGTAGGGATAAAAGGATTTGTCAGCTGCAGATCTCTCGGTTTAATTTTTTTCCCAGTCTCTGAAATTCATTTCCCCACAATTTGCAGCAGTTTGCACATTCCCATAGGGGGGAAAATATGATGAAAATTCAACAGCTTTTTAGTGCCAATCTATCATACTCAACACAATTTTATATGCAGTTTTGACTAATGAACACATTTTTTGCAAGCAATTTCCCCAAATTATGAACTTTTGTATCCACTGTTTGATTGGAGAACTGAATCATGAAATTTGAACAAGTGCACATTTCAAAAGATAGCTGTGGTTCAGTCTGCATATTGTTTTGAAACTGAGGATTTGAAAGATTCATCTTCAGATGAATCCTGAATTAAACTTACCCTCCAACCCTAGTTGGCAGCTTCTCCTGTGAGCCCATGATTTCTTCATGCAGGCTTCTTACTGAGCTATAGTATAGTACTGGGCAACCCGCTGCTACTGAAAGACAGTCCTTTCTCTATATCCTCAGGAGTTTGCCAGTGAAAACTTAATGGGACCACCAGAATGTCCTGGTTAATGTGGCTACTGATGTCAAAATCTGCACCTAAGCTTTCTTGTAGGAAGAGCTTTCATCTCAGTAATATTCTCTGCCCACTTGCTTAACAACAATTTGTTTTGTCCTTAGAAAGTACGTCTGTTTCCAAAATTAGTTTATCAATCACCAGCTGACTTCTTCAATAATTCAATTAGCGTTCATTGTGCTTAACTACTTTGGCATCTCAGTTGGTTGTCCGCTTATTGATTTCATTTGCTCTACTAATTTTTAATCAGTTTACCCGCTTAATTTCACTCCATTGCTTCTGTATTCTAATCCTAATTAGTTCAAATATCTAACTGACTGTCTGCTTACTTAATTGATTATAGCTCATTCAATTGATTGTCTGCTTACTCATTTAATCGCTCGATTCTTCTGTCCCTAATTAACTATAAGTATTATCTATTTCCCCCAGTGAATAATATGAGATTTAATAGCTGATTTATAGGACAATAGTCATATTCTGTCAAGTGTTTCTTTTTATTTCTCTCTTCTTCCTCTGTATCGTTTTATATTTAAGCCAACCTATCCTTCTGAGCACTTTGCAATCATAAATCCATTCAACGATTCTACATTATCCTACCTTAATCTGTTGTAGCCTTTACAGTCATAATTCACTACTTGATGACAATTGTGAAACTCTTACGTTTTAAAATGGCTTTAAAATGACACCTGTGAGCAGCTCCCCTTCCCACCGCCATTACTTCTGCTGTTATGATCATCCAAAGGGTAATGATCATACTTTAGGGGTAATGATCATACAGAGGGTAAGAGTCTGATCATATTGTTTTTCCAATCAGCGAAACTACTCTGGTTGATGTGATATCCTCATTTGGGGGCCAATGGAGGTAGGGACTGTGTACCATTCGATAGAATTTGCTGGAATGATGGGCAACCCCCCCTCCAGCAAAGTGGTCTGTGCACATGTGCTAGGGCCGCAATGTTTCTGAGTCTACAGATATAGTAGAGGAATGAATGATTGTTTGAAATAACTTGATATTCCGGGACCTCTGAGACAAACTTTCAGGTTTTTGAAACTGCCAAGGTCATGTGATGTTAGGGCAAGACTTGAAACTGCCAACTTGATACTGAGGGACTATATTCTAAATTATAAATTCTCCCATTATAGAGGTGTGGATACAAAGTTCTTATACTGAAAATTTTCTTTGTGATATAAATCACTCATTTAAAGGTTTCTATCAAAAGAGTTAAATCTTCCGGAGCAGTATCCTTAGTATCTACCTTCCACCAATCATTTTTTCCATAGTTTTACAATCTCCTTCTTAATGACTTCAAACACCCATACAAATTTGATTACAATTATTATTATGGAGATAAATCACATTGCTACCTTTCTGAACCCCCCTTTCCTTTTTAACTTACCTGATATCTCCCTGAAAATCTCAGTTTAACTTCTTCACCCCCAAAATATCTCAGGCTTTTCAATCACGAGGACTACTGATGCCATCTTCATTCTCCTCACCCACTACAACCCTGATCACTCATGATGTGCAAAAGTGAGGTACGTGAGTCCTTCACTCTTTCTACTTTATTTCACCCACAGAGGCTATTAAATAGCATAATTCACCCTCATTCTTTACTAGATCCCAGGATATGTTTCCTTCTAGAATATTTGTGCTTCTTTTGTTTTGCTGTCTTAGACACTCACTTCAATTCTTTCTGTTCTAAGTGCAGCTACAAATGAACAACCTAATTGAAGAAAGATGGGCAGAATGGATCAAGCAATAAATGCACATGAGTAATTATTGAAGATTAAGAGCTCATATTCCTTGAGATTTTTCCTTTAAAATTTTTCTTTTCAGTTTACCTTTGCTTCAGGTATTTTTTAAAAAAAGTTTTAATAGCTGCGCTTTTAACCATGAGAAAAGCAACATTTTCCTTCATTTTACTTTATGGCAATAAATTTTTTCAGCTGCATTATAAGCTGTGGATATACAATGATGAAGCATCAAGGACAGCACAAGAAAACCACTTTTCGGTCAGATCAATTGTCCCATGTCATCCAGGGTAAAGAAGAAGGCTCAAACACAACTTGGTCTCCAGTGCTGTTTCTCGCCACCTTATGTTAACTGAATAATGTTCAGATGTAGCCACAGATTAATGTTCTGCTTCTGGATTGTTGCTTAGAAAAATAGATACCTTATTAATGAGGAATTCCCTTTCATTTGGTGATCCATGGAACATCTGCCATTGATGAACATTGCCTGCTTTCATGAAAGCTGTTTTGTTAGCTAACAAGAGCTGAACACAGAAGTATGTAGCTAACAACAATATATATGCAGTTCTCTAAGAGACCTGCAGGGCACACAATTTAACACAAATAGTCAAATTGCCAGGCCAAGGTCTTTCCCAAGCATGTGCTCTGCCACTGAGATACAATCACTTTCTTTACTGTAGTTTCTTGCTCATGCAGGTCATCCTTGAACAGTTGACATAGACTGCCACATTTTCCCTTCAAGGGTAGAAAGTTAGTTGGAGGGTCACATATCAGTAGTGAATAGAGCAGGCTTCCTCAACCTCAGCCCTCCAGATGTTTTGAGACTACAATTCCCATCATCCCTGACTACTGGTCCTGCTAGCTAGGGATCATGGGAGTTGTAGGCCAAAAATTTATTGAGGGCCGAGGTTGAGGAAGCCTGGAATAGAGCCAAAATAAAAAAGTGGGTGGGTCCAACACTTGCATACACACTCACTCAATTCACCTCTCCCTACATGTGTGTGTGTGTGGGGGGGAGGATTATGTCCTTTGGTCTGTCCCTCACCATTTCATCCGAAGGGCTGTGTGGCCATTCTTTTTTCAGAAGGAAAAAGATCTCACACTCTTGTGATATGTTTACAGCACCACAAACCGAAAGGTAATGAGCCAACTTTTCAGACAGCCAAATGTTCCTGGTTGGTTCCTATAAAAAACAACTACTGAATAGTCATGCATCCCTAGCCTACAGATGAGTTGATGGGCTGCTGCTTTGCACTGAGGTGTGAGAAGGAAGAGTAGCTTCACATGGCTCTCAGCCAACCCCTGCCACATCTTGCTCCTGTGCTCCTGGGTCTCTGCTTCCACGGTGAATCAGCACCTGCATTCACTTCAAGTCTCCTGTTATCCTTGCCAGTAGAACTGTCCTCAGCACTGAGGGGATGAGACAAAGCCATCTCTTCCAACAGGTGGATGGCAGTGATATATTTATTTAAAAATCTGTTCTAAGCTTATATATATATATATATATATATATATATATATATATATATATATATATATATATATATATAAATTAAAAGGCGCAAATCAAGATTGTTTAAGAAAAAGCCCTTTACCATTGAAATGTGGGTTATCTTTTAATCCTTGAAGCTTGTATAAACACTAAAAAGCTGGCCATGAAATATCTTTATGGGCTTCACTGAGAATGTTTAGATTGGGGAAGGAAATGACTTCCATGCAAACTAATGTTTGTAATGAGTCAATAAGGGGTGGAGGGGTAGATGAAAACATCTCAGAAATAAGATGAAATAATTAAAAACAAATCAAATGGAGCCAATGGAATAAAGATTCTCCACACCATTACGGATTCTCATAGCGGTGGGTTTTATGTTGTTTTCTTTAGAATATTGGGAATTAGCACTGGATTGGAAATGCTATTATCACCAGAGGTTGTAAAGCTAGCGTGGTTTTCCACTTAATGTCCCTTGTATGCTTCATTGAGCATATTTCATTTCATTGTCAGCTTTTAAAATCTGTCTCTAAGTACACTTCATCCCAGTGAAAAAAAGAGAGAGCTTATAAACTAATTTGTGTTAACACAACAATAATTCTAACGCCTATCTGGAGCAACAGTTCACATTTTAATATCTTTTTAACTGCTTATCTGGAAATTAACTTGGTTCAAACCTCTTCCTTCCCCATCATCAAATACTTACATCAATAAGAATGACAGGTAGGGGGTATTTTAATTTATCTTATGATATGCACAACCTACAGTCTGAGTCATAATTCTGACATTCAGTGATAAATCATGGATTAACACCTGCACTCACGTCAAGCTTCCTGCAAGCCTTAAGAGCAGAACTGTTACTGAGGATGTGCATTGGAGGAAACAGAGATGCCTTAGCCTTCCTGCTGGGTATAATTAGTTGCAGGATGGTACTATCCTGCTTAAGTTTGTAGCAATGTGACCTAGCAACAGTACCACCACCACCCTGTACATATATCCCATAAGTGTAGTGGCAAATTCAGAACTGATTGCCCAATCCTTGGAAAAAGCCTTCTGTTGCAGCTAAGAATGGTCAGATAGGTCAATTTCAGTTACTCTGGGCTTCTCATTTTCCCAGTATCCACATTTCTACATAGGTTTGTGGGGGTTTTTTAATGTCCTCGTGAAAATTCATCAGCCTTTTAGCATGGATTTCTCCTAATACACACATTTTGCATATAATTGTCCAAATGTACATGTTTTTGCAAAGCCGTTTTCATAATATGTCTATCTGTATATCATTTATATTAATATGTGTATTTATATGCACCACTTTCCCCTAGTATGTGCATCTTTATATGCATTACTTGGATGGAAAACTGCATTGTAAAATTCAGAGGAGTCAACATATAATATTATGATTTTGTGGGTGCCAGACCCCTATAATCCCTGGATCCAGCAAGAGTTAGAATTTAATTAAGGCTTGGAGTGTCAAACTATGTGACAGACACAGATTATTAGTGCTAAAAGGTAATTAAGACAGGTTAGATTCCTGTCTTGAGGTGATTGCCTGGGCAATAGGCCATTAAGAGAACAAGGATCAAGGGGATCATGCAAGACAGAAAATGGGTCCTTCCCCACTCCCTCAAAAGATAATGCCAGAGTTTAGAATAGAGTGGTGAGGGAGAATGATGTGATGGAGAAGCAAAGCAACAAAATGGAAACCCAGAGATGGAGAGCAATGGTTGATTTCTGTTTGAATCCAAAACTACTGCAGCTGTGAGAGAAGCGAAACCCTTTTGAGGTGTTGATATTGTGAACTATTCCATTCTAGGTTCAGATTGTATACATTTCTAAACAAACCATATATCAAAAAGACACCAAAGTCTTTGCTATGTCTTATTTCTAAAAGGAAGCACGAACCCTTGGTGAGTGCCTGGAACCCCTGGCGTTTTGCAGTGCTAGGAGACTGTAGTAGCATGCAACAATAGCATTTTTAAAAGCCTAGTTGCAATGCAGAGCCCATTTTGGGGAGTAGCTATAGTTGGGAACTGAGGAAACCAAGTGTGTGTGCATGAGAGAGAGAGAGCACTGGGGTTTGTCTTGATCATGCTCACTGTTAGCATTGGCTAAGAGGAATGCAGTGAAAAAATGGGCTTTGGACCAAATATTGATTCATGACATCTGGTCTGCATAATACATCTCTCCTTTTCCCTTCCTCTTTTATATGTATTCAGATAAAGTTTACAGATTGAGACAAAACAGCTCTGCTTTTAAGAAACTGACATGTTGTTGAGGTTTAACAATCTTGTACTTATCTCACTCATGTTTCTCACTCTTAGAACATTCCTCTATGATTTAATCTAACAGTTAATTGCCAGACTTTTCCTGAGAACTCACTAAGCAGGGTATTGCCACAGGGTATGGTCTGAATGCAGTTGAAGCCACCAACTTGCTGAAGATATGAGCCAATATCATACCTTCTTGCTTCCTCACTGATATGGAATCTCTCTCCAGGGTGATCTTTAATTGGTTCTTGACCAACTATTTTATCATCCTGTGAAACTTCTGGGAATTCTTAATATTAATACTTTCTCTGCAAGAAACTAAGCCAGCCCCCTAGCACTTGAAAACCACACAGTTTCCATGAACTTTGTATCATCTAAAAGATAATTTCTCTAAACTCACACACTTCTTCATTTGCAAGTCTAATTTTGAATTATACGTAACAGGGGATAAAACTATTTGTCCTACTGGGTATTCATTTACTTCTGAGTTAGGAAGAACTCTTTATATTGATGTGCATTTCTGAAATTGGAGAGCTATGCAGAAGATTTATGTTTCCCAAAAGGCTGTAATTCTGGCCACACCAGTGTGGAAAGCAATGAAAACAATATGATTTTGGCTACAAGAGTTCAAGCCTCTTGTAGCAAAATTCCATGCATGTATTTTTCTTAGGCTAAAATTCTTTATCCACTTACCTGGTAGTACACACCACTAAGTTAAATAGGACTTACTTTTGATTACAGGCATATAGGATTATGCTGCTAATTCCCTATTGGTTGTTCACCTGCAGTAGCCAAATAATGAAAGGGGCTGTAACAGTAAAACACTTTTAAAAAATGGTTTACTAAGAGCTGTTGGTAGGTTAGAGTCAACGCAGGTCCTGCCATGCAAATGTCTGAACTCAGACAACAAAAAAGATGGAATGATCCAGTGGGAATTGAATTATTGGACTTTCAAAAAGCTTTGGACAAAGCCCTTCATCAGAGACTTCTGAGTAAGCTGAGCAGTCCTGAGAAAATATGTGGTGTCATCTTGTGGATCAGGAACTGGTTAAGAAACAGGAAGCAATGAGTAAGAATAAATAAGAAGTTGTCACAACAGAAGGATGCAAAGAAGTGGAGCCATCCAAATATTAGTATTAGTGTAGGATAACCCTGCAGTGCATTCCAGTGCTTTTAGTGTTTGTATGTTTTACAAAAATGCAGCAGGTGAGAGCTGTGAAATTTATCATGGCAGCAGTGCAATTAATTAAGGACTAGAGCAGGATCCAATCCAATCTATAGATGAACAGAAGGTCTACCCATGAGGTGCATTGGAAGAGTAGACCTAGAACATTCATTTCTCAGAGGCTAGGGATACCCAGGCCTTACTGCTGTTTAACTACAGCATCTACTAGAAATGGTAGATCATTTCTCTGATGCTATGTATTTGCATTTATCTGGAGTGCATACTTTGTCTCACCCACTTCCTGGGGAAAAAAGAATCTTGTAAACACCAATGGACAGGCGTATGATCGATCTGCATATGATCACCCTCTACTGAGTGCTGTAAAATAGTCACATTTCTGTTTTTGAATGCTTCTTGAATTCCTGGTTTTTGTTTATTTTAGTCTTATGTATAGGATCCATCCTGTTTGGCCCCAGCTATAGGTTATTATATAATTCTTTATGTTTATGTTTATTTTAGTCTTATGTATAGGATCCATCCTGTTTGGCTTCAGCTATAGGTTATTATATAATTCTTATAGAGCTGGCTTTACCAGGATGCAATATAAAACAATCCCTTTGGGGAGCAGTTTCCAGAAAGATGCCTATTTTCCCTTTTAGTTCCATAATCTTTGAAATTCCATTTGAAGTTTCCATTTAATTCCAAACTGTGCCTCTGTGTTTCTCTCCATATATCATTTTCAGCTTTTGCTTCATGTTCAAAACACATCTTATGGACATAATATATATTTTTTAAGTGTGTATTCATTATTTTAGTATACCCAATTCTCCTTACTAAAAAGAAGTTGATTAAAATAATATTATCCAGCTGGGGAATGATTGCTTCCCCTCAAATATTTTATCATCATATGTGAAATATTCTATGAGATCTGGATCTCAGGTGCAGCTCACTTAGCTGAAAGGAGTGAAACTATAGCCATTTATGCTGCCAATGTCATTGTTTGAAATGCAAGTCTGTAGTGACCGAATACAACCAAGCCTGTAAGGTACCATTTTATATTTCCCTTTGAAAGAAGCACATGTACCTACAACCACATGAAGGGAAAACCCACAAACAATCCATTACTGGCATCACTTCAATAATAATATTGCCAGGGGTCTTTTCAGCTGGAACTTTCCAGAACTCAGTTCCAGCACCTCTCAGGTGGGCACCATTGCCATTATAAGAGATCAAGGGAGGCATTCATGGTGGGTTCTAGCACCTCTTTTTCTAGTAAAATTGCCCTGAATATTGCTATATGCAATATTGTAATTGTTTTCTTATAGTATATCTCAATAGCCACATATATTATGGGAAAGGCTGCCTGGTGCAGATAAAAGTTTGTGCGCACATGGCATATATATCTCTAAGTGCCAATAATTATTTCAACAAATGTTTTAAGGAAAGGTTTTAATGAAAATGGATAAAGATGATTCATGTTTGCTAATTCACTTTATTCATTCCTTTCCCAAAAGTGAGAGCTCACAAAATGATGGTCTTGGAAACCAGAAATAGGGATGGGATATAACTTCAATGGGAGGTGGGTGGCGCTGTGGGTTAAACCATAGAGCCTAGGACTTGCAGATCAGAAGGTTGGCGGTTCGAATCCCCACGGCAGGGTGAGCTTCCATTGCTCGATCCCTGCTCCTGTCAACCTAGCAGTTCAAAAGCACATCAAAGTGCAAGTAGATAAATAGGTACTGCTCCGGCGGGAAGGTAAACAGTGTTTCCATGTGCTGCTTTGGTTTGCCAGAAGCGGCTTAGTTATGCTGGCCACATGACCCGGAAGCTGTACGCTGGCTCCCTCGGTCCCTTGGTCAATAAAGCAAGATAAGCGCTGCAACCCCAGAGTCGGTCACGACTGGATCTAATGGTTAGGGATCCCTTTATCTTTACCTATAACTTGGATGCATTTTGCATTTAAAGATAACTCTACTTAACTTGCCCTAAGCCTAGTCAGTTCAGTCACGTGATCTGGCAGACCAGCATAGATCACTATTTTCATGGCTTGCTTTCCCTTTGCAAGGCTTAGACAGAGCAACAGCCCTGCTGCTAAACAGAATTTGGATCTAGTGTAACTTCACACCAGCTTAACTTATACCAGCTTGCTTTGCACCAACTTCTTCTTTGCAGAAGATTGCTTCCTAAGGGTGTGAATGAAATGACTCCTAATTTGGGTGGACACTAACAAGTTTTTGCTGTGATATACACAACTGGACTCAGAGCACATACTTTCTCCTTTTCATATCATTCTGCTTTCATTGTGGACAGTGCAACCTAAGCAGGTTTACTTAGAAGGAAATCCCACTATGTTTAGTGGAGCTTTGTTACTTCCAGGTAAGTGTGCATAAGATTGCAGCCTTAGTAAGTCAGTCCTTAATGTGCTTCCCCTCCAATCTAATATAAAACCCTCACTTTACCATGACTACAACCAGCTCACATCTTAGCACTGCTCTCTACAGCTCTTGCCACTATCTTGGAAAATTCAATATATATTAAATGAATTTTCACCAGTGCTCATAATTGCAATTAAAGATTAAACAATACCCTATCCTCTCTTCTATTAAAACTTGTTTGTGAGGTGAAGGAAGAGAAGATGTGGCTCAAATTTAATTAATTCCTTTTCAGTGTCTCTTTTTAACATTAATTATCAATTGCCATATAAAGGAAGACATCTGTAGAAGGGGAATACTGATCAGGTCATTGAAGATTCTTGGTACAAATACAGAGGCAGATGGTTAGCAGTGAAAGCTATCCTGTATCTTTGCCTCACAAACTCCCAACAGTTGGCTTTGCTCACATTTAAACAAATTTCATTCCCCTTAGTTTGTCTGGGTGCCAGAAATGCAATGGAGAAACAGCATAATGACAATGCCTGGATATATTATATCTGCAAGGCAAAGATAATTCTGCTTGTGTGTCTGTTAATGACATCTGTATTTCAGAGTACACAGAGGGCAGAACACACAAAAACACATTAGGGCATGCCTGGCTGTTATTTAAACATTTCCTTCTTGTTGGGACCCCAGCCCCCGGCTTCATTTGAGCTTCTATAATGTGAATGGAAATTGAGTTTATGCTAAATGGGCCTGGTTTGGAGCACTCATTTTTAGCTATAGACATAGCAGTTAATTGGCAGTGCCCACATAATAACTACATTGTTCAAAATTGTTTTGGACATCCAGGTGACAAATGGAGACAGTTAGAGAAAGAAAGAATCAGGTTCAAATGGACTACAGTGTGATCTTTCAGATCCATCATGCACAACCACAATATAAAGTAAATATTATCCAAGGAAGAAACACAATCCAACAAGTATTGACTAATTACATTTGTAAGCAAACATTTCTAAATTATTCTTGAAAAATTGGCTGAGATCTCTCTCTCTCTCTGTGTGAATCTTCTCAATTGCTTTGTTTTGTAACCATTTTGTTGCAGTGCACCTGCTCTCTGTTTGTGGAGCAATGCAGTTTGAATTGTACAGGTAGATCAGGGCAGAAGGTTAACAGCATATCCAAAAGCAGAATTCTTCATTTCAGCAAATTAACTGCAAGCAGAACAAATTATTCAGATTATTTTAGTCAAATCCCCATTGCTTAATACCATTTACCTTCCTCAGACAAATATTTTCACCTTCTCTCTATTGCTTGATTTTTAGCAATACAGAAATTCTTAAAGGTTGCTTTCAAAGCTCTATTTCATGCATAGCAGTTTGGGCTGCTCTAAAAAAAAAAGATAAAAAAAGAGTAATCCTTCTGCTTGTGGTGTATGAAAATTATTCCAGTTGAGCATAAAGTGTGATTCTTTTTTTGTTATGTCTTGCATTGCCTTGTTTATCAGGATATGTCAGTATAAATTGTACATCTGCAATTTGATAGCTGCAGGAAAATGTCCTCCATTAAATATCATGTACACTAGAAATAAAGGTACAAGCCTGGGAATTTGTACATGAAGTAACTATACTTCTGGGTAGTTATGAAACCCCAAGCAGCCCTTGCATGGCTGGATGAATCATATTTCAGGTACAAGTTTTCATTAAAATATTATACTAAGGAGAACATGCTAAAAACAGTTTCGCAAAGATATAATGAATCCAGTAGTTGTTCTACTGTTAATTATGTTCATGCAGATAGCAATTGCCATCTTCATTCAAACTGTCCAATTACTGTATGAAGTCAGCAGCATTCTTTATTTATTTGCTAAATTCATCCCACAGCAACCCCTGAGTGAAAGCACCAGTTTCATTTTCAATAATATTATATATGGCAAGAAGGCTCTCTCCAGCACTCCCAGCATGGAATTAATTAAGCCGGCATGAGAAGGGTTTATACAAAGTTTATATTTCCATGAGGCATTGGAGAAGGAAACTTGCTGGGCAGATTTCAAGAGGAGAAAATGAATGAATTGCAGCAAAATGGAGCAAACAAATACAGAGCAAAAGGTGGGCAAATTATATGTAGTTGTAGCCCTAGGATTTTTTGGTGCAATTGAATATCGCCACCCTCACATAACTTAGGAATGCCCACAGTATTTTGGCTCTGTCTGGAGAGGAACCCTTGTTATGGATTGAGGGACCATTCTGTTGAGCACCTCTTATGTGAGTCTTGAGACCGCTGCTAAATGGTCTATGACAAAACAAAGAACAATGTGTTTAATGTTCACTTTCAAATCCAATAGTCAAATGATTGCTAGAAACCACTGAATTGTTCAGATGTGGCTAAGTTACTGGAAAGCGTAGAGAAATTAAATCCCTTTGTTATGCAGTGAACCCAGGATTCACCAGCCCCTTAGAACAAAACTAATAGATAGTGGCTTAAGACCAGGTAGCAGGATTTGTTTAAAGTTATAGACAGACTCGAGAATAGCCCAATATATTTAAGCAAAAACAAGGCACTGCTTCATGGAAAACAAAAGAAATATGATACAGGCATTTCTAAATAAAAGATGGTGGATCAGTGTCAGTATTAACCACTGTTATCATACCAGTGTGATGTACAGGAAGAATTCTTGTTCCAGAACAATGGCAAGAATAAATTGTTGTTCAATTTATTCACTAGTTGGCTAATAGTAAGACATAAAATTGTGCAGCCCTGCTAGGTTACAGGGATGTGGGTGGCGCTGTGGTCTAAACCACAGAGCCTAGGGCTCGCCAATCAGAAGGTTGGTGGTTCAAATCACCGCAACGGAGTGAGCTCCTGCTGTTCGGTCCCAGCTCCTGCCAACCTAGTAGTTTGAAAGCACGTCAAAGTGCAAGTAGATAAATAGGTACCGCTCCGGCGGGAAGGTAAATGGCGTTTCTGTGTGCTGCTCTGGTTCACCAGAAGCAGCTTAGTCATGCTGGCCACATGATGCGGAAGCTGTACGCCGGCTCCCTCGGCCAATAAAGTGAGATGAGCGCTGCAACCCCAGAGTCGGTCACGACTGGACCTAATGGTCAGGGGTCCCTTTACCTTTACCTTTACTAGGCTACAAGCTGGGGCCTTCTTATTGTTTGTTCTAGTAAATGTAAATACTACTACTACTACCAAGAACAATAATAACTGAGAAGATAATACCAAAAAATGAGACAACAAACTTTTTCAAAATAATGATGATGATGATGGGTCCGGGTTTGATTGAAAAAGGATAGAAGGCAGGCACAAGCAAAAAAAAAAAAAAGGCACCCAACCCTAACAAAAATTTCCTGAAACAGAACTTACAACAGAGTTCTGCATTTTAAGACTCTATCACCTTCCCAACTATCTTAGCTCATTGTTTCCACCATCCACCAATATGATCTAACAATGGAGTGTCATTAATTTGTGCTAGTATTACTATTAAAAAATCGGTCAGGTTCGCAAATAGTGAAATTGCCTCTTAGAAATCCTTTACTGCAACAACAGACTGCAATCACAGTTATACAGCCTGACCTCATGATCCGATAAAAGCAGGAATGAGAATAGGTGAGGACTCCTGGTTTGACAGCAGTACATATGAAAAAGGTTGACGGGTCTTAGGAGATCACAAGCTTTACTTGAGTATGGAGAATTTTGAGAGGCCGTTTTTGCCCATCTCTGTTTTTAATCACCATTACTTTGGGACCATACTGTTCTTGAGCTCCAAGAAAGTCTATAGCTTCCAGCTAACCAACCTGGTCAGGAATGGGGAACCCGTGACTCTCCAGATATTGTTGAACTCCAGCTTCCATCCGCCCCTAACCAGCATGGCCAGTAACATCTGGAGGATATCAGGTTCTCTGTTCCTGATTCACATCTTAATATTCAATTGTACGGACCTGAGCCATAATATTAAATTTGGTTCCTCCCCTTGTTTATACTTTGAGAAATCTACATCTAATCATTGCTTTGTATTTAAAAGTTGTGTGAGCTGAACTTCTTCTTGCACAAGATGACTCAATCTCCTTTGAGATTACTCCTTCTCTCTACTGCAGCCTCATATGATGGTCCTTGTTGTTCACAAGGACCCATGACCTTCTGAACAGGCCTTTGGGAGCAGGAGGCGAGGCAAAAGGTCAGTTGTGTGAGCCACCATCCACTTGTGAGGGACATTCCATTTGAGCCCAACACAATGAAAATATATGAAGCCATGAACATTTGTTTATAACTAAATCATATCTCTGCTTTCCCCCCTATAATAGAGCTGGTTTGACAATATTTCCATCTTCTCTGACACTATTTTAAACCTGGATCCAATAGATTTTGCATTTCTAAAGCTGTTTATTTATTTAAAAACTGTTTATTAAAATTTAATGGTGGGAAGCAGATTAATCTGGTAAAGTAATATGGGGAGAAAAGTATTAAAATGCAAATTACCATGTTTACTTACATGCTGGAAAGTGAAGCACTACATTAATGACAAATAGCAGCTATTCATTAACCCCTTCTCCAATTCCATTTAAACTGAATGGCAAGGCTCACAAATGATTTCCATAAATGTGGAATTAGAATAGATTCCGAATGAGAATAAAAGATGACACATCTTTCAAATTTAGATGCACATACTGGGATGTCAATCATGAATTTCCTAAACGACAATAAAAAAATTGTTCGATCACTTTATTCTGTTTGATGATCTGTTAATGTCATTTAAATGGAAACAGGGCTAGTCTCCAAGTTATGGAGGTGATGCACAACTGACTCCCCTGAAGTACCGTATTTTTCTGTCTATAAGATGTCCCCATGTATAGGACTCCCCCTATTTTGGGGAACTCAAATTTAAGAAAATGGGAGGAGATGGCCCTGTGTATAAGACACCCCCTAATTTTTGACATTATTTTTTAGGGGGGGGACCTAGTCTTATACACTGAAAAATACGGTATTTATATTTCCACTTTAAAAAAGACATTGAGGGGCTTGAATTCACTTAGAGCAGTGGTTCCCAAAGTGGACAGTACTGTACCCTGTGGGGTGCTGCTTGGGGAGGCCTATATAACAAGGGGGGAGCATTGGAATCTGTTGTACGTGCAGCTGCTCACACAGAGTCAATTAATGTTTGGCAGACAGCCAGAAGGCAATCTGAAGGAGTAAGTCTGTCTGGAGATAACAGAGACATGGAGACCGCTCCTTGATTGGTCAAGCTCTCTCAAGGGAGTGATAATTAATGGCCTACTAACTAGTGTTTAGGTTCAGTGAGTTCAGTGGTTCAGTGTGTGTCAGTGAGTTTAGGAGTTGTGAGTCGTGTCAGAGAGAGCTAGCAAAAGATCCGTGTTCTGTTCCTGTAAACAGTCTACTGGATATAATAAACACCTAACTACAAGTTCCTGGTTCCTGCTTTGTCTATCCTGTCTGCAGCCAAGTTGCCAATTGCTTCCGTGGATTCTGCGTGTACTCTGCTAGGTCTGGCTAAGGTCCTGCAACTAGTCAGAAAGTTGTGAAACACCAAATAGGTTTTGCCAATAATATAAACAGCTATTTGACTTTGAAAAGCTGGTATCTCTGGATCAAGTTCATAAGTTTTGTTGAATTAATCATTTTAATTGCATTTTGAATAAATGTGCAATTAATTGCTACTGTTTTGAATGGCATTGTGTCATCATCTTCCTTAGTGGGTTGTGCAGACTGCTACTCTGAAGAATGCTTTTTTATAGGATAGGGTAGGGGACCATTTATGGAACCAAGGAGGCAGTGCCTTGACTTTAAGAGCATTGGGAGAACAAGCATTTAACTCTTCCCCCAACCATTTTTCAGGTTAAAATCTCCCCATGCAAAGCTACTGTTTGCCCCGCTTGGTAGGGAACAAATACTGGCCTCCACCTCCAGTATCGTTGCTCTAATCTAGCTGACTGTAGGTGGCAGGTGCCTGTTTGTAAGTGAAAATAAAGACGTGAAGAAATCCAAGTGCAGATCTCCCACATAACATGTACTTTGGCCTTCCCACTTCATTACATAATGAGACATTGCAATATTCCTGCTTTCTGCCCACCCACACTCCCCCTTTTGCTTTGGTGATGGGAGTGAAGGCGACAGAAGATGTAAAGGGTTGCAGTGCGGGTCTCTCAAAAATGGGTAGATGTATTTGGGGAAGCTGACATGCTGCTGCTGAAACATTCACACACTCTCCTAGTTTGAAGACGGATTTTGTTTTATGTTATTCTGCCTCTCTTGCAAGCATTGAGCCTTGGCATCTTTTCCAAAAGGCCTCGCTCTTCTGTAGTTTGAGCAACAAGAGGAGGCACATAGGTTGGAAAAGAATAGTTGATATGGTGGTATTTGCTTGGCAAGGGGCCTTTGAATATTCACTCAGTAGGTGATCTGCAATTTAAATGCCTTGCCATAGTTAATAAGGGTTGTAAAAAAAAAGAGAGAGCCTATTAACAAGCCTCTGGGATTAATTCTCAACTTGCTCAACTGTACATACGTGAGCAAGGCAACCTCCCAACATGATGCTGGGTGAGCAGCTCTACATCTTTTATGCATTGATAGTTTCAAGTGGAAAAGGGGGGAGAAGGCATTCATATTCATACCAGAAGAATGGCAGACATAGATGAGGATAAATGCTACAAAAATGATGTTCATTGTGTGATTTTAGAAATAAATACACACACATTATAATACAACTTCCCCCAGGATTTGTCTATCAGCCGGATGCCAGTAATCTTGCATTTTGTATTTTGACATTGTGATTTTAAATTCTTGTAAGCCAACCTCAGTGGTGCACAGGCAGTGGAAGGGCAGGGTAGAGATCTCTAAAAATAACAACACTCTGAGTCACGCTTTAGAGAAACGTTGCCCTTTGGCGGCCAACTGTAATGCAGAAGGAAGCAATGGCAAAGCAGTCTTTTATCATTGCATTTATATCTCACCTTCCCTCCCAAAGGCTGAAGGCCGTGCAGATGCTTACAAGGAATCAGTCTCTGCCTACATCTTGGGGAACAATCCTATGCACAAGAAGCTGACATAAAGCAAGATAGTGTAAATTAAGCCAGTGTAAATACACCAGATTCAAGCCTCATTCATAACTGTGGCTACTATGGTTGCTTTGCCTAAGCTTGGCAAAGGGAACACAAGCCTTTAAAATAGTGTTCTAGCCAGGTCATGTGACTGAGCTGAATAGGCTTAGGATCCAGCTCACAGCCCCCCTTTCTGGTCACACCACACCCCCAATAATACCCCTTTTTTGGGGGGCAGGGACTTTCTTCTGTATTGGCTCAATGAGTTTGAGCCCCAGCTGAGCTGGCACACGAAAATTACAGTTGCATGTCTTCAGCTGAGCTGAGGATCCACTGCATCCTACAATCCTGCCAAAGGATTGTCCCCCTAAGAGTCTACACTGATAGGAAAATTTATAGGCCCTCATCAAATATCTCTATTGTTTTGCCTGGAGGTAAACCATGTTGCATGCTTTGTTGTCTTCCTATCCTTTGAGAGGGATCCTGAAGTCTTATCCCACTCTTCCGGGGCCCTGGTCTTGCAGGGATGCAAGAGGATGAATATCTATTTTACCATGCTTAATTTAGTACATTCAGGGCACAGCAATATGGGTGCTTTCTTTGCGAATTGAGTATAATGTGTTTCTGGGCGTCCAATTATTTCAAGCCAAACACAAGCACCAGCCCATTCTAGTTGCTTACTCATTGACACAGTTCATGAAGATGACAACGAGACCAACATAGGCTGCAGGATCCAAGATACACTAGTAAAGGGTTGTTTTGTGCCAATTTGTCCTTTTCATGTTCCAGGCAATTTCCCTTGTACTTAGTTTGGCTGCGAGGTGGTGAACCAATAGCAGAATATATCCATATGCTGTACTGATACAACTAATGCCTTTTGGCTTTTTGTGTGTGGATGAAATATATAACAGGAGATCAGGAAAGAAAATCCTTATGGAAGTGATATTCTGAATAAAAATGAATGGAGGTAAGACCTGCAATACTCAATTCAAGAAGCATGAACTTCCTATCATAATAACAAGAAGGGATTTAATATATAATCAAATTCTTCTGATAGGAAGAAGAGTTTGTGTTAAGGATGGTAAGACTAGTGTCTGCTCCCAGAGTGGCAGTGGGCATCTTAGCAAATGCTTAGAGACAGCCAGAATTTAAATAGTACATTAAATCTTAACATATGCGGCTGATAACCTTAACATATCACACTATAATAATTGTAGTAAATGTTCCAGTTTAACATCCAAAGAAGCAGGTTGTCACCTATGGAGGTCCATGCCATTTTGCAACTAGAAATATATTAACACTTAGTTTCCTGGTGCCAAACCATTGATTTATGACACTGGTGGACATTTTGCATGGTGTGTGGCAAGCAAAAAACCAAAAAACATACGGAATGTTCAATGGTTGGGGGAAATGGATAGTTGGAGTCCAACAACACATGGAAAATGAGAGGTTCCCCATCCATGCTAGAGAGGATCACGCTATGTCAATGGGTCCAAACCTAGTTTAAAGAACATAGACCCTTCCCTTTCTCACATTCAGAACCTGGCCATCTTCTTTTAGGACTGCACCAGTCTTGATACAATTAAAACCCTTCTTTATTTAAATAGTCTTTTCTCATTTTCACTTGAGTTCCATATGTTAAGTATAATTGTTTAATTGTACATTGAAATGGAAAGTAACTGTATATGTCTGTATGTGTATATCTAAAAGCATGGTATGGAAACTTCCATTCAGCTAAACAAAAGCTCTCAGAGAGCCTAACTATTTATTGATTAGGTGAGAATGTGTGTCTGCTAGCTGGAGGTGTTAAACTTAGATCACATGAGGTATTCAGTTACAAATATCCATTTTGGGTGTGTGAGCTAGCCTTTGTTCTGAAACTCAAAGAAGAAAGGATGTGTGCATATTCTCTCTAGGAGAACACAGTGTTGGAGAGGCAGAGCTTTGATTTCAGCTCTGGATGAAGTTATTCCATATTTCTAAGAAATCTAGCCTGTGCTGGGATCAGCACATGATATTATGCAACTATCTGAATGTAACATTAATTGTTTTATGTTTGTTTTAAAGCTGGACTTTTGATAAGGCCCAACCTACAAACAATATAGGAAATCTCTGATTGGATCGCCTGATGTTTAAGAATTTTTTAATATAATTTTTGTTTGCTTAAAACTTTTGTTCATAGAATATCCATGCTCATTTAAGTATCTCCATGTCTACAGATTCTGTCTTTTTTGTTTTTGAATGCATTACCTTTCATGAGCAAATGGCTATATGGGGCATTAATATTTCTCATTATTCACATTATCAGAACCTCGAGGCTCACAAAAGTTTGATGCCCCAGGGAATGCACAGATGTATAGAGGTGGCAAACCAGATTCCTTAATTTCAGTGTACACACACACACACACACACACACACACACACAATTGTTCAGGCATGAAGCATTAGCATATAGAGTATATTCAATATATGTGCAGTGCTTCAGAGAATAATAAATCAGGTGCTCTGTGCTGTCATTGCTGCATTGAATGATAACCATGAGAGGAACAGAGAAAACATAGGCACTGGAGGATTTACACAATATGCTGAAGGTATTTATGACTTTGTACAATAGGTCCATCATATCTTTGGAAGAAATATCGGTGGCCTAGCATTCTGCATTTGTGCTGTTAATACTGGGTAGGGATGGGAAATATTGCATATTTTAGCACTACCATAAGAGTTGGTGAAGCCACTTATTAATGGAGAAAAAGGCACCAATCACACTATACATTTTAAGCATTACTATACCACTTTAAACAGTCATGGCTGCTCCCAAGGAACCCTGGGAACTGAATTTTGTTAAGGGTACTAAGAATTGTTAGGAGACCCCCTTTCCCCCCACAGAGCTACAATTTTCAGAGTGCTTTGACAGCCAATCTCTCCCTGCAGGGAACTCTGTAAATTGTAGCTCTATGAGAGGAATTACAGTATCTTAACAGCTCTCTCTTAGGGACACAGGTGGCGCTGTGGGTTAAAGCCTCAGCGCCTAGGACTTGCTGATCGAAAGGTCGGCGGTTCGAATCCCTGCTGCGGGGTGCGCTCCCGCTGCTCGGTCCCAGCGCCTGCCAACCTAGCAGTTCGAAAGCACATCCGGGTGCAAGTAGATAAATAGGGACCGCTTACCAGCGGGAAGGTAAACGGCGTTTCCGTGTGCAGCTCTGGCTCGCCAGAGCAGCGATGTCACACTGGCCATGTGACCCGGAAGTGTCTCCGGACAGCGCTGGCCCCTGGCCTCTTAAGTGAGATGGGCGCACAACCCCAGAGTCTGTCAAGACTGGCCCGTACGGGCAGGGGTACCTTTACCTTTACCTTTAACAGCTCTCTTAGCAAACTACAGTTTTCAGGATTTTCTTTTCTTTTCATTGGGGAGAAGTCGTGCCTGTTTAAATTAGTATAATCAAAGGAAAAGAGAAGGGAAGAGGTGTATGCTTTTTCACCGCTTGAGGTAAAATGAGAATGTTCCAGCCGTCCCCACACCTCTCTTAACTATGTTGCACAGCAGAACCAGAGAGTGGGGACTTAGGATGGATCCTAAGCCTGTTCGGCTCAGTCACGTGACTTGACAACCCTGTTTTAAAGGGTGCTTTCCCTCTGCCATGCTTAGGCAAAGCAACAGCAGTAGCCCTGCTATTGAACAGGGTTTGGCTCTGGTGTAACTTTATGCCAGCTTAACCTACACAAACTTGTTTTACACCAGCTTCTTGCACATAAGATTGCTTTCTAAACTAGTACATGTTTTAAAGCATCCTTGAGAATTTCTCCCCTTACAAAGCCACACAGAAACAGGACAGATTTGATACCCAAACAGGAGAGAACAGACTTAAGACTGATCCGTCCATCCCTAATACAGATATATGTTTGTAAAAGATTTTGCAGTTTTCAAAACCTCCAAGTTATTCTTCCCAGACAGATGGGGGGGGGGGGAATCAGTAGTGAATGATTCAAAAGGTCAGTCTGACTCAGTGGGAATTCACCTCACTGGATTCTCAATAAACCTTTGCAGTCATGTCCATTTCAATCTCTCAAGTAAATGTAACTGTGCTAGCAATAGCTAGCTGGTTTCATATATTTAGTCTTGCAGTCCCCCCCCTTCCACCCCACCAGCCTATGGACATGTATATTGCCCTCTGACTCAAGGCACTAGTTCTCAGCAATGGTATTCATATGAGGTATTTATTGACTGATATCCCACAGATTCTAGGGAGACAACCAAACACAAAAATCTTCTCAAATTATCATATACGATAATTTCATCATAATCAACAGTTGTAGGATAATTTTGGTTGTTTTGATTCCTTCCCCCTCACCTGAGATGAATGTGCCAAGTCTGAAGCTCACCCACCACTTCCAGTCAGAGAGATCCATTGTGGAAATTTCCCAGTGGTGAAAACAGGCAGCTCATGTCTTATGCCATCTGACTTCCTGCCATCGTTGGGTAGATTTTTCTGTTACTCTTGCCACAGAGAACCTTGGTCATCAGTGGCAGGCTTTGCCACATTGGTGACTGCTTTCTAATTCTCACTCCTCACATTGTTGTGGGTTTTTTTATTTAAAAAATGGTAGAGATCAGCAGAAACCCATGTGTACACGCAGAGGCAAATTTAGGAGACTGTAACCTGTTCAGTCACACTGGGCAAGGAGCATTGTGGGCACATCACAAGTATTATTTAGATTGGAGCACAAGAGGTAGCAGGGTGCTGAATTTTGGGGTTGCATGGGGTGCTGCTGAAATTTGAGGCCCCAATGTCCGTCCCTGTGGTGTATTTAAAATGTTGCTCATGCTAATATGCCTTTCTTATAAAATGCATACTGGTAGCAATCCTATACACCAGAAGCTGAGATAGAGAAAGCCAGTGTAAATTATATATATATTAATTTTTATTAGTATTACAAATTTTAACAAATCAATCCAAAACAATAATAATTAGGTTTCCCAACCCTGTTACAAACATATGTCCATTGCATTCCTGATGTTACCACTTCGTTCTTCCTCTATAATTACCTTCTCATCCTTCTACTAGTTTTAATCCATTTTCATAGCTGGCCTTTCTTATTAAAAGCCAGTGTAAATTAAGCTGGTGTAAATTAAATGGATATGCTGGTGGCTGAGCTGGCCTAAGCCTGGCAGAGGAGAAACAAGCCTTTAAAATAATGTTTGAGTTTAAGGCAATCTTTTTTGCATCTTAACTTATGTCAGGTTGTCAGGTCACATGACTGAGCTGAACAGGCTTAAGTTCCAGCCTAAATCCCTTCCTTCTGGTCCCTCCTAAAATGCTTCCCCCCCTCCCCTGAGGGCTTATACCGGTGTAAGATATGTCAAGCTTGGCTCAGCTTGTTTAGCCTGGAGAAGAGGAGGTTAAGGGGTGATATGATAGCCATGTTCAAATATATAAAAGGATGTCACATAGAGGAGGGAGAAAGGTTGTTTTCTGCTGCTCCAGAGAAGCGGACACGGAGCAATGGATCCAAACTACAAGAAAGAAGGTTCCACCTAAACATTAGGAAGAACGTCCTGACAGTAAGAGCTGATCGACAGTGGAATTTGCTGCCAAGGAGTGTGGTAGAGTCTCCTTCTTTGGAGGTCTTTAAGCAGAGGCTTGACAACCATATGTCAGGAGTGCTCTGATGGTGTTTCCTGCTTGGCAGGGGGTTGGACTTGATGGCCCTTGTGGTCTCTTCCAACTCTATGATTCTATGATTCTATGAGCTGTCTGGGTCCTATCTGAGTTAGGATGGAGGCGATATTCCAGCATATCTCCAGTTGAGCCAAGGATGAGAGAGTTAAGCATGCATGGCTAGATTGTGCTCGGAGCCTTCTAGCTTAGCCTGAAACCCACTCATCTCAGCAGATTTTGCTATATGATTGCTCCCGCAGGTTCCAGCAGAGAAAAAGTTATCTGTTGGGTATAGCAGAAATGAAATTGCCTTTAGAATTGGTGCATGCACCTAATGTCTTCAACAGCTTCTATAGTTCTTAGTCTTTAGGGGTTAAAAAAGTTTCTCAGTAAACTATGCCAACTCGTTTGAAGCAGATATAAAGAAAGAATTGCACTCAGGGTTTCTTAGAACTGTAATTTTAAAGCACACTACCTTAACCTTTGGATGTTGCTATTTTCTCCTTGGTGTTGGAACATAGCAGCAGGAGTCATGTACACTCAGCAACAACAAATCTACTTTCCCCCCTATTTGCAAATAAAGCAATGCTGAAACCAGAAGGGGTAAAAAATACAACCCCTGTGAATTATCTATTAAAAAGTGAGATGCTGGGTAGGTGTTGTTGTTTTTTAGAACCAGTAGCAGTTATACCCGGACCCCCATGGTTGTTTCCAGATGACCTGTTTTAATGACCATTCATTCTGATTTGTTTGCACAAAGTTTGTGGGAAAGTTGGACAAAGTCAGCTTTTTATTGAGCACACAAAATAAAAACAAAATAAGCAGATGATGATTCTGGGTTGTATCCAACTAAGTTGTTCTGTTCTCACAAGGACTACCACTGTACAACAGAGCTATTCTTCGTCCTCCTCTTCCTCCCTCTAAGCACCCTCATATCTGGTCAGGGGTTTCTTCCAACTCTCTGGGGCAGACTTGGAGGGAGGTGTATGGAGAGAGAAGGAGGGGAGTTCTGTTGCAGAAACAGAAGTCCTTGTGTGAAAGGAATGACATGGTTGGATGCAACCCTGATCGGTTTGCGAATTGGTTTGCATCAAACAAGTGTTATTCTACTATGTATTTTCCTCCTTTCCCTATTAAAAAAAATCCAACTATTATTATTATTATTATTATTATTATTATTATTATTATTATTATTATTATTATTTAAAGGGGAGATGGGCTTGCTTTGCAAGTGAGATCAACTTTAATTGTGCAACATGAATTTGCTAGTATGTGACTAAAATCCACCAGAATATAATGAAAGTTAGAAGTGGTTTTGGGATTCTGACTTGGTGTTCTGTACAATGATAAAAATCATGATTTGATGCAGGCAATCTAACATTTCTATTATTAACAAACTCAGGCACTCAAGGGATGTTGAGGGGATCCCTGGAGACACTGTGCAAGGTACTAAAGGCAGCCTTCTGGGAATGGATTTATTATACATACAGGTGATTTTTGGACAATAAAGGGGATGTATATAAACTTGAGAAGGGCAGGCTTATGGCAATGTTTTAATGCAAACTATTCATCCAGGAAAGCTTCAAAAATCTAATCAAAATTGTGCAGCCAAAATCCTATGCATCACATAGGGAATAAAAATCTCTAGGAGTACAGGTGTTGAATTTTAATTAACACAGTAGGTAATTACAATCTTCTCTCTGATCTACACTATACCCATCTCTTGCATATTCTACTCTCATTGCCCACCTGGAGATTCCTTTTTGATATCAGTGAGAGGCTTGGTGGGAGTATATAAAAGAGAGAATGGAATGACAAACCTGAACAGATGAGCGCAATTTGGTCCAAAGTGTAAAAGGTTCATATCGCTTATATTGGAGTCCATGTAGTTCTTGGATAAGTGCTTGCCCATGAAAACAGAATAATTAATGAGTTAGGTTTGGACAAAGCAATTAAAATAAGCAGAAGATCTAGGAAATTATACAGAATGTTGGGGATAAGCAGTGTCCAGTGCACAGCGGAATGATGAGAAGTATGTGCCAACATGCTCTATACTACTTTATTTACAGTTCAAAGCTGGTAAGTTACAGAAAAACATCTTCCCTCTGCCGGAGCAGAGAAAGCGTCATCTCTCCTCTAAAGCACGGAGAGAATCACAAACTGAAACTGTAAAGAAACAGTGAAAAACAGGAAACCAGTGTACGTCATATCCAGTCTCCATTCCCGTGGGAAACCCAACAGTGCATTTACTGTGGAATGTAAACAACCTGTCTCGTGACAAGCACTTCGCTGCACAGAGAAGAAAGCAGAAACCAACATCCTCCCCCTTTCTGTGAACATCTCTGGGCAGCGTGTTCGTACAATATCAGTACAAACCCAACTTCTGCACATAGGTACAGTGTTGATCCCTTGATACAATCTTGGACAATACATCAGCAGGAATTTCATTACCTGGCATATAGGACACCGTTACGAGTCCCTTCTGAATACATTCCCTAGCATGTTGCAATTTCAATTGCAAGTGCTTCGTGCTTTGCTTACAACCTTCAGAATTCAGCAAAGCCAAACATGCTTTGTTGTCCTGGTAAATCTGGATTGGACATTTGACAGGAATTTTCATGTCTTTGCACAATTGTAACAACCATTCACAATCCTTAAGTGAATAAGACAGTGCATTCAGTTCAGCTTCACAAGTACTTAAGCTAACTGTTGTTTGCTTCTTGCATGACCAATCAAATAGACCCTGATTGTACTTATAGCAAACTCCAGACGTACTTTTCCTGTCTGTAGTGTCACTTCCAAAACTTGCATCTGCAAATATCTCAAGACCACCAGACTTCTGATTGTTAAATCTTAGTCTGTAATGCATAGTGCCTTTCAAATACCGCGCTATGCGTTTCAGAGCTTTCCAATCCTTAACAGTAGGATTGTTGACTTGTCTGCTTAGCAAATTACAGCTTACAGCAATGTCTGGTCTTGAACATCTGGCAATGAAGCTTAGCTTGCCTAGCACACTTCTGTACAGTGTTGTGTCAGAAAATGCTTCTTCAGTGTCATCTACCTGATAACCTGTTATCATCGGTGTGTCCACAGGGTTAGCATCCATCAGGTTTAGTTTGCTTAACACATCAGCAATTTTCCGTGACTGGTGTACTAGAATGTTACCATCTTGATCTCTCTCTATTTCCAGAGATAGGTAGTTGTTTACCTCACCAAGATCTTTCATGTCAAAGTGCTCTTTCAGTTGAGCTAGGGCGTTATTGTACATTGTGACATCTTTCCAAAAGAATAAAAGATCATCAACATAAAACAAACAATACAGTTTCTTTTGCCCCTCCTCTTTGACAAATACACATGGATCAGCTTTCCCTTGCTGAAAACCTAGAGAAAACAATACTTCAGTGAGTTTTGTGTGCCAACACCGTGCACTTTGTTTGAGACCATAAATTGACTTTTTCAGAGCACAAACAAATCCCTGTTTTACCTGTACGCCATCAGGTGGAAGCATATAAAGTGATTCATTTAGAGATCCGTACAGAAAAGCTGTATTCACATCATGGTGACTAATGTGTAGATTTTCCTCTGCAGCTAGCTTGAGCATAAGCCTAATGCTCTCATACCTCACTGTGGGTGAGTAGGTTTCGTGATAGTCTTCACCTGGTACCTGAGCAAAACCTCTGGCTACCAATCTGGCTTTGTGTCTGACTATCTTGCCATTTTGATCAGTCTTCGCTTTGAAGACCCATTTGCTTCCAAGCAGTTTCATTCCTGGAACTACTGGAACTAGGTCCCATGTTTTGTTCCTTTCCAAGGAATCAAGCTCAGCCTTCATGGCATTTAACCATGGCTCAGCTTCCTTTGAATCCAAATCCTGGATTTCTTGGAAACTTGAAGGTTCAAATACCTTCTTGGAGCTTTTAACAGCTGTTACTGCTATCTTAGCAAACTCATCAGCAAATCTCTTTGGAGGTCTGCCTTTTGTGGCTCTCTGTGACCTGCGAATTAGCCTTAAGTCTTCAACACTCTCCTCTTCCTTCTTAGGAGAAAAACGACCTATTGTGAACAATGGTTCCTCCAATTCTTGATCAGAGCTTTCAGAGGGTCGCATAGAGGCTTTCGCACTCTTGAAATCCTCTGAATCACCCGATTCAGTTTCAGACTCAGAATCAGAACCTTCATCAGTGGGTGTGGGTTGTTGCGGTTGCTTTTGACTATCCTCAGTCTCATCACTGTAATCAGGATAACATTGGAAAATTCCCACATTCTCCCCCCACTTGGCATTGTACTCAACACTTCTTGTGAGCTTAATTTCCTTAGAGTCAGTCATCATTATTCTGTAAGAACCTTTCTGATAACCTAGAAAGATACCATGCAATCCACGCTTGTCTAACTTGGAGTGTTGTGGTGAGTGAACCCACATGTCCGAACCAAAAATTTTCATGTGTTTGATGTATGGCTTCTTGCCAAACATCTTCTCATAGGGGGTACAACCAATCGCTGAAGATAACCTGCGATTGTAACTGTAAACAAAACACGAGAGAGATTCAGCCCAATAACTCTCTGGAAGATTTGCATCATGCAGCAAGGTTTTTAACCCTTGAAGCAATGTCTGATTTGCTCGTTCCGCAAGTCCATTCTGCCATGGCGAACGAGGACTAGACAAATCGTGTTGAATTCCTTTCTCAGCCAGAAAAGCTTCAAACTGCTGAGAAGTGAATTCTCCCCCCCGGTCAGTGAAAAGAATTTTTATCTTCTTACCATGCACATTTCCCAACCAAGCACAGAATTCCTTGAACCTAGGAAAAGCCTCTGATTTCTGCTTGAGATTATACACAAAAATATACCTGGAAAATGCATCAAGGAGAACCATGAAGTACCTATTTCCTCCCAAAGAGGGCGCTAGTGGTCCAACCAAATCAGCATGAATAATTTGGTATGGTTCTGTAGATTGCCTACTAGACACCTTACCTTTCGCAACCATTTTTACCTTGTTTGCTGCGCATGCCTTGCACTTCATGTGGTTCCTGCAGGGTTTAATAGTCATACCTTCAACCAAGGCAGGCATTTTAGATACTGCCTCAAAATGCAAATGACCAAATTTCCTGTGAAAATCGTGAATACATTCTGCATGCAAACTTTTGTTAGAACCTGCAATGCAACAAGTGTCATCTTGCACAACATCATCATAATACAAAACAAACAAACGACCAACAAATTCAGCATACAATTGATAATCATTTTTCTTAGTGATGATGCACCTATTGTTCTTGAAGGAAACGTCAATTTTCTTCTCAATCAGCTGTCCAACGCTGAGCAGATTATGTTTCGCATCCGGCACATAAAGCACATCCTGTATCGATAAGTCCAAACTGTGAAGAACAACAGTTCCGTAGCCTTTACTGGGAATGGTGTGGTCATCCGCCTGGTGAATCGCACCTTCCTGCGGTGTAAAAGACACGAACAGTCTCTTATCGTTGCACATGTGATGCGTTGCAGCCGAATCAACAACGAAGAAAGATCTAGACGTCTTCTGGACCTCTGCAACCTCTGCAACCTTTGTAACCTTTGGAGCGTAGCGTGAGACCATTGCCTTGTGCTGCGTTGTCCTGGACACCGGACCTTTGCCTTTGCTCTGGCCTTTTCCACGCGATGAGCTTCCGCTGCGCTGCTCTGTCTTGGCCCTGGGATATTTGCATTCCCTCTTCATATGGCCTAGACGTCCACACGAGTAGCATTTCACTGCCTTCAAAGCTTTGGCGCCATCTGGTGGTTCCACTGCACTATGGGATGACGACTGTGAAGTCTCCCCATTTCCCATGCAGCTATCACCCCGCCGATCTGCTTCATTCTGAATCATGGCAGTATCACAGGCTACTGTGAGTTGAGCATTTGGCTGATCAGTGGTATCAAATTCCCCACTTGCCTCATCCAGCCTTCTGCAGCTAGCCATCATGACTCTGGCATTAGCCTTTTGCGTCATCTATGCTGCTTTAAATCAGGCTGCTTTATACATGCTGCTTCTGTGTACAGCTGCTTCAATCCAAAAGCAAATTCAAAACAGCCTCTGCTTGTGAGCCTGTGCCACTTGCTTATCTACAGCTGCTTCAAACTGCATTCCAAAAGCAAGTTCAAAAGCGAAAGTCCCCAAGTGCTTTCTCTATGCTGCCTTAATTCTTGCTGCGTCACACTGCAGCTGCTTTGCTCCAAAAGCACCCTTAAAAAGTTACTTTCGATTTCCCCCAGCATAGGAAAGTGTTGCTTTTAGCCATTTGCCTGTGCCTCGGCAAAAACCGGCTATTAAAAGTTCAAAGTCCAGCCATAAAGCCATTAATTAGAAGCTGGCAGGCTGCCCGGAGCAGTAGCACATACCTTCATCAATCATCTTGACGCGCAGAGCAGATACCGTGCGATCCTTTCCTCTGCCGCTGTTCCGATCCTTTGCCGGCACTTTGTTTCCTGCTCCTTTGTTCCTTTGCCAGGAGCCCGACTTCTGGAGTCCATTCTCAAAACACTGCGTTTTTCTGGGCCCGGAACCAAATGTTGGGGATAAGCAGTGTCCAGTGCACAGCGGAATGATGAGAAGTATGTGCCAACATGCTCTATACTACTTTATTTACAGTTCAAAGCTGGTAAGTTACAGAAAAACATCTTCCCTCTGCCGGAGCAGAGAAAGCGTCATCTCTCCTCTAAAGCACGGAGAGAATCACAAACTGAAACTGTAAAGAAACAGTGAAAAACAGGAAACCAGTGTACATCATATCCAGTCTCCATTCCCGTGGGAAACCCAACAGTGCATTTACTGTGGAATGTAAACAACCTGTCTCGTGACAAGCACTTCGCTGCACAGAGAAGAAAGCAGAAACCAACAAGTCCTAGCTTAGATGTAAAGGGAAGGGAGAGGAAGTAGATAAGCAGACTGGCTACATTATACCCAAATCTTGTCTGTTCATATCATGTGGCGCTGTAGTCTAAACCACCAAGCCTCTTCAACTTGCTGATCGTAAAGTCAGCAGTTCCAATCTGCGGAACAGGGTGAGGTCCCATTGATTTGTACCAGCTCCTGCCAACCTATCAGTCCGAAAGCACACCAGCATGAGTAGATAAATAGGTACTGTTGTGGTGGGAAGATAAATGGTGTTTTTGTGCACTCTGGTTGCTGTCACGGTGTTCCATTGCGCCAGAAGCGGCTTAGACATGCTGGCCAGATGACCCGGAAAGCTATCTGTGGACAAATGCCGGCTCCCTCGACCTGAAAGCGGAGATGAGTGCCAGACCCCATAGTTAAATTCAGCTGGACTTAACCTTCCAGGGGTCCTTTACCTTTACCTTTAGGTTACATTCACATTGTGGCCCAATTTAGATACATAACTTCCATAGTGTAGCAGTTGGGAAGAAGCAACAGGATCACACACACCTTTCTCAGCGCTGATCTAATTAAACCATTCTCCATTACATCTGAAATGTGTGCATATGAATGCATATATTAGTGAAAATAACATACAAATCTCATATATATTTTGGAAAATGGTTTGTTTGTCCGTCCATCTGTTCTCTATAGGTTTGGCTGCCTCTTGAGATATCATCACCAAACTTGGCATGGTAATAAGCAGAGAAAGTTTCTCTTTCAGATTCTGCAGGTCACTCATTTTCAAATTTAAGAGTGCAACTGTATAATCACGTCCCCCAAACATTTTATCTTTGATCTTCACATCCCACCCAAATTAACTTGTTCTGTTACATGATTATCTCCTTCTGCCACAAAATGCTGTACTAACACAAAATAAGGTCTTTTTATTCTCTTCTGCTGTGTAAGTACATAAATGAGCAAACATTCTCTGCCATCTCCTTTTACTCATTCTCGTAAATAATGTTTACACGATCCATTTCAGATAATAAGATATCCCCTCCCGAAATACATTTCCCTATTCTGGAGCACCATAAAAGGACACAATTCTGCCCCTCTTGACTGCATTTTGTAGCTACATTAGATAGGACTTTAGGTAGAGAACAGCTTCCTTATAAAACAATCCCCTCTGTGTCTCTGAATAATTCACAGTATCTTAAAATTCCTGCATGGCTGTTTCTGAAGTTATAACTATGCAGGCTCAGCCAAATCCCAATGCAAGGCTGTGAAAATATAAACAAGAAGGTAATTCTGTCATATAGTGATCATAAAAAAGAGGCTGGCTGTGTAGAAGAGATGAAAAATAAATCAGAAGTTCCGGTAAGAGTGTGCTTGTGATGTGCAAAAGCGAGAGAGATAAGGATGCTCTCCTAGCCAGTGAAGCTAACAAGGAGATACTTGTGACAAGAGAGGAGTCTAAATGAGAAATGTTAAACTGGGACATGTAAAAGTCAAGCTAATAGTTGCTCAGGTTTTCCCACACACAGCAGGTGCCTCGGGAGTCTAAACAGTTTGTTCAAGGCTTTCATTAGGCCTCACAGAGAACCAGAGGTCTGTGCCCCAGGGCTTCTCTGAGAATACTTTTTTGAAGAGGTTGGAGCCTGAGGGTAGTTGAAGGTGACAGCTGTTTCTGAAGGCAGATGTGGAGAAGCCGTTGTATATCCTGAGCCAAGTTTAGCTAACATTGTTCCTTTGATTCTTGCAATAGTGTGTCTTGTGTGTGTATCTGTGTGGTGGGATTGTTTGCCCTCTGAGGTGAATGAGAATGCTTCATGACAAATATGTTCGGGCGTTCAAAGTGGCTATTGAAAACAGACCCATTCTAAGACATATCAGATAATCATATTCAGCATTTCCCTATCCCTCTCATGTTAATGGCAGCTAATGAAGAAGAATAGACATGGGGAAATGCTGGACCAACTTTGTCATGTTCTCCCACCTACTTTAACTAAAAGAAAAATACTAGGAGACATGGAGAGGCAACATTTAAAGGCAAAGAGGAACCTGTGGTCTTCTGGGTATTGTTGAACTACCATCATACTCAACCAGCATAGCCAATGATCAGGGCTGATGGGAGCTGTAGACAGCAACATCTGGCACGCCACAAGTTACACATCCTTTCTTAACTGAGATATTGTGTGCTCTGTCTTCATTCTCCATTTCTGTCTTGTCCATCATCCATAGTCTATACAAATTGCTGCCTTCTCTCAAACCAGGGATGTCTTTTCTGTGGCTTTCTACAGTATGTGCTGTTGGACTCCAAGTACCATCAACACTGGGGTGTTGCTAGAGTCTAGCAAAATACCTGAAGACCCACAAGTTATCCATTATTGCTTCAGCTCTCCCTTTCTCTTACCTAAGAGAAACGAGAAAGAATTCCCTGTTCTGCCTTCCTCCAGCTAACTATCTTGAACAGGGAACCACATTCTGAGGGATCAGGATTGGAGACTTACAGTACTTAGCTGATTGTCATTCCTTATGAGAAGCATACAACTCGGAAGCAGATACATCAACATTTCTCCTACTTTCATCATGTTGTATTTAGAAGATCCATAACATGTTCTTGTTTGGGGGGATATTAAAATGTTGTTAGACATTCCCTGCTTATCCGAGTGATGAAAAGTCCCAAGGTTAATGTTTTGAAGTTTATTTTCCTTTTTTGATAAGAGAGCACTGAATACTTATGCAATATTTGTTTTGTCTATAAATATACAAAAGAACCCTTGGGAAAGAAATGCACTCACTGATATCTCCACCTTGTATTCACAGAGAATTACTGCCTAAAACAGCACCCAAGCTTAAGTTGTTTCCCAAATTCAGATTGCAAACACCCTCTAAACCTTTCTAGATCAAGGAAGGCTAGATTCCAGGGCTCTAGAAAAAGTCCTCTCCAGCATTATAAGAAACCCTTATAATACGTACCTAACCCTAATTCACAGACTATGATCCAGATAGTAATACTTTACTGAATTCCCAAATGGATGCCATCTATGATGAACCCAGTGTGGCAGAGAGCAAGCATGAAAATGCTTTGCAGACACCTTCATTTTCGCATGTTCTTTTTTTGCATGAAGATGTAAATAGGGACTACATTTCCAGCCAATGTGCCACACTCCTCACCTGCCATAGACTTCATTCTGTGTCTTTTTATAAAGGCAGAAGTTGACATTGGGAGATGGGTGGAGAAAGAAGCAGCCCAGGCTACACATTTTGCTTGACTGGCTTCACAAACTTGACAGAAATATGTTGTGTCCTGAGAGAATATCTTCCTTTTCTAAGGATGCTTTTCCCCTTTTTGAATTCAGCACTAAATTGCTGAAGTGAGAGCCTAAGAAGGTGCCAAGAGGACAGACGCTTAGTGCAAGTCAAAAGTGTAAATTAAACAGTGTAATCATAATGTTTTAGTTTTATGCAAGCTTTGTGTCTGTGGGGCTTTGTCAGATACACTGATATAGTACACTATACCAGAAGTGTACAACAAAATCCTAATAAATGTGCGGTTCAGTGTTGATAGCACTGCCTGTTTGTGGAATGTCCTCCCTAGGGAGGTTCGGTTGGTGCCTTCCTTATACACCTTTGGGCACAAGACAAAACCATACCTCTTCAATCACGCCTTTGTCTGATTAACATCCTATACCCTTTTAAATGTATTGTGGGAGGGGTGGGGAGAGTGAGGGTTTTTTTTGGGGGGTCGTTCTTGTCTTTATTGTGTATTTTTATGTTGTGAACAGCCCTCAGATCCAGTGACGAAGGGTGGTATACAAATTCAATTAACAAATAAATAAATCAGTTAATGATAACAATTTAGTTAAGGTTGGGCCATCAGCTTTTCAGCCCGTAGAATATAGATGCATACCTAACTCATGGAGCAATGCTTTAATTTTCTCTTGGGAAGGGTTTGTGAGAGAGCTGCTGGTAACATTCATTGTTTGACTGGTTAATGTGTCTGGTGTTGGGAAAGAGTTTCCCTACCACCACCCAAATTCAATTGTCTCAAGAAGAACTTGTGAGGTGTTCAGTTTCATCTGTAGCATTTGGCTCTGGTTCTGTATATGGACCACAATGAGTTATTTGTTCTATGAAGTACTTTCCTACAGTGTGTTTGCTCTCTGTCGTAGCAAATCAGATTGTGTATGTTGATATGGAAAGTGGTCCTCTGTTGGTTACTGAGTGGGACCAGAATAGATTTCTTGCCCAAATTTTAGGGCAAGCTCTCACAAGACGAATGAAAATAAAAATGTTGGACAAGACAATGGGGGGGAGCAATAAAAATGTCTGATAACCTTCCAACTTCATGGTTTTATTATTTTCCAGGTGTTTCAGAAGAAGGTTTTGAAGGAAAAGCAGAATGTATTTATTTAAGCAAAAGGTCCTAGTGTGAGCAACAAAGTGTGTGTGTGTGTGTGTGTGTGTGTGTGTGTGAGAGAGAGAGAGAGAGAGAGAGAGAGAGAGAGAGAGAGAGATTGCAATAATTTAAACAGCATTATCTTTGTGTATGCAATAGCCTTAACACAAATAAAAAATTATTTGTCTGGAAATATCAATGTCTCTCAAAATTCCTTCAATGGGAAAGACTTCTGTAGCTATTGATCATGCACTGTTAGGTTTCTCATTAGTGGACAGAGAAATTCAGGATTTGCTTCTTTCTTACTTTAAGCAAGTGCTGTCTACTCAGACTGCCATGTCTACGCAGATATGTGGTTTCTCTGTTGTATATTCCACAGGGATGATGAATTCAATTAGATGATATAGTGACTGTTTCCAGTTTTTTCTGGTTCATATAAGAAAGCATCCGCTGGAACATGCAGTTCCACATGAAAGGCCAACTGCACATTTCTTTATTTAGAAACATGAATGGCTAACATCACTATAGGACATTTGTCAAATGTGTTTATGTCTCTATAACATGACTAATTACAGTATTTAAGTGTTTCAGTTAAGTCCCCATGGAACTTCCTTTTTGAAAAAAACCAACCAGATCCAATCACTCTACTTTTAGGCAGCTGGTAAAAAATATATTCTAATTTAGGAAGGCATCTGGGCCTGTGCTTTGATTTTAGTTCAGTAAGCTTCTGCAGCTGTACTACGCACTCTTAGATGGTTGTTGCTGTTGCTATTATTTATTAAAATTTATATATTGCTTAATCAATTAAAACATCTAACAGCTGACATTGAAGCTGCATTCAAGGAGTGTCAGGTTATTCTGGAGCTCCCTTTTCATGGATGGAAAGAGAGGTCCACCCTCTCACACAGGGAGACCTGACCTCGTGACCTGCTCTTTGATGCAGAAACCTCTTCAGCTCTTATATTGCCTGCATCAGAACTCTGGTGTTAGTAGAGGCAAAAGGAGGGAATGCCAGAGAGGTGTTGGGGGCAAATGTGTAGATCTGGAGGATACACAACCTTCCAATTTCCCTGAGATGCCCCCAAGAAGAGGAACACCTACACCAACCTTAATGCATTTATGGACCAACTATATGTATGGAAACAATAGGCAGGCATATCATCTCCCCCCCCCCTCTCTCTCTCTGGAAAAACTCAGGAAAAGAATGGTAAAAAAGGCAAAACACCACTCTGCCATCTTATATTCCTTGCCACCACATGCCTGGCAGGTTTCTGGATATGGCTGCTTGTGTCTGCCTTTGCTTCTTCCTTCCCATCCTCTTTTTGATTGCTCTGCCCATGTGGTTGTCTGGATATTTTGTTTGTGACATTTTTGCCCTTTTAAATTTGTATTTAGGGGATATTATTCTAAGCCAGGCATGTCCAAAGTTCATTTTGGGGGGCCTAATCCAGCCTGCCGGTCAGTTTAATCTGGCCCCTCTGGCCGTCTATCTCTTGGGCTAAAATCCTAAAAAAAACCCAACTTTGGTCGGCCCTCACGCATGTTCACTTCATCAAATCTGGCTCTCTTTGAAAAAAGTTTGGGCACCCCTGAAGTGGACTTTGAAAAAGGCCTAATGCCATATGCATATGCCATAGATAGATCAGCAGGCAGGCACATAAAATACACAAGGATGCTCTGCCACAGAAATAGGTAGAAGGGATATTTGACCATGGGGGTCATCATTTTTTGTAAGATTTTTTTATGCAGATCTTAAATGCAAATCTTCCATATTCCTTTCAAAACAGGCACCTCCAAAACTCAGGTCCATTTACTTTAGGCAGTACACACACACACACACACACACACACACACACACACACACACATGGCTGCTTGGAACAAATGAAATCTAAATTATTATTCTTGTGATTTCAACCTACCCCATCGCTGCCACTCGGCTCCAGTCCGCAATGCAAACAGCTTGTGTGGAATGCAGTTTTCTTTATTTTTTCCTCTTACTCCTCCATTTTTCAAAGAGAAAAGAGTCCTAACAGAAGCCTGTTGTTAAGTAAAGATCACAAAGTTCAAATATTTCATTTGCACATTTTAATTTGATGATTTCAAGAGATCTTAGGTATATATATATATATATATATATATATATATATATACCCACAGAAAGGAACTCTGACAGAAGTTCTGGGTGCTAAAATGGACATCATAATCATTGTGTAGGTGGCATTGTTAGAGTAGCTGAAGCAGAAAAAAAGCTTTGATTCTTTTGAATTGAAAACCTATGGTAAAAACTGCTCAGGGAACCTGACTAAAAAAAAACACACACATTAAAAGCTATGCCCTATTAAAATTCGGTTAGGCTTTTTGGCAGGCTGCTATGGCGCCAGATGGGCTAAAATTCTCAAACGTCACCGTCTTTCAAGTATTCCCTCAGAAGCCTATTGAACTAATTCACTGTAGCTTCACCAGGTGGTTTTTTGCTTTTGCTTTTGTTTGTTTTATTATTAACACTTTTATTATTGTTAAGCATCTTTCGGCGACTTGCACAGTATCATATACTAAATAGCGTGGTTTATACTCATCAAGATATGCAATAGACCAAATGTTTTGTCAACACCAGCTATGGCATTCTGAAAAGCAGAAGCTTGCTGATGATTCTTCTAAAATAATACAAAATGGGAAATGTCATTGTGCTTGACAAGTTATTTGGGTCCATTCTGGCCTGTCTCCACAAAAGAAAAGTGAAACTCCCAATTCCAAGCCAATCTGGAACTGGCAAGAATTATGCCAGAGTAAACCATGAAAAAATGGTGTTGTGGGGGGTGGGGGATCAGGCAATGGGGAAACTTGCAGTGGATCAACTCAGTCATGTGACCTGGCTATGCAGCAAAAGTTAAGCAAGCAAAAGGGTTGAGGTAAGTCAAATTCTAATTTTTGTGGGATAATCAGCCTCATATGCTTAAGTCTGATTAATGCATGACAGGGTTAAGACACTTATTTCTAAGCTGTCCTGCCAGGCTGTCAGTTCCCCTCACCTTGGGAGGAAGAGTTGTCAAGCTCCTTGTTCTCCCAATCCACCATGTGAACTCCTATGAGTAAAGAGATCTGAGCTGGTTGTTCCAAGCTTAGAGTGCTTAGCTTATGCAAGCCATCTTTGTGTTCCTATACAGATAATTTAGAAACATTCACCACTTTGGAACCTAAGTTTTACTGCCTGTGTTTTCTGACTGCTGTATGGAAAAGTACATGAATCTGGCCTTTGTAGAGTTTGCAAGTAAACCGTTTTTAACTTACGGAATGTGTGATCTCTTTCTATGCTAAAGGAGGAGGGGAACTTTGGAAGAAACATAGAATGGGATATTTTAAAGATCTAGCAACCTATATTTCCATGCTTTGCTGTATATTTTGTGATTTTAAATCTCTGCTGGGGTTCTCTCACCAAAGAGTACTTGCCCCAAACCTGGATCTTGGCATCCGGGAATTTTCTTTTCAATGCCAATTTCCTTTAACCAAAATACTAACATTTTAAAGGCTTGTTTTCCCTCTGCCAGGCTTAGATCAGCTCAGCCAGCTGTTGCTCCATTTCTGAATGGAGTTTGGCTGTGGTATACTTTACGATGGCTTAACTTAAACTGGTGTAAATTACACTGGCTTCCTATACTTAAGATTTCTCCATTCATCAACCTTGTAAGCTGACTGTGTTGAATATTTTTCTAGGATACAATATGCCTCATTTGAAAAAACCAGCAAACAAACAAAGAAAATTGAAACTGTCCATTGTTTCAATTTTCTAGTAGGAAGATCTTGATAATTAATAAACTGTAAACTGCCTGTTGTTCCATAAATCCATCAATTTAATTGGAACTAGCCTCTTCCATCTAGACAAATCCCCCATAAAGCTGTATTCATTAAAATGATATATAAACCCCCTGCTAAGGAAAGATAGCAGGCAATGACTGTCTTAAAAAAAAAAATCATCTCCATATCTTCAGGAAGCTTGATTTAGTTAAATGTTCTGACATGGTATTATTTTCTCAAGATCACCAAATGTATTCTAGTTAGGTTCTGAAATGAAACTCATCCAGTTCTTTTCACTGCATATAGATATATCTTTGGAATCCACTTTTAAATCTCTTTGCTTATTCTAGGATGACTATTTAGCATTACAAATTTCATATTAAACTTGTCCTGTCCTTTGGGTTCTATTCAACAGTGTCCATATGCAAGCTGAAGAACAGTCTCCCTTCTTCTCCTTCCTCCTGCACACCCTGCTATTCCTCTCAAATTTGTACAATAGAACACTGATCCTTGATTCAGAAGGATCAAGGAGGTTAAAGTAACTCCCCTATATGAAGGAAAGATCACAACATTTTAATTCAGCACGTAGTTAAACTATGGAATTAGCTCCCATGAGAAAAGTAATCTGGCAGGTAAGCCTTTAAAATATTGAGTTACAATGCTGTTTTTGCTAGCTTAATGTACACTATGTTGCCAGGTCATTTGACCGAGCTGGGTGGGCTTAGGATCCAGCCTGTGTCCTTCCTTCCTGTCCCTGCCTCTGCCACATTCCTGGAACATCCCTTTTAAAAAGATTTTTGTTAGCTTAAGATCTGCTGGGCTCAGTTCAGATGGATGAAGGAGATACACTGACATGTCTCCAGCTGAGTAGAGGATAAAGTAATTAAATCAGCATAGCCCATAGATCCGCCTGATCCAAATCCCACTGGTTTTAGTGGATCTTGCCATTGTCCCTTATATGGTTGTTGAAATCCAGAAAACAAGGGAGATTTCCCCATTCTGCTCATTCCTAGTACAAACAAATTTTGCCTGTCTCATATTTTGGCCTTTCATCATGAAGGAGTTGTGTTTGTGTTGGGCAGGGGAGATCTCAGAACCACTGAAGTAAGGCTAATACAAAAACTTGTTAAAACCGCCTTTTGTGATAAAGTCTAGGAAGCATGTAGCTGTAGCCCAACATTCAATATGTCCTTCCAGCTTGCCATTGGGGAGGAACACCATACCTGCAGTGACAGAAAATAAGGTGATAATATTACTTATCTCAACTCAACATGAGCTCCTGGCTGGCAGATGTAAGCGCTAGAAGCCTTAGCAGGAATGAATTTTACATCTGACACAATCATATCAATTGGAGTGCACAAGCCAGAGCAAAGCTTAACAAAATCTGTCTCCAAGGCTGAGGACAGCAACAATAAATCTATGAGCATCACAGTCTATATATATGTGTGTGTGTGTGTGTGTATGTGCATGTGCACGGGTCCCTGGAAAATTCAGCCTACACAAGCTTTTGAAAGATGATTCTTAAAGTTAGCTACATGAAAATCACAAATATGTGTAAATCTGAATCAACAAGTGCTGGTTATTGTTGTTTTGCACATATTTTGATTATTTTAAAAAATGATCTAGTGAAACAATTCTGGTGATGCCATCCATTTTACCTTTCCCTTGCAGCCATAATAATAATAATAATAATAACAACAACAACAACAACAATAATTTATTTCTACCCCGCCCATCTGACTGGGCTTCCCCAGCCACTCTGGGCAGCTTCCAACAAAATATTAAAATACAATAGCCCATCAAACATTAAAAGCTTCCCTAAACAGGGCTGCCTTCAGATGTCTTCTAAAAGTCTGGTAGTTGTTTTTCTCTTTGACATCTGGTGGGAGGGCGTTCCACAGGGTGGATGCCACTACCGAGAAGGCCCTCTGCTTGGTTCCCTGTAACTTGGTTTCTCACAGTGAGGGAACCGCCAGAAGACCCTCGGCGCTGGACCTCAGCATCTGGACAGAACAATGGGGGTGGAGACGCTCCTTCAGGTATACTGGACCGAGGCCGTTTAGGGCTTTAAAGGTCAGCACCAACACTTTGAATTGTGCCCAGAATCATACTAGGCCATCTCACTTCATTGGGACATATCTGCTAATGCTGCCACTAGGAAAAGCCTTGGAGACAATCAAACAATCACATAAAGCTGCAGTTTTATATTCATTTAAAATAACAGAATTGTAGAGTTGGAAGGGACCCTGAGGACCATCTAGTGCAACTCCCTGCAATGCAGGAATATGCAGTTGCCCCATATGGGGATCGAACCTGCAACCTTGGAGTTATCAGCACCACACTCTAACCATATCTGCACTATACATTTAAAGCAGTATCATACCATTTTAAACAGTCATGGTTTCTGTTATGTACTGAAGTTCTCACCCTGGACCAGCAGGGGGATACTGTAGATAGTTCAGGTCCACATGTGCAAATAAGGGATTGAAAGTGACGTTCAGTGATTGGATAGTTACAGAAAGTTGTTACAGTTACGTTGTACTGGAGATCTATATAAGCAGGCTGGCTGAACCCTTCAGTTCAGTTCTGTTCTGACCTGTGAATAAACAAGAGCTGTTTGGAGAATCGCTGTGTTGACTGATATGTTCACTCACAACCTAACAGTTTCCCCAAAGGATCCTTGGATCTGTTGTTTGTTAAGGATCCTGAGCCTTATTCGGAGACCCCTATTCCCCTCTCAGAGCTACAGCTCCCAGATTTCCCTGGGAAGAAAGATTCATTGTTAAACCACTCTGAGTTATGTAGCACTGACACCAATCATATAATGGAAGCTGAAACAATTATTGGGGCAAGTGACTTCTTCATTTTGCTAGTGTGATGCCCACCTCCACTTACTTTAATGAGATACTTTGGTTTTGAAGGCTGATCAATTGAAAGCTATACTACAACCTGTGTAGGTATCTTATAAGCACAGGAGTGGAATTCACTGGCTGACAGGTTTCCTTGACAACCAATATGAGTGATTTTTGGATTGCATTTGGCCATGATCCAGAAAACTTTGTGCTCAATTGGGTCCAATTAAGATCAATTTTTTAAAGGCCCACAAGCTGTTCTATCAGCAGCAGCAGGAAAAGTCCCAGCTGTGCTCATGGAATTTGCCCACTGGACTGTGGCCATCAGGCTATTCACATCATGTGTAATTGCTATCAAATACACCCTCTCTCTTATTGGGTAGGCTGTGACAAGCCTGTTATTTTATGTACCGTTTAACTGATGGTTTAAACTCTTCAAAATTGAACAAACATGCACATTAGAACTGATCTGGCATGCGTCTGCAAAATAAATAAATAAATGCTTAGTTATATATATTGCATGTCAACCTTTATTATTTTTAACTTGCCTTTCCTCAAGTGAGTTTCAGGCCTGGGAATGTGGTGTTTCCACCATATTAATCCTCAAATCTTTTCCCATCTTGCCGATTAGGCTGAAAGTTGAATGATTGGTCCAAGATCACTCAATGAACTACTCCCTCATCCCAGCTTAGCTAGGGCTAAGCTGGTTGAGCCAAGACCTGCAGATCTTACAGTGGCATCAACTCTGAAAAATAGGCATTCTGTGGGAGTGTCAGGGGAAGGGCCTGGCAGACAGTACTTAATACTGGATCCCAATACTGTTCAGCTTGGCAATGTGAACTGGCAACCCAGCAGAACTTGATGCTGGCAAAAAGAATCGTGTAAGTCAAACCTTATTTGAAAGGCTAGCTTTCTCTCTGCCAGGCTTAGGCGGCTTTGGCAGTAGCCCTGCTCCTGAACAGAGTTTGGCTCTGGTGTACTTTACCTCTGCTTAACTTAAGCCTGTGAAAATTAGGTTCATTTCCCATTACTTTCCCATGCTTATGACTGCTCCCTAATATGGTAGCATGGAGGTTTTTTTTAATTTGTGCAGGATTTGGAACCTGTTTAGATTTAGTCCTGTTAATGCATACACTTTTAGCTGCTCCGCTATCTTTTATATAGTCTTCTTCTTTTTTGGCAATCACTCATAGCCGAGTAAGATTGCCTTCCATGAATACGGTCTTAACAGTGTGTCCATAAGTGGATGTGGAGGCCAATTCTGGATCCACACATCCTTCCACCATGGGGACATAGCTTTCTGGGTGGGAGTTGATCACGGTCAAGATTTGCCAGATGTGTCTTCCTCTTAGCTCGTTTCTCCCTTTTGACCTGAGTTCGTGTTTCTTTAAAGTCCATGACACCTTTGGTAGAGGCTATTCTCCAATTGGAGCACTGTTATAAAGTATTGCTTTAATGTTATGCAGCTATTTAAGAAATGGTCTGGGAGTTTTTAACTGTGTGTGGAGAAGAAATCCAGTTTAGCCTTATGATTTTTGTATGCACCTACTGACATACAAAAATAGCACAGCAGTAAGGGGAATGCCCCCCCCCCCAGTCCAGCACTGCATTCTCTTGATAGCAATGTACTACTTCAAATATGAAAAAATTACTTCATCTCTTAAAATTTCAAAGCAGTGCTTGGGGGTTTCAGATTATGATTTTCATTGATTTTCACAAGTTTAAAGAGAATTACAGCTTTTACTATTTTGCATTTGCAAAAGAAGTTAATGAATTGGGCAGGAGTACATTTTCAGGGAACAGGGAGTTAAAACGTCAGTGACTTTCATAAGCTGCTTTAATTGGTTTTCCCCAAAACTCTGCATGTGTATCTGAAAATTATCCAAGGCTTTTCAAGATTTTAATCTGATCTGATTAACATTCTCGTGCACTGCTGAAGCTTAGTAATTTACTCTTTTATTGTAACCAAATACAGTTTACCTATATACATTTTTCATTTCAGTTTATTTCCATGTTGTCTTTTTATTTCCTCAAGGGCAGAAGCATACACTGTTTAATGCTTGTTGACATTACATTACCTCCTCATATTTGGTAGGATGCCTAGATCTTAATTTTAATGGTATGGTGGATCTATTGAAAAGCAATAACTATTTTATCTGTTTGGCAAATTAATTGCTGTTCGAATGTCATTTAGAATTTCATAATTTTAATAGCCAAGGAGACTTTGAGCAGCTTATGCAATATTTTCCATTCAAAGGCTCATATTTTTGGCTTCTGTGCTGAGTATTCTCAAGTCAAACTTTGAAATGTATGTCCACAAGCACAAAATATTCTATAGATGGCTGGCAGTAAGATTTCATTTCATGATTTGCTTTGTTTCTAAGAGTTCAAATTAAGGAAGGACCATAACTCAATGGTAGAGCAAGTTCTTCACATGAGTACAGTCCCAGGTTCAGACCCCAGCATCTCCAGTTTGCCTGTGGAAAGACGCTTGTCAGAAACCCTTGACATTCACCTCCAATCAGTATAGACAGTACTGAACTGGATGCACCAATGGTCAGCTTTGGTATAAGGCAGCTTCCTATCTTCCTATGGATTTGCCGTGCTAGGAGCCCACACTTCAAATCAAGAGATATACTAAAATAGAGTGATCCATTTGTGGGCACAGGATCTTGTGAGTTGATCCCTTTCCCAGACACACAAGTTTTTGCTGTGTCCTGCATACAGCACCTAAATAGGCCTGATAGCCTTATGGATCTATTGAAGTGAGTGTGGCCCACCAATGTTGATGAGATGGGAAGCTAAGTCCATCCATGCCCATATTCCCACAATTGAATGTCAACCATCCTTCTTCATGAGAGCTTATCTGCATCAAGACCATTAACTTAGAAATACATCATAAAAGCCCTGCTGCATCAGGCCAAAGGTCCGTCTAGTCCAGCATCCTCTTCTCATAGTGGTCAGGCAGATGCCTATTGGAAGCTCACAAGCAACAGCATCCTCCCAACTTGTTCCCAGCAACTGGTATATGGAAGCCTCTGATAGCAAAGGTAGAAAAATAGCAATCCTTCCTAACTTCCATTGATATCGGTATCTTCTATACACGTATGCACTGCTGCAATGCCAATGGAATTTAGTACTGAGGAAGTATGTTTAGGATGCCAGCTTATCACTCCCATCCTATTATCCTGCTTATATTGATAGGAGAATTGCAGGTAAAGTAATAATCATTTCAGAGAACATTTCCATGCCTTCACCGTCCAGCAAGATTTCTTGAGAAGAAACACATTTATTTTTGTTTTTGTTTTTGTGGGACATGACAGCATAAGAGGCTACTACTGCCTTTTGGGGTTGCTTCTCTGGATAACAAATAAAAATCATATTTTGTTAAGCCAGCAAAGCTCCTTCTAAAGTTTTGTGCCCTGGTTAATACATCACCTAGACTAGTAATTCAAGTAGGAACAATACCTACATCCTTGAATGGTTCCCTTTGCATGTGAAAGTCCTACAGTATGATCCCATACTTGCCCACACAGAGGTAAGCCCAAATGAGCTCAATAGGACTTACTCCCAAGTAATTCTGTATAGCACTGTGGTCCGAAACTCATAATGAAGAACTTATGGTGTGCACATCATTCCAGACACCCAGAATTTTTATCAGCACTTTTGATGCTCCAAGATTGTGGTTTGGAAGGAAAGAATTAATGCAACCAGATGGACTATTTGATACTCTCCAAAATCTATCCTGGTGGTTTCCAATAATGTACAATTGTAGCCTCTTCTGTTTTCAAATGAGGCGAATGCCAAGATTTTCTTGACAACATGGCCACATGGGCAATGAAAATAACCAGTGTTTGCAATCCTAGTCACTTTTCCCTTCGTTTTTTGCACCTCAGATTGATGATTATAGCACATTTGGAAGAACTCTCTGCTTATTTTCTCCTCACTGTCAAAGCCAGCATGTCATTACACTGACCTATCCAGTCCCTTAGCTAATAATGGCTGTGTCAGCTTAGTTCTCTTTCAGATGGTGCTATCAGTTTGGATTAGCACATACCTCAGAGAGCCTGGCCATTTTCTTCTGTGCCTTACAAATAGTTTGGGTGGCTATTTGTCAGCAAATTCTCATTTAACTTCAGTAAAAGGGAAATTCGATTGTAAACAATAATAAAGGTGAAGGACTTAAAGATGTTCCTGAGAAATATTTCCCAAACATGGTTTTTTGTGTCTTTTAATGGAGAAAAGAAAGAAGCAGGCATTACAACAGCGCATCAAAAGCATATTGTTTCCAGATGCCGTTTTGGATGGCAGTAAGGTACACCAATATATTATTTTGTAAATAACCTTTCAGTTACAAATGTTGTCCTAGTGATTAATTTTGGGGAGTGAGAGCATGCATATGCTCAGAACACTGGCATGTCTTTTATGTAGGAACGGGGACAAAATTTATTCTGGCTCACACACCTAACCCACGCTTATTCCTGAAACAAGAGGCAAACCAAAATACAGTTCTTCTTTGAAATTCACACTTCTCCAGATTTTGTGCTGAAGTTCTCCAACCAAAGGTGTGTACAAGAATGAATATATTAGGAGAACATGTGCATAAAGATGCACACATTAGGGAAAATAGCATCCAAATATGGGCAAGGTATGTGCAAAAATGTGTACATTAGGAAAAATGTACAATAAAACGCTGCTGAGTTTTCGTGAGAATTTTTCAAAAAGTAAACAGATGTGGTGAACTGAATTTAGGATGAGAAAGCAAAATTGACAGATTTGTTCATCTCTGCCTATCACCAAGCTCCCCCTGCCATGCTAATGAATTTGGTGGAGCATTTCTATTTAGACAAGCAGTCCTTCACACAGTAGTTCTAGATTGCAGTGCCCCATAAGAAGAAAGTGATTTTCATGCACAGATGTTGTAGTGCAATCCTCCGGTGGACAGTCACAAATAGTGAGATGACACAGGTGGGGTATTGTTGCTCTCCTGGAGTCCTAAAAAACAGTGGATCACTTCTAATGACAGAGAGGGAAGTGGTGAGGTGAAATAAGGCATGAGGAGCTTGACCCAGTGCTATACGTGGCAGCAAGAACATGGGATTCATCTCTAGACTACATCCAGTCTCATATTCTGAGGTTTCAGATCCAAGATCTATAATGGAACAGAGGACCAAGAGGAATAAATGGAAGTGGAAAAGGGTGGATGGGGAGAAAGGATAATGCAAAATGGTGATTTAGAATGGAAGGTTTGAACAGGAGTGGGGAGGGATGCAGGGATATGAATAAGCTTTTTAAAATTTTTGATCAGATTACTGTTTTGCAGTTATCGAAAGTTGGCTCTAAAAAAGTCACTGATGGAATGATGAGTATGTTTTGCCAATTCAAGAATTATCCTTCAGCAAAGACAGTCTGTATTAATCACAGTTTAATCCAATGAGAGAAATTGGCAAGATTCCTACGAAGGACTGCAATTCCTCTATGTGGGGGAAGCATTCGGTTATAAGGTACATACATGCATGCCCCTCAGTGGAATCTTTTTATTTTTTAAAAAAGTCTTGCCCTTGAGCAAGACTTTTAAGCCCTTTTGAAAACATTTGGGGATGGAAGTATGGGTGTGATTTGCTTTCTTGGTTCCAAAAGAAATCAGGATATCAGTGCACACTGATCAGTGGTAGTTATCATGACATGCTTCCTCAGAATGCTGGATGTGCATGTGTCCAGATGAATATCTGCGCAGGGACATCCCATCATGGATAAATAAATCATATGACGGATGGTCCATTCTGCCACCCTACAATATAGCCAGGAATGAAGGCATGAGGTGTACATTGGGTTAAATGGGCAAGTACATCATTACTTATTCTTATACTCTAAATAGACTTCAGCAAGAACCAAAGTATTTCAATTAGGGAAGAACCAATAATTAGTGTTTCGTGTGTGTGTGTGTGTGTGTGTACAGTTTAGAAACATTTCATTATCACTTAGCATATTCTGTTTGAGGGGGAGAAACCAGCTGTGGCCTAGAATTTCTATAGCAGGTGAAATCACTGCAAACAATTTGTATTTCAAGTGGTGGTTTTTCCCTCTCTTTTTTAGAAATAAATGTTAATTTAATCACAGCACTGTGTTATGTCGAATATGAACAGATGTCAATTTCTAATGCCTATCAATGTCACAATGACCTTCCTTGCCTTATCCTTTCCTGTGGCTTTCCTACACGGAAGAGAAATCCTTTGATATTAATACCCTTTTCCAAAAAATAAAATAAAATGCACAGCTGCCTTCCAATCTCAGAAAACTAATATCCCCTGCTCCCCGCTGCCATGCCTGCCATTTGCAATCACAACTGGATGTACTCTCTCATAATTATCCATTTACAGAACAACTCACACCTATTCTAATAATGTAGTGCAATCCATCCTCAGAATGAAATAGATAGGATTTTCCTCATGGACCCTAAAGCAGTGTTGGAACTTATTCAGAACAACCACTTTTGACACTTTACTGCTGTTTAAAAAGGATGGACTAGAAGGCATGGTATTTAATCCTTTTTTAAAAAAATATAGAAATCTGAATAGAAATAAGACGCTAGGAGTGCCTAGAATAGAACTATTATTGAAAAGAAGGAATCAGGGGGAAGTGACCTAAGAGATTTATACACTTGGCAGCTGTTATTATTTTATTTTTATTTTAAAAAAAATCTGCTTTCTTGGTTCAAATTTTGCATAGACTGATCAGATGAGATTATGATTATTCTCCACAACATGAGATGAGAGCCCTCCTACCTCAGCACTCTGGGGGTGAAATGCTCCTTGAAACTTCAGAGTGTAGTCAAAAATTGCCAACAAATGAAGAGGAAGCAGCCCCAAACTAAGTGCATAGCAGTATCTGATCAAGTACCCATGGCTGAGGCTTTCCGAAGCATCTTAGTGGTGACTAAGAAGTAACAGGCTGAGTATTTAGTTCATATGGCAAAATACCACCTGTCGTTTCCCTAACTGAGGATGTGCCATATCGTGTCTGGTGCACTGATCCTCTCTTGTCCCCAATCTCACAGCAATACTCTGAACAAGGAGGTATATAGAAAGGAGAAGTTTTAAAGAGAAAAATCGAGACACTCAGAACCTATTGTCATGTTTTCATTTATTCATTTATTGCATTTGTTTCCCATCTTTTTCTCCAAGGAGTTCAAGGTTTCATCCATGATTCTCCTCTCCTCATTTAATCCTGTGAGGTAGATTGGGCTGAGAGGCAATGATTGACCCAAGCTCAACCAGTGAGCTTCATGGCTGAGTGGGGATTTGAACCCCCGTCTCCCAGGTCCTAGTCCCGGACTCTAGCCACTACACCACACTGGCTCTCTTAAGTTCTCACAGCATTCAGCTCTGTTTCCAGGACCTTGAACCTGAGGTGTTCTTAGAGGAGAAACAAGGGGAGAAGCAAGCACCCACCAGCAGATCTCCACACTACCAGTGTTCCCAAAGAGCCAATGGACTCAGTTATCACAGCCCCAGGGCTACAGCTTCCTCCATCTCCCCCAGGACTGTAGAAGCAGAGAAGATGGCAAACTTGTAAGTAGCTTCAGAGGCACCATCAAAGTGCCTGACTAGTGGCAAGTGATGCTATTTGGGAGCAGGGCTAAGAACATAGAAACACCTGTCCAGATCAGGTCAAGAAGGACTATACATATGCCCCCCAATCCATTTCTCCCCAATATTCAAAATATACGTAAGTATCTCATACTTATCTGAATCCAAATCACAAGCTAAATTATCATTTTCCATCAATCAGTATATGGCATTAAACAGAACTAAAGGGTGTGTGTGTGGAGAGGGAAGATGCTTTTAAACATCACTGAGCCAATAAAATAAAAGGAGTCATTTTTGTAGCATTATTTAAGCATTTATTCTTCTGTGGTTTAATTATATAAATGGTTTCTATAGGAAGGAAGATGCTAACAGCATGTATTCTGATGTTGGCAGTTTGCCTAAATTTTTCATAGCTTCAGGGTCAATGAGGCAAAGCTAATAAGGAAAGTGGGGGACTTTTTTTCAAAAAGATCCACAATAATACATTTCATAGAAGAAAAAACGTGTTTTTAGATGCATCATTATTATTGTTATTTCAAACAATTCAAAGCTGCCTTTCAATACAATTCATGCCTCAGTAGAAGAATCAGTTTAAAAGTCTCCGATAAAATAAAATAAGCATCACCAAAATCCAGAGGGACAGGAACATGGGAAGCGGCCTTATACAGAGTCAGACTATTGGTCCATGTAGCTTAGCACTGTCACCTCTAACTGGCAGCAGCCTTCCAGGGTTTCAGATGGGATCCTTCCCCAAACTACCTGGAGATGTTGGGGGTTGAACCTGGAACTTTCTGCTTGCAAATTAGGTGCTCTTTCATTGAGCTATGGTCCTTCCATAAGCTGCAGCCTTTACAAGCCTGTACAAGTAAAAGCCATGTGAGATGGATAGGCTTGTAAAACTTAAAATTCAGAAGTGAAGGAGCCAGCTTAGATGAGAACTCCCTAGGGCAGAAGCCACCATTGTGAACAACCTACCTAACAGAAAGATGAGCACACAACTTAAGCAGGTTGCAATAAATAAAGTCAGCATCTTAACAGCTGTTTTGGATAATCTCCTGATGTGTCAACTACCTAGAACTGTAAAAGAGAGGTCCTTCTATGTGTTGACCCCCCCCCCCGGTATAAAACTACCTCTCAAAGAACCTGATATCTCATTGACTGAGCTGAGGATGAAAGAGTTAAGTCAGCATAGCCTGGCTACTCTGGGAACCTTGTGACTCAGCTAGAGATCTACTGGATCCAAATCTACTCATCCAGTTGCATTTTGCTCTAGACCTGCTGCCTAAGGCTTCATATGGCTTGCAGACTCCAATTTGTTGTGGGGAGCAATGTGATGGTTGATGAGTGACAGCAGTGTTGCTGGGACTTTTTTTATTAGTGATCATCACTGTTTTTATGCTTAGCTTTTTCTGTTGCTCTTACTGTGGTATCCCTGCTGGGAGAGCATATGCTATCAACTAGTGTTACATTGGTATGAATTCTGTCATAGGGGTGGCCAACTATCTGGGCCATGGCCCTGCTCTGTGATAAATGTTTTTCTTAAAAAACAAAGAATACAAAAGCGAGAGAAGATGTCTCATCAACAACAGTTGACCCAGACCCTCCAAGTGCCCCTATTTCCCAGGGACATTCCTGGATTTACAGAAGCCCTCCCAGTTTCTGTTTTGATCCTGGAATATCCTAATTTTCCTAACGATGTCCCTCTTTCCTTTGAAAAAATGTTGGAGGGTATGGTAGGGCATCCTGTTTTCATTGGTGAAATTTTAGGTGATCCCCCCCCCCCAAGCCAAGGAAATAAGTTACTATACAACCTTTAGAAGACATCTGAAAGCAGCCCTGTATAGGGAAGTGGTTTTTTATGTTTAATGCTTTATTATGTTTTTATATATGTTGTTAGCCACCCAGAGTAGATAGGGCAACCCAGTTAGATGGGCAGGGTATGAATGAATGAATGTTGGAGGGTATACTGACCTAAGCCACAGTCTCTGCTGAGCCTTCACTGAACATTTAGTATTTATACAGGGGATGATTGGGCTGCATAATTCAGGGTATATGAAATTTGCCTGTAATACTGAATGGTAGGGCTGTGTCCTGCAGCTAGTATTTGTATTTGGGTCTGACGTATCCGGATACATTTGTGTAATGATTCAGGGTTGGTTGTTTGTGTGTGTGTGTGTGTGTGTGTGTGTGTTTTAATTCCTCAAGAGGTTAGTGGGTGGATGATTGCTGAAGCAATCTGCTTTGCCTGCTGGGCTAGCATAACAAGGCACCATGACAGTGATTCCAGCCAAATTGGTGGGTGGATCATTTTGTGACAGCTTTGTTATGCCTGCCAGAGAAGCATACAATGGACTCTTATTGTTTTTTTAGAAATACTCTTTGCACTTAACAGTCACATTAAAGAAAGAATGAAAATAGTCCAGCCAACTTCTCACAAACTTTGCAGCCTCTGCAAGGCATTCAAAAACTATTTTAAATGTTCGACAGCATGCCAGGCTAGTGAGGGGGTGACTCAGCAAGTGTTTCCTAATGATTCTCTGGCAGGTAGAACAAAATACTTCTGCAATCATCCACCCACAGGTCCAGTAGCTTTTTAAGCAATTAAAAAGTGTTTTCCAAGATACATGAGAAGTGTTTTTGTTTTCTTGCCTCCCCCTGAACAAATCAGGTTGTGGAAATCAAGTTACACACAAGACCTGGAGAATAGCTCATGTTAATCAGCCTGAGCAAGTTGATGAAACTAAACAACAATATTTTATGGAATGTGGGATAAAATGATGAAAGAAAGCATATAATGCCTAGCAATTCAGTGCTGAATCTGCATAATGCTCTTCTCTGTAGGCTAGTGCTGCTCTGCAGCATTTAGCTGTATTCTGTCCATATTGGTGTATCTCAACCCTGAGGGGAGCTTAACACCTCATTGCCTTAAAATATGCTGGCACAGCAACTGCCAGGGATCAGAAGGTGATAGCACAGACTCTCCTCGCCTTGTTAAAAAGTGTTATTGCTAACATCCGTGCCAGGAAATAAAATATAGCCCAGTGGCATCAGACGTTCTTTCTAAGGATTTTGCCTAAATGAGACATTGCCCATAATAAGTAAAAATAATCCATAAATATCTGCCACCATCCCCAAATGGTTAAAGGAAACCTGCTTCCAATCGTTCTGGCATGGATAGAGGAGGGCAGTTGCTGATCTAGAAGAAGCCATTTTCATGATATACACCACCACACTAGGGATGTTCTAGGAATCCATTTGTTCTGTAGTTTTAAGTGAACCAAACATATTTTTCACTTCAAGGGTAATTCAGGAATTGCAATGCAGTTATCTTTCAGTTTTTGCAATTCCTGAATTTCTCAAATTTTGTGATAACAATCCTCAGCTCAAATATGTACCAAAATGTAGGTAGAAATGCAGGTAAAAACTTTTTTTAGTTTAAAATACATTAAAACATATATTTTGGGATAAAATACATGCATAATTTCATACTGCAGGATAATGGACCACCAATTGGGAACCACTAGTGAACACCTCAAATATGTTCCCCATTGCTCTCCTTTCTTCCTAAACTGAGTAGCACCGAACATTGCAATATTTCCTATTTCAAGTGTTGTCACAACACACCTAGTTCTGGTAGCATGGTGGATGACCAGAACAGCGAGTTTCATGATTGGATCGAAGCTGAGAATCCAAAGGTGTTGTCAAAGAACAAAGAAAGTGACAAGCTGAAGAATCACAAGGATCATGGAAGTGAATACTAAAGCTCACATTAGGAAAGGTGAAGACTTGAAGTAATTTCATAAAGGAGTATGGAAGTGAGTGGGTAGCAGAGATATTCCACGGCAGAATATCTCTTAACCTACTTCTTAAGGATCACATTCTTCCTATCCAGGAGTGGATCCAAGAAATTTTGCTGTCTCAGACAAAAAAATAAGATGCTGCCCACATACAGAAGCATCTGCCTATTTGAACAAATGTTGCATTGCAGCAACAGTGCCACCAATGTGCATGATATGAGCAGAGTGCATGCACGAGCATGATGTGTGCTAGAATGTGCGGCTTGGCCTGGCTGACTCTGGTCATGGTCAGAAGATGTCAGGGACAGGACTCCCCAGGGTGACAATGAAGGGGATGAGGGGGATAGAGAGTCAGAGGAGGAAGGAGTAATTTTGCTTCCTTCTCAGCCATTTGAAGACAGTCACCTGCAACCCACCTTCTCCTCAACAGGAGAAGATGATATAAATTCTCAGGAAGGCGAGAGGGGGCTGGAGAGAGGCCAAGTCACTGATAAGCGTTCTCTAGCAACAACACAGGGGAGCAATGATTCGTCAGAGGAAGAGGAAAGAGGCCAGCCAGAATCTCCCCATACTTGTAGGTTAACGAGGGTCAGGGAAAGGTGTCAATCAAGGAAGCAGAAGGTGGGGTTCTGGCATGCATCCTGTTGGCGCCAAAACTGGAGCCCAGATGCCTCAACATCTTGAAAGAGGCAGTAGCCATGGGAGCTGCTCTGAGTGCAATCACTGTGTTTAATAAATATGCTTGTAAAACTGACAACGTCTACTTGTTGCTGATTAAGGCTGGGAGCCAGATAGATCACGACAGAAGCCTCTCTTAATGACGCCGTCTGTGACACGTTGAGAAATGTTGACTAGGTGAGCCAGATAGACAGCACTGGGCAGCAACAAGCATGCATCCCCTGGCTCTGAATCGTGGAAACAGCAAGGAGGCTTTGAGGAATGGTTTATGTGGGCTGCTACCCCTGCACCAGACATCCTGGAGAGTGAAGTCAAATGGGCCTTAGAAAGCACTGCAAATAACAAGGCCAGTGGAAGTGACGGTATTCCAGCTGAACTATTTAAAATTTTAAAAGATGATGCTGTTAAGGTGCTACACTCAATATGCCAGCAAGTTTGGAAAACTCAGCAGTGGCCAGAAGATTGGAGAAGATCAGTCTACATCCCAATCCCAAAGAAGGGCAGTGCCAAAGAATGCTCCAACTACCGCACAATTGCACTCATTTCACACGCTAGCAAGGTTATGCTTAAAATTCTACAAGGAAGGCTCAAGCAGTATGTGGACCGAGAACTCCCAGAAGTGCAAGCTGGATTTAGAAGAGGCAGAGGAACCAGAGACCAAATTGCAAACATGCGCTGGATTATGGAGAAAGCTAGAGAGTTCCAGAAAGACATCTACTTCTGCTTCATTGACTATGCAAAAGCCTTTGACTGTGTCGACCACAGCAAACTATGGCAAGTTCTTAAAGAAATGGGAGTGCCAGATCACCTCATCTGTCTCCTGAGAAATCTCTATGTGGGACAAGAAGCTACAGTTAGAACTGGATATGGAACAACTGATTGGTTCAAAATTGGGAAAGGAGTACAACAAGGCTGTATTTTGTCTCCCTGCTTATTTAACTTATATGCAGAATTCATCATGCGAAAGGCTGGGCTGGATGAATCCCTAGCCGGAATTAAGATTGCCGGAAGAAATATCAACAACCTCAGATATGCAGATGACACAACCTTGATGGCAGAAAGTGAGGAGGAATTAAAGAACCTTTTAATGAGGGTGAAAGAGGAGAGCGCAAAATATGGTCTGAAGCTCAACATCAAAAAAACGAAGATCATGGCCACTGGTCCCATCACCTCCTGGCAAATAGAAGGGGAAGAAATGGAGGTAGTGAGAGATTTTACTTTCTTGGGCTCAATGATCACTGCAGATGGTGACAGCAGCCACGAAATTAAAAGACGCCTGCTTCTTGGGAGAAGGGCAATGACAGGCCTAGACAGCATCTTGAGAAGTAGAGACATCACCTTGCCAACAAAGGTTCGTATAGTTAAAGCTATGGTTTTCCCAGTAGTGATGTATGGAAGTGAGAGCTGAACCATAAAGAAGGCTGATCGCCGAAGAATTGATGCTTTTGAATTATGGTGCTGGAGGAGACTCTTGAGAGTCCCATGGACTGCAAGAAGATCAAACCTCTCCATACTGAAGGAAATCAACCCTGAGTGCTCACTGGAAGGACAGATTGTGAAGCTGAGGCTCCAGTACTTTGGCCACCTCATGAGAAGAGAAGACTCCCTGGAGAAGACCCTGATGTTGGGAAAGATGGAGGGCACAAGGAGAAGGGGGCGACAGAGGACGAGATGGTTGGATAGTGTTTTCGAGGCTACCAGCATGAGTTTGACCAAACTGCGGGAGGCAGTAGAGGACAGAGGTGCCTGGCATTCTCTGGTCCATGGGGTCACGAAGAGTCGGACACGACTAAACGACTAAACAACAACAACAAAACCCCTGCACCCCCCATACATACACTGCTCAATGCCCCTCTGTGCTGAATCCTAACACTATCCATCACCACCTACAGGCTAAATAGAGCAGATTTCCACACATGGATGGCTGGGCATGTGGAGGGAAGAATAACTCTGGTTCCATGTTCATATTACCACATGGAGACTGATTGGCATCTATGCCATCTGATCGTGAACTTGCTGCTTCCTCTTTGGTCCATGTGTTGTGCACTCAGGAGTCATGATACAAATTGTTTGGAAGATTAGCCTTGTTGCTTTGCCTTCCTTATATTTGTAAGGAAGCATCTTCCAGGGGAAAATAAACGCCTAGATGCTTTAGTTCCATGGCAACATCTTGTTTTCAAAGACCTTCCTTGCTTCTTGCTGTCTATAGATTCCTTTGTTCTTATTCTCCAATGCAACTGTCAACAGCGTTTGGGCGTGAAACCTTGGACTTCCAGTCCTCTGACAGCATGCATTGTCCTTGCCATAAGGGGAAAAAATATTTCTGAAATTGCTGCACCTGCACACATGCACACACACACACACACACGACTGTGACACCTCATGTAAACCTAACACCACCAGCAGCAGATACACAGACTGTACTCTTACATATATTTATGAGCCTATTTGATGTTTGCACAAACATGTCACATCATTTTCAAAACTTTCTCTTTCTATACAGCTTCAAAAAGACAGCGACTGTGTGTCAGAGCAAGCATTAAATGATCAAAACTTGTTTATTGCCACTTACTGTGTGGGGAGTCATCCTCTAGCTGTTTGCCTTGACCACTGGAGACATCAAGGTACTCCGTGTTTTGAAAGCAAAAGTAGCTTGGGAGTTTGGGGTAAGTTTTTTCTCTCTTCCTTTTCTTCTCTAAAGGGAAAAAAAGAGGAAAGCAGATGCAAGTTCTACAAAGTTTGAGGATCTCAGGGACAAACCAAGTTACTGGGATTTAAGATGTCTGGTTCTGAACTGCTGGATGGTTTGTTGTTGTTTTTGAAACCCATTAGGGTTTATAATGTTAGAATTGCAGTTCTGAAAGCAACACAACAGATTTTGTATTCCATCATCCATCCCTGGCAGATGAATAACCAGCTTTATTTAACTATATTCATGTCAGGCTATTCCACACGCTTCTAAAAACTGCTTAGTTCAGTGCAGAGCTGCTTTTAGAAAGGCATTCTTCCTGTAGTCTAACTAAATTTTACTTACTTATAGCTTTAAACTACTACTTATTTTCTGGTAGGGGAAGATGGAGCTCATCAGTGTGGTGCTAAACTTCTGCTGCCTTACAGGATATCTTCAGGAGAAGAAAAGGCTAAGAAGTAAACCCTACACAAATCTTGAGCAGAGCACCTTGGATGGCACCTTGTACACCTCCTTCTGGCAACTCCTGTAGCCAAGCTGGTGAAAAGCATATTGCTCTGCTTTCCTTTGGACCACATCAGCAAGACCGGGGGGCAGGGGGCGGGGTCCATATACATCAACAGTTTGATGATGCAACAGTTTGACTTCAACCCATGAGGTGCACCCCATTCACTCTTGAGACGGACGGATGCCAACAACCATTTCCTTGTGTTTTTGTCTCATTATGAGGTGCATTCAAACTGATTTATTTAACTCTTCAGTTCCTTTTTGCTCTGTGAGTTAATTCCTTCAAGAATGCTCACATCCTATTTGCAAATACGCAGTGACCTATCTAAACGTATTTTATTGGACCTCAGGCAGGAGTAAAGCTGAAATGAGGAGCTGAAGTATTTGTGTAGAGAAAATGGCCACAACTTTCCTGTCTGTCTGCAGCTGCACAGTGGCAGGACATGAAATATAGGCAAGGAACCTGTTTCAGACAATCAAATACTGTTGGAGTTTCTTGGCCCATTGATTTGGTCAAGTCAGAAGGTTTAAGGCCACAGTGTCTGCCCAGACACTGAGGTCCAGCTCTGAGGGCCTTCTGGTGGTTCCCTCACTGTGAGAAATGAGGTTACAGGGAACCAGGCAGAGGGCCTTCTCGGCAGTGGCACCCACCCAGTGGAACGCCCTCCCACAGATGTCAAGGAAATAAACAACTATCTGACTTTTAGAAGACATCTGAAGGCAGCCCTGTTTAGGGAAGTTTTCCATGTTTGATATTTTATTGTGCTTTTTTAAAAATCCTGGTGGAAGCTGCCCAGAGTGGCTGGGGAGGCCCAGCCAGATGAGCTAGGTATAAGTAATAAATTATTATTATTACTAAGCCATTCTCATGACTGCAGTCCAGCCACCTCGGAATGTGGCATAAGGGTGGGCAGAGCCTAAGTCCCATATCCAAACAGTCTCTTAAGGAACCCTTTCCGTATGTGAGACAGCAGGAGCTCTGCTCACTCTCCTTCTTGACTCAGGATCCAGCCCACTTGCTCCCGTGCCAGTCGCAAGGTACAGCAAGTTGTGACAAAGAATTCATAAAGGTTCTGTAGGATAAATCACAAAGAATGCATATCTAACAGACATTTGCTTTGAGGAAGGCAAAAACTCAGTTCTCTCCGACCTGTGAACACACTGAACAGACTTGGGGGGGGGGGCATAGCCGACCATGAACCCCTCAGTTCCAGAATCAGCAGCTTTCCAATCACATTGCTTGTAAAGCAACGCAATAGCCTGCAAAGTGATAGCATTAAACATGCCCCATAAGTAGGTATTACCCTGTGTTCATGGCCATTTAGTTCACATCACTCATACGGCATTATGCTTATAAATTGCATTGCCTTCATGAATACCTTCCCATGTACTTTGTTTGTCCTTGCTGTCTTAAAAAAACATGCCTTAGTTATCAGTCAAAGCCGGAAAGGAAACATCCTACAAGGTCACCCATCTCAAAACAGATGTTTCTGTAATTTATGATAATAAACATGTGCTTGTGCTTTATTCAATTAAGTATTAGGCAATAAATTAGGATAAATATTATCTTGCAGGAAATTCAACAGCCTGGTTTGATCACAGGCCAATTTATTTCACTGAGAAGGTACAAGGTTCTAAAACGTTTTTCTGCATAGTTTACAAAGTACCCATTAGACACAGACATGGCAGCAACAGAGAGTAATACTCAAAACACTTGCTTCTGTACCAGCTAATAAGTTACGTTTCTGGTTGCTTTTAATTGTACACTGGAGAATATTTAGGGATGAGACAATTTCCTTTGTTCCATTATTTTATTGTGTTTGCCCTGCCCTCTGTATTTTTCTGCTGAAATTCCAGTTAAACTAGGATAACTTCTAAATGTAACTCTGGAGCTGCAGACTGAACGTTTGCTGCAGCTTTCCTGAAGTACACTGGCATTGCATTCCATCACTTCTGAGCAGATATGTATAGGCTTGGTCTCTGAACGAACTGCAAGTCACAGCTTCACTGTACGTAGCATGGAGGAACTCCAAATGCTTATGTTCCAGTGTAAAATAATAGGACCAAAAAAATCAGAATTCCAACATCCATAGAGAAATTCTGATAAGGAGGATTTTGGAAGAAAATAACTCACCTAGCAAATTTAAAGAGCACTTTGAAGAATGCAAGCAGAAATAATGGCAAAACTTACCGGAAAAATAAGAAATCACGATAACAAACTTATCATAAAAGAATGAAAATGGTTTATTGAATATTTACAAACAAACTGTAAACAGATAAGAACATTGGCAGGATTATTGTAATAACCTGCTGTTTTATAAGTAGATGAATCAATGAATAAGTTAAGTTAATTTGGAATATGCAGGAAATATAAAAAAATTAAGGAACTGAAGAATGAGGGGGAAGGAAGCTGAGTTTTGAAATGTTAAAATGATTGTAAAATCATTGAAATGTATATAACAGAAAATAAGGAATGTATGAAGAGCTCTGCAGAATCAGGTCAAAGACCCAACTAGTCCAACATCATGAACTCACAACTGCTAGTGATACCTTTGGGAAACCCATAAGCAGGACCTGAATGCAACAGCAGTCTCTTCACTTGCAGTTCCCCACAACTGGTATTCAGAAGCAAAATGTATCCAACAATGAAAGAATACAGCTATCAGGGCTAGCTGCCACTTAATCTCCATGAATTTTAAAGCCATCCAAGATGGTGGCCATCACACACACACACACACAACCTAAGGCACATCTTTCACATTCATCATTGGATTTCATTCTTCCTATCTCTGTCATATCGGAATTGTAATCGCTGGCCCCAGCTCCCAGTGACATCATCAGGCTGTGAATTTATCCACTCCTGCTTCGATCTACATCATTGACTGCCACTATTGGGATTGGGGAATTTAACAGCATGGGTTTTTCTGTCTGGAATATGGCCTATGGCCCAGAAACTCCAGCGGGTGCAGAATGCTGAGGTGAGACTACTTACGGGGTCTTCACCGTGGGACCGTATCCATCCAGTGCTACATCAGCTGCACTGACTCCCAATGGAGCACAGGGTCAGGTTTAAGGTGCTGGTTTTAACTTTTAAAGCCCAATATGACCTGGGACCCTTGTACCTACGGTACCGCCTCTCCTGGTATGCCCTGCAGAGAACCCTACAGTCCGCAAACAATAACATCTGGGAGGTCCTGGGCTTCATTGAGGTTAGACTGGTGGAACACCCTGCAGCAAGAGACCAGGGCCTTGTGGGACTTGACATCTTTCCGCAGAGCCTGCAAGACGGAGCTGTTTTGCCAGGCCTTTGGTTGGGGCCCAGTCTGACCCCTCTCCTCCTACAAGACCCTATATATAAGAGGCTTCTCTAACTCCTCTCACCAGCTCATATAAATAGCTGAGTCTGGTAAGTACCTAAGGTTCCCAACTCCAATAGTCATAATTTGCCATTTGCCTTCTGATCTTATTTGATTTTAATCCGATTTTAAGCTGTACTTCAATTGATTGCTGAATTTTATGCTTTAATGTATTTATATTTTGATGTTAGCCGCCCTGAGCCCAGTTATGGCTGGGGAGGGTGGGATATAAATAAGAAATTATTATTATTATTATTATTATTATTATTATTATTATTAAACATTATGCAGGAAGCAAACCGAAATTAGACACTACAATGCCAAGGTCTACCTTTGGGTTGCCTCCAAAGTTCAACAAAATCAGAGTAGATCCATTGAAATTAAAGGACATAAATTAGTCCTGCCCATTAATTTCAATAGGTGAATTCTTAAGTATGATATAACACTTTACCACATACTATTTCACCAGAGTTTCAGGATGTTACAACTTCATATTAAAGCAATGCAGTCAAGACCTTGAGTGATATATGAGCCTTTGTTTTATCCTACCATATGTACAGTATACTGTATATAATGCAAATGCATTCATACATTTTGGGGTTTTGTCAACATTAGGCAAGGTGATTGAGAGGGTGATGTCAGCCAGCTGCTGGTATGCCCGGAAGAACCAGATTATTTAGACCCATTTCAATCTGGCTTCTGGCCCAGTTTTGGCACTGAAATAACCTTGCAGTTTGCCCTGATTGATGACTTCTGTCAGGAGAGAGACAGAGGGAGTGTGGTCCTGTTGGTTTTCCTCAATCTCTCAGTGGCTTTTGACACCATTGACCACAGTGTCTTTCTGGAACAACTCAGAGTAATATTACAGTGGCTCCACTCCTACCTGCAAGGGATATCTCCAGAAGTAGTACTGGAAGATTGTTGCTGTGCCCTGGCTTCTGAGTTGTAGAGTCCCACAAAGGTCCATTCTGTCTCCTATGCTATTCATGATGTATAACATTTGGAGTTGTCATACAGGGCTTTGGGAAACTGCCATCAATATGCTGATGACTCAAACTCTACCTCTGATTTTTTTCAGAACCAGGAAGGCTGAGAAGGTGGGACATCCTCCCTGGCAAGGTGTGTCTGCCTTCCCCATTATTGAGTTTTAGGAGAAATTTAAAGACATTCCTGTTTAAATTGCATTGTTTTGACATATTGATGTTTGACATCCTGGGCTCATTTGGGAGGCAGGATGGGATACACATTTAATAAATAAAATAGATAAACTTTGTTTTTACTATAATCCAAACATTGCTTCTGTTCCTAAAAAAAAAAAAATCCCCCTTCACGTAAGTTTATTTTGAAATAAAGTTTAAATAAAAGCAATAAAAAGAGGAGGAGGGAGCTGGATGTATAATATGAATAGGGTTTTTTGTTTTTGTTTTTACTTTATAGGTAAATATAATATATAATATTACCAGAGCCTTAAATCATTGTTGTATATCATCTCAACAGATGACAAGAGATATATCCAGCCCAGCATCAATAAGCTCATAAGAATGATATTCATAGACCTGCCAAGTCTCATTCATTTTTCAGTTCATACTTCTCATTTCTGCTGACAATTTCAAGCAATTTGGGGAAAGTTCATGTATAAGCAAAATGGTTTGCTATCATTTTCAAGTTCTCCTATGAAAACGGGGAACTTCCTAAGGTGATCACAACTTTTCCTGTTCCAAGGACATTTTTACGCATCACACAATTTATTTCTCGTCTCAAAATGATTTGTTGGGCATTTCCACCTCACCCCTCGATTTTCTATCAACATGTCTGCGCAGAAGCCGAAAATCTCTCTGCAAGAGGCAAAAGTCTCAGAAAGGATATAAATCCTTATGGTTAAATGGCAGAAGGGTGACAAAGAAAGTGCTGGTAGCCAATGTATTATAAAACAATACAAAAAAAAAAAAACACAGAGCAAGGGTATGGAGTGTTTGCTTTCAAAACACTTTTCAAAATCATATTCCTGATTCCTGTAGGATATTATTTTGCCCTTTTATCCAAAAATGTTAAATAAGTAATATAGCACTATAGCTCTGAAATGGTCAAAGTTACAGGAGCAGTCACTGAGAGAGGTTTAAAGCTGGGAATTACTCAAGAACTCTGTCCAACAACAATACTGAAACAATGTTCTCCCCAGCTTTTTTATTCTTCTGTATACTGTGGATAGTTTGAAAAAAATGAGCTCCTAATGGACAGATGATCTAATTTTGAAAACTAAGGTGTCTGATTTACCAGTAAACTTCTATTTTGAATATAACAATTGTCTAGCATTTGCTTGGCTTGTTTGTTTGTTTCAGTTAATTCATGAGCATTCTACACCCCAGACATCTATATGCATGATTTTATCAGATGTGGCTTCACAGTTTATGTAGGTGAACATCTACTTCATTGGATGCCACCCTATATGTTTCCTTCATTTAAACATTTTATATTTTGGTGATTTATTAAAGCTCAGCATAGCAAAACAGATGGAAATACACACACACACAAAGAGAGAGAGAGAGAGAGAGAGAGAGAGAGAGGGGGGGGGGTTAGTTGCTATCTCATTCAGAGCCCCTTTTCCTTGTTTTCCTTAATGACTCGGCACCCAGGTAATCTCCTCATCAGGAAGCTAGCCTGACTTATATTTTAACACTTGCTGGATGGGTTAGAAGGGTCTCAGCATACTGTCTACTTTCCCCCTTGCCAAATTTATAACACTATATTATATAGTCCCTTATGTCATTTTCTTTTCCACTATAGTTCTACCAAAAATCACCCACTCCAGCAGAGCTCCTATATCAGGCATCCCCAACCTGCAGCCCTCCAGATGTTTGGCCTACAACTCCCACGATCCCTAGCTAACAGGACCAGTGGTCAGGGATGATGGGAACTGTAGTCCAAAACATCTGGAGGGCTGAAGGTTGGGGGTGCCTGTTCTACGTGAAGATATGGTGCTCCATCTCCACATGTGATGGAGTGCAGAACCTCTCACTGATGGTAATTAATGTGCAGAGCACCTTTCCCCCATGATGTTCTGTGCATCATATGTGGCCAGTGAAAAGCCACTAGTTGTCTCCTCCTCAGTGGCAAGTGATGTGCAGTTTTCTGCCTGGGATCACAGAGCTTGTAGCTAATTCTCAAAATTCCTGATGGGAAAATATATTATGTGCACCAGTTATCACCCATTTGAGTTGAGGGACCTCTCTGCCACCAACTCCTGCTGTTTTTCTTTTCTTTTTTGCTTTGGGAAAAGTGTCAAGTAGAACAGGGAGTGCCTTCTTTTCAAGTTGGCCTTTTGAGAGCAGAATTATGCCCAACTCAATTGGGACTGCTGCAAATTGACTAGGGGTGAATAGTTGAACACCTCTTCCCTTTGAAAAATCCTCTGATCTCTGCCTTTTTAAAAAAATAGCGTAAGGTGCCAGAGGTTAAACACATCCCTGTTTAGTCCCCCCCCATTTGTTAATTTTATTACATTCTATATTACAGTGAGTGTTAAATGTTTTTACCCATTTTGCGTCCAAAGGATAATGCAGGCTACAAATCTACACAGATAAATTGGAAAACAAGCCATCTGTTTAAACTCTTAGCCTCGGAATTAGAAGACTGAAAGAAAATGTTCCAAACAACCTTTATGTGTGAGCCAATTATAGCTTAGAACATTGGGGGGGGGGAGCCATACCTAGTAGCTTCTATAGTATGTCCTTGTGAGGAAATGTGTTCTTATTATTGTTTAGCTATTTTTCTTTGCTGAATGAAACATGAACTGGGGTGGGGCAGGGGATCCAAGTAAGAGCTCTTCTCAGCCTTGGGAGAATAAATCTATTTTGGTGACAAGTAGAAGATTAATATTACAGATAGTATGCACTTTCTACTCCATGACAGAGATGGGAAAATCTGTCAGTTTTGGTTTCTCTCCATTTCTCCATTGTCTGATCTTAAAAGCAGTTCTCCACATTCCACCTCAATTAGCAATTTTATTTATTTATTTCAAAGAAGTTCTCATGAAAACTCATCACAACAGGACTTTGCCACCATAAATTGCCGGGGTGAGAGATCTAGTGTGGCAGTATGATAGCTTTCCTTCATTGCAGTCCAAATCTCAACCAGAGGTAGTGCTGCATCCTGCATTGCAAAATAAAAAAAAAGGGGATATCTGTAATTGCAGACACAGGGACCCAAGGTAGACTGGGACTGCATCTGGAGATGAAATCCCCTATCAACCATGCTAGGGTTCTGAACTGGCTTGGTGAAACCTGAAAAGGCAATTTGTGGGTGAGCTGTGGTGAAACCTTCACTCAAGGACAGAAGTGCAGGTAAGGTCATGTGAACCTTAGCCTTGAGTTCACTGTAAGCTTTTATTTCAAAAAAAGAGAGACAGATTACAAAATTCAGGAGTGGCCCTTGACTATCTGGGATGGAGAAGAAATTCTATTCTATTTGCATTTAAAGGTGAGGCTACCTAATTGTCAAAAAGTACATGAACACAGCCATCCTTTGAAATTTGCACCTATGGTAGCATATAGAAATGCACACATTCGGGATAACATACCACATTTGCAAAAAAAGTCTATATTAGACAAAAATGCACACAAAAAGTATAGTGCTACTATTAGGGAAAGTTCACATTAAAATGCATTTGAAAAAATCAGAATTACTTTTTTCCTTTTTTAAAAAAATGCACACTGATGTGGACTGGATCCTCAAGGCAACTTGGTTCACTGGGAGAAACAGATGATTTGCTGTGAGTAGTTACTAACTACACATGTCCGCATGCCCAGTGAACATTATGATTCCAAACACTAACTTAATCTAGTTTAGGTTGCTTCTTTCTCTTTTTTAAAAACTACTTTCCTTCCCTCCAACTGTATTTGCTTTAACCTCCTTTGACAACCTGAATTGTCTTCCTCAGATTGTTGAATGACCTCTACTGCTACGGATGGACTTGACTGGCAGGTTGTGGAATGTGAGCACCCTGCACAAATTTCCTACTTGAGGCTCAGCATAAATCATCTGGTGCAAGTCCTAGAATCTAGATTAAGTCACATTGTGCATGCCCTGTGGAAGAAATAGGAAGCATGTGATGGCTGCATGCAGAGTATTGCTTTAATATCACCCTATACATTGAAGCATGCTGTTATCCCTCGGGATTCTTAAAACTGTATTCTGGGTGATATTCAGAAATGAGACTAGTGTAGTGGCTAAGAGTGGTAGACTCGTAATTTGGTGAACCGGGTTCATGTCTCCGCTCCTCCACATGCAGTTGCTGGGTGACCTTGGGCTAGTCACACTTCTTTGAAGTCTCTCAGCCCAACTCACCTCACAGAGTGTTTGTTGTGGGGGAGGAATGGAAAGGAGAATGTTAGCTGTTTTGAGACTCCTTTGGGTAGTGATAAAGCAGGATATCAAATCCAAACTTCTTCTTCTTCTTCTTCTTCTTCTTCTTCTTCTTCTTCTTCTTCTTCTTCTTCTTCTTCTTCTTCTCCTCCTCCTCCTCCTCCTCCTCCTCCTCCTCCTCCTCCTCCTTTTCAAAAAGTCCATTTCAGTTCAGTGAGATCCTCAGGTTGAGGTTGCCACAGCCTTCCTTTGCTAATCTGTAGCTAACACATACAGAGCTCCGAAGAAGTGAAGTAAGATTGTTGCTGGGGAAGAAGCTAATAAGAGTCCAGGACAGGAAGTGCATGCAATTCATGACTCATGACTTTTCCTACCCATGATGGACTATCTACTGTTATAAATTTATTCTGGAGCTTCCTTGTAATCATGGATAGATTGTTAGACACAACGAGGACCTGCTCATCCATGAAACTCAGCAGGTGATGCTGAGTCAATCCATATTTATTTGCCTTAGTTCTTTATTTGCACTATAACATCACAGTGGTTTAGCAATGATCATATGAAAGGAGAAGGAACCATGTATGTTGGAAAGTGGAGGAAAATGGATGGAAAGCAAGGTTGCTTCCAAACTGGCAGTTCCACCAGTAGACAGCCTCTGTATAACCATGGATCCATATAGATTCCTTCACCCTCCTGCCTGCCCAGGTCAAAGATCTGCACCAAGAAATCTGAAGCAGCACAGTGAAAATTAGTAGTGTGATTACCTAGTGTGAAAGAGTGTCAGCTTGACATTCTGGATTTGCCCCAGGAGTACAAGTTCATCTTTAGCTGTTGACAGAAGGAACAGCCGCTCTGTTCTCTGCTTTGCTGCTGATGGCGCTTAGCTTGTGATTTATTCTATAATGGGGTTTTCAAGATACCCGGCATTCTGGAAATCAGCTATTATTTCCAGCTGGCGACATTGTGCCTTGATGGTCCCACTAACTGCCCTTCATAAAAGACAAAAATTGCTCGCATCATTTCACTGATGGAATTAGATCTGATTTGTTTGTCAAATACATGGAAGACCTTCAGCATTTGGCATCTAACAGTAGCCGATTAGCATTTGAGAATGGCTGAGAAAACAAAACAACTTCAGTAATTAGACATCCTAGTAAAAAAGCTTACTTGGCGGAAATCCAGTGCCCATATATTAATGTAAATAGCCATTACAGCAACTTTCTTTATTGCTTGTCTCAGGAGATCCAACATTACAAAAAGCAAAGATGCACCAACTGTTCTCAACTGGGTTTGATCTATTACAGCCAGGGAACTAATTCGCAAAATCTGTTATTCCAGCATGAGCTCTAATATGTGTTTAACTTCTAAACTGTAACCACCTTTTATTTCCCTGTGATTTTTGTCAGCTAGTGACTGATAAAGAAGATTAATAGGTTATATCTGCAGAGTGCTTCACATTGCAAAGAGCATTACTATATCAGCACAGATAATGACATTTTCCCAGAAACTAGGTTAACATCAGTGATGCATTGGGGATGAATTTTTAGTACTTTAAAATCCAGAGATAGCCTATAATTATTAAATATGTCACAATGTGCATTGCAAATCACCATGCTTTAGGGATGGGCAAGTCAGTCTATTTCCAGAGTCTGTGTGTCACTTTCAGAAGTTTTCACCAATAAGTCTGCTCAGTCTCATCTCCCACATAAATCTACATCAGAATTTGCATTTAAATAATATTCTAAACCTTTTTCTCTCAACATTTATAAACATATTTTCTCTGAAAACATGCATTTTAAAGTGTATTTTGATGATGATGATTTTGTAAAGCCAATAACAGTGCTGGAAGATTCAGGAAGTGTGGAATTTGCATGACGACAAAGTTCCAACTGCATGTTAATTTACAAGGTGCAAAGTAGAATTCATTCTGGCCAGTTTATTCAGGAATTCACAAAGACTGAATTCTTCAAGTATTCCTAACATGGTTCAGTGGATATTTGCAGTTAATAAAACAAATAGCCACATTTCCAGGCACATATATAAAGCTTTCTCCTAATCAGATGGCTGTGCCCTTGAGCCCAGTGACTTTTTTTCCTAAGCTTTCTTAGAGGAGACTTTCCTCCCCATTCATAAAAACCTCCCACAAGCTGTGGTAACATTTTTAAAATGGAAGGGTGGTACACACGCCTGTATTTAATTAAAGGAAAGAGAAAGGGATAGCAACACACACTCTATTAAGTGTAACAGGTAGTTTGAGTCTAAATCTATTTGGACTTTCAATATAGACATCATTACAGACATAATGATAAAGGTCTGCCAGGCTTGCGTGTTGAGCTGGCTGCTTTATGGAAGTCAGTCGTGAGCAACCTACAACCATCAGGAGTGATGCCTCAACACCTTCTCTGTGCTGCATCAGGAACATTTTGGGTACCACACGGCAGGACAGGGTCTCAAACAAGCCCGCATTCCCAACATGTTTGCAGTTCTGTCTCAGTGATGTCTGCATTGCCTTGGTCATGTACACCGAATGGAAAATATCATAATCCCCAAGGACATGCTATACGGGAAGCTGGCTTCAGGCACTAGGCCTGTTGGCAGACCAACTCTATGTTACAAAGATCTCTGCAAATATGACATGAAGGCTGCTGGCAACCTTGACCACACTGTGTGGGAATCCTTCACAGATGATAACAGTGCCTAGAACAGTCAGGTCATGCATCCACAGCAGTGACAAGAGGAGGAATGATCATTGGGAGGAGCGCAGAAAGAAGAAACACCATGGTACACCTGTATCAGCAAAATCTGATGCCCTCATCTGCCCTACCTGCAATAAAACATGTCTCACATATTGGTCTCTATAGCCACAGCAGGTGCTGTAACTCTCCAAATGTTTGACTTTACTCTTGAAGGTGCACTCCTCTGTGGTTAGATGCAAACCGCCTGCAATACAGGAATCTCAACTAAAGCATCCAAAACAGATGGCCATCCAACCTCTGTTTCAAAACCTCCAAAGGAGGAGAATCCACAACCTCCAGAGGGAGTCCATTCCACTGTTGAACAGCTCTTACTGTCAGAAAATTCTCACTGAAGTTTAGTCAAATCCCCTTTCTTGTAACTTGAAGCCGGTTTGGGTCCTAGCCTCTGGAGTAGGAAAAAAAACAACAAGATTACTTCATCCTCCACGTGGCAACCCTTAAATATTTGAAGATGGCTATCATAGCTGATCTCAGTCTCCTCTTTTCCAGGCTAACCATACCTAATTCCTTCAACCAATCCTCATCAGGCTTGGTTTCCAGACCTTTGGTCATCTTGGTTGTCTTCCGCTACACACATTCCAGCTTGTCCATATCTTAAATTATGGTGCCCAGAACTGGACACAGATGTGGTCTGACCAAGGCAGAATAGAGTGGTACAGTCACTTCCCTTGATCTGGGCACTATATATCTGCTGATGCAGCCTAGAAGAATTTGCTCCCCGCCCCCGCTACATCACACTGTTTACTCATGTTAAGCTTGTGGTCTACTAAGACTCCTAGATCCTTTTCACATGTACTACTGGCAAGCCAGGTGTCCCCTATCTTATATTTGTACAGCTGGTTCTTCCTGCTTAAATGTAGAACCTGACATTTGTCCCTGTTGAAATTCATTTTGTTAGTTTTGGCCCAGTTCACCAATCTGTTAAGGTCATCTTGAATCCTGATTCTGTCTCAATAAGCAACTCAATAAGCAACCTGGTTTAAAATGAAAAAAACACCTTCCCCAGTTGTTCCAGGTCGATGGCTTGCAGTCAAAGAGAAACAAAGCATTCAAGTTACTTCTGGGTACACTTGTGGTTCTAACTTGCCTGCACAAAGGTCTTTCTAGGTTTACAGTTAATAAGAAAATGACCTTTACTTAAAGGTTTGGGGCTTACTGAGAGGATGTTAGTGTGAAATTTACCTTTCAAGAAAAGGCACTAAGCATTGCATCCCAATACTGCCCGACAGTTTACAGATGATTTTTTTCTAGACTACAGCAGGAACACTACCAGCACTTACATTTAAGATGGCCAATTAAGTGCAATGAATGTGCCAATAAGGGATGTAGTGTGCTTTATAAAGTGATGTTAAGGCTTGTGCCTGCAGAGCAATGTGAGATGCACCTCCCACTGCCATGGCACATTACTGGATCATCAATGTCAGCTTGATAATTGAACAAACGGTACTGATGAGTTAAGAAGACTTACTCCAGAGGAAAAAGCCATTTTCCTAATTGAGTAACACAGGATTTTTCTCTGCTGTTGCAGCACACAAGAAAATTGTGGATGTGGTATTTCTGGAAACACAATTTTTTTTTTTGCATGAAAGCATGTATAATGTAGGACACTGCGAAGACACAACAATGAAGCTTGACACAGAATAATAACAGCAAGCATCTCATGTGAAAATAACCATAGCTGGCTGATTCACTACCCAATTTAACTGAAGTGCAGTATTTGAATTTCCAGATTGAACTAATAATGTTAATAAAAAACACAATATCAACTGCAGATATTATGCAGCACTTCTTCCTAAACATTTTCTCTATGACCTTGACACCAGTCCTGTACCAGGACAGTATATGAACCTAACCCTAGCTGTGCAAGCAGTTCCTGAGTTGCTGGGATCATTTTTCAGTGATCCAACCATGTGGTTGTGGGCTAATCATGGAGGATCTGACCATGAATTTGGCAGTATGAAAAGAGAGAATTATGACTATGAATGAACTGCTACCCAAACCAGGAAGTCATGTTCTTTGCCACAGCTCATCAGTAATCTGTGACTGCAGTGGAACAAAAAATTTAAGCCCAAGAAATCCTGATTGAATGGGTTGTGGATCAAGTTTTTGGCTGAGTCATTCCTTGGATTTCATTAAAGATTTCTCTTTTATCATAATTTAGCTTTGAAGAAATGTTGACAAAGTAAATTTACAAGTTGTCTAACTGGGTCACAGAACTTGGGAATTAGGCCAGAACAGGCCTGCACAACTTGTAACCAATCAAGTAAAATGCAGGCAACCAGAAACTCAAGGAAACATTTTGTATTAATTCAGTGACAGTTTTGTGGTGTTGCAATTCCAACCCTGGATGTATTTATTTAATTTCTATACCACCATCCATCGGAGGATCACAGGGTGGTTTACAATATAAAAACCCATAACACATAACAAACAAACAAACAAAGCAATTGCCCCCCTCCCATTTAAAATACCGTATTTTTCACCCTATAGGACGCACTTTTTCCCCTCCAAAAATGAAGGGGAAATGTGTGTGCATCCTATGGGGCGAATGCAGGCTTTCGCTGAAGCCTGGAGAGCGAGAGGGGTCGGTGTGCACCGACCCCTCTCGCTCTCCAGGCTTCAGGAAGCTCTGCACAACTCTTAGGAGACCGGCGTGACTTTACGCCGGTCTCCCAAGGGTTGCGCAGAGCTGCCTGTATTCCCGGGCTTCGCGCAACTCTGTGCAACCCTAGGGAGCCCGGCGCAAAGCCATGCCAGTCTCCCAAGGGTTGCCCAGAGCCTGTCTGCATTCCGAAGCCTGGGGCGTGCTGAAGAGCGCGCCCAGGCTTCATGCAGCTCTCCGCAAGCCTGGGGAGACCAGCGCGGCTCCCTAGGCTTGCAGATAGCAGGCTGTTCTGGGGGCTGGGGTGGAAATAATTTTTCCCCTTTATTTCCCCCCCAAAAAAACTAGGTGTGTCCTATGGGGCAGTGCACCCCATGGGGCGAAAAATATGGTAGATTGTTTAATTAGCCAAAGGTCTGGGAGAAGAATTCTTACACCTGGTGTCTACAGACATGTAATGAAGGCACCAGGCAAGCTTCAGTAAGATCTGCTGGGATGAGCGAGTTAGGATGTGGCAGCTTTCTAGCTCAGCCAGCAGGTTCCCAGCTTAGCCCAGTTCAGCCAGAGATACACTGGTGTATCTCCCTCAACCTGACTGAGATGTGGCTAAACTGACTAAGACAGAGAAAACTTACCTCAGCATTGTTAGGATTTTTATCCACCCAAGCTGCTCAGTAGTAGCACTATGGTTGTTTATATCATGTGAGTGTCTGAGAGCATGAGACAGGAAGTCTCAGGACTGTTGGAGTATTGCTGGAGAGTTTAGCTTCACTTCTGTGTGTGATGCTTTTCTGTACTGCTGCTGAGAGAGCACAGGCATGCTGATGGAATCCTTGTGTATAGACTGTAAATAAAGTAGTTTAGAGCTACTGGTTGTCTCTTTCTTCTGCAATGAGATGCCAGAAGACGAGCGTGCTCCTCTCAGGAAGGAGGGGTCACTTATCACCAGTCTCTCTGGACTGAGGAAGATTTACAGCCAGGGTGTGACCACCGGAGAGACGCCCCGGTGTCTTGGGAAGGTGGTGGCCTTCCCGGGTGTTTTTTCCAGCAAGCATAACCCCTGCAAATTTGTGTTCTGAGGGAGTGGTGGAGGTAGGACCAGGCCAGGGGCGGGGGCGGGTTTACAGCGGATCCTAACACTGGATCCTAACTTCATTCAGCTTGGTCATGTGAACTGGCAACCCAGCAGAATGCACACCAGCAAAAAAGGGTGGTGTCAATCAAGCTTATTTGTAAAGACTTGCTTCCCTTAAAGGTAAAGGGACTCCTGACTGTTAGGTCCAGTTGCGGATGACTCTGGGCTTGTGGCACTCATCTCGCTTTACTGGCCGAGGGAGCTGGCGTACAGCTTCCAGTGTTGCAAATAAACAGGCTGAAAGGAAATCCCATGCATGTTGAGGAAAGAAAAGGGTTTATTGTCTTTATTGGCCAGTAAAGTTGACTCAGAGGAATCAGTTCCAAATTCTGAGCGGCGCTTACAGAGCAGGCGCTCTCTGATATACAATTCTTAAGGCATGAATATGTATAAGCTTCTGTCCAATCCTAGAATCACACATTCTACTAATGAGATCCTTATATGGGCAACTCTAATTGCATATTAATTAAGCCAACCAACAAAGGATTTTCTGAGCACCTTCATGCAGCACGTGGGCCTCTTCTGCATTATGCATACACTTTGGTATGTGGTGAACAAGATAAGGAGTAGGGCCGTTCCTGATACCTTAAGGACAGAATGTCTCCTGATACAATGGGGCAACTCTTTGGTGCAAGATTAGCTGCAGGTCTCTAATTGCCACACCGGGTCATGTGGCCAGCATGACTAAGCCACTTCTGGCGAACCCACCGGAGGGTACCTATTTATCTACTTGCACTGCGTGCTTTTAAACTGCTAGGTTAGCAGGAGCAGGGACCGAGCAATTGGAGCTCACCCCAGTTGGGGATTTGAACCACCAACCTTCTGATTGGCAAGCCCTAGGCTCTGTGGTTTAACCCACAGCGCCACCTACATTCCATTAAAAAAACAGAGTACTGTACACAGAAATGCCGTTTACCTTCCTGCCAGTGCAGGTGGCGCTGTGGTCTAAACCACTGAGCCTCTTGGGCTTGATGATCAGAAGGTTGGCGGTTCAAATCCCCATGATGCGGTAAACTCCCATTGCTCTGTCCCAGCTCCTGCCTACCTAGCAGGTGCTTCCCCTATGCTAGATTTAAACAGTCTCAGCCCACAGGTAGCCAGCTCCTAAACAGAGTTTGGATCTGGAATACTTTATTCTACCTCCATTTACATTATTTTAGCTTCCCACACTTAGGATTGCTCCCTTAGGGGCTTTTAAAAAATACAACACTACTGGTTATCAGAATGAAATAGTAAGTCTTGGCTTACTATCACCCACTGTATTATTTTTTTCCTTCTGCAGCTTACCTTGGGAGAAATATACATGATATTTGAAAGTGGGTAAGACGTAGATCGAGAGAAGACAATTAACTTTACAGTCTTTGGGTAGTTACTGCGCCATGTTCAGTGGACAAACTCACAGTGGGGTTAGACATCTGGTGAAGATGGGAACACAGGCAGGGCAGATGGGAAGAGAATCATTACTGAAGTTTCTGGCATAAAGAGTTCATTTTCAAAACTATATTTTCCTTGAATGGTTGGAAATGACCAGCTGGGAAGGGACAGATGGGGTGAATGGGAGTACATCTGCCAAACACTTAGGAAACAATAAAAGTGACTCTTTTATAGAGGCTGTATCAAAGTTTTCAAAAAGAACCATTGGCTGGGCTATGGGGATTTTGCAGGAATCTGATAGCAGAAAGTTGGGGGAAAGCATTTATCTCACCATTGTGGGAAAGCGACCAGAACAAAGAAGCTGCAGAGTTGCATTATCATTATCATCAACATCATCATCATCCAAGTTTCTCACCTATAGAGCTTATGTCAGCAGTATATTGTCACTAGGTGCTGCATTTTAATTACACAGATGCCGAACAATTTTTGCAATAAAGAAGTAGCAGGAGAAAAAGTGGTCTTAAAGCTACAATCCTATCTGCAATATCTACAGGAAACAAGGTTGTGAACTTAAGCACCTGTACTTAGAAATGCACTCTGCACAGAACAGGCAAAGTGCCCTTGAATTCAGTGGGAGATCTCCTGTAGCTATGTGCTTAGCAGTGTAACCTTGCACACATCTACTCAGGTGCAAGTCCCACTGGATCCAATGGGGCTTACTCCCAAGCAAGTGGATAAAAGATTAAACCTCTGACTAGACCCTATACTAGTTGACCAAAGAGTAAGTCCCATTGGACCCAATTGAGTTTAGCTTCAAAAGGCATGCATAGGATTGCAGTGGAAGAATACTGTACAGTCAAACCTCGGTGGTTGTATGAAATCTGTTCTGGAAGACCGTTCGACTTCCGAAACATTCAACAACCAAGGTGCAGCTTCCGACTGGTTGCAAGAGCTTCTTGCACTCAAGCAGAAGCACAGCGGATGACTGGGTTCTGAAAAATGTTTGAAAACCGGAGCATTTACTTCCGGATTTTTGGCGTTCGGGAGCCGGAACATACAATAACTAAGGCGTTCGGGTACCAAGGTTTGACCATAAATGCTTTGAGAGGGTGGCATAAAAACTGAAGAAATGGCTTTGTACGGACATATTTTCTTGTTCATTATAAAAACACAGGCGCAAACCTTCTTGGCCATGGTCCACAAGCTACAACATTCAGCTGCTTTATCTCCACTGGAATCAATGTCCTTGAGCATGTAACTGTGAACTAGATTGGGACACATATGTTTAGTGAATCTATAGCAGGCTTGGGGAACCTCTGGCATTCAAAGGGGACTTACTGTAACTGCTGATCAGCTGATTGGCAGCTATAGCAAGCCCCTTTAAAGTTACCACCTGATGTCAGAATGATGTCAGGTGATTTACATGTGGGTGGTATCCAGCAAAAGTTGGCCTATGGGGTGAGGGAGGTAAGAATTCAGTTCCTCACCCCCAGTCTATGACAATTCATGGATGTGGATGTGTTTTCTTCTTTTTTCTTTGTCTTTGAAAATTAAAATAATAAATGTCAGAAGAATAGCTACATTGCTCTTTTGTGACAAAAGAAAAGATTCGTGACAATGATAAGTAATGATTCAGTAATTTAATTTTAGTTCTCAGGCAGCCGCTGAAAATCTGAAACTGTATACATGTTGAGAAAGCTGACCAAATTTAATGGGATTATAAAGTAGTTTGTCTTCTCACAATAATGGAGAAAATATTAAAACATCCTGGGAGATGACAAACCTCTTAACAATTATTGTACTCATTTTGTGCATCCCCAAATTGTTCGATAGTTGGAAGTCACTTTCGCTTTCGTTCTTCTTTCTCTTTCAACTTTGTTATTCTTCTTATATTTCTCTCTCTCTCCATATTCTATTATTATTTCTCTTTATATTCTTTCCTATTGTATTTTGGTAAGAATTGCATGCAGATGAAGATGATGGACAGATTGAAGGACCCTGTATGAGAGACAGGGAAGGAGAGCTCTCCCAGAGTGAGATGCTCAGAGAAGAAAGGGATGCTCCCAGGTGAGAGCTGGGAAGGAACATATTTTTCTGTATGGAACAAAAGTTGGGATACACTTGTGAGAAAGATTCTTGTAGTTCTCTATCTTTCATGCCTGCTTAGGATGCATGTAACTTGAATATACCATTTTCACTCATCAACCCTACAAGCCAGTGTGGTGTAGTGGTTAAGAGTGGTGGACTCGTAATCTGGTGAACCAGGTTCGATTCCCCACTCCTCCACATGCAGCTGCTGGGTGACCTTGGGCTAGTCACACTTCTTTGAAGTCTCTCAGCTCCACTCACCTCACACAATGTTTGTTGTGGGGGAGGAAAGGAAAATGAGATTGTTAGCTGCTTTGAGACTCCTTAGGGTAGTGATAAAGTGGGGTATCAAATCCAAACTCTTCTTCTTCTTCTAATACATCTTGTTTTATAATCATATAATCTGGAATATAAACATTTGGTGAAACATAACTGTTCAGAGATATTTTCACAGGCAGAGTTAAGATCTAAACCTAAAGTGCTTTGTCCTAAAGTGAACATTTATTTTACCCATTGTGGTATTTTAGCACCTGAGCCATTGTTGTCTGCTTTCAGCTATCTTGTGAGATATAAAACAGGATAGATCTCCCATGGAAAGTCTGCAAACAATGAAACGTTACCTGTTCTGAAACAATATCTTGAAAGTCACCCAAGCAATGCTTCTTAAAGGGAATTTAAAAGCAAGGACCTAAAATCTGAAAACTTGGATAAGGAACCATACTTTAAATATAACAAAGCTATCTGAAAAAGCTTATGGATAAGCTAACTTTGGAGATTAATGTGGTTCATATTAATATGGTTCATATGATTAATGTGGCCATATTTCAAGAACTAAAAATCCAGACACAAAAAGCTTTTGTTGGGAAAGTTGTTGAGAAAAACCCAGACATTTTGCCCATTTCCTGAAATTCCCTCCGGGAAAACCCAGACATATGGCAACCGTAGCAGTGAAAAGGACCTAATGCCACACTGAGCCAACCACTGTTTCCTTTATTTATAAAAACAATAAAGTCAAACCATGTGTGTGTCCTTTAGCCTTTCATACTTCTACTGCTACTTCAAAAGGGCCAGTTTTGAAACTTGATGTCTCCAGAGCTCTGCTGACCTAGATACAGGGGTCAGCAAATCTTTTTAGCAGGGGGCCAGTCCACTGTCCCTCAGACCTTGTGAGGGAAAAAAAGAATGAATTCCTATGCCCCACAAATAACCCAGAGATGCATTTTAAAATAAAAGCACACATTCTACTCATGTAAAAACACCAGGCAGCCCCACAAATAATCCAGAGATGCATTTTAAACAAAAGGACACATGCTGATTCCTGGACTGTCTGCGGGCCAGATTTAGAAGGTGATTGGGCCGGATCTGGCCCCCGGGCCTTAGTTTGCCTACCCATGACCTAGAAGAATATCTTCATGCCTTCACCACTGTTTACCCTGTTGCTGTTGTTCATTCCCAGAGTGGTTAAACAACCAATCTCTCTTCCCAAGGAACTCTTGTAGCTTTGGGAGGAGAATACAGGTCTCTACTATCTACTCTTAACACTCTTAACCGGCTACGTCCACTGGGACAGGGCTCAGCTCCCCACCCCCAATCTCAAGAGGGCAAAGGAGGCATGGCGGGTTGTCACCCTGTGCTGTGCTGCATTAGGAGGAGGCACAGCACGACCGGGCGAGAAGTCTTCCCGAGCTGCAGAGCATTGGGAAATGCTGGGTAGACCAGCATGGCTTGGCACACAAATGGCACATCAAGAGAAGGCCTGGTCGTCACGCACACAACATGCAATGCATTGGGCCTGTGACGTCAGCCCCACCCCCCGCCAGTGTCAGGCATAACTCGGTGCCTGTGCCCTTAACAAATTATACCTCTCAATATTCTTTAGAGGAAGTCATGGCTGTTTAAACTGGTATCATATTACTTCAAATGTATTGTGTGGATATGGCCCAAATGTTCATAAACCAAAGACAGACCCAAAAAAACACCCTCCAATAAACATTTTTCTCCGATGGCTGCTTAGGCTCCAGCTTAATTCATTTTGAGAGCTCTTTGTAACTAACTGAGCAGAGAACAGATTGCAAATTAAACAAAATATTTCCAGATTAGTGTTTTTCTCACGGCTCAGGGCTCATATGTAGGGTCACTTGAAGATCATTCCTTCCCTTGATTTTTAAATGACTCAGTTTTTGCTCCCCTCCCTCCAAAAAGACTATATTCAGCACACTATGATTATTCAAATAATGGAATGTCTTAAGAATGTGAGTGGAAATGTCTTATTAGCTGCCAGTGATCCTACCATCAGGAGACACTCCAGGCACGACATTTCTGCCTTTGGCTTCCTGCCTGATAACACAATCCAGGCCATACGATAATTGACTCAAAGTGCATTTCCTGTTGTGCCTCTCTGCTTAATTAGGATTAGTTCCCTTTGAAGATTTGTGGTATAACTCTATGGCTCTCAAATTAGAGACAGATGGAAAAAAGTTTGAGTACCTGCGAGCATATGAGACTAGGAAAGTGTTATATATGCATACACTGGTAGTAATATAACTCGGAAGTGCAGAAATTCATAAGGAGCTCACATGACACAGCCCAGCTGCTAGGGATAATTGCACTCCTTAAAGACTCTGCATAGTGCACTGTACTGCAGTGTCAAGATGTCACAAATGCAAGTCAGGTAAATTGTCCCATTTTATAGCAGTCACCTAGAAAGTCAATTTCACTTTCATAGCACAAATTTCTGAACAGCTTTACAAAAGAACAGCCCACTCCTCTTAGGTCAATGTGTGCATGAATTTGAAATACGGTACTTGTTGCTGATGGACACTTGCTATACAGCCAGCTATAAGCACCCACAACTTCCTTCCAAACCATTTCTTTCCTGCCCATGACATGGGGTTATTTCAGACAAACACAAGACACGTGTTAAGGTGGGGAATGGGCCCCTCCCTTGCCACTGTCACACTTGCACACTCCCCACTGGTCTCACATTTGGAAGACATCCTATGCACACACCAAAATACATGTGCAGAACTCCTTTTGCATGAGGGTAGGGCCAGGGTGCCACTATAGGGGGCTCTGGGTGCCTGAGCACCCACAAAAATTTTGTTGTGGATTCAGCACCCACACCACAGGGCCTCTGTTGCAACTTCCAGTGCCTTGCAAAGCACCAGAAGTCAAGTCTGAGGCCTTGCAAGGCACCAGAAGTCAGGTTCCGAGGCCAGGGGGTTACGTGACATCATGACCTCATGTTGTAACGTGACGTCATGACATCACACACACTGGACAACCATAACCTGGGGCCGAAGTCGGCTTCCCTGGGTAGGGCTATCCTGGCAGAAACAGGATTGCCTTGCTTCATGGTGGAGTTCTGTAAGGATATGTCATTGCACACATAGGGTCCTCTGTTACACTCATCAAATGTGTCAAAGTGGGCATGGCTGCTAGGCAGATTTGGGAAGCGCTAGCACACAAAGTGCCATTATCCCCTCCCTCATTCTTGTAATGAAGCCTTCTTTGTGGTGGCCCAATCAGTGAAATGCCCTCGTTATACTTTCAACTAATACTGACATTGTTCTCATTTTAGCAACTGGTTAAGACTCATTTCATTTCCCACGCATTCTAAGTTTTGTAAGCTGATTTGTGCTTTTAATCTCACCCATGCTGAGTGAAACCAGGTGCCTGTTGGCCATGTGAAGCTAAGAGTGCTTTCCGCAGCACTGCATGGGTTTATGATAGCATGATAGCAGGTTGCATGATAGCAGGTTGCGGCAAGCCACAAAGTGCCTAAGGAATCAATGAGCCTTGTCTTTCTGGTTCCCCACAGATGTAGATGGGAGGGGAACCCTGGGCCCCAAACTTCTCTCCCGTATGTCAGCCGCCCCAAGCCAGCACCCTCAAGAGCACTCCCCATATGACAGAGGTGGTAGAGAATATCTCATTCCAAGGGGTGTTCCCAAAGCACCCTCAAAAACACTCCTCTATGAGGGAAGGAGTATCTTCTACCCCCATGGGCTTTGCCCAGCATGGCGCTTATCTGCACTTTCTCATTCTGGTCCACTCCCAAAGTCATGTCTCCTAGCTTGCCGACAATTGCCTACAACAGTGGGAGAACCCTAGCAGTCAATACAGCCAGTAGAGGAGGAAGTGATATCTTTTCAGCCACTGGGAGGCCACCCCGATCCACTGTGATCACACTGGACTGCAACTGCTGCTCCCTACCAGCTAGCGGTAAGTGTTGCTTTCAAGCAAGATAATACAGTATGAGCTCTCATAGCTGCACGTAAGTCTTATTAGCCCATGCCTGCCTTGAGTTTGCTCTGACACTTGGCCACAGTAGAGAACCCCATGTCTAGGTTGGCATAAACATAGCCGTTAGAACCACAGGCCCACACAACTCAAAATCGCTACCTAGCAACCCTGATGGAGCCCACGTTCAAATTGCCTTTGTCCCTCTCTTTATATCCCATCTTGTTATGTTCTGTCTTTCCAAGACATCTTGACATCTTGAGACGGGATTGTTAGGTTTGACATTTTCTTCTCAGAAGCCTCCTGACCCACCAGACCTCAAAGTCCTGTTCAAAAGGCATGTAATTAGAGATGAGATGAGCTTTAATAGGGTTTATTTTTCACAGGAAAAATGACATTTTGAAGAGATCAAAGTTTTCTCTGAAAGAGTGTTGCTATTCTTTCGGGGGGTGGGAATCACTTTTCACTACAAAACTGAAATATGTTTCTGTCTCTCAGAAACTTGGGAAAACATTCCACCGGACATTGTATTGTAGATTTCCTCCATACTCCCCCCCCCCCATTAAACATGGTGTTGCAATTGTCCTATTAAAGCAGGAGTGAACAATCTGCTGCCCTCAGCCCAATCTCAAATGTTATTTGCAAGCGAACAATTCAGAAGCTGAAGAAGAGAATAATGGAAAAGAGAGGAAGGGAAAAGGGTGAACTGACAATTTTTTATCCAGACCCCACCCACTCACCTCTAACATGTGTCCCCCACCAAACTATTCCTAAGGGAAAGTGGCTGTCAATAGACATCCCTGCTCTGAAGGAGGTAATTCCCAAAATACTGTATTTGTAAAATGAGAGAAGGCTCAATCACTATAAAATTCCATTCCATAAGATCTCCTGAAGAAGTTCTAATGCCCCTTTTCTTCAAGCAGGAATTGAGAACTAATGTAGTACGGCCTATTTTTTTTTGAGTAAACCATCCTAGGACACTCACAGGACTTTCCATAGGCTGTACAGAGATTTTAAACAAATTATGTAGCAACCATTTAGAGATGTTTTAACATGCTTTAGCAGCATGGCATGATTTGATTGGGCTTCTATAAAAATTCAGTTAAAGTATTGAAGGTTTTGCTTTATATATTTTAAACAGGGTTTTTAAAATGCATTTTTATGATGTTATTTTGATTCATTATCAAATCAAAAGTGTATGTCTTGCTGTGTTTTAATATTATGTTGGAAGCCACCTTGAATGGCTGGGACAACCCAGTTGGATAGAAGGGGTATAAGTAAATAATAATAATAATAATAATAATAATAATAATAAAATCTCTTCAGACTTTATCACCCTGTCCAATATCATTTGTTCCAATAATTGTAAAGTGCACAGCTGCCACCCCTCAGATATTTTTCCCCCAAGCAAAAATTAAGGAAGCTTACAAGGAAAAAGCAGTCTCCTTTTTAAGAGCAATACAAGAACACCTTTTCGTGTAATATGCACAAAACCCAGTACAACAAATCTTGCTAATATATTGTCCTAGCACTTTTTTTCTGATGACCTGTTGGAACAACATCTGACCCTGCCCTGAACTCTTATCTATCAGAACTGATGATATATTGCTGTAATTTGGAGTCATGCTGTGGGGGAAAAACTCTCAAGAACAGCAGGAAAGAACTGGCCCAGTTTTTGTTTTTTTAACTTGCTGTGAAAAGAGAAAAGAGAGTTTCCTCTCTTTTCTGAGGCCTGAGAAAAAAATATTGTAGTTAAAAAAAAATCAAGTATAATGTGAAACTAAAACAGCTTTCTATTACCAGCTCCTGCAAGGCTTGTCTATTGGAGGAAGCATGGTGATTTTTTTCCCTTTAAAAAATGAGCATATCAATATTTGGAATGGAAAACATGGGGGGGGGAGTTTTGATCAGTCATTATAGATTGAAAGAAAATCTGATTGTTCAGAGAAGATGAAACGGTATGTTCTGGCATTATTCCAAGTGGTTTCATCATTCAATATTTGTTCTCCAGTGTGTGTCTTTTATTTTCATTTAAAAATTATTATGGTTGGACAGAGTACCTTTTATTGGAAACCTCCGATACCTCTGAGACAGCACAGAATTTACTGTTTGAGGCAAAATGAAGAGACCTATCATATTAACAGGACGAATCTTTCCCAAGAAATTCATCTCTTTGATATAAACAAGAGGATGCACATGAAAGAGGGGAAATAAGCAAGAAGAGGTAATGAAGGAACAAGGCTGCACTAGCGGGAAATGATGGATGTGGTGTACAAATGTAGCGACGGTATAACACTCAAGACCAGAAGAACATAAATAATGTTCAGGGTCTGTTCGCTGTCATGCTGCCTGTTCATCTTAGGAGACAGATCTTCGGGGCTTTCTTCTCCTGCAGACAACCCTGTTAATGCCCGTCTCCAAACATGAGGGTAGAAATTGACACGTGACTCAGAGATCAGGGCTCAGAGATCTGTATGTGTTTGCGTCCCGAGTTGCAAGCGTGCTATCATGAGGGCGCAGAAATGGAAGCTAAATTGCAGGTCCTCCTAGAGGAGGATGGGCTGGTGTGTGTGTGTTTTGCCCAAGGGCATACACAATCTTTGAGGCAGCCTTGAAGTCAGGAAATGGTTTCCAAATGGTGCAATGGCATTTGGGTGGCATTGCTCAGTGCACTGTTTATCACAGCCCTTGAATCATTTGAGGGAAGTTATCAGTGCATGGGTTCAACCATTGTTCTCTGCTTCGACAACTTGAACAGCAAATAAAAGAGTGATGTGTATCTTCTGTAAGTAATGATGTTATCACTGTAATATTATTATTATAAGATGCTGGAGCAACTCACATACATTTTTAACTCTTTACCATAGAACACCTCTGTAAGGCAAGTCATGATTATTATCTCTATAAGAAGAGAAGAGTGAAGAGTTTGGATTTGATATCCTGCTTTATCACTACCCGAAGGAGTCTCAAAGCGGCTAACATTCTCCTTTCCCTTCCTCCCCCACAACAAACACTCTGTGAGGTGAGTGGGGCTGAGAGACTTCAGAGAAGTGTGACTAGCCCAAGGTCACCCAGCAGCTGCATGTGGAGGAGCGGAGACACGAACCCGGTTCCCCAGATTATGAGACTACCGCTCTTAACCACTACACCACACTGGTGGTGTGGAGGAAGATCTGATGCTAGGAGAGATATTTGTGCCCCAAGGCCCCCAAGCCCTTCCCCAATAAATAATTTCAAATGGACACATAATTTTAGTTTACGTTTTTGGGCAAAATTTTGGTCACAACTTTATTTATTACAAAACAAATTGAGCGGTATTGGCCTAGGCATTGGTCAGAGACTATAACTGACTCCAGTCTCTCTGGCTTGCAGTCTGCAAGGGTAAACACCAAATGAGGAAGCAACATCGGTGAAGATCGATTGAAGCTCACCCTGGGGTTCCTGTGGTCCTGGCATGGCCTTAGCACCTCAAGCGGACTTTGGACAAAATCCTGGATCCCCCCCCCCCCGATTCCTTTACCGGGATACCCTAATTCTGGAGGAGCAGGTGATGGCCAACCTCCCCTCCCACACATTTCTGTAAACCAATGCCCACATGAGCCTAGTGCTTGCCACCAGTACCCTCACCTCACAACCATCACAGATTTCGGCCAACCACACATCATTACCTTCGTCAGATAAATGCACCCCATCTGCCCTAAACAGGGCTGCATTAGAGAATGCAATGCCTGGGTGGGGAATCACCATGACACCCAGGGATAACACCTTCCGCACTACCTTGCAGTCTACCCACTTCAGGACATTATTTGTTCCAACTGGGTCAATGCTATTGTGCCAAAAATTCCTCATGAGGAAACGTGACCAAATAATTAATGTGTCGGGGCAAGACACGGCCAACTCCTGCAAACCCCTTTTGATACAGAACCTTAGGTCCACACCTCTTGATGCAGGCTAATCATTTTCACCCAGCTGTATGAGGATCATGGACGGCGGACCTAAACAGGCCACTTGCACCGTCACCAATGGCAACAGTTCCCTCCAGAGCATCCCCCACCTGGAGAACCATGAAACTTTTACTCAAGCAGATAAAGTGAGATCGCACCCCAAGCCGGTCTCGACTGCTCGGATGCCAACCCAGGGCACAATACTAAGGACAAGGACCCAGACGTGCAGCACCGGCAACACGAAAAGAAAGGAAACGCAAACAGAAAAAAGTAAGTAAACAGAAAAAGTCCAAAAGGAACTGAAAACAGGTAAAAACTGAAAAGGCGCCAAGGAAAATTAACGAACGTAACCCTTATAGGCGTCTGACTTCTAACGACCAAGATTCTTAACCCTTTTGGTTGACAAACCCCAATGAGCAGCGGTTGTGGCCGCCCCAGTTCAAAAGGAATGTGCTGTGTACTGCCCAGGTGAGAGCCCACAAGCCTGAATACCTTTACGCATGACTCTTGTTAATTGACTTCTGGACAGAGGGATCCCATCCTCATGAACCAAAAGAGGCCCGGGCCAGGAGGTCTAACTTGTAAAAGCCTCCTTGCATCTTTTACCAGACAAGGCTCCCACTGAATCGATGCTGGAAGCCTCAGCTGTGCTCCCAAGGCTCTCTGATCTGTCTTAGACCTGCAAATGAAAACCAATAATTCTGCCTCCCCAAAGGCAACGTCTTCCAACTGGAGGCCCCGAGCAAGGCCACCTGGAACTTGTTCAAAAACCACTTCGCCCACTCTAAAGAGCACCAAAAATGATATGGAATATGCGGCTGAAAACAACTGAGCCTCGTAGCAAGACCAGCACACCGATCGTAACGTCTTATGTATCTTGCACAGAAGATCATAAGTGATTGGCCTACTGGGAACTCCCCTTGAAGGTTGCAGGTGACGCCTACCTTCCAACGCCTTGCACAGAAGAAAATCAGCACAAGGGTCCAAAGCAAAAAGAGCCTTACTGAAATAAGATATTTCTGATGCCTGGATCCTAAGTGTTTTGGGCGTGTGTCCGAACTGAAACAGGTGAGCTAGGTACTGCATCACCTGAGGGGTAGAGGGGAGCTATTCTGAAGCAATGACCAGAGAGCGTGCACAAAAAGCCATGAAGTCCTGCAAAGCTATCTTATAGGATCTGAGTGCAAGGTTACATCAATCTACATCTGAGCATGTGCAAAGATAGCAGCAATTTATGCTTAGTCGTGCTGAACATGTATGCATGCAAACTACAGATTAACTCATAATCAATCTCTGCTTTAATGATGAGAACATAGTTTGATAGAAGGAGACCCAGGCTCTGAATACTTCTGCTCATTTTCATACCTAGTGGATTTGACCTTTGAACAAGCCAATGTCAAGTTTGCTAGCATCACCAGTTTTTGTACACATTTTTAGTCAAAGAACTGAATCACAAAATTTTGACATGTCAAAGGCTAGTTGTTTCAGAAATTGTGAATTTGGTTTGTTTAATGTGAACCAGGGACTCTAGGATGCGATGTGAAATATGTGAAAAAATATTCCAGCATGTACATTACCCACATAGTCCTGATTTTTTCACTGTGCTGCTCCCATAATATATAAATGGGGTTGGATCTAAGGATGATTACATAAGATTTGTTGTAAAATGGCCCTCACTTTATCCATAATGTAAGAAGTATACCAGCATTCCATTGCCGTCACTTTTTTTAGAGCACAAATTTCCCCACTTTTTCTTCATATCCCTGCACCTGTGTTTTCTGTTTAGACAAAACATATTTCACTTTTCCTTACAACAGCAGATTTTTGCTTTATATTCTGAATTGGTATAACACCCAATGTTGATAGCAACAAACACAACAAAAATGATGTAGAGTGGTTCTATATGAAATAAAGCTCAAGCTACAGCAGCGTTGGAAGGAAATGTGTTATTTAAAAGAGTACTTTAAGAGCTGGCTTTTCACAACACTCTGAATTGAAGTAGGTACCGATTTCAGCGGTGTAAGTCTGAGAAACAAAATGATTGAACTATAAATACCAACTGGAGATAAAAGGCCATTTAGATAGTTGATAGCTCAAGGGGGTCTGTATTTTGTGATGGTGCAGGGAAAGAATAGACATCAGATATACAGGACAGAAGTATATTTAAGGAACCTGACTCAATAGCTGAATGAACTTCATAGAGACACTGTGGAAGACAGCTCAGATTCACCTCCCCTTGCCTCTTTTTAGATCCTATGATTTCAAACATACACTTTGATTCTCATAAGTTAGATTTGAAACATATGAAAGAGATCTGAGATCTCCATAATAACACAAAATCATGGTCAAATGACTATGAGAGTCCTCTGACCCCACAATCTTTTTGGGTTGTTGGCTGTCCTTTACCAATCCCTGGGGATGTCAGAGGATTCTGATGAAAACAGAAATGGGAGCAGAAGTTGTCAGTGTTTGCTTATTGTGACCAGATGGCCAAATAAAGAGACACACAGTCTGAGTTGAACTAGGGCCTAGTGGCTGTGGTTTCCATGTGTTCCACAAGTCCCAGATTTGAATTGCAGCTCAGATGCAAGTCCTCAAAGAGGGTGGTTTCCAAAAGAAGAAGCTGCACGTTCCATGAGACACTGTCATGAGACACAGTTCAATAAAGTTTCTGAGCCTTGGGAGCAAGAAATTATTGTTAATTTCAGGTATTTATATACAGCTTTATATTCAGAATTTCTAAGCAGCATACATAAAATATTTATAGAAATTACAAGGAATAAGAACAATTAAAATTCATCCTAGAAGCAGAAAGCAATTTTAAAATGCCTGCAGAAACAGGGAAGTCTTTGACAAGCATCTGAAATTTAGCCTCCTTAATCTAAGTTATGAGGGAGCTCCACAGGACTGGGTCCATAGTACTGAATGGATGTGACAAGACATGCATCTGAACCATGTGGGACCACCAAGAGAGACACCCTTCTTTTGCCTTTTAACCAGTCAGTCAGTGTAGCTTGTTGCTGACTCCAAACCCTGCTGTACTGATGATCAGCTGATCCCTTCACTGAAAAAAAAATTAATCACTCTACACAGTTTTATGTTTTTCAAAGTCTCTGCAGCAAATATATTAGTGAAATTTACCGGTAACTACTGAATGTTGTAAGCAACAGTCAGGTTTCCTCTTCGGGGATACTTCTTAGGAGTTATTAAAATGCATGGGTTTAAATCCTGATTTGCTAGCAAAAAATAATCCTCTTTTAATGCAGCAGCAAATAAATCAAATTAGTGCTTCATTAGATTATGCAATTTGTGGCAGATTTCTTTTATTTACTGTAAGGGTGAGAGCTTCACCTTGTCATTCAAGATTTGGCCATCTAAGCTAAATTAATTATGTGAATCACTTTGTGAAACTATGTGGAGCATGAAAAAGAATGTCCTGAATCCTGTTACGAACCTTCCTTCTTCCCAGCTCATAGACTTGTCGAGAGAAAACTACAGTAGTACCTCAGGTTACATATGCTTCAGGTTACATACGCTTCAGGTTACAGACTCAGCTAACCCAGAAATAGTGCTTCAGGTTAAGAACTTTGCTTCAGGATGAGAACAGAAATCATGCTCTGGCGGCGCGGCGGCAGCAGGAGGCCCCATTAGCTAAATTGGTGCTTCAGGTTAAGAACAGTTTCAGGTTAAGTACGGACCTCCAGAACGAATTAAGTACTTAACCTGAGGTACCACTGTATACACAATACAATTTTGTGAGATGGATTTGTACTCCATATACAACAATATAATGCACACCACAACACTTTTCTGTTCCATATGGAATGGTTTTATAGTTTTCAGTAAACATGTTAATTGAGTACATGGGCATACCATATGTGCTTGTATGATTGTGAACACGTGGTAGCAACACATAGCTGTCCATTGCTCAGTAATCACAGATCGTACAGAGTTTTCATATGACCTGAAACTCATCACTACTATATTAAGGTAATCACACCTTCCTCAATGATAAATTGATGGATGAAACACTGAGTGCATGAGCCTACATTTAGCCCATGTATTTAGTAATGATATAGTCCTATTTCACAGAGATGAAGAAATTCAACCTGTAAGTACAAACCTCATTTAAATTCCCAGGAGCTGCTAGGCATGCCCTTATTTCCAGCTCTTCAATCATTCTTAACTCACATTACCATGTCACTGAAATATTATCACTCCAAAAACCACTGATAGTTGCCAAATGGTAGATGAAATCTTTCCCTACTTTATTTTCGTAACCCCAAACTAGCAAATGAAAACTTCACCAGGTGTACTTTTAACATAATGATATGATATCATAGTATTAGGTCTGAAATCCTTAAAAGCTACCAGAGAGCATGGTAGCTCTTTACGTTTCCAGATTAATATTATGTACAGTAAGCTTCTTGGGAAATTGGAGGATATTCTTAAAAGAAGCTGGGGGTTTTTTCCCACTTCAAAAATACAAACAGCATAACAGATGAAAGGTAGCATGGTTTTTATAGACCACAAGGGCCACCAATGTAAATTAGGAGAGGAAGATTAAAGTCTCTGAGGCTATATTATCCCAGATTGTAGATGCACTGGTTCTATTCTTGATTATGAAGAAATTATGGCTAAAGAAAAGACAATCTGTTTTCCAAGCTCTCTGAATTCCCTACTGTCCTTAGAAAATTGTTTATGAAAAGGAAAAGATGCTGTTCATATTCATTATTTTTCTTCCATATCTAAAAAAAGGATATCTATATTTAATCCATAGTTTTCCAATGTATGTGCGTATTTAATGATAAGTTTAACAACTCTGTTGCTAATAATACAAATTTCCTCCCCCAGGCAGTTTTTCAGTAAAGCTTTAAAAAACACCCAGACGTAGCTTTTCAAGCTTGCAAGTAAAGTCATTTTCAACAAGTAGTTTAATTCAAAATACATATCTGCAGTGGCATTGTTTTGACATGCAAAACTAACAGTTCTCTTTCAGGCACAGAAGGAACAGAGACAATCTTTGTTTGGCATCAATATTTGGCATTCATATAGCCAAAACAATATTTGTAAGATCTGCATAGTCTGAACCTATGCATATTTAGTCAGAATCAAGTTCCATTCAGTATAATTGGACTCATGCCAAAATAGTTGTATTTAAGACTACAGCATTTTCTTTTTAAGTCGTTGTTAGCATATAGGCTTTCTTGGGGGTTGTGATCTTTAATTTATAATTTACAGGGTCTCCAGGAATGGGAAGTGTTATTTAAGATATTCACTGATTTCAAAGTTAAATGACCCAACATCATATTCTCAGGAGACTTCCATTTGTTCCCCAGATCCATATCTAGATCTTTCACAGGTTTGCTGGCACCACTCATAGAGTCTAATATTTGATTTAAAAGTGTGTCTCATAAGATTTTGGTTCATTCAATGTCCAGTTTTGTTCTTTGCCTGAACTTTCCATCAACTCCACTGGATGCAGATTCACAAGCCCAGTTCTGACAATGTGGGGTGGTTGATATAAATTGGCATGATATGACCTAGTAGAAACACCGTGTTTGAGTGTGATTTCCCACACAGGAACACCTGCAATTGTGATGCTCAAATCACCCAAGGTGGCCAATATGTGGACTATAACTTGCATGGGCAAACTGGTGGTCCACCCCAAAGGCTCATGTCTAAATTTGAGCTTTGGGCCACCTGCATGATACTTTTACTATCCTGCCATGATAGTAAAACCAACATGGCTCTGATGTATGCAACTGAAGTCTTCAAAATGGTGCCTAGGAGATGTTAAATGATGTCTCTATTCCTTGCCTTGTTGCGACTGAGTGAAAAGGGAGCTGCTCTGTATAGTGAGGGTTTGAGTCCTCAGAGCTCTTTCTCTTTCGGCTCTGACATGACTGTTGCTGGCCAGAAACAGAAAAGATGAGCGAGACCCTAACCTTAACATCCCTCATGATGGAGCCTGACGAATTCATATCAACCATTTGCCTATGCAATGAGCTACTGGGCACTACCACTAGGAAAACATTATTAGGAACTTAGAGTATTGCCATCTTCTAGCTACCATTCTGAAGACCTTGTCACATACACCAGGACCATGTTAGTTGCAGAAGTTGGCTGCTACCCATTTTATCTTCTCTGACTAGCAGTGGCTTTCAGAGGACTCAGGCAGAAGTCTTGCACACTTTGCAGAATTATTTTTATTTTATTAAACAAGATTTATATGCTGCTTAATTAACAAAAACCTCTCAGCAGTTTACATAAATCAATATGAAATAGTCCTTAAGAGTACTGATAATATGATCAGCATTATCATTATTGCAACATCTTGCTTAAACTAAAGGATTGTGTGCAAAACTTGCAAAATGCTTCAGTGAACCTGACGCTCTTCCACCCACCTCTGCAGTAAGTCAAGAGATGCAGAATTGACAAGGCACTGCCTTCATTGTAGCTGACATTGTTGCCACATAAATTTTGAGTGTGGCAACAGAGATGTCAGCCAGCTGAGCCCATAACAAGCTGGGACCAAACTCCTGAGGTGCCTTGGGTTTGGCTCATGATAGATATAGAAATTCTGAACTGGAAAATTCACTTACACACACACACATGCACTGGATAGTTCCAGAGCTCACTGTCACCCCTGCTATTTAATCTCAGCCACTGGTGTCTGCCACTTTACTTCCTTCTCCTTGAAAATCATCATTCTTGTTTTCTTTGATGGTGCTGCTTCATTAACAATGTTCAGAGAGCATACCTTCCTTTTTAGAACTCTCAACTCCTTTCATCTACCATCAAAATAAAACCAGTAAAGATATCTGGCATATATTCTGAAGGCCAGAGCTAGCTACACCCCCCCCCCCGATGCTTAGTTCCCCCAGTAGATGTCTTCTGAATACTTGTTGATGGTGTTCATATAGTCAAAGAAGCCATCTGGCTGCCAGGGGGAAACGTGTCATGTAAAATTTAAAAAATGTCTGGCTGTGTGAAATATTGATAGCAAGATCTTTAAAAATGACTGTTGTGAAATATTTCTCTATCATACATATTGCATAAAACATAATCACTTTTACAGTATTCTTGAGGTTCATGATTCAGTGATTCTCATTTTCAGTTGGTGAAATCAGAGATGTTAATTAATGTACCAACCTGAGCCATTTAAATCAATATGAGATGTGACATTAGGGGCATTACTTTGCACTTTAAAAATGACTAATTTACTCTCAGTGTAACAGCTTCATTATTTCTTTTCTGTTATGGGAGAGACAGAAAATATGAAAAACATATTTTACACTTACATACCTTAATTCAGTTTAAAACAGTTCAAAAACATCTGGTTTCCCAGACTGTACCACTAAGACCAAAAGCAATAAAATGGGCCTGTTCTGCATTTAATTGTTCCCTGGGAGACATACGCATGTGTTCGATGCCCCTGAGCAATGTTGAGACTCTTATTAAAATTCTTTTTGCATTCCTTTTGCATTTGGTTGAGACTCATTCATAGGATGTTTCTAGGCATTATATGCCAAGGAGTTCCTTCCACAGAGTTGGTGATAGCCCATGCATTTCTGAAGAATGGAGCCCGTGGTCTCCTTCTGCCATCCGTGTTCTCCTGCTAAAGTGAAATACTGCTCTATTGCAATTTGCTAGGTATCTTTCCCCAACCAATACTGATTTCTATACAATACACTTATTTCCCTGTCCTGGACATCTGACAAGCCTTTTTAATTACTCTCTGGAAAACTGTGGGAGCCTTTTAGATAACAACTTGGCTGGTAGCCACAGGAAAGAAGGAATTCCAAGCAGACAACTGAACGGGAAGATGCAGAAAGATCTCTCTCTGTTCCTCATCCACTGGTCAATGGTGATCACAGAGGAAGGAAAACATCCTTGAGGGTGGGAAGGGGTTGATATCAATATTGTGTATACAAAATATGTTGTATAAAAATGTTTCCATGATGTAAAATTAGAAAATTGAAAAATAAAATATTTTTTTTAAAAAAAAGAAAAAGAAAACACCCTTCATTCCCACTTAGTAGAAGGATATTTTCCCCTCTGGCCTGTCATCATCATCATTATTACATATAAATTGTCCACCAATCAATAAAGCTCTCTAGGCAGCTTACAGAACAGAAACAAACACCATGTCTTATTTTTTTATAAAAAAACACAATACAACAAACATCAATTATAACAACATAAAACTGGTGGGCATTTTTGGAGAGGTTATTCCATAACAAGGGTGCCACCACTGAGAAGGCCTCTGGTGGTGATCACAGCACCTTCTGCTGGTCCACCCAGCCAACCCATGCTTCCTTCCTACCCAGAGAGTCTCTCCAATTTCTCCTTTGCTGCCTTAGTCTAGGAAGGATCTGAGGGAAAATCTTGGTGGGTTAGCGGTTTAAGTGTTTCCATGAAGGGCAGCAAATCATCAAAGATTTCCATTGGTCTGGCAGACTGTCAAAAAGCAGAACAGTGGCAAATGTCAACAGAGTTTGTGAGTTATTGATGCGTGATTGGCATTTGTCCATCCAAATGATGACAGAAGAATTGCGTATTCCATGTGAAATCCTTACTGAGGTTACTGAGTTGTCCAACTCTCCATATTCTCCCGATCAGGCCCCACCAGATTTCTTTCTTTTCCAAAACTGAAATCTGCACTGAAAGGGCACATATTTTCCAACATTTCACACATCCAAGCTGCTGTGATGAGGGAACTGAAAGCAGTATGAAAAGAGGACTTCTCCAGAAGTTTCCAACAATTCTACAAATGTTGTCAATGGTGCATTGTATCAGAGGGGGCCTACTTTAAAGACCTGTGAGCGATGTATGTTTGAATATTTCTCACTGTCTGATTTCTGTGACCATTCACCAAACTTTCCGGTCACACCTTGTATGAACTGAGTAGGAAAATAATTCCCAATCGAATGCTGACAGGTAGATTTGAATCCATTCTCAGGTGGACCCCAAACCTCAAAGGTTGACATAACAGCAAAACACACTGTGAGAGTTAGATCTGCCCATTGTTGCAATAATGACCAGGGACGGCAGCCATGGCTCAAGCAGTACAATCTCATCTGTTGGCTCTGTATAGCTAATGCCTTGCATTTTCATGCTGGCTAGCCTCTTAGCAGGCTAGTAACTGTTGTGGGCTTATTTACAAGGCTGATCTATAGCCCAGATTACTTAACATGCAAAGCAGTGGGCTCCCTGCATATCTATTTCTTTTATTCAGATAGTTTCTGTTTTCCCCCCGACACCCCCTTTAAACACACCAGCCAAGCCAGTGGTAGGCTCCCTGTTATGTGTCAAGTCAATTGGCAAAGCCTTGCCTCTAACGTAACTAATGCAGAGATTAAATTCCGCTCTTCCCCACACAAGAAAATTTAATATCAACATTGAGGTGCCTTGCCAAAGACTGAATGCAAGAAAGCCACATGCCTGACCTGGCTCCAGTACTTTTTTGTCCCATCTGCTTTAGAGATATTATTCCCTCCATAAAAGCCATGAAAATTGCCTATCAATTTGCATGCTATAAACTAATCTCTTTGGATGCTACGCATTACAAAGTATTCGGTTCTGCCGCATGCTATTTAAATATCCAGAAATAATGACATCCCTCCGTGCTAGATGAATGCCATGAAGTCAGAGAGGATTGCCCTTTCAGTCTAAGACTTCAGTGTGTCTCTGTGTGTGTCATTTATTGACTGTGAAAACGCATGAAAGTGTTTCCTAATCTCTGGGGGAAATACGTAATGAAACATCAGTGCCCTCTTACGATTTGTCACATAAAAATATGTGCACATCCTTTACTTTATTTGGAAGATAAGAATCCTAATAACATGGGATGCACTTTCAAGGGATAGGACTGATTGTATATTCTTCTGAAGAATTGTAGGCCTGATTGTTGATCTCAAATCAGAGTAGTCTAGGGTAGTGCTGTGCCAAAACCCACAAAAGTTTTATCCACCTGTGAAAGAGGCTTCCTGCTTGCCTTCTTCTTTCACTTTAGGATTTCTTTATAATTTTTGTGGGTGTGGGGCTTTTTTTAGCTTAAATTATCTCTCAGAAACACCCCTCAGGCACCTCAAAAGTACGCTGAGCACAACAAAAACCCTGCACCCTGCCCATAATAATATCACATAAATTTTATATCCCCTTTGGTAATTTTCAAATGCAATTTATTTCCTCAATCATTGATAGAGAGTGGTTCAAGAGGGGGCAGGGGAGGAAATTCAGGAGGAACTTTCAGCACAGCGCTAGTCTTGGCCTACCCTAACTTTCTTTTAGAGTGTGCGTGTGAGAGAATTATTGCTTTTTTAAAGGGCATTTCCAATAGTTCAGAACCAGAAGACCTCTTTTACCATTTCCCTACCTCTCATCTGCCAGTTTTTCTCTTTCCTGCACCTCCTCAAACATACTAATTTATAGAAGAAAAGGAGGAAACAGCAGCTGAATGAACCAATCAGAAAACCTGGAACTGCTCCTCAGCCTTAGACTCATGAGTGTACATTGTTGATGGCAGCCCTCAGGAGTGCGTGTGTGTGTAATGTTTTGTGAGCACTCATATACTTACCTTTAAAAATAATTTTCGCACTTCGTGCATTAAAGTCAAATGCTCAGAAATCCTAGAAGGGGTTGTCAAACTATGCACAAAGGGCACAATATTGCCTTCTGACTACTACCACATTTCCCTGCAACAAAAAAGGTCTTACCTTCTGGATGGAGGAGGAGGTGCCTTTCTAATAGAGGAAGGCTTCAGCTATGACAAGAAAGGCTCATTGGATTTCACCTCTGGTGGGAAATAACGTTCTGGACATCTTTTCCACCATGGATTACACTGGTTGTCCCTATTGAGAAATGAGTTTCAGACCACCATTCCCTGATGAAAGATAAGCCTGATGATTCACATATCATCAATGCTGGACCCTCAACCTGCAACACACTCCCACTTCTCCAAGGTGGGTTACCCCCCTCTTTCTTGAAACGTGGGTAGTTCTTTACCCTATAAAAAGCATGAAAGGAAGCAGTAGAAGTTATTCATTTCTCCTGCTCCTCCTTGGAGATTTGAACAGCTGAAGCACCTCTTAGATGATACGGCATAGTCTCCTATGGTTTTATTCATATACCTTGTTTTCTCAGCACAATCTCTTACCATACGCAGAATGGTGGTTTAGATGAAAGAGTGACCAGATGCTCTGCTCTTTGACCTTTGGGAACACCATGAGCTTGTAGCTGTCACATCACAAATGAAAATGAGCTCAGTTGTCTGAACCATGCCCTTTGGGATGTTTGTCGACATCATAAAAGGACCACACACTTTATTGCAGTTGTCAGCCTCAGCTCAGGAGGCAAAAGCTATCTTTGTACTTGCGTGGGTGCTGAAAGCTGGAAAACAAGAGAGGTACCTTTGGAAACCATTCAGGTATTAGAAGCTCTGTTTGCAAACTTTCTAAACTGGAATATATTCAAATAAACACATGGCACATACCAGAAGCTTCAGTTATTTAGGACACACTTTATATTTCAAAATATGGTAAAAGCTATTTAGCAACGTGCCAAGCTATTCTTCATTCAAACTAAGCTGACTTCCTTCATCCTCCCAACATTATTTTTTCTGTTACTCAATCAGCTGAGATACAGATTTATTTCTAAAAAATAAGTTTCCATGTCTGCAAGGCACCTCCTCTATTCTCGGAGTCCGTTGACATCTGAGCAGACATGTATAGGATTGCATGCATAGGATTAGTATTACTTGACATGTTCACAAGATAAGGCCTCACTGATCTGGAGAAATGCCTTTGGAAACAGTGCTGTGAAGGGATCCTGGCAAGGCAGGGTTGGTCTCCACACAGTTCCCTGGCTTCTCCAGAACAATGTAAAGTGTTGGGAGCATAAGAAGAGACAGAGAGTGTCCGGCAGCTCATGAAAGATTAGTGTGTGAGAACACTCAATGGGACAGGAGCAACAAATGAGGAAAACAGAAGGGATAGAGAAACCAGGGTGGTTTAAATGCAAGGAGAGAATTATGAGGGAGGAAGACAGAGGAGATAGAGGGTGAAGAGATGCACTACAAAGGGAATTTCTGCTGCCTCGGTGAGGAGAACAAGGAGAGGGAAAGAGGAAGAGCAACAGGGTGGAAAGGTCTGGGCTGTTACTCTGGGGCTGTTAGCTCCATATTTTAACAACACTATGGAATTGGTGTTTGTTTTGTAAGCCATCTGGCATTAAGCAGTACATAAAATAAAGACTACTACCAATACCTGGAGGTAGAGCTGACAAATGGCTAAAACTTGATGAGCCTGCAGGGGATGTGGGGCTCCCTGAACTGTCCCCTTCAATTTTGTGTATTCACAAGAGAATGCCTATACATTCATCAGGTATGAATGTGTGTCATATGCCCAGTCTTCTAATGCCTTAACGCAGCAGAATACATCTCCATCTGCCGTATATCATCACATTACAATTCGTTGGGGATAATTGCAGCCCTATTTTTAGAATCCATGTCTTACAAAGTAATCAACTCTTGCATGTGTGATTTAACCATCTGGTACACTTAACTTAGACCCTTTGGATTTCCCCCCAAGAGGCTACTGCTTCTGTTAATTTCAGCTATGGCTATTCTGTGCTGAATTTTTAGATCATTTTCCCTCTCAGTGGTCCATCGCGTTTGACCTGAATGCCTCAAATCCTTTCTGCAATTTCAGTAAGAAGAGGAATTAGTTACAGCTGCTATCGTACTGTTTAGATAGTTCTACGGTTGAGTATTTAATGGGACAGTGTCCCAGAAGGTTCAGTATCTTTTATGAACTGACCATTGGAAAGAACCATAATGGGTTTTCAGTTGCTGTAAAGAAAAGAGATAAGTCAATGAAACTGAAAATAAAAGTTGCTATCTCAGAAACTGGAACCCTGTTATTAATCCCCTCAAAACTAGTAGATAGATAAACTGTCTTTGAAAATGAAGAATGCACTTTTAACCAATGTAGTCAGTAGTGTTGATATATGATGTCCTTAATCATCTTAGAGCAGGCACCCCCAAATTCAGCCCTCCAGATTTTTTGGGACTACAACTCCCATCTTCTCTAGCTAACAGGACAAGTGGTCAGGGATGATGGGAATTGTAGTCCCAAAACATTTGGAGGGCCGAGTTTGGGGATGCCTGTCTTAGAGTATCATTTATTGGTAGTGATTACTACAAGGAAGTGCTGAAGGACACAAGACTGTAATAACAATATATTAACAAGTAAAAGTTTACACCAAAATGGACAAACCCTCATTACAATTGCAAAGTGTACATTTGCCTTGCTGTCCAGGGTACAAAAAGTGGGGAAACCACTGTATGAAAATATACACACGTGGGAAAAGACAGGTGTTCAGGCCAAGGTACAATATAAAATATAATATGTAAAGCAAATAAAGTTTGGACTTGTTGTAATAACTTTGGAGTACTGCTTCTATGCATTGTATGTTTTGTGATTTCGGGTACATTTGTTGAAACTTGCCTGCTTTATATATCATACTTTATATTGTACCTTACTTTGGCCTGAATCCCTGTCTTTTTCCACTTGCTGTCCAGTGTGGCAGAATTATACACATTTTTTTGTCATAATGATTGTTGCTGTTCAGATGTCTTTCATGTGATTTCATAGTATTTGCTTCAGTGGGTGCTTTTGTTTTGCTTTTTAAGTGCAACAAAATTATACATAGTTTTTGCCGTAGACTAGACCACTTGTTACATAATTTCACAGCATTTGAGTGTATCCATTATGTTTTCTATTATACCTATACAGTATTGTCAATCTCTGTATTTGCCCTATACTTTGCTGCCTCCCCAAAACATCCCTCCCTGTTTTGTTTTTATTTATTTAACAAAGTTTAGATAATGTAATAAAACCTTAAAAAAAAAACCCTAAACATGAACATTATCAAGAAAATGGGGTTAAAAGCTTTTTTAAAAATTGAAACTGAAATATACTCAGAAGCAAGAGTGGATTTCATGCTCTTTATTCAGCTCATAGTAGTGAGGAGAAATGAAAGTTCCCTCAAAATATCTGCCTTATATACATTATTTACACAATGGGCTGCACCTGATTGGCTAATTCCAGGATTCTCCTGTGGGCCAGTCAGGTTGTGGATTCACTTCCACCTGGAGCTGGATTGGGTGGCTCTTGCAGGACAATCATACTGCTGCATTGTTCTAGGACCAATCAGACTGCTGCATTCTGAATCCTATTGTTCTAGGACGAAAAAGTCTACTAAAACCAACAATAAATTCAAATAACTAATCCCATTCATACTAATGCAATGCTACATTTAAAAGTGCTGTGTGCTTCTAGAAGTTGTGCATTGTGTGGGTGTGTTTTTAACCTGGATTTGAACACTCTTGCCCTTCATCCATCTACCCCATTTATTTATTCAATAACAATATTAATTAGGCACAATGAGTCAGCTGCTGAAGCTCACCACTGCATGATATCAAGGAAAGGCCTGACATGCGTTCGGGACTCTCATCCACCTTGGCAGGCCCTCTCCCAGTCATCAGCAAATCCTTGTGTCACACATGGCCACATTATCTTCCTCATATCTTTCCTCTGTGTTCTTTCTTTAAAGTAAACAAAGCAGCTAGTGACCCATAAATTAACCATTTCCCCACAGGGTTATAGCAGTTCCCCCCCTCCCGCATGTATAAATATTACAAGTTAAAGTTTGCTGAGGAAACATCAAAGAGGCCCAGTAAGAAATGTGACATTAATTAATAATTATTAATTAAATTGTATGCAAATACTTAGACGCACTCTGCAGACTTTACAAAAACAAAAGCCCCATGGTTGCAATATGCTTTGAGAAACACCATTCCTGAATGCTGAGTGAATATGAGAGCAGAGAGGGATTTCCATATCTGTGTCCACTCAAGGCAGAATTCTCCAACATCCCAAACTGCTTGGAGGAGCCCAGGGGCAAGATGGCTGAGGGAACAGTGCAAAGTAGGAAGAAGGCGAAGGAAATGGAATGTGATGAAAGGGAAGATAAAAGGAAAGGAGCAGAAAGGACAGAGCTGATTGGGATAGTGGGTGTTGATGAGAGGATGGGGGGAAACCCATGGTTTAAGGTCAGGGACTGGGTGGGATGGTGTGCATGGCAGAGGGTTGTGTGAGGCTGGTTAAAGGGAATGGGATGAAACATACAGTGAGTTTGGGACCTGCAGAAACCCTTGGTGGCAGAAGCATGGATCTGAAGAACAACAGAGTAGCTAAGAAATGAGTAGGGCTGAGGCACATCTTCTCCATACTGCCTATAGCATGATAGGCTGCATACTGTTGACAGGAAGGAAGCGGGCAGGCAAGAGAGATGTGGTAATGGGAAAGGAAATAGCCAAAGTAATACAGAATTACTAGGCCTAAAGCCTCTAAATCCTGGCAGAAGGATTATATCTGTTGTTTTCTTATAAATGTAGCTTTGTGAATTGGAAGCTCACAATTCACTTTACAATTTAACTCTACTGCGAAGAAGCAATAGACAGAGGGACAGAGGAATGAATTTTGCATATTGATTTGGACTAACTAGCCAAATTTTGTGTGTGTGTGTGTGTGTGTGTGTGTGTGTGTGTGGTAAATAAACTAAATAGAGATGTTTATGAGACTTTTCAATTCCATTTCAAGCTGTGAGTTAACTTTTCTGCATGTATACAGGAACTTCAGCTCTAAAGATACAAAATATTCAAAAGGCTTGAAATGACATCACACACACCCCATTTCACAGATGGAAAAACTGAGTAACAAGTATATTTTAATTTCTTCCCTCCATTGTAATAAATAAATAAATAAAAGGGACGTAAACAGACCTTTGAGTTATTATATGTCTGAGAGAATCAACTTTATTAGTATTAAGTGTAATGAAGGCATGCTGATTTATATCATTTGAAGGTCGCATAAACTCACTTCAAACATCTTTGTTTTAATCAATAGCTGATGAAAGTAATCCTCCCATAATTAGTATAAATTACAGATGTGGCTGAATTTTGGGGATTTTTAGTGGTGAAAATTACCAGTCTGATGGGAGGAAAAAAATTAAAACCCTTTGTCTTGAATTTATTCTCTTGTCAGCTCAAGTTTGGAAGATAATACATGAAAAAAGTTTC